>NC_081414.1:757276800-758651800 GCF_030272615.1 Cryptomeria japonica | reverse complement strand
CCGACATCATCACTAGTCGCTCCCTCACCCTTCTCCTCATCACCATCATAATCATCATCACTGCTACTGTCGCTACCTGTATCCTCTGATCTAGATGACTCCATGGACTCATTGTCACCCGCCGACTTTGTATATCCTTTGATATCAACATTTACATCTCCCTCCTCCTCTGCAACTACCACAACAACAAGGGCCACCAATATCCCCGCCCTACCTCCTTGTCGTCTACCTCTCCCACCGTCACCGCCTCTCATGGGAGCTTGTCCTCCTCTATCTCCATCTCATCCATCCCCATCTCTTCCTTCTGCATCTCCTCCACCGCCATCTCCTTTGTCACCCCTTCGCCACCTCAGTCAATGCCCCATATGACTCAAAATCAACACTATTGGATCTATCAGAGGCATAGGATGATGACTAGTCCACCATGCATCATACTACAACATCATACTTGGATCCGCTAAACCTACATCCTAAACCCACTGCACTGGTGTCAAAGAATCAAACTTATCGTAGGCAACATGAGGCTCAATACAAGCCCCCCAATCAGATACCTCTCATGTTTATCTAGCAAAATATGTTGTAGCATCAGGAACACCCTGAACCTCTTCAAACTGCCTTAGAACCCGACTAGGAAGATGTACATCTATGATTCGTTAGATTTGCACTATCCTACCAATCAATTATCTTTGTTGATGATAGCACGAAAGGTGTTGAGAATCATTCGCCCAACTGGGGCAATCCAAATAGGGTTTCCATGTAAAGTGTTGGAGACATCAATAGCATACCACCAGTATAAGGTGTTCCCCATCCCTTTGTGTCGAATAACACATGTATACTTGTATGCATAGGGCTCCTCTGCTTGTAACTGAATGTGTACCATTGGCTAGAAGATGGCGATATGCTCCCAAGCCTAGACCTGTAAGAGTGTGATCCCTTAATTGATAGACTTGTACTCCAAGTATACTACTATATGCATCTGATAGTAGAACATAGCGAGCACACATGGACCCCAAGCATAAACCCGACTCTCCCCAATCATACTTGCAAGTACCCTCCCCCAGCCCACAAGAAAGCCATGACACCTCCGATAAAGAACCATTAACCCAACAATGAGACTGCACATGACTATCATCACATCATACTCCCGACTGAGATGATCCCATATGATCTCATATAATCCCTCAATGCCTACATCTTTCTCACCACAATCATAAAACTCACACAGAGAAATAATGCATGTCCTTTGATCATATACCACCCTCTCTCCATGAATAGGTATGTGCAAAATCCTCCACAGATCCTCCAATGTCATTGATGCCTCACCCGTCAACAAGTGGAAAGTGCATGTCTCTGAGTGCCATCTCTTGACCAAAGTAGTAATTAGACCCTTGTTGGTGGTAATCTCAGGGAGATATAATATGTGATACAATCCAACCTGACGAAATAAAGCTATGTCATCGACAATCAATTGGTCACATTATAACAAGCCACTAGGCCTATTATGACGAGTATTAAGCACATCAAAGAACTCCTGTGATGACAAAGAATCAAAGAATTAGTCAAACTATCGAATTGTGTCATCAATTCAAAGCAAAAGTGGAAATTTTAACTAAATCAACGAATGAAAAATATTTAATTCTTATGTGACAAAGTTAACACAAATATGACATGCTTAATACTAATCCAAAACACTTATGACTTTTGCGAATTACCTACTACATATGATAAATTTCTTTGTCTTATGCAAAATACTTAACATTGATGTGACACAATTATTGCATGTGACATCATTATCACTTATGCACAAAAGTTAAGATGTTGCGAAAATGTTATCTTTTGACATTTTAGAAAAATCTAGAAATCATTTGCAATCAGACAAAATTCAATAAAAATTTCCAGGGTACTTACCATCCCACCTGTGCCCTCTGGTCGCTAATATGACTTGACTCATTCGAATAGATGTCAGTTTGCTCCAATGCTTGCCATCGTGCTCGAAATGCTCACACAATGCTCCGAATTCGCTCTAGATGCTCTGAAAATGAATGCAAATGAACCTATAAATTCCTATTTATAGCCAAAAATTAGGGATTTCCCTCCAAAACGATTGTGGTACCCATGAACCTTAAAGCACTTGTAGGTTAGTCAAACAAGCTTGAAAATTCACAAAACTTGAAACTATCATTCGTGAGCATATTATCATTTTTTAAATTTAAGGGGTAAACACTTTTGACTTGGAGCTATGAACCAGTGAGGCCACAAATAGGGGGCCTCATCCCCATACTTCACTTGTTCAAAATCCGTGAGCACAACGGCCCGACGAAGGCACAAGGCCTTGCGAGCACAAAGGCCCAGCAAGGATTTGAACCTTGGTGGCCACTTCACCAACGAAGTGTTTTAACCGCGACACTACATGTCTGAAGACATTCGTGAGCATATTATCATTAAATTGGTTTCAATTTCCAAAATTTTCAACCAATTTTCCGAGGGGGCATAATTACACCCTACTGTCACCAGGGCACGCTGGGGTAGAAATTTTTTCATTTTCTTTGAAACAACGTTGTTCCAACATTGTCTCAAAGAGGGGCAAATGTAAACACCTAAGAACGTCACATTACTAACACACTAATTATTCCTCTTTATTAATTAAATAATTCTTTAATTATTTAATTAATCTAATTACATTTCTTCTAAATTGATTTAATCATCACTTTTCATCATTTCTAATTATTCAATTTCTTCCAATTTCCCTCCAATCATTCAATCATACAACCTTCTCTTCTTTAAAATTAATTAAATATTTTATTATTTAATTAATTATGATTTCTTTTCTCCCCAATTAGATAATTTATTTAAATTATTTAATTATCTAACTATGTCTTCCAAATTAAATAAATTTCTCAAATTTATTTAATCTAATTTTTCTCTTAGTTCTAAATTCTAAATTCTCAAATTTGAATTTTGCTTCATGTGCACAATTCTAGATATTTTCAAAAATCAATATTAAATTCAAATTTAAATTAAATGCAATCTCATGCTAAATTCCTACAACACATGCTAATTTCTAACTAGCACTCATCCCTCAATTCACTTCCTCAATCACCTCTCTAACTATTAATCAACTTTTTAGCTCACTTCAGTTCCACCTATCAATCAATTTCTCTCTAGTTTTTATAAATTCAACATCAATCTCCTATTTTCATCAACCACTATCTTCGAAGTCTTTGTGTCTTAAAGTAGGTTTTCAAGCATGACTTTGAGAGTCATTCAACCATAAGATTGAGAAGAGCAATGGAAGCCAGCGAGTGACTCAACAAGGGAGTTTGAGAATTTGATTGATCGTTATTGTTTTGTTGATATCAATTCCACTTTCATTGTTATTGCGTATTAGGCTGACTGGATTTGAGTTTTGGTGGTTAACTCATTAAATTTGATTGTTGTATGCCAATTTTCCCCGTGATACACAAAAAAAGATAAGAAATGTGTGAGAATCTTGAATGAATGACACAATGAAGCTTGACTTCACTATCTTGCAACTCCTCCATATCCTTCAAGTGCATTTATTCCTCAGTGACAAAGTCAACAAATCTCCTTAACAATTGCATTTCAATTGACACCTTTTGGATTGCTTCCTCATAGGTTGTAGGGAAAGATTTGCTTTGGTTGTAAGCTAGCAATCAATCCTTCAACTACATGTTTGTATCTTAAAATAATAATTCATCCACATTATCACCATTTATAACATTATGAGATTATATCAACCATGAATATCCACAAAATGCATTTATTCATTATATGTCATATATCACCTATTAAGTTAAAACAAAGTTCAAGATGAAGTCTTAAAAACATATAAATGTCCTGTGAAAGATGGAATAGGTAAAACAATATCATTTCTAGAGCCCATCACTTCGGACCAAAGAATAGAATACATTCTTATACATTTCTTTGGTTGTTTTTATGGTCCTTAAAGTGGTGATTAATCTCTTTTAATTTATGACTTTATAGTTTTTGTGGCTCCGCATCATCCTTTATGATTCAAACCATAAGATGATATTTTTGGGGCATGAAATCTAGAGAAAAATAAATGGTATTTGGTTAACTGAAGTAAAATCTGTTACTTGAAAGTGAGAGGTGGTTTAGATTATGATCTTTCCTACTTAATAACATAATTCTTGATTCCATCTTATATTAAATCTATGATATACGAAGAAACATAGTTTATGGGGGATAATTCTTAAGCTAGACACTTACATTTGGAGAATCATTCTTTAATTCCTATGATGGTAATCCTTGGAAGGGATTCTTAGATGGGAAATAATGTAGTTGGATAGTAGTTTTCTTAATTTGGCCTCTTTTGGATTTTGAATAAGGTTGAGTTTGCTCTTTTTATGAGATGATGCATGAAATCAGTTCAAAGCCCTCTTTGTTTGAAATTTCTTAATATTCATGAAATTAAAATATAAATGTGTTTAAGTTGATTAGAGTTACACCTCTAATTTTCAATATGAGGTCATGTACAATGTTTTGAGGATTTGAAAATAGAAACCCAAAGATCTATTTCCAAGTCAACAATTCTCTCATCTTATTGATTGATTAGCCTATATTTTAGCTCTATCAAAGGTTTCTTTAGATATATATTCAAATTTTCTTAGATGGGGTTTGAAAGATTTTAGTATCCACATAGTTTAAATTGGTTATAAAATTGAACTTTTGGTACAAGACCTAGAAGTTAAAAACTCTAAGCTTTGTAAAAGGACCCAACATCCTAAATATTGGCCAAAGTTGAATGCTTTCATATGGCTTGCAACTTTAGTAATTTTTTTCATCATGATAATCTTTAGACGCATGGGGCTATTGACTTGAATAGGTGTAGCCTTTGCCTTCAAGATAAATGGTTTGGAAGTCATCTTCTTTTAGCATGCCCTTTTGACACTTTCATTCATCGTTTATGATGTGATTTTGAGGGATTTTCATGGAATAGTTATGATATTGAGGACTATCTTATGAATTAGCTACACCCATCTTTGAACCTAAAAGCCCTTAATGTGTTACATGATATTGGTCTTGGACTAATTAGTTGAAATGTTGTTTTGGAGCGCATTCACAAAATTTTTAATGACTCGACTAAGCATAAAAATAATGTTTGGGTAGAATTATAATCAATTTGAAAGAAACTTGCAAGTTTGGATGTAAGATTGTTGAGCAAGTTCTTATTGGGAATTTTGAGTTCGTATGGGATTTAGTATCCCTATAAATTCTTCTTCTTCTATCTCTTATAATAATAATAAACATTTCTTAGGTAAATCAACCTACTAAATAGAATCACCCTCCTTTGAGATTGGTTAAAATTAGTGTTGATGGAGCTTAAAAAATTAATCCTAAAAGTGCTGGCATTGAAGGTGTTTGGCATGACCATTATGGTAGGGTTAAGTTATAGTTTGTTGGTGGTGTTGGTTTTAATATTTTGTTGTGGCTATGACCAATCACCAAGCACTTTTAGAAGCTAAGCTAAAGATTTTTACTAATATTATTCTATATTCCAACTTTAACATCTTGGTCGATCATCTCAAAAGGTAATCCTCCTCTCACTTATAAAAAATGTGTCAACATCCTTATTCATGGTTTCAATGTTGCCAAGTGGAAACATACTAGAAGAGAAGGAAATTATATCACTAATCTTTTTTTTGGGATTAAATGACATCAACATTGATAGGGAAAATAATCAAGAATGCCTTGTTAAGACTTGAGTAGAAACTTTAGTGTTCTTATGAATGTTGACTAGAAGGCCTCTATAAATTTTTAATTCTTGTTAATGTGTTGATATGCTTGTTTTTTTGGTGTTTTTTAAGTTGGTCCAATTTTTCAATATAAAGACAAACATTACTTTTGATATTCACAATAGATACAATCTTTAAAAGAACAAGTGCTATGTCTTGTCTCTGAAATTTGAAAGATTCCTAATCTTTCATTAATTGTCTATTTTCAATCTATATATATTTTCTTATTTTTTTAAAACTAATCTTCCATGAATCTTTATTAAAAATGAGAAACCTAATTTATAATCAATTATTATTATTATTTTAATAAAATCAACGTATCTTTTTGAACACTTGCGGACTTATTTTATAATCTATTATTGTTCTAATAATTTTAGTCGCAGTTTATTATTGAAATGTACTTTCCCGCTGGATTTGGTCACTGCAAGGAAATTCCCAAAATAACTCCTCCCATTAACGCACAAAACAAGACCTTATCTACGCACCGCCACGCGGCTCGAACTCTGGACCATTTGGGGCTTTACAAAACATCATATTTACTCTGTATGAATGAAACTCGTTAAAAAACAAACGCCCGTTGTATCTCAACCTCCGTGCCCCCTGGTCTACCGTTCGAATCTCCATAGGGCCGTAGATTTGGCCAAATCCTTCAGTTGATTTGTAGCTGATCTTGAATTGGAGGGCTGCGGGGCCTAAGGTCACATGGTAACAGAGGAATAGGAGCGAAGGAAGAAAATTAGAATGGATGAAAGCTGGATATGCGATGAGTGCACTGCTTGGAACGATAAAGACCTTAGCGTGTGTATTCGATGTGGAAACCCTAGGCCGGCGGTTATTGGAGTTCAGCCCTACGCCGCGGTCATGCCCGCTAGAAGTTATGGGGTTGTGAGGGGAGCCCCTCCTGTTTCTCCTCCACTTACTCATCATCATAATCATAATCATAATCAGGTTGAAGAGGGAGGAGGATCGGGTTTCTGCTTTCCAGGTCTTGTCGCCGTTGCACTTTCTGGAGCTCTTACAGGCGTATTTGCCTTAGGTATTAAGCGCTTTACCAATTTCTCTCTTGTTTGTTTTATTTCTTTGCTTGGTAAACTTTGGGTGTGGTTATGCGACACTGTTATGGCAAATTATGTAGCGAAAAGGGAAATGCATTCATTCGTGCATAGCTCAACTGATATTCAGAGAGCCCTTTTGGATTGTGAAAACCTTTTAAACTTCTCACAGCTGAACTCTGCACGCTTATACTCAAACATACCTTATAATTGTTAGACTACAACATCGTTTTGGAATTGTTGCATCGCAACATTGCCACATGTTTGCTTGATTGCGTGGCACCTTATTGCCTTGGGAGGACGGTGGAAGAGAACTAACTAATATTGCGTGTTAGGACTGAAGAGGTGCTGGCAACCACAAAGGACTGGCAGTTCAGTTTTAGATTACCCTATTACACATATAGCTGATCCACCTAAAATAATAAGATGTGAATACGAGCTACACTCTCAGAAATATTCTTAATTACACTATGGATGACACTGTCCTTTTCTGTTCTGTTCATGTTTAGTGTGAATATTTTTTGATCGATACAACCAAGTTTCATAGATATCAGTATCTCTGTCCTTTGATGTTACAGCTTGCTTATAACTTATAAGTGTTCATCTATATCACAAGTCTGTTTTGAATAAGCCATCATTAATCATAATCACGGTATCCATTCTGTCAAATCCAGCAGGATTTGATTAGTTTATTGTTAATTTATGATTGACTGTACAGTTTATGGACGTGGGAGGATTTGAACCACACTTACACATGCCACTCATTACCATTACACCACTGTCACTTGAGTTTTTCTTACATGTTTTCTGGGAATTAAAATTTAGGTTGTTAACTAATCTGATTGTTTTATATTAGTTAGGGTTTTGTCTGTAAGGAAGGAGGATTTGAACCACACTTACACATGTCACTCATTACCATTGCATCACTGTCACTTGAGTTTTTCTTACATGTTTTCTGGGAATTGAAATTTAGGTTGTTAACTAAATCTGATCGTTTTATAATTTATATTAGTTAGGGTTTTGTCTGTAAGGATGGAGGATTTGAACCACACTTACACATGTCACTCATTACTATTACATCACTGTCACTTGAGTTTTTCTTACATGTTTTATGGGAATTGAAATTTAGGTTAGTTAGGGTTTTGTCTTTAAGGAATATTGATAATGCTATCTGTATTGCCTCAAGCTAATGCTCTCCAGTACATTCATAGTTTACAATGGAAATGTTAAAACTCCACTGTTATATGCTGATGCATAGTAAAACACAGAATTTTATAGTTGGCAGAAAGCAGAAGAATTGATTAGGAGACAAACAAAACACATTGCTATAATATTAGATAGTAAATCTGTAGGAGTGTGTTTACACATTGCACCCTTACAAATTTCATTAGTGGCAGGCTTCTAATTCTGTCCCGTCTCATGTCTTTCTCGACAGCAACTCTACATTGCTTCCCTGGCTTCCTTGATCTATCTCAATCAGAGAATATGTAGAGAGTAATGCCAAAAATAAGGTAGTTAGGAGAAAAATTCCTCTCAATAGCCGTGCCTAACTGTTACTACTACTTGTATCAGTGTGGTCCTAGGCCAGCATAGTTGTACAGATCAGTAGGCCATATTATAGACCTGTAACAATGATGTCCCTTGGAGGCGACAATGGTAAATAATCTTATGCTGCAGGTGGCCCTGTGGAATATGAGTAAATGAGAAAAGCAAAATTTGGTTTGTTTACCTAAAAATTTTTTAGCCACTTTTTAAGCAGGAATACTTTAGCTGTTGTTAGAATCAGGGTTTTGGAGGTTTGAACGAACCACTCAGATGCTTTAGGATGGTTTTATAACAAGTGGCAATTTGCTCATGGTCTATTAGTATTTTTAAAATAACATTCTTCGAATTTCATATCCAGAATCTAAAAAACCTTGTGGCCTAGCTGAAAAAAATATATCACATGAGTCATTTCAACAGCAAACAGTTTCAAATTTCACTGAACAGCATCTGCTGGTAATATTCTGGATTGCTTGTCAGCATTCACGATCTGCAGATTAAGGAGCTTACAAACTTTATATATCTTTAACTTTCGTCAGCCCTCCTATGTGATCTAAGATCTCTGGCAATTTGTTGAACTAATATGTTGCTTGTAGTGGCTGGGGTGTAATTTTTTTTTTCTGGACCATATCAAATGTTTAATATTAGTAGTGCTGCTCTGTAAATTAAAGAATATCTTCTGTCAAATTTCCTCACATAATTGAACGTTGCTTCAAGATTAGTAAACAATGCATATGGTTGCTGTGATGTTGCACAAGAATAAATCATGGGCGCTTCAACTGTGGAACCAAAGGACATGAACATGCTAATATTATTCCATTGGTAGTTAATATCTTTCACAAAGCAAGAAAAGCTGACTTATTCTTAGTCAAGGTGGCATTATTGAGGATGTAAGATAGAGAGAGAAAATCAAGTAGAGGTTAAAAATACTCTTGCATGTCATATTTATGTACCAATAGATGTTATGTACCTGATATATAACTGTATCGGTTTATGAAATTGGATTTAGAATTTGTGCAACTTGGAATTAAGGAAGATTAATTTTTTTTTTCTTTTTGGGAAGGTGCGGATTCTATCTCTTGGAATCTTTGTAGATGAGTGTTGTATATATTCTTATTTTCTTAGTAATTGTTTTTAATTATGCGCTATCTTCTTTGTTAACCAGGGAATATCTACATCTGGAATTGGTAAAAACGTGTATGTAACAGTATAAAAAATTAGGGAAACAATTTGGAATAAAAATGGAAAAGACAGAAATGCCTCTGGTTGAGCCACAAATGGTTTTTCTGGAGTTCCTTTCAGAAACTTTTGGTGTCTGGAATTGTTTCTGGGACTGGGATATGTATCATCATTCATGTTTACAGAATATATAGGTGTCAAGTTATTTGCATGGGATGTGAACGCTGTTTGGGTTTCTACTTCATGCATTCCTTTCACTGGTTATTGGTAATATACTGGAGAGAAGATTGAGGATTACATGTACTGTTATTCTCACCAATTATTTTGCGTTTAGAACTATGGATCACTGCAGGATTATTATCTCTTTAATCTGTGACCTTATATTTTAAACATAGCTTGAATATCTAATCCATTCCAGGAGTTGTTGGTATATTTGTTATTTTCGTGATATTTTTTTCATCATCTTTTAGTAAAATACTATTATTTGATGAGAAGGTGGCATCACATTTAAATTGATATAATTTTTCAATACATGGTCAAGTCTTCATTTTTAGAGGTAAAGAGTTAATATCTGTGGCTTAATAGACACTACGTTTAAAGCCTATTTAAAAGGGTATTGTTTGGACTCTGATTTGATCTTGATGGTTGTATGTGCTCGTGTCATTGAGTTTTATTCTCATAACGATTGAATTCTAATTTGTTATGCCAAGTGGCATTCTATAGTGGCATCACTGGAGTGTCATGTTGTGACCATGCTTAAAAAAACTAAAACATAGCTTCACATATATTAAAAAAAAACTAAAATTATAAAATAACTCCCAAGTAAATAAAAATAAAATAGTTCTAAAGTAAAATAAAATAACTCTTTAAGTTAATAAAATAAAACAACTCTTCAGTAGTTCTTCAATTAAAAAATAATTAAATAAAAATAATTCTTAAATAGCTCTAAATTAAAATAAAATAACTCGAGTAATTAAAAATAAATTCTTAGATGGAAATAAAGTAAACAATGTAAAGAAAATAAAATAATTCTTAAATAGTTCAAAAACAAAATAAAATAACTCAAAAATAATTGAATGCTTTTATTCACGAATATACAACGTATATAAAGAGAATTACAAGATGGTGTTCTAAAAAGAATACACCATTCAATTGAAGTTTCAAATTGAAGCCAAAAAGTTTAAAAAAGCTAAAAACTGAAAAGCTAACTATGCCTTCTAATAAAAGAAGCAATAGTTACACTAAACAAACTATAAGAAAGACAACTAAGATGACGATTATAGAATAGATATAATATTATTTTAATACCCTCCCTAATGGTCATCGTACCCAATACCCTATAGAAGACACTGTAGGTCTTTTGATCACAAATGCAAAGAACACTCTAATGCTGTAGAGATCCTCTCAGAATCTGCAAAATGTTAATGACCAAGAGTATGAAAAGCTGTCCAACCTGATGCAACCCTCACATGCGAATTATAGAACTGTCACACGCAAATTACCGAGCCTAAAAGCATGATAGGCAAACTCTCCAAAGAGCAACAAACACGATTTTGACAAAAACCACAAAAACTTTTGCAGATGAGCACTAAGCATTGCTCTTTCTAGCAACTCCAAAACAGATTGCAAGATACCACGGTTGTAGATGTTCGCCCTAGCAACTCCATGTGCGACCCAAAATAGATTGCAGCAAAGTACGAATTTTTTTTTTGGAAAAAACCATCAAACCTTAAAACAGGAACCCTCCAAAAGAGAATTCATGATTTTTTAGGATAAAATTGAGAAACCCATAGATCTTAGGTTACAAATCATTGTGTTTGTGGAAAAAAATGGTAAAACCCCCAAATTATAAAATCTCACGCGAACATCGTGAATTACAAATGATACACAATTTTTGAGGAGAAAAAATGATTAAAACCCATGGACAATTTTTTAGGAAAAAATCATGAAAGCCTAACAAACAATTTTTGAAGTAAAAAATTGTGAAAACTATTAGAATAATACTTTATTATTTTATTATTAATGCTCAATATTGTAAACTTAGTGTAAATATCTTAATAAGATCTTGCTCGATCTTATTGGCAGTTTCTTTTTAGAAACTTGCCCTCTTGTAATTCTTTGTAATCCTATTTATTGAGCGTTTGCTCATTGTTAATAGACATCCAATTTTTTACCAATGACTTGTGTAATATGGTATCAGAGCCATAGAAAAAAAAATTCGAAATTTTTTTCAATTAGTGGAATTTTTTTGGATTTTTTTCGATCATCCTAGGGGTTTTCGTGGGTCTGTTTTGGAATTTTTTTTTTCCACCCACGTCCATGTCTTAAGTTTGAGGTTTTCGAACCTGTATAAGAGTTGCGCGATTTTATTTTTTGTGCCCGTTTTCTGCTCTCTAAGCGATTGTTTGCGCCCAACCTCTGCACCCGTGGCAGATTTTTTTTCTGGCTCAAGGGTTTTTGCTCATCGCAACACAACGTCATTAATCTCTGCACGCGATTTTTTTTTCTCGCTTGCAAATTTTTTCTGCCATTTTTGGACAGAAATCTGCATTTTTGATTAGGGTTTTTATCCTTCAGATCAAGTCGAATTTTTTTTTTCCGATTGCAGATTCTTGGTGGGTTTTTCGAGATCTCAATTGTGTCGTCGTCATAATTTTCTAGGTGCCTCGATTTTCGAGCCAACAGATCCAGATTCAGACAACAGATTCCTTCTGGGTTTTTTGCAAGGATTTCTGGGTTGTCTTTAGATTTTTTGGGGTCAGCCATAATTTTTTTTGAAATCCGTGCCATATGTACTTCATTTTTCTTGAATTCTGTACTTGCATCTGTCTCTGTTTTGCATTGGGATTCAAATTTTTTGAATTTCGTGCCAGCACCCCTTCTCAGTTTTTTTCGTTTTCCGTGCATTGCGAAACGTGCAAGATGGCGTCATTGACCAACTTGATGTTGGAAGGCAGTCCGCAATTTAATGGGAAAAATTATAACACCTGGAAGCAGCGCATGCTGACTATTTTTGAATATCGCCGCTTGGATAATCTTGTTTTGGGCACGGAGTCTTGTCCTCAAACACCTGGAGCTGACCAGGACAAGTTTGATGACCACAATCGAGAATCTGTTATGCTTCTCAAGCTCTCTGTTACAGATGACCAGCTACCTCAGATTCCTTCCACAAGTCAGTTGCATAAATCTGGAAGCATCTGAAGGAGTTGCATGAGACATTCGACAAGAGTGGAGCCTTTTTTTCTGTAGAATCAGCTGTTCTCCATTATGATGGATGAACGCATGTCCTTACAGGAGCATCTTACAAAGATTAAGGACATTCGAGATCAGCTCCAAGCTATTGGTCGGCAAATGGACGAAGAGGATATGGTAGTCATTACTCTGAAAAGTCTACCAAAACCATATGAGCACTTTATAGAGACTCTCAACATTACTTCTACTAATGTTGATCTGAAATTTCCAGAGTTATGCACCAAACTTCTGCAACAGGATTGTTGGAAACAACAGTTTGGTAGCGGTGCTACTTCAGCCTCCTCAGAACATGCCTTTGCTGCCAAATCCTTTCACAAGGATAAAGGCAAATCCTAGTCATCCCAGTCCTTTCAGCAGAAGGGCTCTTCTCAGTCTCAGGATGGTTCCAAGAAAAGGAAGGTGCAATGCAATTACTGTCACAAATTTGGTCATATGATCAAAGATTGCTGTACCAGATTGGCTTTCGAGCAGCAGAAGCAGGGAGGGTCTCAGCCTAAAGCCAATGTTGTTGAGCACAGAGCAGAAAGAGTCTGCCGTTTATGCCTTCATGGCTAAAAGACCTGCAGATCATGTGAAGTCTTCTGCCTAGTACATTGATTCTGGTGCTTCTCGTCATTTCACTCACAGGTGTGACTGGTTTGTTGAGTTCTCTCCCTACACCGATTCAGTAATTTTTGGAGGTGGTGAAGAGTACACTATTGTCGGCAAGGGCAACATTCAGATACAGTCTAGAGGGAGGAATCTCATATTCCTCAATGTGTACTATGTTCCTGGTATGAAACTTAACCTCCTTTCTGTCAGTCAGATTATGCGGCATTCTCCTCAGCTGGATGTCATTTTCAGTACACATAAGTGCTTGATTGTTGACCGTGCTTCTAGCACTACTGTAGTTGTTGGCATTGAGGATCATGGTCTATATAGACTTGTGGATACAGGTGATTCTCTTGAGCATGCCTTCGCAGCTAAATCTTCATCTATCAGCAGTCTCTGGCATCAGCGATATGGTCACCTGAACATTCATTATCTTGCACAGCTTGTTCGGGAAGACTTAGTACATGGTCTCCTTGATATTCAGACTCAGAATCATCATGTTTGTGAAGCTTGCCAGGCTGGGAAACAACATCGGACACCGTTCAAGGATGGTGACTCATGGCGAGCCTCTAAGGTACTGCAGCCGGTCCACGCTGATGTATGTGGTCCTATGAATACTACTTCTGTTACTGGGTGCAGGTATTTCTTGCTTTTTGTTGATGATTTCAGTCGTAAAATGTGGGTGTATTTCCTTAAGCACAAATCAAATGTGTTTACTGTATTTCAAAAATTTAAGGCCTTAGTAGAAAAGAGTCTAGTTCTTCTATTATTACTCTCAGGCTTGATAATGGGGGGGAGTTTTGTTCTTCTGCTTTCTCTACTTTCTGTGATACACATGGCATCAAACGTTAGTCAACCACACTATACACCCCTCAGCAAAAGGACGTTGTAGAACGTTGTAACCGCACCATTACAGAAATGGCTAGGTCTATGATGGAACATAGAAACGTTCCTAAGAAATATTGGGCAGAAGCAGGGTTCACAACAGTCTATCTTCTTAATAGGCCACCCACTCATGCTGTTAAAAATAAGACTCCTGAGGAAGCATGGTCTGGTCGCAAACCTAGGATCAGCCATTTGAAAGTTTTTGGCTCTTTAGCTTATGTGTGGATTCCTGATGCCAAGCACACTAAGTTGGATTCCAAGAGTCAGAAGCTCATGTTTACAGGGTACAGTGACAACCATAAGGCTTATCGACTGATTGATGTAGACTCTGATCATCTTATCTTCAGTCGTGATGTTGTCTTTGATGAAGAACGAGGACCATTTCAGCTTTCCTCGTCTCAACAGCATTCTGAGGATCAACCTTTGAAGGCTTTTGACTTAGGTATCTGTCTTCCATTTGGTTCACTTGATGGGAGGGATGATGCAGATTCTGTATTTGATGATGCACTACCTGAGTTTCCTCCAGAAGATGCTCATCTTCCTCCTCCTGATCCTGATCCGCTTCCTCTTCCAGTTGTTCCTCCTGCTCTTGATGTTGGCACATCTACTCTTCGGCCTAAATGGTGGGCTAAGACCCTCAGTGATCTTCGTCCTGATGATCTCATGGAGGGTAGAGCTTCTAGAAATAAGGGCAAACAACAAAACACAGTTAATTTTGCTCTTATGGCTAACATCCACAGTATCTATGAGCCTCAAACATATGCAGAGGCCAAAGGGATTCCAGAGTGGGAACAGGTAATGGATGCTGAGTTCCAAAGTCTTCAGAAGAATCACACCTGGGTTCTTTCAGATCTTCCTCCAGGGAAGAAACCCATTAGCTGTAAATGGGTATATAAGGTCAAGTATCATGCAGATGGTACCTTAGATAAATATAAGGCCAGATTAGTTGCTCGAGGATTCACACAGCGAGAAGGCATTGACTATGAGGAGACTTTTGCTTCTACTGCTAAGATGAGTACTATTCGTCTTCTTCTCGCCATTGCAGCTCAGTATGGTTGGAAAGTCCATCAGATGGACGTGAAGAGTGCCTTCCTCAATGGTGAATTGCAGGAAGAAGTCTACATGACGCAGCCTACTGGTTTCAAGGTTGCCGGTTCAGAACCACAAGTGTGTAGACTCCGGAAAGCACTCTATGGACTTAAACATGCTCCTCAAGCATGGTACATAAAAATTGATCAGTACTTGCTTGCTCATGGCTTTCAGTGTAGTCCTTCAGACAGTAATCTGTATATCAAACACTCTGGTAATGATATTCTCTTTCTTGTTGTCTATGTGGATGACTTGATCATTACTGGGAATTTAGCACATTTGATTTCAGAAATCAAACAGGATTTGTGCAACACTTTTGATATGACAGATTTAGGACTTCTTCATTATTGTTTGGGTGTTGAGGTTTGGTAGATTGATAGCAGCATCTTCCTTTCTCAGTCTAAGTATGCCAGAAGCTTGCTTGACAGGTTTCGAATGCAGGATTGCAAACCTGCTTCCACACCTATGGAGACTGGTCTGAAATTGTCAGCCAAGTCTGATTCTCCTCTTGTAGATGAAACACAATTCAGGCAACTAGTGGGCAGTCTCATCTATCTCACTGCCACTAGACCTGACCTCAGTTTTGCAGTGAGCTACATCTCACGCTTCATGACGGCCCCAGGGCTGATCATTGGGTAGCAGCGAAGTGTGTCCTGCGCTATGTGAAAGGCACCTCGGATTATGGACTTCTTTACACTAGGAGTGATGATCCTCGACTCAGTGGGTTCACAGATTCAGATTGGGCAGGTTCAGTTGATGACAAGAAATCAACCTCTGGATATGTGTTCAGTTTGGGATTTGGTGCAGTCACTTGGACTAGTAAGAAGCAGCAGGCAGTGGCTCTCTCTTTGACAAAAGCAAGTATAGAGGAGCTGTTAAGGCAGCTTGTGAGCCAGTTTGGCTTCGTCGGATGCTTGGAGATATGCAAATATCTCAATCAGGTCCGACTCCCTTGTTTTTGGACAGTCGGGGAGTTCTCAAACTTGCCAAGAATCCAGTCTTCCATGAAAGAACCAAACATATAGAACTTCATTGTCACTACATTCAGCGGTTGGTTGAAGACGAATCCATTGAGTTGTTGTATGTTCCTACCTCGGAGTAGTCAGCAGATATTTTCACCAAACCCCTCACTCCAGATAAGTTTGTAAAATTTAGGGGGTCTATTGGTGTAGTTGATAGATTGAGCATTAAGGGAGGGTATTAAAATAATACTTTATTATTTTATTATTAATGCTCAATATTGTAAACTTAGTGTAAATATCTTAATAAGATTTTGCTCGATCTTATTGGCAGCTTCTTTTTAGAAACTTGCCCTCTTGTAATTCTTTGTAATCCTGTTTATTGAGCGTTTGCTCATTGTTAATAGACATCCAATTTTTTACCAATTACTTGTGCAATAAAAACCCTCAGATAATTTTTGAGGAAAAATTATAAAAACCCTCAAACGACCCACAAACTTGTAAAGCCCTCAACGTGAATAAAATCCCTCGAATTGCTTTACAAAAAATCTGCCAAACTCTCGAAAACTTTTAGAGGTCAAAACCCTATGATTCAGATTTGTTTTCATAAAAAAAACTAATTTTTTTTTCCTAGAAATTATATCAAGGCGCCTTAACAATTTTTTATTAAAAAATTCTCCAAACCTAAAAAATCCCATTGACCCGCTTTGATACCATGAAAAATAATTGAATGCTTTATTCACGAATATATCATGTATATAAAGAGAATTACAAGACGGTGTTCTAAAAAGAACAAACCATTCAACTGAAGTTTCAAACTGAAGCTAAAAAGCTAAAACACTTAAAAAGCTAAAAAACAAAAACTGAGAAGCTAACTACACCTTCTAATAAAAGAAGCAGTAGTTACACTAAACGAACTAAAAAAAAGACAACTAAGACGACAACTAAGATGACCATTATAGAATAGATATAATATTATTTTTAATAATAACTTTTAAGTAAAAAAAAGTAAATAAAAACAGCTTTCTATTAAACAATAAATAAAATAAAATAACTCCTAAATACTATGTAATAAAATAGAACATTTCTTAAATATTTGTTAAGTAAAATAAAATAACTAAGACTAAAATTTCCTCAGTGTTTTTAGACAGATGTATTAAAAATATCTATACTACCATACCCGTCTTTAGAAAACTCTTCATAAAAGATGACAAGAGTTTTCATTCTAGAATTGCTTATTCCGCTTAAATCACAAATCCAATAAAAAAATAGCTGCCTCAAGAACGATATGTTTCCCTATCTTTTACATAATTTTTTTCTAAAGATATGTATGCAAGTTAATTGTAAGTTGTGATTCATTAAGGTCTTCAAGATACCCTTTCGTTCTTTAAGGATGCGAAAGGTCCTATAGTTGCTAGTTATGTTGAATTCTCATATTCATATTTTATTTGCATCTTAGTAGACATGGAATTCCTTTACACTATTAATCAGATGTCTTTGTCTCATTTTCTTTATAGGAGTTGAGCTCTTTTATCAATCTCGTAGAGGTAAAGGTTTGTCAAGGTGAGTATTGAATGCAATATAACATAACATGAAGGTTTTAGTTTTATTGACTTGGTTGATATGTAAACCTTTGGAACGTGTATTGGCAGTGTTGTTTCAGAGGGCAGTGATATGCATTACATGAAGGGGGTTTGCAAGATTAGAACTATAACACTCAAACTGTTACACTCTCTCCACTAACCAACCTCACAGCATGCAAAAATTAGTGCATTATGATTTCCAAGGATTTAGGACTTAATAAAATGTGCCTGTAGGACTTAATAAAATGTGCATGTAGGACTTAAGAATGCCTAGATGCCATGTGTTATGCCTGTTTGGTCTAACATCCAAGGATTTAGCCATCCCGAGGTGTTAAAATGCCTACAAGTCTTATTTTATGCCTGAGGTCTTACATCTAGAGGTGCCATTGGTATGTACACTCCCCCTCAATGGCAACTCCTTATGGCCAAGCATTGAATTGAATCTGGAGCATATGATTTATAAAGGTTTTATATTATGCCTTTTAGGTCTTACATCTAGAGGTGCCATTGGTATGTACACTCCCTGTCAATGGCAACTCCTTATGGCCAAGCATTGAATTGAATTTGGAGCATATAATTTCTAAAGGTCTCATATTATGCCTTTTAGGTCTTACATATAGGATTTAACCACTAGGTGGTGTCAAGCTCCCCCCTGAATGGCATCACCTGAAAGCAAATGACTGCACAAAAGTTTTAATATGTGATGGCTGAGATTTAAACTTATTTCTTCTTGATCATTTTATACTTTTACTTGAATAAAAGTTGGAGAAAACATTATGATATCTGGAGTACTTGTTCTTGAGTGAGGTGCCCATGGTCTTCAATGTGCTTTTCTCTCTTTAGAAATTAGGTACTCTGGAAGGAGTAAAATAACTTCAATTATCATATAGTAAGATTGTACTTTGACATGTATCCAATTGAAATTCGTTAAGAGATACATTTTTTTTTGATCGTTAGAAAGCGGCATTGGGGCTGCACCCATTTCATTAAAATTAAAAAGTTATTACATCTGCACAAGAAAGAGAGCATTCAACACCCATTAACAAGCACCAACCATGAACAAAAGCAAACACAACGTACCACAAAACTACAGCTATTAGGAAATAGCTCGATCTTTGCTATGAGAACAAAGTTGCATGTTAAACTTGACCTCCTTTTTCTTCCTTTTCCTTTGAACATCCCAACCATGTCCAATTATCTCACGAGGCCTCAGCATTGTGGCACACCTTTGGCTCCCACAAGGACCCATCTGGCATCCCCAACCCTTTCACCCACATACATAGTTCCCGAGTTCTCAGATTGCTCAGCCATCTTAATTGGTACCTGTTGTGACCATTTCACACATCGCCCCATTGCAAATGGGGACCCTTGCTTTTTTGCTTTCTAGGGTTTGTTTTCTAGGTCTTTTAGGGTTTTGTCAGTTAGCCTTTGCATTTTGAGTGTCGCCAAGGGGATCACCTAGATAGCAGGTCTTGCTGGAGTGATGTCGTGATCCTGAAATTTGGCTAAGTCTGGAATGTCCTGATCCTGAAATTTGACTAAGTCTGGAAAACTGAAAATCCTCCAAAAACTAGATTTTGCAATATAGCTCCTGGAGGTCTGAAACCACTCTCAAACATCCTGAAAGTATATATGGAATATAACTTAAAGTATAAGTTCTTATACTTAAATGTTATATTCCATAAAAATTATCCTGACAGAGAGTTCAAAAAGTCAAATTTCGCTCCTGACCCTCAGAGAAGGCCCACAGCGAAAAATCACTCCTGACCCTCAGAGAGGGCCCAGAGTGAGATTTGGATTTCCTTCATTTTGCAATGGAAAAGGACTAAGTTTTGAGCATGAAAGGGAAATGAATGACTTTCTCCACCCACCTGAAGAAGTTTTGGCTAGAAATGATGAAGGACCTTGTTGAAAACAGAAAAATCGCTACGGACCCTCAGAGAGGGCCCACAACGAGAAATCTTATAAGGGTCATTACAAGCCTTATTTGGTCGATTTGAGAAGTCAAGAGCATGATGAAGGATAGAATGAACATAATGAAGTATCTAGACTTGATAAAAAATGATGAATTGAAGGAGTTTTGCCTAGGAAAGGAAAAATTGCTACGGACCCTCAGAGAAGGCCCACAGCGATTTTCTTTGTGTGCACATTTTTGGACAATTCTTGGACATGAATTTTTATTCATAACAAAGAACAAGATGATATCTTCCTTGGCAAAGTGATTTTTAGATGAAAAGTGAAGCATTTTGGTCCAAGTAGCAAAAATCGCTACGGACCCTCAGAGAGGGCCCACAATGAGATTTTCAAATATGCATTATTCTTGCAGGATCAAAGTGATTTCATGATTGGAGGGGATGAAGGCAAGGTCTATCCGTTGAATATAATTTGGAGGATCAACACGAGGAAATCAACCCAAAATGAAAAAATCGCTACGGACCCTCACTGAAGGCCCACAACGAGAAATCGCTTCGGACCCTCAGAGAGGGCCCACAACGAGAAACCTAAAATGGGAAGTTTTCATCCAAGTTTGAGGAAAGCTAAGGTTAGGCATGGGTTAGAAACGATGTTTGAAAAGCCTTGAAGTGAAAAGAAATCGTTGAGAATCAATATTTTGAAGGCAATTACAAAAATCGCTACGGACCCTCAGAGAGGGCCCATAGCGATTTTCTAGTTTTCTCTCCTTGGTTTGAAGAATTGAGATAAAATCTTGCTTGGATAGGAGGAGAACGTGATGTGTCATGCCTTGGAGGTGATTTGAAGATTAAAAGATGAAGAAATTTGCCTAGAACCAAAAAATCGCTACGGACCCTCACTGAAGGCCCACAGTGAGATTTTCAAAAAATGTATGTTTTCTTCAAAATGGTGCTAAGGTAAGGTTTGGACAAGGAGAAAAGACCTCCAAGAGCAGGATGAATATTATTTTGCATTTAAAACTTGATGATTTTGGTCAGAAAATGAAAAATCGCTCCTAACCCTCAGTGAAGGCCCACAGCGAAAAATCACTACAGACCCTCAGAGAGGGCCCATAGCGATATTGTTGAAAATCCTCGTTTTACGTTGCAACAACAAAGCGAATTTGGTTGGAGTGGATTAAGGGAAGGCATTGCCAAATGATGAATGAAGTTTTAATGAAAAATGATGAATGAAGTTTTAATGAAAAATGATGAAGAATCAAGCCTAAATTGCAAAAATTGCTACGGACCCTCAGAGAGGGCCCACAGCGAGAGACTTCAAAATCACACCTTTTCTCCAAAATTGGGTTGAGCTAAGTTTGCAATTCAGTGAAAGGACCTAGTTGAAATGTCTTGAAGAAATTTTGGAGGTGGAAAAGTGCTAAAATTGAGCAAAAAATGAAAAATCGCTCCTGACCCTCACTGAAGGTCCAGGGCGAAATTGGTGATATCCTTCATTTTTTGTTGAGCGTTGGTATTCCTTAAAATTCACCAAGTTGCTAACTTTGAGGCCTTTGGAAAGGCTAAATCAAATTCGTATTAAATTAAAGGCATTTTAATTTAATAAATTAATTTTTAGGCCTTGAAATAATAAAAAATCCACCTTGGAGGCATTAAAATTAATTTTCAAATTTTAAATGAAGGTGAGCACTCAAATACATTTATTTGCTTTTACAAGCAAGTCGGCCTTCTTTTGAGGGGGATTTTATTTCATTTTCATTTCCCTTTTGGCAAGTCGGCCTTGGAGGGAATCAAGGTGAGCGCTCTATATATGGGTGATGCTTTGTTCAAGTTTAATCATTCATTCATCCTTTCCTAAGTGCGAAATTGGAGAGCTATTGGAGGAGCGAAATCTAGCTAGAGTGGAGCGAATTTCTACTAAGTGTTGAAGATCAAAGAGAGTGGAGCGAATTTCTACTAAGAGTTGGAAGCAGTTAGAAGGTAGGGAGTGAATAGTTAGAATAGTGAATTAGTCAGTTGATAGAATAGCAATTAGAGTAGAGTAGAGAGAGAAGGCAAAGATTGTTACCAAGGTGTTGTTGTAAAAGACTTGTAAAACTTCATTGAAGAAATGGTGAAATTCATGGGTCGATTCAACAATTTGCATGGTCTCTATACTTCTCATATTTGATTTCATGTTATTAGACGAGTGGAAGAAATGTGCTTGATTGATGGTGAAATTCGTATATCCATACTACTAGCAGTTTGTTGATTGCAGACTTGCCTTGTGTAGTCAACTGGAATCATTCAGCTTAAGCTTAACTTCAATTGTCGCTTCTTCATTGATATGCATCAGCCTAATGGTGTCTATGCCTGCAGTGATGATTTGAACATCATAAAGCTTTCCTTCGAAGATCGCACTAACCTTGTGGAGATGGTCCTGGGATGTCAAAACAAGACTTAGTTAGAATTTCATCAAAGATCATTCATTGCTCTTACATTCTTAGTGTTAGGATTAGATCCTTTCCTTGCCCTCATCCTTTTTTCCTTTTTTTCGAATCTAAGGTAGTAAAATCCTATGTTCCAGCGATATTCAAAGCAAATCAGATGTTCAGTCATCAAGTGTAAGTCCCCTTGTGATTCAGCAAATCACATCATACCACAGAGAGCTTATCCACACGTAGAGACCCTACATACAAGAACCTTGAAGTTTCTTCGATTGATCCTTTTCGCGATATCTTCAGCATTTGGAAACTTTACTCAAGAGAGGATAAGGTACCTTTAGGTATTTTATTCTGTGTTCGCATGTGCATAAAAAACACATCAACAGTACCTCAGCTGTCATACCACTACCATTTCCTTTTGGAGAGGAGTCAATTGTCATCCTTGATGGGGAATGAACATTGCTCGGTGAGGCCAAGTGTTTCTCATCCTTGGTGGATGCATTGGGATCCACCACTATGGACTGTCTTTCTCGATCTGATACATCCTTTTCCATTGAGTAGGATGTGGGGAAACATCTTTCCACCATGAAGCCTAGCTGTCATTCTTACGTTTGGCACATTGGGCAGCCACTTGCCCAGTATTGTAGCATCTGCGACATTGCATGGGGATACCTTTGTAATCTATATTTTGAGTCCAACATGCATTTTTTGTATTAAGTGATATTTTAGCTGAAAGAACCTTAGTGCTATTAATGTCCACCAAAATGCGGGCATATGTTCTGTGAAAATAATTTGAGGATCCCTCATCAATCCACAAAAGCTTTCCCAAGGTGTTGCTAATTGCTTCGAAGCAAGAATCAAACCAAAAATGAAGAGGAAGGTTTGGTAGTCTTACCCAAAGTCGGAATTGCAGAGAAGGATTCAGTAGCTGGATTGAATGCATGATGCTAGGGTTTCAACATCAACAAGGGCTCCTCACAATTCTATTGGTAGTCACAGAGAATGGTTCGGCGGTCCTTCACTTTATCAAAGACCACTACAAAGAAATCCTGTACACAGGGATAAATCTGCAAGTCATCCTCCAGAATGGGTTTCCAAGTTTTCGAAATCCATTGGGCAGCCTTGCTAGATTTGGCCACAACCCATGAAATCTCACAACTAAGCCTTGATTTGCAAAGAAGGCTACATTCTCATCTACTTCATGCTGAATATCATCCCCCAAATCAACTTGGAGAGGGTTTTTGGTAGGCAGAAGAGTCTGGGGTGCCGTAGGAGGTAGCTGGGTCTTCATAGGTGGTTTATCGTTTCCCTAGCCCTGTGCACTTGAAGTGATCCCAGACAGCCCATAACCGTGTCTTTTGCATCTTGGATCTGATGCAGAGAAGCCTGGATATCTCAGCTTGCTGTTGAGATCCCCCTCACCCAAGATCGAAGCAGAGCTAGCCTTAGCCACCGGAATCGCCTAGGAAGCCACTGTAGGGTTCCAAAATTGGAAGCGAAGGGAGGCATAGGGCCATGGGTGGGAGGCCATGCCTTCCCATGCCATCGCCATGAATTTGCATGCGCGAGAAGTTTGCCGGAAAGGGTGTGACATTGCGGGAATTAATTCGCGACATCCATAGTATTCGCGTTCTTCAAGAGCTACTTTTGTATTTAACTCTTTTAATTTACAAAAATAGAAGATAACTTTTTTAGAAGTATTACTCCATCCCTATAATACTGACTGCACCATTTACTTGAAGACATAGTCTATGGTAGATTTCTTATAAATGGAACCACCAAAATAGTCAGTAACATGATAATCAAGAAAATTTTCTTCATATTATAGGAATAAGGAGACGATATATTACATGTATTTGCCATTTTCAATGAGCATAAAGTATTCCACATTGTAAAATAATGATCATTAGTAAATAGATTATATGATATGTTCATGAACATAATCATGAATAATTTGTCATGCTTTTTTCAATAAAAAGTAGTCATGCTACTAACACATAGTGATGATCCAAAAAACTAAGCAACAAGGGAGCTATCATTTCTAGGCTGGGTCCTCAGATAGTGCATTAGGGCGATAGCTACCCATTATAATTAGGTGCAAGATACCCAAAAAATTATAGTTTTTAGCACATACTTCAAGATTTATGAAATGAAAGCTAAAGTAATATTCAAGAGAGAAAATAAAATATAGTCGTCAAATATGTATTGAAATTTTATGCAATTCCACCTTCGCTAAAGATGAGTAAGAGTTTGAAACTTTTCTTTTACCTTATGATTCACTTTGTCATCCATGTTTAGCAAAAGGGAAAGAATTGGTCTATTAATATAGTAAGAATGAGAATTCTTTGAGAGAAATGATGACCTCATATTTTATCATATAATGGGCACATCCATCAATCTAAACTTTACAAATCGATAAATAACATGAAAAATGGAGTATTTTCAATAGAAATCTTGGATTGGTAAGAGTGATAGACTTAAATTAAAGCATCAATATCAAAAATCTATCAATCATTCCACCATTCCTTTATCAAACCCAAAATGTTTGAGTTTCTAGGTAAATATTGGTCTTCCTTAGATAGTTGCAAAAGAAACAAAAAATGTCTTTAAGATTATATATCTTTACCTATAGGATAAAATTTGTTCTATATTATAATAATTTTCAAATATTAATAAGTTGTAGAATCATTAGATTTTGCCATCTATTGCTTAATTGGTAATCTCTTTGTACAAATACAAACTAGGAAAACACCACATGGATTTAAATTCTTTGTAGAAGAAACTACCCGGTGCGAGGCATTGGATAATTTTAATGGGCCTAATATTAACTTCAAGATGGGTATCTCTAAGCCTTTTGTGTTCTAAGCTGACATCAAGGAACATCTCCAAATACACCCACCATTGCAGCCAACACTCAGAGTGAGGAATGGATTGAGCAAATGAATGAGAAGTAATATTGAAATGGTCATCATTTCTTATTCCTCATCTTCTTTGTCTCTTTGATTGGGAGGGCCTCTATAGTAAAGTATATTGATCTTGGATAGAAAATGAGAGATTGGACAGTCCATTAAGCTAGTTGTCTCTCTCTGTGTAAGAGTTTACTACATTTTTTACTTCTAGGATGAATTGCTATGCATTATTGGAATACAATATAATTGTACTCGAAAATTAATAGAATTTTCAAAAAACAAAGTGGATAGCATAAGGGAATTCCGACGTCCAATCTGAAATTTAGATCTCTGTTGAGATTGACCATTCTAACCCATGAGAAGATAGTATTAGCAAGATTTATTCCCTTTAAGAAACCAAAAAAATTGAGGTGTTTTTGTTGATGTGTTTTTTTATGCACATGCGAACACAGAATAAAATACCAAGGTATCTTATCCTCTCTTGAACAAAGTTTCCCCGAACGCTGAAGATTTCGCCTAAGGATAAATCGAGGCAACTCCAAGGTTCTGGTATGTAGGGTCTCTATGTGTGGATAAGCTCTTGTGGTGTGATGTGATTTTGCTGGAATCACAAGGGGACTTACATTCGATTGCCTGAGCGTTTAAATTTGCTGGAACTCAAGTCCTATCTACTCACCAGGAAATAAAGAAATAGAAAAAGGTAAAGGGGTTGGAGAATCTAATCTAAGACCTAGAATGCAAGAAGATGGATGAACGACTAGGTGTAGTCCTGTTGATGTGTTTTTATGCACATAACAATACAGAACAAATTACCAAAGTAATTTACCCTTTCTTGAACAAAATCACCTTAGATGCTAAGAATGAGATCAACTAAAATGATTCCAAGGTTTCTACATGTCAGGTCTTGACGAGTGGGTATGTGTTGTGACATTTTCACACATCGCCCCATTGCAAATGGGGACCCCTGCTTTTTTGCTTTCTAGGGTTTGTTTTTAGGTTTTTTTAGGGTTTTGTCAGTTGGCCTTTGCATTTTGAGTGTCGCCAAGGGGATCACCTAGATAGCAGGTCCTGCTTGAGGAATGTCCTGATCCTGAAATTTGGCTAAGTCTGAAAGTCCTGATCCTGAAAATTGGCTAAGTCTAAAAGTCCTGATCTTGAAATTTGACTAAGTTTGGAAACTGAAAAACCTCCAAAAAACTAGATTTCGCAATATAGCTCCTGGAGGTCTGAAACCACTCTCAAACATCCTGAAAGTATATATGGAATATAACTTAAAGTATAAGCACTTATACTTAAATGTTATATTCCATAAAAATTATCCTGATAGAGAGTTCAAAAAGTCAAATTTCGCTCCTGTCCTTCACTGAGGATCTAGAGCGAATTTCGCTCCTGACCCTCTCAGGAGGTCCAAGGCGAATCGCTCCTGTCCCTCACCAAGGGTCCAGGGCGAAAAAGCTTATTGGAATCATTCCTGACCTTGTTTGGTTAAATTGAGACATCAAAGGCATGGTGAAGGACGAAATGAACGTGATAAAGCATCTAGATTTGATTAAAGACAATGAAATGATGGAGTTTTTGCCTAGAAGGGTAAAATCGCTCCCGTCCCTCACTGAAGGACCAGAGCGATTTTCTTTATATCCACATTTTTAGACCTTTCTTGGACTTGAACTCTTATTCATAGTGTGTAACAAGATGAAATCTTCCCTAGCCAAGACATTTCATGGTGAAAAGTGAAGCATTTTGGCCTAGAAGACAAAATTCACTCCTGTCCCTCACTGAAGGACCAGAGCTTGAATTTCAAATTTGCATTATTTTTGCAAGATCAAAATGATTTTATGATTTGAAGAGATAAAGGAAAACATGATTTGTGCGTTGAATATAATTTGAGTGGTCCACAAGCAAGGAAATATACCAAGATGACAAAAGGTGCTCCTGTCCCTTGCTGAAGGTCCAGAGCGATTTTCCAAAAGTGCAATTTTTTTGCAAGGACAAAACAAGTTTTGTGATTGAAACGAATGAAAGGAGGTGTGTTTCACTCGTTGAAGATAATTTGGAAGCCTAACAAAGGACGGATAAGCTTGGATTTGCAAAATCGCTTCTGTCCCTCTCCAAGGGACCAGGGCGAAAAACCTAATATCCACCCTTTCTCTTCAAGTTTGGACAAATCTAAGCCAAGGCGCAAGTTTGAAATGATGTTTAAAATACCTTGAAGTGGAATTGAGATGCAAAGATTACAAATTTTAATGACAATTTGCAAAATCGCTCCTGCCCCTCTCCTAGGGTCCAGGGTGAAATTTCTAAGTGTGCCCATTTACCTTGCATTTCGAGATAACTTTTTTGTTTCCAAGACTCAAAAGGGAACGGGGAATGATGTTCTACGCTTTGGAGTAATTTGAAGATTGAAGTGATCAAGAATTTATGCAAAGAACTCAAGAGCGCTCCTGTCCCTCACTGAAGGACCGGGGCGATTTTTACAAAATCAACAATTTCCCTCCAAGATTACGCTAAGGCAAGGTTGTGTAGGATGGAAAAGGTCTTCTAAGGCATGGTGAACAAAGACTGGACTTTTAAATTTGATAATCCTAGCCCAAAATGCAAAAGTTGCTCCTGTCCTTCACTGGAGGACCAGGGCGAAAATCTTTAAAACACCTATTTTGCCTTGCAAAAAGCAAAGTAAACGTGTATGGAATGGATGAAAGAGATCATTACTCACCCCACAATGAGAGTTGGCAATTAAAGGTGAAGGATTGGGGACAAAAGTGAAAAGGCGCTCCTGTCCCTCTCCAAGGGTCCAGGGCGAAAAAGGTCTTAATGCACTTCCCTTCTAGAGATCAAGTGGAATTAAACTCAAAACTCCAATTAAAATGCCATTTAGATGCCTAGATGAAGTTTTGGACAAGAAAATGAGGAATGCAAGAGCAAAGTTGCAAGTTCGCTCCTGTCCCTCTCCAAGGGACCAGGGCGAAGTTAGTGGCATTCATTATTTTTTACCATATTTGAGCGCTAATATCCTCCAAAATTGCATTAGATGCCAAATTGCTAACTTCGAAATATTTGAAAAAATTAAATCACATTGGCATTTAATAAATTAATTTTGAGCCTCAAAAAATCGAATTTTTATTATAAAGGCATTTAAAATTAATTTTTGTGAAATTAAAATTAAAAATGGAGCGCTTGAGGGCTTATTTTTATTATTTTATCAAGTCGGCCTCTCCTTTTTGCAATTTTATTTATTTTCTTAGCCTTTTGTTGGCAAGTCGGCCTTGGAGGGAAGAGGGCTGAGCGCTCTATATATTGAAGGGGTTTGTTTCACAATTCAAATCATTCAATCATCCTTTTAAGGGCAAAATTCATCTTGAAGGCTATTGGAGAGGCGAATTTCTTGCTAGATTGGAGGATAATTTCCAGATGTTTTGAAGGTATTTGAAGGCGAATTTCCAGATTTTTGAAGAGGCTAGTGGAGTTTATTCTTTTCCAAGCTAGAGGAGGCGCAATTTGTTCAAGAGAGGGCTTTGATCTACATTTTACCTAGCGAATTTCATCTATTTTTTTGCATCTTTTCTTAGAGTTTAATACTCAAGGGGAGGTATGGCGAAATCATCTTGACACCATTATTGAAGATTTGAATTTTGAACTTTTATTTTGAAAATTCTAAGTTTGGCATAGTTAATTAGGAAATGATAACTCAAGATTTATCATGAAGTTTCCTAATTAAAATCTTAAATCTTCCTTTTGAATCCTAATTTCTACACTTCAAGATATATTATTAATTGTGAAATGTTGTGTAGGTATCAAGATGGCGACTCCCAAGCTCGAAGGATCTACAAGTCGGAAGGCTCTCCTCAAGGAAAATCAAGCCAGATCAAGGACGGTATCATCAAAGAGGATCAAGCAAGGAGAAGGGCGACTTCCTCCAGTCTAGCATCGACAAGGATGGCTTTCTTCGATCAAACATCAACAAGGGCGACCTCTTCCAATCCAGCATTACAAGGCGAGGTACATCATCATCCTGCACATCAGAGACAAAAGAAGTCAGAGCAAAGGGTTCGTTGAAGAAGCAAATAGTTCCAGATGAATTAATTAAAGCTAGCTTCTCAACAACATCAAATTGAATATCTACCAAGTTACAAGTGTCAGACAAGGTGGCATCCTAGTCATCACTCCTCCAGTCGGATTGATCCACCTCAACAATGTCCAGATTCAATGTACCTAACTCATGGGAGGTGGCACAAACTTCGATGTACCTACCCCAGCTATCCATTGGTTGAATTTTCCAGAGAAGACATGTGTCCAATTAATACAATTATTTCATTGGTCGAGCATTAAATGTTATGTAATGGTTGTAACAAACCCTAATTAGGGTTTTCATTGTTGAATCTTGGCCATTGATCTCAAATTGATCTGAGCCATCGAATTGTATTATGGGCACTATATAAGCCCTGACTCTTCATTTTGTAAAGGCAGTTGGAAGCAGTTAGAATAGAATAGAGTTAGTTAGAAGCAGTTAATAGAAGACAGATAGAGAGTAGTTAGAAGGTGATTAGCTAGTTGATAGAATAGCAATTAGAGTAGAGTAGAGAGAGAAGGCAAAGATTGTTACCAAGATGTTGTTGTAAGAGACTTGTAAAACTTCATTGAAGAAATGGTGAAATTTATGGGTTGATTCGACAATTTGCATGGTCTCTATACTTCTCATATTTGATTTCATTTTATTAGATGAGTGGAAGAAATGTGCTTGATTGATGGTGAAATTCGTATATCCATACTACTAGTAGTTTGTTGATTGCAGACTTGCCTTGTGTAGTCAACTGGAATCATTCAGCATAAGCTTAACTTCAATTGTCGCTTCTTCATTGATATGCATCAGCCTGATGGTGTCTATGCCTGCAGTGATGATTTGAACATCATAAAGCTTTCCTTCGAAGATCGCACTAACCTTGTGGAGATGGTCCTGAGATGTCAAAACAAGACTTAGTTAGAATTTCTTCAAAGATCAATCATTGCTACTACATTCCTTAGTATTAGGATTAGATTCTTTCCTCGCCCTCATCTTTTTTCCTTTTTTTCAAATCAAAGCTAGTAAGAGCCTGTGTTCCAGCAATATTCAAAGCAGATCAAACGTTCAATCATCAAGTGTAAGTCCCCTTGTGATTCTAGCAAATCACATCATACCACAGAGAGCTTAGCCACACGTAGAGACCCTACATACAAGAACCTTGAAGTCACCCTGATTGATCCTTTCTCGCAATAGCTTCAGCATTCAGAGGCTTTACTCAAGAGAGGATAAGGTACCCTTGGGTATTTTATTCTGTGTTTGATAGTGTACAAAATACACGTCAACAGTATGTTCAGTGGTTGATGTGAATTGCTGTGTTTCACTTTGGGGACTTACGCAAATGTTTGGATTATCATGAATGATGCGGAGTAGGTGTGCTGACAACTTAAGATTTATCAATATGGCTCTGGATTTACTTCTTACTAAAAAAGGGGGAAAAAGAATAGGGTTCAGGAAGTCTATTCTTATCCTAAGAATGTAGGAAATGGTGAATGGATTTAGTGGAATCAAACCAGGCAAGGTCTCACAATCAGGTATTGACACAAGCTTAGTGCAATCGTCTAAGGTATACTTAAAGATTTTCAGGCTATCACCATCAAACGTAGACACCATCCAAGTTGATGCTTGTCAACGGACGAGTAATAGTTGAAGTTATGCTTACTCAAATTCCAGTTGACCACACAAGGCGCACTTACCAGCGGCAAGAGGCTAGTGGTATGGATTGAGGATTCCACACAAATAAACTCAACAAATCTTCCACTCAATCTAACATACGTGAAAATAAATTCCAATCTAACTTGGAGGAATTGAGAACCATGAATGCAAATACAACACTTGAAGAGCAAAATCACCAACAATTGAACAATGATTAGGATTCAAATAGCTGCAACATATACCAACAATTCTACAAAAACTCTCTCTTACAAATGAGAGACAAGGAGGCATATATAGAGTCTCGTACAAAATGGATGGCCTAGATTGATCTAAGATCAACGACCAAGATCATGCCAACAAAACCCTAGAATTGCCCTAATTAGGGTTACATAAAAAATGGTGCCACCAACATACGACCCAATGAAAAGATACCTAGTCATCATATAGGGAATCTTTTAGAAGATTCCTCCCTGCATCTCTCTCTCTCCTAGCATACTCCAAGAATCTAGCCAATACTGAATCTAACTCCTCCATGGAAATGCTAGGCAAGGTATCCTGTTGTAAATCAATCACGTCCAGTGAATTTGAGCAAGCATTCAAAGTATTCTCCCATTCTGGCATAAGCTTCTGCTCAAATTCACTGGACTCCCATTCTGGCATAAGCTTCTGCGAATTATGAACATGAATCAACAAAGAGACTAAGTCATCTATCTGACTCTTCTGCAAAGAGTCCAGCTGACAAAAATACATAAATTTCATCTTGTCTCTTAATTCGGCTAAGTGTAAACCACTAGCATCAATACCCAATAATTCCTCAATCGAGGCAAGGATCTTCATCTGAATGTCCTAAATTTATCCTTCCATCTCCATACAACTTGATTGGGCGTTCTCATAAGCTGATTTCTTCAAGGCTAATGCACAATACTAGCCATGGAAATCATATATGTCTCCGTTGTGTACAATGTTCTCGCTGACCAAGGTGGAATTAGGAACCTTCTTCAATGCCAGGAGGCGTGGAATAGTCTTCTCTTGGATAGGCCGGAATTCTTCCCAAACTCCCTCCAAATACTGGATTTTGAATACTAGCGCTGTTGTCTTATCATATGCATGGACAAACTGAGTAAGGAAATCATCTGCCTGCTTTCTTGTGCTCTCAATCCACTTTTCCACCTCCGAGTGTGTACCTCTCGCTACCTCGCAGTGTGAATGTATTCCATGGTCAACTGCAATAGGGGAAATAAGGGTGGGATCTTCACGCCTTGTCCTTGCAATATGCTCTCTAAGTCTAATATTTTCTTCCTTGTATCTTTCATTCTCTCCAACCGCCCTGTCTAACCTCGCGTTGATTACTTGGAGGTTCTCACCAATCTGTTGAAATTCCTGTTCTTTGGATGTACGACCAAGGGCAACTGAAGTGATCGGGAAATCCATAAGAGTAGCAGTGTCCGCTGTCACGTCGGCTCTAGGAACAACAATCTGCGCAATCCGCATTCCTGTCTCATCTCTAGCTATGTGCGATAAAATCTCCGCTCTCTTGGGCTCCTTCTCCTTAGCACTCCTAGCTAGGTAGTCATCAATATCATGAATAGGCTGTACCTCTATCATCTATTTACTTTTCTCCATACTCTTCTTCAGCCATTCAGGAACAACGACCATCTCCATACCATCATCGAGACATATTTCTCGATCAGGTCCTTTCAATGCCGAGATAACATCATCATTATCATCGGGATTATTCCTGGTCCAATCATATACCTCATTTCCCAAACTAACTTCCAAAAGGATAGTAGGGGATCCCAGCTGGTCATCATTCTCCTCAGGAGATGCAGATGTCGCTGTGGCGTGAAATTCCTGAGTATTCTCTTGTAGCATCACTGTGTTGGAACAGTGGTGAGTCTCCTTATTCTGTTCTATTACTTCAATCACTTCGATTGATGAGACACTAGGAGGGGGTGAAGGAATGATAGGCGGAATGATAGTCTTTTATTTCTTCTTCACCTCCTCAATCTTCTTCCCTTTGGCGTTGACTTCTCCAGACGTGTTCTTCCTTCTCTTGGGAGCTTGACTCTCTTCGTCTGCATGAATCCTGACATCATTGACAGTCCTCTGATCATCCTCGGAAGTAGACTCTTCTGACTTCATCATTTCATAAGTGAAGGGAACACCCATGTCAACTAATCTGTTCATCTGTATATCCACCCATGTGCAGGAGAAATTCAAAACCTCTCTCATCAATGCATTCAGGTCAGTCTCTTCTGACTCTGACCAATTTGGCAATAGGATTGCCTTCTTCATTTCATTCTCATAATGTGGGTGTGTATGATCTTTGTTATCCAATACTTGATCAGGAATGAGGAAAAGTCCACACTTCCTCATGAAATCTACTGACATTCTGGACCACATTCTTCTCTTCACTGCTTGTTCGTCCATCAGGTTATCCCAATAATCTTTTATGTCAATCTTATGAGTGAACTTCTCTCCTCTGATCCTCCCGACCTTCTTGTCTGGATCAAATCTTTCTCTTTTCTTGTATGTAGCAAATCGGTAGAATGCAAGCTCCTCACCTGCAGTGGTGGCGGCTATGGCGGACTGACAAACCTTTGACGTCTTCCCAACTGAAATAGGGAATGCCATTCCTGTCCTGTGCTTCTCTCTCTGGATAACATCGAACTCTAGAAGCTGTCTCACCACTTCCAACAATATCATTCTGTCAGTCGGATACCTAGGAAGTCTGTAGGGTTCAGATTGAAACCCATGAATCCTCAGGTACGTGAAAGTGGGAAACTGCATATACCACGATCCATATTTTTCTATTAACTCTATTGCCTCCTTGGACAATCTTTTGTGGATTCCGCCTTGCAGCATCCGTGTGATGTACATAGTGAATGCATCATTCACTCTCTTGTAGTCTTCAATTCTATGCATGCTTAGTTGGGGGTAGCATTCATAACTCTTGTATTGTCCTTGCCCATTCCCGACTTCACCTTTGCATATTAATCCTTTGTATGAAACGAACCATGCAAGCAGGTATACCAGGTAAGAAGTCATGGCGAATGACTTGGACTGCTCTACATTCCTCAGCTGGAAATCCAGGTTGTCACTTATAATCTTGGACCAATTCACTAGTGTTCCTCTCAGACAATCTCGGATGAAGTAGAACATCCATCCATCAAATATTGCTCCCTGTGACATCCCCATCACTCTGTTGAGTAGGAATATCAAATCACTATATTCTTCGTTAAAATCTATGCACATAAGTGTCTTGGGAGCCTTGGAATGATGAGACCTAGGCTCAATCATCCACTCCTTGTTAATTAAATTCTTGCATACACCAATCTTCTTCATGTATCTGTCTGCGTAATCCTCCTTGGTCACATCCTTCATGTCTGTTCCGCGTGGAATTCCAAACACCTCTGCAATAGCATCCTCAACAAGGTAGGCGATGACAACGCCCTTAGGACGATCATTCTTGTGAGCGGATCGTAACATCGTGCACACTCCAGTATCAACTCACTGCACTGTATGGACTGTGGAAATCCAGCGGCATGGAAAATGCCACTCTTCATAATATTCGCATATGCTGGGAAGGAACCTGATCTCTGACTCCGAACATCCGACGCTGCATTTGGTCGAAGTCCAGGAAATGCATGTTTGTATCTGTGATCTCCTTCCATCTGGATGAAATCCTAAGTCCTGGATAAAATCCAGTCTTCAGCGTCTTCAATAGTTCTTTCCTTTCCTTGTATCCTGACTTTGACATCGTACTTGTATGAAGCTCTAAGTTAGACTTAGGAAAATATTTGTAATAAAATTCCTGACTTTCTAAAGATTTAGTTAATTTAGAGCATGGAGTCAGGAAAATAATCCACACACTTGATAAATTTTAGCAATTAAGTTCAAAGTGTGACAACACTAAGGCATGGAAGCCTTCCATAAAATTCATTGAATACCTCCATAAAATTCATTGAATACCTCCTTATGGTTAGAAAATATGCAAGCTAAAATGCAAAGGAGTATACCGGATGAGTGATGACTAAGGAAAGGTGTGAAAGGTTGTGTTTTCACACAATGAATGTCTGAAGACACCTTCCGTAGTCAACAATGGAGGTCAACATTCTGAAAACAACCTGAAAATCAGTCTTTTAAAACATGTTGTAATCTTCAAAATGTGCATAAAATCAATAAAAATCAGTTTTATTGATGAAAACAATCATTTTCTGGAATGTAAGTATGGCTGGTAAAATTTAGTTTTCCTGAGTACAAGTCTGAAAACCGGATACTTCAGACTTACCAGCACCTTGTAAAGTGGTTTAAATCCCTGAAAATGATGAAAAATGGCTAAGGAAACAGCCCCAAGCAAATTCACCAAAACTGTTTAGGAGGCTGGAAATGAAAATTTCTGAGGACAATCGTCTAACAATGGAGTTTCAGACCTGCAACAGTGATAAAATGGTCTAAATATTGCACAGAAAACTCCATAAAACACCTCCAAATGCTAAATGTTTAAGTTGGAATTGGCTGGGCAATAAAAACTTAAGTCTGAAAATTAATGGCAGCCATTAATGGAGGTCAAAATCTGAAGCAAACCTCAGATATGAAGCGAATCAGCAGGCTGGAAATGATGGCAGCCACCGAGAATGCACGAAAATCACCAAAATGTGGCACCAAATCACCTCCCAAGCAAAATCGAAATTTTACCAAGTCTAGCGCTGAACATAAAATCTGAAAATTGATGCCAATGGCAGCCTTGATCTGCAACAGCAAGGATGACAGCATTTTGGAAAAAATCACCCAAGTTGGGATTGGATACCCCAAACACAAAAAATTGCCTTAGCAAAAAATCGAAATTTTTAGAATTTTGAAAAATGTTGTTAATGGCAGCAATCTGCAGCAATGAAGGTCTGAACAACAAGCAAAAATGGTGGAGGAAAAATCGCCCCAAGTCTCCAAACATGAAATTGCCAACTTTCACCAAAAAATGCTAAATTTGAAAAAAATCGCCAAACTTAGCAAAATCAAAAATCTGAAACTGGTCTTTAATGGCAGCCAAGGGGAATAGATCAGCAAGCTGGAAAAAATGGAGGAAAATAAATCTTCAATCCCACACTTCACAAAAACGCCTTGCTTAAAATTCGCCCAACTTGGAGAAAAAATCGCTTTCATGGAGACACCTGGCATAAATAATAATAAAATAATGCTAAGGCACCTCTCTTATACTTGCTTTCACCTCTCACTTTCACCACACAAGCAATGTGGGATAAAACATTTGTATAAATACTTGCTTGGTGAAACCCTAACTTGCTTCTAGAAGGTTCAAACATTAAATGATTATTGCAAATTATTTAAATTTTGCTTTTAAATTTTAAATAATCATTAATAATCATTTAAAAGCAATTAAAATGGGGCTTATTTTAAAATATTGCAAATTAAATCCAAAATAAGCCTCCAGGGGAAAATCGATTTGCGTTGGGATTGAAAAATCCCTTCAAAAATCCTCTGTGTCAAAATTTACCCCATAAGGGACATTCGACCCATGCTTGGACAAAAATCCATGCTCAATTTCATCAAAATGCACACAAAAAACCTCCCAGGGGAAATTTGATGTGAGTTTGGACAAAAATCCAGACAAAAATGCACTCAATTTGCAAAAAAACCTCCTTGGTGGAAATTCAATGTGTCTGGACAAAAATCCACACTCAAAATGCACTTAACTTGGAAAAAACCTCCTTGGTGGAATTTCAACCTCAATTTGGATGAAAATCCGGACTCGAAACTCTTCAAAATGTTCCCAATGGAAAATCAATAAAAATCCGGATAAAAATCCTTACAGAATGTCTCAGGGGAAAATCGACCTCTGTCTGGATGAAAATCTAGACAAAAATCCGTACTTAGTTGTCACAAAAATCCTGGTGGAAAATTGACCCAAACATGGAATTATCCTTAACGTTGTCCGCATTTTAGTTCGCACTTCAGTCCGCACTCCTGGTGGAAAATCGATGGCAGTTTGGATAAATCCTGACACTTAGCCAAATTTTAGCACTTCCAGGGGAAATTCGATGGCAGTTTGGATAAACAGTGGGGGAAAATAGTGGCCAGTATGGATTCCAGGGGAAACCCATGTGTAGTATGGATTTTGAGTGGGGGAATGGGTTGGGTAGTCTGGAATGTGAGGGGAAAAACACCTCTAGCATGGATTTTGACCCTTTAAACCTTGGAATAAGGATTTCCCTTAGGATTTTATCATTTTAACCACTCAAAATCACTTAGCGACTTTAAATTTAACTAGACTTAGACTAATTTTCCAAAAATATGAGCGAAACGCTAGGAAAAAATTGGAATAAAATGCGAAACCAACTTAAATAATACCTTAGGAGCGAGAAAACAACTCCAAAAGGTCTGTGAATACCTTGGCACTTTAAAATCACTGATGCGTGTGTTTAAAAACACTTTAACGTTCAAATGGGTTTACACTTAGCAAAACTTAGGATCATTTAAAATATCAACTTTTGCAACTTGATCCTAACACTTCAAAAAACCCTAGACGACACTAGGCATGATCAAAAATTTGAGACTTGGGCACGGGAAACGCAAAATTGCCCACTAAGCGGCCAAAACCCTAACCTAACAACGCAGGAAGCTGGGAAAGAGGGGGTCCCCGTTAGCAATGGGGTGATGTGTGAAAAGGTCACAACAAGTCCTACTAGGCTAGGTCTCACCATCAAACTGAACAATTCAACACCAACTCGGTGCGATCTTCTAAGGGATGCTTCGAATATGTTCAAATCATTACACCATCTGACACTGATCACCATTCAAGTTAATGCATGAACAATAGACGCATAATGACTCAGGATTAAGCTCATTTAATGCCAGTTGATCACGCAAGGCGCCCTTACAGTCAGCAAGAGGCTAGTGGTTTGGACTAGGCGGATTCCACGCGAGTGCATTCAATAACTTCCTTCATTCAATCTAATTATTTACCATCTAAAATGAAGATTCAACAAGAGACCATGCATATTGCAAAGAAACGACATATTTCACCATATCTTCAATGAAAATGGAGTTCATTTACAATCAAGGCAACAATTTCTTGTCTTCTCCTCCTACTCTATTCTAATTGCTATTCTATTCACTATTCTAGCTACTAACTCCTATTAGCTAACTCTTAACTATTAACTCTTTACAAATGAAGAGCCAGAGCTTTATATAGGGAGCTCTTTACAATTTGATGGCTCTGATTGGTTTACAATTAATGGCTAGGATTACAAGATGAAAACCCTAATTAGGGTTTGTTATAACAAACTCCTTTAGCCAATGAGAAAATTACATTCAATATTTGAGAACCAATAGGAAACAAGGGTAGGTGCCTCGAAGTTTGTGCCATCACCGGTGAGTCAGGTACATTGAATTTGGACATGTTGAGGTGGAGCTGTCTGATTGGAGGAACAATGACTGGGATGCCACCTTGTCATGAGTTTGCCCTTGGATTGACCTTGATTGATCTTCCTTCATCCTTGATGTACTTAGTGAATGATGTAACCCTTTGATTCTCATATGCTTGATGAAGCCTCCTTATGGTCAAATCACTTGTTAGTAGCGCACATTGCCTTGAAATGCCTACAAGATCTTTCTTCTGATATCTTGTGATCTCTTTGAGGATAGTTTTCTCTATTACTTGCGACCCTTTGAACATTTGAAGTCTTCCAACGCTTTAATAGCACCTTGACTCCTCCTTCATGCATTTGAAGTGTCCTTAATGATGATGAAACTTGAGTAGGTCTTCCTTGTCCTGGCTTGATCCTCCTCCATCTTGATTTTATCAATCTGCACAACAAACAAAAGATGATTAAGTATACATGATATATTTGTTTTAACATGATATTTCTCACCTTAAATCATCAACAAGAAGGCTTTAGAATGAAATTCGCTCAGGATCCTCTCCAGGGACAGGCCCTATAGTGAAATTCACTCTGGACCCTTTGGAAGGGTCAGGAGCGAAATTGGACAAAGTTGCTCAATATGACCTCATTTTCAACCTTACCTTACCAAGATATATTTGTTCTAACATGATATTTCTCACCTTAAATCATCAACAAGAAGGCTTTAGAATGAAATTTGCTTAGGATCCTCTCCAGGGACAGGCCCTATAGTGAAATTCGCTCTGGACCCTTTGGAAGGGTCAGGAGCGAAATTGGACAAAGTCACTCAATTAGACCTCATTTTCAACCTTACCTTACCAAGATCAAATCATTTGCCTCCAAAATTGTTTAGGAATGGGTTTTTCTCAAGGACTTAGCCAAAACTTTAGATCTCCTGGGAATTTCGCTTTGGACCCTTTGGAAGGGTTAGGAGCGAAATTTGCATTTTAGCTCAATTTTCATCATTTCTTTGCCTCAAATCTCTTCTCAAGGCAAGAATACATCAATCTTATGCCATAGGGACAAAATCTAGGCTTCAAACAAGGAGCAAAATAATGTTTTAAGAAATTTCGCTATGGACCTTGGCCAAGGACAGGACTTATAAGGAATTTCGCTCTGGACCCTTTGGAAGGGTCAGGAGCGAAATTTGTCTTTACCCTCAAATTCATCATTGCTTTTACTTCCATTTAGATCCTAAGGCGAGTATGTATCCATCCTCTCTCCACCATGTCCTAGGAACAAAGATCTTGGCTTGAACAAGGAGGAAAATAGTGTTTTTAAGAAATTTCGCTCTGGATCCTTTGGAAGGGTGAGCAAAATTCTTCCTTAGGCTCATTTCACACTTCTTTTCTCCTTTCTTTGCCTTGAACCTGACTTATCAAATCTCCTCTTACCATAATCAAGTGAATTCACCACCTATTTAGCTTAAAACAAGGTCCTTAGGTAAAATAAAGAGTCTTGCTAGGAATTTCGCTCTGGACCCTTTGGAAGGGTCAGGAGCGAAATTTGCATTTTGCTTGATCTTCCTTCACAAAACTTAATTTCTCATTCTTTAATCATCAAAAACAAGCCTTTTGCCTTGAAGAAATGCTTGGGAATGAGTTAGTTTGTAGGTTGGAGGAAGGTATAATGCTTCATGGAGAAATTTGCTTTGGACCCTTTGGAAGGGTCAGGAGCGAAATTGCTCAATTAGGCTCAATTCTCATCCTTTTTCACTCATCTTTGCTTTAGACTTGATATTTGGTCCTTTTCCCTACCATGCATAACCATCATTCAATGTTCCTAGTGAAGAAATAAGCTATTAGGAGGATTTTGCTCTGGACCCTTTGGAAGGGTCAGGAGCTTGAAAAATTTCGCTCTGGACTCTTTGGAAGGGTTAGGAGCGAAATTTGCAATTGTGCTCAAATTCCTCAACTTTTTTCACTTCACTTTGTTTCACACATCAATACTCTATTCATACGTCATAAGGACAAGGTTTTTTGATGCAAATTAGGACCAGGAAGGGAGGTATTAGGAAATTCACTCTGGACCCTTTGGAAGGGCCAGGAGCAAAATTGAGGAATTTGCCTTAGATATCACTCAAACATTCAAACTTCTCCCTCAATCACATTGCTCTTACCTCAAGACATGCTAACAAACCACCTTAAAGGAGTTCCTGGCTCAAAATTTGGATGAAAAGTGCATTTTAACCATTTCGCCTAGGTACCCCTGGAAGGACAAGACCTATCTAGGAATTTCGCTCTGGATCCTTTGGAAGGGTCAAGAGCGAAATTTGTCTTTTAGGCCTAAATCTTGACCTTTTCATCAAATTTTCATGTCCAAGCTTATCCAAGGCGTCTCCAAAGGTGATCTCAAGCTTATTTCCCCCCCAATCCATGCCTTAAAGTGAAAGTTTTGTCTAGAATGGGAGTCAGAAGGGAGTTAAGGAAGATTTCGCTCTGGACCCTTTGGAAGGGTCAAGAGCGAAATTTGCAAAAATGCTCAAATTCTTGACCTTTCTCCAAATTTTCAAGTGTAGACTTGATCATTAGGTGTTTTCAAGGATAAATAGGTCAGCTTCACATCAATCAATGCCTAGAACTTCATCATTCATCAACTAGACCAATCTCAAAACCTCAAAGGAAAAATCCTTGATGATACTCACTCACAAACCTTCATTGATTTCCTCAAACTCAAACAAGACATAGCCTAGCAACAAGAGCAAAGCTTGACCTAGAGAAGACCTTCAAAGAGACCCTGACGTGGACCACCTATTGACCCGCCTCAACTCAAGCAGACCCTGCTATCCCAATGATCTCCCTAACAACTCTCCAATGCAAAGGCTAATAGCCAAGACCAGACAACCAAGCAAAGAAAATTAACCCTAGAAAGCAAAAAGTAGGGGTCCCCATTTGCCATGGGGTGATGTGTGAATACGTCACAACAGGTCCCATTAATAGTTTGTCTCAAAAACTTAAAGCGAAATTACACATTACTATGCTTCATTGTTTAAGCTGACAACTGGCGTATATTTGAAATCCATGGTATTGTTGTGTTTCTTATCATTTTTTCTCTATTTTAAACATTGGTTGTGATTCATCCTTAGAAGATTGACAACTTAGAATAAGATGTGCATGTGATGGCATTGGTAGTTGTTATATATGTCTATTTTTATTCTTCATGTTGCTCTGATAATTTTACATGGCACATCACTTGTGTGACATAATGCCTCAAATAAATGTGATCATATGGAACGCCATGATTGCAGATTTTATGCAAAATCTGTGATGTCTGCCAATATTTTTTCATCCATTTGTCAAAGTGAGCAAATTGGGACATGGTATTGAGTTTGACATCCTTCCAGCAAATATTGTGGATTTCTAGGTTGAATGTGAACCACAAAGCATTTATTAAGATAATATAGCACTACTAAACATTAATAGTGCATTATTATTTCCACCCAAATGAATATCTGAATGCCTCTCTAACTTCTAACACGATTACCTTCACACAATCTATTTTTCCAATGTCTTTCAATGCATTGTTCAACTCATGAACACAATATCGAGTTCAAAAAATTTGCTTGTAAGCACCCTCCACCATCAAGCCAGCTAACTTGCATACACAGGCCAAATTAGTCACTACTTTACAACATTAGATAATAGAGGGTCCAACATCTTCTAAGTCATCCTTCAAAATCTGAAATAGGAAGCTTGCATCATTCCTCTTCCCCAAACAATCAACAGCTCTAAGAAAATAAGAGCCTGCTGGACATGTGACAACGACATCGATGAGTGGCCAACGTCTAATATTTCCTCAGCCATCCATAATGATAGAGCAACCATCCCTTATCCAAAATTGTTTCAACTCCATCGTTATACTCACCTTGGAATAATCATTATCAAGCAGGGAGGTGCATAGCTTATGATATCTAGGCGGAATATATGAAGGACCAACAACAAGTGCATCTTTTAGCATTTGTTTAAAATATAGAGTGTGCCACATGAAATGGTATGGCATTAGCATAGAAAAAATGGCAACAAAACTATTGTCTACATCTCATGATTGCATGCTTGCAACACTAGTGGACCTTTTCTTTCCTCTTTGATTCTTAGGCTCAACACTTCTAGATTCAGTAGTAGTAGCACTAGAGAATGATCCACTAGTCTGCAAGCACTCCATTGGCATTCTTTTTTTTTGCTTCACCCTCCATGTGCAACCTAGGCACCTCGGCCTCACCAGCTAATATTATGGTTTCACATACTTTTACCTCTTGACATGGTATGCCTGAAAGATGGGAGTAAACTCGTGTAGCTGCCTCTATAGTCCTTGCAAATATGACATAGCCATACTCTACTCCCCCTGATTTTTGTAAGAATGTCTATGGCTGTTGCAAATTGCAAAAAAGGTTTTTCTGGGTTAAGGAGCCCTTTGCATAATTTTTCAAGAGGTTGTAAACTCTTGTGTAGCTGCCTCTGCAGTCCTTGCAATCATGACATAGCCATACTCTACTTCCCCTGATTTTATTAAGAATGTCTTTGGCTGTTGCAAATTGCAAAAAAGTTTTTTCTGGGTTAAGGGGCCCTTTGCATAGTTTTTCAAGAGGTTAGAGCATTGAAATGGATTGTCTGAACTAGGTGTCCTTGAAATACTCACACTCCTTGAAGAACTTCCATCGCATGTTTGTTCAATTTCAATTTCTTTACCCTATTACCCTCACTGTTGCTATTGCTCATTGTTTTTTGTTGGTTGAAAATGCAAATGACAGCTGCAAGTGCAAACAAAGAACACAAACAAAGAAAAAAACTTTCCTAAGTATTTGAAATTTTGACAAAAACAAATAAAAAAGGCAAAAGAATTTTAAAAAATAAACAAAAAATAATGAACTTACCTCAAATGATGGAGACCTGGTCTTCTTTTTGCACTTTGCTCACTTCTCTTCCTTTATTTCACTTGGTTTCTCACAGCTGTGCTCTTTTTTTTTTGTGTAATGTCCCCAATATTTAAGGTGACATTTAATTAAATTGATTTTAAATAAGTTATCAAAATATAAATAAAATACTCATACAATGACTTAATATTAATTAATTTAATTAAATAATAAAATATTATTATGTCACTTCATTAATTTTATTTCTCCAAGTTGGCCTATCTTCTAGATGCTTTTGGGAGATCTTTATAAGGGGGTTCCTGTGATGGTTTGCTCATGCTTTTGGATTTGATAAACATTTATGATTTCTAGAGACGAAAACCTTCAGGAGTTCGAAAGAAGGGCTGGACAAAACTCTAGTTCTTCTAGAGGGGTGGACTTGTGACGGAGTTCATAGTTAGACCAATTTTGTGAAGTCTCCTTTGGAGACAAATTTGGAGATCAGTTTATTTAGTAAAGATATTTGCAGATATTAGCGTTTGATATTATTTGATGATGAATTTCTCCCATCTTAAATAAAGGGATATTTTATATGATAGGGAGCTGGTTGCCTGTTGGCTCGATACAATTACGATCTCAATAGTGGTCTGCCATCACATTAAGATTATCTATTGTGAGGGATTAGAGCGATTGACTTTGAAGGGAATAGGGAGATCATTTCATTGAAGGTTTGATCAATTCTATTGAAGTCGTGGCCATGCATATGCTTAGGTCGTGACATATACAAAAGGAATTCGATATTGATTAATATTGTGAGTGGTGCCGATGGTTATATCTGCTGTTTCATTGCATCGATGGCTATTAGGGAAATCGTGAGTTGAATAGTATTGCAATTGATTCGCACAAAATATTATTCACAATATTTGGGCATCGAAGGTCATGATTTTGCACAGTGGGGATAAGGAGTCTTAACATTATTGACTATTCATATATGTGCTGAAGCACTCATAGTTTCATCTGTTCGTGGGTTCTCTTGAAGTCGTTAGTTCCTTGATCGGCACGGTTGCTTCATGGTCACAGTGGCTACAGGATATCCAAGTCTTTCAGTACAGCGGCAACAGTGTGGGAATAATCATTATTGGCAACTAGTTATATGCCAAGCGCCTCACATCACAGTCACTGTAACTTTATGTTGATTACCTGATTTAAGCCTGGCAGCGGCAACATTCCATTCAGGTGTCCATTGATTCCTTTCTTGAGCATCATTGTGGTGGGAAGATAAAGGGGGGAAAATGTATTATTGGCATATTTCATATCAGGTTATTAGCCTGGGAATATCTGAGTAGTTAAAGGTCAGAATTATGGTTGCTATTTCCAGTAATACTTTCCTGCTGTTACATACCTTATTCTCACTCTTTATTTACTTGTGGATTCTCTGTTTGCTCATTATTGGATAATAAAATAATAAATTTCATTTGTCCAACTGTTAATGGAATTTTTCGGAAAATGCATAGCAAAAGTCTAGTAGAAATCAGTTAGGGATCTTACATTTTCTCTTCCTAATTGACACAAATGAGTTATTATTTTGGTTTTGAATGTTATAATGTTTTTCTTAGATAAAGGGCCCCCACACCCCTTTATTTTATTTTTTACTTTTTTGGTTGTTTTTTTAAACAATGAAATGAAAACTTCCTGGACCATAGCCATCCTTGAAATGGTCGCGGGATGCCCCTTGCCATTTCCGGGAATTTTACAAATGTTCTTAGGATGTTTCCAGTTTCAAAAAAAAAAATTGGGGAAGGTGAGGGGACATTTCTAACCCATCCCGATTTACCCGAAACATGGCTTGCTGGGGATATCCCTATTTTGGCTGGGGACGTGTCCAAGTTAACATAGGACTAATAAATCAACTAGAAATTTAGCGACCTATACATACAGCTTTTGCAACATTTCAACATAGTTATTGCATGTATTGTATACACAATTAGATTTCAGCAAATAAATTTATAGAAGATCCAAGTTGGTAATTGTATTTGGTACAGCTGGTTCATATTTAGGCCACAGCTTGAACGTAAATAAGGTTTCTAATCAGCTAGAGGAAAGTTGCAAGATTGTAAATTGTTACAAGTTTTCTTTTTATCTCCTAACAAAAACTTTCAAGCTGGTGAATAATATTTGGAAAGTTGCAAGATAGTAAGTAGTTACTAGTTGCTTGAGGATTGCAATGGGGATTGCTTTAACTAAATAAAACTTGTCTCTGTCTTTTCATAAATAAGTATTCACTTATTTCCTTTCTTGTTTATGTATCTAATTGCTGTAATTACAAGCTTGCAACTAATCTTGACCCTCGTGAAAGTCATCCAAATTTAGTGTGGAGGTTCATTCCTAAGATTTTTTCAAGAAGAATCTGATTGTACGATATACATGCCTATAATGAATATTTAATTTGTTTATGAGGTAGCCATGGTTACACTGTTACACGTGTTTGGAGATTTGAGTTGCATGTAAGATATTCCATTCTCTGAATAGTTATGGGAAATTTGGAATTATTCAAGTTCAGGAGATACGAAATAGGGTTTTTATGTTACAATTAGGTTTAAGAGTCTTTTTGCAAACAAAATCCCTAGTTTCAGTAATAGGCTTTTGCTTAATCAGAAATATTCAACTGAATGTAAACAAAAAACTAAAATTGCCTATGCTTTTTCAGTTGTTTTAATGGTTTTAACATGTCAAATTTGATTTCTATGATTGTGAAGCAAGTCTTGTTTCTATTAAAATCCCATTGGTAGATTTGGATTGTCGGTGAACTTTCTGAATTGCATTATATAGTGCAGCGAATAAACAATGGAATTCTAGAAACTATTCTGAAATCTATAGATTTTTTTCTCCATTTGCAGCAGGAGCTTTTACTGGAGCTATCACAGGTGCATTAGCAGGCCGAGCCTCTGACAGTGGCCTTATTCGTGGAGCTGGATTAGGAGCTGTGGCGGGTGCTGTTCTATCTGTTGAGGTGTTGGAAGCATCTCGTGCTTATTGGTATTCAGAGCGGTCCAGATCTAGGAGCTCATCGTCAATGGTAAGCAAAGGCAAAGGTTGTGTTTTAGGTCACAACCAAGCCTGTCACAATTTGGTGTATGGGATTCCCATGGTAGAAACTACTCTAGGGATGCATGTGTTCAAACTTTGTATTCCTGAGATTTCGCCTCATGACTAAGCTTGGGATTAGATTATCTTGTGAACTTACCTACACGTAGAGTAACAGTTGGTATGGTTTCTTGGTGCACTTTGGGGAAAAAATCAGAGGTAGGCAAATTTTGGGCATAGGTATTCCTTTTGTGTAGACCAACTTGGGAAAACAACTAGCCTAACTGGTTGAAATAGAGAAGATATTCAGAGAGGGTCTACTAATCATATCTTTCTGTTTACTGTACAAACTAATCTGAATCAAATGTCGTACAAGGGGTTTGATGTAGTGATCAAGTTCAGGAGTAAATTGAGCTTTACGAGTACAACTGTGCTTTTAGTATGGAGTACCAGAGCTTATTACCTGGACAGTATGGTTTCTTAATACATATTGGGGAAAACTACAGAAGCAGCCAAATGTTGGACATAGTAATGGTATAGTTGTTGTGTAGCAATACTTAGGAAGATAACTTACTGTAATAGGCTGAAATAGAGCAGATTTACACAGATGGCCTGCTAATTGGACTTATTGTTAGGCAACTTTACAACCTTTTGGTAAGAAAATGAAAGAACTTTGAAATACGTGATTTCTAGCATGTTTTCTTGTAATTTCTATCTTTGAACCCTTTTATATAGATTCACAAATTTAGGTTAAGGTTGAACGATGAGGGAGGGGAGCTTAAATCAAAACATTTGTAAAATTTTTAAATTCGTAGTTAATCTAATGCTTCTCTCAATGGCTACAATTATTTGACTTAATTTGTAATTTTTTGAACAGCAGCATGCTAATAAATTTCACACACTCAGAACTTGGTAGTGTGTAAAAAAGTGGACTTTTCACTGATATGAAGGGTAAACAGGTCTGAATCATAGCCAAAAGCACTCAGAAATATGAACAACAGTTTGGTAATCAATTTCACAAACACCCAGAACCTGGTGGTGTGTAAAGAAGTGTTCATAATAGTAATAGAATACTATCAAAATATTGTCCTACCAGAAAGAAACAATGAGCTACTTGCAAACAAGTTTTGGAATGATCAATGTCAAGTCTGGAAACCACCGTGCAAAGGTCAAAATTAATTGCAGGTTTGATGTTTGCAGGTCAAAACAGTTACAAAAGGGCCACCAAACAGCAACGAAGGGGCCAAGAAATGCAGGGAATCATACCCGGCAGATCATGCCAGATCTGCAAGAGGTACAACCTGCACTGGGCCGTACATTTCAGGCTGGAAACCACTCATACTCTTTCGAACTCACATGTTTGGGCTGGAAATGAACATCAATGGGAATGGCTAGTGTAGACTAATCAATACAATCAATATTGCTGGTCAAACAAGGGCATCGATTGAACACAAATGTTATATGTTAAGGTTATATAATGTATACATACATGCTTTATCCATGTTTTCATATGAATACAATGTATATATGCATGTTTTATCCATGTTTTCATATGAACATTTAAAACTCAACCTATATATTTTAAATTTTCACTATATTTTATATAGCCATCGCCAAAATTGGCAAAAAAATTCGCTGCCCCGGAAATGCGTCTCCCCGTCTCCTACTTGTAATTTTTGTGCCCTAGATCAGTAATCAGATTTATGTCCTTTAATTATGCCCTAGTTAATCAGATTTGTAACATTTTAGTAAACCATAATTCAGTAAGCTTAGAAATGAAGGAAGTAAACAAGAGACAAACACAAATACCCTGGGAAAACCTCCAAGGAGGAAAACCCCAGCATTATAGACCCACAGGTCAGATTATATATTCTCCCTTAATATCACAAATACAATACTTAGCTTCCTTTCAGATCTGATCCCTTTCGTATGACTGATCTGCACTTCTCAGCTCTTCAAGTCTGCACCAAAACGGCCTATGTCCTCTTGGACAAGTTCGCACAAGCCTAGACAAGTTCGCACACTCCTTGTGTAAATTCGCACCTTTTACTTGCAGAGCTAATTCGCTGAATGCTTGAATGAGTGAATTGTATTTGCAAGATGTCTTTATTTATATGTGTCTTTAGCCTTTATTAATTCAAGTCGGCCTCCTTCTTTTGGCGCCAATATATTTATTGTGGTGTGGAGTATTTAGGGTGGCGTGCAAGTATAGGGCTGGGCTCGATCTTGGGGGCATGTTACCCTTTAGGATAGGGCCCAATCCTAAATGGGTTCGGATGTTGCCTTAAGGCAATCCGAACCCATATTGACCTAGTTACAAACAACACTCCCTCTTAACTAGGGAAGAAGAGAATACATAATCTAAACCTTTAGAGTTACATCTAGCACACAAGCATAGAATGGATCTAGCACACAAGCATAGAATGGATCTAGCACACAAGCATAGAATTACATCTTCCACCTAGCACACAAGCATAGGATGGTTTTAGCACACAAGCATAGGATGGTTCTAGCACAAGTGGGTCTTTACATAATTACAATTATCCATCTAGCACACAAGCTTAGATTGGACACAATTCATTCTTGCACACAAGCAAAGAATGATCAAAGTGCTGCAGATAGAGTCACTGAGATTGGAGCTCCCTCTCAATCAGGATTCCGTTTTCCACAATACCAAGTCTGTCTCTGAAGTATTCGAACTTCACTCTAGATAAGGGTTTGGTAAGGATGTCCGCAACCTGTTCATCTGTGCTAATGTACTTTAGTTGAATGGCGCCTCTTTGCACCATATCCCGAATGAAGTGATAGTGCGTTTCCACATGTTTGGACTGGTCATGGAATACAGGATTTACTGACATCTTTATACAACTTTGATTATCACAATGAATGGTGGTAGGACCACTAGTTTGACCAAATAATCCGACGAGGAGTTTGCAAAGCCACACTGCTTCTCTGGATGCAACAGATGCTGCAATGTACTCAGCTTCTGCAGTGCTCAATGCTACGGAAGATTGCTTTCTACATGCCCAAGAGATCACTGTAGAACCCAAGTTGAAGCAGATACCCGAAGTACTTTTCTTGTCCTTGACACTTCCTACCCAATCTGAATCTGAATAGCCTTCCAAGAAGATTGAAGTGTTAAGCAAATACTTAAGCCCATAACCAATAGTGCCACACAGGTATCTTAGGATGTGCTTGGCAGCCACCAGGTGAACAAGTTTAGGCAAACTCATGAACTGACTGAGGGCATTCACAGCATAACAGATATCTGGCCTTGTATTGACTAGATACATTAATGATCCAATCAGCTGCCTGTACTCAGATGGATCTGCAAAATCAGAGTTAGCTGCAAAAACACTTAACTTCTTTAAGTTAGATTCCATAGGAGTATGCATGGGTTTACAATCCATCATTCTAAATCTTTTTAGAATATCAATAGTATATTTTCCTTGACTTAGAAAAATTTCATTGGATTTTTGCCATACTTCTAACCCTAGGAAGTAATGCATTAGACCTAAATCCTTCATTTCAAATTCTGAGGCTAATTCTTTCTTACATTTTATGATTAATTTATTTTCACCAGTGAGAAATAAATCATCCACATACAAAACCAAAATAAGCATATCATCATTTTAAACCTTTAAGTAAATGTTAGCATCAATATCATTCTTACGAAATCCTAAGCTTAGTAAGTACTTATCAATTCTTTCATACCAAGCCCGAGGAGCCTGTTTGAGCCCATATAAGGCTTTCTTCAACCTACAAACATGAGAATCTCTTTTATGGATTACATAACCTTCTGGTTGCTCAATATAGACTTCCTCCTCAATAACACCATTGATGAAGGTTGTCTTAACGTCCATTTGATGCAATCCCCAACCTTTGGCTGCAGCAATAGCTATTATAGATCTAATAGAAGTATATTTAGCAACAAGAGCAAAAGTTTCTTCATAATCTATTCCTTTCTTTTGAGAAAAACCACGAGCTACAAACCTAGCTTTGTATTTTTCAATACTACCATCAACATTATGCTTAATTTTAAACAACCATTTAGAGGAAACAACAGACTTACCTTTGGGTCTAGGTACAATGTCCCAGACATCATTCTTGATGATAGACCCATACTCTTCATCCATGGCTGATTTCCAAGCATGATGGGACATAGCTTCTTCGACATTGTGAGGTTCAGACTCAATGATATTACACATCACAGAAATGTAGTTGGCGTGATTTTGGAATCTCTTGCTATCTCTAAAGGTTCCTTTGGGAGCAGCAAATCCTTCAGCATCTTGAATCGTGTTTCTAACCCAAAGAGGTCTCTTCTTGCATACCACAATATCCTGAGGTATATCGGTAGAGTGCATGGGTTCTGTTGGGTCATTCTGAACTTCTTGATCCGGAAGGTCAGTGGACGACTCCTGTATCTCAGGGTTAGCATAAACTATTGAATCTTGATTTTCAATCACCATATCATTATTGTTAGACAATGAACCTTTAGATCTTTTGAAAGCAATATCTTCTTCAAAAGTTACATCTCTACTTACCTCAACATACCTTTGACCTGAAATGTAGATCCTGAAGGCTTTGGAAGATTCGTTGTATCCCACTAAGATGCCTTTCTTTCCAGATGGATCCAACTTGGTTCGTTTTTTCTTTAGGCACATGAACATACACCGGGCTCCCGAATATCCTTAGGTGGCTGATGTCAGGTTTGATTCCTGTAAAGGCTTCTTCAGGAGTCACATCCTTTAGGGCACGATGAGGACATCTATTCTGAATATAAACTGCTGTTTTGGATGCTTCCGCCCATAGAAAAGGTTGCAGGTCTTGATCATGGATCATGGCTCTTGCAGCTTCAACAATGATCCTGTTCTTTCTTTCAGCAACTCCATTTTGCTGAGGATTGTAGGGAACACAAAACTCCCTCTTAATTCCTGCTTTAACACAAAAGTCATAGAAACTACCTGAGGTGTATTCACCTCCATTGTCAGACCTTAAACTTTTAATTCGATTTCCTGTAGTGTTTTCAACTAAGGCTTTGAATTCTTTAAATTTGTTTAGGACTTCTTCAAACTCTTTAGATTTAAGAAAGTAGGTCCATGTTTTCTTAGAGAAATCATCTATGGAGATAACTTAATACAGAAAACTGCTAGGAGATGCTACAGACATAGGACCACATAAATGTGAATGAATAAGTTCTAACTTTTCTTTAGCTCTACTATCGCTTTTATGAAAAGGATTCTTTACATTCTTACCCATTGCACAACCTTTACAAGCATCATCATGAGATAAACTAAGTTTCGGCATACCTTTAACCAATTTACCGAGAGTGGGAAGAGCTTGAAAGTGTAGATGTCCAAGTCTTCTATGCCATAGCTCACATGATTCAGTGGCCTCATGGATGAGAGCTTGAATTGGATTAGCTGCAAGCTTATATAAACTATCACATCTATTTCCAATAACATGAGCAGTTTTGAAATTAGATTTATTAGACCAAGCGAGTACTTTACCTTCAGAAAATGCTATTTGCAAACCCTTATCTTCTAAGGCAAAACTGGAAATAAGATTTCTTTTAATACCAGGTACAAAGAGGATATCACAGAGTTGTAAGGAAATACCAGAATCTAGTTTTAAAGAGGTAGTACCAAAACCTTTTACTGAGTATTGAGCATCATCACCGATTACCACATGAAGGTTGGTGTCCTTTTCAATCAGATCTGAGAGATGCTTACGAAAACCTGAGATGTGTCTGGAGGCACCACTGTCAAGTATCCACATATTACTGTCCATAGGAACATTGCTAGATAGAGCAGAGATACAAAGATAATCCTCACTTTGTTCGGCAACTTCATTTAAATTGTCTTCCCTTTCTTTTGGATCATTTTGACAATCTCTGGCATAGTGACCATACTTATCACATCTGAAGCAACGAATGTGAGAGGAATCTCTTGACTTCTTCCTTGGATCATAGGAGGAGGATCTAAAATCTTTGCTTCTCTTTTCTTTCTTCCAATGTCCACCTTTCCTAGATTTAGCTAAGAGAACATGATCATCTGAAGCAACGAATGTGAGAGGAATCTCTTGACTTCTTCCTTGGATCATAGGAGGAGGATCTAAAATCTTTGCTTCTCTTTTCTTTCTTCCAATGTCCACCTTTCCTAGATTTAGCTAAGAGAACATGATTATCTTTGTGAGAGTTCTTGAGTTTTCCTCTTACCTCAATTCGAGATTCCTCTTCGATGCAATCAAATTGAAAACACTCAAAGTTGGGACGATCGGCTCTTCCACCAATGCTACGAATGAATGGTTCCCATTCATCAGGTAGACCATTTAATGCAATCATAACAAGATCTTTATCCGAGATTTGACAATCAAGAGTACTTAGCTTGTCCTTTAGTTCATTGATCTTCATGAAGTAGGCTATGATTGAGTCTTCTTCTTTCATTTTCATGTGAAGAAGCTGCTGTCTTAGAGCAAGAGCCCTTCTGAGGTTGTTGACTTCATACATCCCTTCTAAGTGTTTGATCATTTCCCTGGCAGACGCAAACTTTGATATGATAGTGACAAGATGATTCTTGACGGATTCAATTATGATCTTCCTAGCCTTGAGGGAGTCTTTCTTGAAATGTTTCAGCTCTTTAGCATCTTCTGGAGGGGACAGCCTTTTTTCTTCTACGAATTTCAGCATATCATTCTCTTCAAGGATCAATAGAATACGGACTTTCCAAGCAGCAAAATCAAGGGCTCCATCAAGTCTATCTTGAGACCTCAAACCTGACATTTTAATCTGAAAACAAACAGCAGCTATATGCAACAAATGATTTACTAAAATCTGAAGTTGGTGACACCTTAGCTCTGATACCATGTAATTTTTGTGCCCTAGATCAGTAATCAGATTTATGTCCTTTAATTATGCCCTAGTTTGTTAATAAGATTTGTAACATTTTAGTAAACCATAATTCAGTAAGCTCAGAAATGAAGGAAGTAAACAAGAGACAAACACAAATACCCTGGGAAAACCTCCAAGGAGGAAAAACCCAGCATTAAAGACCCACAGGTCAGATTATATATTCTCCCTTAATATCACAAATACAATACTTAGCTTCCTTTCAGATCTAATCCCTTTCGTATGACAGATCTGCACTTCTCAGCTCTTCAAGTCTGCACCAAAACGGCCTATGTCCTCTTGGACAAGTTCGCACAAGCCTAGACAAGTTCGCACACTCCTTGTGTAAATTCACACCTTTTACTTGCAGAGCTAATTCGCTGAATGCTTGAATGAGTGAATTGTATTTGCAAGATGTCTTTATTTATATGTGTCTTTAGCCTTTATTAATTCAAGTTGGCCTCCTTCTTTTGGCGCCAATATATTTATTGTGGCATGGAGTATTTAGGGTGGCGTGCAAGTATAGGGCTGGGCTCAATCTTGGGGGCACGTTACCCTTTAGGATAGGGCCCAGTCCTAAATGGGTTCGGATGTTGCCTTAAGGCAATCCGAACCCATATTGACCTAGTTACAAACAACACTACTGTCCCTGTCCCGGAAACTCGGGGTTACATAGCAACAAAGAGTTTCTTTCATCATGCATTCTTTGGCCAAGTTTTGATTATGCTTAGTTTGTGGTGAAGATAGATCATAACAACTTTAAGTTCATCCTAGGCCGATGTGACTTGAATAATTAATAGCAAAAATGGGTGAGATTAAGCTTCAAGCTTATGATTTTGATATAGAGTACATAAAGGGTAAAAGAATGTATTTACCCATGCACTCTCTTGAATACGTAGTGTAGATTCCATTTCTGCTATTTTTGTTGATTGGAAGGCTTCAATCATGGGAAAATATTCTAAGAATGTCTTTGCTTCTAACATTTTAGATGAAAGTGTGAAGGAGGGTAGGTACTTAGTAGTAGATGGTCTCATTTTATACAAGGAAAGAATTCTCTGAGTTTCCGAATCTAAGAGGAAGGAAAAGAGTTTGAGAGCTTTGCATGGCGTGCCAATGGTTGGGCATCTGAAGTTCTACAAGACTTATAGGTGGATAAGGGATTCTCTTGGAAAGGCCTCAAGGAAAATGTTCTCAAACATATAAGGGAGTGCATTACTCACCAATGAAATAAACTAGAACATGTTTTTCTTATATGATTGCTACAACCTTTGTCTATTCCCAACTAGAAGTTGGAAAATGTGTCCATGGACTTCATCAAAGGTCTCTGTAAGGTAAATGGAAAGAATTGCATTAAGTTTTGGGTGGTGCTCTTATATAGTGAATTACTTGGTTGATTTTGAAGGCATTACCAATATTCCCTATAATTTCTGCTACAGTTTTAACCATGTGTTCAACTATCAGTTGAAAGATGAAAACACTTGGATGCTGGAGATTGGAGGATGAAATCTGATTTTGTGAAGGCAGTCTCATCTAGAGGTTGTAATTTGTGCTGAAGGTTTATGTTCTGTCATTCTGACAAGCATTTGTATACTGTTTACTTGAAATATTCCACTATATATGAATAATGATATTCAGTTCCCGCACTGTTTGTGAACACTTTATTGGCTGTCCAATCTATTGCCAATTTTTTTAGCTACAGGTAGTCACATATTATTGCATTCGTTAAGATTCACAAGTCTACCTATTGATGGAAATTGCAACAAATGCCAGAGATAGCTCAACTGTCAACACATTGAACAAGAGGCAAACTCTGTTGTCATCTTCTCATGGAAGATCAATCTACTGAGACACACCTTCTCAAGTTGTATGGTTGAAAAAAGCATAATTCTGTAGGAATTACTGTAAAAATTTCATGAACCCTGTTACACTGGCAAAAATGTTTTGTGCAAGGGAATACAAATTTCAAAATATGATTCATTCCAGTTAGATTTGAAGTCTACATTAGCTGAATCAAATATTTCATCGTGCATAAAACTGTAGTGCTGGGCTGCCTATCCTCCATGCTCATCACGATTGCAACCTAAACTTGTGGTCATCATGCCTGCAACTTGACAATATATCACAAAGGTTCAAATATAGAATCTTATTTGAAGATTCTGGGATTTTACTGGTCATTGTGGTTCGAAAACAACTGTATAAAATTGAAATCCTTGATTATTTGCATAAAATAAACTACCAAGCAGACTATAGTGGTGCTTTTGAACGAATTTGAAATCTAGTTTAATATTGAAAGAGAAGCCTACCCACAAAGTCAATCTGATGTTGTCCAAGATTGTGCAGTTATGCTTTTCTGGTGTCATATGCTCATTCTTCAATGGCTAATCAATAATGAATACTTAATTGAAGTCTTCTTGTCATTTACTGACACAGTTTTTGATGTTTCCTATGTTATCTACTGATGTATACATAGTTTCTGGCTGTAATCCGAGCGTCTGGGCAAGAGCAACCTTATTTAATGAAGCATAATCTTCTGTGTTTTCAAGTTTTCATTTGCCAGTAATAGACTTGTATGAGTTAGGGTTCTGAAAAGTGCCTTCTACGTAAGTTGTAAGGATTAATTATATACCCAAACTTTTGTTGGACAAAGCTAGTGCTATCTTTTGAAAGGTGATTTACTATGTTTTGATGAAAGCTAAACTATTTTAGAGACATTCTGTGGACTAAATTACAATGTGCCAAAGGCAATGTTTCACATTGTTGTGTGATAATCGGTTGTTAGTGTTAATCCAATGTCTTACTGACGTAGCCTCCAATGTCTTATTGTGTGATAACTGGTATGGTTTTTGTAATATACAGGTGTTGTTTGTTACAAGTTGGCATCAGACGATTATAAAGTGGGGGTAGCCTGGGTCTGGGCCATGGGTTAGTGAATTATAATACTCATGGATGTTAAGCACATTTTACTTGTGTGATTCTTGTTGCAGTTCAACTCTAGAACTACTTATAATATAATTGGGATGTAATTTTGCATGATACTTCATCAGAATTATGTAAGCTCTTTTTCTTTTCTGTTCTGTTCATAAAATTTGTAATGTTTAAGTTGTGGTAAAAAAATCTTTCTCGAGAATAAATTGACAAACCAGAAGTTAAAAGAGATTTTAAATTGGGAAAAACTTGGGAAACAATCAGCCATATTTAATAAAAACTTTCAAAAAATAGAGAAAAAATTATGCTGAAAAACCAAAAAAATATAAATAAAAGAACACAAAAAAGGTTAAAAAATTTGGGGCGCACAGATTTTTTTTGTGATTAATCATAAGTCTCAATTTTTTAGTTCATCAATTAATTTTGAAAAAACTGGTGATTTGAAAATCAGCAACAGTGGTGAGTTCTGATTAGTCATGATTTTTTGAAGATTTCAGCAACTATGGTTTTGGCTGTATGTACATATTCTTTCACTCAATTTTAATTCTATTGTTTGATGATATGATACATAATTATGTAGGCAGATTTCATTGAAGAGCTCCTTAATGGAAGGTTTGTACAAGAACAGGTTGGCCCAGCAACACTAACTGCATACCATTGGCAGGTTTTTTCCTTATCTTGTGTGAAATAATTATTAATTACAAATATTTTCAAATGTCATCAGCTGAAGTGACCATCGTTTAATTTTGTTGGCTTATATCGTTTTCATGGATAACAGGGGGATATTTGCTTAACAGGTTAGAATTGCAGGGTCGAGCCATGAAGAGATTTATGACATATTTGGAGAAGATGGAATGCAAGGGTTATCTGGGGATTCCCTAGAGAAACTTCCTCGACATCTAATCACCGAAGAAAATAAAAAGGATGTTAGTGGGGAGAACATTTGTTGCACTATATGTTTGCAGGTTTGTCTTATATAGTTTATTTATGTATTTAACCTTTGCTTTAAATTATTTTTTGTTAGATTTTTGGTGGAAATACATGTACCATACTAGTATCTTAGAAATGAAACATTTTATATTTTGTTTTATTTCTTTTTTTGTTTTGTTTAGGACCTTCAACAAGGAGAAACTGCTAGGAGCCTGCCTTTATGCCATCATACATTTCACATGTCCTGTGTAGATAAATGGCTTATGAGGCATGGATCCTGCCCTGTCTGTAGGCAAGATATTTAGCGGTGTAACTGGTAGAAAGTACATACATTGATGTCCGTAAAACACTTTGTCAACTGCTTTTTTGTATATATACATATATGTTATGTTTACACTCGAGAGTCTGTAGCCATAGAATATAAGTTGAACAAATCAACATTCGATAAAAAGCCCATTCTTTCATTATTAGGGGGACTCACATTTAGCGGAAGCAAAGCTGTATTGCTATTGAGGTTGTTATATGAGCTAGAGCAGGTACAAAATTCTTTTTTTGGACTTTGTCTTTTCTAGATTTTGCCTCAAAATATCTGTATATATGGTACAACCTAGAAGGGAAAGGCGAGGCATTACAAAATAACAAAATAGATCTGTTTTTAATGGGGATAAAATGTTACATTTATTGATAGTTTCATTCCTTGCGTCGAGAGACTTTATATACCTTGTGGTGGCTATTTCAGTGATATCCATAAAAGCCTATTCCCGAGATGATACTTTTTCATATTTAGGTTCTTCTTAGCATGCTTTCTCTATAAATTAGATTATACATATCCAAAATCCTTGGAAATTTACATATTGTTTGGTACGTAGGAATTGGCTGTATAAGTAGTTCACCCAAAATAAGTTTGCAAGTCTAAACACATTTTGGTAAAGAATACCAAGTGAGTCTATTTACATTTGGTGTCTAGCCCCAATAGACTATAAAGGCCATACATCTCAAGGAAGGGACTTGGAAAGCCTAAATGGAAGTTGCTTGAATTGCTTCAAAGCAGATCAATCATATCCTACCCGTAAACAAATGCATTTAAGGACTACATATGATCAAAGATATTTGATCTAGGTTTAGATGGGCTTCTACTTATATTAACTCATATTTTCATCTCTTGAGCATATAGAATATGAACATGCTTGAATTGAACACCAAAACACCTGAAATGCCACGTTATGTATGAATGGATACACTATCTTATCAACCACCTAAAGTTATAATTTTTATTTATACGAGTAATCATATCAATTCCAACAACATAATAGATGTAAAGATTTCATTATGTTTCTTAGTCGACTTTTAAGTTGCAATAACTTCTTTTCGCCATCCTTCGACTGCTTTTTATTTTCATTTAGAGAACACGAGAATAGAGTTTTGGGGCCTGTTGAATTCTCACTGGATGAACTCATTTTGTCACAATACAAGTATTAATGGAAAGAAGTATGCATCGATCAAGAGACAAATAAATGATAAGATCAAACCAGTTAGTTCATTATAAAGCAGGAACAAAGCAAAAGCTGAACAATACTTTTGTTTGTTTCGTGTAAATGATATATGTTCATATATTTTAATAATAATTATTTCTGCATCCTTTAAGCTATATATTATAAAGAAGCAAAATGACATATACTCTTCAACCAAAACTCATCTTTTGGTTCCATATCCACTTTTTACATTACCAGTAAACTCTAGCATCATACTTTTAGCCTTTTTGCCTTATTTGATTTGGATCATATTGCAATGTGTTTTGATTCTTTGCATGGAAACTATTATGTAGATATATATAAGATAGGGCAATACCAATTCACCAGCTCTTCTGAAAATCATTTTAAATTCTATGTTGATCTGTTGTTAGATCTGTATCTTCATGAATTCTAATCCTTAGATTAATGAGGTGGCCCTGATTGTGGTATTGTTGCCTTTAAAAAAGAATCTTGTTATTGCAATATTCAACATAATTATTAAATTGATACAAGAAGGATTTCTAAATTGTCACCTCTTGGAAAGGCTTTTTTTATGATGAAACCTTGTTCAAGTATGGTGGAGGACTGAAATGAGCTTGTACAGGGTTGTATCATCAGTGTTTTGAAAGTTGCACTATCGAACATATTACTGAGGAATAAGTGGTTGAGACGATCTGTAATTTCTGCCGTGATATATTTGCTGTCTAATAGTACACACACTAGTCTAAAGCAGCATATATTAAGAATATGATATAAATCTCTCGACAGAGAATGATGTACCCTGTGCTTAATTACCTCTTGAAGTTTGGCTTTATCGAGAACTGCACTTTGGTTCCTTCAGCTGTAGTAAGCGTGATGAATGCATAAAAATACTAGTAAGTGTTCCATTTCCTTTTAGAAGTATCTACAATACTCAAAGTTGGAAATTGTACCAAGCAATTGAAGAACTTCAGTTCGAATTGACTAAAGTCTTCTGTGAAATATTAATTGAAATGAAGCATAACCTTTCCCATCTTGTGATGATAGCATTCTACCTATAGCTGCATGCCTATGTGAATGATTTGGTTTTGGATATGACCGTGTAGATTGCATGAACTTAGGTTGATGTTGTTTGCATTTTTTACTGGCAATCTCTCTCTCTCTCTACCTAATTTTTAAAAAATATATGTAAAATATGCCGAGAGCTATATGCATTTACCTGTCATTTGCATGTCAAATTGTTTCAAAAATGGATTTTGGTAACATTTTAATGTCATTGTAGATGCCTCTTGGCATAATTACCAAAAAATGGCTGTTGAAGTAACTTATAGATTGATATTGGAAAGTGTTTTTGGCATTGGTAAGAAAGCTCTTGTTAGGTTTTGGATGACTCAATATATTCAGTGTTAATGCTTCTTACGGAAACAATGACATCAAGATCTAAGAGGTCAATCTTGCTTAGGGTTAAAACATGGACCATTCTAATCTACTGATGTCATTGTCCATAATGTTTGGTGAGCACACCATTTAACTTTATACGAAAATCATTGTTGTAGTTGCCTAAAACTAGATTTTATTGCATCAGATCCTTGTAGACATAAAAGAGTGCTAGATTTGTGAGGGATTTGCCTAATGTAATAGGATCATCATTGAAGATGTTGATTATAAGCGTGGAATGTGTTTGTCTTTTTAACATGACTATATATATATATATATATATATATATATATATATATATATATATATATATATATATATATATATATATATATATTTTGCTTATTTCACTCGCTATCTTCTTGCTAAAATAAAAAAATGAAGCACTTAAAGCTGATGTAATTCATTTCGATTGATTATCTATTACCACAAAAGCTTGAATGATACAATGATTCTCTTATTAAGCTCTCTACTAAGGGTGTTTCGCCAAAAATGAGTCATAAGATTATTTGACACTTAATAGAAAACCTCAATGAGATACATTGTATATTTAAACAATTATATAGCTTTGGTGAATAATCAACGGGATCATGTCCTTGACAAGATTAAGAGCTATAAGCACATTTTGGAATGCATGTGGGTAATGATGTGATGTTGTTGGATGCAATTAACTTTAGATTGCTATATAATAACAAGCATCTTTTGAGTTATGAGTATGATTACACTATTTGAATTAATAGTTGCATTTCATATGTGTAATATCATTTAAATATAAACAAGATGAACAACACATCACTCTTATAACTAAAATTTCACTTGTTTTAAGTCCATCTTTGTCATTAATTCAAATACAAAGCGCTTGGTAGATGGTAGCTCTAGCTTATAGCTTGTAGCTCATTTGGATTGATGGTTTACTACAATGAAAACTTGAATGATAAGTTTTTAAGGCACTATACCCAAAATGATTGATGCAAATTTTATTTTAGGCATGTATTAGAATGATGATGTGAGTTGTAATTTTAAACAACTATGAAGTCTTTTGGTTAGATATGTATAAGACTAAATTCACAACTAGGAGTAAGAGCTAGATGTGTGCTTTGTGGTGTGTAGACTTTAGTTTACAATTAAATGTTGAAAGTTATGGGATTATACATAGGTTAAATTGTATTAATAGTCATGTAAGCGTTTCTTGAATTAAAAATATGTGGAGTAAATTAAACATAATTTCATAAAAAATGAAGAGTTGAAGGCATTGTTTGGCATGTAATGGACATGTAAGCATTTCTTAAATAAAAACATTATGAACAATATTCTTAATTGAAAATATGTGAATAGTTTCATTAAAAATAAAAAAATGAGAGTATTGTCTGGCATGTAAACGGGATTCCTAAATCAATGGTTTCGAGAACAATGATATGATGCTTATTGGTTTAGTTATGTAGCTCTTCAATGGAAACTATAATAGTTCTCTAACTTGATTAGATTGACAAGTAGGTTAAATAATATTTTGCATTAAACCTTTGACCTTATGTTTCTCGATTTTTGAAGGTAAATTTTTTAGTTCATTGAAGTAGGTCAATACATAGTAGGGTATTGAGCAAAATTTGTAGTTTCTAAAAGTATTTTTCTTTTCATTCTTGTAACATGTTGACGTGTAGCTAAATATGTTTCCGAAGATAAATGAAGTGCTTTGTCAAAATTCCCAATCATAGATGAGCTATAAGTGGATCCCTTATTTAGACAGCTCTTCCAAGCAAACTTTAGGTGACTTATGATTCATGAAAGAATATTGCTAGCATTTGGTAAATTTAATTGGGCTACTATCAGCAAAGAAGCAAATTTATTTTACTTCCAATTGATAGACCATGGTTTAGTGCTCAGAAGGAGCAATTAACATTGCTTAAGCTCCATTGTTTTGTCTTGTTTGTTTCATCATTTGTTTATTCCAATATATGTTCAATTCAGTGCTTAACTTTAATTTTAATGGTATGCACATGCCATAAAAAAGAAGATTGATGCCTTACATAAACAATAAAATCAACTTAGAGAAAACAAAATTAAAATACTCCTCAAGGGAGGTCTAAATGGTAGACCTTAAAAATATGATGTATCCTAACATTAAGTTTAAATAATTGAAATCTCAAATCATCAAGTATAACAAGCTCAACTTACATGTTGACAGTTAAATGAAAGCATGAAGGAGAAAACAATATATTTATGTTGTCAATGCCTATAGAAAGTCAAGTGTAATTTTTGGCTCTAAGTGAGACTTTGAGAAATGTTTGGGTTTAGTGTCTACATAACTTGGACATGTTGATATCCCCACTATAGAATATGTTATATTGATTTAATGTTGCATAACCATTTTAGATCTTTATGATTACTAAATTAAAATAAATAAATAAAATTAGAATTATTGATCCATAATCTTGGGGTGGCTCTTTCTCACTTCAATACACATGAATTTAAAAATGAGATGCATTCAAACTACTTAAATGTACGTTAAACCCCTAACTACCATTCTTCATAACATATGCATAAATGTACTAGATATAAAACATGTCAAACTTAGAATGCAAGCCTGCATCACACACAAATGTGCAACAAGATTATTATGTATAAATAAGAAAATGGGTAGAACACTTCAAGAAGAGTGTGCTATGCTTCTTATCCATTAATCAACAATTGCATGTCTTGTAATGCCTCAATGGGTCTTACAAGACATTTATATATTACCTTGAAATGAGCATGACATGAAAATCTGTAGGCAACTACGCAAATGGACTAATATCTTTGTAGATAAGAAACGATGGATTGTTTATGCTTGAATGAATATACCAACAAACTCCTTAAACATTGGGCTATTGTCCACACTTGTAATAGTCTAATAACTTGTTGCATCAAGCTTAATGGATCAACATGTGACCTCTTTTTTAATGAGATGTTGCAAATGTGGCAACATCATCATACTTCTCCTTACTCCAACTTTTTCTCCTATACTAACTAGATTAACTCCTTACTTAGTTAGGTTGACTTAGGCTGATACATAAAATTTGCAGGGCTTTAATAGTCTCTTACCAACCTCACTATCTTAGCATTATCAATCCACATGACTTTGGCTCTTACATAGTTTATCTCATTCACTAACTCATCAAAAGCCAAGAGACCATTTATATTAGGAGTATCCCTCCCTTAGATTTCATCTTTTGTCCATGTTTCTTTAACTTCTACATCTTTAAATTATCCACTATTTTGAATGCAAATGCTTTTTAATCCAACCCTATGTTTTCTAACAATCCATGAACATATGTGTGCCTTTGGGAAAATAACTAATGCAACCAACAAGAAGATGGTAATGGACATATCTATGGAAGCAATAATGTCTATCCAAACAAGATAATACATGCCTACCAATGATGGGAAATGGATGCATATAAAAGATGTGACTACTTGTCCAAAATAGATGTACATGAGAAGATTAACGAGTTTTTTCTAATTTGATTATAATGGTTATCGCTGGAAATCTAAATAGTCAATTGTCTAGAAGGGAAATTGATAGTTGCACACAAAAGGAATAACCGCACCATCAACAAGAAAAATCCGCCTACCAAATGAGGAGAGAGGTGTTTTCACTATAAAGGAAAACATGCCAAAAAATCACCCCTTAACTTCCTCTTTTTTGTCTTGGTAATATCACAATGTTCCCAGACTTGGACTCGGTTCGGACTCGGCAAGGCCGACTCGACTTGTGACTTGGCAAAATAAAAAAACCCTTGAAATTTAGAGATTTTTAACGATTTAAAACTTGTTTCATGCACCCATTATTGAATAAAGCTTAAAGACAATATAACATCATCAAATAGAAGCTATAGCTCATCCTCAACCTCAGCCTCAGAGTAGTCTATCTGCCTCCTACAAAGGTGTCTAAGGTAGGTCTTTGATGACTAAGTAGCCATAGTCTCCGCCTGTGAGGTGCCATAATGATCAACATCAATTGTGCTTGTGCCAGATCGTGCTCTATCCTCCTCTGCCATAGCAACAACCTCAAAGTCTTTGCCTGCCATGTCTGACATGCCGTGGTGTGAGTCCTAGAGCTCAAACTCAGTGAGTTTTACCATAAATTACCTGACTTGCTCGACTCAGGCGAGTTATGAGCAAAACTCGCCAAGTCCGAGTCACGAGTTCTCAAAACTCGCCGATCTTGGCTCGACTCGCCAACTCGACAAACTTGCCTGACTCGCGGCGCCGCGAGTCTGGGAACTTTGATATGTAGTCCCACAAAGCCATTGCAAGTTGATATAGTTGACTTGCAACCTTGTTTTTAGGTGTTAACTAACTTCTTGTAGGTATTCTTCCACCAAGTCATATGAGTGTATTATAACTTCTCAGAGTTGTAGCTCGATCTTACATGTCCACTAAAATATGTTCCGCTTATGGATCATATCCCTCAAAACCAATGAGCTTATGAGGCCACTCAAGACGGAATAGCTTTGATGTCACTCAATTCATACACAGGGGCAACCATGATGCACTCTAACACATCACAAAATAATTTTAAAATGAGACACTTAAACTATCTTTAGTGCATTAAGTCACATATAATGGGTTTCAATCCTTACAACTTATGTACTGAAGGATTAAATAGAAGAAATCTCAAATGTATAAAATAATTTTGCATCACATGGAACATGAAACAGAAGACAAATTTGGAGAAACCCTCAAATGGATATAAAACTTCAAGAAGAGTGAACTATGATATTCTCATGCCATTAACCCAAAGTTATACAATTAGGAAAGGTGTCTCAACCTTAGGTCCTAATGTTAATGTAATAATGTTGAAAATAGCCAAGATCAAGAGCACATTGAATAGCACAATAAGAGAAAAAATATTTTATAAGAATAAACTGTATTCTAATCATGATGCAAAATACTGATCAACTGGATCATAAAAAATTACATACAATGCAGACGAGTCTGCTTATAAAGGCAAGGCTAAGAGACAAGAGATCACACAATGATGACATGTGGCTCAATGAGATGCAAGGGTATGTAGGAGGAATAATAAAATATTCCACAAGAGGTGGACCACCCACCAAAGGTGGAATTATCACTCCACAATAAGTGGATATGATAAAGTAATAACAATATCACACCATAAAAGGTGGGATTTTTCCTACATACACACTCCCAGTGTATGCACATCTCCCTAAGTGTCTCATATGCAAACTACAATGTGGTGCATGTACCTAAGTAAACTTAAGTAAAGTGTCATTATATCCAACATGAATAAATAATTACACCAACACCCCTTCTTAAGTGCAACTTAGGGGAATGCACTTAAGTCTACAATGCAACTAAGCAATGCAAGATGGGTCTCGACTACAGGGCCATGTTAGGTATCCATGTACAAATGTAAAACAATTAGTCATAAAGTGGAGAAAGAGAGAAAAACCCAATGGGAAAAAACCCTCCCTCAAAAGAGAGATGAAAACTATACAAAGAACTCTCAAAGCAGTATGTGAAGGACAAAACCCCATGTGAGGAAAAAGCCCCCACCCCTCCGCACCCCCACCCATATGAGAGAAGAAGAGAGACCAAGTAGCCCCCCCTCAATGTAGAATATGCACCAATGGTAGAGGCTCAAAATTGAATGAAGAAATTGCTCCATGAATGCCAAACAATGTTCCTCCCCTTGGGAAGAAGCAAAACCAAAGGTGTATCCATGAAGTCTCCCCAATCATGAAGGGAAGAGGTAGAAAAAAGACTCATGATGAATGAAGTCTCTAAAAACTACTCAAGTGTCCCCATGTCGATATTAAAAGTTACCCCATCCAAAGGTGATGTACTGATCCACACTGCTGAAAAAGGCACTCCAAGATCTAGTGGAGATGAATGTAGAACAAGTTCCAAAGACTCACATGTCTCCTCTAAGGATGAAGAGACCACCTCCAACTCCTCCAACCGTTGTACATAAGAATCCACAATCATGTCAACCTCAAAAGAATGACCATGTAGAGAATGAACAACAGGGTCAGAGTTTTCCCTCCCAACAATCAAAGAAGGATCATCTTCATCAAAGAGAAGATGAATGTCATCAATGATGTCTCCCAAATCTGCAATATAGGGCTCCACAAACAAACCTGTAATGTCTGTCAAGTAGTCATCCCAAGGAACTGAAGCTGGAAGACAAGGTATATATTGATGCACTGAAACACAAGAAGGCAAAACTGTCATCTGCATCATTAGGTGCAATAGGCAATGTGATATCAAGAGGAGGAGATGAAATGAAAGGCTCAAGAACGGGGTCACATGTGAGAATCCCCAAGTTCAAGTACCCAAAGTTCTCCTCAAAATATGAACCATCATAAGAAGTGTGATCATCATACAAAGAATCATCCTCATCAATAGGAACAAAATCTGTAAAGGAATACAACTGAGATGCATGATCAACCGCCCTTGTAGCAATGATAGCTCTAGTCACCAAGTCTCTAATGATAACTGAATCAGGAGTGAACTCCACAATTTTCCTTGTTTCCCCATGAGTGATTTGATAGATGGAAAGAAGATTGTTTGTCAAATGAGGTACACACAACACATCATTGAAGGAGTTATCCCCAATGGAAATATATCATTTCCCAATCACATCCATGTATGTATGATTGCCCATCAAAATTTAAGGGAAATGGTGCAAGGCTCAAATGAAGAGAACATAGACTGTGAAGATGCCATATGATGAGAAGGCCCTGAATCTAGAAGCCATCTCCCTGAATCATGACTTGTAGTAGCACAAAGAGCTTGTCCCTTACCTTTTGACTGCGAAGAAGGGGAAGGAGATGAATCCTTCTTCTTTAAGTGAAAGGTAAACCATTGTTCTTCTTCTTGAGGATGTGGCCAACTGATCAATCTGCTTGGTGTGACAATGATGCTCATCATCACCACTTTTCTTGCAATAAGAACAAAACCTCTCCTTATATGATTTTCCCTTAGGTGAGGAAGTAGAATCCTTTTGTTGTGGAGAGGAAGATTGTACTTCATCTTGTTGTGTCTTAGGCTTTAACTGCTTCTGCTTCTTGTTGGAATTCTTTCCTTGATTCTTTTTGTAGACGCCCAAAATTAATTAAATTAAATATTTAATTAATTTAGCCTTACTACATAATTAATTCATTTAATTATGTTATCCTTTTATGCTTCTCAGTATTAATTAAATTCAATTTAATTAATCCTCACTATAATCTAGATAATTAATTTTTCAATAAATTAATTAATCCTTATTCCTCTAAAGTTTCCCAATTAATTATTTCTTCTAAATCCCCTTTAGTTAATTAATTCAAATTAATTAACTAAATTATGTGATTCCTACAAATCATTCCCCCTAATTCTTCATTAAGCTAATTAATTCTTCTAGAAGGCCCACTTGGCATTATTTCCTAATTTTTAATTCCTCCACTCATTCTCTCTCCTCTTGTCAAATTCTCCTACAAATCCCACTTGACTTCTAATCTTTTATTATCCCACCTAATGACCTCCTTAATCATTTTTTAGTGGCTAATCCCCATAATTAGCCACCAAGTCAACCAATAGCCGTAAATGGCTAAGTCCCCTTGTCCCATCCTCACCTTCCAACCTTAAATGCCCCTAATTGGTTCATTTCAAGGATTTTAAAATATCACACTCTCCCATGTCTCTCACCTTCCCAATAAATTTTTAATTCCTTTTCCCATTTCCTTTCCCCATGCAAGTCATTATTTGGGAATTTTTAATTCCCTTGTCCTCTCTCCAAGGAATTTTTAATTCCTTTTATTCCTCCAAGGTACTTGAGGATATCTTCCCCATGCACCTTGTGGAGTGCAGAGACAAGAAATGCCTTTATGGAAAATCTCTTGGTCTCCACACCATGTCCTCTCACGTCCTCTCAATCCATGTACATCCTCTCCTTCAATCTCCACCCTTCATCATCTTTTAATCTCAACCGTCCATTTACCTCCCTTCCAATCTATAAATTGGGGTCTCCTCCTCTTCATTTCTCATCTCCAATTCGTGCAATCTCATGTTGACATTTTAGTCCTAAAGTTTATCCAAGAACAACATCACTATAGGCAAATCACCACTTAGCATCCATGGCATCCATATCCATACTTTGAGCAATTAGCACCCCGATCTATTTCACTTGTTGTGCAATCTTTGAGAGAAACCCACACCAACATCAAGGAGCCAATCCAATCAAGCCAAGGAGGGACACATCTTTGGCTTCATCAAAGGCTCAAAGCGAAGGAGGAAGGTAAATAGAGAGGTATAATGGTTTTTATTTGTGTTTGATTGAGTTATTTACATATTAACCATTGAATCTTGCCTCTCTACTTTTTCCTTGCTTCATTTTGACATGCTCGATGGAACTCACGTCCCTTGTTACTAATATAAAAATTAAGTTTTTGTAACTTTTAGCTCGCAAGTAGCGATTCAACACTTCTGTTTGCAAAACCACATTTCCGCCTGGCTGTTTCAATGTCTCCACCAAGGAACAATGCATGCGCGAAAAAATTTAAAATTTTTAACTTGCCTTTTTTGCAAGTCGTTGTCATTTAACGCCTTCACTATTCCGTGACGTTTCTGCCTAGTGTCTTTTGACACTTTATTCTAGAGCTTAAATTTTAATTTTCTTGTTTTCTTTTAAGGTGAAAAAGAGCAAAAACATTTTAAAAGGTTAAAAAGAACAAAAAAACAAATTTTAGATTAGTTTGTCTGTTTGTTTTTCATCAAATTTTTAGGCATTTAGTTAGTTTTTCAGGTTATAGGTGGATCAACGCTTGAGTAGACACATCAACGTCTACGCTCTATTTCAGCGCCTGCGTTGGACCAGAAAGTCTGTGCAAATTTCAAAATTTCAAACTTTCAAATTTTTAAATTTTGGATAATTTTGTGCGTTAACGCAAGCGCAAACGCATCAATGTCCGCTTTTTAAATCAACATACACACTGTAAGTAGTTTAAAAAATCAATTTGGAGATTTTGAATTCTGTTAAGTTTCCTGCCTTTCTGTTCGTTAGGTAGGCGTAGTCACTTCTTGCGTTTGTGCAGGCACTTCAACGTCTGCATAGGCACTACAACGTCTACACCCGTGGTTCCACGCTTGCGCTGCAACCTTAGGATTTTGTGGGTTACTGATCAGATTGTCAGTTTTGCAGGAATATCTCATTTGTCCAAGACATAATACCAAACTACTAACTATTTTCCTATAGCACGCTTGTCCAAAACATTATTTTCCACTAGATTACATTGTTTTGTTTGCAATTTAGTTAGAAAATTTTGAACATGTGGGACTAAAATGAACATGTATCTTATGTGTTTGGTGCACTTGCACACTTAGTGTTGGGTGGACCCACCATTGCACTTAAGTATCCTCTCCCCTCGCCTTCGCAGATTTTGGGTGTAAGAGAAAGAGTGATCAACAACACCCTTAATTTCTTTTAGTAGAGGGGTATTTATTGATTGGGGATTTCATCACCCACAAGGATACTTCGAATTGGGACATGTTGGGGATACAACTCTCCCGGATCGATCTTAGGCGGGTTTTTCCGAGCCGCTATATAAATAAGCTAGTTAGGTGGTTGAGGTGCTGAGTGAATTCAACGTATGTGGGGGCCCTCCCTGCATCAATAAGCTCAGTTAGAGCTTTGAGTGGATTGCTACGAGAATCTGTCATTGGATTGGTGATCCCTCAGAAACTGCACTAGACACCAATTTTAGTTGTCAAAATCCTACATTTGATAGTGTAGGGGATGTAGATCATACCCCAAAGTGACCTCTCATGTACCCGCTTAGGATGAGATAGGAATTCCCCATATCATAGATCCTTGGATCTTTGGGGTAAGAGAAGCTATTATGCCCGAGAAGTGAGTGCACTATAAGGGGGAGCTAGTGCTACTAGAGTCTCTATCTATCTGCCTGAGTGAGGTATCATTTGTGTGAGAGGCCTATCAAGTGGTTTCCACTTTCCAGCCTTAGGTCGCATGTTTTAAAAGTGTGATTTCATTTGTGCAAACCTGTAAAAAATTATTTGGGCTAATCTAGGCCCCCTATCACTTTTACACACAATATTTGAAGCATTGCACTTGGCCAATGTGTATACTTTGCCTGATGTATTCTTGCCAAGAGTAGGTGACAATCACCAACCTCCAAACATTTTTTCCCAAACATTTGACAATCATCCAAATTTGTATAAAGCCAAAATCAATTTTCCAATCCATTAATTACCTTCATGCCCACCTCAATCAAGCATCCCAAGAGGTCAATCTGCCATCTAGTCAAGAAGAAGAAGCTTAGTTTGAAGCAAACCCTCAAGCATAGGAAGTTCCTATATATCAATTACAAACTCTTGTTGAAGCATATAACCTTTTTGCATTGCTTCCGTGATTACATTCGTGGTCGCACCAATGAGTTTGATGACGAATCTCTAAGGAAGCGTGCTTTCCAACAAAGGTCAGGCCTTTCACAATCATTCATAGGAGTGTTCGTATCAACTTGTCCTACCTGCCTGAGAATCCCATCACCTATCGAGTCATCCTAGGGTGACCTTTCCTCACCACACTTTCTTTTCTATAATCAATTTCCTTTTGCTCCTACATTCATCATCCAATCATATTCTAAGGACTTAACATAATCAAATCCAATCAATTCCTATCCCTAATCAAACAATCATTTTCAATCCAAATCAATCAATCAATCAAACCAACCTCATCCAAAGGTTCACATCTTTGTGAAATTTTAGTTTAGACCTTTATCTTAAATCAAACATCATTTAGCTTTTGTGCTTGGGAAAGAATCTACCCCAAGTGCCCTTGCTTAATCATTTGGGTTGATCAAAACCCAAATCCTTTGGCCTTATTTTTCTTGGGAACACAAGTCCGTCCCATGTAAGAGAAGGTCTAATCAATTGATCCTAATCCTAAGGTCTAAATTGTAGTTAACCTAGTTGTCACCTTGTTGGTGGTTCATATCAACTCCACATATTTCAAGGTGTCATCCTTGTCTTAATCAAAGGAACCCATCTAAATCAATTTCAATTTGAATCAAATCAACATCAAAATTTGCTAAAGCCAATCACCATCCCTTATCGCCTTAATCTCGCATCAAATTTCACTTCCAAGGTCACCCGTGTATGGTCTTAACGCACTTAAAAGGAAAAAATGGAAGCCGAAGACTTTGGAATGCCCAATACCAATATCCTCTACAATCAAGATCCACCACATCAAGAGGAACAACTTGTTGATCAACCCGACCTCTCTCCACATGTCCAAACATTCATGAATGACCCTTATAACCAAGACATGATGGAGAAGTTCATCAAACATGATGCCAATAAAATTTTAGCCGAACTCATCGCTCAAGGAGCACGCTTGCCCCCCGACTTTGACATATCCATCCTTGATAGTTGCTGCGAGGAGACCTCACGAACAATTCCATTCTTGATCCTCTTCTCCATCCTCAACCTGCAACATCTGTGCCGACAACTTCCGTTCCTACGATCACACATCCTCAATTTTCCATTCCTCATATTTCCAACCCACCAAATTCATCTACCCCTCTTCACAACATGGCTAATTACACCAACACAAGCTTACCTTCCGTTACTACGGTTCGTGGATCACAAGCTCCCTACATCTCTCAGCCTCTCTGTTCTTCATATCAATACATTGGTGGTGGCAACATCCCTCTTCATCTTATCAAATCCCAACAAACCACTACATTCCTAATGTCCAAAATTAGCAACCCGATATCATAAAGGAGATTCAAGATATGAAGGACCTCATCAAAGATCTCAAGGAAGGGACATATAAAATACCTTATTCTTTCCAAGAAACATTTCCATCTCTATTGCCCCTTATCCACCTGGTTTTGAGATGCCCAAATTCAAAAAATACAAAGGCGAAGGTGATCCTAAACATCATGTCTGGGAGTTCTACTTTTTATGCCAAGAGGTTTCTTACAATGACATCTACCTTAGGAGACTTTTCCCAAAAAGTCTTATAGAAGAAGCCCTTGCATGGTTCTCCGCTCTGCCACAAGGATCTATCACATCATTCCCTTACTTGGTCAAAAAATTTGTGGACCATTATGCTTATAACATTGAGAATGATGCTTCTATGGTAGACCTATGCAACACAAAGTAGAGGCATGGAGAAAACTTCACCAATTTGCTTCAAATATGGCAACATCTCATCAAAAGATTCCCTTAGAAAATACCAGATCCAAACTAGGTTGAATTATTTCAACGCAACTTGATACCAGAATTATCCAAACCACTGATTTGTCAATGCTTGACCTCCTTTAAGGAAATTTACAAGAAGGGTATAGCTTTAGAGCGTGTTCTCTTAGAGGATGGAACTTTAAAACCTTATCAAAAGTCAAATCAAAATTCCTCCTCTTACAATGACAAGCCAAAATTCTGGTCCAAAAATAAAAATGTTATCAATGATGGGGTCACCGACGCCAAGCGTGTCCAAACTGTCGCCACACCATCCAAGCCCGCAACCACCAATAATTTCTTCAACAATCGATCTAATCCTCGTAACCAATTTGACACTTAATCACAACCTTGCAACACCACTTCTGTCCAAGGTTTCCCTCCCCGACCCAATAATCAATGTGAGTACACCGTGCTAGGTGAGCCCATTGAGGTTATTTTCCAAAAGCTCGTCAAGAACAACATTGTTGTCTTTCCGATAACACGCCCTTTTGATCCTAATCAACCCAATCCCCGATGGTATGGTCATGACACACGTAAGTGCATGAAAATCAAGAGCTATATTCAGGACCTTATTGATAAGGGTGATATTGAGGTTGATGTTGCGAAGCGTGGTAAATCCGACGATAAGATCAAAATGTACTAGGATCCATTCCCCAAACATGGTAAGGACAAGGCCTCATCATCTAATAATTTCAATTATGACTATACTAATCACATCTCTGACTTTGACTGCCTAGTAGGTTGCATAGAAATCATCGATACCCATGTGAATACCATCAAAATCCAAGGAGATGACCCTCCTTGTATATCTAGGGTTATCATCCAAGGTTCTCCTCCCCTGAAATCATCCACACAAATCTCTCAAGCCAAGATAGTCATTCACAGAGCTACACCTTCAAATGATTGCAATGTGACTACCCGTTGAGGGAGAGTAACTGTCCAAGGAGATCCTCCTCCTCTGCAACCTCCTATGTCATCCGTCCGTCAATATGATCTCCTTGATCACCTCGGGAAAAATCCTACACAGATCTCCATCCTTGAGCTCCTCAAGACCTCTCCTGTAAATAAGGAAATCCTAGAGCAAGTCCTCCTTGAGTCCCATGTCCCTGATAACATCAACACAACCCAGTTTCAGGCCCTTATCGATAACCTTGTTTCCCAACACCACCTTGTTTTCACTTCCAAGCACGCCCCGCTTGATGGAACCGATCATACCAAACCCCTTCATATTGAAGCCCTTGTGCAAAAACATAAAGTCATGCGAGTCCTTATAGACGGTGGATATGGTTTGAACCTATGTACATACAAGTTAATCAAAACTGGGAATCTCCGAGGACCTGGTTGACCCATTTGGAAAGATCATTATAAAAGCATATGATGATATCCAAAGGCACCATCACATTACCTCTTTAAGTGGGCCTGACTATTGTGGAAACAACTTGTCAAGTTTTGGACCTTGAGCTTGCCTATAACATCCTCCTTGGCTGACCATGGATCCATTCCATTCGAGCAGTTCCCTCCACCTACCATCAATGCCTTAAATTTTCATTCAATGGTAGAGAGATTACCGTATGTGCGAACCCCAAACCCTTCGAGTACTGCAAACTTCTTGAAGAAAAGCACCCCTAACATTTCCCACTTAATAGGCCTACTCCACTTCCTCCATATGATCCATCTAATGTTGCATCCACCTCATCCAAACCTGAGAACAAGGTCAAAATCATTGATAATGGTTGTGGAGAGTATACCCTGCAAAATTCTCTTTATGCGGGTCAAATCCCACTCTCGCCTAAGTCATATGGCAAGTCGAAAGAGATCAAGAAACAAGAAAAACCCACTATCCAATGCTCAGAAACTACCTTCCAATAGTGGGGCCCACTTGATGAGGAAAGTTTGGAAACCGATGCTACCTCTTGGTTGTATTGGGAAGAAGATGAAGAACCAACAAACATCACATCTTAAGCCTAAGATCACTATCGTTGGTGTCTAGCTAGACCCTCCTATTGAAGTTGAAGATTCTGATGAAGAGGATTTCCATGAAATGCCCTTCAAATACCTCGATGACATATTGTAACGTCATAAATTGTACGCACTTGCTAAAGCAGTACAATTTAACACCTAGTTTAGCACCCGCCTTGGCGCAGTTGCACTTTGCATGACATTTCCCCTTTAGCACTTAATTAATCAAATTAATTAGGTCTAAAGGTTCTATTTCACCATTTTCCACATCACAAAGTTGGGCCCTTTCATTAAAGCGTGCCCCTTTCATTTTATTCCTCCAATACATCACTTAATCAAAAACCCTAATAAGGCCCTATTCTGAGCTTGGGGGCTTGATTTCGGGGGTCAAAACATCTCAAAATCACCTGTAACTTCGGGATTCTCTCTAAAATCATCATATCTGACGGTCCTGAAAATTTGGTGAAAAGTTGTCGGGACCGTGGCGCCCGGAGTGCACACGGTCCCGGACATTTTTCCCAAAATTTTAGGAGCGCGATCCAATCATAAAATAAAGCTTAACCCCAAGAAATTGGCGGGGTATTCAATCTCTAGGTCAGCCAAAAGACGAAATTGCGACCTAGGGTTTCATACATAAGAGCTCTCTTTCTTCATTTGAAAGGATCCGATTTTTGTTTCCAGGAACTTCATATGCAGCGAAAGAGCAGATCTTTGAAGACTTCAACATCTTACAACATCCCTCTATCAAGCATTTATCAATTCCATTCATCCATTTAGGGCTTGGAAGACATTGAAGAACAATAGGAGATTACCGACTGAAGATTGGCTTGTACTCCTCCCTTGAGGGTTGGGTATGATTTCATGTTGTTTTCATGTCTTTACATAAGCTTCAATACATCATTTACTCATGCTTTAGATCACTTTGCATCTTGATTTAGAGCATTTATGTTATCATTTACAAGCAATTAGAGTTTACTTTCTAGGTTGCTCTAGTTTGCTTTCTTGCATTTTAGGACCTTGCACACACACTAGGTCTGCACACACAATACATTTTACAAAACAACTTGGCTATTCGTGGAGGTGGAAATCACCGAAGCGGGGGTTTGACTAAGGCAAAACCCTATATAGCCGCCCATACACCCTTTTCCAGATATCATTGCAGGTTTCGGGATTCAGACGACGCCGCGGGATACAGATCCGGAGAGAGAAGGTCGAGACAGCACTCTGTATCAAATTGCAGAGCAGAAGACTGGGATAGGGGCGCTGGGCGCCCTGGTCCTCCAGACAGACAGCTTTCAGACAACTTTCCGACAGTGTTCTAGAGTGCAGAACAGCAGTTTCCGGTGCAGTTTTCAGGACAGTGGCGCCCGCGCCCCCGTCCCGAACATTTTCAGTCCGATTTTGACTCCGTGTACACATCTGCATTCTTATTTCATCCTTGTATTTACAGCTGTTCATTGTTTAATCTCAATTCTGCAATCTTGTTATTAGTTCATACTTGCATTTTGGGATTAGGGTTTGAACTTGCATTACTTGATCTTACAATTTCAACAAGGGAATAGAAATCCTAATAGATATCCCATGGCTCTCTCTTTCACCAAAAGAAGTAGCCATTTGTGCGATATCTCTAGGCTCTTTCGTATTCCGTAATGTGTGTCAAAAGGTAGGATTAGGGCATGTTAACCTAGTCTCGCTTTTTTCCCCACACATTTTGGTGAACCCAACGTGAATCTATCATTGCTTGTTCTTGCATTGCATCTATTAGATCTAGATCTAGATTTGGTGTGTTTTCATTTCATTTTCATTTAAAAAAAAAGAAAAAAAAGAAAAAAAAAGGAGAGTGTGTTTCTTTGCATTGTGTGTTTAAATTTCATGCACTTTTTATTTCAAAATGTCAGACTTTTATTTGCAAAATGTTCATGCTTATGATGATTATTATGAGTATAGCCAAGATGAATTAGACGAAGCTTTAGATGAGTTTTTGAACCCTAAAGATGCCAAACCTTCATTTTACCAAAAACTCATAAACCTTGTTACTATGCCATTTCGTTGTGATGAGAAAGATAAGTTGAATGAGTCCTCTCAAGGGTACATTCCTATCAACTCTTCCACTAAATCTAGTAACATGGTTGTTTTCAACAATCCCCTCTATGAGGAGATGTCTCCTTTTGAATCAAAAGATAAACCTTTCAATAGATATGATCATGCTTTGTTGGATGATGCCCTTGATGACTTTGTGGCTTTATCGAAATCTCTAAACAAAAACAAGACTTCTAAATTAGTTAACATGATAAACTTGAATGAGCATAAAAAGCCTCTCTTTGAAGTCCAAGGAGCTTATCCTTCTCCCACCTTTCAAGGTCCTAAGACACCTCTCCTTACTGTCCAAGGAGGGTATGATCATGATTCCTTGTGTACTCCGAATAAACCAATCATCACGGTGCAAGGAAGAAAACCTATAAGTCCTTATAATTATGCCAAGCAAATAACTAGAGAGAGTTATCATGTGGTTGCCCATACTTATCATACCAGAAATAATAGGCAACCTAGTCCTCCTCCTGTTATCCCAGTTTCCCTTCCGAATCCTCAACCGATTCTTCCACAAGCTCCCCGTATTTCACAAGTTCTTGGCAAGGAATACGATCTCATATAACAACTTAAAGCTACCCCTGCTAAGATATCCCTTTGGGATTTGATTCAAACTTCTTCCGCTCATCATGGAATGTTGCAAGATGCCTTGAAGGATTTGAATGTTCCTCCACCGAATACATCTAGTAATATAGCATCTTTGGTTAACTCTGTGATGAATCCTAAAGCTCAAATTGTGTTTACCCAAGATGAGTTGCCTACTAGTGAAACCCAACATCAATATGATCCCTTGATGATTGTGGTTATCATGAAAGACACTGCTATAAGGCGAACACTAGTAGATAATGGCTCTGGTTTTAATGTGTGTAGCATTAATCTTTTGCATAAGATGAATGTGGATACATCCTTAATTGAACCGGACTCTCGTCCTATTCGAGGCTTTGATAATGTGGCTAAAACTTCATTAGGTACTATCACCTTACCCATCACAGTGGGGCCTGTTACTTTGCCTACACCTATCCATGTTATGTCGGGAAATCTAACATACAACTTGCTACTAGGGAGACCTTGGATTCACAGTATGCAAGCTGTCCCTTCTACATTGCATAGACAAGTTAAATTCATTTATAACAATAAGACATATACCTTGATAGGTGATACTAATTTTCAAGCTTGTTTACAAACATCCACTTCCAAGGGGGGTTCTTCTAAGCCGTCCTCATCTAGTGATGACTCTTTAAATAAGATACCTATCGGTGAATCCTCGCTCTCCGATGATCAAAATTCTTTGGATGAGTCTGGAGCTCTTGGAGAAGATTCTTCTTGACTTGAAACTACACATAAGAAGGATTTTGATCCTGGGAAGATCCTCGAAGACGACGATTGGGGATCCCTTGATTTTAATCCTACCTTTGTGGGTGAATATAAGGTTCCTTCTAGAGAGCTTAAAGTTGAAAAGAAGGAAGAAGCTAAAAATCAATCAATCTTACCCGAACCTATGAGTAATAATTTTGTGGCCGCTTCTCAAACGTCTTCTCCTCACACGTCTAATTATGAAGAGTTTGATTCTTTGTCTTATGAAAAACCACCTTCTCTTCCTGAAATGGCTAATCGTTATGGTCGTGGTTTTCGCATTTTTGCTAAGCATGGGTATCATGGAAATGGTTGCGGTGCTCATGAACAAGGGATAAAAGTTCCTCTAGAGACTAATTTTCACAGTTATGCCTTTGGACTTGGCTATAATCCCTGCAAGCGCACTAAAGCTTCTAAAAAACCATGCATTAGTGTTAATGTTATTTCTACCTCTCTATCAATGCAACACCTCGAGTACATTGATGGGGATCCTTCGGGTGCTCGTGCTTTTGACGTTTTCCCTACCGATGATGCTTTAGCTGAATTTTTAGGAGCATATGACACTCTTCCTCGTTATCATCACAATAGGGGCCTCCCTTATTGTTTGAACACTGAAGCCTACTTTGGAAAGGAGACGGATAACGATGAGATTGTGAAAGAATTCCCTCAGCTAAAAGATACTCCTCAACAAAGCAATCTTCTCATAAGTGACACCACTGATGTTAAGATGGACCCTTGCAATAGAGAGAAAGTTATTAAAATTGGAAAATGTTTGGATGGAGAGGAACAAAAACAATATGAAGATTTATTGCATGAATTCCCCGAGATCTTTGCTTGGACATACTCTGACATGCCTGGTATAGATCCTAAGATTGTTACTCATAACATTGTCTTAGTTCCTGATGCTAAGCCCGTGAAACAAAAGATTCGAAAAATGAATCCTAAGGTAGCTTTGCTTGTTAAGGCTGAGACTGAAAAGTTATTGGAGGCTGGATTTATCCGCCCTATTGACTATTCCCCATGGATTTCAAATATTGTCGCTGTGGCTAAACCAGATAACAAAATAAGAATGTGTACCGACTTTCGGGATCTAAATAAGGCTTCTTTAAAAGATGATTTTCCTCTTCCAAACATTGACATGATAGTTGATTCTACGGCAGGACATGCCTTGTTATCCTTCATGGATGGTTTTTCAGGATACAATCAAATTTTTATTAACCCTCAAGATCAATTCAAAACCGCTTTCACTACTCCTTGGGGTACGTTTTGTTGGATAATGATGCCTTTTGGACTTAAAAATGCCGGTGCAACTTATCAACGAGCGATGACCCTTATCTTTCATGATTATATGCATAAGATTTTAGAGGATTATGTTGATGACATTTTAGCCAAATCCTTTCTTCGCATGGATCATATTAAAACCCTTCGTCAAATCTTTGAAAGGATTCGTAAATATCACATGCGCTTGAATCCCCGAAAATGTGTTTTTGGTGTGGATAGTGGAAAACTATTAGGATTCATAGTTTTGCATCATGGGATTGAGGTGGACACTAAGAAAATAGATGCTATTGTCAACATGCCACCTCCTAGAAATGTGTCTCAACTTAAAAGCTTACAAGGGAAGATTCAAGCTATTCGTAGGTTTGTATCTCAACTTGCGGATCGTACTTTTCCTTTCACTCAACTTCTCAAAAAGAATATCACTTTCCAATGGAATGAGGATTGTCAGCAAGCATTTGAAGATTTAAAAATGTATTTAACTAATCCTCCTATCCTTCGACCGGCCGAACCTTCTCAACCCTTCTTTCTTTATACGGCTGCTTCCTCTCATGCTCTTGCAGCATTATTGGCACAACATGATAAAGATGGTAAGGAGTGCCCGGTTTATTATATAAGTCGTACCTTACTCGATTATGAGACCCGATATTCTGCGATAGAAAAACAATGCTTGGCCTTGGTGTTTGCGACTCAGAAATTGAGACATTATCTCTTAAATTCAGAAGTCCACGTCATGATAAAGTTTGATCCGTTGAAACATCTTTTCTCTAAAACTGATTTATTAGGACGCCTAGCTAAGTGGGTTATGATGTTAACTGAATTTGACCTTAAATTTGTTTCACAAAGAGCAATTAAAGGGCAAGCGTTGACCGATCACCTAGCTGAGGCCCCTTCACCTTTCTCCTTCCCTAACCCTGAGTCTTTTCCTGACGACTTCATTCTTTCTATAGAGAAAGATGAAACTTGGGAGTTATACTTTGATGGTTCTAAGTGTCGTACGGGATTGGGGGCAGGTGTTGTTCTGATTTCTCCTACAAAGAAACCCATTCCCTTATCCTATCGTCTAAATTTCCTGTGTACCAATAACATTGCTGAGTATGAGGCTCTTATAGCGGGAATAAAAGCAGCCTTAGCTCTGAACATAAAACACATACATATCTATGGAGATTCGCAATTGATTATAAGACAAGTAACAGGAATATATCAAGCAAAACAAGACAAATTATCACAATATAAAGATCTTGCCATCTCTTTATTACAAAAATTTGATTCTTATACCATGGAACCTGTTCCTCGAAAAGATAATCGACATGCGGATGCAATGGCATGTGTGGCTTCTCTTGTATCTTTAGAGGACCCTGTGGTTGATCTTAAATTTGTTATTCACAACCTTATTTCTCCAGCTATTGTAGACGATCCTACTCTGGTAACCTGTTGCGACTTTATAGACTCAGATGAATGGTACTCGCATATCTTAAGATATTTGACCGATGGTACCTTTCCTGATTCTGCTAATAGGAACACTAGGGCTAGAATCCGCAAGTTGTCTGCTAGATATATCATTCTTTCTAATGTCCTTTACCGAAGGGGTTATGATGGTCTTCTCCTTCGCTGTCTTAACAAATCAGAAATCCCCATTGCTCTTGAGGAGGTGCATTCAGGTGCCTGTGGGGGGCATTTTGGAGGCAAATCCTTGGTTCATAGATTGCTTCGTATGGGATACTATTGGCAAACTATGCAGAAGGATTCTTTTTCATTTGTTAAGAAATGTCATCAATGTCAACAACATAATAATCTGATTCATGCTCCTGCCCAAGAACTCCGTTCTCAAGTAGCTTCTTGGCCTTTTTCCGCATGGGGTTTGGATCTTATTGGTAAAATCTCCCCTCCTTCATCTCAAGGACACACCTTCATTATAACCGCAACAGATTACTTTACGAAGTGGGTAGAAGCTATTCCCCTTCGCTCTACCACTGCTGAAGTGATTTGTCAATTTCTTCTAGAAAACATCATTTCTCGATTCAGGATACCTTCTACTATAATCTCAGATAATGGGACATCATTTAAGAACAAGGACGTGAAGAAATTCCTCGAGAAGTATCATATCAAACATCGATTTTCTACACCATACTATCCTCAGTCAAATGGTCAAGCTGAATCATCCAATAAGATAATTGAACAAATTCTTCGCAAAACCGTGAATAAGCATAGTAAGGATTGGAGTAACCAGCTAATCTATGCTCTTTGGGCTTACCGAACGAGTGTACGAATTGCCACAGGAACTACTCCTTATAATCTTGTTTATGGTGCTGACGCTATTATGCCTTTAGAGCTAGAGATTCCATCACTTAGGGTTTCTCTCAAAGGTATAGTAGATGATGACTCTTATAGAGAACAACGACTTCAACAGCTTGAGATGCTTGATGAACAGCGTATAAACACTCTTGAGCATATTCAAGCGTATCACAAAACTCTACAACGAAGCTATAATGATAAGGTTATTCAACGTTCCTTCTCAGTAGGTGACTTAGTCCTCTATGAGAATCAGCGCAATGTGAATGCCTTACCTGCAGAAAAGGGAAAATTCAGTCCTAATTGGCTTGGACCATACATCGTTATTGAGGATTATGGATCAGGTGCTTACAAAATAGCGGATGTAGACGGTACGCCTCTTAAAGAACCTATAAATGCTATGCACTTGCGTAGATATTATGCTTAATTCTTCATTCCTTATTATCTTCTTTTCAGTTCTTCAACATTGGATAATATGTTAGTATCTCCTAATTAGAGCAAAATAGAATTAAATGTTATGATGTTTAATCTATATTGCTTCATTCTTGACAAGCATGTTTCTTTACTTCATGGTTTGTCTTGAATTCATTTATGTAAGTTGTAAAAGATTTACATTTCCATTGTGCTAGTATATTATACAGTGTCTTTATGTGTTAAGTAGAATCGTATCATGTTGTGTTTAAGTTCAAAATTAAATCACGTTAGTTATATGATTCTTAGACTTAATGCATATTTCTTCCCTATCATCAATGTAGTACTTGATTAAATATTTAATTAAGTCACACATGTATCAATTTAATCATGGAGCATTGAGAAATCAATCACATGGAAATTAAATTCTGAACATACATGCACATTTACCAAATGTATTAGATTTAATCAAAGAAAAACATACATTGTTGTAAGCATTAAAGATAACACATTTGAGACAAAAGAGAAGCATGTATATATACATATATATATGTGTGGATCGTGTACAAATATAGGTCACTATACATCCAAAATGTGACCTCTCCTACATCATAAAATCATCTCCTATCCCTAGGGCTAGTGGCTGGAGAGTGTCGACTGGACGCTCCCTCCTGATCTGGCCGTGAAGGTGGACCCATGGGTGTGTAGCGCGATACAGACCGTGAGTGACTCCGAGAGGAACTCCTACGATCCCTATCCATAAGGATCGCGCGATAGGTGGTAGCCTCGGCCTGAGCCGCTGCTAGATCTCGCAGCGCCTGCTGGAGGTCCTCTGATAGGACTCTCTCTCTCTGCCGCGCCTGCTGGAGGTCCTCTGATAGGACTCTCTCTCTCTCTCCCTCCATATATCTACCTGTACTCGAAATGGGGAAAACAAGTCCTCATGCCGACCCGCGTTCCCCTGAGGCCTATAGGCAATCTGTGAGGAACTGGGGATCTGTGCTATCATGGAAATGTCTGTCATTGCCTGCTGAATTAAGGAACGCCACTCCTGCACATTAGCTGTGGCAGTAGAACAGATTTTTTGTTAGTACCATTCTATATCATCAAAACATTAATCAATCAATATAAAACTACTATACCTGGATCTCCCTCACGCCAGTAGGGATCATGATATGGTAGCATCTGTGCCTGGGCACCACTGGGCTCCCCTCGCTCGAATAATCTGTGTACGATGGGTGTGGGCTGGACGGTACTAGAAACAGGTCTCCGTATCGCCTCATGTTCCCCCTGTTGGGGAATAAGAGGTGGATCCAGAGCTATGGTATCGTCTCCTGAATGGTGGGGAGCTGCATCCGACTCCTCCTCATCATCTCTATCCTCCTCCTCGTCGTCCTCCTCGTCATCCTCATCCTCGTCCTCATCCGCATCATCACCTGCATCTCCCTCATCCTCCTCTCTATCTGTATCCTCCTCCTCCTCCTCGGCACTGGGCTGATCACCTGTAGGTGGATCAAGATCTCCCGCCTCCTCATGACCCTCTCCCTCCTCTGGCTCCTCTGACCTGGATCCCTGGTCCTCATCTCGGTCTCCATGTCTCCATGGGCCTGGATGGCCTGTTGGGTGATCCGGTGGAAAGATAGGACCTGGATATGATCTCATAAACCATGAGACGTACCTGCGCTGTGCTCCAAGCTCTGCAGAGTAGTCAGTGCTACATCCTGATCAGATCCCTCTAAGTCTGTAGTCTCGATGTCATCTATCGTCGGTCTCGCTACTGCTCTAGGTCTGGGAAGGACCCGCGAGTGTCGAGTATAGATGGGCACATCGGCTGGAACACACTGCTCTAGCCCGAATTGCCTCCGTACTCGGTCGAAGTAGAAAGGGACTATGATGTGTGCATATCATCCCCGCAGTAGGCGGTTCCTCTGTAGGCATGCTAACTGTCTCTCCATCCCATCCCATCTATGCATCCGTAGGTAAGGTCTCCACACTGTCACCTCGGCTGTCAGTCTGTCAAAAATCACTCTCCAATATAACAAATCTCCAAATCTCCACTCGCTGGTAAGTGGATAAGCGAACACCCTAGGTCGCTCGCTCGCTCGCTGTACTCAGCGGAAAGCCGACGGGCCTGGTGCATGTGAAGTGCTCTAAAATCCACACCTGCAGAAGTGTGCATGTCATCAAACTGAACCCCTGTCCAAATACGTACTCCTCAAGGTCATGATAGAGATGTGAAAGCATACTCCGACCCCAAGCATACACTCTCCTGTGTCTCTCCATCGCTCTGATACACCATGTGAGACCCCCATGCATGTGTGTCCCTCGCCCATTAGGGTAGACGGCTAGTGCTATGATGGCTATCATAAGGCGTCTCAGAAGGGGTACCTCCCCTGTAGGATGTAAGAGCCAGCTGACCATGATGCGACCTCTCGTCTCGCTCGGCATGACTCTCCCTATGCAATACACCTGCTCTCTCTGATGATCCTCCGCTGATCGATCAGTCGCGTATGTAATAGTCGCTCCTCTGATAGGCAGACGAAGTATACGGTACACATCCTCGAGTGTGACAGTCAGCTCCCCTACTGGAAGATGAAATGTGCATGTGTCAGGATCCCATCGCTCCATCAATGCCATCAGCATCGCAGGATGGAACCGAATGGCTGGCATGAGGATCACATACCATAATCCTACTATCAACAGTGTGTCTCTCTCTGACTGAGTAAGCCGCGGAATCTGATCTCGCAAACTGCGAAGAATATGTCCCGATGTATGCTCTCTCATGTACGGAAGGCCCTGCAACACAAAAACATAACCGTAATCAGTACTCGATCATCAAAATCGCTAATGCAAACTGTCGAACATCATGTGCTAGTCCTGAAACCCCTCACCAAGCCCTGATTGGGGACCATAGTGTCCTGTCAGGGACCATGGCGCCCTGTTAGGGACCATGGCGCCCTGGGGGGACCAGGGCGCCCCACAGGGACCATGGCGCCCTGGGTGGGCCCCGGGTCAGCCTTCAGGGCCCGCATACGATCATAGAAAAGTCAAAATGCAGAAAATCAAAAGTCAAAGTTCAGTCAACTCACCTCGTCCAGTGGCTCGTCGTCAATCACGGCCTGGCGCAGGATCTCAACCCTCGTGGGACGCTCCGGTCGTCGTGAAGGCATGATGATAGCTATGTGGGCTCCGCTGCAATGAACAGTACTCAGAATCAACAAAGTGACAAATGCAAGTGTCTCTTTCAAGGTATATACGTTCATTCCTGTACTTTTATTTTCAAAACCCTAAATTTTCCTCTTTCACTCATTTCATCATAAATTGAGTTTGGGAGATGCGATTTTCGAACCGTTTGTTGCGTAGGAATCGTATTTTCATTCCCCTACTCTCGAGATGTTCCAAAAAGTGCTCTGATGAAGCCTTTTTCAGTGAATATCCCTCATCAATACTCTCTTACACAATTTGTCGTAAGTAAACATGCTACCCTGTTTCACCTCCCTAATAAGAAAGTCGAAACAGGGGGGGGCATACAGCTACTCACAGATTTCATCACTTTCCTTAGTAAGCATTAGGTGATTTTTGTGATCTAACGTGTGTTTTGTAGGGTGCGGTTCCTAACTGTGTACTGCAGATGCCGTTGGGGGCTTCGTCCGACAACTTATGGATATATCCTTTTTTCAAATAATGTTTACTTTCTGTACTTTAGCTTGCATATGCACGTAGTACTCATATGACCGCTAAAGTGGGGGCTAAATGTAATGTCATAAATTGTATGCACTTGCTAAAGCAGTACAATTTAACACCTAGTTTAGCACCCGCCTTGGCGCAGTTGCACTTTGCATGACATTTCCCCTTTAGCACTTAATTAATCAAATTAATTAGGTCTAAAGGTTCTATTTCACCATTTTCCACATCACAAAGTTGGGCCCTTTCATTAAAGCGTGCCCCTTTCATTTTATTCCTCCAATACATCACTTAATCAAAAACCCTAATTAGGCCCTATTCTGAGCTTGGGGGCTTGATTTCGGGGGTCAAAACATCTCGAAATCACCTGTAACTTCGGGATTCTCTCTAAAATCATCATATCTGACGGTCCTGAAAATTTGGTGAAAAGTTGTCGGGACCGTGGCGCCCGGAGTGCACACGGTCCTGGACATTTTTCCCAAAATTTTAGGAGTGCGATCCAATCATAAAATAAAGCTTAACCCCAAGAAATTGGCGGGATATTCAATCTCTAGGTCGGCCAAAAGACGAAATTGCGACCTAGGGTTTCATACATAAGAGCTCTCTTTCTTCATTTGAAAGGATCCAATTTTTGTTTCCAGGAACTTCATATGCAGCGAAAGAGCAGATCTTTGAAGACTTCAACATCTTACAACATCCCTCTATCAAGCATTTATCAATTCCATTCATCCATTTAGGGCTTGGAAGACATTGAAGAACAATAGGAGATTACCGACTGAAGATTGGCTTGTACTCCTCCCTTGAGGGTTGGGTATGATTTCATGTTGTTTTCATGTCTTTACATAAGCTTCAATACATCATTTACTCATGCTTTAGATCACTTTGCATCTTGATTTAGAGCATTTACGTTATCATTTACAAGCAATTAGAGTTTACTTTCTAGGTTGCTCTAGTTTGCTTTCTTGCATTTTAGGACCTTGCACACACACTAGGTCTGCACACACAATACATTTTACAAAACAACTTGGCTATTCGTGGAGGTGGAAATCACCAAAGCGGGGGTTTGACTAAGGAAAAACCCTATATAGCCGCCCATACACCCTTTTCCAGATATCATTGCAGGTTTCGGGATTCAGACGACGCCGCGGGATACAAATCCGGAGAGAGAAGGTCGAGACAGCACTCTGTATCAAATTGCAGAGCAGAAGACTGGGACAGGGGCGCTGGGCGCCCTGGTCTTGCCAGGACAGGGGCGCTGGGCACCCTGGTCCTCCGGACAGACAGCTTTCAGACAACTTTCCGATAGTGTTCCAGAGTGCAGAACAGCAGTTTCCAGTGCAGTTTTCAGGACAGTGGCGCCCGTGCCCCCGTCCCGAACATTTTCAGTCCGATTTTGACTCTGGGTACACATCTGCATTCTTATTTCATCCTTGTATTTACAGCTGTTCATTGTTTAATCTCAATTCTGCAATCTTGTTATTAGTTCATACTTGCATTTTGGGATTAGGGTTTGAACTTGCATTACTTGATCTTACAATTTCAACAAGGGAATAGAAATCCTAATAGATATCCTGTGGCTCTCTCTTTCACCAAAAGAAGTAGCCAATTGTGCGATATCTCTAGGCTCTTTCGTATTCCGTAATGTGTGTCAAAAGGTAGGATTAGGGCATGTTAACCTAGTCTCACTTTTTTCCCCACACACATATTTCATGACACCCATGTAAACACCATCACCCCCATCATCGCTTGTAATTCCTACGAGCTTAAACTTGTCCATCCCGAACTCATTGACAAGAACCCATGAGGACCACTTGTTTTGGATATCTGTACTGATGATGATGCTCTTATAATGTATTGCTTGAAATGAAAGACCTTGACGACCATACATCTGGCAATGGAATTCAGCTTCATCCAGAACCTTACTTTGCTAGTTAGGTCAACTCCCTCAGTCACAAAAGTGAAAATAAAAATAAAAATCAGAATTCCCTTGGTGAAAACCTCTCTGAGGCACCTTCAAACATAGAAAAAGTAAAAATAAAGGATGCATCTTCAAGTGAAAACCTGGATTGGGCACTTGAAGATGAGGGAATTGACCTCCCTACCATGGCTCCCCTGCAACAAGAAAAGTCCCCTCTACTCATTGAGGAAAATGACACAATCAACATGGGCACAAAAGAAACACCAAAGAATGTACTCATCACCAAGTCACTCACTGATCAAGAGAAGCAGAATTTTATAAGCTTTCTAAAAGAAATACAAATCAATTTTGCCTAGTCATATGCTGATATGTTGGGCCTTGATCCTGACTTGGTGGTACACAATCTTGCAGTTCGTTCGGATGCTAAACCTATCAAGTAGAAATTACGCAAGATGTATCCTTAAATTTCCCTCGCAATTAAAGCAGAACTACAAAAAATGTTGGATGTCGGCTTCATCAGACCCATCGATTATCCTGAATGGGTCTCCAACATTGTACCTATCGACAAGCCTGCCGAGGGCATTAGAATCTGCATAGACTTTCGAGACTTGAAAAAGGCATGCTCCAAGGATGACTTTCCTTTGCCTAATATAGATATGATCGTGTACTTGACAACGAGGCATGAGATGCTTTCCCTCATGGATGGATTTTTTGGCTACAACCAGATGAGGATCGCAAAAGAAGACCATCACAAAATTGCATTCACAAAACCATGGGGTACATTCTTTTACCAAGTCATGCCCTTTGGATTGAAGAACACAGGAGCAACCTACCAAAGAGAGATGACCACAATCTTTCATGACTTGTTACATAAAATAATGGAAGTTTATGTTGATGACCTCCTTGGGAAATCTAAGAGAAGAGATGAGCATATCTCAGCCTAAGGAAAATATTTGAAAGACTTGAAAATTACAAGCTATGCTTAAACCCCAAGAAATGTGTCTTCGGTGTCACATCTGGAAAAATGCTTGGCTTCATAGTTTCCTGTAAAGGCATAGAGGTGGATCCTGCCAAGGTAAAAGCTATTATGGAAATGCCTCCTCTGAAGACTCTCAGGCAGTTACGTAGTCTCCAAGGCAAGCTTCAATCTATTAGAATTTTTATTACACAACTTGCTGACAAGTGCCACCCATTTGTGCACCTCCTCAAAAAGGATACAAAATTCAAATGGGACTGTTTGTGTCAAAAGGTTTTTGAAAAATTAAAAGAATACCTTGCTTCACCACCAATTCTCATGCCTTCTATTCTAGGACAACAACTTCTCCTGTACATATCAGCAATTGTAGTGGAACTGGGGGCATTATTGGCACAAACAAATGATCAAGGTAAAGAGCATGCTATATACTATATTAGTAACACTCTAGTGGGGTACGAGCTCAATTATACTCCCATTGAAAGAGCATGCCTCACACTTGTCTTTAGCACATAGAATCTCCACCACTACATGCTCAACAAGAAGACAAAACTGATTGCAAAATTGACCTCTTGAAGTATCTGCTATCAAAATCTACTCTCACAGGAAGAACAACAAAATGGGTCATGTTATTGAGTGAATTTGATATTGAGTATGTAGACAAAAGCAATCAAGGGGCAAGTAATTGCATATCAACTGGCTAACACTCCACTACAAGGGGATCATCCTCTCATCACATAATTCCTCGATGATTCCATAATGACTGTCACCACATCATCCAAATGGTAGTTATACTTTGATGGCTCTTGCATGCAGAATGAATCGGGGGCTGGAATCCAACTGGTCACACCTCAAGGAGATTGCATCCCGAAGTCATACAAAATAGCCTTTTCATGCACCAACAATATAGCAGAATACGAAACACTAATCACTAGACTCCGCTTGGCTATTCAATGGAAGATACTATAATTGCAAGTTTACGACGATTCCCAACTTGTCATAAAGCAAGTCAATGACGAATACCAGACAAACGATGACAATCTTATTCCTTACTGTAGTATGATTAAGGATATCAAGGAACACTTCACAATCATTCAATTTGAGCAGATCTCACATTCAAACAAAAGAGTTGTGGATGCTATGGCTACAATTGTCTCCCTCTTACAAATATCAGCTAATAGTAAGAAAATCGAGTTCTTGGTCGAGCGACTTCTTATTCTGGCATATGACATCCCTAAATCTAAAATGGTGTGTGTCCTCATTGGTTCTGACTCCCCTTGGTATTAAGAAACCTTCACTTACCTCTGAGACAACGTCATCCCACCCACCTCACCAAAACCCGACAACAAACCTTCATCTGCCGCTGCGCCCGTTACACTATCCTTGGCTATACCCTTTTTCGAAGGCATTTTGATGGGTCTCTCCTAAGGTGTTTAGACAAAGAGGAAGCTGAATGGGCACTACGCCAAGTGCATGAAGGTATTTGTGGAGCACACTCAAGTGGAATCACATTGGATAAAAATATTTTATGCACATGATACTATTGGCCTACAATGTAAGAGGATGCATATAATTATGTGAAGAAATGTGTCCCCTGTCAGAAACACGACGATAAAATTCATGCACCCTCTCAAGATTTGCAACCGCTCATTACACCTTGGCCCTTTTCTCAGTGGGGGCTCGATCTCATAGGGAAAATCCATCTTGCCTCATTCAATGGCCATAAATTCATAATAACTGTCACTAAATACTTCACCAAATGGGTAGAGGACATACCCCTCACCTTCACCACTGGAAAACAAATTTCTAAGTTCATCTTGAATTAACTTATCTGTCGATATAGAATCCCTAAAGTAATCATTACAGATAATGGCAGACCATTCAAGAATCAGGATGTCAAATAACTTTGTCAGAAGTTTGGCATTCAACATCGCTTTTCCATTTCATACTACCACAAGGTAATGGTCAAGTTGAGGCTTCGAATAAAACCCTCATCAAAATCCTCAAAAAGGCAGTCAATGAAGCTGGTCATGATTGGCACTTGCAACTCCATCCCACCCTTTGGGCCTACTGCACTAGCATCTACACACCCACAAGCGCCACCCCATACTCCCTAGTCTTTGGTTCTGAAGTTGTCCTACCCCTTAAGATCGAGATCCCGACACTAAGGGTTTCGTTGCAGAACATCCTCCCAGATGAAGAATATAGAGTCACCAGGTTGCAAGAGCTTGAGCTACTGGATGAAAGATGCCTCAAGGCCTTAAATAACCTCTGGGTATATTAGAATCGCCTACGGTTAAGCTATAACAAGAAGGTTCGAACTTGGGAGTTTGACATTGGTGATCTTATGCTTATGGAAAATTAGAGAAATCTACAGGACCATGAAAAGAAAGGCAAGTTTGAGCCTAATTGGCTTGGACCCTATGTGATCACTACAAAATATGGAATAGGTGACTATCAGTTGGCCACTCCCAAAGGTGAACCCTTGGATGAGCCTATGCACATCATGCACCTGAAGAGGTTTTATGCCTAGTCCTCAGAGATCACCGGTTTTAAAATAAAATAAAAAATAAAAAAAAATCAAGAAAAATACAAAAAAAGAAAAAATGGAAAAAGTAAAGAAAAATCAACAATTCGTCCATCAGTGAAAACCACTCTGTGGCGCTATGGGAAATTACCTTGGTGAAAACCTAGTCTCAGGCATCGAGGTAAATAAAAAATAGATCCATTGTCTGCATGACAAGCTGACTTCCTCCCATCCTGCGGTTTTGCCACTTTTACAGTGTTTGCGACCAAATTTCGCTTCACGACATATCCTTCCCCTGCCCACCCGCCCGACGTTCATATTCCATAAATATAATAATATGACATGCAGTTCACAACCACTCACCTATGGAGATGATCAATTTAAGTGTACAAAATTATTTGACATGACTCAAATAGTTAGATTTGTTGTTTCAAATGCTTTGACATGACATGAGTCATCTAGTGATTCTCCACTATCCTCTCAATTCCTCCCACCCACCCACCCACCCACCCACCTGATTCTCATATTCTATAATAAAAATTAAATATTATAACATCATTCCCACACCCTAGCAATGAGGAGGACTGTACAAGCCTATTTATAAGGCCACCTATGCAAGATGACTCCCACATTGAATTGCCATCATTTCTCCTACTTTGCTTGCAGCTGGTTGTCTCATTCATTCTATAAGAAAAGGCAATCCTGTGACCCTCCATTCCATTCCCCTCACTCGCTTGCAACTATTTGACCCTTCCATTTCTTCAATCCACTCCATCACATAAACCTTCCCATCCCACTCCTGGAACATTTAATCTCTTAACGAATTTGCATAATGGTGACATCCCCCCTAGCCTCACTTGCAGCTGGATGTCTCCTTCATTCTTCAATCCACATCACTGCATAAACCTTCACCACCTTAACAATGGATATCAAGGTTATTTGTATCTTCATGAGATGATGATCCTTTGTCCCAACCATGAATAAGGATCACCCCAACACACTGAGCTTTCATTCCACTATCCCGAGCTTTCCCCCAACACACTGAGCTTCCATCCCAATACATTGAGCTTAACCTTGATTCCTGAGCTCGAGATTCTTCTTGACTTGTACATCATCCAAGCACACATCCACATGATCTTAACCAAATATTTGTTGTCAGTACAATATCCACATACATATGTCCATATCACCTGCGTTATTGCCTATTCAGATCAATCAATTACTTCTGCTCATTGGGATGCATCCTTCCCGTATCCGGTAACCTATCCATAATCCAAGTCCTACTCTTGGCAAGAGATGTAAGTTGGCCTTATGCATTTTTTTTTGCATGATTCGGTCTTTTGCTTTGATTTGCATCATTTGGTCCTATAATTACTCCTATCTACGACTGCCAAGGTCATTCTATATCTTGGTATGTTTTGGGTAGGTTTACACTGGGACATGTTTTTGTGGCATGGTGTGTTTGATGGTTTTTCTTGCATGAACCTACAACCTTGTATCTACATCTATATGGTGTTTACATGGTTGTGTGCAAGGGATACTTATTGTCTGAGAGTCAGTCCACACCTTTGTTTTTTCATAACACCCTAATTCCTATAATCAGTGGTGTAGACTACCCTTGGCAATATCAAAACTAGGTTTGCTCTCCACATATGACCAACAACAACTCCCTTCGCCCCCATTCAATCACTTGCATTTTCATCCCACTTTCTCCTTATGCATTTCAGAGACCTCAATTTGTTCATCTCTTCCTTTCTTCTACCCAGTCCTATGTCATTGTACTATAGTTGGCACATTCTAAAAAAATGTCATTTCACTACCATTTAGTTTCATAATAGTTGCATATATCATTAAACACATTGTTTAATTAGTTGCATAATCACTAAATGTACTCTTCATTTAGCTGCATAACATTGCTCATTAATTACATTTGAGGCACGGAAGTTGATACATACAATCTTGACTATCTATAGAAATGTATCTATCATGCACACTCGCAACTGCAAATTTTAGGTTCATAATAAATACTGATGCAAGTTTAATTAAATCCCATTCAAACATTATTATCTCATCTAGTTTTGCATTCATTAAGCACACTATTCAATATAAAACATTTGAAAATAATCTCATTACATTGGTTCTTCATGTCATTTTAGGTGCATTATATAGAATTTCCATTCAAACATTAATATCTCATGCGAATGGTAAGTCATCAAGCAGTCCATGCATTCCTAATCATGCTAATTAGTCATATTTTGGTTTGTTATATTTATTAGTGGCTATATAAGGGTTTTCATTACATCACCCAACACATTTAGTTATCATTCATTTAGGTGAATTTAATTAATCACATCACAAAATATAACGTGCATATAGGGCATTCATTTGTATCACATATCATAAGCATCATCATCACATAAAAATCCAAAAAACAAATGCATAACATATAGACATATATCATCCACATGCTTCCTGCATCCACAAACCTGTTAGCAACATCATATATAGTATATGCATACATATACAACCATCCATCCTGCATCACAATGGAGCCAGATCATATGCATCATCATAATCATAACATCATCATCCATCACATCATAAAACAATAATCAAAGTCCATAAGTGGTGCAAGAGAACCTAATAGGCCTTCATGCCTTAGTGAAGAGATTATGCAATATCCTAGGGTTTTTGAGTTCATTTTATGTAATAATGTCAATCATGACCATTCTTGATGTAATAAGTGTCTTTGAAGTCACTAGAAGGTGTTTTGAGTCATGTTGAAAATGAGTGTCAATGGGTCAAATATGTTGTTTTATGATATGAAAGGGTCTTTTTGGCCTATTTGGACCTATTTGAGTCATTATTGGGGCATGGGAGTCATAAACTAGGTCTAGATGTGTCATGCCCAAACTTTTGGGCACGAACGGGATATATATATATATATATTTTAAATTCGCACTTAAAACATTTAAATTTTGCAAATATGAAATGCTCTAACATATTTTTCCTTAACTACATTTAGAGTTAACTCTAATCACTAAATTAATTAAGCGAAAATTAAATTTAATTAAATGCGGAATATTAATTCTTCAAAGAAATTATTATTGTCTCAACGATTTTAATCACTAAATTATCTTAATTAAAATTCTCTAAAATATTTGGCGAAGATATTGTTGATCTCCTAAAATCAAAATTTGTTTTAAGGAACAAATTAAATTTGACCTAGCACTTTATTTTTTTAATGTCTGAAATTATATTTCAATCAATAATTAAAATGTGTTTAAAATTAAATCGACTAAAGGGTCAATTAAATTCTTAATGCACTATATCCCATAAAGTTTAATCACATATACCTACGTCTAGGTGGGCTAAAATTAATCCCTATAGTCAAATAATTTGCAATAGATTTAAAGTCCCTAAATATTTAATTCAATTTAGAACATCTCAAATTTATCCTATTCTAGAATCATATAGAGTTCTATATCATAAAGCATATAAATGAAGCACCAATCATACATCAATGTTATCCAAATCATGGAATCGTATAAGTTCTAAATCCAGATATAGATGACATACGTTAGATCAAGATTATCCAATCAGTGAGTCATTATTGGGGCATGGGAGTCATAAACTAAGTCTAGATGCAATTTGGAGCAAAATTGTCAAAATTGACAAAAGAGTTGTCGAGCAACTTTTGGGTTTGTAAGGGTAATTATGTGTTTGTTGTTAACATGAGTTGTAAAGATTTTATAACTATGTGGAGGCTTGGAAGGCATAATAAAATCCCTGTACACATTTGGGTATGGATGTTGGTGGATGTAATAATAAAAATTAATAAAATATCTTGATGTTCCTTGCATTTTTTGGTTTTTTGTTTTCAGAAAAAATAGTCTGCTATTTCATGTTTTTCATTTCTTTAACCTACACTTTTGAGGATAAAATCAATTGGACATTGTAGATGGGTGAATCCCCTACACTTTCCTTTTTGTCTCACTGAATTTCATTTTGATTTAAAAAAGTTATTGTAATTTTACTAAAAACAATCAAAACCCTGCCCTATGGTTTGCTAGGCCATTATAAAATGTAAATAGCCTCCATTCCACCTGATCAAGGGACAAAAAATTATGGAATGGAGGGAAAATTCACTTATTGTAGTTGCCTTTTTTTTGCAGGGATTCATACATGATTTTGGCATGTGCAAACAAAGAGAAAGTTGTCTGAAATTGTGTCTCAGTCTGAGACAACAATGTAAAGGAGGAAGTTTTGGTTGGTTTGAATGTCTTGGAGGACCTTGAGGGGTCAAGTGAGGGTTGTGGAGAGTGTTTTATGGTTCCATAGTTAGGTAACAGGGGTTTCCAATTCGGGGAAACAATCCAAATGCACAAACTATTGACTATCCTAAAATGGCTAGTGGTTGTCCTAGTTTGATAGTTTAACAAGAACTTGTGTTTGTGAGTTTGAATGCTGGTTGGTTTTGTAGTTGGAGTTGGTGAGTGATTCGACATACCCTAGCGAGTCTCTAGAAGGCTTTGGAGGCATTGAGAAGTGTAAAATAAACCTTAATATATGACTATCCTAAACAAGTTGTTGGCTGTCCTAAACATGTTGTTGACTGTCCTAAAAACAATGAGTCCTCATTGAATATTGTTTTGTCATTTTGGGAGGTTGGGTGGGTAGAGAGTCTCCAAAGTGAACATGTTGATAAGCCTTTTAGGATTGACAAGGGAGTTGTGTGTTTGTGAGGAATACTTGTGGCAAGTTGTGGAACTAGTGGAAAGTGGGAGTCCTAGTTGGGGCAACCTTGATTGTGTGAGTACAAAGGAGACTGATGGTGTTGAAATGTTATGAAATATGGTTTGGGTTCAAGAAAGTTGAGTATGCATGGAGGAATATGTGTGAGTGGTTGGATAGGGGATTGAGAATCTTGGGTGTGTTTTGGTATATTGTAGCCTTGTGAGTGTATTAGGAGCCTTGTGTCTATCTATCTCAAAATATGAATGAGTGTGTCAATCACAGTACAATATTATGTCACATATAAGCACTATCCTGTGCTCTCCTGATCCCCTCTCCCTGCTGCACCAGAAGTCCCACCTGGTGGTCGTGGTGCCCTCATCCCCACGGAAGCACTTGAATGGTGGCTCTATGTCTTGTGGGACTGGGTGCTCTGAGTGTATGATGGAGCCCTTTGATCTACCGACATTGCCCCATGATACAAGCCCCTGTAATAGGCTGCCTGCCATCCCAAAATCTCTTCCCTTTATTGCTGGCTAGTTAAATCAACATATACTTGTGTAAACCCTACTGGATCAAATAGCTAATGGGCAATATCTCTCTCCAACCTCATCCTGTTCACATCCGCCTCTTCCCTACCAAGTCGGGAGCATAGTGTATCCATCTCATCATCAATCCTCTCTAGCTTTGCTATTATTTGATGGATGGCCTCCCCACTCTTCACCTCCTCTAGGATCTGATAGATCTCATCTCTCTCTTGTTGAAGATCCCCCACCTCCATCAGTATTATCTGGAGACTCTCCCTTAGATCATCAACCTCGAACCTGTACCGATCCACCTCAAACTGCAAACTCACTACCCTTGCTCTCTCCATTACCAACTCCTCCTCCAAACTCCTAGTCCTCCCCCGAGAAACATACCTCTCCTGTAGCTCCGCCTCCTATCTCTTCTCCCTCTCCCTCACTCTATCCTTCTCTTGCACAACCCTATCATACTCTTCCTGGGAGATCCACCCTGCCTATGGTGGTACCTGTCCCTGTACATGTATGCTCGGGATATCCATTAGCTCCACCTAATCTCCCTCTCCTCCCTCCTCCTCTCCCACCCCGCTGATCTGTCCAGCTGATGGCTCAACCTGTAAGGGAACCCCTACCTGTGACACTCGCTGTCCTCCTCTGTCTCCCTCCTCCTCCTCGCCTCGGTCCTCCTTTTGCTGCAACCCTTTTTGTAGGAGCATCCTAATCTCCCCTACCACCTCATCGATTGACATTTGTATCTCATCTGGCTCTAGAACCCCAGGTATTCTCAGTTGTACTGGCCAGTGTGCCTCCCACCAGTGAGTTTACATCAAGGTGCATCCTGGATCCTCCCCTTCCTAGTACCGCTCATCCCAAACAATACTCTTTGCGGTCTCCTAGCTTATCCTGACCTCTAGTGGTCCGACTACCTACCCCCACACCCCCACCTCTCATGTGATCTGTGGGTATAACCGCTCATAACCAACAAGATCCTACACATGCCCAAACTGCTGCATAACCTTGTGTGGTGCACAGTGCTCAATAACATACACCAATCTACCAAATAACCAACATTCCATCTACGCCCATGCTAGTTGCCAATCCTCTTGCCATCACTCACTATCCATGAATGTGCACCAACAAAAGAACATTATCTCATCGAATGTTCGCCTCCAGAACCACATAGCCCCCAATCGGTGAGTGTAACAATCCTTAGTACCTGTCAATGTATGGGAACTGCCGCCTCCTCTCTTGTCGACCTACTAGCCGCACCATTGCAATATGCTTGCATGCCTCAATGTGAAGTAGTGTGAGTCATGTGCCTAGGTTTCAATAATCCAGGTACAGACAAAGGTGCATATCATGGTATAACTTCCCAAGCATTGCTGCACCCCAATGTTGGTAACAACAATGAAGAAAAAATGAGAGGGGGGGGGGGTGAATCGATTTTCTACCGGATCTACAAAGTCAACCATAAATACAGATCTGATAAACTGTAACAATAATTAAGATAAGAAAATTGAAAGCACAACACACAACACCAATATTTTGACATGGAAAACTCGATTAAGGTAAAAACCATGGTGGGAACCTACCCACAATAAGATGATACTTTGCAGTAGTATGTGAAAATATTACAATGGGGAATGCACTAACATTTAGGCACACTGCCTAGAGCTCACCGCTCAAATATAATAACTCGAAAGGCTACAACCCTCAGGGAAGTCTCACCGACTTACAACAAGATTCAGAATACCATCCAGAAGGAATGAATTGCACTAATATCATGTGCAAATGCTTGATGATAGTTCTGGTTAAGCACAATTATTTGCTTTGCAACACTAATCTCTGCTCAATCACAATGTTGAATGATGAATCATTTTTTCGCACACATATCACTCTCTGATAATGCAGACACAACATTGATATCTAAAATATATGACCATATCACCTATTTATACAAATTCATCAACATTGACAACAAGGTCGACTAAACCCTCAACTCAATTACAAAATTACATCACACGATATAAATATTGACCACCAAACCAATATAATGATATACATGACATATCAAGGAACTAAACCAAATTCCCAAATTCTCAACACCACCGGTAATCACGCCTAGATCAACTGCAACACGCTACACCACTAGGAAAACTGCATAACACGATAAACAACACCAGATCAACAAAATCACCAATAAATCACACAATGATCAATGTGGATCATCAAAACAAATAGGACATAGTTAGGAAACACTAGCAAGCATGTTAGAATCATTAGTAATAGCTGTACCAATACCACTTTTCAAATCTTTATCGATCAACATCTGAACCTCAAGAATACCCAAACAACATCAACTGTCACAAAGAAAGATAAATTTTAGAGCACTAAATCATGAACCATCTAAAATGAAGATACACAAGACCATCTCAAACAATCTCCCAAAATATCAGCTCAAGATTTGATCACACTAGAATATACCAAAGGAAATACTGAACTCTGCAAAGCACCGATCAAAAAAATAAACTGCAAAACCGGATCATCTAATATGATCAATTAATCTTTCTGGATTACCTAAAATAATAATGAAGAATATAATGATACTATAAATACCCCATACACCAAACCATGATCCCAATAAACCAATCTGCAATCACCGAAGCAGGAATATATTGACATCAATGACAATAACATATCCTAATAGCAACAATGTCCAACAATCTCCCCCTTTGGCATTGATGGCAACATATGAATTTGAAAAACAATAAATACAAAGAAAGAAAAAATATCCAACAAACTCCCCCTAAGATCAAGTAGATAAAACAATTTTTCACATGCTTCTCTCCCCCTTTGACAACAATGCTAAAGATTTGAAAATAGAAAACCAAACTTACTCTCCCCCTAAGATGAACAAATCATAGTTCTCATAATAGATAACCAATCCAACATACTACTCCACCAGAGGAGCAACACCAAATCATCAAACCAGACAAAAAAGATAAGACTGTGAAGCCCATCAGATTGATGCAACTCAATGCATCTAGTTCTTATCAGGAGGGGTAGATACCCCTAATTTGTCTCTCAAATAGATAAATTTATATGCAGGAAAAGGCTTAGTGAAAATATCAACAATTTTTTCCTTTGTAGACACATATTCCAACTTCAATTCTTCTTCACTGACCTTTTCTCTCAAGAAAAGATACTTGATTGATACATGTGTAGTCTTTGAATGTTGCACTGAGCTCTTTGACATGTCAACATCACTGCAATTATTACAATACATGACAGTAGGCTCATCATAGATAATTATGATATCCTTCAACATTTGCTTCATCCAAACTACCTGAGTGTAGTTACTAGCAACAAAAATGTACTCAACTTCAACAGTAGATAAGGACACTAAATCCTATTTCTTACTAGCCCAAGAAACCAATTTCTTATCCAAAAATAATGCACCACCAGAGGTACTCTTCCGTTCATCAACATCACCAGCCCAATCAACATCAGTGTAAGAACATAACATGAATCATCATTCCTTAGATACCACGAACCATAATCCATAGTTCCTTTCAAGTATCTGAATATCCTCTTTACAACAGTGACATGACTCTCTTTCAGATCAACTTGATATCTAGTAGCCGTGCACACAACATGCATAATGTTTGGTCTAGTCTAAGTAAGATATAATAGTCCACCAACCATAGATCTGTACAAAGATTAATTAACTTTCAGAGATTCATCATTTTTAGATAATTTGTAGCCAGTCACCATAGGAGTTCCAACCGGTTTGGAGTCATCCAACCCAAACTTCTTCAACAATTCCTTCACATATTTAGTTTGAGATATAAAAATACCTTTTCCAGTATGTGAAATCTACAAACCTAAGACAAATTTCATCTCTCCTATCATAGACATCTCAAATTCTTTCTACATATCACCGACAAACTTTATGCTCAAGTTATCATCTCCTCCAAAGGTAATATCATCAACAAAAACTTCAACAATCAAGATGTTATCATTCTCAATCTTAAAATATAGATTACTATCAACATTACCTTTATTAAGTCCCAATTTCAACAATTACTTTATCCAATCTAGCATACCAGGCTCAAGGGGCTTGTTTCAATCGATAAAGAGATTTCTTCATTTTGCATACCATGTCACCATCATTTGATAATGAAAATCCATCAAGTTTCTCAATATAGACTTCTTTCTCAAGATCACCATTCAAAAAAGATGACTTGACATCCATCTGATATACCTTGAAATCTCTATAGGCATCATATGCAAGCAACAGTCTAACAAATTCAAGTCTAGCTACCGGAGCAAAAGTATCCTCATAAGCAATTCCTTCTTTTTGTGAATAACCTTTGCATACCAGTCTTGTTTTATTTATGACAAATTCACCGACTTCATTAAATTTATTCTTGAATACCCATTTAGTACCAATCACATTCTTATCTTTAGGTCTAGGCACAAGCTCCCATGTGTTATTATTTTCAGTCTGATTCAATTCTTCTTTCATAGCCCTCATCCAATTTTCATCTTTGCAAGCTTCAACAACATCCTTAGGTTCTATTTTAGAAATCAAACATACCTCTTCAACAACTAGCCTTCTTCTAGTCATCACACCTTTATTTTTATCTCCAATAATCTCATTTTCAGAATGATTCAATCTTACATACCTCAAAGTCTTCTGATTATTCTAATTTTTTAGGTTCCTGCACCTCTCCACTGGCAGCAACAATATTCGGGTTAACTGTCTCTACTGGATCATTCTACTTAAATTCTTCAGTTTGAATAGGATTTAGAACAATGTGCTAACCATCATCATATCCACAAGCTCTGATATCTTTTTCATAGATCTCATCAACCTTCACATTTGCACTTTCCACTATCTTTCTCAGTCTCTTATTGTAGCATCAGTAGGATTTTCTCTTTATTGAATATCCCAATAAAATTCCTTCATCACTTTTAGCATCAAACTTTCCTATATCCTCATCTCTCTTGATATAACATTTGCTACCAAATTTTTTGAAGTATCTCACAATAGGAACATGACCAAACCATAGCTCATAAGGAGTCTAACCGGTATCACCTTTTATATGAACTCGGTTGAATGTATAAACAACAGTGCTAACAAATTCTCTCCAGGAGATCTTCAAAACATTCTCTTCAATCAACATAGTCCTTGTAGCATTCAAAACTGTTCTATTCTTCCTTTCAACAACTCCATTTTGCTGAGGGGTTCTAGGAGTAGATAATTGTCTTCTAATCCCATGCTTCTCATAGAATGAATCAAACTCACCAGAACAAAATTCTCCTCCTCTGTTAGATCTCAAACACTTCACCTTCAGTCCTATCTCAGTCTAAACTTTTGCTTTGAATATCTTGAATTTATCTAATTCTTCTGATTTCTCCTTCAAAAAGACAACCCACATCATCCTAGAATAATCATCAATTAGTAACATAAAGTATCTATCACCCTTCACACTTCTAACATTTTTAGGTCCACATAGGTCAGTATGCACAAGATCTAGCAATCCATCACATGTATACTACTTTCTCTTGAAAACAATTCTTGTTTGCTTACCCATTTGACATTCTTTACATACCAGATTAGTAGGCTTGACAATTTTAGGCAAATCTCCAACAACTTGAGTAGACTGATCTTAATCATTGAATCAAAATTAACATGACACATTATCCTATGCCACAACCAAATTTCATCAATCTTAGCAATCAAGCAACTTTTCTCACCAACATTCAAATGAAAGATATTACCTTTAGTCTTAGTTCCAGATGCAATCTCTATACCAAAGGCATTTAGGATCTTGCATTTTCCATTCTTGAATTGTAAATCATAACCTTTGTCAACCATCTGTCGAACACTTAAAATATTATGCTTCAAACCTTGAACATACAAGCCACCATCAATGTTATGCTTACCATAAAAGGAAATGGAAACTCTACCACATATCACACAGGCTTTGTCATCTCAAAATCTTACTATTCCACCATCATACCTTTCTATGCTCACAAATGTTCTTTTATCACTAGTCATATGATGTGAACAACCACTATCAATCACCCATTCATCTTTCTCTTCAACTTTAGTAGCTAAAGCTTTCTCCTCAATAGTGCAACTTGTGGAATCAAAAGGTATCGATCCATCTTCTTTGATAGCAATAAACACAACTTTGTCTCCTTATGATTCTTCATCCTTAACTCCTGTTGGAATCTATGAACACTGAGAGGGGGGGGGGGTGAATCAGTGTTCTACTGGTTATTAAATTTTCTGACTTAACCTTAATCCATAGGAAGCATAAGCATGAAACTGAAATGCAGAAACACAAAACAATTAACCACAAAATCATAACACAAGGATTTTTACATGGAAACCCAAATGGGAAAAACCATGGTGGGATTTGAACCCAAAATATTATTCCACTATGGCTAGTAGAAAAATAATATTACATGAAGGGGAATGCACTAGCATTCATACACACTTCCTAGAGCTTACAACCCAAATACAATAAGGGCTACAACCCCGAAAAGCTCATTGCCTTACATATCAATTACATTGATGAATTACAATGAAGCAACTCCAAAATAGCATCTAACAATGCCTGGATGAGTTCAGGTTAAGTGCAAAACTCTGACTGTACAACCTCTGCTACTTTGCTCTATTTTTTGTCTTAGTCAGCTACTGGATCAAGAATGCGCATGTGCAACTACGTCAAAAGGGATTCTCGATCACTACTCACTCATATTACTTCATACCATACAACAAAAGATCTTTTGCACCGGTCTTATATATCCACAATGACAAAATAGACAAATATCAAGTCGGCCTGTAGTGTAACATGCGGAATTGAGTCGGCTTGACCAGATCACCAAAAACAAAAGTGGATCAACAAAAAAATGATAAAATGATGTCTCTATGCTGACCCTATCATTCTATGCATGATTCATAACACCACAATCACTGGAAAGCTTCTAGACCAAACTGCTTTGTTCAACTTGAAATACCGATTAACTAGTTACTGGTTCACATCCACTTTTGGTTATCAAGATCCATGATTACTGTATAGGATTCCATAAAAAGTTTCCATCAATGACAACCCTTAAACCAATAATAAAGCATCGGTATCCACCAGAAGAGTGTCAATTGCCAACAATCTCCCCCTTTGGCATTGATGGCAACACTCATGAAAAATGACTAAGTGTTGAAACTTGTACACTAGATCAAAGTAATTTCTAAAGCTCCCCCTTAGATCAAGAAATAAAAAACCTATAACATTCTCTTTACATTACACTATTAAAATCCCATATTCATTGTTCATTTTGCACCTTTAATCTCCCCCTTTAACAACAATGCCAAAGATGGGGTGTTGTCTAAAACTTATATACAGGGATGTCTACCAGAGACTTTACACATACTTGAAGATATCAATAAAAATAGTCTTCAAAAATCCTAAGTGGTCATCCCACCTTGTCTTCAAGTTGTCCAATGCACTGAAAACATATGCATGAATTTCCACATCCTTTAGTTCAGATGGAATAGGTTGTCCCATAGCCTTCATACAATCTTCCTTATTGCTCAACATGGTGCCCATCCAGGGGGCAATTAGGTTCTGGAGTTCACCAACTCTCCTTAAAATTCTGTCTTTATCTGTATTAAGGCTTGAGATTTCATTATTGAGAGGCATTACCTGCCCCTCTATACTACCAGCTAGGGCTACATTAGAGTCAAAAGATTGTGAGATACCAGCTAGTTTACCTTGACAAATACCAATCTACTTGTTTATATCTACTGTGAACTTAGGAAAAATTAGACAAGACATATATTTTACCACCTTCAATCAATGCATTAGAGATTGTCTCCAAACCTTTATTTAATCGGATTATGTTATCCTCTATCATTTTTTGGAATGTTTGCATTCTCACCTTCTTGAATCTATCTAATACCCGCATAGTGGTAGACCTCTCCAAAGAATCAAAATTGGTATTTACATTATTAATCAAATATAATAATTTATCAGAGGGGCTAGAACTGGGATCTAGTTGCAAACCCGGTACCACCTTTTTCAACACATCAACCGACATGAGAATAAGCTTTTATCTTCATTCTCAAACTTGACTAGATCTTGACTGGCCTGAGCTTGTATGGCTGTTGAAAGCATCGAATTCTCAGCTGGCGACATTTGTCCAATATCAAGAGGGCCATCAAGATTGATTGAGATTTGAGGTAGGGACATTGTCCCTTTGACTAGAGGAGTGTCAATTGCTAGAGCATCAAAAAATTTCTTCCCTTTATCTACCTCAACACCTTGTACCTCTGTCTTCTCAGGTTCCTTTTCCTCAACATTATTCCCTTTATCCTATGCACTGGTGTTACCACTTGGTGCAGTGTCATCCTTTGGATTCTCAGGGTCTGCTTCAATATTTTCTACCATGGGAGGATTCACATTGATCTCAACAATAAGTGTTACATGGCTTGTCTAGCTAGATAAATTCATCATGCACATGACTCAAAATATATCTTACCTGCTCATCTTCATCGAACAGGGGGAAATGCATAAACTATGTGAAACCCTTCCTCTGCAATTGTGCATATTTTGGTTTGAGGCTTCCATCCCTGTCCCGAAGGTGTTTGTTGTAAAGTGCTAGAATTTTCTCATTACCAGTTTTCCCAATGTTACAGTGAATATAGCCTCTTACATCGTCAACATGCAGAACACCGTAGGGCACAAATGAGAAGCCATCGTTTGGATCATCCTTGATTGACTTAAATTGGTGCTTCTTAAATTGTGGCCTTTCTCTCTCTAAAACCTCAACTACCAATGGAGTATTAACAGAAGATGATGCCATCTGAGAAATTCAGGGTTCAAAATAAGCTTATGAAAATACCTTTTGTTCCTGACGAATTCACAATAGCTTCTATTGGATCGCCTCAGAGCTTTTGATCTCCTTGGAAACTAGTTCGCCTAGCTCTACTACTTCAACTCTTCGCTCACAATGTGAGAAATGATTCATATTTTCCCTTTTTAACTTCGCAAACCCTAATTTCAAGTTGACATAAATGCACTAATAAGGTTCAACTGGATGCCTTGTCCAACATCAATCAACTCATCAGATGATCTAGAGATCTGGATAATCATCTGCAAGCATCTTCAATCAACCCTGGTCAATCACATATCTCTCCAAGGGGGTTCAACAAGATTTTGCATGAAGATGCCACCCCCTAAGGCCAAATGCCTTAGTTACTAGATGAAGATCCTGCACTAGATTCAGGTGCAGATCCATTGTTTGCCTTGGGTTCATCTATTATGACCCACATCTTCTCATGCTTTTCTTTGATCTCCTCTACCTTTTCCTTGCCTTTCTCATTTGATTTATCTTTGTTTATTGGAGCATTATTCTTGCTTTTTTAGTACTTTGCAATGTGACCGATTTTATTGCACGCACAACAAACAACATTCTACATAGGTCTGAAGTTCATCTGATTTGGTCTCATCTTGCACTAGTTAGAGATATGTCCAAACATCCTAGAACCATAGCATCTTTTATTTTAAAAATTATTCATTACCGCTCTGTACATGTTTGACTTGTGACTGAAATTATTGCATATGAAACACTGACCAATAAAGGTAGGAGCATTGTTCATATTATTCATTTCAATATTCATCCTACTTCTACATTGATTCAGCATATGACCAAATTTATTACAAGTAAATCATCTACCATTGAATTAATGAACATTAGGCTATCTTACTAGAGGTTTCTTGTTCTTGTTCTGATTCATCTTTGCATTGCTTTGTCCAGATCCAAAGGATTCACCTTTATCAAATCCAAGTCCTCGCATGTCCTTTCCATGTCTCTGACTTTCCAACATCTGATCAAGCCTTGCTGAGCTATCAATGAATTTGTCTTTGTATTCATTTGTAGTAGTAAGTTCATCTCTTAGGGAAACAATCTATCTCTCAATTTATTGACCATTATTCCTTGATTGTGTCAACTCAAGCTTCAACTAATCATTCTCATAGGTAAGCCTGAAGCATTCATCTGCTCTTTCCTTCAATGATTAATTCAAATTCTCTTCATTCTTCTTCCAGTCCTCAATCTGCTAAGTAAGCTTCATCATAATGGATTGCATCTCATTCTTCAACACAACATTCTCTCTCTCAAGCTTTTCAACTTTGCCTTGATTCTCCATGCATTGATCTTCTTTCTCCTTCAACTTGTCCATCAAATCTTTCCTCTTGTCTCTTGAAGTGTTCACTTGATCCTTGAAGTCATTAATGAAGTCTTCTGCTGCATTTAGGTTTCTTTTCAAGGAAATTATCTCATTTCTTGTTGTATCAAGATCCTCAAGTGCCACACTAAGTTGTCTCTGAAAATTGGAATCCATTGATTAAATCTCTCGGATCTTCCTCAAGTGGTTGGGCTTCCTTAGAGGAATTAGGCTCTGATACCAATTGTTGGAATCAAGGAACGCTAAGAGGGTGGGGGGTGAATCAGTTCTCTACTGGTTATTAGATTTTCTGACTTACCTTATTCCACCAGAAGCATAAGCATGAAACTAAAATGTAGAAACACAAAACAATCAACCATAAAGTCATAACACTAGGATTTTTATATAGAAAACCAAATGGGAAAAACCACGGTGGGATTTGAGCCCACATTATTATTCCACTATGGCCAGTAGAAAAAAAATATTACATGAAGGGAAATGCACTAGCATTCACACACACTGCCTAGAGCTTACAACTCAATTACAATAACGGCTACAACCCCGAAAGGGTCACTTCCTTACAAATCAATTACAGTGATGGATTACAATGAGAGAACTCCAAAATAGTATTTAACAATGCCTAGATGAGCTTCGGTTAAGTGTAAAACTCTAACTGTAAAACCTCTGCTACTCTGCTTTATTTTTGTCTCAGTCAGTCACTGGATCAAGAATGCACATGTGCAACTGTGCCAAAAGGGATTCTCGATCACTGCTCGCTCATATTCCTTCATAACATACATCAAAAAGATCTTATGCACCGGTCTTATATATATGTAGTCACAAAATAGACAAATATCAAGTTGGCCTGTAGTGTAACATGTGGAATTGAGTCGGCTTGACCAAATCACCAAAAATAAAAGCGGATCACCAAAAAGATGATAAAATTGTGTCTCTATGTTGGCCCTATCATTCCATGCGCAATTTACAACACCGCAATCACTGGAAAGCTTCTTGTCCAAAACTGCTATGTTCAACCCGAGATACCGGTTAACTGGTTACCGGTTCACATCCACTTCTGGTTATCAAGATCCGTGTTTACCAGATAGGATTCCATGAAGAGTTTCCATCAATGACAACCCTTAAACCAATAATCAAGCATCAGTATCCATAGGATGAGTGTCAATTGCCAACAACTCCTTCATCGACAACATAATAACAATTCTTCTGATTCTTATACTTCTAGTTATGTTTGTAAGGCTTATCATACTTCTCATGCTTCTCATATCTATCATTCTGATCAAATTTACAATATTCCTATCATACTTAGACATTCTCTTTGGGCATCTAGAAGCAAAATGTCCTACCTTATTACAAGAGAAACATTTCAAGGGCAATTTTCCATCATACTTACTAGCTCCCTTAGGCAATCTCTGGGCAATAAATGCTTCAATCTCTTCCATCTCTCTTCTCTCTCTTTCATATCTGGATATTCTGCATTCATTAGGATCATACTTTTTCTTTCTAGATACAGATGCTCTAAATGCTGTCTCAGACTTTTCATGTGATTCACCAAACTTGCTCAGTTCAAATACAAAAATATTTCCAACCAACATGTCTCTTGTCATAGTAGTCACACTCTGGATCTCATCAATAACAACTACCTTATGTTTGTAAGCAGGAGGTAATGATCTCATCACCTTAACAACAATTTTATCTTCTTCAAGGGTTCCACTAGCACATATGATACCTAGGTCAAGGTCATTTACCTTAGCCATGAAAGTGTTTATGTTCTTATCTTCTCCCATCTTCAACATCTCATACTTCCCTTTCAAAATCTGCATCTTAGCAACTTTGACTTGTTTATCTCCTTCATACAGGGTCTCAAGCTTCTCCTAGATCTCATGTGCAGTCTGAAGTCCCATTACATTTGTCATCTTTGAATTAGTCAAGACACTCAACAATGCTTCCTTCACTCTAACATTATTATAAGCTTCCTTAATCTCATCTGTAGTAACCGGTCCATTAAGAGGAACAAAATAGGCATTCCTAGTAATCTTCTCCAAGACATCTCAAGTGCACCTCCATCCAGTTCTACCATATAGCATAATTACTTCCATCAAATCTCAGACTCTCCTTAAAGGTAACACTTTCACTTCTAGTTGCCATCCTTGATTTCCTCAAGAGGTTAAGTTTCTTCAGGAGGATCTCACTCTGATACCAATTGTTGGCAACAACAATGAAGGAAAACTAAGAGGGGGGGGGGGGGGGGTGAATCAGTTTTCTATTGGATCTATAAACTGAACCATAAATACAGATATGATAAACTGCAACAACAATAAAGATAAGCAAATTGAAAGCGCAACACCAAGGTTTTGACGTGGAAAACCCAGTTAAGGCAAAAACCACAGTGGGAACCTACCCATAATAAGATGATACTCTGCAGTAGTATGTGAAAATATTACAATGGGGAACGCACTAGCATTCAAGCACACTGCTTAGATCTCACTTCTCAAATATAATAACCTGAAAGGATACAACCCTCAGGGAAGTCTCACTAACTTACAACAAGATTCAAACTACAATCTGGAAGGAATGAACTCCAGTAATAACATCTGCAAATGCTTGATGATAATTCTGGTTAAGCACAATTGTTTGCTCTGCAACACCAATCTCTGCTCAATCATTATACCAAAGGATGAATCACTTGTTCACACATATACCACTCTCTGATAATTCAGACACAACCTTGATATCTAAAATACATGACTATATCACCTATTTATACAAATTCATCAACCTTGACAACAAGGTCCACTAAACCCTCAACTCACAATTACAAAATTACATCACACGATACAAATATTGACCACCAAACCAATATAATGATATACATGACATATCATGGACCTAAACCAAATTCCCAAATGCTCAACACCATCGGTAATCATGCCACGATCAACCGCAACATGCTACACCACCAGGAAAACCACATAACACGAAGAACAACACCAGATTGGCAAAATCACCAAGAACTTGCACAACGATCAATGTGGATCATAAAAAAAATAAAGACATACTTAAGAAACAATAGCAAGCACATTATAATCATTAGTAATAGCTGCACCAACACCACTTATCAAATCTTCATCGATCAACATCTGAACCTCAAGAATACCCAATCAACAACAACTGTCACGAAGAAGGATAACTTGCAGAGCACCAAATCACGAACCATATGAAATTAAGATACACAATACCATCCCAAACATTCTCCCAAAACCTCAGCTCAAGATCTGATCACACTAGAATATACCGAAGGAAATACTGAACTCTGCAAAGCACTGATCATAAAAATAAATTGCAAAACCGGATCCTCTGATATGATCAATTAAGATTTTCGGACCACCAAAAATAATATAGAAGAATATAATGATACTAAAAATACTCCATACACCAAACCATGATCCCAATAAATCAATTTGCAACCACTGGAGTAGGAATATATTGACATCAATTCAATGACAACAACACATCCTAGCAACAACAATGTCCAACACCCAACAGTACACTACACAGTCCTCTAGCATGTAGTAAACGCACCTAGCCCATCCAATCGAAAATCCATGTTCGCTGAGGTCTAGAATCATGTGCCCACTGATCAAAACGCATATGAACAATACAAGGTGTGAGACATGTCAGATCTGCATTGCTCGACCCGAGTGCGTCCGCTTCCCCTCCATAGGTAGCACTGCATACTCCAATCAACGTCTTCGACCTGCTACCTTTTTGGGCTATTTATTACCCCTAATAAATACCCTAACCTACTAAATCATGAAGTAGGGTCAATGTACCCACCGGTAGGCCTCTCGACATGGTGCTCGTGAAGTGGGATACACTCCATCTCTCTCCAATAGCTCTGAGCTCTCTATTTCTCCAAAGGTGTGTATGACAATGACCCTTCCTTGGGCCACCTTGGGCCCCGTGTGGCCCATTCTCTCACCCTTATATTAATTCACTCATTTTCTTCTCCCATCATTATTTTTCTTTTCTCATCTCCCCTTTTTCTCTCTCTTTTATGTCATTTTCTTCTTTTCGAGAATTTTCTCAAAATTTTTGCAAATTCCCAGTTAAATTATCGAAGGGGTATATACCAGCCATGTCTTCACGTTGGGGAATCTTTTTTTGTCTTCTACCCATCACCAATTTTGCTACTGCGTAAAAGAGGGACAACATGTAGACCTCTAAAATTAATTACATTAAATATTTAATTAATTTAGCCTTACTACATAATTAATTAATTCATTTAAACATGTTATCCCTTTATGCTTCTCAGTATTAATTAAATTTAATTTAATTAATCTTGTCACTATAATCCAAATAATTAATTTATTCAATAAATTAATTATTCCTCTAAAGTTTCCCATTTAATTATTTCTTCTAAATTCCCTTTAGTTAATTAATTTAAATTAATTAACTAAATTATGTGATTCCTACAAATCACTCCCCCTAATTCTTCATTAAGCTAATTAATTCTTCTAGAAGGCCCACTTGGCATTATTTACTAATTTTTAATTCCTCCACTCATTCTCTCTCCCCTTGTCAAATCATCTTTCAAAACCCACTTGTTTTCTAATCTTCTATTATCCCACCTAATTACCTTCTTAATCATTTGTTAGTGGCTAATCCCCATAATTAGCTACCAAGTCAACGAATAGCCATAAATGGCTAAGTCCTCTTGTCCCCTCCTCACCTTCCAACCTTAAATGCACCTAATTGGGCCATTTCAAGGATTTCAAAATCTCAAACTTTCCCATGTCTCTCACCTTCCCAAGGAATTTTTAATTCCTTTTCCCATTTCCTTTCCCCATGCAAGTCATTATTTGGGAATTTTTAATTTCCTTGTCCTCTCTCCAAGGAATTTTTAATTCCTTTTATTCCTCCAGGGTAATTGAGGATATCTTCCCCATGCACCTTGTGGAGTGCGGAGACAAGAAATGCCTTTATGTAAAATCTCTTGGTCTCCACACCATGTCCTCTCATGTCCTCTCAATCCATGTGCATCCTCTCCTTCAATCTCCACCCTTAATCATCTTTTAATCTCCACCGTCCATTTACCTCTCTTCCAATCTATAAATTGGGGTCTCCTCCCCATCATTTCTCATCTCCAATTTGTGCAATGTCATGCTGGCATTTTAGTCTTAATATTTATCCAAGAACATCATCACTATAGACAAATCACCACTTATCATCCATGGAATTCATATCCATACTTTGAGCAATCATCATCCCCATCCATTTCACTTATTTTGCAATCTTTGAGAGATACCCACACCAACATCAAGGAGCCAATCCAATCAAGCCAAGGAGGGGTGCATCTTTGGCTTTATCAAAGGCTCAAACCGAAGGAGGAAGGTAAATAGAGAGGTATACTAGTTTTTATTTGTGTTTGATTGAGTTATTTGCATATTAACCATTGAATCTTTCCTCTCTACTTTTCCCTTGCTTCACTCTTGATTACCTTTATTAGCCACCAAAGCTTTTGACTTTGAAGATTTGAGAATCCCCATGCTCAACAACTTTGACTACTCCAACATCAATATTTTTGTGAATGCATCAAATGTAGGAATAATGAAGGAACTACCCACTATCAAGCGATGAGTTTGGCAGCTAGAAACAAATGCTGCATACTCTGATGGAAGCTTTCCCAATAGGTTGTAGACCAACTGCGCATCCTTTTTATCAATGCCACAATCCTTCAGTTGCACTCTTAGCTCATTTGCCTTGGTAACATAATCTTGGATTGTATCAAAATTCTTGGGATCCAACATGGTGAGATCATTATCAAGTTGATAGCCTCTAATCTCATACATTTGTCCATATAATTTTCCCAAGACATCCCATGCTTCCTTATTTGTTTTACACTTGTCAATATGAAAGATGAGATCCTTTGATATATATTTCCTCAATGTGCCAATAGCCATAATTTTTTAGTGAGATATTCCATGTGAGGATTAGGATCAACTGGTGCAATTATAGTTCCATCAATATAGTAAGTTAATCCTTTTTCCATTAGCTTATTCCATACATGAATTTTACAAGAAGCATAGTTTTGTGGAGTTAAAAGTGGAAATTTAGGAGAACCCATAGCAACAAAGTGAAAGAGCACAAATAAAAGAGAGGCACAATCACAAAAGACACCCCCCCCCCCACCAACCAAAAAAAAAAAAAATTCAATCAAGAAACCTTCCGCAAAATGATGATTTGACACTTTATACTTAGTGTGTGTACAATGAGCCACTTGCAAAGAAGGGAAAAGTGGACTTCTGATTTCAAATCTAAAACTGCATCAAATAGACTATAAGAGACCCCCAAAAATACTATAAGTGATCTAAACTGAGATCCAAGCAAAATACAAATACCAAATAGGCCAAAAATGACCAAATACTGAAAGTACAATTTCTACTCAAAATCACTGCAAAGTAATGACATATTGTGAAAATAGACAAAAAAATTGTGCACTTTTAAAAAAAATGGCACCTTAAAAGGAGGTCGTATGAGTCCGAATGAAGCCTATGAAGTTGCAAAATTGAGGATTGGACATGTACAATCATGAAAAACTGAAAATTATGAAAAATATATCCATCAAAATCAAAATATTCCACCACCACTGTAAAGAGCACGAAAAATTAGCCCAAATAAATAAACATTGCACCCAAAAAGGAGCTAAAATGAGTAAGTTATGAGCTCTTGAATTCAGACTGCAAAATAAAAAAGCTCAATGAGAGGGGGTTGAATTTTTAAAAAAAATTGCTGACATAGTGCTGATGTTAGTATTTCACGTGATTAAATTTAACGGTCGTCTAGCTGTCATCAAGTCATTGCTCCCCTGCCTACTGTATGAATGATGACATCGTCTGCTGACGTGGCAGCTGAGGTGCCAACATGATGTACAAAAATGTCTAACTAAATGTGTTGCTGACTGGTCAGTATGACTGGGCGACGACATGGTGCCAACATGGTAGTACAGACTACCTACGTGGCATTTGACTGTGTAACTAAATGTGTTGCTGATTGGTTAATATGACACTGACTAGGATTGATGATTGTGCGACCAAATGGGACAGATTGGGCGAATGAAATGATGTTGCATGGTAGCCAAATGTGTGCCTACGTGGTAGAGTGCAGGTTGACTGTGCACTTGTGTGGGCCGCTGATTTCCTACCACGGGTCTCAGTGACTAGATAGGGGCGGTGACACGTCAGAGGGAGGGCTGGGTGGTAAAGTCGAAAGGGAGGTCATTGGGGAGTAGCAGTGGTGGCCTAGGCGGGGGCATCGGGAAGTACAAGCATCAAGGGGGTTGGTAAATCCATCGATAAAGGAGGTGCCGACTTGGAGAAAATCGTCGGTGTAAAAGCAGCGGCCAGCCAAAAGATCCTGCAACGGTTGTCGGGAGGATGCCGAAGACTAGGAGGAGAGGTTGTTGTTGAGAGTTAGGTGACGGTTGGTGGTACCTCGCTTGCAGTATTACCTTGCCTGTAGAAAAAATACAAAGCGACAGTGCAGGGTACGGGGGTGGGGGGTCATGGGTCCCCCCCCAATAAATAATATATATATATTTTTAATAATCAAAACGTTTTCAAAATAATTTAAAAAACTGTGAATTAAAAATGAAATATTAAAGTGTACAACCTGAGTTGGGACAGTGGTGGAGAACTTGTGCTCTTGAAAGTGAGGTCACAAGTTCAAATCTCATAAGGAGGTAGGGTATGTACACCTTATTGGCTTCGACCCATTACCTATATAAAAAAAATGAAATATTAAAATAAATTCGTAGAATTTAAAAAATAAAAAATAAATAAAAATTCCGTACTATATAGCCAAATTGGCTAAAAAATTTCTTCAAGGCCCAAAATGCACTTTCACCAATTATAGGTGAATTTATATTTGATTTTTATGGAAACTGTCTCCCGAACTCAGTGGTGAGGTTGAAACGCTATATGAGGAGTCCAAAAAGAGAAGTTCCTCAGATCCAAAAAAGAATCCCTTCAAAATATCTCCCAAAGACTAATTAATGAAGCGCTAATGGCTCTGATACCATGTAAGAATTTGTTGAAAATAGCCAAGATCAAGAGCGCATTGAATAGCACAATAAGAGAGATAAAATATTTGATAAGAATAAACTACATTCTTATCAAGATGCAAAATATTGATCAACTAGATCATCAAAAATTACATACAATGTAGACGAGCCTGCTTATAAAGGCAAGGCTAAGAGACAAAAGATAACACAATGATGACATGTGGCTCAATGAGATGCAAGGGTACACATGAGGAATAATAAAATATTCCACAAGAGGTGGATCACCCACCAAATGTGGAATTATCACTCCACGATAAGTGGATATGATAAAATAATAACAATATCACACCATAAAAGATGGAATTTCTCCTACATACACACTCCCAATGTATGCACATCTCCCTAAGTTTCTCATATGCAAACTACAATGTGGTGCATGTACCTAAGGAAACTTAAGTAAATTGTAATTATATCCAACATGAATAAATAATTACACCAACAGTTAGGAATACAAGATGCAAATATTTGAGCTATAGAGTAAAAACCAAAAATTTTAGGCTATAGAAGTTATTTTTGCTTGAATTTTTTTGAATGAACATTGAAATAAAATAAGGTTAATCATCTACTTATATCAAAAGTTGGGCCTCCCACATAAGAAATGCAAGAGGATCTATGATGCAGAAGAGGTCTCTAAGAGGGATTTAGTACACTTGACCAAATTTTCACACATGTTATGACATATCATAATACATCTTTGAATAGAGATAATGAATCCAAAGTGGAGCACCCAACTTGGTGATGTTGAACAATCCATAATACTGAGCGGAGGGGGGGTGAATCAGTATTCCCTTTTTTACAAACCGAACTTCTAAAACTTATTTTATTCTCAATTAATCTTAGCACAAAAGTAATGCATGAAACATAATTGAAATTCAAGAGATACACAATCATAAGAGAGACACTAGATTTTTATACATGGAAAAACCAAATGGGAAAAACCACGGAGAGGGTTAACTCTCAAGATAATATAACTAGTTATATGAGATTACAAGGCTCACTGCCCAAATTACAATGCCTTACTGCCAGAAGGCTCATTTCCAAGGGATAGAAACAAATATGAACTAAGAAAATTGCATCTACATATGCATGGGTTCAATTCCTGATAACCTCAAAGATCTAAACAACCACTTGTAGCAGATCTGGTCAAGAATCTTTGCAACTCTATTGGAATCCACCTTCTCCAATTCACTATCACACCAATTCTACATTTCTTCTTCACACACACATAACACCATCAATAACCACAACACACTCTCACTCTCACTCCTTATACTATATATATATATATATCACATATAATACTTCTCCATCAGTCTTCTACATGATTTCTTTCAAGATTCTTCCAATGATTAGATCATATGTTACAATGACCAAAGCAAAAAAAAGAAATAAAAACATTCAAGGTCGACTAGACCTAGAATGGTCATATACTCGATCTTCCGCAAGCACGTTTCTGAAGCACAAAAACATGATCCAACTTGACACAAAGAAGTTAAGGTCATGAACAACATATTGCCAAAAAATCATCATCAGAAACCGAAAATGCAAAGTAATGCAGAACAGTGCAAACACTGTTAGAATACCATCATCACAAAATACACTTACAAAGCACAACTTCTAGAGCACCAAAACCTGAGTAAAATAATCTTAAACTATGTCCACCATCATACCAAGATTGTATTACCATATCTCCAATGTGACAAAAAATGCGGAGCTCAACAACCTCAAGATTTTTCAACTGTATGTTGTCAACTGTCTTCACAACTGCACATACATCCAGAGCACAAATTCAATTTCCACAACCAAGTCCAAAGCTTGGTCAGCATGAAAAATATATCCTCATATTGTCAACATACGTTTTCAGAGCAACATCCTTTTGGAAAACACATCTGCAACAATTGTCTCTACAACACTAGTTACCTGACACAACAAGGTTTTTCATCTTCATACATACCTATCTTCCACTGTTTTGGATCACCTTCACTCTTACTATATCTAAAATTATCCGGATCACAAGGTTTAACATCAATGACAATCAAACATACATTTATAACAAGTGATTGGGTTATGACAATCATATGTTAGGGGGAAGGAAAACTATTTTTAGCATATGGACTTATCTTGGGATTCAAGTATTGAATTTTTAACCGTGGATTTGGGAGCCAATTCTATTTGAGCTCATTGTTTCCTACCTTCTATTTGTGATTTTCATGTATTGATTTTTCTATTTATTGGTTTTTTGAGAAGGTTTTATAGTGAGTTATTTGGTACTATTACATTGCTACAAATACTCAAGATCTTGTGTTGTCCCTATGATTTTATTGTAACCTTAGTTATTAATGAAATTAGTTTGTGCTTTGGAGTATGGATTTTTTTCTCTCAAAAGTGTTTTCCCCTTGTAAATAATTATGATAATTTGTATTGCTTTTGTGTTTATTTCCTTATATGATTAATTTATTTTTTCCACAAAAATCTTCTAATGGATTACTATAGGAAGCATATTTTGCACCTTTACTTCCTTTCATCTATGTATTTTACAATGCCTCGATTGGTCATACAATATATTTATAGACTATCCTAAAATGAACTAACCTACAACCCTAGTCCTAGTTATCTAAAGAAGGAATGATACCACCATAGATGAGATATGTACCACCTTTACGTAAAGGAATACCAATACATTCCTTCAATATCGATAGTCAATTCAAACCTAATAGTCTAATAACTTGTTGCTTTAGTCCAATCGGCTAAATATGCAACTTCACTGAAACTAGATATTGGAAAGGTTACTTTTCCACACTTGCATCAATATGTTTCTTCTTCATCCCAACCCTTCTCTACCAACTAGATTAAGCTCCCTTTTGATTTAGGTTAACTTAGGATAATCAATGAATTAGCTTTGTAAAGCCCCAACTATATTTCTACCATCCATTAACTTGTATTTTTCCATCATGCTTACTTTCTTAACATCAAACCACAAGGCTTTAGCTATCACATACTCAAACTACTCAACAAATCTTCAAGCAATTAGAGGATCTGCTTACCTCAAACATTCATCTCTTCATTCTTAAGTGGATATTTAGAGGAAGAAATTGATACGAGTCAACATAAGACATTTAAAGTGAATGGAAAAAAGCTCTAATTTGTGCAAACTAAAAAGGTCTCCATATATGATAAAAGCAATCACTACATATGTCATATTGAAAGTTTGACACGTATACTATAAATTAATTTTACAAGAAGTAATGCTCATAACTGTTTATTACAAAAGGTTGATGATTATGTTCTTATTATTATTTTATATGTTGGTGGTATGGTGATCGCTAGAAAAAGTAATACATTATTAAGTAACTCAAGGCTTAGTTATCTAAGAAGTTTGAGATGGACTTAGATATTGTAAGGTTCATAATTAGTATAGAAATTCAAATAAATAGGGTCAATAAGAAGCTATGGTTTAACTAGAGTAAGCATCTTAACACTATTTTGTAAGTTTTGCATGTAATCTAGTACATATATAACTATTTTTTTATTGCCAAGTGTTAGTATGAAATAAATGTTTTACCTAGCTAGTTCATCACCTAGGTCCCCTTCACACTTGTTACTTAAGTTTACTTAGGGTACACATATGATAGTCACCACTTAGTGTTGGAAAGTGACACTGTACCAGTAGAGATTAGTGCTTAAAGAATATTTCAGGGTTTCCATTGATGGCAACTTAGATCAGAAATCATATCCGGTATATGTAGAATTGTTCTACTGAAAGTTTGATATCCATTTTGCTTAGGTCTGGAAAGTGGAATATACTATGCAATAGAGTATGAGTACATTGAGAAGAAATCAATTTTGGTTACATAGTTTTGGCTGCAATGGAAGATTTAGGTGATTGGATGTTCAAGACAACTTAATTCACAATCATAGCCTCTGGTATTGATAATCATTCAAGATTAAAGATTCAGTATCCAATATTTCAGGAAGAATAGGGTTATTTTGGTGTAGCGTGTTATACAAAATCTTTGGGATGATTTTAGTGATTGGTTTTGATTTCGAGGTGGTTGGGCTGACATGTGTGAAACACTTAATCAATTTGTTAAGGTTTGCATGTGGATTTGTAATCTGAGCCGACATCTTGTTATATGTTTCATGTTTTTAGAGCCGACATATTGATGGCCTAATCAAGTGGTGTGAATATATAAGATCGATCTATCTGATCATTTTGAGTATGGATATGTATGAATATTGGTGTGTGAAGAGTGTATGAGCGTCTGAGCATGGTTTCATGTGAGCTATCTTTGATTTTGTGCTCTGGTAAATGACATAGCAACAAAATAGAGCAGGTTGTCAGAACAGTGGAAGGCAGTCACTTTGTGCTTAACTGAAACTGCATTTTGTCATTTGTAGATGCTACTCATTAGTTCAAACATTCTTGTTGTCATTGTAAATAATTTGTAGGACAAAGGGTCATCCGGGGTTGTAGCCCTCTTTTGTAATTGAGAAATGAGCTCTAGGCAGTGTGCTTGAATGCATATGCATTCATCTCTTGTAATATTATTATACTCCTGATTACAATATTATAATATTGTGGGTCTCAATCCCATTGTGGTTTTTCCCTTTTCGGGTTTTCACATAAAAATTCCGGTGTTATGGTTTTGTGCTTGTTTGCATTAATCTTCTGCACTTTGCTTTTATTCATTTGCATCTGGTGGTTTAAGAATCAGTTTAAAAAAGTTGTTAATTGCAGAACACTGATTCACCACCTCCTCTCAGTGTTTATTGATTCCAACACTTAGGTCCTATGAATAATTCTTGAAGTCTTAGTTCTCATGTGATCTTATCATGATATTTACTTCTTGTTTCTAAGGCCATTTAATATTTTATTATTTTAGTTAACTCAAATCATAAGATACTTGTTGTAATCTATGCAATCCTATGTTCACCTTGGCCTATATAACCAAGGCTCCTCTTTTGATCTCAATCTATTGTAAACTATCATTTACATCATTTGATAGAATAACATTAGTCATTCATAGTTGATCTCTCTTGTTCTTTCATTAATTGCTTAGATCTTGGTTGGCTAAATTATTTAGCTGATCTTGCATGTATAGAGCATTCTATACCAACTCTTACATGGTATCAAATCTTGTGGGATTTCTTCTTGTTAGTATTGAATGCGAGATCTAGGTTATGAATCATGGTAGATATTGAAAAGTTGAGTATGTTCTTCTCATACATTGAATGATGATCTACAAAATCAAATTAACTTGATATAAAAATATGAGGTTCGAGAGTTTCCTTTTTTGTGGCTTTGCATTTCAGTTCAAAATTAGTTCTTTATGACACAAATATAATCCCACCATTGAGATTAGAGGGTTTGAGAAAGTCAATTTTGCCTTTTTTTGATCAAATCTAACATTTGAGACCAAATCCATGAGGCTTTGAAGCTGGGAGGTGGTTGCTAGATCTAGAAGGTACTTGCCATTTTAGAGAATTTTGGGTCAAAAACACCCTCCCATTGTGCTCAAAAGACTTAAAAACCTATAGATTGACTATGAAATCATCAAAATTAGATGCTTTCACCCAAAGCTCTCATTAAAATTTCACCTCCCATTGCCACAAATGCCATTCCTATAGTTGTATGCTCAAATTGTGCCATCATTAATATAGGTGTACAAAAAATGGTATAGGTGAATTGTATTTTTTTTAAAAAATTATTATTTTTAAAAATAAGAAAAATTATTAAGCACATTGTATGCTTGAGTAGACATGCATAGGGAGATACCTTCCAAATATTTAAGCATTAGCATGTTTCACTATTCTATTTGCTCGCAGTATTGTCAACATCCCAATCAAATAGTTCATGAATATCCCTTCAAAATATTCAATAGAATATCCTAATGCTTGAAGAAGCATATTATAAAATCTAATCTTAGAAGATTCTAGATGCCAAGATTCTACTAGAAAATGTTCCATTCCCAAAGAGGTATATTTCATTTGGGTTGGCTTCAAATGTCAACAATCCTTTTTCAAATTTGTCACCCCCTCTATTGTAATTTTTGATTTTGCAATCAAACTTCAAAAGCTCATAACTTGATAATCTAGCCTCCTTTTTGTGAGTTTTTTTTTCTTTTTAAATGTAAGGTAGATTTTCATGCTCTTCACAGTGATGCAATCAATTTTTTTATTTTGTTGTCTTATTTTTCCATAAATTTCAAATTCTTACAAGTGATGCTAAGAAATTATGGATTCGGGAACTTGTAGGGCTCTGTTCCTACTCCTACGGTAATATTTTTGGGTGCCATTTCTTGAAAGTGTATAATTTTTCTTATGCTTTGTAGTGATATGATCTAATTGATCGAATTCTATGTAATATTTGTACTTTGAGCCTGTGGGAAAATTTGACATTTATAAGTACTAAGATCAAGTATAGTTATTTTTTGGCATCTAGCACATGTAATTATATGGAACATAAAGTGCTAGATCATATTTTGTTGGGTGGATTGTTGATTGATTACTTTTTGGGGGTAATCTTGTGGTGGTTTGTTGCCTTCTTTTATTTTTTTGTGTGTTCATGCAATGGGTAACTATCAAATTGAACCCATATAACTATGTATCATGGAGAAAATCCATATAGGTTATATCATGGGAATGAGTTATCTTGGATATTTAAAGGAAATAATTTCTCAACCTATAAATCTGGACAAATTAACAAGGTGAGAGATCAATCATGAGAAAACAATTGGATGTATATGTTCATTAATCTATTTTTATTTAAAATTTAACATTTAGTAATGTAAAACACCTAAGGGGGCTTGACAAAATTTCAAAAAAGTGTATGATAAAATTGATAAGATTAGGGGATATTAGTTTGATAATGATTTGATGAATTTTGATCCAAAAGGTTTTGAAAATATCCAAGACTATATCTGCAAAATCAAATAGGTAAGAACAAAACAAAAAGATTGCATTATTGTAAGGAGGATTTACAATTGATTCTAAATGTGTTAACCAAGCTTGGTCCTAAGAATTCAATGTTTGTTTTTGGATTTCGTACCTATCAAATTTCTATGGGAGAATCATATGTTTTTGATTTGGGGAAAAACAGGTTTTGAGGGGACCCGAAACCCCATACAACAGGTTTTGGAGGGACCCGAAACCCAATAGATTTTACTGGGATCTAGAACCCAATAAAGCAGGCTGCTAAAAGAAATAAACAATAAAAAACCGCAGCCAAAATCCAACAAAGATGACTAAAACCGGCAACAACCAGCATAGTCACGCCACTCCCAACAAAGCTACAGCTCCAAACTATAGCACGAAAGAGTAATAATCAAGGGTATAACAAGCACCCTTAGCCAACTTTTAGGGTTTTGAAAGGTACCCCTAACCTTCAATAACAACACCAGATTACAACAGATATTCATACAATTTGAATCTGGCCAGTAGGGGTTTTGAAAGGCTCCCTCAACCTTCAAACTGGGTTTTAAAATGGAACCCAAAACTAGCAACCAGGGTTTTTGCCAGACACCCTCAACCTTAATGATGAGCTCAGAACTCGAAACACAAGATTTTCCCCAAACCAATGACAACAGAAAGACAGACTAGGCACTTTAAAACTATTAGCAACCGGCCTGCCTGTGGGATAAACTAGGAACCCACAACTAGAAAAAGGGGGAACAAAGAGCCCAAAAACCAGAAGGAAGGAGGCCAAACCAAGAAACAACGAAAAGGACTCAGTCTAGGAGACAAGCTGGGAGTCTGGAAAAAAGAACTTCCAGACCCACCCAAGGAGACACCTCTGAGAGAAGAAACAGGAATCCATAGCCAGCAACAAGAGGAGCGCCAAAAGTTGAAAATACCCAACATTCCATCTCTCCACCTCAATAGGAAAGAGCTCCACCTCTATAGGATGAAGAATGAAGCGGAAAGACAACCACCAACACTCTCCAGCAGCAAGCAGAAACCAACCCTTTCCTCTCCACCAAATGTCCACCTCCATAGGAAATATGGTCACCTCTAACAGACAAGGAGGGGAAAAGAACAAGAGCCAAGAAACCCCTCTCAAAGGTTCACACCAAAGACAACTCTCCACCTCAATAGGAGAGTAGCCCAACAAAGAAGAACTGAAAAAAGAAGCTCCTTCGAAGAACTAGAGCACCAAAGGATAGAAGAACAACAAATCCTTAGCAGAGAGGAAAGGAGAGAACACAAAGAGCCTCTCCACAAGAGATCCGCCAGGGTCCCAGATCTACCCAGACACCATCCCAGACACAGGAAGGAGAACACCACCCACCAAAGAAAGAGAAGAAAAAAGGCCATTGACAGGAACCACTGCACACCTTGAAGACCAAAAATAGAGGCCACAAAAAACCCATGCCAAAACTCCTCCATCGCTGCCGTAGCCTCCACTCCTTCCTCTGCACCAAACTCCTCCACTCACCAATCCAGCAAAGAAGATCCACAAAGAGCCCCATCAGATAGTCGCTACATGGAAGGAGAAAGGAGGAGAGGGAGGAAATCATCCTCATCCGCAACACCATCTTCCCCATCTTCTGCAACTCCTTCGCAGGAAACCCCTCCCGCTACCGCTCCCGCTGTCCCGCTCTCCATATTTTTATTTTCCATTGGGAGAATCATATGTTTATCCTTAGTTTGATAACTTTACAAATCTCCTAATCCAATTCGAAGGTAAGTCAATTCAAATGAGTCTAATCAAGTATTCTAAACCATAAGCATTGGTGGAAAGCGAGTCAAAGGTATAGAAAGAACATGGAATCCTTATAAGAAGAAAAAGAAGAAAAAGAGAAAGTACACAAAGAATCTTATTCCTCTCCCTTTTAAGGGGAATCATTTAAGGATGAGAAGCCTAAATGTGTATATTGTAAGAAAACTAGGCATGATGAATGCCAATGTTTTTCAAAATAAATTGATGAGTTGAAGAATATTCGTAAAAAGCATCAAATTGGTTTGCCTTTAACAATGTCAAGGGTTCATCTTCTTCATCAGAGCTAAAGAGACATAAGAGGAAATCACTTGTTGCATTTGCGGATTCTGATTTAGAGAGGTGGATACTCAATTTTAGAGCCTCATGTCATATGCATTCATCACAGAACATGTTCTCGTCATTTCAGTCTTGTTCATCACCACACATCCTGGTGGATAACAACACATATATGTATGTTTGTGGGAAGAGGTCTATTGACATGGATGGTAGAGCATTCAACTATGTTATATATTTGCCTTCATTGTCAACCAATATCTTTTCTGTCTTTTAAATTACACATGGTAGAGTAGGAAATAGTGTTGATTTCACATCGGATTTTGTCATCATTTGATATTTGCATTGTAGAGAAATAGTTGTAGTTGTGGAGATTGATCACCAATCTTGAGTCTACACCTTCTCACATTTTTCTCTTATTGTTCCTTCGGCTAGTGTAGACACTGTGGCATCTAGTGTGGGAAATTTTGAGGAGATTCAACAAGGTCGTTTGAATCTTGGAGTTCTTTCATCTATTGAGGTTCTAGAGATGTACTTTCTATTTTTGTGTGAAACAATTTATAATTTTCAGTGTACAAAAATATTTTCACTAGTTCATTATAGCTAGATATATCAAATTGTAACCAAACATTTTATCCATTTCTAGTTTTGAGTAGTTGTAAAAAATAAAAAATAAAAATAAAAATAGTTGACAATTTTGCTAATTTATCCTAGTGTAATATAGGAGATTGGCTCTCAAGGAAGATACATTCCTTTGCAAGAATCTAATTTTTTTCCATTACAACATTAAAATATCGTAGCCATCATCTTCATAGTCTTAAATCTATTTATATTTATATCCTTATGTTTTTTTATGGATGCTAACATATCAAATATGGTAGTTGCAACACATTGGGATGCATTAATGGTGTCGAGACATTTGGGAGGGTAGGTGGGAGTCATAGTGGAACATGCAGGATATTCAAACTATTGGGAGGTTAGGTAACATATATTTATGCTAAGGATTAAAGCACATAAGGAATCAAGGGTGACAAGGAAGTCGTAGTAGAGGAGTTGTTAGATGGGGGAAGGCCAAAAAGGGAACTCCGATAGGTGCAAGACATCTGGATATCAAGATTGGGGAGTCAAGATGGGGCTTGACCAGGTATTGAATCAAGGATATGACCTAAAGTCTAAAACCTTGGTAGGAACAAGGCATTAGGATCTCAAGATCGAGGAGTCAAGATGGGGCTTAAAAGGAAATGACCTAAGGTCCAAATTTGATAGGTCATTAACATCAAATGACAAAATTTTAGACTTTTGGGGGTTGGTGGAAATAGATACCCAATTAAAAGCAGGGCCAAAAATCCAACCTTGATAGGTTAAATAGAGCAATTGGTAGAGTTTTGAACTTTTAGGGGTTGATGGAAATAGGTACCTAATTAAGGGCACTGCCAAAAGTATGATCTTGCAAGACTTATTACATTTTTTAAGAGTGCAAGGTATTGGAGCTTGAGAACTGGAGATGAAGGGGAATGAATACCAAGGAATTGGATGGATGTGAAAATACAAGTCTCATAGATGTAAAGGACTTAGAGTTTTAATAGACTTTTAAGACTTTGAGGCTTGAAAATGCCAAATGAATAGTATGAGGGGGATGGAAAGCTTTGAAACTCTAACAAAATAACACTTGAACAAACTTTTAACAAAGACTTAAGTGGGTTGTTGAGATCGATAGAGAAGGAATGCAGATATAGACTTAAGTGTGTTGTTGAGATTGATACAAAAGGTATGCAAATATGGACAACCCCATAAATATGAAAGGTCAACGAACACAAAATATCAAGATGCCCCATGGATTCATTGCATTCAGCTCAAAAATAAAGGGGGTTTGGGAGTCATTGACCCACTTACTCAAGGAATTTGCCTCACAACCAAATGGATTATCGTAACTCTTGATGGAGCAGCACCATGGAAGTCTCTCATTAGGCACAAGATTTCTATAGCTAAAGCCAAAAATTCTTGGAAAGAGGTTGGTTGGAAAGATCTCCTTATGGCAAAATATTTTAAACCTCAAGCTTCTAGTCAATTCAGAAGCATATGGAAAGCTTGGTAGCAAGTGTCTCCTCTTCTTGAATGGAAAGGGCAAGATCTTAGTCATGGGATGAGCTTTTCTTCTTCATCTATTTGGTGGAATAGATTGACTCTCCTATATGACCAACCTCTTGCTTTGAATTTTGAGTTGCACGACAAGATTTTATTCAGAAAAGACATCATGGAATTCATGGACATTTGGGAGTTCTCATCATTAACATGGAAAAGTGATTTGCAACTTAAAATTGACTTTAGTTTGTCCACTAATTTGATCAATGCCATTCATAAGATTAATGAGGTTGTTCCTCTATCACTTCAATTAAACTTTCTGCTCCAATCTCATGCAATTTATTTAAGGTTGGAGATGGCATCTAAGCTATAATATTGATAATTTTCCTCTCAAGCTTATATATCAGAAACTTCTTCCTCCAATCCAATTACAATCAAGATTAAATATGAAATGGAATGTGAATTGGTCTGAGTCTAAGTGGTCCAGCCCGCATCTTGCTGTTTGGAAATCAAAAGCTGAAGCTAAGGCTCAATTGCTAGCTTGGAAGATCCTTTACTATAAAATTGCAATTGGGGAGCGTCTCCCTTTTCTCTCCTCCCACTCGTCTATATGTCCTTTTGTCACAAGATGGAAACCATTAAACATGCACTTTTTGGATGTGTAATCATACCCAACACATTTGGCAATTAATTTTGATGTCTATTCTAGCAATTTTAAACAAAAAATTAAAGTGGAAATCAGCTTTGTTAGGGCTGCATTATTCTCAAAATGTGGTTTCAGAATCCTTTCGACAATGTATCTTATCATATATTTAGTTGCTTCGATGTAAGGCAATTTTCTCTAATGCTTTTCCATGTACAGAAGTAATTATGCACGATTTACTCTCCAATGTGTTTTTGCAGCAGTAAGCTCTTGTTAAAGTGTTTAAAGAGAAATTCCGTTTGAATGTAGAACTCAAGAATCAGTTAATTCGAATTTAGTCCCAGCTGATAGCTATTGCCAAAGATCACAATGGATTTCCTCTCTCATCGATGAACATTATTGCGAAGGAGCTTGTTCTTGCTACCCTTGGAGAAAAATGACCTTTTTGTAACTCTCATTCTACAAGTACATTGTCTCTGTTTACTATGTTTTGTTCTGCTTTGCAACGCCTTGTTGCAGCTGTTCTAAATCTTTATTTTTTGCCTTCAAGATTCCCATCTTGAAAAGGCTCACTATTGTATTTCTTTTTGATTAATATATACATTTTTTCAATAATAGAAAAAAAGAAAACAACAAAAATAACCTAGACTCCAGACTTGTTAATGATTTTTACATCTTTAGACATTTAAGGAACCTATTTCAAATGTTTTAGATTGATTGCAAATAATAGATCAAATATAACTAAAACACAAAAGGAAAGAGGCTCAAAACAAATTTGACACTATAGATTTGAGCCCCAAACAACTTACATAATTGAGGTGTAGGAAAAGCTAATATAAAATACATCATAAAACTAATCACTTCATATATTTATTAATAGCTGGAAATACGTTCGTCTCTTATTGGTGGGGTCCCATGGGAGGGGCTTGCACTCTATTTTTATGGAAAAAGCGGTCTCATGGAAAAAAAAATTGGGCTACAGGATCATTTGGAATCTTCCCCTCAAAAATAGAAGCTCCTACTTTTTAGATTTTCATTTTTGAGTGGGTGAAAATGGGGTGGGGCTAGAATTAGCCCCTACAGCTTAGGGATAATTTATGCCACTTGTCAATTATAATTTGTTTCCCACCAAAAAATATTCAATAAATCCCATCAACAAAAAATTTAGAAGGAAATTAGAATTTATGTTTAAATTTTTAAGCTGAATTACGTTCATGGAACCACCAGCTTCTTTCAATTTAGGAGCTTAATTTTTTAAGCAGAAGTGCACTACAAATTTCATGGGTCCACCCGCTTTAAAAAATTCCTTAATAATCTCTTCAGCACCGGCTCTATTTTTTAGGAAGCCCCCTCCATGGGACCCAGCCTAAGCATAGGTGGTTTCAGGGACAACAGAGATCGAACCATTGTATGCCTGGTCAAAAAGGAGTGCATTGGTGAGTGAAACTTGGTGAAGGTTTATAATTTACTGAAAGAAATAAACATAGATTTCAGGCAATTTGTTTTTGGAAAGCTTTGTTCTTTTAAAAGACTCCATTGCAGACAATTCTTTGGAGAGCTTTGTTCTTTTAACATTATTGATTGTCGATGCTTGAAGTCATTAATGATATTGCAGTGTCTGATCATAACTCTTTGACTTGAGGTTTGGTCATTGAAAAACCCCTGCTATCTCTTTTTCTAATTTGTTTTAGGATAAGTACATTCGAACCCTAGCTTAGGGTTTAGTGGTCAGCCTGACTATTTATCAGTTTTTCTCTTGAGTTTAGTGGTCAGCCTGATCACAGAGTATCCGCCGAATTTCAAGCTAAAAATTAGAAATCCGGTGAAGTTAAAGAAAACCCAACAAAATCTCAGTTCGCCTTAAAATTCATGTAGAAAAGGGTTCAAGTTTTTAAAATTTGAGTATATTTTCAAAACGCGTTATCGATTAAAGCAACACTAGCATATAAAAGGAACATGAAATCGCGACCTGTTGCAGACCATCGGCATTTATTGAGTGCTGTTGCGACTGCAACTGTTGAAAAGGGACGGAAATCTGGCCTTAAATTTGATGACCGTATAACTTATTTAGCTATTTTTATCCTTAAATGCGATTAAAATTTCAGAATAACTGTATGATATGAAAGGGATCATTTTAGACAGACTATAAAAAATTTAATAGAATTATCTTTTGCATATTTACTCAGGGTGGTGCGTCTTAACGCCTGGTTCGCGTCTCCCTTAACCAGAGACATCCTGCTCGCATCTCGGCACGTCTCTTAACTAGATAACCTAAAGATGAATGAAAAACGTTAAAATATTTTTTAAAACCCTAAGAAAATGTTTAAAAAACGTTTACTGTCTCTGTTTCTTTCACAGCAGTCTTCGTTCAATCTGTAATGCCGAATTTCTGCGAATCTGTAGAAGCCAAAGTGAGGGAGGAGTACCGAAGCGCAGGAAGTGAGGCAGGGCATGCTTGAACGTGTTTTTTAAATTATCATTTGCATTGAACGTCAAAGTGAAGACTGAGAAATGAAATTGCTTGTTTGGATTAGGTATATTGTAATTGTGTAAGATTGATTTCGGATTCAATTGTCTATATTTGTATTAGAGAAGGAAAAATTGACGAATTATTGTAATTCAAAAACTCAATTTTAAGAATGTAAAGAATCTTATATAATTTTAAGGATTGTGGAAAACTTTTCTAACTATATATATATATATAGTATTTTTTAATTTAATTTTCTTTATTTTAAATTTCTATATTTAGTTCATTTAAAAATTCAATCTCTTCACTTGCAAAAAGGGTTATATTGCACTCCACCTAATCAATCAAAAATCTTAGTGGCCAACAAAATTAATCACGTGTCTCACCTTTGTTTCATGTAAGAGAATCTCAACTTTGTCATGCCAATCTTAGCCTTTCATTTCAATTTAACCTCTTAATCTTATTCATTCTTATCTTTAACCTTTCCACCTCTTAATCTCCTTGGTTTATATTTACCTAACCTCAAATCCTATTGATTCTCTTTCATCTATATGATCATGGCTATTCATCATTTAACCTCTTAATCTAAACACTCTATTTTTATGATGATCTTTATAATTATAAAAGAGGCTTCCTCCCTTCATTTTCATAGAATCCATCTATAGGCAATCATACCTTAATTCTGCCAAAATCATTCTAGCATACATCATCACAACCGTATCCATTCCTATTTGAGCTCTTGTGCAAGTGCAACAAAAATCTAAGAGCAACTATTATCAAATACAAGATGATGGACGATAGGAGAACAATGGAGACAAGACTTTTATGCACGTGAAGGTATAACTCTGCGTATTTTATGTTATTTGCATGCATTTGTAGATCTCTATTGATGATGTGTTGAATTGGTTTGTAGATCTAAGGTTAGTGATTGGTTTTATTAGGGTTTACAAATAGGATTCAAATTCGGCATAAACAACAACCATTACATAACAATATTGTTTTTCTATTTATTTTAAATATTTTTAAATGAGGTGTACAATCTTTTATTAATATGATCTCTTCTCTTCTAGCCATTCACTACAACATTGGAGAACATTTTATTTTAACATCATTTGGTTCAATTATCAAACAGTTATAGTAATTTTACTTGTCATCTGCACTAAAAAGATAAGTCCTATTCATATTTGACACTACTTAAAAATAAAATGACAAACAAGAAAAGGAAAAATAAAAAAATAAAATGGACAATTATGTTTTACTTTTTGATTATACCACTGACATAAATACAAAAATCAGGCCAAACAGGTGACTCACAAGAGGTCATGAATGTTGGCATTCTACACTCTTATGAGAATAGTTGATGTTGTCATTGATGGCAACCAACTGACAATCATCTGGCAACGGCAATAGATTTCTACATACACTGGTAGGCACTTCACCAGCATCGGCAACAATGCATACTGGCACTCAGGCCGACATGGAATAAACTTTTGTTTACTGGTACTCAGGCCGACATGGAATAAACTTTTGTTTATTGTTTTGCAATGTAATTATCTTTTGTAAGCCGACATGATACATTGTATGAGATCTTATAGGTCATTTTAATGATAGAGAAGAAGATGATGGATGAGAAGCATAATGCAATTTTGTATAAGGTGATATAGTTGACAACGAAGGCTTTGGTTATTGTCTGAGTTTAAACCGGTACTTAACCAGACATATGAGATGCTGTTTTGAGGAGTACATTGTATTGGATTTGATAATCCATTTTGTAGTCAGTGTGACTCCTATTTTGTGACTAAGTAGTGAGCTCTAGACAGTGGTTTTTCCCACACCGGGTTTCCTCGTTAAATATCTTGTGTTATGGTGTGTTTCTATGCTATCTCTATTATTTCTGTTTATTGCAATAATTCTGATTTACCGGTACACTGTTTTGGGATGCAAAGTTATTAATAAGTTTAAATATTCTGCTAACCGGTTAGACACTGATTCACCCCCTCTCAATGAACAGACCACTGGCAGCAAAACAAAGACCATAATTGACAGATATGTTGTTTAACATGAATTTATTCTTTTATTAAACATCACAATTTTTCAGGGTTATGGTTTGTTATCATTTTTATATTGGTAGATCACTTCTTTTTTGAGTGATCAGGATTGACATGTCTGCAAGTCCAAGTCCTTGGCTGTATGTTTTTCGGATGGCCTAAACTTTTTCCCCTCTTATATATCTAGGAAAATTGTGAGCAAAGATAATGAGGTGATGTGTGGTGAATATTGAATTTTAATTTTTATCTGTGGTGAATATTCCACTAATTGGCAGGGTAATGTACATATGCGACACAATTTCCTCTAGATCTTACAATCTATATGAACCAGTTTGAATTATTACTGAAAAATTTAAAATATTTATGTCTAGCTTTCAGCTAGTTAATATCACAGAAGTCCACGTTTCTAATTGTATTATTATACTTTTTTGTTTGTTTCTGAATGTTGCCGATATCGCACTTGTTTGTCAAAATTAATTAGTCTATGCACATCTCTAGCTGCTCAAGTATCTATGTTCATATTTCATGAGAAAATGCCTTTGAGCATGGGTTGTCTATGCACATCTCTAGCTGCTGTTTTTGACAAGTTTGTAATGTAATTTGAATGTCAGATTCAATTGGAAGCAGAAATATGTCAAGCAAAATACATGGTTATTTCTGACATTCAAATTGCATGGTTAATTTAGCTTGAGTTTCTGACTAGATGTTTTTTGTGGTTTAATATTTGGTGTTTCTTAGATGGTCCTGTAGCAATGTTTTATTTCAGATATTGAGTGTTATAGGTCTTTACTAAGTGTGTATAGAGTTATTTCAGTTACTGGTATTGTGCTCTGCTTCTTTGGATGTATAAGAGAAACTACAACTGACCCACAAATTTACCAGTCTACAAACCAGTGAAGGTTTTGAGGTTTGAAATCATAGTTTGCTTTCGGTATTGCAATGTAGTATTATTTTCCAGAAGAGAAAATGTAGTCATAAATGTAATTGTTAAGGAAATGTCATCCACTTTTTTTCTCTCACCATGCTATACTTGGTGTAATACCTGTGCACTAAGTGCAGGCAGGTTTAATTTTGTTTGATGTAACGTCTTCATTCATTTTCTTAGATTTTAATTTTGCTATTTAAATGCTTCTTTTAACTATCATAGATAATGTATTTTTGTTTGTTCAATTGATGAACATTATAACTTGAAATTCATTGTCTGCATTGCCTTTAACAGTTAAATTGATTTTTTTAATAGATTTTATAGGTAAATTTTTTATTTTCTCTTTTTCAAGATATGTCCATTCTTGTATGCCCATGATGCATTTTTGTTTTAAGAAACATATATTATTACAACATTTTTCTTTGGGAAGGTCACACAAATGGACGCGTCTATTTTGGCTCTAAAACGACAATACGGATTGACTAACATGCATGTTAGTCGCATGTTTTACACTGTCGATTTTGCAATAAACAGCTGCAATTGACTAACACGTCACTATCACGCTGTACGAAAGGTCTGTTTTGGAGCCAGAATAGCCGCGGCCCACACAAACCCTCTCCATCTATCTTTATGGTGGGGTAAGTCAGAATAGATATTGCAACATCCTTTGCAGTTGAGTGTCCCACTTATGTAGAGATTGTTGGGGGTCTATCAGGTGGGCTAAATGGCTCCATTGGTGAGGTTAAATATACGTTATAATTAAGTATAAATTGTAACATCTTTCCTCTTCTATGTGTGTATTATATGCATTGTCAATTTCAAAAGGGTGTCCTTAATTATTGCCCATTTTAATGAGTGGCAAAAATGAAGTCGGGGACATAATTTGAGCAAATCTTAGGTAGTACACAACTATTTTAGGCTCATTTTTGAGTAGGAATAGGCTTCCCAAACTTGTTTCTATGAATGTTTCTAAGATTTTGAAGGGGGATCCATACATAAAGGAGTGAGGAGTTGACCAAGGGGAAGGAATGAATCCTTCTTGGAAGTATCAAAGCTTGAGGAAAGGAAGGACATGTTGCCTTTTCATATATTGGTAAATATGTATCTCTATGTGTGTTTATTGGAAGAAATGTGGTTGCAAGTGGGAAATACTTAATAGAAACAATTATTGGATTATGAAAAAATGTTGTTAATATGTTGAAACTATCATCAAGCACCAATCTATTATATTCCTATTATTAAAAAAAGAAAAGAAAAGAAAAATAGCCTCAGAACATTGGTGGCGAGTACTCTCAAGGTGTCCCAACAGAATCTAGATGAATTAAATCATGGTGTAATACCAATCAAACCAATACATTAGGGTGAGCAATTCAACCCTTGTAGAGACGTTGACCCATTTAGGATATTTTGATCTAATAGTCTCTTAAATCACCAAAGAAAAAATAAAACAAGACTTTGATAAGAATTTATGTATAACCCAAGTTACAAAGGATACTTAAGCGCGATATTTAATCCATTTCACAAGATGCACATACAAACATCAAAATACATGTACACATATTTAAAGCAATCTATCAATTAAAACTACTCATTCCAAATTCATCATTCTAATTTAAACAAACACTCAAATAAAGTCATTTAAATCATCCATCTTTACAAGATGCAAATTATAAATTCTAATGTGGTGTGTGAGATTCCCATCCATTCTAGCGAAGTCCAAGAGCTAAAACAACTCTACCTGAACCTGTTCTCGCCTCCATCCGCGTTCACCTGTGCCTGTATTCACTTGCACTCAATTGCTCATTAGAAATGATGATCCCCAGTTTCACAAAATTACTACTGATTATTCAATTACGTTTACATAAATAACGTAATGTAAATATTTTCATTGCATTTGAATTCCTATTTCATTATCATTTGTTTCACTAAAAATTCCATTCCCATTTCATTTCAATTTCATAAATAAAATAAGCATCATTTTCAAAATAAGTAATTATAGATAACTATGGTTTGTGACACACTTGGAGTGGGTTTTGGTAATAGAAAAAAATTTCAAGATTTTTGGGGATGCAGGGATCACCAATAAAAGAATATAAAAATAAATAAACTTTAAATATGTTACCAAAAAATTGTAACGTGTCTTAAATTTCTCTTGAATTACACAAATTCATTATGGCTTGCTATATGAATACTTCAACTAGCACAAAAGGGCAGACCAAGCGTTTCTATTTGAATGTAGAAACTGTTTGAAATCTCTTATGTAGTATATGAAGATCTAGGTTCAATTGTAATCAGAATGTCAGGGGTTGAACAATCCAAATTAAGTAATTTGATTCTCCATTCATTCAATGAGTTAGTGCTTTAACACTCAATCAATCTAAAATTTCTTTGGTATTTTTTGTTTATGTTCTATTTTTATCAACATTTTATTTTTTCCTTTCATGGAGGATATTTATTTTATCATCACTTTTAAAGGTGGTTTTGTTAACATTATTATTCCTAATAACTTGAGACTCTTTTGTAACATCATCTCTAGTATTGACACGGGGAGGCATGTTTTGATACACTTCTCAACTTAGATAAGACGTTTGAGTTTTTTATCTCCATCTAAAGGAAATAAAATCTTAAAGAATGTAACATGACAAAAAATATGGTTTCTATGGCTAGATTTTGGCTTGTATGATAGTTCTATTCAAACTTTCCTTAGTACATGACCATTTTGTACAATTTTATTTCTCTTCAACTTCAATATGTTTAAGTAGACAAATATATCATCATAAGCTCTACAATTACTTATTAGCTTCAATCCAATTGATAACACACATGCACTTTTTGAATTATGAAAATAAAAATAAATAAAAGAGAAAAAAAAAAAAATTAGATATAAAAAGAACACTCAAAAATATAGAGATGGAAAAAAGATGAATATGATCAAAAGGGACCCACTTATTAGGAAGCTATACTCAATGTAAACAAGAGACGCAAAGTGTTAAGTTCCTGCCGATATGTTTATGCTTAATTTAAAGATTTGGTGGGAGAAAATTTTTATTTTAGCTTTTGTGGAAGAGAGTCTTCTTGAAAGAAAAGTCTGAATTTTACCTTGAAATATGGGTCTACCAAAAAAAACTCCACCTCCAATTATGTTTTGACAGATGTCCATACCCTGTTCCTTAAGTACAATTTTGTCACAAGCAAGGAGGATGTTGTCAAAGGTTGTGAAATATGGCTTTGCACTAGTTTCTAAAGCCTTTTGTACAACCAATCCATTATGTGAATATTGTGCAATCGTGGCATTCGAAGAGACCACATTCGGTCCATGACAACACAATTTTTTGAATAAATATAATTCCTCTGTCACTGCTGGTATTCTGTTGTTGGAAAGAGTTGCTGAACATAGAGAACATAAGGTGCAATCTGGTATTTCTTGTTTGAGCTAATTTCCTTTCATTTATATATTTATGTAATGGATTTTTTGAACAATGTTATCAGCTTCAATTTGAATATCTTGGAAGTGAAGATGAACAAATTACTTTGGTTGTTAATATCTTTGACATTATATTGGAAGTTAGCGTCCTTTCTTTGTCATTGATTTATATACATCAATACAATCTATATATGAAAGCATACAATCAAGAAATAAAAATGTCTTTTGAGCATTTGCAACATTTAAAACAGAGTACGTGGCTCTGTTGCTGTGCTGTAACATATATGTAAGTGAGAGTTTGTGGGATGCATGACAAATATATAATTTTAAAGAGAGAAAGCAATTTTGTTGCCAATTCTCTTTGTTGTATTAAGCAGTACCGCTCCATATGACAGGTATCCAGGATTTATGCTTTTGACATGGTCTCCTTCCTGCAAAACATCAATTGTGGATTTTGTTTACAAATTAGTATTTTATCACAGAACATAGTGAGTGGAAATCTGTGAAATCAAGAGAGGATAATGTAATGTATTATGTTCACCTTTATGTATTGATCAATCATCAAGAGAAATGGCATGAGTATTTCTCACTTTGTGTAAAATTTGTACTGGTTATGACAAACACAAAAATTTCATTTGAGATGGTTTTAATAGATTTAAAGGAGAGGACGTCTAAATTCCCCGAGTTTTCCCTTATCGACACATGGATTAATTGTTTTTCCATTCTCTTGATCTGTTTTAATATGCTCGCCATTATTCCCTTGTTTCACAAAAGGATTATGGGCCTCTATTTTCGGTATTTGCTCTTTTATCAACTATATAGTGGGTAGCTAAAGAAATTGGACAATTTAGCCCATGTTTTATCTGTAATCCAATTTCATTTGAAGACCCAAATTTACTATACCCACACACGTAAGGGATCCATGCTTACAGAGATTTAAAGCTTGCTGTATTGGATGGTAACAAGCCTTCTCAGCCACTAAACGACATCCCAGAGGCAGATGGTCGTCTTTCCCTAGTAATAGCGATGCAAACTAAGGTATTGGTTTGTTTAAGCTTACTTAATATGCCACTCTGAAATGAGTTGTAGTTTGTTAAGACATTAACTCATAGTGCTGAGAGTAGGAGAGCACTGGCTGACCTGAAATTAGTTGTAGGGTACTGAGAGATTAACCCATAATGTTGAGACTCGTTAGAAGCACAAAGAATAGGTTAATCTACAGTGTAAAGACTCAACAAAAGCAGAGACAACAGAGTGATCTACAATGTTGAGACTTGTAACATTCAACTATCAGGTTGGCATATATTGCAATTTAGAAAGTTATATAATAGCGAAAGAAAGGACAAATGCATTTTTTTGGTTAGTGCAAGTGTCTCGTGGAGAGAGCAGATGCTTCAGCGATGTGGCTACAGGTAAGAAAACAATCCCAAGCAAAAAGGATAGACCAAAGCAAAGACCTTTAGCATATTTAAAACTGTGACAATCTACCAATAACAGAAACGCAACCACAAGAATATAGACAACAAGAAAGAGAGTAACATTCGAGTGCAAGTCACAAGTAAAAATTAATAGGTTCTATGTAGAGAGGACCAACAGTGAAAATAATTAAGCCCTAAAAACATATATCAGAAAGAAAGTTCCCAAAAATACATATCCTTCAAATTTTTCCATAAATCTTTTCTATTTCTTTCTGCGCGTAGTTCGGTTCGAATGTTGTTATTTGTTAGGCAAATAAGTAGGGTTTTTAAAAAACCTGGAACTGGTAACAAAATCCTTTCAACAGACAGATGGAATATGAATCAGACATACAGATCGAATAGGATTAACCTGCGATCTTTACCCGGGCGAGGACAAATCAGCAAATCTCAAATTTGGAAGCAAGTAATTTACATTCTTTGACTCCTGCTCCAGTTGCTACTTAGTCGTTTCTCCTTTAAAGTTGCTGCTTACAATCATACATTCAATAAACTTCATTAACAACTTTTCCAGAGAAAAGAATGGCTATACACTCACAATTCTCCTAAAAAAATTTAGATCTATGATCTACTGAACACAATTTGCATCTGCACATTGTTTTTGCAGTGATTCAATCAATAAGCAAAAGCGAAACTACATAATCATTTTACGTATATGCAGTTACTTAAAAAGCTCGACTAAGCTGGTACAAGAGGACATATGAGATGCATTGCAAAATGAGAACTATGAAAGAATGAACAATGGTATAGTTTTAGCAGAACTGATAACGCAACAAAAGTATAATAAATATGACCGATAGTCAAATACAGAGGCGACATAAAGTGATAAGGCAGGAAATATGAGAGGAACATTCTGGAGTCGACAAAGGCTAATTAATTCGTCGAACGGCTACACAAAAATTGATGTGCATGCATTTTGCAAGAGGATGTTTCTAGACATTTACTATAGTATTCATATTTTAAAATTAAATGTTAGAAGTGCATATATAGTAAAACGTACAATTGTAATAGTTCTATGTATTCAATATATTTACACTTGTCAAAAGGTATATTAAATATGCATTGAAAAATATGACATTTGTAATCAAATACATCCTAGCAAACAATATTTTATTTAGATTTTTTTGGATCTCACTGAATGAGATAAGATTTTGTTGCATATTTGTGGATTTCAAGGACCATCTATCATAATCAGAATTTATTGACACCCTGGATGGTTCTTAAAAATACTGACTAAATAATTTTGTTCTTTTCGATCTCGTAAGTATATTGCATTATCAATGTTTTCGATTAAATATTGGACAAAATATCATGATCCATTATCAGGATAAAAAAATAAGAGTAAGTAGTTTGCATTGTCAATGTTTCTGTTCTCTTGCTCTTTCACTTTTGATCCCAAATGTTAACAAGAACAAAATCAAATATCTTTTTTTTTTTCTATGCTTTAAAAGAAATCACTTTGAAAGAATGGAAAATAATCATCATAAGGTTTCTAGTTCAATTGTTCCGTTGTTTTGTTGTTGGATTCGATAAAGTTTTGTCTGAAAACGAAATTTTAAAAGTGGATCCACTTATTGTGATTTCACTCATTGTAGATAATCATGTCAGAAACTCAACCGAAGTGAGGTAAGGGGAAGGAAGAAAAGATTAAAAAAAAGTGGACCACTTGTGCACGCCATGTGAGCTAAAGCAGAAGACAGAATTGATCAAAACGCACCCACTTGTTTGCAATTGCACTCAAATGTAAATAATCTTGTCAAAATCTTGATAGGTATTAAATTAAAAGTCAATGTGGGGTGGAAGAAAAAGAGATTACAGTGGACCCCTTGCCCCGACTACACGCTGGGAAAAATCGAGTTCGGAATAAAATGGGACCCGCTTTCCACTGACTAAACGTGAAAATATGGAGGGTCCGACAAATTTGTGACTTTAGTGGGAAAGAATAAATCAATAAAAGTAGGTGCTGGGCGATTTCTTTTTAAAAGTGGGATATCACGGGTTCCGAGGAGGTGTATCTCTGGGCTAAGATGTGAGAGACTCTGGTCAAAAATCTTTTCGAAGCTCTCTCCACTGTTTAACTGGCTATTTCTCCACTGTTGGACTGTCTGTATTTCTAGATAGGTACGAGGGAAATAATAATAATAATCGAGAGAACTTGTGCCATAAGCGTCCCATATATATCCTCCGTAGAAAATCATTTGTGGAACATTATGAACGTTTAGATCGACCGGGATGATATTTTTATTTTTAATTGTTTTGGATACTTTATCTAATTTTATTTTTTTGTAAACTATGATGAATAGAATATTTTTATTTCTAATTGCTCTTCACAAATAATCTAATTTCTTTTTTTTCTTTTCATAAAATATGGTGAATAGAATATTTTTTTATTTTTAGTTGTTGTGGATTATTTTTTATCCAACATATTGTTAGTGGAATATTCTTAATTTTATTTATTCTTGTTTGAAAAAATTATCTAATTTCTAATTTTTTTTTAGAAAATATGACGAGTAGAATATTTATTTTTTAGTTTTTTTGGAGAAATCATTTTTTTTTGAAAAAGCACTGTGATTAGATTATTTTATTTTTATATCTATTTTTAATTGTTGTGGACAATTATTCTAAATTTCTAGTTAAAATTTTGCAAATAAAGAAAACTAAACCCTAATCCTAACAATAAACCTTAGTCCTAACCCTAACGCTAACCATGATGTGCAACCTAACTGGACCATAATCATAACCATAACACTAGACCCCAAACCAAACCCAAAACATGATGTAAACCCTAACTGTAATCCTAACCCTAACACAAACCCTTACCATGATATAAATAGTAACCTTAACCATAATGCTAAGCCCTAACCCTAATCATAATTATAATCCCAACCCTAACCATGATGTGAATCCTAACTCTAGCCCTAAATTTAGCCCTAACTATTATGTAAACCTAACCATAATGTTAACCATAAACCTAACCTAACCATGATATCAACCCAAACCCTAGCCATAATCCTAACCATAACCCTAAATCATAAGTGTAACTATAATCAAGACCCTAACCCTAACCTTAACCCCAACCATGATGTAAATCCTAACTCTAACCTCTAACCATATCCCCTAAACCCTAAACCTAACACAAACCATGACATTAAATTGTAACCCTAAATCTAATCCTAACAATTACGTAAACCTAGGCATAATGTTAACACTAACCCTACCCTAACAATGATGTCAACCCTACCCTAGCCATAATCCTAACTGTAACCCTAAATCGTAAGCCTAACTATAATCTTAACCCTAACCCCAACCATGATGTAAATCCTAACTGTAACCTTTAACCATGTCCCCTAAATGCTAAATTCTAACGCTAATTATAATCCTAACCCTAACCCTAATCCTAACCATAACCCTAAACCCTAACCCTAATAATAGACCTTAGACCCAACCCTAACACTAAGCATGATACATAGCCTAATTATAACCATAATCCTAACAATAATGCTAAACCCTAACCCTGATCATGATGTAAACCTAACGATAACCTTGAACTCTAATCCTAGCAATAATCATGATGCAAGTGCTGGGCTAGGTGAGTGCAATTTAGGACAAAACTGTCACAATAGGTCACCAAGGAAACCCACAACACCCTACCAACCAGACTTACACCTTAAAACACTCTTCAATTAATCATAAACAACATTCTAGACCCTAAGGATAACATTGACAAGATCTTAGGATCAAAAGTTGAAAACTGCTCAAGCCTACTCAAACCGACTAGACACCAAACTTGGCTTCAGGTTGGAATTTTGATAAAACAGTGAGCAGGGATCAAACCAAATGGTCAAGGTGGATGAAAATGCCCATAAAAACATGCTTAAGGTGTAGTGACACAACAAACTGATCCATTCAACAAGGTTCCTTTGTAAAACCCCAAAATCCTTATATACTCAAGGGGACTTATCAAAACAACTTTGCAAACTTGCAAATGAACAGAAAAACAAAATGGATATCCAAATACCCTTTATTGAAAAAGGTCTAAATCCAAAAGGAGGTGGTTTGGAAAGAAAAGGAGACCTGCTGCCCTTCACAATTGCAAGTAGGTCTAATTAGGCTTCAGTAGGTGGGTTTGTGAAGGAAGTGTATGAAATGTGATTGATCAGAAAGTTTCACCAATTTAAAAAGTGCTGTCCACACCCCAATTGACCAAATCCAGGAGTTTGTGCATTCGTTCAACCCCTATTTTGTTTTATCACCAATTTTGCATTTTGAAACTAGGTTGTCACATGAGGATGCCAACCTAAAAATCAAAGCAAAGGCCAAAGACACCTGAAAACCTGCAAATTTCTTCCAGAATCATTGAGTAAATATAAAAACCTCTCATTCCACCAAGTTTAGAATTTTTGTACGGTGGCCATGAGAGGAAATGCAAAAATAGGTCAAAACCCTAGGTTTAGGAGGGTTTCAAAACTGTTTTTAGTAAAAATACAATAAATTTCGAACCAGAGCACTTAGAGACCTCAAATCAAAGGTAAAAGAAAGGTAAGAGGCCTGTCAACCTGAATCCATAAGTTAGAACCTCCCAGTAGTCCAAAAATAATCTGTAAAAGAGAAAAAACGTGGCTGTTTGTAGGAAAACAAGGTTTTTTTATTGATTGCCAAATGAAAATTTACATCAACTCCTTCATCACCCACTTGAAAGGGCTTATGAAGGCCTCCCCCATTATTTAAAACCAATTGTCAAACTAAGTAGCCAATGGGGAAGGATATTTCCTTACAAACAAAAAGTTGTCAAGTGTTGTGATGACAACATTGACACTTTTTGATAATTTTTGCTCAAAAGCACTTAAAAGTGAAAACTAACTTTCTAAATCCTACCGATGGTCATGAAGTACCAATTTATTGCCAAAAACAAGAAAATAACTCAAAACTAAAGTTTTATGACCCTTTGACCATAGTTGATGAAGTGGCTCATAAATTGCCAAACTTGGGACTAGGTCTCACAAATGGATCAAAAACAAGACCAATGACTCCTAACATGAAATAAACAATCCAAGACCCCTTAGGAGTCATACCAAGGTAGGATAATCAATTTTTTAAAGTTGGTGCTCTTGCACCATACTCCCCATGAGTTTTTGAACTCAAGTTCCCACTTGAGTCAAGTTTATCAAGTGAAGATCCATGATTTTGGATCTTCTCTTCAGTCATCCATGTGGCATCAATGGTGGGGAGTCCTTTCCACTTTACCAGGTACTACAAATATGTCTTCTTCCTGGTTTGTTTTAGAATCTTAGAATCCAAGGTCTTTTCCAACTCAACCGACTTGCTTTGAGGAAGGTTGGTGACATAGTCTTCTTGGTCATGAAAGATTTGATCATTAGAAGTACCTGCACCTTCAGAAGGACCTGCAACAATGTCAATACCTACATCACCTTTATAAGAGGTCATATCACAAATATTGAAAATAGGAGAAATTTGCAAAGTAGGAGGAAGAGAAATCTCATAGGCGTTGTCACCCATTTTGTTCAAAATGGTGCATGGCCCCACTTTCTTCATATGCAACTTGGAATATCTACCCTTAGGCAATCTTTCCTTCCTGAGATATGCCCAAACTTTGTCTCCAATTCTGAAATGTACTTCCTTTCTCTTTTTATGCATCATGGGCTTTGTACTTTTGAATAGTATTTTGAAGGGTTTGTTTCACCTCTTCCTGCACTTTTGCTATCGAATCTACAAATTCCTCTCCTTGTGCACTGATTTTGAAATCAAAAGGTAGGTCTACCAAGTCTAAGGGACCCTAAGGATGCATGCCAAACACTGTTTGAAAAGGAGTCTTCCCTGTTGACCGGTTTAGAGAGTCATCGAATGCAAACTCTGCTTGAGGGAGTACCATCTCCCAATTCTGATTGTATTGCTTTGTTGGGTATCTAAGTAGATTATGTAATGACCTATTCAATATTTCTAATTGGCCATCAGTTTGTGGGTGATATGCAGAACTCTAGGTCAGATTTGTGCCCAATTTCTTGAAAAAAGTTCTCCAAAAATGGCCTTGAAACTTTACATCTCTATTTGAGACAATTGTTTTTGGTAACCTATGAATTTTGACCACTTCTTTGAAGAAGAGATGGGTAATATGTGAAGCATCATTTGTTCTTTTACAAGGTACAAAATGTGCCATCTTGTTGAACCTATCCACAATGACAAAAACACTATCATACCCTTGCTTACTCCTAGGCAATCCCATTACAAAATCCATTGAGATTGATTCCCAAGGTCTAGAAGGTATTGGTAAGGGATGATACAATCCTTGATTGGTTGACACACCTTTTGCTTGCTGACATATTGTACAGGTTTGAACAAACTTTTTGACATCATTTGCCATTTTAGGCCAAAAATAACTCCTTTTGACTAGATCTAGAGTTTTATCAATACCAAAGTGACCACTTATGTTTTTCTTTGGTAGTATTAGACCTTATTGAGCATTTAGGAATACAAATTTGAGATCCTTTAAACAATAAACCATCTTGAATGAGGAAATCTAAAAAATCAGTGTGATATTTACCCACAAGTTTAGAGCAAACCTCAAAAGCTTCACCAAAATCTGAATCACATGCATAGAGAGTCTTCAAGGCATCAATACCAATGCTTTGAAGTTGGATTTCTTGAACCAAACCCACTCTTCTACTTAATGCATCAACCACTTTGTTGGCTTGACCCCTTTTGTGCTTGATAGTGAAAGTATAGGCTTGAAGTTGCTCCATCCATTTGATGTGTTTAACACTTAGTTTCTCTTGTGAGTTCAAGTAGCTAAGAGCATGATTGTCTGTGAAAACCACAAACTCCTTTGGTAGAAGGTAGTGTCTCCATTTTTTCAATGCTTGACCATTGCATAGAGTTCAAGGTCATAAGTAGAATACTTTTTCTTGGCCTCATTGATTTTTTCTGAAAAGAAAGCAACAGGTCTGTTTTCTTGGCTTAGGACAACCCCTATAGCCAAGTTGCTAGCATCTGTTTCAACTGTAAAAACATTGCCAAAATCAGGCAAGGTTAGAATGGGATATTGTGCCACCCTGTTCTTCAAATATTGAAAAGCCTCATTGGCTGCATTATTTTATACAAACTTAGTTTTTCTACCACCTTTAATTGTATCCAACAATGGAGCACAAATATGAATGAAATTTTTAATAAACTTCCTATAAAAGGTGGCTAATCCATGAAAACTTCTCACATCACTTGGATTCTTTGGTTGAGGCCAACTTACAATGGCTTCTACCTTGCTTGGATCCATATTCAGTGTGCCTTGAGAGATTACAAAGCCCAAAAATGTGAGCCCCTCTGCATGAAGATACACTTCTCTATATTGATGATTAGTTTGTGCTCATGAAGCTTCCTTATAACCTGCTCCAAATGGTTAATATGCTCTTCTAAAGTGCTTCTAAAAATCAAAATATCATCAAGATATATAACCACAAACTTACCATTGAAATCTTTGAAGATTTCATTCATCAACCTCATGAATGTGCTTGGAACATTGCTCAAACCAAAAGGCATGACAAGCCATTCATACAAACCATCTGTTGTCTTGAATGTAGTCTTCCATTCATCTCTCGGTCTGATCCTTATTTGGTGATAACCAGATTTGAGATCAATTTTAGAGAAGTAGCAAGAATTGCCAAGTTGATCCATTAGGTCCTCCATCCTTGGAATTGGGAACCTATATCTTATAGCGATCTTGTTTATAGCCCTGCTATCAGTGCATAACCTCCATTTCCCATATTTCTTGGGTGCTAATACTGCTGGTACGGCACAAGGGCTAAGACTCTTTTGAATGAGTCCCTTGTTCAACATCTCATGAACTTGTCTTGAGATCTCAGTATTTTGATTGGGTGTCATCTTGTATGGTGCCTTGTTGGGCAATGATGCACCAGGAATCAAATCAATTTGATGGCAAACATCTCTCAAGGGTGGGAGGGTAGAGGGCAACTCACTTGTGTTGACTTCCTTGTACTTGTCAAGCAAACCTTTCACAACATCGGGAATAGGTGCTATACAATCAGATTCATCTTTGTCCTTGGGTTTCACAACCAAAACAAAACTCTCTTCTTGAGACTCTTTCAATGTTTTTACCATCTCTTTCTCACCAATTACTATGACTATGGGCTCTTTCTCTGCCTTAGTGTCAGGCAATGGTTTCATGGTATAGGTGTTCTTCCTACAACTATAGGTGGCATCCATGTCATATTTCCATGGCCTCCCTAGTAGAAGATGGAAAGCATCCATCTCTACAATATCACATAGAACTTTGTCCTTAAAATCACCTAAAGAGAACTCAACCATGGTTTGATATGTCACAAGGGTTTGCTGCCCCTTAGTAAGCCAAGAAACATGATAAGGAAAAGGATGAGCAGATTTAGTTAGTCCAAGTTTATCTACCATTTCTCTAGAAACTAAATTTTCAATTGAACCGGAATCTATGAGTAGGTTACACACTTTACCTTGGCACCTTATCCTTGTCCTGAAGAGATTCTTCCTTTGGGGGGGTTCTTGGGTGTGGGGAACTTGTAGGAAGGCCTGCCTCATCATTAGGACCGTACCTTCTTCAACATCAAGTTCATGTCTCTCCTCTTGGACCACTTGAGTTCTTCTTTCACCTTGGTTGTTGTTGTTGTTTCCTCTTTTAGGGCACCTTCCAACATGGTGTCCTAACTGATTACAATTGAAGCATTTGAGGGGTTCATTTGATCTCCCTCTTCCTCTACCAAAAGCTCTTCTCCCTCTAGAGTTTCCTCTACCACCATAGTCACCTTGTTCTTTGTTTCCTTGGGGCTGCTCCCAAGATTTGCTGTCATTACTAGACTGCCCTTTACTCCAAAAATTGCTCTTGCCTTTGGAGTTCTTGTTGAAATTGCTGCCTTTACCCTTGCTGCCTTGGTCTTGCCTCCTCTTCAACTTATCTTCCACTTTAAGTGCCAATTGGTAGCATTGTTGTACTGTGGTGGGGGTACATAAATTCAACTCATCTTGGATATTCATTTTCAAGCCATTCAAGTACCTGGCTAACCTTTCACTTTCCCTTTCCACGGTCTTGGACTTCAAACACAACGTTTGGAACTCCTCGGTGTATGTGCTGATATCCATGTCCTTTTTCCTTAGATTTTGCCTCCTTCTATGAAGTTGAACTTCATAATCTGCATGGATATAGGCCTCATTTATCTTGGCCTTAATGGTTTTCCAATAGGTAATCAAACTCTTGTCCTCTTTCACCCTTTCTCCTTTAAGAAAGTTCCACCATGTCAAAGCTCCACCTTTCATCTTAGACTTCGCTATCTTGACCCTCTGACTTTCAGGGATCTCTTCACAATCAAAGAAACAATCTAGGGCATCAACCCATTCAGTGACCACATCAGGGTCCATCTTGCCATTGAAGGAAGGCAAGTCAAGCTTACTATCAGTGGTTCTCCTTGCCACTATCTTGAGGGCATTAACAAGGTACCTTTGGTCTGCAAGTACATCATCAGCATCATCCTACAACAAGGTTTCTTCCTCTTCTTCACCCCCATCTCCAAGGTATTTTCCTTGCCTCCTCTCATTAAGCTTCTAGTTAAGACTGTTTACTTGATTCATTAGGGATTGCACCCTCTTTGCCAATTCCACATTTTTCATGTGGTGTGGGAGCCTTTCATTGTTATTATCTCCATCACCATTATTCTCTAACATCTTTCACTCCTTAGGTTCAAAACCTAAGCTCTGATACCACTTGATGCAAGTGCTAGGCTAGGTGAGTGTAATTTAGTACAAAACTGTCACAATAGGCCACCAAGGAAACCCAAAACACCCTACCAACCAGACTTACACCTTAAAAAAACTCTTCAATTAATCATAAACAACATTCTGGACCCTAAGGATAACATTGACAAGATCTTAGGATCAAAAGTTGAAAACTGCTCAAGCCTACTCAAACTGGCTAGACACCAAACTTGGCTTCAAGTTGGAATTTTGACAAAACAGTGAGCAGGGATCAAACCAAATGGTCAAGGTGGATGAAAATTCCCATGTAAACGTGCTCAAGGTGTAGTGACACAACAAACTAATCCATTCAACAAGGTTCCTTTGTAAAACCCCAAAATCCTTATATACTCAAGGGGACTTATCAAAAAAACTTTGCAAAATTGCAAATGATCAGCAAAAAAAAATGGATATCCAAATACCCTTTATTAAAAAAGGTCTAAATCCAAAAGGAGGTGGTCTGGAAAGCAAAGGAGACCTGCTTCCCTTCACAATTGCAAGTAGGTCTAATTAGGCTTCAGTAGGTGGGTTTGTGAAGGAAGTGTACGAAAAGTGATTGATCAAAAAGTTTCACCAATTTAAGAAGTTCTTTCCACACCCCAATTGACCAAATCCAGGAGTTTGTGCATTGGTTCAACCCCTATTTTGTTTTATCACCAATTTTGCATTTTGAAACTAGGTTGTCACATGAGGATGCCAACCTAAAAATCAAAGCAAAGGCCAAAGACACCTGAAAACCTGCAAATTTCTTCCAGAATCATTGAGTACATATACAAACCTCTCATTCCACCAAGTTTTAGAATTTTTGCATGGTGGCCATGAGAGGAAATGCAAAAATAGGTCAAAACCCTAGGTTTAGGAGGGTTTCAAAACTCTTTTTAGTAAAAATGCAATAACTTTCAAACCAGAGCACTTAGAGACCTCAAATAAAAGGAAAAATAAAGGTAAGAGGCCCCTCAATCTGAATCCATAAGTTAGAACCTCCCAGTAGTTTGAAAATAATCTGTACAAGAGAAAAAACGTGATTGTTTGTAGGAAAACAAGGTTTTTTTATTGATTGCCAAATGAAAATTTACATCAACTCCTTCATCACCCACCTGAAAGGGCTTATGAAGGCCTCCCCCTTCAGTTACAACCAATTTTTGAAATAATTCACCAATTGGGAAGGATATTTGCTTACAAATAAAAAGTTGTCAAGTGTTGTGATGACAACATTGACACTTTTTGACAATTTTTGCTCAAAAGCACTTAAAAGTGCAAACTAAATTTCTAAATCCTACCAATGGTCATGAAGGACCAATTTATTGCCAAAAACAAGAAAATAACTCAAAACTAAAGTTTTATGACCCTTTGACCATAGTTGACCAAGTGGCTCATAAATTGCCAAACCTGGGACTAGGCCTCACAAATGGATCAAAAACAAGACCAATGACTCCTAACATGAAATAAACAATCCAAGACCCCTTAGGAGTCATAACAAGGTAGGATAATCAAGTTTTTAAAGTTGGTGCTCCTGCACCAAATCATCAGGCCTAACCCTAAAAACTAAACCCTAACCCTATTTCTAAAGGATGATATAAACCATATCCCTAACCATAATTCTAAGACCTAACCCTAACCATAATCATAACCCTGACCCTAATACTAACCCTAACTTTAACCATGATGTAAACCCTAACCAAAATTCTAACCCTATCACAAACCATGACACTAAAACCTAGGTTCCCTAGCCCCAACACTAACCATAACACTAAACCCCCAACACTAACCATAATCGTAATCCTTACCCTAAATCCTAACCCTAACCCTAACTCTAACTCTCAACCTAAATGTAACCCAAACCTTAAACCTAACCCTAACCCTAACCATGATGTAAACCCTAACCACAATTCTAATCCTAACCCTAATCCTTAATCGAAACCATAACCATAACTCTTACTCTAACCCTTACCATAATGTAAATAGTAACCCTAACTATAATGTTAAGCCCTAACCCTAGCCATAATTTAAACTCATCCCTAACCATGATGTAAATCCTAACTCTAACCCTAATCCTAGCCCTAACTATTATGTAAACCTAACCATAATGTTAACCCTAACTCTAACCTAACCATGATATCAATTCTAACCCTAGCCATAATCCTAACGATAACCCTAAATCATGAGCCTAACTATAATCTTAACCCTAACCCTAACCCCAACCATGATGTAAATCCTAACTCTAACCTTTAATCCTATCCCTATCCCTAACCCTAGCCCTAACCATGATGTGAACCCTTCTTATCCCTAACCATGATGTAAACCCTAGCCCTAGCCATAACCCTAAAGCCTAAGCCTAACCAAAATCCTAACCCTAACCTGAACTTCCTAACCCTAATCCTAACCATGATGTATATCCTAACCCTAACCCTTGATCCTATCCCTAACCCTAACCATAATGTAAACCCTAAGCCTAGCCATAATCCTAACAATAACCCAAAACACTAAGCTTAACCATAATCCTCATCCTAACCCTAACACCAACCCAAACCACAATGTAAATTGTAAGGTCCTAAAGATAACTCTAATCATAATCCTAACCCTAACTTAACCATAACCTTGAACCCTAACCCTTAAAATAATCCTTAAGACATAGCCTTAATCCTAAACCTAAACATAACCCTACCCCTAAACCTTAACCCTAACCATTACCCAAAACTTATCCATAGCCTAATCCTAACAATGATGTAGACCATAACCCTAACCATAATCCTAACCCTTAACCCTAAGCCAAGCCTAAGCCTAATAACACAATAGTATAATTATATATTAACTTATTTAATGTCTTTTATGCTGCGCTCGGATTATTACTAGCTTACATATATTAATATCATATATATAAAATATGCCAAGAGATATCCTTCTCAAAACGTCTATTGTAATATTTTTCACCTTAAATTCTAATAGACTCCTTGAGAAAGATATCTCTCGAGGTAATTTATATATATAATATTAATATATATAAGGTAGTTAAATAGTCTGATTGAAAAAAACAGAAAGAATGTAGTTGTCCTTATTTATTGATGATTGAAACAACTTTAAATGTAAATTCTCACTAATTAAGAGGGTATATCACATATGTAATCATTGTGCACCGGCCCATTAAGTATATGATGAAAGCAAAAAGCATTCTGAGTGGATTTCAGAGTCGATTCGCCGGGTCTTTTACGCTAAATTGACCATGAAAATTGCAAAAATATACCCTAATGAGATTTGAGAATCCTTTAAATCTGAAAAAGCTTTCCTGAAATTTTTCCAAAGTTTTCTGAGATTTTTGCAGAGAGCTTTCCTGATGCAAACAATGTCCCACCCCGCTCTCGCTGCCTTTTGCTTCTCCAATGCTCTTCCCTCTCGGAGGATGGCGCAATTCTATTTAAAATGAAAAAGGAAGAGTGGAGGGATCCGCATAATGCCTTGAGTGATTGGAATGAGTCTCACCAAAATCCATGTGCTTGGAAAGGAATCTCCTGTGATGCATTCAACACCGTTACCCTCGTTGATCTCACGGGTGCTTCTATTTTTGGCAACTTGACTTCTTTTATATGCTCTCTTCCTAATCTCACAGTCTTAACCCTCCAAGACAATGATTTCAGCGGTCCCTTCCCCCATGGCCTCTTGAATTGCAAGCGTTTGCGGAAGCTCGATTTGTCGAGCAACCACTTCGCTGGAACGCTGCCCACTCGTATCTCCAAATTGAGCGAGTTGAGCGAGTTGAACCTGGCATTTAATGCTTTCAGCGGCTCCTTTCCCTCAGCCTTCGGAATGCTGCCAAAGCTCGAAGCTCTCTTCTTGCACGGAAACAGTTTGAATGGGGCATTCCCTAGATTTGTTGGGTATTTGAAATCTCTCGTGCACTTCACGCTTGGCAATAATCCTCTTCGTCCTGGTGCAGTACCCAGAGAGCTTGGCAATTTAATACAGCTGCAGCAGTTATTGCTATATAATTGTAATCTTGTAGGCGGAATCCCGACTTTCTTCCGCAATTTAACGCAGTTGGAGTGGCTGGATTTGTCGCACAATCATTTGAGCGGGGATATTCCGGCCAGTTTAATGGCTCTCTCGAATTTGAGAGTACTGTTTCTTAATGTCAACAATTTGTATGGGCAAATTCCGGCCATCATTGATCAAATGAGGAGCTTATCTAGTTTGGATCTTAGCTGCAATCGATTGTCTGGAGACATTCCAACCGAATTAGGACACCTGAAACTGGATGCTTTCAACGTGTCCAACAATCATTTAGCTGGACACGTTCCTGACGCTCTGGACAATCCAATCTACCAGGAGGGCTTTCTAGGGAACCAGAGGCTATGCGGTGGTCGGAAATTGATGCTACCATTCTGGCGCCACCTTTAGTAATAGTGGCCCTGGCCTTGTGCACGATTTATCTGTGCCGTTCGTCTCTCAGGAAGCCAAGTGATTGGCCATCGTGGAAATTGACGCCATTCACTTTGACAGAAGTGGACGAGTCATACATCCTCTGCAATTTGAAGGAGGCTAACGTGATTGCATCCGGAGGTGCTGCAAAAGTTCACAAGGTCATCCTGCCGAACGGGGAATCAGTAGCCGTTAATAAGATCCCTAATAAGAGCAGAACAGCAGAAAGCCTTGAGATAAAGGGTGACCAGCAAGAGAAGGAAAGGTGGAAAACGGAGGTGGACATATTGGGCCTCATCCGGCACAACAACATCATAAAGCTTTTGTGTTGCATTTCAAGTGAACAGTCCGATTTCAAGCTTTTGGTATACGAGTTCATGCCCAATGGCACCTTGTTCGACCGTCTGCACGGTGGCGCAGGACCACACGAGGCGCTGCAATGGACGACGCGTTATCAGATCGCTCTTGGCGTAGCTTGTGGGCTTAGTTATATGCATCATGATTGCCCCTCTCGAATATTTCACAGGGATTTGAATCCCAGGAACATCTTGCTGGATGAGGATTTTGGGGCTAAAATTGCAGGTTTTGCGGTATCCGTAGAGCTTGATGGTTTGGGCAATGTATTTGCTATAAGACAAATGAGAAGTAACAAATATACGACAATATTTTAATAAAATTGTTATTTTTTCAAATATATATGCCATTTAAAAATTTAAAATCATTTCTTACATTTATATATATTTCACTATCCACAATTTGTGTGTGAAGATGGAAATATCCCAAACAAGTAAATTATACAAAAGACATATAATTATTTAAAGATCAATATTTCTATTTATGTTGTAAGGTTTCCACGAAAAATTTATGATCTTAAAAATATTAATCTATAGCAAAACTTATGAAATAAAAGTTTAAAAATTCTCTAAGAGAACTATTAAAATCATAATAATCATAAGAAAGTGCTAAACTATGCACAAAATTATTTTTAAAAGGACTAAAATGTGTACTTCTCAACTTTAAGCCATTATATCATAGCTTTTACTTTGATTCTCAATAATTTAGGTCACTCATAAAGCTATTTACCCAATGTACTAAAATAGATTTAATAACAATAATTTTAGAATACATCCTAACGATTCAATTAGTTTGCTTGTTCTAAACAAGCTCAAATAATTTTTTATTTTTGATTTTGTAGCTTTTTTGAGGTATGTGTATTTCATACCAAACCAACTTGAAACATGATAAATTATAATTAAACAATAGTTATATAAGGTGGGGAAATAATAGTCTTAATTTAAGATAAAAATATCGATATTAAAATTGGTGATAGCATGGTTTGAATTTGAATAGCTTGCCACTAAAGATAAAGGAATGGATGGAGTGGGCATGTTGGGCCCATGTATGAAAAAATGTGTAGCTTATGTGTATGTTATAATTAAACAATAGCTATACAAGGGGGAGAAATAATAATCTTAATTTAAGATAAAAATATCAATATTAAAAGTGGTGATATCATGGTTTGAAGTTGAGTAGCTTGCCACTAAAGATAAAGGCATGAATGGAGTGGGCATGTTGGGCCATGTATGAAAAAATGTGTACCTTATGTGTATGTTGCTTCTTGTTTATTGTGGTAAATAATATACTTTATGAAATGTTTGGTATATTCTAGTCAATAATAAATGATGTAGTTGGCATAACAATATGTAAATTATTTTAAAAAAAATGAATTTTACACTTACAAAAATAAAAAATAAAAAAATAAAAAAAATAAAGAAAATTCAATGAGAATAAAAAAAATAGTTTTTTAATAATTATTTAAAATAAAAATTAAAGTTAAGAGTATAGAGTTTCTGTTGAATTTTTTTAATTCTATGATATCTTTGGTTAAACTAATTAATGGACGGAATTCGATGAATGCAAAAATATCCTGCATTTGGTAGGAACTAATAAGGAGAGAATTGGGATAGCAAGGTATACTTTCACAATGATTTCATGAAGTTTTATAGAAAATTAAGTGAATTTATTATAAAGGCACATAATATGTTTTTTATCTTTTTCTTATTAAAAATCAACATTTAGATTGAATTGAAATTATTTTTCTTATACTAAGTTTTCTTAATTTGGTAACTAAATTTTTCTATTAATGTATAAGTTAAATATGGTAATTCAACATCTAAGTTTCCTATCGATATATATATTTTAGACAAATATGTGAAAATGAGGAAAGTATATAAAATAAAAAATAGCTGATAACATACTAGAGATATCAAGGCCTCAATTTTATATATAATAGCATGATATGTGTCCATCTTAGAGAATTCAAACTTCTAACATGAAGTGATTTTATTTTTGGATTAGGCAAAGTATATCAAATATGGGTGAATAAGGAAACTAAAAATAGTTAAATCTAACAAAACAATGAAATATAATCACTTAAAAATTCTATAGGGGTGACCTTACACTTGGTCAAATTCTTATTTAATCACATTTACTTAAAAAATAGTCTTCATTGGTCGAGAACATGAAAAATAAATAAAAATTAAGGTTGATGATTAAATTAGTTTCGAATTGGAAGAAAAAATGGGTTGATGTAAAGATCTCAAATAATGCACAAAGTTCTACAATTTTTTTACTCCAAATCCTCTAAACTCCCTCCTTCGTAAAAATAGAGTCACTTGAGATCTTAGTAGTTTGATTCTAGAATAATAGACATATAAACCATTTAAATATAGAGTTACTTGAGATCTTAGTAGTTAGACAGATAAACCATTTAAGGATTATCCATCCATGGAAATAAAATACATAAACACATAGTAGAACTCAATTAATAGTACAAAGAAAGAAATTTGCGATCTATTTTGATATATAGTCTTGAAATTACATGTGAGGCCACATACTTTATTAATATGAAATTTCTCTACCACCAAGTACCACTAAGTATATAGTCTTAATGCACATCCTCTTTTTAAGATAGAACCAAATCTAAATTTTTTTAAACTAGATTTTCAATTGCCATGAATAATATTTATTACACCGAAGGCGTATCTTATTTGAAGTAATTGAGTTAACTCTAAAGATGAACGGTTTACATCTTCTAAAAATTGATGCAAGATGATTGAACTTTTCATGATCATCGATATTGAATTCACAAATTTAAATTAATCCTATTTTCCTCGTCACTCAACCATTCTTTTTTCCTCATTGGCTAGTTGGGATTGAGAAAGATTTTTTGTGTAAGCAAAGGAGAGTATCCATTTCTAAAATAATATTATAATTTTGTGAGAGTATTTTATCAAAAATAAATAAATAAATAAATAAAAGTTTTACTAGTGGATAGAGGCTTAAGTGAAAAATAGAAATAAATCACAATTTGTCATTTTATAAAACAAGATTAAACATGCCATGGCCATAATTCACAAATTTTAATTATTCCCATTTTCCTTGTCACTCAACATTCTTTTTTCCTCATTGGCCAGCTGGGATTGAGAAATATATATTTTAATTAAATAAATAAAAGTTTTACTAGTGGATAGAGATTTAAGTGAAAAATAGAAATAAATCATAGTAAATTATAATACTTTGAGCTCATTCCATGTTTTTTTCCCTCTTTATTGTTATTTTCAATCTATCACAATTTGTAATTTTATAAAACAATATTAAAAACTATTTTATAATTTTGTGAGAGTATTTTACAAAATAAAATAAAATAAATAAATAAAAGTTCTATTATGTAAAAAAAAAATGCTTTATTTCCTCAAGTTCATCGACAACATAAATAGATGTGAGTTCTTATGCACTATGATCTAATTAAAATAATTTTTACCCTATAAAAAATAGGAACCACATGCAAGGCTTGAGAGGATGAGTAGAAACAATAAATATTTATTTTTTTAAATTATTCAATAATTAAATGAATGGATTATTTCTTATTAAGTTTTCAAATTATTATTTATTTATTATAAATTTTAGAAATTAATATTTTCATATAGGTTAACTTTGCATTTACTTATATATTTTTCATTTTTACTTAGATTTGGATTTCAATTTTTTAATTTTATTTGTCTATATACCTAACTACAAATAATAATAAAATTTTATCAAATGATTCATAGGAAAACATTTGCCACTATGACAACATTAACTACAAATGCAATTGCCAACATTCTTGCGGGCATGTCTATTTCCGATCCTTCTTTAGAGGCAACATGTGTAGAGTCCATAAAACAATGATCTACGAATGTGAAATATCGATTACACCTCTCTGATGGTGTACATACACATCCTTCTTTGCTTCCTGACCAATTCAACAAGCTTGTTTTGGAGGATGCTTTAGTTAAAGGTTCCATCATTTTCTTGAGCGGATATACTTGCAAGAAGTTCCACAAATTCATGTATGTCCACAATTGCATACTATTATTTTTAAAGTTCTCATTTATTCATCTATATCTCCTTACTAAATTTAAATCTCCTTTAATTGTAGGGCTATTGCAATTATTAGCTTGAAAATAATTTTAAATAATGCAAAAAGAGTTGGAACACCAATTCCTCTTCTACAAGCTACCAACTTCATTCCATCAAGCAGCTCTCAAAACCCACCCGAATCTGATCCATCTAAAAAATGTTCCCTCCAACAATGTGGAAGGCCTATATATGAACAAACCTTGTCCCCTTTTACAATAATCCCCATCACAACATTGAGCCCATATCATAATCAATGGTCAATTGAGGGTCCCATCCATGAATATAAAAATGTTGGACATGATGGGAAAGTTTTTGGCTTTGATTTTATTGACAAAGTAGGAACTGAAATACATGTGACTTGTTTCAATGAACTTGTTGATGAGTTCTACCATGTTATTCAATCTAATAGTCTTTATGTGATCTCCAATGGTCGTGTTAAGGTTTCCAACACCAAATATAGTAGCTCCACAAACCCTTTTGAAATATTCCTCCACAACTCATCTACCATAATTACATCCACATCCATAGACTCTACCATACCCATGCATAGCTTTGATATAAAGAGCGTAGATTCATTGGAATCATTACCTATTAATCACCTTGTAGATATCATTGGAATTCTTGTATCTATCTCTAAAACATCAACCATACGCATAATGGATGGCACCGAAACAACAAAATATATTGTTACAATCATAGACACCTCAAATTGTACTGTTGAAGTTACACTTTCGGGTCATCATTTTCAGATTGAAGGTAACCAAATCTCTGAAATGTCCATAGAAACAAATCGCCCAACCCTTTTAATCAAATCTGCTCATATAATTTCCTTGTATGGAAAAGAACTTGACACCATATTTTCCACTACAATTGTAATAAATCCCAAAATATTGGAAGCGTCAACATTGCAAACATGGTATGCTACCACAGAAATTGACCATCATTCCCTTTCATCGTCAAAGAGCCACCTTTCCTCCCACAACTTTAAAAATCTACAAGCTATTTCTTCTATAAAAAATAGAAGCATTTTTGAGGAGGGGAATGTGTGTGTAAAGGCCACTATCTCAAAATGCCATGTCGATAAATTTTACTACCTTTCTTGTCCTCATATTGTGGACACTAAAAAATGCAAGAAAAAAGTAATCCAGACTTCACCAAATACATTCCGATGCTCGAAGTGTTCTATTGATCTCTCTAAATTTGATTTTAGCTATATGCTAAAAATTGACTTGCAAGATGAAACAGGTGAACTCATTAAAGTTATCACATTTGAAGGACCAGGCTTTGTTGGGTGTTAGCGCAGAAGATTTTCAACTTCTACTAGCAGAGCTTGATGGTGCTAAACAAATCTTAGACAGTGCAATCAATTGTCAGTTTCTACTTGATCTCAAAATCAAAATGATCCCATTTGGTGGGTACGAAACACAAAGCATCATTATTGCAACTGTTAAGTTTCTTTAGCTTGATTGCATTTAAATCTTAGTACATGTGGAACTACAGTCATATATTGATTTGTACCTCAAAACATTTCTTACTTTTTGTTATGTACAAAGTTCTATTTCGATAACTTGTTATGTCCTAAGCTTATATATAATAGTTGGGCACCCATGTCCTTTCAAATTATGTTTGCATATCTATGTAAATTGAATAAAGTTAGAATTCGATGTCTTATTTATAGGATTATTAACTTTATTAAGAAAATGAGTTTTCAACAAACCTCTCCTATGATCACTTTGTTAGAAAATTTAAATACTAATTTTAATTGAAGTAAATTTTAGGAGAAAACATTAGCTCTCTTGTAAAATTTTAAATTGATAAGATTATGATTTGTAAGATCCATCTTAAGATAAACATAACATTACTTCAAGTGGAAGAAATAGTTAGTTTATCTCTTTAAAATTTTGCAAAGGATTTGGCATTTGTTCAAGAGAAACTAGAAGTAGATTGATAACAATTATTTATTAGGAGCCTTATTATTATTTACATTGGTTACATAGCAAGTATTTAGACTCTTTTCTAATCTTATGTATCAAGATATTTTGTGTTACTTTAATTATATGCCACATTGTATTATCTCATAATTTTTGTTATAATAGTTGACCAAATTATTTAAAATTATGCATGCATATTTTTTTGTAAAATAACACAAAAAATAATTCTTACAAAGACCTAGATGCCTTCAATTCACATTATTTCATTCTTTATATATATACTATTTACATGATCATCATTTACAGATAGATCACATTCTTCTAATTCTCAAAGAAACTTCAAACAGAAGAACACAATGAAAAGATGCAAGAAAAGCGTGCTTGCCAAAATGAAATGCAACGCATACGGTACCATGCAAGGAAAGATAGTATTAACAAAAGAAGATGAGAAAAACAACACATCCTTCTTGATGAATCTTCCACATTTGCATTCTCTTCATCTAATAATCCTTTCCATCTACCATCACATCCACCTCAATTACAATAGATAATTGAGCCCAACCTTTTTGCCCAAATGCAACCTCCATCACCTTTCTCTCAAAATTATTACATTTCTAGAAATAAATTTCGTTCAAAGTTGGATAGCCTCTCAAACATGTCAACATGTTTGGTTTGTATTGAAAGATATCCAAACATCAAAACTAAGAAATCTTATGGAATAACTACATGTTATAGATGCACATTAGAAAAGAATGGTCATCGATTCTCAAAATGGAACAATATGGATCCTGATCAGCAACCTATCTATTTGCAAAGACTATCTTAAATTCAGGAGATGTTAATTGCAAGGGTTAGCCCAGTACTTCAAGTTACTTATGCTAGGGGAGGGCAACTCAAATATAGTGGCCACACTATTTGTTTTCCTCAAGATATTACTACAATTGCATCCTACTTGCCAAGGCTTATACATGAATTGGATATAATAATAGTAAACAAGGAAAGCATTGGGCAACAAAAATATAGATTCTATGTAAGTAGAGATCATGTTCATGAAGCATTGAAATATAAGATAATCAATAACCCATATTATAAAGATGTAAAGTTATATGAACTTGCATTAACATCTTTACCCATTGCCTCTATTGACATCTCAGACCTTCTATATGCAACAACTTCAACCACTAATCCAAGAGATGCAGAGTTCACACAACCAGATATTACAGAGGACGACACATAACAAGAGAACATGGAATCACAATCTTCAATTATGGAAAATATTCCACCTGCACTTAGAGAGGTTGAAGAGGTGTGCTCTTTACTACAACTAGGGAAATGATGATCAACTCCTACTCTAAATTGGCCACCCATTTCTCCATCCCTCATAAATGAATACACCACTGAAGAATTATTTGCAATGGCATTTCCTACTTTGTTTCCAAAAGGAAGCGCCATATTCAAACAAAAACGCATAAAATAAGTTAAGTTACATAAATATTCTCTACATCTTCTACGATACCATGATAATGGATTTGGGCAACACCCATGATTTAGATACTTCATACTAAACATACTGATGCATCATCGAAGTCAAGCCACACCCTCTATTTTTGTGCAAAGAAAACTAGATGATTCTCTACCAACAACGATTTCTGATCTATGCCAAAGACTATAGGACTTGCCTGATGACAAGCTTGCTAAACAACTCATGAGGTTTACCTCATCAATTCATGGCACATGCCCGTTCTAGAACCAACATAGAGGAGAGCTCTCAGACATGGTTATTTAGATTGGTTTCCCAACACTATTCTTCACCCTCAGTGCAACAGATACAAAATGACTAGACTTGCATAGTATCATGCCATCCAATGCACCTAAAAATCCATATGCAACTTCTAGATGGAGGATACAAAATATAGTTCAAAACCCACACCTTATTGCAGTATACATGCACCACAGATTTACAACATTTCGTAAAGAGGTCTTGGAAAAACTCCTTGGTGCAAAAGACTATTGGTATAGGTATAATTCTTAAACTATTTTAATCTTGTACTACAACACTTTTTACTTATATTACTCACTAAAAATTCCTTTCGCAGGTATGAGTGGCAACATAGAGTATCTACACATATCCATGGTTTAATTTGGCTTCATGAAGCAACTTTTGAAAAATTACAATGGAATAACATTCTATCAGTACAAAATGCACTTGACTACATTGATAGATATGTCTCTGCATGGAACCCAAAAACCATCGAATTAAGAAACACAATCATTCACATATCTCCTATTGATGATCCTTGCTTGATGGACACAAGAATGATAATGAAAACAGACCCTTCCACTAACTATAGTGAATTGACAAATCGTGTACAACGCCACACAAAGTGCACCCTACAAACTTGTCTCAAGAAAAAAAGGGACATCTCTTATTTGTCATTATAAAGCCCCTTGGAAAATGCAAGACAAATCAATCCCCTCCAATGACAAAAATGGCCAACCTAAACATACTCCTGCAAGAAATGATGACCACTTGAATATTCACAACCCATTTATACTCTCTATTTAAAGGGCCAATGTAGATTGCCAACCCGTTCTCTAAATAAATGCAGTTCTAAAATATATCGCAAAATATGCAGCAAAGGCCGAACATAAATCTGAAACTTCCATTGCCTGAGGGGTATATTCCATTGCCTGAGGGGTATATTTCATTTGGGTTGGCTTTTGATGTCAACAATCCCTTTTCAAATTCATCAACCCCTCCATTTCAATTTTAGATTTTGGAGTCAAACTTCAGATGCCCATAACTCGGTCATCTAGCCTTCGTTTTACAAGTTTTTTTTAAGGTAGAATTTCATGCTATTCATAGTGATGCATTGGTTTTTGATTTTGTTGTATTGTTTTTGCTTAAATTTAAAATTCTCACAAGTGTTGAGCTAAGAAGTTTTGGATTTGGGAACTAGTAGGGTTTTGTTCCTGCTCCTATGATAATATTTTTACGTGCCCTTTTTTTGAAAGTGTATGATTTTTCCTATTCTTTGTAGTGATGTGATCTAATTGATCCCATTCTATGTAAAATTTGTACTTTGAGATTGCAAAAAAATTTGACATCTGTAAGCACCATTTTTTGGCATCTAGCACATGTAAGTACACAAAATATAAAGTGCAAGATCATATTTTGCAGGGTGGATTCTTGATTGATTAATTTTTGGGGGTAATATTATGGTGCTTTTTTGCCTTCTTTTATGTTTTGTGTATTCATGCAATTGGTAAATATCAAATTGAACCCCTAACTCCATATAAATATGCATCATGGAGAAAATCTATATAGTTTATTTCATGGGAAAGGGTTATCTTGGCTATTTAAAGGAAAATAATTTTTCAACCTACAAATCTTGACAAAATACCAAGGTGAGAGATCAATTACGAGAAAATGTTGGATGCATATCTTTATTACCCCCTTTTTATTTAAAGTTTAATATTGAATCATGTAAAATACCTAAGGGAGCTTGACAAAATTTTCAAAAAGTGTATGGTAAAACTGATAATATTAGTGGATATTAGATTGACAATTATTTGCTGAATTTTGATCCAAAAGGTTTTAACCACAAACACACATATTTTTGTTGTTATCTCCAAAATCAAGTAGCTAAGAACACACAAAAAAGATTGCAATATTGTTAAGAGGATTTATAATTGATTCTAAATGTGTTATCCAAGCTTGGTCTGGAGTATTCAATGTTTGTTTTTCGATCTTGTACTTATCAAATTTCAATGGGAGCATCATATTTTGATCCTAAGTTTGATGAATTTACAAATCTCCTAATCCAAGAGGAAGGTAAGTCAATTCAAATGGGTGTAATCAAGTCTTCTAAACCACAAGCATTGGTGGAAAGTGAGCCAAAGGTATAGAAAGAAACAAGGAATCTTGGTAAGACGCAAAAGAAGAAAAAGAGAAAGCTACACAAAGAATTTGAATCATCTCACATTTAAGGGGAATAATATAAGGATGAGAAGCCTAAATGTGCATATTGCAAGAAATCTAGGCATGATGGACATCAATGTTAATTGAAATAAATTAATGAGTTGAAGAATCTTCTTAAAAAGAATCAAATCAGTTTACCTCAACAATGTTGGGGGTTCATCTTCTTCATTAGAGCTAAAGAGTCATAAGGGGCAAGCACTTCTTGCATTTTCAGATTCTGATTTAGATAGGTGGATACTTTATTTTAGAGCCTTGAACATCATATGCATTCATCATAAAGCATGTTTTGGCCATTTTAATCTTGTTCATCACCACACATCTTGGTGGATAACAACACAAATATGTGTGTTTGTGGGAAGAGATCTATTGACATGGATGGTAGAGCATTCGATAATGTTTTACATGTGCCTTCATTGTCAACCAATATCCTTTCCATATATTAAATCACACATGGTAGAGAAGGAAATAGTATTGGTTTCACACCATATTTTGTCATCATTTGATATTTGCATTGCAGAGAAAAATTTGTAGTTGTGGAGATTGATCACCAATCTTGAGTCTACGCCTTCTCACATTTTGCTCCTATTGTTCCTTCGACTAATGTACACATTGTGGCATCTAATGTGGAAATTTTTGAGGAGATTCAACATGGTCAGTTGAATCTTGCATTTCTTTCATATACTAAGGTTCTAGAGACACACTTTCTATTTTTGTGTAAATCAATCTATAATTTTCCTAGTGTATAGAAATATTTTCACTAGTTCATTATAGATAGATATATCAAATTGTAATTAAACATTTTATCCATTTCTAGTTTTGAGTAGTAAAACAATAAAATAAAAATAAATGAAAAAATTGCCAATTCATCCTAGTGTAATATAAAAGGTTGGTTCTCAAGAAAGACATTTTTCTTTGCAAGAACATTTTTTTTCCATTACAACATTGAAACATCATAGTCATCATCTCCATAGTCCTAATTTGTTTATATTTATGCCCCTATGATGATTTTTTCTATTTTATGGATGCTAACATATTAAATATGGTAGTTGCAGGCTACTAGGCTGCATGAATGGTGTTGAGTCATTTGAAAGGTAGGTGGGAGTCATAGTGGAACACGTGGGAGTTTCAAGATATTGGGAGTTCGGGTAACATATATTTATGCTAAGGATTAGAGTACATAGGGAATTAGGGGTAACAAGGAAGTCATATTAGAGGGGTTGTTAGATGGGGGAAGGTCAAAAAGGAAACTTCGATAGAAACAAGGCATTAGGATACTGAGATTTCGGAGCCAAGATGGGGCTTGACTAGGTAGTGAATCAAGGAAATGGCCCAAAGTCTAAACCTTTGATAGGAACAAGGCATTAGGATCTCGAGATCAGGGAATCAAGATGGGGTTAACTAGGTACAAAATCAAGGAAATGACCTAAGGTATGACTTTGATAGGTTATCTATATCAATTGACAAAGTTTTAGATTTTTTGGGGTCGATGGAAATAGATACCTAATCAAGGGCAAGGCCAAAAGTTGGGGAATGAATACAAAGGGATGGGATGTATGTGAAAATATGAAAGTTTGATAGATACAAAGGACTTAGACTTTTAATAGAATTTAGACTTTGAGGCTTGGAAATGCCAAAGGAATAGTACAAGAGGGGGCCTGATGAAAAGCTTTGAAACTTTGACAAAACAATACTTAGACAAAATTTTAACAAAGACTTCAGTGGATTGTCAGATCGATATGAAAGGTATGCAAGTATAAAGAACCCCATAAGTATAAAAGATCAACAAACACAAAACATCAATAAAACAACAAAAATAACCTAGACTTAGATTTTTTAATGATTTTTGTATCTTTAGACATTTAAGAGACTTATTTAAGATGTTTTAGATTGATTATAGATAATAGATCAAGTATAACTAAACCATAAAATAAGAGATTTAAACAAATCTGACATTAGAGATTTGAGCCCCAACACCTTGCACTATTGGAGTGTACGGAAAGTTAATATTAAAAACATGATAAAGCTAATTACTTCATAATGTGTCTTTACAGCTGGAAATATGCTCATCACTTTATTCCACGGCCACCGCTGTTATGAATCTTCTTGTATGCTTTCAAATTTAGTAACATTTCGTAAGCAAAGGTGGTTTCAGGGAGAACAGAGATCGAACGATTGTATCCCTGCTCAAAAAGAAGTGCATTGGTGAGTAAAACTTGGTGAAGGTTTATAATTTACTGAAAGAAATAAACATAGACATAGATTGCTGGCAATTTGTTTTTGGATAGCTTTGTTCTTTTATAGGACTCTATTGCAGGGAACTCTTTGGAGAGCTTTATTCTTTTAACATTATTGATTGTGGATGCTTGAAGTCTTTAATGATATGGCATTATTTATATTGCGGTGTTTTATTCTGGTAATAACTCTTTGATTTTAGGTTTGGTCATAGAAAACCCCCTGTTATCTCTATCTCTGATTTGTTCTATGATAAGTACTTTCGGACCCTAGCTTAGGGTTTACTAGTCAGCCTGATCAATTATCAGTTTTTCTCTTTAGTGTAGCGGTCATCCTGATCACAGTCAGAGTTTCTGCCGAATTTCAAGCTAAAAATTAGAAATCCGGCGAAGTTAAAGAAAACCCACAAAATCTCAATTCGCCCTAAACTTCATCCAGAAAAGGGTTCAAAACGCGTTATCGATTAAACCAACACTCGTATGTAAAAAGAACATTGAAATCGTGAGCTGTTGGAGATGATCGGCCTTTGTTGAGATCTATTGCAACTGTAACTGTTGAAATTTGAAAAGGGATGGCATTCTGGCCTTAAATTTGATGACTGTATAACTTATTTAGTCATTTTTATCCTAAAATACAATTAAAATTTCAGAAAAACTGTATGGTATGAAAGGGATGATTTTAGACAGACTGTCAAAAATTTTAAAGAATTATTTTTTACATAATTACATATTTTTTTACAGATGCATCTTAGCTCCTGGTTCGCGTCTCCGATAACCAGAGACATCCTGCTGGAGTCTCGGCTTGTCTCTCGACTAAATAACCTAAAGAAGAATGAAAATCGTTAAAATATTTTTCAAAACCCTAAGAAAATGTTTAGGAAACATTTGCAGGCGCTGTGTCTGTCACAGCGGTCTTCGTTCGATTTGTAATGCGGAAGTGCTGCGAATCTGTAGAAGCCAAAGTAACGGAGCAGGTTAGTGAAGAAGCGTTTGCATTTTGCAGTGTTTGACGAATGAACAGAGAAGCACGGAGGAGTAGCGAGGCTCAGGAAGTGAGGCAGGGCATTCTTCAACGATTTTTTTTATTTATCATTTTCATTGAAATGAAATTACACATATTAAATTCATTACTATTTAATACAGTTTGCCCTTGATCTCTTTCTAATATCATTTGGTGCTTTAACCTCATTGCTTGGGTTTTTAATCAATGATTTCCTTCATTTCAATTTTTTTTTTTTTATAAATTATTGTAGTATTGAATGTGTTGTAATTTAGTAAATGTTTTATTTGTGATTATTATGTCTAAAATCTTCTAATTTTTATTTATTTTTTCCTGTTCAAACATGCTTCTTTTGTGTCCCTGGTTTGGTGTGCAATATCTTCTCACCCACTCACCCTCAAACCAACTCTTTTTAGCCATCATAAATTTGCAATATTTCAGTCTTCTATTTCTTTCTTCTTAATTTTTATCTATTGTTCAACCATGCTCCTTTGTGTCTCTCCTTGTTTGGTGTGCAACATTTTCCCACTCCTCACCCTCTTTGAATCAATCCTTTTTAGCCACCATAGATCTGCAGCAACCTATCTTTCTACTCTATAAGCTTTCTATCATTCTGATGATTGATCATAGAGTGTGATCCAAAATATTGATACTAAAATATGCACACAATCTTAAACTATTATGAATTGTATAAAACTTTTCCAACTAATATTTATATTTATTTTTTATTTTTTAACTTAATTTGATTCACTTTTAAAAAGAGAATCTTTTCACTTACAAAAGGGGTTATATTGCACTCCACCTCTTCAATAAAAAATCTTAGTGGCCAGTGGAATTTAATCTTTGGCTTATGCAAGAGAATCCCAACTTTGTAACCTTTGTTTCATGGAAGTGAATCTCAACTTTGTCATGCCATTTTTTGGTTGGCTTGGTCAACTTAGGTTTTCTTAATGGAGTTAGTTTAGTTTTTGGATGTAACGGTAAAAAAGAAGAGGAAAAGACAAAAGTAGTTTTTATCATACATAATTGTAAGACATTAATATATTGCAGTTTTTCCTCCTTCCTGAATGAACCTGTAATAGAATATATATTTCTTTACTATTATAATTTTAATTGTCATTCAGATAATTATAAGTCTATTTGGAATGGGTCATGTGGAATTTAGTAAAATTTGTAGTATTTTTATTGCTATTGAGAGATTATTTTGATTGTGAAAAAAATTTTCATTTCAATTTTTCAATATTTTGTGTATGAAATTTCTTTTATTATTATGACTTGTTTTTTCCTATTTTTTTGTGTTTGGAAACATCTTTTATTATTATAGCCTGCTTTCTTTCACCCACTCATTACAGCATTATAGACCACTTTATTTGACCGTCATCTAATATAGTGATCAAACAGTTAATGGCCTCATTCACACTAATAGAATAATTATTTAAATAAAATGATAAATAAAAAATAAAACATTATAAACTATGAAATAATATATTGTTTAAAATAGATTTATACTTCTATAAAATGTCACATTTTTCAAAGTTAGGGTTCATTGTTTAAAATGTACATATATGAATGACACTATTTCCTCCGGATCCCACAAGCTATGAGCCTGTAAGAATTATTAATTAATTTTTTTATTAAATATTTATGTCTAGGTTTCAACAAGTTAATCTCAAAGAAATTTATATTTCTACTTGTATTGTTATACTTGTTTGTTTTGAAAGTCACTTGTTTGTCAAAATTAATTAGCCTGTATAAACATCTTTCTTTCTACTCAATTAAGCTGACAAGATGTGTGTTCATGAGAAAACGCCTTTAGCGTGGGTTGTCTATGCACATTTATAGTTGCTGTTTTTGACAAGTTTGTAATGCAATTTGAATGTCAGATTCAATTGGAAGTTGAAAGATGCCAATCCACGTAATAAAGGTAAGAGATTTAGGCGAGCTCATCTGGGACCAACCGGATTAGTATTTTTTGAAGATTTTTTAGTTAATTTAGCTTAAGTTAATGATTAGATGTTTTTTGTGGTTTAATATTTGGTATTTCTTAGATGGTCTTGTGGCAATTTTGTTTAATTTCTTGCCCTCATTATTGCGATATTGATTTTTTTTAGGTGAAATATGAAGACATAATGGTACGGTTTAAAGTGGTCTTAAATTATCATGGGGATCCAGATATATCTTTGCAAAAACTGAAATCCAAGATTTTTGATCGTTTCAAGTTGAAGGGGGTTGCCGATGAGCTTAATTTAAGATATACCGACGAAGATGGTGATGTTATTGTTATATTAGATGAAGAAGGTTATTTGGATGTATTCAGACAGAACCTCAGCCCTATTTATATTGAAGCATCGTTCAGTAGGAGCGAAGGAAGTTTTTGTCTTAAATGCAGTGAAATTAGCTTTCATAATTTGGGGCCATTTGGTGGAGGAGGGGGGATAGACTGGAACGATGGAAATTTTGAAGGAATAAATGGAATTACTGTAACGTCGAGTTCAGAATGTTTGATTTCCATTCAAGTTAGTTATGCTACTGGAAAGGATACCACTCATACCGGAGCTCGACATGGAGGAGCAGGGGAGGCAGTATGTATGGTAATTAATTAATATGCCTTATACTAGTGATTTTCCTTTCCAGTGTTTCTTGCAAACATTCTCTGCTGTTTCTTACGGAAGCATTCTCTTTGTTTGTATCAAACATTGTTTGGTGTGCAGAAATTTAAGTACCCAGACGAAAAGCTTCAAAAGATAAGTGGATATTGTGGACTTGTAGAGAATACATGGACAGTCATTAAAGGTTTGTCGTTTGAAACCAACCTTGCAAAATATGGTCTATTTGGTGTAGCAGACTGGATTCCTTTGGAGTTTGATTTGAGATCAAGGGATGTAGTTGGTGTTTATGGTCGAGCTTGTAACAGATATTTGGGCTCTATTGGTCTGCACACTTCCTCAATGCTACCAAAACTCAACTTGGAAAATGAAGCTAAATCTGCTGTGAATGTCGTTTGCAAGGGAAGGTCCTAGTCTGCTTTGTTTAATCTATGTCCGACCATGGTATATAAGATAAATAGTGTTATAAGTCTTTTCTAAGTGTGAATAGAGTTTATTCAGTTAGTGGTATTGTGCTCCTTTGGATGTATAAGACATACTACAATTGGCCCACAAATTTACTAATCTACGAAACAGTGAAGGCTGTGAAGTTTGAAATCATATTTTGCTTTTTGTATTGCCACGTAGTATCATTTCTATTTCCAACAGTAAATGAAGCATAAATGTACTTCTAAGAAAATGTCCTCATCTGCTTTGTTTTCTCTCCCCTAAATGAAGCCATAAATGTACTTCTTAAGGTAAATTTATTATCTATTTTTCAAGATATAATCTAATTCTCTTATCTTTCATCATATTATATGAGGGATGAAATTGTGGGCCATATTTCTTCTATAAACATACTTGAAAATGAAATACAAATTGTATCAACTTCCCTCTTCAATGTGAGGATTATATGTATTGCAAATTTCAAAAGGGTGTCCTCAATCATTGCAAATTTTAATGAGTAGAAAAAGTTAAGGTAGGATATAATTTGAGTAAATTCTAGGTACTACATGACTAGTTTAGACCATTTTTGGCTAGAAATAAGTTCCCTAATCTCTTTTCTATGGATTAAGATTTTGAAAGGGTATTTAGACATAAAGGAGTGGTTACTCTATAGGGTTAAGGTGCGTTTCTTGTAGCAACTCACCTAAATAAAAGCACCAAACGATCTTTGTTTTGAAGTTGGAGGATGAAGTGCAAGGGATAGCTTACTATTTAAAGATAAGAACAATGATCCATATTTTTTCTTTAAAACAACAGATGCTATCTAACCTACATAAATTGATATTTTATACATGATTTTTTTGGTTTCTTTCCATTATGATATATTCATGTTCTAAAGTATTTAATATTTTTGTTTATAATTCAAAATTTGATAAAGAGAATATCTTCCCCAAATGGCATTGGTTTCGTGGTTTTTTTTTAAATTATGCCTGGTAACCTTGACTGGGGACGTTGGCATGACACGCCCATGGGGGACCTCATCCCCACACTTCACTTGTTCAAATCTGCGAGCACAATGGCCTAGCGAAGGCACAACGCCTTGCGAGCACAATGGCCCAGTAGGGATTTGAACCTTGGTGGCCGCTTCACCAACGAAGTGTTTAAACTGCGACACTACATGTCTGAAGACATTTTGAAAGCTTGGTTTTTGAGATTTAATTCCAAATCTAATTTTTTGAGGTTGATACATGTTTGGGTTCATCTACATGATTTGAATTTGCATTTTTAGATTGAATCAACTCGAGAGGCTATTGGAAGTGGACTAAGTAGGTTTTTAGCTATATCTAAGGTAAATTTATAACTATATCTAGCTCTACACTATCATGCTCACATACCTTGCTTGCTCATATATTGGTAGATATTGTACACGGTGAAAAGTGATGATAAACTATTGTAAAACCATAAAGATCCAACCACAAACAATTTAGGTCCTACAATAAAACATTCATCAATACCAATAGAGATACCTAAAATCATGCAAATAAACAAAATAAAGCATTATTACTATTGACATGTCAAGTAGGGTTTCAATCTCCATTGATCTTGTTTGATATATTTGCTCTCAGATTTTGTGTGTGCACAAGAGCTCAATAAAGAATGGATTGTGGTTGATAGCTTGATCACAAGAAGGTTTGATTGCATACGAGTGTTTAGACGTATTGATTAGACATATTTATTAGATTATTAGGGTTGAAAAGGAAGAGGGCATCCTCTTATATAGTGAGCATTGTAAGAAATGGAGGGATACGATTAAGAGGTGTAAAGATAAATGGTTGGCTAGGGTTAAAGGGTAGGTAAAGAAAATAATTAAATGATAAAGGGGGGTAGCTAAGACAAGAATTACGAGATAAATGACATGTGTCATGGGTAGAAAAGGCTAATTAATTAATTAATTAAATAAAGAATTATTTAATTAATAGAGGAAGTGGGATCAATTTAGGAAAATGACAATTTAAATAAATAAAAATATTTATTTAAATGAGGAAAGACTTGGAAGAGGATTAATAAATTAATCAAATAAATAAAGGTTTATTTAATTAATAGAAGACTTAGAATAAAATAATTAAATAAATAAAAATATTTATTTAATTAGATAGGATAATTTTAAGTGTCTACAGATATGTATCCTTAAAAGTGTTTGTTGCAAGAAACGTGGTTGCAAGGGGGTAAGAATAAATACAAATAAATATTAGATCGAAAAAATACTATTAATGTGTTGAAATTGTCATCAAGTCAAGCACCTATCTAATCTATTTCTATAATTAAAATATAAATAAAAAAGCTAGCCTTGTTTCATGGGAGGAATGGATGGTTAGGAAGTTCTAATATGTTGAAATTTTAAGCTTGGATATTATAATATAAAAGTGTCATTAGAGAGAAGTGTCAAGATGTCCCAAGAGAAAGTAGATAAATCAAGTCATGTTGTAAATCTAACCAAACAAATACATTAGAGTGAAAATTTTAACCGATGTAGAGACAACATTTGAATATAAAATATTGTTGAACTTTTTGGGGTATTTTGATCTAATAAAGTCTTTTAAGAGACCTAAGAAATTTTTTTTTTGATGAGAATTTATGTGTAACCCAAGGGAGTTAGGAAACTAATGTATGCTTCTACAATTGTGCATAAGAATCCTCTATAATAGACCTCCATAATATTATTTATCTTAAGGCATATTTTTTTATTGTAGAAAATAAGCAATGTTGCAAAAAACATCCTAGAGAGTAGTGTTAGGGGATCCAAAGAACAATTAGGCGAGACATTCAAAAGGCTCAACAAATTTTGGTACTCAAACACTATCTCTACATGGGTTAAAATTTCACCCCAATTTATTGGTTATGTTGGATTTACACCATGACTTGATTCATCTAATATTTCTCAGGACACCTTGATGCTACTCTCCAAGGCCATGGAGAGCTTGTCGCTCTTTGCGATAGTCATGAAGAAATATATTGAAATGTTAGGGGCAAATCATGCCTCATTAAATCACAAGTTTATTCTTCTAGGGTTAATATTATACTCCAAGAAACCAAGTTATCGACAGAGCAAGGTGATAAAATTTTTTAAAATTGGAAGTTATGGAAATTCATGTTTTCTCCCTCCATAGGTGCCTCGAGGGGATTGGCCATATTATTATGACCTAAAAATATGTAAATGGATTTTGTCTCCAGCCATGCAAATTGGATTTTGGGTCAAGTCTCCTCTTTCCAATATAAATTTTCTCTTCTCAACCTTTATTGTCCAAATTCTATAGTTGTGAAAAAGAATCTTTGGGATTTACTCTATGCCCTCTTGCTAATTTGGGTGAAGAAAATACAATTATGGGGGGTGATTTTAATGGCATTCTCTCTTTACAGGATAAGTCTTGGGGTATTATTCCTCCTATTAAAATGTTGCAGGACTTTAATGAATTTGCAACCCAAAATGGATTGATAGATTACATTCCTCCTAACAGTAAAGTTACCTAGACTAACAAAAGACAAAATTTCTAGCATTTTGTGAAAAAAATAGATAGATTTTATGTGAACCCAAATTGGGTCTCAAGTCATGGTGTTGGCAAAGTTGAAATTTTGTCTTTCTCAAGGTCTGATCATTTTCCCATTCAATTAGAATTTGATGTCGGGAATTCATTTCCAAGGCTCAAGTCTTCATTTAAATTTGAAAAAATGTGGTTTAGGGATCCTTCATTTATCCCTTTATTGAAACTTTGGTGGGATTTAACTCCTTTCATCTAGAGGTTTATAATTTATCAACTATGTAAAAAATTTCAATTCCTTAAAAGTCAAATGAAACCTTGGAAGGTCTCCTATTTCAAAAGCATTTTCCATCAACATGGGTTAAAATTTTCAGATTAATGTATTGGTTTGGTTGGATTTTCACCATGACTTGATTTATCCAATTTCTCTTGGGATACCTTGCCACTACTCTCGAAGGCCATAGAGAGCTTGTCGCTCTCTTTGCCAGTCATGAAGATTTTTTCTTGGAATGTTAGGGACAAATCTCACCTCATTACATCACAAGTTGATTCTTTTGGAGATGATATTATACTACTCCAAGAAACCAAGTTTTTGGCAAAGCAAGGTGATAACATTTTTCCGAACTGGAAATTATGGAAGTTCATGTGTTCTCCCTCCATAAGTGCTTTCGGCGGATAGGCCATTTTGTGGCAACCTAAAAATGTGCAAATGTATTTTATCTTTAGTTATGCAAATTAGATTTTGGGTCAGGTTTCCTCTTTCTAGTATGAATTTTCTGTTCTCAATGTTTATGGTCCCAATTCTACAACCGGGAAAAAAAATCTTTGGGATTCACTTTTTGCCCTTCTTGTTAATTTGAATGAAGAATTTTGTAATCATGGGGGTGATTTTAATCCATTCTCTCTTTATAGGATAAGTTTGGGGGTATTATTCCTCCTATTAAAACATTGTAAGACATTAATGAATTTGTATCCTAAAATGGATTGATATATTACATTTTGCACAATGGTAAAGCTACTTGGACTAATAGAAGAAAAAAATTCCTACATTTTATGGAAATAATAGATACTTTTTTTCTAAACCCAAATTGGGTCTCAAGTCATGGTGTTGGCAAAGTTAAAATTCCGTCTTTCTCAAGGTCTGATCATTTTCCCATTCAATTAGAAATTAACGTCGGGAATTCATTTCCAGATCCAAGTCATCATTTAAATTTGAACAAATGTGTCTTAGGGATTCTTCATTTATCCCTTTATTGAAAGTTTGGTGGGATTCAACTCCTTTCATCTATGGGTCAAGAATGTATCAACTATGTAAAAAACTTCACTTCCTTAAAAGTTAAATAAAATCTTGGAACATCTCCACTCTCAAAAATTGTCTCCAAAGGAATAATTTGAGGTTGAATTGGATAAGATCAATGAAGAAATCACAATGAACGGTATCAATTATAACTCATATCAGCTACAAAAATCTCTTTGAAAATATCTTAAGTAAGTCTTAGCAAGAAAGGAAGTTCAATAGAGACAAAAATCAAGGAAAGTTTGGCTCAAAGATGGTGATGGAAGCACAAAGTTTTCCCATGTCTCGGCTAAAGTAAGTGGTTAATCGAAAGCTATATTATCGAAGATTCCTTGAAGAAATTTGATTATAGAAAATGATTAAATTCAAGCTGAAGTTGTTCGATCTTTTTCTTCCCCACTCTTGATCCCCTCAAATCAGGTAGACCCATTTAATGTGGACTATCAAGATTTGTTGTCTCATATTCCTAATATCTTTTAAAATTAGGACAAAATTATTTTGTTCAAGCATTTTTCTCTTAAATAAGTAAGACTGGCATTTTTATCCATGTCTTTAGGCAAAGTCCAAATTCTAGATGGTATATATGCCTTGCTTTTCCAAAAGATGAGATATTACTGGTATCGATGTTTGGAAAGAACTTGAAGAATCTAGGAGTAATGTGTCTATGCTTAAATAGTTTAAAACTATTTATATTGTTTTGATTCTGAATTTTACCAATCCTTCATCTGTTTGAAATTCAATCCTATCTGTTTATGTAATACAATTTATAAGATCTTCACTAAAATTTTTTCTAGGAGACTAGCGAAAATTCTTCCTTCATTTATCAAAAGAGAAAGGGTTTTGTATAAGGGCAAGGAGACCTCAGAAGAGGATTTAGTTGCTCATGAAATACTTCACACTATTCACACTCATTTAACCTTTATGCAATGATAATCAAGTTGGACATGCTGAAGGCGCATGATAGGGTTAATTATAATTTTTATATTTGGTTCTTCACAACTTTGGATTCTCAAGCAAATGGTGCAAAAGGTTTATGTCTTGTGTTTTAGGAGAAAAAATTCTAGTTCTTATTAATGGTACCCCATGTGGTTTCTTTTCTTCATCTCAGAGAGTTAGTCTAGGAGATTTGTTATCTCCCTCACAATTCATTATCTTGGTTGAAGCATTCAACAAATCCTTTAGAGATTAACATCATCTTTAAATATGAAAAGGAGTAAAGATTTCAAAATTCTCAAGAGTTGTGACACATTTTATTTGCATATATGACACATTGTTATTTGTTGAGGCTTCCATGAAAGAGGCTAAGGCAATATAATGCGTCCTTGATAAGTATCGTAAGCTTTCAGGTCAGAAAATAAATGCTCAAAGTCCAAATTTTTCTTCCAAAATTTTAGTCCCTCTTTGTATAACAAATTGGCATATGTCTTAGGGTTAAAGAAAGTGTTGTTGTCTTTCTCTTATCTAGGTATTCCATTCTTTGTGGGTCAAAATAAAGGAGATTTCTGATCAAAAAATTCTTTGACAATCGGTAATAGAATATCTTCTTGGAAGAAATTGTGGCTCTTGTTAGGAGGGAAACTCCTCATGATAAAATTAATCCTAGCTACTATTCCAAATTACATTTTGTTTATTTTGCAAATGCCTATGGGAATTCTATCTCATATTCAATCAAATATGGGAAGCTTTTCTATGGAAGGGAAATAAGGATAACAAAAAGAAAATTCCTTTAATTTCTTGGAATTCTATTTGCTTATCTAAAGAAGGAGGGGAAGGTGTTCACAATATTGAACATATGAACATTTCTTTTGGAGCTAAGCTAGTATGGAAAAATTATGAAAGTCCAAAATCTCTACGGGCATCCATAATTTCATCAAAAGAATGGATTTAGATCTACGAGAGAGGATCTTTACATTCCTAGATCCTCCTTCCAAATCACAAATGTGTAATTTTATAATCAAATGAAGAATAATTATTCTTACTTATCTCTCTTGGTCAATTAACAAAAAAAATAGAGCTCTTTTTTGGGAGGATTCATGGAATGGATTCCCTCCTCTTTGTAATATGGAAAGTTTATCTCAAGTCAAGACAAGTTTGAAGTAGTCTTGGGGTCCTAAGGTGAAAGATTATTTTGAAGTTTCAATCATAAATTGTTTGAAATATTCTTATTGGAAGGATTTCTCTCCAGCCCCAATCCCCCCTTCTCAAATCATAATTCTAGTTCATGAGGTAAATAAAAGAATTATTCTCTTTTTAGAGTTAGATGACAAATTAATTTCAGCCCCATCACCTTCTGGGCTATACTTTGTTATTAAAGGCTATGAAGTGATAGGGAGGATAAATAGTCCTAAAGATAGATGTTTTGAATTTTGTTGGAATGATGTCATTCCTCCCAAGACGGATGCTTTTTCTTGGTTGGCACTTCAAGGTAAAATTTTATCGAGTGAAAGATTGTCTCATCTTAGGATTGTACATTAGTTTAAGTATGTTCTTTTTGAATATGAAATTGAAACAACAATCAAAGCTATAAGATTTCCACAATTCATTCAAATATTATTTGCAGTTTCTAGATTTGATTGTGTGAGAAAATTTTAACCATCAGCATTTTGAATCACACTCCATGATTCATCATTAGGATGTAAGAGAGTTCAAGGAGTTTTAATATGAACTCCTTGAACTCTGTTGCATCCTGATGATGAATCACAGAGTGTGATTCAAACCATTGATGGTTAAAAATTTCTCACATAATCAAATCCAAAAACTATAAATAATGTTTGAAACAATAAATCATTTGATTCTGAATTGTTCCTTTTCTAATGCTTGTTGGGCGTTCCTTTGTCACAAGTTGCATTAGTATGCTCCACTTCAATAGGAACTATATAATTTATTTGAATCTTGGCCTTTATTACACAAAAAAAGGATATTTTTGGTTTCTTATGGATAGTCACGCTAACCATTCTAATCTTGAATTCATGGTGGGAAAGAAATTCCAAAATCTTTAAGAAAAAATCATGCTTGTTGGAAGAATTTATATGAAAAATTGAAGTAGCAATTTCAGAATTAGTTAGATCATTCATAATCAAGAATAGGAGATTAAACTATTGTTTCTTTTCTTGGGATTCTTGGGTTCTTTATCAATCGTAGTTTATTTCTTTTCCTTAAAGTAAACAAAAATAAAATTAAATGGAAGACCCCAGATCAGGTTTTTATTAAATTAAATTTGTTTTTATTAAATTAAATTTTGATGGGTAAACAAAGGGGATCCCAAGTAAATCTAGAATAGGTTGTGTACTAAGAGATCATCATGGAATCTTAATTTCAACTCTATCTTCTTCCATGAAAGAAGGATCAAACAACTTGGTAGAAGGTAAAACCTTATACGAAATCCTCCATTGTTACAAAGAGGCTAATGAAGTGGCTTATTACTTGGGGGTGATTGAACACTAACTCTATTGTTATGGTGTGTTTAATTTTGTTTGGGTTTGAGAGGCATCTCTTTAATTCTATTCATACGAGTTTTGTATATTTGATTGAGCACAACTTAGTATTTATATTTTTTTATTGTCATCATTGGGATCTTCTCCCCTGTTTGCTAATTTGATATATGCCTTTGATCATATGGGTATAGTTTATATGGTTGAGAATTTCTTCCTATGTATATTTTGCTACTGTTAGGGTTGAGATATGCTCCCCTATTTGCTAGGTTTATAGGTGGTTTCAGATATCTATTATGTTCAGTTTAATATTGCAATATTTCTATTACACACACACACACAAACGCTTATGTGTTTTTCCCAAAATAAAAACAATTAGGTGAGCCATGCATTATATAGAAAATTATCATGCCTACATATTATGGTGGTGATTTAAACTCAGTGGAGGTCTTTCTTTGTCACCTATAGCTACCAAAAATTTGATGATACTTCGATTTGATGAAGTCTCCCAAGAGACCTACAATAAATAAAGAAAGATCAAAAAATTAATGGGACCATGTATATAACATGAGTCATGTAGGAATCCATATCTATTCATATAGGTGCATACAATATCTTATCGTAATATTCTACTTATTGAGAGTTTTTCATAGTTAGAAGATATGCATTTTTACATCAATAGAAAGTAGTGTTAAAAGAGTAATTAGGTGAATCACATGTCATTAGAAAAACTTATCATTCTAGTGTTACACCCTTGATCCTATAATGTTCGTGGGGATATGGCCAATTTCCTTGTGGCTACCTTTACTTTAAATTAAGTGGATCATCATTACAGTCTTATATAGGTAGTTAAATCAACTTGGGTGGCATCTAAGATAATAACATATATAGAAGCTAATGGTTATTTTATGATTATCATATTATGAATTGTGTTCTTATTAGAGGTTGGCCTCCTCAAACTAGCTTATTATTATCAAATATTCTAGCATAATTACTAGTATGTTTTTTTTACAAGTGGTATAAGAGCATGGTCTCAGGATTTATAGTACAAGAATCCAGGGTATTTTTTTCCAACTTAGAAGATCAAATTGTTAAACACCTATTTCTCTCTTAATTTGTAGTATTTTTCCTAATTTTTGGAGGGTTTTGAAAAGATACATTGAAGCCAATTAAACACATATTTGAGATCATTAAAGAGTATATTTGTGTTGTAAAACAAGGTGAATGTTTAGCTTTATATATGAACTTAAACTAAAGGTTATTGAAATTTTGAAACTAAAGATTAACTCTTTAATAATGTGATTATAGAATCAAAACAACAAGAAGAAAACCATTGCACATGAAATACTAGATTTACATGGGGAAAAATTTTGAGAAAAAAATCCATCACAGAAAGAGACAAGTATACTACTAATCTAATGAAGAATACAACAATAATACACTTCTCTGTTAGACCCTTATAAAATTTGACAACACTTTGTTACCCTACACATTGAACAATATTGATTAAAGAACTCTAGCGTAAGGCCCCGATTTATATAAACTTGTAAGGATGAATAACATTGTGGTATCACCAAACAACATGCAACAAAACCACCTAGAAAAAATCATGCCTACTTACCATAATAGCCTCTTAGAGATTTTTCTTATAGTTGTCATACGACATCTAGCTAATTTGGGTGCCTTTGGACCAATACAGGAGTTTTACATAAATGCTTATCATATAGACTCATAATGACTATCATAATTACCATATATTCTCTTACAACTCTTGACAAGTGTCTAAGGACCAAAAAATAGGAGATTCCAAAAGGGGATGACTAGCTAATTTGTTTTTTTCCCAGAGGACAAACAATAAAAGTAACTTTGGCTTTACATGGTATTTTTCACCACCATTGGTAAAATGGTTTAACCTCTTATGGGTAAATTATAAATGATATTAAGAATCAATTAAATAAAGGATACCTAAATATTAATGGTTTCCTACTTGACATCATGCATTGTAAATTACCCCATAGAGATACATAATACAAATTTAGTTATATAGTGATCAAGGGTCGTGGCCTTCTTGCACCAAGATAACTTATCCATGGTCACTGGCTTTGTGAGAGAATTGCAACATTTTTTTAAAATGTCAACTTATTCAATCAAGATCTATCCACTCTCAGCCATCTATTACAATAAGTAATATTGAACATCAACATGTTTAGTATGTGCATGATACATAAGATTTTTGCCCAAACATATGACATGCTAACTGTCACATCCAATCCTCACTATATTGCAATCAAAACCAATACCATTATCAAGCCTTTATAACCAAACTGCCTCCATGGAGGCATGTGTAGTATCGATATACTTTGCATCAATGGTGGACAACACAATTGTAGGTTATCTTTTACTCATCCAATTTACTGCACCTCCAAACAAAGTAATCACATAGCGATTAGTGGATCTTCGACTGTTTAGGTCACCTACCTAATCCGCATTAAAAAAATCCTATATTCCCAATGCCTTATCCACATCATGATTACAATGATAAAAAATAATAAACAAAAGTAACTCACAAGTACCTTAATACCCTTTTACCAAAAGTCCAATGCTCCTTACCTAGGTTAGACATAATCCTCCTTATAACTCTCATTGTTTAGGCTATATCTAGTCTCTAAATCAAAAAAATTACATACGTTAAACTACCAATTATACTAGCATAAGGAACATTAGATATTTCTTAAATAGCATCATCATAATTAGAGTACATGTCTAAACTCAACTTTGCACCAACCAGAAATGAAATAAATATTGGTTTACTCTCCTTTATTTTAAGTCTTTGCAAATAGTAGCAACACACTTACGCTGACTTAACCAAATCTTTTTATGAACTAGATGCTTCCTGATTTTCATCCCAATAATATATAACAACCCTCAAATCCTTCATATTAAATGTATCAAAAAATTTGAGATTTTCACTCTCTAATCATCACATTGTTGTTACCAATAAACAACGTCACATGGACATATAAGATAATAATTGGTAACTAATCATCTATAACCTTAATACAAACATAGTGATCCTCTTTGCTTCTAACATAACCCAAATTTAATGCAAATGCATGAAACTTTTGGTACCACATCTTGGATGACTGTTTAAAATCATACAATGATTTCTTTAACTTGCACACCAAGTTTTCTTTTCCTTTCACAACAAAACCATTAGGTTGTCGCATACGAATCTTTTTTAAAGATCCCCATGCAAGAAAGCTATTTTAACATCCATTCTATCTATCTCAAAATTACAAGAAATAGCAATAGATAATAGGAATCTAATAGAGATTATCTTAGCAATGAGATATTATATTTTATTGAAATCAACTCCCTCTCTAGGAGTATCCCTTGGCTACTAGCGTGGCCTTGTACTACTCTAATCGACCACCTACACCAATATTCTTTTTAAATATCCACTTGCATCTAATGGGAGTTATTCCTTTGGGTAAAATAACAAGATTCTAGGTGTTAGAACTATCCAAAGATATCATCTCCTCTTGCATGGCCTACATCTAATAATCGCTTTCCTCAAAAGAGAATGTATCCTTGAAAGATCTAGGTTTATCATTCTAGTGCTTAGTAAAGAAAAATTACAACAAAATTTTCGGGGCCTATGCTTGTCAACTATATTTTGCAATCTTGTGGACCTTCTCAAAGGTGGAGTAAGAGGTTCTTCCTCATGTTCTTCTTTATTAAAAACTTCTTCAGTTACAAAAGACCCTTTCAAAATTTCACTTGAATTGGCTTCTTCTTTTCCATCTTCTGGTCCATCTTTCTTTTCTTCCACTTGCGCATGTTTTTGCTTAGTTTCAAAGTGCATTGTCTTTGTCTTTTCCTTTGGTTGTTCTTCACTCAAGTCAAATCAAAATTCCTTGAAAATCACATCTCTAGAAAAAATTATTTTATTGGTTAGAGGATTCCAAACTTATAACTTGAGGAGGAAAGTGAGCCAAAGGTATAGAGAGAAACAAAAAATCCCAATAATAAAAAAATGAAGAAAAAGAACAAGCTACACAAATAATTTGAATCCTCTCCTACTCAAGGGGAATCATCTAAGGAAGAGAAGCCTAAATGTGCATATTTCAATAAAAATGGGTATGATGAACATCAATTTATTCAAAATTAATTGACGAGGTGAAAAGTCTTCTAAAAAGAATCAATTCAATTTTGCCTTCAATAATTTCAAGGGTTCATCTGTTGGTCGTAAAATGGGATTTGTAAAACTTGTTAAGCTACGTTGGTTAAGTATGTTAGTGTCGTCGAGGGTAGTTGTCCGTTGCACGATGGTTCCCCATGGGTGGTAACCACAACCCTCGACCGTGTCTTTATATATGCTCTTGTACTTGTTGGATACACTGATGTGGAGAATGATTATTGTACTAGACATTTTGGTATTAATGAAAGCATTTCTTTGAGTTTCTGGTTACTATTCTATCCTATGGTTATTATATGACTGCTGATATGCAATATTAATAACACACCCCACGGGGTAAAAATCTGGCACCGTTGCCTAGACATACTCGGGATAGGAAGGAGTGGATGGTGTATGAACACAATAGGCATACCTGTTGGTGAGATCAACCCAGAGGCCAACGATGCACAAACGAAGCTCTATGACAGAGAAGATACTGCAATGAGGGAATTCTCAATCCTGCTTTAGGTGGCCGTCGAGACCTACGTCCAAAGAGAGGCCACAGAGGCTGAAGTCCCAACAAGTGTCATGTGGGCCGCATTGGAAGTTAGCCCCACAGTGAATCGATTGATGAACCACTTCCCCCGGTGGCTTGCACAGGCATCACTGGCACAAAAAACCTGCCTAGAGGAGATTTCCCATGAGGAGTGATGCCAATAGGTCCTCCGATAGTATGAAGAAAACAATTATCACTAGGAAGCGAAGCGTGATGGCAAGTGGCAAAGGGGAAATTGAACCCTGAACCTTCAGGAGGAATAAAGAACATTCTATACTATAATAATGGTGTCGTACTATTGACATAAATTGTATCTAACGAGATGAATTAATAAATAAGTGTTCTATTTTTATGTGTTGCTGCTGTCTATGAAGATGTACGGGAATTAATGCCCAACTTATTAAATAAGGATAGAAATAAGAGAGCCCTGATTCTTGAACAACAAGTAGAACATAGACGGAGGCTGAGGCAACTTGCCAAAAGACAACATGTCGAAGGGTTTCCCGAAGGGAACCAATGAGGTGTCATGGAGGGAGTTGAAGGAGAACTCTACAGTTTGCCAGAATACCACCGTAGGGTAAGAAGTTGCAAAGAGTTGGTGGAACAAACAAGGTGAAGTCTAAACTTGATTGACGCTACCAGAGACCTATTAAAGAACTTGTCCATTTTGGAGGACAACCAAAGGTGCAGGGGGAGCACAAGGATACCGTACAGGAGGAAATTTGTTTAGTTCAGGGTCAGCAACCTTCTCTGGATGACCCATGAGTGGAGGGTCAAGTACAAGAGGCGAAGGTGGAGGATCACTAGGTACAAGCACATAAGGCATCGAAGGAGTGAGACCCAGCAGTGGGATGACAAGTAAGCAGAAGCTGTCGAAGTTCAACGACGACGGGAAGGAAGATCCCATCCGCCATTGTTGCACTTGCAAAACCATATGGTCAGCGAACAGTGTTATCGACCAGGATGAATTGGTAGTACAATTTCCAGCAACCTTAAGGGGAGTGGCCATCGACTGGTACTCCGATATGGTTAAGGCCAAAGTTGGCACATGGCCCAACCTGAAGAAGGAGTTCGAGATAGAGTTCCAACTCCTCAGAGATGACTATGAAATAGTAGCCGAAATCTATGGCACAAAGTAGAACAAGAATGAGACTATCTGAGCCTATAGTCCGCGGCTCAAGGAACTGCTAGGGAAAATGGAGAGCCAACCAGGGGATGGGTTGAAAAAGAGATGGTTCATGGAGGGACTGAAACACTCCCTTTGGAAGAAGATGAAAATTGTTCCACCAACCTCGTACGAAGATGCATATAATAAAGCGATGGATCTCGAGAGAGAGACCAAGACATCCAAGAAGAAAAAGAAGAAGGATAGCTTGTCTGAGGATGATGACACTTCCAAGGGAAGCAACAACGATGGTGAGTCCGAAAAAAAGGTGCAAGTCCTGTAGAAGGTGTGTAGGGGAAAAAGTGAGACTAGGTTAACATGCCCTAATCCTACCTTTTGACACACATTACAGAATACGAAAGAGCCTAGAGGTATCACACAATTGGCTACTTCTTTTTGTGGAAGAGAGAGCCACGGGCTACCTATTAGGATTTCTATTCCTTTGTTGAAATTGGAAGATCAAATGATGCAAGTTCAATCCCTAACCCCAAAGTGCAAGTATGAACTAATAACAAGATTGCAGAATTGAACTTAAACAATGGAAAGCTGTAAATACAAGGATGAAATAAGAATGCAGGTGCGTACCCGGAGTTAAAATCTGACTGAAAATATTCGGGATGGGGGCGCGGGCGCCACTGTCCTGATTCTGCCCCTGAAACTGCTCCGAAAACTGCTGTTTTTGCACTTTGGAAAAAGCTGTCAAAAATGCTGAAAATGCTGTCGGACCAGGGCGCCCAGTGCCCCTATCCCAGGGACCAGGGCGCCCAGTAGGGACCAGGGCGCCCAGAAGGGACCAGGGCGCCCAGCGCCCCTGTCCTGGCAGGACCAGGGTGCCCCACGCCCCTGTCCTGGTCTTTTTCTCTGAAATTTGGTGGGAAGGTCGGTCTCAGTCTGCTTCTCCCGGATCCGCAACTTGCGGCGTCGTCCGAGTCCCGAAACCTGCACTTATATCTGAAAAGGTGTTTGGGCGGCTATATAGGGTTTTGCCTTAGTCAAACCCCCGCTTCGGTGATTTCCACCTCCACGAATAGCCAAGTTGTATTGTAAAATGTATTGTGTGTGCAGACCTAGTGTGTGTGCAAGGTCCTTAAATGCAAGAAAGCAAACTAGAGCAACCTAGAAAGTAAACCCTAATTGCTTGTAAATGATAATGTAAATGCTCTAAATCAAGATACAAAGTGATCTAAAGCATGAATAAAGGATATATTGAAGCTTATGCAAAGACATGAAAACAACATGAAATCATACCCAACCCTCAAGGGAGGAGTACAAGCCAATCTTCAGTCGGTAATTTCCTATTGTTCTTCAATGTCTTCCAAGCCCTAAGTGGATGAATGAATTTGATAAGTGCTTGATAGAGGAATGTTGAATGTTGTTGAAGTCTTCAAAGATCTGCTCTTTCGCTGCATAGAAGGTCCTTGAAAGCCAAAAATCGGATCCTTTCCAATGAGGAAAGAGAGCTTTTATGTATGAAACCCTAGGTCTTACTTTCGACTTTTGGCCGACCTAGAGATTGAATATCCCGCCAATTTCTTGGGGTTAAGCTTTATTTTATGATTGGATCGTGCTCCCAAAATTTCGGGAAAAATGTCCGGGACCATGTTGAATGGGCGCCATGGTCCCGACAACTTTTCACCAAATTTTCAGGACCGTCAGATATGATGATTTTAGAGAGAATCCCGAAGTTACAGGTGATTTCGAGATGTTTTGACCCCCGAAATCAAGCCCCCAAGTTCAAAATAGGACCTAATCAGGGTTTTTGATTAAATGATGTATTGGAAGAATAAAATGAAAGGGGCACACTTTAATGAAAGGGCCCAACTTTATGATGTGGGAGATGATAAAATAGGACCTTAGACCTAATTAATTTAATTAATTAAGTGCTAAAGGGGAAATGCAATGCAAAATGCAAAATGCGCCAAGGCGGGTGCTAAACTAGGTGTGAAATTGTACCACCCTAGCAAGCGCGTACAATTTACGACGCTACAGAAGGATATGTTGAGGATGATGAAAGAGATGAAGGTTATGAAGGGAGGTCCGAGCAAGACTAACGAATGAGAGATTTGGTGCACGGAATGTAAGACGGACGACCACACGAAAGGCTCCTGCCCAAAGAAGGCCTATTGTGAGATATGCCAGTTGATGGGGCATCCCACCAGGGAATGCCCCTACAACATGAAAACATGAAACCAACAAGTATTGCTTATGTAGGAACAACCAACTACATCGGGCAGTATCGACAGCTCCAAGGTGAAAAACAATGCAACATTGGGAGGCTACCGAGATAACTGATGGGGAGGATGAAACAACAATAACAATATAAGGAGCAGGATCCAATACGACTCCAAAGGCCGAACGATGATACAATGCAGAGTGTGCAGCCAGTGGGGGAACTTCACTTGAGATTGCCCGAAGGGAGAGGCCACACAATATTTGTGCAAATGGTGCGGACCAGGAGACCACAAAGATGCCACCTGCCCGAAGTTCAGTGTCAACTTGCTCAATATTGAGGAAACCAAAGAAGAGAGAGTGTTGGCCGTAACCCATGCCCAAGCTAGACAAGCAACGTGCCCAGACACAGAGATGGAGAAGCGAAGGGTACATGAAGAATGGGAAGAAATTGAGAAAGAGATACGAGAGAGGTCGAAGGCGAAGGGTACGAAAGGTACTTCCAGCTGATTGGAGGCTATACTAAATCAAATTTTCAAACTGGAGGTTCCTGTGAAGGTACAGAACCTCCTCCAGACAATGCCTCAATTACGAATGACGTTGCTAAATAATCTCTCCCAACCATGCACCAATACCAGCCACCACATGGATGTTCCTGGGGGCTCTGCAATAGACCCCATGTTGCTAGAAATTAACACTAGAAGGAACCCGACCGTTATGGAGATGGGTATCCTTGGCACTATTCTAAATACCATCATTGATGGTGGATTAGGAGTGAATGTTCTTCCAGAAGAAACCTGGTGGAAGCTGGGGAAGCCAACACTGTGGCCATCTACATTCAATTTGCTGGGAGCAGATCAACATCGAATCAAACCCACCGGGACACTGACAGGCCAAAAAGTTACCATTGGGGTGCAACCCTTCATAATAGACTTCGTGGTAATCCCACTAAAGAAAAAAGGGTATGATGCGATCTTAGGGAGAGGGTGGCTGGTGGCAGCCAAAGCCACCCACAACTAGAAGAAGAACACTCTGTCTATGGAGAATGTTGGAAGGAAGTTTATTATAGACCTTAGGACTCAATTGGTTAGTGAGGAACTGGCATCATCTTCGGAATCAGAGGGTGAAGGAGAAGGTGACCTGAGGGACGAAGGACGAGGCTGCATGGAGCCCAACGACAAAGGGATTCTCAAACTAGGAGAGTGCTCCGAGGATGAAACAGGGTCATTGAACTGGCTCTTCCACTGGTAGATGGAGGATTATGAAATATTCCAGAGCTACAAGCTCGAAGCAGAGGAACCAGAGCAAGTAACATAGGAGGTGTACCTGCTAGAGTATAGAGAATATTGGAAGGGAGACGCCCGTGTGAGTGACACCACCGCACACTAGTTCTCGAAGGAAGAACCCATCAAGTATCAAGAGGTAAAATTGAAGGAGACAAACCTTGACGACGTAGATAATCCCAAGATCATTCATGTCGAAAATGATTGGAAAGCCTTCAAAATTTTTATTCTTCTTCTTCTTCTTCTTATGTACGGAAAGGAGACCGTGGTCCCTGTAGAATTTATGGTTCTAGGTCTTCAGATGGCCATTGAAAATAAACTTGCCATCAATGGGTCCAAATTGAAACCCTACCACGAGAAGCGCACAGGGGACCCGAGAGGCCGGAAGGACACTCGAGAGTCCATAGGGGGACTCGAGAGGATGGAAGGGGACTTGAGAGGCCGAGTAGGCGACTCGAGAGGCACGAGACCAAAGCGGGAGACTCTTGGGCGAGGCAAATCGAGAAGGATGAAGGGCAATCCTAGAGGCATGGGACCTGAGTCGAAGACTCTCTGGACAATTAGATTAGGAAATTAAATTGAATTTTTTTAAATATATATATATATATATATATATATATATGTTTTTGAAAGTAGTGGTGGGACCACCATATGGTGGAACCACCATGATGAGACCACTGTGCGGTGGGACCCGGTGTGGTGGGACACCGTATGGTGCACCACCTGTGGTGAAACACGGTACGGTGGAACCACCATGGGTAGACCACCATGCGGTGGGACACCGTATGGTGCACCACCGTCGACGGAGGTCACCTATGGCAGAATACCACTGTAGGCCTGAAGGAGCACGACACGATAGGGATAAATGATGGTGATGGGATGTGAAATGAAAAATGCGCTGACATTCAAACAAGCATGCATTTAATTTTAAAAAAAAAATTATGACCAGATTGAAAAATCATTCGATGGAGTCTAGAGGTAGGATGTTGAAAAAATTAGTGTAGAAGAAGGTTTTTGGCATCTTAAAATATCACAAAAATGATGTGCGCTATGCACTTTCGTTGGGGGTACTGCCCCAAAACCGCCAATTTATTTTTGAGCTATAATACACTTTTGAGTTGGGAAAAGGGCATCAGAGAAGTCACGGTAAGTGTTGGGGTTGTTCCGTACTGTGAGAAAGAAGCCTGAAGCTAAGCATTGGTGGGGAAGCCATCAGCCATAGAGGGAGACGGATTTGGAGGTTGCGAACAAACAGAGTTTGAGGGAAGGCATTGCAAGAACGCGAAGTAGTATGGAACCAGGGAGTTATTTAGTTTAGTTATCAGCCTCTAGGGAGTGTGATGGAGGATTTGACGTGTCTCCTAGCCTTTGCGCCAGAGGGTTGTGGCCACTTCCAGGCATGAATGGTATGCTTTGAGGAACTCGAAGTATGTCTCGGTTGGAGGTGAGGTTGCCTTGGTGGATGCACAGAGGGCTCGGGAGGAGCTGACCACCAGGTTGGAGGCAGTAGTAGCATTAGACTTATCTCATCGTACCTAGGAGTTGGATGTCGAGAGGGCAACACGGGTGGCTATCGAGGACAAATTGGCTAGGGAGACAATATCATTTGAGTTGTGGTTGGTGGAGGCTGAGACTGAAAAGTGTGTTTTACAGACAAGTTTGGTTTAGGCACAGGAGGAGTGTGATGTCAAGGAAAAAGAACTCCTTGCGGAAGAAATAATGGTGAAATCCACACTTGAGAATCAGATGGTAGCAGAAAAGGGTTTTCAGGCGAGGACGCAACAAGAGTATGAGTTCCGGGCTCGACTGGCATCAGTAGTTCCTGCATCTTCTTCATCGGCGGTGCAACTACCTCCTTCAGGGATGCCCCCTCAGCCCCTTCTTCTCAGTGATTTTCTTATTGTATACAATGTACTTCATCCCCATTTTGTTGTCGTAGTCCTAGATTTTTGTCCTTGTCGTTCGGAGATGACTTTTCTTAGGGGGGGAATGATAATGGTCATAAAATGGGCTTTGTACTACTTGTAAGCTACATTGGTTAAGTATGTTAGTGTCATCGAGGATAGTTGTCCGTTGCATGACGGTTCCCCACGGGTGGTAACCACAACCCTCGACCGTGTCTTTATATATGCTCTTGTACTTTTTGCTGGATACACTGATGCGGAGAATGATTATTGTACTAGACATTTTGGCATTAATGAAAGCATTGCTCTGAGTTTCTGGTTACTATTCTATCTTATGGTTATCATCTAACTGTTGATATGCAATATTAATAACACACCTCACGGGGTAAATATCATCATCTTCTTCTTCTTCATCATAAAAGCTAGAGAGACATAATAGGCAAGCACTTGTAGCATTTATTTTCTAATTTAGAGAGGCAGGTATTTGAATTTGGAGCCTCACATCATGAGGATCCATCATAGAGCATGTTCTCTTTATTTGGGTCTTGTTCATCACTACACATACTAGTGGATAACAACACATATATGTGTGTTTGTGGGAAGGGATCTATTATAATGGATGGTAGAGTATTCAATGATTTTATATGTGTGCCTTCATTGTGAACCAATATCCTTTCTATCTATTAAATCACACATGATGGAGCAAGAAAGAGTGTAGATTTCATACCAGATTTTGACATTATTGATATTTGCATAGGAGGCGAATAGTTGCAATTGCAGAGATTGATCACTAATCTCAAGTCTACACCTCACATTTTGCTCCTTTTGTTTCTTTGGCTAATGTGCACACTGTGGCAATTAGTGTGGGAACTTTTGAGGTGATTCAGTATGGTCATTTGAATCTGGGAGTTCTTTCATCTGCTAAGGTTCCAGAGACATGTACTTTTTATTTTTTGTATAAATTTTGTCATAGTATAGAGAAATATTTTCATTGGTTCATTGTGGCTAGATATATCAAATTGTAACTAAACAATGCATATTCTGTTTCTAATTTTGAGTAGTTGTAAAATGGATAAATAAAAAAAGTTGGATCCTAGTATAATATAGGAGATTAGTTCTCAATGAAGACATATATCTTTGCAAGAACCTAATTTTTGTTCCATTACAACCCTAAAACATCACAATCATTATCTCCATAGTATAAAATCTATTTATACTGATTCCCTTATGATGAAAAGTTGTTTATGGGTGCTAACATATCAAATATGGTAGTTACAAGACAATAGGATGCATTTATGGTGTCGAGTCATTTGGGAGGGGAACGGTAACATACATTCATGTTAAGGATTAAAGTATGTAAGGAATTAAGGGTGACAATCCATAAATATGAAAGGTCAACAAACACAAAACATCAAGAAAACTCTAGAAATAACTCAAACTTGAAGACTTTTTAAGTTGCATCTTTAGACATTTATAGACCTATTTAAGATGTTTTAGATTGATTATAAATAATAGATCTCATGTATAACTAAAACACAAAATACAAGGTACTCAATAGATTTGAGTCCCAAAACCTTACATAATTGAGGTTTACGGAATGTTAATATAAAACATATCATAAAACTAGTCAGGGAATAATGTTTCTTTACAGTTGGAAATACGCTCATCACTTTATTCTCCCGCTGCCATGATTCTTCATGTATGCTTTCACATTAAGCAACATTGGAGAAGCAAAGCTGGATGCAGAGAGAACAGAGATCGAAACATTGTATCCCTGGTCAAAAAGAAGTGCACTGGTGAGTAAAACTTGGTGAATGTTTATAATTTACTGAAAGAAATAAACATATATTACAGACCATTTGTTTTTGGAAAGTTTTGTTCTTTCTAGACTGTATTGCAGGCAAGTTTTTGGAGAGCTTGGTTCTTTCAACATTATTGATTGTGGAAGCTTGAAGTCTTTAATGATATGGCATTATTTATATTGTAGTGGTTTTTTCTGATAATAACTCTTTGACTCTAGGTTTGGTCATTGAAAAACCCCTGCTATCTTTACCTCTGATTTTTTTTATGATACGTACATTCGAACCCTAGCTTAGGGTTTAGCGGTCAGCCTGATCAATTATCAGTTTTTCTCTTGAGTTTAGTGGTCAAACCGATTACAGTCAGAGTATCTTAAAGAAAACCCGACGAAATCTCAGTTCGCCCTAAAATTCATACAGAAAAGGGTTCAAGTTTTTTAAATTTAAGTATATTTTCAAAACGCGTTATCGGTTAAATCAACACTCGCATGTAAAAAGATAATGAAAATCGCGACCTGTTGCAGACCATCGGCCTTTGTTAAGTGCTGTTGTGACTGCAACTGTTGAAAAGGGACGTGACTTGGGCCCTAAATTTGATGACCGTATAACTTATTTAGCCATTTTTATACAATTAAAATTCCACTAGCCAATAAATACCAAATAGAAAACTGTGGCAGAATTGACATCGGTAATGTACATATGCGATACTATTTCGTCCAGATACTACAAGCTATGAACCAGTGAATAATTAATGAAAAATTTAAAATATTTATGCCTATCTTTTAGCCAATTAATCTCACACAAGAACACATTTCTTGTATTTTTATACTTTTTTGTTTGTTTCTGAATGTTGCCAATGTCGCACTTGTTTGTCAAAATTAATTAGCCTGTATAAACATTTTTCTTGCTACTCAAGTAATTATGTTGATAAGATGTGTGTTAAACACAGATTCATATTTCATGAGAAAATACCTTGAGCTTGGTTTGTCTATGCACATATATAGCTGCTGTTTTTGACAAGTTTGTAATACAATTTGAATGTCAGATTTGGAAGCAGAAAGATGTCAAGCAAAGTAGTAAAGGTATGGGATTTAGTCGAGCTCATCTGGGACCAAACGGATTAGTATATTTTTTTAAAGATTTAGTTAATTTATCTTAAGTTTCTGATTAGATGTTTTTTGTGATTTAATATTTGGTATTTCTTAGATGCTCTTGTGGCAATGTTGTTTTATTTCTTGCCCTCATTAATGTGTTAGTGATTTTGTTTAGGTGAAATATGAAAACATGATGACACGGCTTCAGGTAATTTATTGGCATGGGGTACCGCATGTATCTTTGCATGAACTGAAATCCAAGATTTTTGATCTTTTCAAGTTGAAGGGGTTTGCCGATGAGCTTATTTTAAGATATACAGACGAAGAAGGTGATAATATCGTTATATTAAATGATGATGGTTTATGGGATGCACTCACAGAGAATAACCACCCCTTTTATATTGAAGCATCGTTCAGTAGGAGCGAAGAAAGTTCTCTAAAATGCAGTGAAATTAGCTTTCAAAATTTGGGGCCATTTGGTGGTGGAGGGGGGACAGAATGGGACGATGGATATTTTGAAGGAATAAACGGAATTACTATAACCAAGAGTTATGCATCTTTGCTTTCCATTCAAGTTAGTTATGCTACTGTAAAGGATACCACTCGTACTGGAGCTCGACACGGAGGAGCAGGGGATCATGAAATTTGTACGGTAATTAATTAATATGCCAGTAATTATACGAGTAATTTTCATTTCCATTCTCTGATGTGTCTTACAGAAACATTGGCTTTGGTTTGCAGAAATTTATGTACCCAACTGAAAAGCTTCAAAAGATAAGTGGATATTGTGGAGTTGTAGAAAATAACTGGACGGTCATCAAATGTTTGTCGTTTGAAACCAACTTTGCCAAATATGGTCCATTTGGTGTTGTAGATTGGGCTCCTTTCGAGTTTGATTTGAGATCAAGGAATGTATTTGGTTTTTATGGCCGATCTTCCTATAAATATTTGGACTCTATTGGTCTGCACACCTACTCAATACCACCAAAACTTGGAAAATGAAGCTAAATCAGCTGTGAGTGTAGTTTAGGAAAGGTCATAATCTGCTTTGTTGCATCTCTGTCCGACCATGGTGTATCACAAAGTTAGTGTTATATGTCTGTCCTAAGTGTGAACATAGTTTATGCAGTTAGTGATATTGTGCTGCTGCTTTGGGTAATTGGCCCACAGATTTACTAATCTACAAAACAGTGAAGACTCTGAATTTTAAATCATTATTTGCTTTCTGTTTTGCTATACTTGGTGTAATACTTGTTAAGGAAATGTCCTCATCTGTTTTGTTCTCTCTCACCATGCTATACTTGGTGTAATGGTTTACTTTTGTTCGCCACAATGTCTTCATTCACTCTGTTAGAGTTAAGAAGGCTTTAAAATTTAAACTTTTACTCGTGTTTTTTAATACTTAATATCTAAGTGTATCTTTTACTATCATAGCTAATGTATTTTTGTTTGTCAACTGATGGACATTATACACATATAATTACAACTTGAATGACTGGCTGCTTTGCCCTTCGCTAGTAAATTGATTTTTATATTTTACAGGTCTTTTCTTTTCAAGACATGTCTATTTAGAAACACCCTTTGTTAGTAAATGAAGGGGCATGAATTGTAGGCAACATTTCTTCCATCAATATATATTGATAATTAAATATAAATTATATCAACTTTCCTCTTCTATGTGAAGATTATATGTATTGCCAATTTCAAAGCACTGTTCAATAAATTATTGCCCATTTTAAGGAGGGACCCAAAAATGAAATGATTGTTCAGTTTTTGGTACAGTTTTCTACTTCTAGTTACGGAATGGGTAAATCAGATGTTCATGTGAAGGTTTGAGACATATTTATTTTATTATTTTTTGAGAATTTAAATATATTGTTTATGATAAGATATTGAATATGAGGTTAATAGTGGACTTGTAAGAACATTTTCTAGTTTTACAAAATAATAATAATGGATTGTAATCCTATTTTTTCTTTTGTAAGAGAAAAATTACAAAGTTTTGTGTTATAAAAACCATAATACATTTCCATTCAGGCTTTGCTGTGACCAAGCCTTGACTTAGCAGTACCAAATATGCAAGTTCATTATGATTTTTAAAAAATGTTCACATAATTGATTATTTTGTTCTAATAGTAATTTTTTTAGTATTTTGACCCAATTGTAGTTTTTTAGTATATTCTTGGTCTCATCTTTGTACATATACCTCATAATTAATTTAATAAAAGAAAGATTTTTGAGTAAGCCCTAGGTTGGACAACAATATTTTAGATCCATTTTTGGGTAGAAATAAGCTTGCTAATCTTGCTTCTATGAAGATCCTATCAATATTTTGAAAGGATATCTATGAATTCTAGTAAGATTTTGAAAGGGTCTCTAGACATAAAGGAGAGGAGTCACCCTTCACACTTGGTTCACTAGGAAAAAGGGGCAAACCCTATATTGAGGAAAGAAAGCACATGTTGCCTATTCAAGAGAGGAAAGGTGGATTTGTTGCAATAAGTCACTTAATTAAGAACACCAAAATATCCTTGTTTTGAAGTTGGAGATGAAGTGTAATGGATAACCATGCCACTTAAAGATAAAAAACATTGATCTATAGATTTTGTTTTCAATAGTTGATGCTATCTAACCTAAATTTAAATCGATAAATTTTCTTTTCACTAGTCAATGCTATCTAACCTATATAAGTCGATATATAAAACATACAAACAATATGATGTATTCATGTTCTATAGTCCTTTTTATTATTGATTATGGTTCAAAATTTGACAAAGAATATCTTCTCCAAAGGGAATTATTTTTGGGGTGGGTTTCTCTTTGTTTGAAACCCTTGTTCCTAAGATTTAATTCTAAATCTAAATTCTAGGTTGATGCTTGTTTGGGTTCATCTACAATATTTACCTTTGCATTTCTTGATTGGACTCAACTCAAGAGGTTATTGGAAATGGACTAGATAGGTTTATAGTTTTATCTAAGGTAGGTTAATAGATATATCTAGTTATACACTATCATGCTCACATACCGATGCACATGAAAGGGGACAAGCAAACAAGGAGCCCAAAGAGTTAGGGTTGTTAGTATGAACCAAAAAGCAAATAAGCACAGAAAACTCTAAAAACCTTCAAATACTTATCAAAGGAGATGAAAAGAAAACAAGGGAAGCATAAACAAGTGAAAGAAGAGAGAAGACACTCCTTAAGATGCTCCCATTGTTCTCTTGATATCTCTCCCTTGTTCTTCTCCTCTCCAAGATCCAAAAGCTTGCTTGAGTGTAGTCCTCGGTATTAGCATGTAGCCATGGATGTCAAATGAAGGATTGAATATGGTTGAAAATGTAGTTCTATTGCTCCGCAAATGCAAAAATAGAAATTCTATGAGAAAGCTAAGTAAAATGCTTATGCAACTATAGTAACAATGCTAAAAAATGCTTCCTCCTTTGCTTGAGGATGAAGGTTCCTTTTATAGGCAAAATGGTTGATTCAAGGGTTAAGATTGATTTGGCTTATGGAGGGCTAGGATTGCATGAGGAGGATTTGATCCTCAATTCATGTTTGAAACTTCCACCAATACAATGGTGGCAAGTGGCACCATGAGAGGGCTTGAGAGGATAGGGAAGAAGCATTAAATGCTTGAGGAGAGTAACCTCATGTGGTTGGGTTATTGGATAAAACTATTACCCAATGGTAAAGTTGTTACCCAATGGGTAAACTCTTGTGCAAGGTTTACCCATGGTTAGGATTTGGCCAAAGGGGATGAAACCCATGTAGGGTTCGTGTGTTGAAGAAGGAAAGCTTTTAAGAGTCTGTAAAATTCTTAAATGGGTGAGATGATGGGTTGAGGGTTAATTTGGGATTAGGATTGTGCAAATATTTAGAAAGGGGTTTAGGCTAATTAGAAGGGATTAGAAGAATCTAGAAGAAGGATTAGTGAACAAGTGGGCTTTCTAGGAGAATTCAAGTGGGTGAGGATTTAGGATTAAAATAAAAATCCATTTATTTCAAATAGTTGTGCAACTTGCATTTGTAGAAGAATGCAAGTGGATGAGCATTATAAATAAATATTCATTTTTTTTAAATAGAGATTTTGGTTAGGCATTTTAAATAATTTTTTTTAATTTATTTAAATGAGAGGAAAGGGGGTGATTAAATAAATTGATAGATTTATTTAATAGTTGGACTATAGTTAGCAATTTTAATTTTAATAAATTTATGAAATTTATTTAATTAAATTAGAAGAATAGGTTTAAAATGAATTAATTAAATGTGAATTTAATTAATAAAACAATATTAGTGCATTAAATAAATATTAAATATTTATTTAATACATTGTAGTTAGTAAGACATAGTGATCCATGACAATATTTTTTCATAGGATCTCACAGGCTTACTGAATTTCCTACATAGACACCATGAGTATTTACCCCAGAACTTCATTGGAACAAATCCATAGATAGTAAACAAAGAAAAACATATCATGAACCATCTTAACCACTCTAATTACTTGTGGATATCCTAGAGTAGTGTAAGAAGTTGATACACAAAGTAATAATTGGTCCAAGTGCTTATTAGCCAAACAAAATCTTCTTGTCAAAGAAATATGTCACCATAGCTTGTTGTAAGGAAAGATGGTATCCTTCTTAAGATGGTTTTTGCATATGTGTTGCTTAAATGTTTGATTGTTTGTTGATTTGATAGTTGGTCATCTTTTAGGTAGCTCAAATGTTGTTTTGTGTCTGAATTGATGTTTATGTACAAGGAACAATTTTATTGCAATGTTTTTGATTGATTTTGATATTTTCTCATGTTTTTGGTTTTTGCATTTTTGAATGTTTTTGTTTTATTTCAAGATATTTTCTGATTGTTTTTGGATTAGTTTAGGACATTTTCTGATTGTTTTTGGCTTATTTTAGTATATTTTTCAAATGTTTTTGGATTATTTTAGTACATTTTCTGAATGATTAACTCAACGAATCACCAGTGTTGAGAATCTACTCCCATAATTAGGTTAAAAAGGTTGCCCCCAGTTAGGTATCAGTGTAAAAGCATGATGCAGGACACATGAGTCAATAACACTGATTACAAATTGGTAACAAGCTATGGTAGATATGATGTATGAGCAGATGCATGGATTTGATCGTAACAATTTTGAAAGACAATGGAGCCACAATGTTTACAAATGACTCTTGTTTACCAGGTTTTCACCATCCTACTTATCCAAGGCTACTGAAGTGTTTTTCACCATTTGGATGAATGATTTTTTTCCTTGCTTTTTCTATTTTTTTGTATTATTCTATACTTTTTCTGAATTTTTTGGTCTTTTGATATTTTTTGAGCTTGATTCTCCACACAACTTATGTGTTGAAATTTTTGAGATGCATGTTGTTTATTGGATCTGCTAGTGGTTCCCCTTTTGAAGTTGCTAACTGATATGCCCCAGATCGAAAACGGTAGTGATGACATATGGACCTAGCCAATTGGATTCAAATTTGCCTCAGTGTTCTCTATTTGGTTGATTGTGAGGATTCTTTTTGAGAAAAAGATCTCCTACCTCAAATGTGTGAGGTCAGACCCTATGATTATAGATTTTGCTCATGCGTTCCTAATATGCCTTAAGCTGATTGTAGGCAACTTGTCACTTCTCATCAAGCCGTTCTAAGTCCTAAAGACAGGAGACTCGGTACTCTTCATCATTAATCAGATTGTACAAGGAGACTTGTAGGGATGGTAATTCAACCTCAATAGGCAAGATAGCTTTTTCTCCATAAAAAAGTGAGTATGGGGTTGCACTTATTGGGGTTTGAATACTAGTTTGATATGCCCATAGTGAAGGATTTAGATAAATGTGTCAACCATGAATTGCATCATTGACTGTCTTCTTTAAGATCCTCAAAATTTTCTTGTTTGCGGCTTCTACTTGACCATTTTATTGTGTGTAATATGGGGTGGAGAAATGGTGTTGGATATGAAACTTCTCATAGAGTTCTTAGACATTTTGATTTTTGAAGGGAATCTCGTTATCTGTAAATAGTTACATAATGATTCCATTCTTTTTTGATGAGATGGGCATGGGAACACCATACTAACAAATGATGTAATTTAGGATGAATGAAGCAATCTACTTGTCGGTGACTTGGGTTAATGGAACAACTTCGATCCACTTTGTGAAGTATTCAATGGTAGTAAAGATGAATTTATGACCATCAAATGAAGATGGATGGATTTTACCCACAAGGTCAAGTCCTAGTGACAAAAAGGCCAGGGTGTTGCAATGGGTTGTAGTTCTTGTGTAGGTGCATGTATCAAATCTCTATGTACTTGACACTTCTTGCACTTTCTAACAAAGTAATAGGATTTTTTTCATGGAGGGCCAATAGTATCCTATTATCATGATCTTTTAGCCAAGTAAGGGCCACTTGAGTGAGCCCCATAGATACCTGCATATACTTCTTCTAAAGTTGTGGTCATCTCACCTTGCACTAAACATTAGAGGAGAGTACCATCAAGACCTCATCGTTATAGGGTTTTGACAATGATTATGTATCAAGCGGAGTGGTGTATGAAGGTTTTTCATTGATTGTTCAATTGGTTTGGCGGAAGGATTTGATCGTGTAGGTAAGCATAAAATTTACCATACCATTGGGAATTGGGACCGATGAGTTGACATAACATCTCATATTTTGGGATATCATATGTGAGGATCCAAAGATGTTCAACTAAGAACTTGTAGCATGTTGAATTTTGTGGAAGGTCAAGAAGAGAGGCTATTGTATCCACTGCATCTGTAACTCTATTTTTCTCTTAAATAATCTAATCAAAGGTGATAGATGTGAATAATTCCTTGAAACTATCAACCTTTTTTTTCTAAGACATAAGTTTATTATCCTTAGTTTGGTAATCATCATTAAACTATCAAATTACCAGTTGTAAATCATCGTATATCTATAGCTCCTTGAAGTTCCATTGTATGGCCATCCTTAGTCCTATGATCAAGGCCTCATATTGTGCTTTGTTGTTTGTGCATGGGAATGTGAGCCTATATGATTTTGGAATGCTATCACCTTGAGGTGTGATAAAAAGAATGGCAGCTCTTGAACCATGCCTAGTGTATGACCCATAAAAAATATAGCTTCCATTGTTGTGTTGGCATGACTGTGAAGATCTCCTCATCTGAAAAATTTGAGATAAGTGAATGGTCTCCTATGAGTGGTGCTTCAGTCAATTGATTTGCAATGGCTTTCCCTTTGATTGCTTTACACTCCACATACTCTATGTTGAACTCATCGAGGATCATAACCCACTTTCCCAAGCCATTTGTTAGTGTTTCTTTACTAATTAAATACTTGAGTAGATCTATCTTAGCGATGAGTTATAACTTATGTGTCAACATGTAGTTCCTTATTTTGGTTGCTGCTAAAATTACTACGAGAAAAGATTGTTCAATGGGCGTATAATTGAGTTCATACCCTACTAGTATCCTATAAATGTAGTGTACTACCCATTATTTTCCTTCTACATTATGTTGTGCTAGTAATACCCCTAAGGCCACAACCATAGCTGATATGTATAATAACAAGGGCTTATCTAGAGATGGTATTGTTATTAATGGTGGTATCATCAGGTAGTCCTTAAGCTACTAGAATGCTCGCTGGTAGTTCTCTTCCCATTTGAAGTGGACATTCTTCTGTAGAAGATGTGTAAATGAATTCATGACATTTATCAGCCAATTGTGCAATGAACTGATGGATTGATTGTAGCTTCCCTTGTAATGTTCTTAGTTGATTGATTTTCTTAGGAGGTAGAATCTCTATGATTACCTTTACTTTTTCAGGATGAACCTTGATTCCTTTGTTTGAGACAATGTATCCTAGGATCTTTCTGGAAGTCACAACAAAGACACATTTCTTTGGGTTCAGGTAGACATTATACTATTCTAGTCTGGTGAATATTTTGTCATTATTGCAAAGTGACCCTCACTTGTTAATGATTTAGCTAGCAAATCATCCACATAGTCTTCCATTAGTGTATGCATCATGTGGTAGAATATGGTAGTAATTTCCCTTTCATAGGTGGCTCTTGCATTTTTGAGACCGAATGGCATCACATTCCAATAGTATGTTCCCCATGGGCATGTGAAAGTAGTTTTGTGTTGATCTTATGGGGTGATCTTAATCTATTGTATCTCGAGAACCTATACATGAGAGATGGCATCGCATGCCCTGCTAATAGGTCTATGATCATATCAAAGTTAGGTAGAGAGAAGTCATCCTTAAGACATGCTTTGTTTAGATCTTTGAAATCTGTACAAATACAGATACCCACAGTCAATTTTGCCACTGGTATGATGGTGGAGATCTATTCTGCATAGTCAATTGGTTTGATGAAACCAACATCTAACAACTTTTGGAGTTCATCTTTCACTAAGAGTTTGATCTGAGGATGCATTTTCCTCATCTTTTGTTTCATTGGTTTTTCTCCTTCTACTAATGTCAAGTGATGTATCAATAGATCTAGATCAAGTCCTAGTATGTCTACATAGGTCTATTCAAAATTGATCTGTCTCTTTTGAAAGAACTACACAAAATTAGGATCCTCCTTTGGAATCAATGGTTCTGTTAGGTGTGTCATGTGGGGATTTTCTGGTGTTCCCAAATTTATTTCTTTTATTTCCTCCATAAGAGTAGCTGATCATTCTTGATTTGTGTTGAAGGGGATAATGTCAAACCTTTCATCCTTAGGCACCTTAGAGAGGTTTTCACCTCAGATGCGTCCTTTGTTTTTACTTTTTTGGGACCTAAAAGTGTTGTTGTGCGGTTTTCACTTGAAGATCCGATTTTGATTGTAATATTTTTATGACTGAAAGGTTTGGCATTCTCTCCAAACTAAGTTGCACTGTTTAGTTCAATAGCATACCCAATATTGTGATCCCTGCTTAGTATATCATCCTGTAATTCGAGAAAGTCTATTATCGCCTCATCATTTTGGAAGGTGTCAAGGCACAAGGGATTTTGTTGGTCCCAGTTAATGAATTTGGGATGGATAGATGGAATTGCTTCATCACTTAGGTTGAGCTCATAGGATGCATCAATTATGGTTAAGATGGAGGTATTGAGGTCATTGTCAGTACTCTCCTTTTTATAATAGGGCTCGAGAGGTGACCTATCTCTCTTAGAAGTATCCTTAGTATCTGGATCCCAAAAGGTTTTGATCCACGCCTCTCCTTCAACTCCTTTATCATTAAAAGTATCAAGAGAATCCTCTTGAGATTTATGTGAAGATAAAGAACCCCATTTGCACTCATGCGAATCCATATCAGAATAAATTTGTAAAACTCTGTCAGTGTATTTTATAGGGATGTTTGTAGGTGTAAAAGGTTTGTCAACAACTGGTATAGGTGTTGTATCTGATGAGGTTGATGGTGTTGCTTGGGTATCTGAAATAGACAAGAGTGGTAACCTAGAAGTTATTGACTTCTATTCAACATAACCCTTTTTCTTTTTGGTTGCATGTGTAGACTTTGAATGAGAAGTCCTTGTGTGACTTTAATTTTCAGATGTCATAGGTTTGTCTATAATGGACATTACCCTGATTCTATGAGTGATGAACTTAGAATTTGGCTGATTTTGTTTGATTGTAAGCTTGAGCTTGGAAGAGCACCTTGAATTAGATTTGAATTCGAGTTCCATTTTATCTCTTGATTTTAACAAGGGTTGTAATGGCTCTTGTACACCTTGCTTGTAGGATCCTAATACACTATGACCATCATAGCCCATTTTTGCATCATGGTAAAACCTTTGTCATACTTCTTTGTAGGGATCTTGATTTGTTGTTTACCTTTATCTGAAGGGTCCTTGTAAATCCACCCTGCCAAGTCTTCATCAATGGTTTCCTTTTCTTGTGATCTTTGTAGGGTGAATCTATCACGTGTGTAGGTATTTGCTGCAACAGGTGGTATGCGTAAAATTTGTGGTTTACCATGAGTCCTAGCTGAGAGAGGTAGTTTTCCAACACAGACAAGTTGGCTAATTTTGTACTCTCCTGAGCCTTCATCCTTTACCTTCATCTTTAGCTTGTTTTGTTTGGGTGTAGGGATCGATGTAGAGGTGAGAGAAGTTGGGTGGACATATGATGATGAGGTGGTGACTTCTCTGTTGCTATATATCGTGATACTTGGTAGAGGCGTTATATTGTAGCAAAAGACGAATGGGTTAGCATCACCAAGGATAGTAATCTCCACTCCATTAAATAGAAATTTGATGCACTGATGGTAGGTGGATGGTATTGCTTGCATGGCATAAATCCATGATCTACCCAATAGGAGATTGTATGGAAGAGGGAGGTCTAGGACTTGACAAACCAAATCCTTCACCATAGGTCCTACCCTTACTGGTAGAGTAGTGCACCCTTTTGAGGAGCATTCTGCATCATGATAGGCCTTAATGGTGATCTTGTTTTTGGCATCAACTTCTCCCTCTGCATATCCCAATGCTATTATTAATTGCAATGAACAAATGTTGAGGCCGACTCCATTGTCAATGAAGACTTGCATGATTTTGTGTTTATGTATGAATCCCTCAATGTGAAGAGGGATGTTATGCAGTTGTTGAATGGTTGCATCGTCATTCTCAACAAAAGTGAGACATGACGACGATTTGAGAACTCCAACGATGGATTAAAATTGATCCATGTTTAGGTTGGATGGAATTGACGTTTCTTGGAGAGCTTGGTCCAAGATAGTTTTATGTGAGGGTGATAGGCACAAAATCTCTATTATTGAAATGAGTGTTGGCATCTTATCTAATTGGTCCATAAAGCTATATTGTTTGGGAAAGTATGCTACTCTTTATGGTGCTCCTAGTAAGACAATCTTGCTACAGTGGGTAACAACATTACATTCAATATTTCTTCTTTTGATTGTAATGGTTGCAACTTGTTCACTAGAATCATAAAGATTATTAATGGTATAGGTATATGGTACATGTGTATAATTTGTTGTGCTATCTTGATTCTTACCTTGATGAGAGGGACCTCCTTTCTCATATTATGGGAGTGGATTCTTGAACATGGTGTGATCTATATTGGAAATTTTTTTACTATGCCCATCCACTTGTAGGTCACCATTTCAAGGGGTTCTCCCAAGGGTGTATATGTTCAATTTGGTTTGTAAGTAGAGTACCTGTTCATAGGTGCCTCGTGTTGTGTGTTGGGAGCTCTATTTCCTTGATTGTTTGGGGACCACCTTGATTGGCATTGTTATTCTTATAATTATCCACTTGACCAACTATTTTACTATTGGTTGGGCTATCTTTATAGTCTTTGCATCTACACTACCATTGTTAATGATGTTTTTGTTCTTGGATGAAAACTTGGGTTTGTCACTATTATATGTTAGGTGTGGATTGTCCTTGTTGTCTTTATAGATTTTGACAAGTCCCTTTTTGATAAGAGATTTCTTGATTTTAAGTCCTTGGGCTATCTTATCTTTAAAAGAGTCCAAACATGAAATCACATCTCTTCATTTAAGTTTGAAAAGAAGATTTCAACTAATTGTTCCTTAGGAATGGGGAAGGAACATCTGCTAGAAAGGTATCTCCATAGGTGCAAGAATGTTGAGAATAACTCTCCATTCTTTTGTTTAGTGTTGTATAAATCAGCCATGGAGACATCACATTCTATGTTGTGTGCATTATGAGTGAAAAATTCTTGCACTAAGTCATCAAATGTCCAGATTTCATTGGACAAGCATGAAAATGATTGCATAGCCAAGCCTCCTAAACTTTGGGGAAGAGATGGATTAAGCACGTTTTATCATACACAACCTCTAAGAAAGAAGAGTAGAATTCTCTCACATGGTCTCTTGGATCCCCCTTTCCTTTGTATTTGTCAAATTTTGGATTCTAAAACTTTTGGGAGAAATGAGGCATGACCATGCTCCTATCAAATGGATAGGGATGAATATCTTAAAGAGAATGTCTCTTTTCTGCCCTCCCTAAATTGAATTGTTGGGCGAGGTCTTCTACTTGTTGTCTTAACATATCCATTTCTATGGAAGGAGGTGGAATGTTCCCTTGGCAATACCAGTTGTCACCGTAATTGTGGGTATTCCTTAACCTTATCTCATTTCTCTCTTGTCGATGACTATCTTGGGCTTGTTTCATTATGTCCCTCAGTTGTGATATGTCAAAGTCTATAGGGAGTTTTGCTCCCTCTTGAGCAAGTCTTAAGAAATGGGTGTCAGTGTTCCCCTTAAGAATCTCATCAAAGAGTTTATTAAAGATAAGGTTGTGTTGCTCAATCCAATTGCTCTTGTGTGGGAGTATCTGGGTCTTCTCTCCCTACAAATTCTTCATGATGAAAGGGTTTGACATCTTCTTCTTCTTCTTCTGATTCTATATTTATTTCATTTTTCCCGCGTCTTTGACTCTAAGACCTAGTCTCAGCCATGTTGAAGTTGGTGTTTGGAAAATGAAATGAATGAAAAGTGGGTGGTTGATCCCCTCTTATAGTTCTAATATTTAATGATGGTGATGATTGAGTTGAAAATTTTTGTGGATGAGTGATCACTTAGATGAAAGGGTGGATGTTTAACAAAGTCCTCTTTGAGATCGCTTCTTGGTGTTCAATACTTGTGAGATGAGGTGTAGCAAGGTTTTTGTTTATAAATCACAAGCTACCTAACTATGAGATGATGCACTCAAAAGCTAGTTTTAACCTATCTATGATGCTTAGTAATTCCCTTGAGGATGATTGATCCTATATGTAGAGATACACTTAGAGAGTATTTGTTGTTGTGATTAGCAATATTCAAAAGAACAAAGGACAAGACTTCTTTATGTTGAAAGTTGAATGGAATGTAAACCTTGGAATTATGAATTTGATGATTGATTTTGAATAATTTGAGCGAGAAAAATGTGGAAGATGTGTGTTTTGAATGATTTAAGAAAATGATGAAGAAGAGGAAGTGTGGATTTTGGAATTTCTCATATGTGATTGCGGGTTGTGAAATGTATGATGGAGGAATGATATTTTGAAAGAAGATGAGTTGATGAAAGACTTCCCTAGATAGGAAATAAGTCAATGGGTGATTTATTGTCTAGGTAGATAGGACAATGAGATTTGACCACTTCTATTGAGAGATTGGGACAAGGCAGATCTTTGTTGACAGGCGTGAGTTTTTAAAGATTCCCCATCAAACTCATTTCCATGACCATGTAGATAATCGAGAAAATGGTGAAGGAAGGTTCGATGTTTGAACAATATTTTATGGTTTATCTAGAGAAATTTTCTCTTCTTTAAGATCTCTTTTTGGCTAGGTCTCTTCTTTTGGAATCTGCGGTGAATAGACTTCTTGATATGTTTGAGGGACTCGATGAGATTATGCATTTGCAAATTTTGTTGTGATTTTTTTTTATTAGTTGAGGATATGCACTTGTTTTGAATGTTTGATTTTGACAAGAAGATGCATCAAGCACATAAATACTTCTAAGTATGTGCAGGATCATAGTGTGCCAAAACAGGCCCTTAAGTGGCTATGAAATTTCAAAAAATCAGAGTTATGCAACTTGACATGAAAAATTGAATAAGTTCTTAACATTATTTTTAAAATATATAACAAGAGAATCCATAGAAAATTTAATGTAGTTTCTAAGCTACTAATTGTTTTTTTGAAAAAAAAAATCCTATTTGATGGAAATTTAAAATTTCAATGCAATGGTACTAAAATTTCTGGAAAAGATAAGATGTAGGTGTATATTTGACCACTCTAATCACAATCAAATCATAATATTTTTAATATAAGCATTAGAATCATGTCCAGATTTAACAAATATATTTTTTTTAATTTTTATTAAGTAAATAATTATTTATAGTTTTTTTACTACAACTTTTCAGAAATTCAAAAACTCCTACGTCTGATCACCTTAACTTGGTCAAAACCTTATGAAATTCATTTTTAATTTTTTTTCCCCTATAGTAGACAAAGCATAGGATGTGATGCATGTTTCAGATTACAAAAATGTTATACCGTTTGAAAGTTATGAGTGTTTTTCAGTCAGTCTATCAATCAGGACATTTCTCAAAATTCAATTAGAAAATAAATAATAATTATTTATTAAACTCAAAATAAGAGAAGCCTTATATTTTTGGAAAGATGAGAACTTCCTTAAAAAACCCTTTTTGTTTTATCAATTTTGGCTATTAAAAAAGTCGTCAGCCACCAATGTATAGTCTAGAAACTCAAGGAATACTAAAAAAAAACACATTTTTTAAGTTGACTTTCTAGGCTTGTCACTTCCAAGCCAAATCCCAAAGAAAACCAGAACAAAAAAATGGAGGGAAAAATTTATGTTTTAAAAGCAGATATCCATTAAAATCGGATATCCATTTCAAAAAAAAAAAATATATATATTTTAGTAAATTGGGCATAACTTTTGCATTTTATATCAAAATTTTGATTTTTTACAAGCGTTGGAAAGGTAATTCAGAGCTCTATGATACCAAATAGGTATATTTTCAATTATTTAAAAAAAATAAAAAATTATAATTCATTTAAATTCATCTTTCATTTTCAAAACATAGAAAAGCTCATGACTTTTTTATGTGATTTCCTCATTGCATGAATTTTTTGTAACAATCATCTCAAAATAAATTAAACAAGTATTAATAATTGAAAATTTAGGAATTTTAATGAGTTTGATAAATTTTAATAAGCCATGTTTTCTCTGTTTGTTCCTTTCTCCATCTCTCTCCTAAACCTATCATTCCACCTGCTTGTTTCTTCCTCCCTCTCTTTTGCCCATATTTATATATCTCTCTCTTGACATATATATCTAACTATCATTGAATACCTCATTAATTCTCTCAAGCTCTACAAGGTGCTTATATTTCTACCTCTTCATAATTTCCTCCTCTATGGTACTCTCTTCCCTAAGATCTAGACTAGTCTCTTTGCATTTCCTTCTCATCTCTAGGAACAAAATTCGGAGGGGACAAGGAGAGGCGTAGGGAAGTATCAAAAAAGGAGAGGGGGAGAGAGGTGAAAAGGAGAGAGTAATTAGGGGGAAGAGAGAGTGAGAGAGAGAGCTAGAGGTAATTAATGGTAGGGAAGATAGAGAGGGAGGGAGTGATTAAGGTGAAGAGAGAATGAGAGGGAGAGTTTGAGATTATTAGGGGGTAGGAGGAGATGGGGAGAGGGGAAAGTATCAACAAAGAGAGGAGAGAGATGGGGACAAAGTTGAAGAGAGACATAGAGAGTAATTAGGGGGTGGGGAGAGGGGGAGAGGGAAGTATCTATAAACCCATAGGAGGAGAGAGGTAATCGAGGGTAATTTAGGGAAATAAATAATGTGAGAAAGAGTTGGGTATAATTAGTGGATAATAAGAGATGGAGAAGAGTAAGTATAAAAAAAAGGAGAGAGGGAGAGAAGTAGAGAGAGGTGAAGAGAGTGATAGAGAGAGGATAATTAGGGGGAGCGGAGGGGAAGAGGGAAGTATTAACAAAGAGATGGAGAGAGAGGGTAATCAGGGGGCTCTCTCCCCAGCTCTCCCCCCCTCCCCTTCCCCTAATTACCTTCTCTTAGACCTCTCTCCCTTTGTTGATACTTTCCCATCCCCCCTCTCCTCCCAACCCTTAATTACCCCCAACTCTTTCTAATTCTCTCTTCCCCAAATACCATCTCTTTTTCATACCTATCCTCACCTCTAACTTTACCATATGACCCCTTAGGTGTCATTAGGGGTCATATTGTGTCGTAACAGGTCATATGGTGTCCTATGAATCCTTAGGACAAGATATGATGTCGTTAGGGGTCACAAGGTGTCCTATGACCCCTTAGGACACCATATGACCCCTTAAAAGACTATATGGTGTCGTTATGGGCTGTAAGATATCATATGACCAATCTCAAACTCTCCCTCTTATGACCTCTTGGCACACCATATGACCCTTTAGGATACCATATGATGTTGTTATGGGTCTTATGGTCTCCTAAGGGGTCATATGGAGTTATTATTAGTATTTTCATGAAGATTGCATTAATGACTTGTTATGTTGTCATTGATGTCAATTAACCAGTAATGTTATTGTTATAATGTTGTTTTGTAACCGGTAGGAAGAGCTAGTGAAGGGAATTGTAACCGGTAGGTAGGTTTGTGGAGTCAGCCAATAAACCCTACTTGTTGTTTTGATAAACCCTAACCAATTATGTTTGGTGAATTGGTTATATTGGTTTATGATCTGAAGATGAGTGATAATGATTATGACACATTTCATATTGTATGAGGAAGAGTTTCAAATTGTTTTTTGGCACGTTGAGTTAATGTTTTTATCTTGGGAATGAGAAAGTGTATTGCATGTAATACAAAGCGCATGATGAGTTACTGAGTTCGATGAAGTAGTGATCAAGGAGCAGATGAGGCTTTCTTGAATAATGTGGAGAGATTGTTATGTAATCCAATGGTCATACCTAAATCAACCCGTTTGTAATCTCTATGATAGTATTAGGTTTTTGTTGTGCTACCGACCTAATTGATTTGTTTATAAGGTCGGTGAGTTGCTTTGTTAAGAGAGTTGGAAAATTTGAATTGAGTGTGTGGTTTCTGAACTAGATACTGTATATGCGTTTTGTGTAAAAGAAGATAAGAGAATGAAAAGGATCTAAACAAGCAAGTGTAGTGATATTCTATTAGATCAACAAACTCCTATTGTTTTCTAACAATTACAGTAGTAAAATCCCCTAACCGGGTAAGCTCTAACAAGCTTTGTGTTATTCAAATCCTCTAACTAGGTGATCCATTAGCTTGGATTTTAAATCCTTTACGAAGGTTACTCGTCACAGGGTATTGCTTCTAACAAGGAATTATAGTCAATCCCTTAAGCGGGTGGTCCCTAATAGGATATGTTCTTAACAAGACTTTTTTTAAAAGTTTTAACAGGCTTGGCTCCTAACAGGGAAAACTTTAGAAGAGTTCAGATAGTTATCATGTGAGTCTCATCTCACCGTGGTTTTTCCCATTTGGATTTTCATGCCAAAAATATTGTGTCGAGTGCTGAATGTTTTTGTGGTTATGTTTCTATGGTTGAATTGCTTAACTACTTAATCCACTTTGATAAGTTATGTTAATTGACAATGATCTGAAATAAGGTTTTACTTATGTCAAGTAAAATCATTTGGATGTTTGTGAGTTTCAAGTTGTTTACTATTATCTGTTGTAACAGTCAACCGGTTTATCTTGGCAATTTAGTTTGACAGAGATATTGCATTTATAGTTCAGTGGTTTAACTTCTTAGTTTCAAAGTTTACTTTGAGAGGTTGTTTCTGAGTAAGGTTAAAGTTTATCATTTTTTCTATCTATTGATTCATCCCCCCCTCTCAGTAGTTGACCGGATCCTTATTCTTTCATCATACCATCAATTGTTATCAGAGCACTTCTTAGGTCCTCTAAGGTCTAAGCCTAACAGCTTGAGGTAAAGATCTTGTTGAACATGATGAAGAAGGAATGTCCAAAGTTTAACAAAGAGAACTACAAAATATGGAGTGACAATGAAAATTTATATCAAGAGTCCCATGACCCCTGAGTACACCATATGACCCCTTAAGTATTGTTAGGGGTCATATTGTGTCCTAACGGGCCATATGGTGTCCTATGACCCCTTAGGACACCATATTATTTCATTAGTGGTTGTATGGTGTGCTAAGGGGTCATATTGTGTCCTAAGGGGTCGTAGGACATCGTATGACCCCTTAGACACCATATGATCCATTAGGTTTTGTTAGGGGTCATACTATATCCTAAGAGGTCATAAGGTGTCCTGTGACCCTTTAGGACACCATATGACCCCTTAGGACATCACATGTTGTTGTTATGGGTCTTATTTTGTCCTAAAGGGTCATATGGTGTTCTATAACCCCTTAGGAAACCATATGACCACTTAGGACACTATATGACATTGTTAGGGGTCATATTATGTCATAAGGGGTCATATGGTGTCTTATGACCCCTTAGGACACTATATCATGTCGTTAGGGGTCATGTTATATTATAAGGGGTCATATGGTGTCTTATGGTCCCTCAGGACACCATATGGTGTTGTTATAGGTCGTATGGTGTCCTAAGGGGTCATATGGTGTTCTATGATCCCTTAGGACACTTTATGGTGTTGTTATGGATCATATGGTCTCCTAAGGGGTTATATGGTGTCCTATGACCCCCTAGGACACCATATGACCCCTTAGGACACCATTTGGTGTTGTTATGTGTTGTATGGTGTCCTAAGAGGTCATATGGTGTTCTATGACCCCTTAGGACACCATATGACCTCATAGGACAACATATGGTTTCGTTAGGGGTTGTATGGTGTGCTAAGGAGTCATACGGTGTCCTATGACCCCTTAGGAAACTATATGACCCCTTAGGTATCACTAGGGTTTATTTTGTGTCCTAAGGGGTCATATGGTGTCCAATGACCCCTTAGGACACTATATGATGTTATTAGGGGTCATATTATGTCCTAAGGGGTCACATGGTGTCTTATGACCCCTTAGGACACCACATGGTGTCCTTATGGGTCATATGGTGTTATATGACCCCTTAGGACACCATATTATGTTTTTATGGGTCGTATGGTCTTATAAGGGGTCATATGGTGTCCTATGACCCCTTAGGACACCATATAACCCCTTAGGACACCATATGGTCTCATTATGCATTGTATGGTGTCCTAAGGGGTCATATGGTGTTCTATGACCCCTTAGGACACCATATAGTGTCATTAGGAGTCATATGGTGTGCTAAGGGGCCCTATGGTGTCCTATAACCCCTTAGAACACCATATGACCCCTTAGGTATTGTTAGGCATTATTTTGTGTCGTTAGGGGTCATATGGTTTCCTATGAACCCTTAGGACACAATATGGCTCCTTATGACAACATATAGTGTTGTTAGGGGTCATATGGTGTCTTATGATCCCTTAGGACACAATATGACCACTTAGGTGTTGTTAGGGGTTATATTGTGTCCTAACGGGTCATATGGTGTCTTACGACCCCTTAGGACACCATATGGTGTTGTTAGGGGTTGTATGGTGTGCTAAGGGGTCATATTATGTCCTAAAGGTTCTTAGGACATCGTATAACCTCTTAGGATACCATATGACCCCTTAGGTATCGTTACGGGTCATATTGTGTCCTAAGGGGTCATATGGTGTCTCGTGACACCATATACCCTCTTAGGACACCATATGACCCCTAACGGATCATGTCATTATGGGTCTTATTGTGTTATAAGGGGTTATATGGTGTTACATGACCCTTTAGGATACCATATGACCCCTTAAGCCACCATATGGTGTTGTAAGGGGTCGTATGGTGTCCTATGACCCCTTAGGACACCATATGACCTCTTAGGTGTTGTCAAGGGTTGTATTGAGTCCTAATAGGTCATATGGTGTCCTATGACCCCTTAGGACACTATATGACCCCTTCGGACACTATATGGTGGTATGGGTCGTACGATGTCCTAAGGGGTCATATGGTGTCCTATGACCCCTTAGGACACCATGTGATCCTTTAGGAAACCACATTGTGTCATTAGGGGTTGTATGGTGTCCAAAGGGGTCATATGATGTCTTATCACCCCTTAGGACACCATATGGCGTCACTAGGGGTCTTATTGTGTCTTAGGGGTCATATGGTGTTTTATGACCCCTTAGGAGACCATATGGTGTTGTTAGGGGTCATATTGTGTCCTAAGGGGTCATATGGTATTCTATGACCCCTTAGGACACCATATAACCCCTTAGGAAACCATATGTACTAAGTTTCAAATAAGGAGAGATATAAGGCGAAGAGAGATGAAGAGATAAAGAGAGAGAGAAGAACTCAAGGACAAGGACATAAATAGAGATATAGATATCAAGAAGTAAGAAGTGAGAGGGAGAAAAAATAAAGAACAAGGATGGATAAAAAAATGTAGACATATCTAGATATTGAAAAGGAGAGAGGAAGATAGAGATAAAAATGAAGATAAAGGGAGAGGGAGATGAATAGATATAGAGAAAGAGAGAGGTAAAGAAAAAGATAAATATATAAAGGGATGGAGAAAAATGGATAGAGAGGGGTAAAGAGTGAGATAAAAAAAAGGAAGAGATAGAGAGATATAAATGAAGAGACATATCGATGGATAGAGAGATATACATATTGCAAGAGAGTGAGAAAGAGAGATAGAGATTATAGATATAAATAGATAGAGAGGGAGAGAGAGAAAGAGGGAGATATAGAGATATATAAAGGCACTATAGAGAAGGATGGGGGGAGAGAGCCAGAGATATATAAAAGGGGAGTAAATAAAGAGATAAAGGTAGAGAAAGGAAAATATACTTCAAGAGGGCGATAGAGGAAGAGACGAAGAGGTAGATTAGTCATGTATAGAGGAATATATATAAAGATAGAGGAACATATAGAAAAAGAGATTGATAGGGAAAGCGATGAAGATTTGAAGATGGAGATATAGATAGATATGGATAGAAAGTGATAGAGAGAGTAAGACAAATGGAGGGAGAGATGGAGTGAATAAGTGAGATTTAGAGATAATCATGTATAGAGGGAGATATATAAAGATAGAGGAACATATAGAAAGAGAGATTGATAGGGAAAGAGATGGAGATGTGAAGATGAAGATAAATATAGATATGGATAGAAAGTGATAGAGAGTAAGACAAATGGAGGGAGAGATGGAGTGAATAAGTGAGATTTAGAGATAATGAGATATAAATATACATGAAGATAGATCTATAGGGATATATAGATAGAAGGGACAAGATAGGGAGAGAAAGGAGGTGATAGAGACAAGTAATATATAAGTATAGGTAGGATAAGGTAGATGAGGGAGATAAATAGAGAGAAGAGATATTATTAAAGAGATATGTAGAAATAAGTTGTGACAATGATGGAGTGGGAGAGGGAGAGATAGGAATAGAAAGATGGAGATATATGCAAAGATGCATGTAAATTGAGAATTTATTTATCTAGATGGGATGAGAAAAGAAGTGACATAAGTAGAGAAGAAAGAGATAGATAAAATATATTTATATAATTATAGATAGACAAGTGATAGATAAAGGAGGTGATAGGAAAAAAATGAGACTTTGTATGCAAAATTTGTGAGTATTTAAAGTTTTAAAATTGAAGGACTAACTTAAAATGATTATAATTAATTTTTAGTCTATAATATTGTAAAATAATCTTGTCCATTTTATAGGTATTTGAATTACCTTTCCAATGCCTATAAAAGATCAAAATTTTGATAAGAAACGCAAAATTTATGCCCATTTTACTAAACTATACTTTTATGTTGAGAAAAAATGATATCTGTTTTTGTTTCCAATTTTTTTTTCCAAAACGGATATCCGATTTGAAAAAGTATGGCATCATAATAGTGACATGACAAATCGGATATCCGTTAATATCGAATATCGATTTGGTTTGGTATTACCAAACCAAATTCAAATTTTGGTCGACCTAAACAAAAAGTCAAAGTGGATTTGGCGTGTACTTGGAAAAGTTTAAAACACGTTTTTTTCTCCATTGCCACTTTTTGGCCCCCAATGATATTGCACATACCCTTCTTTTCTTGGTAACATTGAATTAAATTTAATGAAATGTGTATTTTTTGGGATCTTTTAAATCCTCTTTGTTTTTCACAGGTTTTTGAACAATCGAAATACAAATGAGTCAGACTGTTATATTGTCAAAAAGCTCATTCATAATATCATAGACCACATCTTGATACTTTATCCACTCAAATAACCTTGTCACACCTGAGGGTGTGCCTGCTTTTTTTCCTTTTACCAAAAGTTGAACCAAAGATAATTGCTTCTCAATTGGATTATTTTCTCGGGAGATGTATGGTGAGTGTCTTGGGGACCGATTCTTCCCCACCCTTGCACTATGGGTAAGTGCACCAAGATGGTGAACAAAAAGGGGGTATAAGTGGCCACATTTTTTTTTTTTTTTTCTGAAAACAGGTGAACCTGAACTTCAAAGAGCTATTTGAAGGTCATGCACTCAAAACTAGGAGTTCAGAAAAGAATAAGAATTGTAGTACTTTGAATCTAGTTTCTAAACTACTAATTTTTTTAAAAATTGGATAATATTAAGAGGCTCAAACCTTTCATGTTGTTTTCGTACACTGCACAAAATATATAGTTAGATTTAGTATTTCACAAAACCCTTTGGTAGGATGATAGGTAAGAGTGAGATCTAGAAGTTGTGTATTTTTTGTAATTTGCCGTTGAGTATTTTTTTTTTTAATGATTTTTGGAAGTGACTACATCCTGAAAATTTGGTACCTATTCGTACACTGGGCATAACTTGCATCAAAATAATAAAAAAATGCAATTCTTTTTTTTAAAGTGTATAGAATCGAGTGTAGAACAATAATATGTAATTTATTTTGAATTTGGTCAAGTATATCAAAAGTTATTCAAAAAATGGTAGACATATGTCTGTGAGGACTATCAAGGCACTGATAAAGAAAATTAAAGTTTACCATGCTAATCCTGTCCAAAAATAGAAAAATTTATATGGCCAGAAAACTAAGATGTGTGAGATTATGGTGGTAATTTTAGAGATACCCACTTGATCATTTGTAAACCTGATGACGATGAAGTCAAGAAATCATGTTGGAGGATGAAAAAATGTGTAAAGGGACAATAAAAGGGGGAAAATGGGCTTGCAAGCCTTAGGGTCATTTTCCAACCCTCTTACCAAGCCAAAACCTGCACGGGTTTTGAAAAACAAAAGTACTATTCACAGTTTTAAATAACCCGTACGGGTTATGTAAAACTAAAAAACATTTTTTTGTTTCACAAAACCCGTACGGGTTATGAAGAACTAAAAGTATATTTTTTTGTTTCACAAATCTCGTACGAGTTATCAAGACATAATAATGTATACTTTTAAACCTAGCATTTACTACACATGTTTTAGACATACCTATATAATATGTGTTTATTTATGTATATATGCATATCTATAGTTATATATACATATATTTATATAGATATATGTTTGTATAAATGCATGTATCTCTTATTTTCCTCTCTCTCTTGTCTTCCTTCCCCCATCATTATCTTTGTCTATTCTGAGCCCTAATTATCTTCCTTGAGTTCTATCTCATCTCTCTCCCCCTCACACTTCTCTCTTTTTCAATTCTCTCACCCTTTTCTCTTTCTTTTTCTCTCTCTACCTCATGTCTCTCACCCTCTCCTCCTCCTAATCTCTCTCTCTCTCTCTCTCACACACACACATTACTCTCCCCCTTCACTCTCTTTCTCTCCCCCTCCCCCTCCCTCTCCCTCTCCCCCTTCTCTCTCTCTCTCTCTCTCCCAATTTATCCTCTATCTCTCCACCTCTCTCTCCCTCCCCCTCTCCTTATCCTACTCTCTCTCACTCTCTCTCTCTCTCTCTCCCTCTCCTTTTCCCAATCTCCCTCTCTTCCTATCCCCTATTATCTCTCTCTCTCTCTCTCTCCCTCTCCTTTTCCCAATCTCCCTCTCTTTATATCCCCTATTCTCTCTCTTACCTCCTATCTCTCTCTCTCTCTCTCTCTCTCTCTCTCTCTCTCTCTCTCTCTCTCCTTTTCCCAATCTCCCTCTCTCCCTCTCCCTCTCTCCCACTCCTTTTCTCAATCTCCCTCTCTTCCTATCCCCTATTCTCTCTCTCTCTCTCTCTCTCTCTCTCTCTCTCTCTCTCTCTCTCCTTTTCCCAATCTCACTCTCTTCATATCCCCTATTCTCTCTCTTATCCCCGTCTCTCTCTCTCTCCCTCCCCTTTTCCCAATCTCCCTCTCTCTCCCTCTCTCCATCCTTTTTCTCAATCTCCCTCTCTCTCCCTCTCCCCCTCTCCTTTTCCCAATCTCTCTCTCTCTCTCCCTCTCCCTCTCTCCCACTCCTTTTCCCAATCTCCCTCTCTTCCTATCCCTTATTCTCTCTCTTAACCCCTCTCTCTCTCCCTCCCTCAATCTCCCTCTCCTTTTCTCTCTCTCTCTCTCTCTCTCTCTCTCTCTCTCTCTCTCTCTCTCTCCCTTTCCTTTTCCCAATCTCCCTCTCTCCCTCCTTTTTCCCAATCTCCCTCTCTCCCTCTCCCCCTCTCCTTTTCCCAATCTCCCTCTCCCTCTCTCCCACTCCTTTTCCCAATCTCCCTCTCTTCCTATCCCCTACTCTCTCTCTCTCTCTCTCTCTCTCTCTCTCTCTCTCTCTCTCTCTCTCTCTCTCTCTCTCTCTCTCTCTCTCTCTCTCTCCCTCCCTCCCTCCCTCTCTCCCTCTCCTTTTCCCAATCTCCCTCCCTCTTTCCATCCCACTTCTCTCCTTCTCCCTCTCCCCCTCTCCTTTTCCTAATCTTCCTCTCTCTCCCTATCCATCCATCCCCCTCTCCTCATCCTACTCTGTCTCTCTCTTTGTCTTTGTCTCTCTATCTCTGTCTCTATCTCTGTCTCTCTATCTATCTCTGTCTCTCTGTCTCTGTCTCTCTCTCTCTGTCTCTCTCTCTCTCTCTCTCTCCTTTTCCCAATATCCCTCTCCCTACCACCCTCCCTCTCCTTTTACCAATCTCCCTCTCCCTCCCTCTCTCCCTCTCCTTTTCCCAATCTCCCTCCCTCTCTGCATCCCCCTTCTCTCCTTCTCCCTCTCCCCCTCTCCTTTTCCTAATCTTCCTCTCTCTCCCTATCCATCCATCCCCCTCTCCTCATCCTACTCTGTCTCTGTCTCTCTCATTTTACCAATCTCCCTCTCTCTCCCTCTCTCTCCTTGTCCATCCACCCACCTCTCCTCATCCTACTCTCTCTCTCTCTCTCTCTCTCTCTCTCTCTCTCTCTCTCTCTCTCTCTCTCTCTCTCTCTCTCTCTCTCTCTCTTCTTTTCCAAATCTCCCCCTCTCCCTCTCCCCCTCTCCTTTTCCTAGTTCTACATAACCCGTACGGGTTATGAGAAATTGTGAACGTTGACATAAAAGGTTTCCATAACCCGTATGAGAAAATCTGAAAATATTTTAGTCCCAATGGCCTAAAAACTAGCATTGCAAGTTGTTTGAAGGGCCCTCTGCTTCTACACGTGATTTTCTTGGACAATAACAATTAGGTTTTCATATACTTTTGTCACTTTTGCTTTGGAATGATTGATTTGTCTCGTATATTGGATTGTTTTTGAAGTTATTTTATCATTGTTACTTTAGATTATAACAAAATCATGATCATTTATTGTTTTTTTGCTTTGATCATGATTGATTTGTCTTGTATTTTGTTTTTTTTTGAAGTTATTTTATTATTGTTACTTTAGATTATAACAAAATGATGATCATTTGTTGTTTTTTTACTATTTGATTATGTATTGTCATCATGATGTTATGTGTAAGACAATGGGAAAGAACAAGAGAGGAACAAATGAACAAAGAGAGGCACCAAAGGAAACACAAAGGGAGCATATGAGGAGATTACGCGAAGGTACATCATATAATGCACCTAATGAAAGTGATGAACATTCAACAATTGAAATTGATATGATGAATGCACCAAATCAAAATGATCAACATACACTGTTGAAATGTGGCAACTGATCAGCAAAGTACTATACTATTTTTTCCCTAAAAATGCATGTTATAAGCGGCTGGGATGCTTAAGGAATTGTAAGTTGATGTACTATTTTTGTTGGATAATAAAAAAGATTGGATGTCTGTGTATGGTGGATGTAACCCATTCTGGGTGAACCACATTAAATCTCTATGTTATCTATCTCCTATTTTATTCCTTTATCTTTTGTATTTGAATCTGCATATAACTATTAGTTCATATTTGCTTCAGATTTGCTTGAAACCCTAACAATTGGTATTAGAGCGAGGTTTTTTGTAAATTGGCAGGACTTTCAAATTTGAGTGGGAGCAATGGAGGATTCCAAATTCAAGGTCGAAAAGTTTAACAACCAGAATTATCACTTATGGAAAATGTAGATGGAGGATTACCTATATCAAAAGGATTTGTGGCGGCCATTAGAAGGAAAGGAAAAGAAAGCGACCACAATGTCAGATGAAGAATGGGACATTTTATATAGAAAAGCACTGGGATCCATTCGATTGTGCCTAGCACCGTCTGTAGCTTTCAATATAATAGAAGCAAAAATGACTGTAGATTTGATGGCGATATTGGCTAAGCTATATGAGAAACCCTCGGCTTCGAATAAGGTATTTCTTATGAAGCGTTTGTTTAATTTGAAAATGAGTGAGGGAGGATCTGTAGTAGAGCACTTAAATGAATTTAATACAATTACCAGTCAATTGTCTTTGGTAAAAATTACCTTTGCAGAAGAGGTTAGGGCTCTCTTGATTTTATGTTCTTTGCCAGAAAGCTGGAATAGCTTGGTTATGGCTGTAAGTAACTCTATCTCTAGTAAAAATACTTTGGTATTTGATGATATTGTTGGTGTTATCCTAAGTGAGGAAATGCGAAGGAAAAGCACAGGTGAGACTCCAACATCATCGGGTAGTGTTTTGAATGTGGAGAACAGAGGAAGATCAAAGGAAAGAGGAAAAGACCCTTGGAATGAGAAGTCATGAGGGAAGTCAAAAAAAGGACGCTCTCAATCTAGAAGAAAGAAAGATTGCTGGTACTACGGAAAGCCTGGTCATCTAAAGAAAGACTGTTGGTCTCGAAAAAACAAAGAAGGAGACAAAAATGAAAATGACAGTAAGGAAGCTAATATTGCAAGTAATACTTTACAAGATGCTTTAATATTATGTTTGGATAATGTTAATGATTCCTGGGTAGTAGATTCTGGGGCTTCATTTCATGCTACACCCCATAGAAAATATTTTCTAGATTATGTTCAAGGTGATTTTGGATAGGTATATTTGGGTGATGATGAGCCCTGTCAAATTGTTGGAAAAAGAAAGATAAAGATCAAGTTGCAGAATGGTAATGACTGGTTTCTGCAGAAGGTAAGACATGTTCCTAACTTAAGAAGAAATTTAATTTCTGCAGGGCAACTAGGTAGTGAAGGTTGCATAGTTACCTTCTCAGATAGTATCTGGAAGGTCAGTAAAGGATCATTAGTAGTAGCTAAAGGTGCGAAGGTAGGCACATTATATTTGTGTACTGGTAACACTTACTCTACCTTAGCTGCTATAGATAAAGTTACTGTAGGGACAACAACAATAGATGTTGCAAGAACAGATTCGATAATGTGGCACCATAGGCTTGGGCACATGAGTGAGAAAGGGATGAAAATCCTTCACTCCAAAAATCTATTGCCAGAACTAAAGAAGATTGATTTAGAGTTCTGTGAAAATTGTGTTTATGGCAAACAGAAAAGAGTCAGATTTCTCAAGGTTGGGAAAGAGAAGAAGAGTGAGAAGTTAGAGCTTGTGCATTCAGATGTATGGGAACTGGCTTAGGTATCATCTCTTGGTGGCTCTTGTTATTATGTTATTTTTATTGATGACTCAACTAGAAAAACATGGGTATATTTCCTAAAGAAAAAATCAGATGTTTTTGAAACTTTTAAGAAATGGAAAGATTTGGTTGAGAATGAGACAGGAAAAAGGTTAAGTGTCTCAGGTTGGATAATGGAGGTGAGTATTGCAGCAAGGCATTTGAAGATTACTGCTCCTTAAATGGGATTAGAAAGCAGAAGATAGTTCCAGGAACTCCACAGGAAAATGGTGTGTCAGAGAGAATGAATAGGACTATCATGGAACGCGCGAGGAGCATGAGATTGCATGCTAGATTGCCCTTACATTTTTGGGTAGATGTTGTACATACTACTGTCTATTTGATAAATAGAGGACCTTCAACCCCTTTGGCTGGTGGTATTCCAGAGGAGGCATGGACTGGTAAAAAGGTAAATTATTCTTTTCTGAAAACCTTTGGTTGTGAAGCTTTTGTCCATGTTGATAAAGAAAACAGAACCAAGCTTGATGTTAAATCTCAGAAATGTACCTTCATTGGATATGGGATAGATGAATATGGTTATCGGTTATGGGATTTTGAAAATAAGATAATAACTAGAAGTAGAGATGTTATATTCAATGAGAAGGTTATGTATAAAGAACAAATGCAGGAAAAGAAGCATGAACAAGACAAGCAATAATATGTGGTGTTGGATGAGATTCCTGAAAATGAAATGCCACAGATACTTTATGCTCAGCAACAACAGAATGTTCCACAAACTCCTGCAAGTGTTAGACGTTCTACGAGGTCAAGTAGACCCCCTGAAAGATTTTCTCCTTCTTTGTATTCTATATTATTAACTGATTCTGGTGAACCAGAAGAATATGAAGAAGCAATGCAGGTAGATGCCAAACAATAGTGGGAGCTAGGCATGAAAGAGGAGATGGACTCCTTGATGAAAAATAAGACTTGGGACTTAGTCCCTTTACCTGCAGAAAAAAGAGCCTTGCCTAACAAATGGGTTTATCAGTTGAAGGAGGATGAAGGAGGTCAGAAAAGATATAAGGCCAAACTTGTGGTAAAAGGTTTTGCATAGAAAAAGGGTATAGATTATGATGAAATATTTTCTCCAGTTGTAAAAATGACTTCAATTAGAACTGTACTTAGTCTTGTGGCTGCAGATGATTTACATCTTGAACAATTAGATGTCAAAACAGCTTTTCTCCATGGAGATTTGGAGGAGAAAATTTACATGTTGCAACCACAGGGATATGAGGTCAAAGGTAAGGAGAACTTGGTGTGCAGGTTGAAGAAAAGTCTGTATGGCCTAAAGCAAGCACCTCGACAATGGTATTTAAAATTTGATAGTTTCATGGTTGAACACGGTTATCATAGATGTCATTCTGATCATTGTGTATATTTTAAGAGATTTGATAATGGCAGTTATATTATCCTGTTGCTTTATGTTGATGACATGCTTGTTGCTGGGTCTAACATGCAACATATAAATGATCTTAAATAGAAATTAGCCAGGTCATTTGCTATGAAGGATTTGGGTGTAGTTAAGCAAATTCTCGGTATGAGGATTACATGGGACAAGAAAAATAGAACCTTGAATTTGTCCCAAAGTGAGTATATAAAGAAGGTGTTGAAAATATTTAACATGCAAGATGCAAAAGCAGTTAGTACACCTTTGGCTAGTCATTTCAAATTGACTAAGGAGATGTGCCCAAAGGCACAAGAAGAGGTTTATAAAATGTCTAACATCCCGTATTCATTAGTTGTTTGTAGTCTGATGTATGCAATGGTATGCACAAGGCCAGATATTGCACATGCAGTGGGAGTTGTGAGCAGGTTTATGAGTAATCCGGGTATGGAACATTGGAATGCTATGAAATGGATTCTTCGGTATTTGAAAGGAACTACTAGGAAGGCATTATGTTTCAAAGGATCTAATGCTGCTCTGAGTGGATTTGTTGACTCTAATCTGGCAGGTGATATTGATTCATGGAGGAGTACTACAGGGTATGCTTTTACTATAGGGGGAACTGTAGTCAGTTGGATTTCTAGGCTGCAAAAGATTGTTGCACTTTCAACCACTAAAGTTGAGTATGTTGCTGCTACAGAAGCCAACAAGGTGATGATTTGGTTACAATGTTTTCTAGAGGAATTGGGTCAGACACAGGAGGATCTCCCATTATATACTGATAGCCAGAGTGCCATTCATCTTGTGAAGAACTCTGCTTTTCATTCAAGGACAAAGCACATTCATCTCAGGTACCACTTCATCCAAACTATTTTAGAGGAGGGTCAGTTATGGCTTGAGAAGATTCACACAAGTGAGAATCCTACCGATATGTTCACGAAGGCAATTCCACAAGAGAAGCTAATTTCTTCATCAGTTTCTGTTGGTCTTCTTGATTGATAATTGTGGAATGTATACCAGTTGAGTCCTAGTGTTTTATCTAGCGGATGTTGCATGTACAATGGTGTCATGTAGTTTCAATCTCTAAGTGGGAGATTGTTCAGTGTGGAGCCTGATCAGTCTCCATGTGGGAGAGTATTGAAATGTGGTGACTGATTAGCAAAGTACTGTACTCTCAGCACGTATCCTTACCGATGAAAACCGACATTGTAATAAAAACCTAAAAAGGATGACTTTGTTTGTTACCCTAAAAATGCACGTTATAAGCGGCTGGGATGCTTAAGGCATTGTAAGTTGATGTACTATTTTTGCTGGATAATAAGAAAGATTGGATGGCTGTGTATGGTGGACGTAACCCATTCTGGGTGAAACATGTTAAATCTCTATGTTATCTGTGTCCTATTTTATTCCTTTATCTTTTGTATTTGAATCTGCATATAACTGTTAATTCATATTTGCTTCGGATCTGCTTGAAACCCTAACAACACCAATTCAAATACATATGATAAATGCACCTAATGAATGCAATGAACATACACCATTTGAAAATTATTCTATGAATGCACATGTTAATGAAATTGAAGAAGATATACCATTTGAATTTGATGTGTTGAATGCACATAATGCACCTAATGAAAATGAAGAGCATGCACCAATCTTAACACCTCATAGAATAATTCGTAGAAAACCAAAGTTCCTAATAGATATTGATAAAAATATTGTGAAGCCAATGCATGATAAACTATCCAAAAGAACTTGTAGAAGAACGGTTAGAAGAATTTGGAATAACCATTTTGAAAACTTAAATCAAAGTGGAAGATGCCAATTAGTTGTTGAAATGATTAAAAATCTGAAATTTAGAAATGAAAAAATCTCGTTTAATAAGCAAAACAAGCAAGTCATTAAGGATAAGTAGAACCACATTACACTATGCCTTAGAGAGGCAAGAAAAAATCAAGGATCCTAACAATAATTCTCTTTGGGCATTCTTGGGTAGACTTCCACGCAAGGATGAGGTTGTTGTTGATGCACTAAGAACGTTAATTGAGAAATATTGGTATGACAACACAAGGGTTTCACCCAACCAAAGAGATGTTGTTAGAAGGCGAATTGGAATTAGTAATCGTGAGCCACATCCAAAACACTATTTAGATACCACTCAAACATAATTTTATGTAAGGTTTCTTCAAAGTTTTCCTCAGATTAAAATTAGTCAAAGATTTTTTGAGATGACAAAACCATTTTATGTTAAGATTAATCATGCATGTACTACATGTTGTAGGGTCCATGTTGAATTTTCCATGCATTATGATATTTATCACTTTATATGTTGTACTTTGCATAGTAACGATGTTTTGCAGGAATGTGGTCTACAAGCACCTCCTAAGTCATTGAGAGAATTTATTTCAAGTGTACTATGTAGACGAGATGATAGGTGCATTTACTATAAGATGATGTGTTTGAGAGGTTTTTGTCCTACATGTGGCAGTTTGCAACAGTTGCATAGATTCCTACATCTAGATAACACACATGAAATTGGTAAGGAACTAGTTTCTATTGAAAAATATAAGTCAGTCACATATGGTGTTAAAGATGGAAAATAATTAAAGAGGTGTGAGTTTGTGAAAAGGGATATATGCATAGCTAATTTTATGAAGATGCTTCAAGAGAAATTAGTGTATGAGTACATAGATCACACACATAGAGCTAGGTAGTTAGATGAGCAATTCAAGTTATGTAAGGACACTTTCCCCCTTGGCACTATTGTGTCTGTCATTGATTTTGCTGAGAATTATATACTAAAGCTGAAAAATGAAGTACAATCTATGTATTACCACTCTACACAAGTTACATTTTTTGTACACATAGCATTCATGCATGCACATGATAGCACCGAGGAGGACAGAAAGGTTATAAGAGAATATCACTTCTATATCAATGATGATTGTACTCATTCCTCAGAGTTTGTGCAAGGATGCTTTACAGTCTTCTATGATAGTTTAAGGGAAAGAGATATAAGATACAACCAACACTTAATATGGTTGGACAATTGCACCACATAATTCAAGAATGCAAGGATGTTCTACTGGTTGACTAGGATGCATGTGACAAGTGGTGTGCAACATTTTTGGAATTTAATTGAGGTGGGGCATGGAAAGGGAGAGCATGATGGTGCAGGAGCATGTGTGAAAAGAGGTCTTACTAGAGAGGAATTGAAGTATGAAGGTGGTGCAATGTTAATTGATGCAAAAACAATTGTGTAATGGTGTAACTCTACGATGGGACCAAGTAATGCAAGCAAGTCTATGGTTTCTAGATATTTCTGGTTAATAAGTGAATTGAACATTGAAAACTATCTAGATTGTTGTATACTTACTGGATCAAGTGACATGCATTCCTTTAGAAGTTCAAATGCAACATCACTAGTTATTTATACTAGACAGATTGCATGCTTTTTCTCTTCGTGTATTCATTTTTTATGGGATGAATGTGAATCAAAAGAGTGGGTTGACCAATGGTCTTGTAGACCTTTGCAAACCCTAGATACATATCAACTTCCTAGAGCACTACAAATGAACCAGATTGAAGCATCGGTGGATTTTGACCATGTATCAGACATAGCTAAACTAGGTAAAGGGTTGCATTTTGCTATAATTTTAAGCTTAATTTTGTTGGCATTATGTTAACAGGCATGAAGACATAATAATATTGTATATTGTCATTGATGTCAATATGGGACATAGTGTGAACTGACACATGTGATAAGTGAAGAGAGAGGAACTGGCATATGTGTGAACCGGTTTATATGCCAAAGTGAAGCGACATATTTGTTCAATGTGAACTGGCATGTAGTTATGGGAACCGGCATGAAGTTATGGGAACCAACACATGGAAGCATTGTCTGACTACCGGTTGGTAGGCAGCTTCCACTTTGGGGTTTCCGGTTGGAGTACCTCAAGTCTGTGTGATTCAATCGGTGATCTTTGTGTGATAAGTTAGTAGTATGATGGAGGACAGATCATGTTGCCACGTAAGCTCTATGTGTGTGAAGGATCTTGCATGAAGATGACTATTCCTATCTACATCGGGAATGTGTGAAGTCTGTCAAACGGTGATAATGCATGATGGGTTATTAGTTTCCATGAAAATGGTGGATAATGGACAATGGAGAATGTCTTGATATCAATTCAAGACTGGTGCATTTAATGCAGTATGATTCAACAGTCAGGATCAAACCGTTTGAATTGCTCAACCTAACAGGTTTAGGGTTTAGGGTTTTTGCTACCGACTTGTATGTTTCCTATAAGGTCGATGTTGGGTTTCTGTCTAAGGTTGTTGGCAAAAGTTGTGAGTGTGTATCCAAGGAAAGTGATATGTTATTCTTGCCAAACCAAAGGAGAGAAGAGATACCTGCAAAGTGAATGTGTAGAAGGAAAAGAGGAGCCTAAACAGATCTGCATTAGCATTGAGTGTTGTTAACAGATCATTGTAATACTTGTTGATCTCTAACCACTTCAATAGTTGTAAAATCCCCTAATAGGGTGGCCTTAATTGGCTTGATTCAAAATACCTTAAATCTGGTGGTCTTAACTGGCTTGTTTCAAATCCCTTAACCGGGTAACTCGAGGCTAATGAGTTCTGAGAAGCTAGAGAAGCTTAGGAGATCCTTTTAGCTATTGAGTTCTTAAAATCCTCTAACAAGGTGACCCTATTGGGTTTAACCATTAATCGGGTATCCCTTAACCGGGTGATCCTTAATAGGATCGGTTTCTACTAGAACCTATTTTAATGTCCTTAACTGGACAAGGCTCCTAACAGAGCGAACTTCCAAAGAGTTCAAAAAGCAGCTTGTGGGTATTCATCCCCATCGTGGTTTTTCCCAGTTGGGTTTCCACGTGAAAAATATGCATGTCATGTGTAATGCTTTTGTCTTGTGATGCTCTGTTTTATCTGTTAAGCAAATGAAGGTTCTATGTTTTATGCCTTTCTATAAAACATATTGAACTCACTGTTGTGAAGATTTGATGGTTAATTTTACTAGTTTATGCATGAGAATATAATGATAATGTGGTATTGAGCTAAGAGAAAATCTTATTGAGTGATCGGTTTATGACTGATTGAGCTATACTGGATGTTACCGGTTGCACTCTATTTTACCGGTATCTTTGTTTATCAGTCATTTGAGTATTTGCTATCAAACCGGTTTTGGACTGTATTTGTGTTTGTACTGATTCACCCCCCCTCTCAGTACCAGTTTGGTACTAGTGGTTCATCATTGAGTTATCAATTGGTATCAGAGCACTCCAGGTCCTCTGTGTTGTAAGCTTAATCACTTGAGGAAAAGATCCTAGCCAAATGATGAAGAGGGAAGGTCCAAAGTTCAATAGGGAAAACTTTGGCAGATGGAAGGACAGGATGAAGATACTCATCAAAAGTATGGGTGTTCAACACTGGAGTTATGTTGAAAATGTATATGTTGTTCCTACCGGTACTCTCACCGATGACCAAAAGAGAGAGATACAAGAAAATGGACAAGTCATGGAAGCCCTCATCAGTAGTCTCTCTGACATTGAGTTTATTGATGTTTAGGACAAGGCAAATCCCAAAGAGGTATGGGATGCTCTTGAAAATATCTATGGTGGTGATGAGCATGTAAAACAGGCTAAGGAAGAGAGCCTAAGAGGAAAGTTTGAAGACATGTGGATGGTTGAAGGAGAGACCATTCAGCAGTATGGAATAAGAATCAAAACAGATGTTGGAGAAATAAAGAGTGCAGGTGGCAAAATAGAAGATTCCACTGTGGTAAGTAAATTCCTAAGATCCCTGTTGCCGGTCTATGCAATAAGGGTTGCTGCTATTCAGGAGCTAAGATCAATAGACAAGTCTAAGGGGTCCTTGGACTCCATCATAGCCAAGTTGACTGCTTATGAGTTGAATAGTTTTGATGGTACTGTTCAAAAGACAGAATCAGCTTTTAAAGCTTCTACTATACCATCCAGAAAAGGAAAAGAGGCTAGCACTAGTGGGGAACCTAATCAGATCAGAGAAATAAAGGATGAAGAGTTTCTGATGGAATTTGAAGCTCTTCTTGCCAGGAGATTTCCAAAAGGAACTGGTAAATACAAAGGTAAGCTTCCTTTGAAATGTTTCTCCTATAACTGGATAGGATATATTGCTATGAACTATCCTAATAGTGACAACAAGGACAAACCGGAAAGGTTCAAGAAATTCAATGGAGGAAACCGAAGAAATTGTTTTGTGGTAGTTGATGAAGGTGTCGCAGATGAGGAATCAGAAGATGAAGAGAATGAAGACATTGTGTTTGTTGCTATAAAGGAAGATGTGGCAGACAAGAAGGCTCTTGTCTCCCGGTTTGCTGATTCCAATGAGTGGGTCATTGATAGTGGCTGTTCTCACCATATGACTGGTGACTGGAGCAAGTTTCTATCCTTAGAGGAGTATGATGGTGGTGTGCTTCGCTTTGGCAATGATGCACCATGCATGGTCAAGGTAGAGGGTACATCTCTTTGAATGGAAAGAGCAGTGCTGACAATGTGTACTGGGTTGATGGTCTCAAACACAACCTTCTAAGTGTTGCCCAGTTAAATGACAGTGGTCTCACCCTGCAATTCAAGAATGGAGTTTGCAAAATCAAATGTAAAGATGGTAAATTGGTAGCCACCGACATGCAAACTAAAGGTAACCTATTTTATCTGAATACAAATATAACTACATGTCTTATGGCTAAGCTTGATGATAGTTGGATATGGCATAGGAGATTATGCCATGTGAACCTTGATAACATTGTGAAGGCTAGTAAGATCAAGACAGTTAGAGGGTTGCCAGTGCTGAGCAAACCAGATAATACCTTATGTAGAGAATGTCAATTGGGGAAAATGTCTTCCTCAACCTTTAAAGGTAAATCTTTCACTGCTGACAACTTGCTTGATCTTTTGCATACTGATTTATGTGGTCCTATGAAAACTAGAAGTGTGTAGGGTGATAGGTACTTCATGATTCTCACCGATGACTGCTCAAGAATGATGTGGGTCACATTCTTGAAAGACAAGTCTAATGCTTTTGGGAAATTCAAAGCTTTCAGAGCATTAGTGGAGAAGGAAAGCGGTAAAAGGATCAAATGTCTCAGAACTGATCAAGGAGGGGAATTCACTTCCAGTGAATTCAACAAGTATTGTGAAGAATTTGGCATCAAGAGACAACTGTCTGCCCCCCCGAAATCCATAGAAGAATGGCCTAGCAGAGAGGAATAATCAGACTATGGTTGAAGCAACTAGAACCATGTTGATCCAAGGAAAGGTTGCTCACACCTTTTGGAGAGAAGCGGTGAGCACTGCAGTTTACACTATGAACCGGGTACTCATCAAAAAGGGTAAGGACAAAACTCCTTATGAGTATTGGACTAGTAAGACACCTGTGGTTAACTACTTTAAGGTATTTGGTAGCAAATGTTACATCAAGAGGAGTGAACATAAGGGAAAATTTGAAGCTAAATGTGATGAGGGAATATTTCTAGGATATTCCACCAAGAGTAAAGCTTTCAAGTGCTACAACAATAGGACTCAGAGAATTATGGAAAGCATCAATGGAAAAGTTGATGAATCCTCTGAGAAGACTGAAGAAACTGATAGTGAGTAAGTTGTAAATGAACTGGTTGCAACCTTCTAGGAACCGGTTGTCAGTCAACCTAGTACCAGTAATAGTGTTCCTGAACCGGTGAATGCTGATACTGATGAAGATGAGGATGAAGAAGAAAAGAAAGAAGAACCAGTTAAGACCATTCCTCGGTATGTCAAGTTGAATCATGATCCCAAGCAGATCATAGGTGATAAGGATGCAGGAATCGTTACCAGAAGAAAGGTAAGAGAAAACTCCTGTATGATCTCTGAATTTGAGCCTAAGTAATTCAAAGAGTCTCATAAAGATGAAGACTGGATCAAGGCAATGGAAGAAGAACTTGACCAGATAGAGAAAAATGGTACATGGTCCTTGGTACCCAGACCAGAGCATAAAAATGTCATTGGCACCAAATGGGTGTTCAGAACTAAGTTGAATGAGGATGGCACAGTGATTAGGAATAAAGTGAGACTGGTATGCAAAGGATATGCTCAAGAAGAAGGTGAAGACTATGGGGAAACCTTTGCTCCTGTAGCCAGATTGGAAGGAGTTTGTATGCTTCTTGCATATGCAGCTTTTAAGAGGTTCAAAGTATATCAAATGGATGTAAAATCTGCATTCCTAAATGGTGTACTTTAAGAGGAGGTGTATATTGAACAACCAGATGGGTTTTCCCTATCTGAAGATAGTGACATGGTATGTAGGCTACATAAAGCATTATATGGTCTAAAGCAAGCACCTAGGGCATGGTATGAGTGCCTACATTCCCATCTTGTGAAGATTGGATTTGAGAGAACAAGTGAAGATAGCAATATATACTTGAAGTTTGAAGAAGATCAGATTCTGATATATGAAGTCTTTGTTGATGACATCATCTTTGGTGGAGATGACAAGATGAGTCATGAGTTTGCTGATGAGATGAAGAAAGAGTTTGAGATGTCACTCATAGGGGAGATTAAGTTCTTCATTGGACTGCAAATCCAATAAATGAAAGATGGAATCTTCATCACTCAGTCCAAATATGTCAAAGAAGTGTTGAAGACTTTTGGAATGGAAGATAGCAAACCGGTTGGTACACCGATGGTGACCGGTTGCAAATTGACAAAGGAGGATGATTCTGCACTAGTTGATGAGAAGGGATACCGATCAATGATTGGTAAGTTGCATTATGTAGTGCATAGTAGAGCGGATATTGCACATGCAGTTGGCATCACTGCAAGGTTTCAGAAGAGTCCAAGATAATCTCACTTGAGTGCAGTCAAGCGGATTCTTAGGTATCTAAAGGGAACAATTGACTATGGATTGTGGTACCCATACATCAATAATTTCAATCTAAAAGTGTTCACAGATGCTGATTGGGCCGGTAATGTGGATGACCGAAAGAGCACCATCGGTGGTGCATTCTTTCTCGATGGTAGACTGGTCTCATGGATGAGTAAAAAGTAGAGTTACATCTCTCAGTCTACAACGGAAGCGGAGTATGTTGCAGCTTTCATGAACTGCACTCACATAATCTTGATGAAGCATATACTAGAAGGCTTCAAGATCCCTGTATCTGAACCGGTAAGTATATTCTGTGATAGCACAAGTGCTATCAATATATCAAAGAATCCGGTTTTACATTCTAGAGCCAAGCATTTTGAGCTTAAGTATCATTTCTTGAGGGAAAAGGTTTAGAATAAAGAGATTACACTGGATCATGTGTCCAGTAAGGAGCAGTTAGCAGACATATTCACCAAGCCTCTCCCAAAGACAACATTTGTGCATTTGAGAGGTGAATTAGGGGTATTGCCCCTTCAGGAGGTGAACTAAAAGTGATTGGTCCACATCAGTCAGGTACTGAAAAGACAAATCTTTGGTTGATTGGTGTGCTTATGGATGCTACTCCTTAGGGGGAGTAGCATGATGAAACAGTGATGATTGTACCTCCACTTTGGCATTGTTGTCAAAGGGGGAGAAGGAGTGAAGCGGAAATATATCTGCAACAAATGGGGAGAAGATGTGAAGTAGAGAAGATATCTTTTGTATATTGCCATCAATGCCAAAGGGGGAGATTGTTGGCATTATGTGAACCGGCATGAGCCTTATGTGAACCGTGATTCTTGCCAAACCAAAGGAGAGAAGAGATACCTGCAAAGTGGACGTGCAGAAGGAAAAGAGGAGCCTAAATGGATCTGCATTAGCATTGAGTGCTGTTAACAGATCATTGTAATACCTGTTGATCTCTAACCACTTCAACAGTTGTAAAATCCCCTAACAGGGTAGCCTTAATTGGCTTGATTCAAAATCCCTTAAATCGGGTGGTCTTAACTGGCTTGTTTCAAATCCCTTAACCGGGTAACTCGAGGCTAATGAGTTCTGAGAAGCTAGAGAAGCTTAGGAGATCCTTTCAGCTATTGAGTTCTTAAAATCCTCTAACAAGGTGACCCTACCGGGTTTAACCCTTAACCAGGTATCCCTTAACCAGGTGATCCTTAACAGGATTGGTTCCTACCAGAACCTATTGTAATGTCCTTAACCGGACAAGGCTCCTAACAGAGCGAACTTCCAAAGAGTTCAAAAAGAAGCTTGTGGGTATTCATCCCCACCATGGTTTTTCCCAGTTGGGTTTCCATGTGAAAAATATGTGTGTCATGTGTAATGCTTTTGTCTTGTGATGCTCTATTTTATCTATTAAGCACATGAAGGTTCTATGTTTTATGCCTGTCTATAAAACATATTGAACTCACTGTTGTGAAGATTTGATGGTTAAGTTTACTAGTTTATGCATGAGAATATAATGATAATGTGGTATTGAGCTAAGAGAAAATCTTATTGAGTGACCAGTTTATGACTGATTGAGCTATACTAGATGTTACTGGTTGCACTCTATTTTATCGGTATCTCTGTTTATCAATCATTTAAGTATTTGCTGTCAAACTAGTTTTGGACTGTATTTGTGTTTGTACTGATTCACCCCCCCTCTCAGTACCGGTTTGGTACTAGTGGTTCATCATTGAGTTATCAAATTTATTAGTATTAACTTATGTTGATTTTGGTATTAACTTATATCTTTCTATTAAATGCAGGTCATGTATATGCAATTATTGCAAATGAGAACAATGAAGAAGGAACATATTACTTTTTGTGTCGTTGTATTGAGGCCAAAAAGAAATTGACTTCTACAGTGGTTGATGGAGAGGGTATTGAGTACCCAATAAGATCCGTTGTTGTGACAGGGACATGGCTTAGAAGGTACCGTTGTTGTGTCGAGTTGTGTTGAGACCTCTTAAACTCATTTATTTAGCAGGAGTTGTATTGATTTTGGCATTAACTTATCCTTCTATAAAATGCAGGTACGTTATAAAAAATTCTAATACCTGGTTGTTTGAGGACTTTGAGACACATAGTCATATTCGAGGACTTTGAGACACATATACATATTCTTCATTACTCAAACCTTATTGTTGCGACAAATATTCATTTGATTAAATATCATGGTATACCTCTTAACAAGGATTTGTGGAAAGTTCGTGAATCAAACCACGAGGAAATACTTGAGACACTAAGGGTTAGAGTTGATCCAGAAGGTTCACTTGATTGATTTTGGGCCATCTAGAAGAATAACTCTAAAATATGGTAGAATAATTTTGAAAATTTTGTATATATCTTTTGCGAAACGTTGTAACTTCTCTTTTTTGGATGTTCTCTACATGCATATGAGCTGTAATGTGCATATGTAGATACCAAATTTTGTATATAAAAACATCAATGAGTTGTAATGTGCATATCTAGATGCTAACTTTTGTATAAAAAAACAACAAGTTGTAATTTGCATATTTAGATGCAAAATTTTGTAAAAATAAATAGTGAAGATCTTGATCGTCTATATAAGATGCCAAATTTTATATATGAAAGTGTCCATGGGGCTGATTTGCAAATTTTGAGAGCCCAAATTTTTACCATTTGATTATAAATACATTTGTAATAAATTTGTACCATTTGATTATAAATTTGTACCATTTGATTATAAATAACTATGTCTGATTCTGACATATGTTAAATAAGTTGCAAATGGGTGTCTGAATATGCAATTTTTTTCCAAGTGTTTTGGGAAAGTTTCGAGTTATTGTTGAATTACTCGATTTGAAGGGCTAGTAGGAATATTTTGAAACCGAGAGAGGTCTTTTTAGGAAGAGACAACACAACCCCATAGGTTCAAATGGATCATTCATAAGTGCAATGGTCTTCGAGTTATGCTACGTCAAAGTTTGACCATTTTTTCGCTTTGAGCGCTCAAGGGAAAACATTGCTATGAGGTGGCTTGTAATGATCAAACATCTTGGGGAGAGAGAAAAGGGCACACCTAGCATAAAACTGGCTACGTAGATGTTCTTGCGGTGACGGTTCATTCCCATGACAAGCATAATGAAAGATGCACTATTTTGCCACCTCTCACTGATGATTTTTGATGCGACAGAAAAAATATCACCACAAGAAAATATAATCAATTTGGTCAAAACCGAGAGAGGATGTTTTAGGAAGCGCCAAAATGACCCCATAGGTTCAAACAAATCTTCCATAAGTGCCATGGTCTCCGAGTTATGCTACATAAAATTTTGACCATTTTTTCCACTTTGAGCGCTCAAGGGAAAATGTCGGTACGAGGTGGCTCATAATGATTAGACATCTTGGGGAGTCAGAAAAGGGAAGGCCTAGCATAAAACCAACCACTTGAATGTGCTTGCGGTGATGGTTCATTCCCACAACAAGTGAAATGAAAGATGCACTATTTTGACACCTCTCACTGATGGTTTTTGACAGTTTTTGATGCGACAAAACAAATATCACCACAAGAAAATGGAATCGAGTTGGCCAAAACCGAGAGAGTATTTTTTAGGTAGAGACAACATGACCCCATAGGTTTAAATGAATTGTCCATAAGTGCCACGGTCTTCGAGTTACGATACGTCAAAGTTTGACCATTTTTTCCACTTTGAGTGCTTAAGGGAAAACATCGCTACGAGGTGGCTCGTAATGATCAAATGCCCTAGGGAGAAAGGAAAGAGAACACCTAGAGTAAAACTAGCCACCTAGACATGCTTGCATTGACGGTTCATTCCCATGACAAGCATAACAAAAGATGCACTATTTTTCCACCTCTCACTGACGGTTTTTGACGGTTTTTGATGCGACAAAAAAAATCTCACCACAAGAAAACAGAATTGAGTTGGCCAAAATTGAGAGATGATGTTTTAGGTAGAAAAAACATGACCCCATAGGTTCAAATGGATCTTCCATAAGTGCCACGGTCTCTGAATTACGCAACATCAAAGTTTGACCATTTTTTCCACTTTGAGTGCTCAAGGGAAAACGTTGCTACGAGGTGGCTCGTAACGATCAGACATCTTGGGGAGAAAGAAAAGGGAACACCTAGCATAAAATCAGCCACTTGGATGCGCTTGCACTAATGGTTCATTCCCATGACAAGAAGAACAAAAGATGCACTATTTTGCCACCTTTCATTGATGGTTTTTGATGCGACAAAAAAAATCTCACCACAAGAAAACGGAATCGAGTTGCCAGAAACTGAGAGAGGCCTTTGTAGCAAGAAACAACATGGCCACATTGGTTGAAATATATTTTCCATAAGTGCCATAGTCTCTGAGTTACATGATGTCAAATTTTGACCATTTTTTCCACTTTGAGCGCTCAAGAGAAAACATCGCTACGAGGTGGCTCGTAACAATCAAACGTCTTGGGGAATGAGAAAAGGGAACACCTAGCATAAAACAAGCCACCCAAATGCACTCGCACTAATGTTTCATTCCCACGACAAGCAAAATGAAAGATACACTATTTTGCCACCTCCCTGACGGTTTTTTATGCAATAGAAAAAATATCACCACAAGAAAACGACATCGAGTTGCCCAAAAATGAGAGAGGATTTTTTAGGAAGAAACAAAATGACCCCATTGGTTCACATGGATCATCCATAAGTTCTATGGTCTCTGATTTATATGATGTCAAAGTTTGATCATTTTTCCACTTTGAGTGCTCAAGGGAAAACGTTGCTATGAGGTGGCTCATAATGATTGGACATCTTGGGGAGTGAGACAAGGGAACACCTAGTGTAAAAATGGCCACCCAGATGCACTCACACTGATGATTCATTCCCATGACAAGTATAATGAAAGGTGCACTATTTTGCGACCTCTCACTAACATACAGTTTTTGATGCGACAGAAAAAATCTCACCACAAGAAAATGGAATCGAATTGCCCAAAACCAAGAGAGGATTTTTTAGGAAGCAACTACACGACCCCATTGGTTCACACAGATCATCCATAAGTGCTTCAACTCTTCTTTTATAGGTGATTTGGATGAATAGGCGTGTCTCTTACCCTAAGGCAGACTTGTTATGGAATAAAATTTAAATGAAAACCTTACCTAAGCCGACTCATCCTTAGATAAATTCATTCCAATCTCTTCATGCACAAAGGAGTCAAATAAAATTCACTCAATCAAAATACACAATATCAGCATTACCGGTATTAGTACTTGGGTATACACAATATGAGCAATAGATAGTTTAAAAGTATACGACATATGAGTTACAAGTAATGAACAAATTGGATCACATTTCAAGACATGTACACAATAAACAAATTTGATCATATTTCAATAGCAAATAACTAAGTTTCAGGAATATCATGTTTCATATATATCAATGAACAAATTGGATCGAATATCAAGTTTCATATATATCAAAATGAACAATAATCGTGTACATATCAAAAAATGGCATAGATGCCAAATCAATAATAGTTACAAAAATGTGGCATGTGTCATGTCTGTCAAAGTTGAGATATACATATACAAATGTCTAATATATTAAAAAGTTGGTTCTTCAATGACCACAACTATAACTATATGTCTCTATCGGTATCTATGACTGTGGTGGATCATCAAAATCGAGCCTCTTTGAAGTAGTATGTGCCTCTGCAGGTGGCTACACAAGGATAATTCAAATGTCAAATCAAATATATTTTCTCAATATAGCATCAAAATAACAAAATACTAAACTCTAAATTATTTGAAATTGAAATGTTGATTACCTCATCTCTGTCTTCTGCAATTGGGTGAGGTTGAGGATCCGTGGGATGTCTTGAAGGAGGTTGTAACTGGTAAAACAACATTAATATATGTTAATAACATATATGTCAAATAAAACATAATAACTAAAAATGAATAGACTAAAAAACTAAAGCATACCGCAGCCTCAGATGGATGTTCTATGGTCGTAGGAGGTAAAGTCACAGATGAATCAGTTATGACCATTTCCTATATCCATGGTAAGTGATCCAAAAGGAGTTAACTAGAAGGTTTCAACTCCATTGTGCACTTAGTGAAAAGGAGTTGATCTAAGACAAACATACCTTTTCCCTTTATCGTGTTGGATCCCATAATATACGTGTAGGACTTCTACTGAAATGGAATGGTAGAATGATAGTAGGAAGTTTGGAAGAGGCCTGTAATAGTTTAGAGACAATCATACAAGTTAATAACCCAAAGTTGTTGACAAAGTAGATAAAACAAATATTTTTAACATATGTAGAAAAAATGCACACCAAAGCCTCGTATAGTTCTCCTACAACCTCAGGAGGCCTAGTCAAATCTGATGCAGCTATTACCATTTCTTGTATAAAAAATGATAATATATGATATAGACATAAAAGGATTTAGTTATTTTGAACAAGCAAGAATGCAATCCAAAGTGAACATGAAGATATCACCTCTTCCCTCTGTTGAACCTCATCGACATCAGGTGCATTCATTAATTCCATAAACCCCATATGTTTCTGTATATAGAACAAATAAATTAAGTGCATTTATCAATATCTACATATACATGTTTAATCATAATAAATTTCAACAATTGAATTTAAATTGTAGTGAATTACTTCTGTCGTTTGGGTGTCCGAGAGGATATCGTTTTCTACCTTAGAGTGCTAGAGGATGGCTTTCTCACATGAGATGTCCTCAAGGTAGGTGAGGTAAACTAATGGAAAAAAATAAACATAAGGGAAAATAGCATGTATTTAATACATCACTTAAGTCAAAAATATATAAATCTAAATGGTACCCTATAGCTATCTTGGCCAAAGTCAATGGTTGAAAGCGTGATATCATCAAGTTGAGACATCTCAACCACTAATAAGCCATATAAAATACCAAGTAATGATACATATAATTAACAAAAGATCTTTTTAAACCAATGTATTAGTATATTTTTAACAAATTTACAAATCTTTACCTTTGGTGGCGAAACTACTCGTGACTGTGGAGTCGACTGAACAGTATGTGGTGTACTCCCATCACTTGCGGCACCCTACAATGAATTTTATTTATATGTCACTTTAAATTATTCTGAAAACAAAAATCATTTCTTTTTATAAGATTTAGTCACTTAATTGATAATATGTCATAAATAGAATTAAACACACCTGTGTCTGATAAAGAGGGTACACAATATTGAGCAGTTCATCGATGAGGGCCACATCCTCTACACTGGAAGCATGGCATCTACTCCTGCAACATGTACACAAATGAGACATCGAATCATCCTCGTCCACCTTTGTGTCTACACCAAAACATACACCCTAGCAGGTGGGCTACATATGTTGAATGGGTTGGCTCGTGCCAAATGATGCATGAGGTGCTGCTGATGAAGGAGATGTCGCTGAGGAAGGAGGTGTTGTTGATGAAGGAGGTGCTACTAATGAAGTAGGTGTTGCATGTTCTAATACATCCTCTACTCTGACCAACTGTGTACCTTGCTGAACAATGACATTAGTCAATGATGCACCTACTTGAAGAGTCTGTAATTCCATAAACTACTTCAAGGATATAGGGACAATGACATGAACCATGGGTTTAGGAGTTGTACACCTCCTATGTTGTGGGTCTACCACTCTATGGGCCCCAAGTCTATCTTGCACAGAGCCTCTCCCTCTACCCTGAAATTGTCGGATGTCAAAGTAAGTTGGCTTCTCACTGAGGATAAACTCGCAATACAACTTTCTCAAAAAATATAGAGGAACCTCCCAATTATTACAAGGTGGTTGGTCAAATAAAATATACCACCTATCCCAAAAATATTCTTTCAACCTAGCATGAACACACCAATGTATAGGAAATCGAGTCGTATTTAGTTCTAGGTTGTTACTGGTAACATGATCAGTGAAAAGAACACATATGTCAGCTTTACCTATGCCCTTTTTCTTCACTTGATCATATGACAACCCATCCACATTAAATGTTAGACATCTATCCCTCCATGAACCCCATTTTGTAACCTCCCTAGATACCTCATTTGCACTATTAGCCATTGTTTCTAGTGTTATGGCGAGGGTTGAGTGGTGCTCAATCCGAGAGGTCCTCAACCTATTCACCAATATAGAAATTTGGGCACTATTTTGTGTAAGGCGATTGATGAGATCCTCTTGTGTGGCATCTATATTATCTAATGGAGGATGTGGAGGGTTTTGGGGTGGTGGTGGTTGTTGAGGAGCAACATTTTCAGGATTTTGAGGTTTTTCTTGTTCTCTTGTGCAATGTTAACAGGGTTTCCTTGTGTTGCTTGTGTAGGAGGAGGTCTTTGTTGTCTATTTCATTTTTGGGGATTGCTTGAAGAATCTAACATCAAATTAATAAAAACAAAACTTAAATCAATTAAAAAACCCTATTTTAATTAAAATGCAAACAAAAACAATCAAACAAATCAAATCTTGCCTGTTCGATGAGGTGCCATTGTTGAAAATTGCTCTCGATGTTGGGAAAACCGAAAATAGTTGCAAACCCATGTGGGTTCTATGTATTTTTTTCTTCTCCTTGATGTTGTTCCATGGGTTTTGGCATTGAAAATGGCCAAAACCCGTGGCCTACACGAAACTTAGTTTTGAGGAACTTTTGGTTTTTGAAATTGTATTTTCTCTAGGCTTGGTATTACCAAGCGTAGCACATTTTTAATTTTTAGAACCCGCACGGGTTATGAATTTTTTTTTTTTTTGGCATGTGGCCACTTTTCTATTCACCATCTTGGTGCACTTACCTCTATGATACTACAAATGTTTGGATAACTGACTCATCTTGGCTTCTATTCTAAAGGTTTTTAGTAAAGGTTATATGCAATGCATCAATGATAAACTCCCTAAAGAGTCTTCCCAACCTTTAGAAGAAAGGCTTTACGTATCACTGGGATATTGGGGGAAGGCTATCAATACACACTTTTGTTAGATGTGATTTTCATCATAATCTACATTTGATTATAGTGGGTTGAAATATTTGGTGTTACCATTCCACACATAGGTATTTCTCCTCTCATTGACCTTATGGGCTTCTTGGGATGACAAGCTCGCTAAAGGATTTATCCTAATTTTTCAAAAAATGAAAGAGATTCTCTAAGTGTTGTGATCACCCAATTAAGGGGAGAGCATAGGCCTATCACAAGGAAAAAGCATATATGGCTTGTTCCTTTTATCCCATCATTTCAATGTGATCTAATTTCTATTTGGAGATGTTACTACACCAAACATGGTGTTCTTTTTAACCAAGATATCAAAATGAAGTGTTCTTTTCAAGCCAAAAATTGCAACAAATGAACTTGAGAATTTTAAAAACCTTTGTAAGAAAATAAAACCTTGTAGTAAATGGAAAGGTGGCTTGTTCTTTTTACCTTGCAAAACTATAGTATGACTTGTCCTTTTTATCCCTTTGTAACAAGAAAAATAAAATTTGTCTTGTTCTTTTTATTTTGCACCTAAATTGAAATGTGAGCTACTTGTCAAAAAGGAAATGTTTCTTTGTAGGTCTTTTTATCCTTTGAAAGAAGTAAAATGAAGTTATTTTTGTTTTCACCAAAGGAATTGTTGGATTTTTTTAACTTGCACCAAATGACATGTGAGATTCTTTTTAGCTTTTGCAAAATATTCAAATTGTTAGTCCAAATTGTGGGCTCAAGAGCCTAAAATTTTCTTTGGTGCTACAAATTTTAGCTCTTTGTTTGATACAAAAGCACTATTCTGGTGAAATAAAAGCGCTACTCTGATGAAAACAAACATGCCAAACCAAAGAGAAAAAGTGCTAAACTAGATCAAAAGCACTACAATAAGTGATAGAAGTGCTACTATAGAGTAAAAGAACTAAAATAACTAACAAAAGAGTTGAAACTTGTAGACTAGGGATTTACAAAAGTGTCAAAATGAAATAGAAGCACTAAACCGTGTGACAAAAACACTAAAATGCGACTTGTGTGTGGAAATTCTACAAGTTTCAAGTTTTAGTAAAAATTCAAACTTGTTGGTGTTGAATATAGGGTTCAGGCCACACCGTGGGCGCCAAAATGATGCACATGAAAGGGACAAGAAAACAAGGAGCCCAAAGAGTTAGTGTTGTTAGTCTCAACCAAAAACCAAATAAGAACAAAAATCTCTAAAAAAATTTAAATACATATCAAAGGAGATTAAAATAAAACAAGAGAATCGTAAAAAATTCAAAGAAGAGAGAAGAGACTCCCTAAGATGTTCCAATTGTGCTCTTGATAGCTCTCCCTTGATCTTCTCCTATCCAAGCTCCAAAAAATTGCTTGAGTGTAGCCCTCAGTTTTAGCATGTAGTCATGGATGATAAATGAAGGATTGAATATGGTTGAAATGTAGTTCTATTGCTATGCAAATGCACAAATAGAAATTCTATGAAAAAGATAAGTAAAATGCTTATGCAACTATAGTAACAATACTAAAAATTGCTTCCTCCTTTGCTTGAGGATGAAGGTTCCTTTTATAGGAAAAATGGTTGATTAAAGGGTTAAGATTGATCTAGCTTATGGAGGGCTAGGATTGCATGAGGATGGCTTGATCCTCAATCCATGTTTTCAATTTCCACCAATGCAATGGTTACAAATGGCACCATGAGAGAGCTTGAGAGGAGAAAAAAGAAGCATTAAATGATTGAGGAGACATAAGGGTAACCTCATGTGGTTGGGTTATTGGATAAAGCTATTAATCAATAGGTAAAATCTTGTGCAAGGTTTACCCATGGTTAGGATTTGGTTAGAGGGGACCAAACCCATGTGGGGTTAGTGTGTTGAAGATGGAAAGCTTTTAAGACTGTGGATGATGGGTGGAGGGTTAATTTGGGATTAGGATTGTGCAAATATTTGGAAAGGGGTTTAGGCTAATTAGAAGGGATTAGAAGAATCTAGAGGAAGGATTAGTGAGAAAGTGGGCTTTGTAGAAGAATTTAAGTGGGTGAGGATTTTAGGATTAAAGTAAAAATTCATTTATTTCAAATAGTGGTGCAACCACGAGGGCTTTACTTAGTGAACCTGGGTTACATCATGTGTGTTCATGGAATACTAAACAATCCCCCTATTTTCAAAAAATATTTCCCTTAACTCCTTTTTTTTCACCCCCTCCCAATACACAACTCAAATTCAAATCCCCCTATTTTCACCAAACATTGTATTTTTTCATAGCCGAAATTAAAAACCCCCTATTTTCTCTGATAGACAATATATTGCACCTCTTTTTTGGGATATTAAACCCCCCAATATGAATGCACATGATTTAATATTGCCTAAAAAGTGAAGCCCTTATGGGTGTAACTTGCATTTGTAAAAGAATGCAAGTGAATGAGAATTTTAAATAAATATTCATTTATTTAAATAGCGATTTTGGTTAGACATTTTAAATAAATGTTTAATTTATTTATATGAGAAAAAGGGGGTAATTAAATAAATTGATAGATTTATTTAATAGTTGAACTATAGTTAGTAATTTTAATTTAAATAAATTTATGAAATTTATTTAATTAAATTAGAAGAATAGGATTAAAATGAATTAATTAAATGTAAATTTAATTAATAGGAGAATGTTAGTGCATTAAATATTTATTGAATTGAGTGGATAGATTTATGTGTCTACACATACATTGTTTTCTTGCTCATATATTTTCCAATACAGATCTCTCTAAGTGTTTTTTTGTGTGGTTGCAAGTGGGTAAGACTAAATAGGAAGAACTATTGGACTATGAAAAATAGCATTTGCATGTTGAAATAAATATGGACCTTGCAAGTGGGTTTAAGAATAAATAGGAATAACTATTAGACTATGAAAAATAATATTTAAATTTTAAAACTATGATGAAGTCAAGAACTTACTTGATCTATGCCTAGAATTTAAATAAAAAGGTTAAAAATATAGCCTTGTTCTAGTGGAGCTATAGATGGTCCGAAAGGATAACATTTTTGAATGTTTAAGCTTGGATCTCTTAGTATCAATGCTAGGGATTCTACAAGGTAGGAAGTTTGTTTGACTAAGTAATTGAAGCTAGACAAGGTTGTTTCCATAGGAACCAATTAGTTTTTATTTGAACTACCATTACATGAACCATTCTTAGAACCATAGGAAAAATGACAACATGCTTTTTTTTATCATCACTATAAATCAATTAGAAGAAAATATTCATTTTTTATTTACAATAAGTACTATAGAGATTGAAGAACCTCGAAATTACATTAATGTGAATGTTGAAATTGAATATTCATGTTATAGCCTCCTAGGAGGGTTTCAAGTATGAGGAATATAAATGAGGAGCTTTCGAGGGTACTAATGTAGTTTCTCTTGAAGATGTTAAATAAGATAATGATGTTATATTTGATGGAAATAATTTATTGTCATTTCAAAAGAAAAATCTTAAAAAAATATTTTAAGATCTTATGATCATAGAAGATGTTGCTTTCCTAAGGTTCAAGGTGTCTTTTGCTACCTTTGTGTTGGTTTATGTCTCTAATTTCTAGTTTTGAGATTTTGAGTTTTTATCCTTGTAGAATCTCTTTTGTTGTTAGTTGGGGTTTTTTATTGTATCTGAACCTTTAATAGTTATCTTCTAGCCATTAAAAAATTGTTTGGGTCTTTTCAAAAGCTTTCTTTCACCTAATAAGGTGCTATAAAATGGAGGCTTTGTCTATTTATTTATCCATTCAGAGTTGATTTCTTCTCTTTAGGGATATACGGGATTAGTAGATAATTTATATGGAAGATTAGTTTCTAGTTCTAGCTCAGTCAGATTGTGGAGTCCATGATTGACTAATATTTTGTAATTAACGAACTTTATTTTATTTTATTGAGAAATAGAAGGTGAGTTACTTCTTGCAATTTTCCAAGTTATTATCTTTGTTATGCTATGTATGAATGTTGGGTTGAGTAACTCTTCATCAAGTGCAACAAAGCATATGTTTGCATCCTCTATAAGGATCTTTTTCCTGGCTTAGAATTCATGCATTCTTGAAACGAATATCTCTTGAAAAGGATATCAACATAGAAACATATTGAAATATTAAGGAAGGCATATAAGGCCTCATTTTTTTGTGTGTTTAGTGATGTTCCCTTGTGTGGTGATGTTGTGTTATACAATGCATGATTGGGTGTGGTTACCAATTTTGACATGTTTATTTGTTCTACTTATGTTCTCATGGGAATGCATACTCTTTGACTCTGTTCTTGTGATAACACACTCTCTTGACATATAGATTAATTACTATAGAGTGGATTTATAATTATGAATTGTTGTTTATCCATTCCTACGTGTTTGTTATCTAACATAACACAACTTGTTCACATGATTATTGTTGTTGTTTATGCTTTCTCATATATTAATTAAATAGTATAGCATGGCTTGCTATTGTGATCATCTTATTACAATACATAGATCACCCAACACAACACAAATTTTGTCTAATAGATTAAATCCAATATTGTGGTCCCCTAGCATAACATAACATGCTAGTTGTTGGACAATGAAACCTTTTTCTCATCACAAATTAGTGTATTCTCTTGTCTCTTTCTATAATTCCACTTGTTATTTTGTAATAACATTTTAAGAATTATATTAGTGGTTTAGACAATATATACATCAAGGTATCTTCAACTAATGAACTCAGAGTCTTTTGTTTGCTTGCTTTCTACATGAGTTTCTTACCTTGCATGTTTTGTGTGAATGAGAAACATATGGCATTGAAGAATCCTTTTCCGAAGAATGATAAGGAAGTACCTCCAAGAGTACCCCTGATAATAATGATAATTATTCCAATATTTCTTATGAGTACATAGTCAATCATATTCGAAATGGACTATCATGTCTCTACCAAAGTTATCAAAAATAAAACCCCTAAATAAAATGTAATAACTATTCAAGGTACAAGGTACCATGTCCAAACTAACTCTTCATCCAACTAGTATGACCTTGTTGATTATCTTGGAAAGAAAATTTCCCATATGTCCATTCTTGATATTTTATGCATATCCGCTTTGCACAAGGCCATCTTAGACAAAACATTGCAAGAGATCTTTCTACATATCAACTTACAAGAAGATCGATTTCAAGCCATGTTGGGATACGTCTCTTCGCCACCCTTACATTCATAGATAATTATTACACATACCGCAATAAAGGTCTATAACATAACTCTCCACATTGAAGCATTCATTCACAAACATCACATAAAATGAGTCTTGATAGATGGAGGAGCTCCTCTAAATATTTGTCCCTTAAAAATTGGTTATCGTATTGGGGTTCTTTGAAAGTTTGTTGATGAAAAGAAGAGAATAAGAATTAAAGCCTATGATGATGAAGAACATTAATCTAAGAGGTCAGTTATATTGCCAATTGAAGTTGGGAGAGTGGTGAAAGATATGGTCTACCAAGTCTTAGAACTTGATCTCGCTTATAATCTTATCCCAAGATGACTATGGATACATGTCATAAAACTTGTCCTAGCCACATACCATCAATGCATAAAATTACCATATAATGAAGTGGAGATGACTATTTTAGTTGATCCTAATCCATATCTTTATTGCAACAACATTCATAAAAAACATAACTCCACCATTCCCATAAATAGAGAAGCCATCTCTTTATTATCTTACATTAATACAGAGTCATTGAAATTTTCCACATTCAAACAACACAATATCAAAGCTAATTTCAAGGACAAGGGAATGAGAGAATACAACATACAACAATCCATATACATTATACAACTCATGGACTCCCCTAAGACTTATGGAAGACCACAAATATATCAACATGTGTCCAAAGTAGTTATTAAGTGGGACCCCACCACCTTTGGTAAAATGGGTGAGATATAAGGTGAGGACCTCTTGAAATGGTTGTATAAAGATGAAGATGACCATATAAAACAAGAGGACTAAATAAAACAAGAGGACCATGATGTTAAGTTACCTATTGATAAATATGGTAAGGGCTTGAAATTATTACAACAAATAGGTATGATAGTAAAGGTACTATTTATTTTCTAAAACAAGTTATCATAGAATCCCTTCAACCATAGATTATGCCAAAACAAAAAAGAAATAAGGGTGCAAAATGAAATGGTTGTGCAATTTTTGTACAGTTTTCTATTTCTAGTTACAAAATGGGTAAATCAAATGTTCATGTTTTATAGTCCTTTTTATTATTTGATTATGATTTAAATTTGACAAAGAATATCTTCTCCAAAGGGAATTATTTTTCAGGTACGTTTCTTGTTGTTTTCATGTCATATTTCCATGTCATTGTATGTCACATTTCCTACATCATTTATTCAAATATTGACACCGGGTGTGTGCAATGTTGTTTGTGGTAAGAAGGTGATTTGAGGGAGTTTCTACAAGTGCTTTTATTTTTGGTGTTTCCGGCATGAAGCTACTTGGAATAATTTTTAGTGTTAAATTTTAAACTACCATTTGATTTTAATCACTACTCAAATTTTACCCCTACTTGAAGAAATTAATCCCTAAAATGATTACCCTTCCTTAAACCAAAATTTATACTTGAAACAATGGATTTTCACTAGATTCCAAAGAATCAAAATCTAACCTATTTGTAAAAAATAAATATAATTATTATAATTGAAACTATTTACATTTTTAGAAATAAAAGAGATCATAATTATACTTGCTGAAAGAAAATTCTAATCTATTGCTACAAAAAAAAAATCACACTAACAAAAACAAAACTAAACTCCATTTTTCTAGCATCCATTCAAATTCTAGTGAGATTAACCATTGCTTGAAATCTCTAACTATTTAACAAATTTAATAGAATTAATTTCTATTGAGTGATAATGAAATTTATATATAAGAAATGATTATAACTCAATATTTTATAATAAACTAATTAACAAATGTTGATGCAAATAAAATTATAACAACACTAATAAATTCAATAACATGAAAGGAAATTAAACTACTATGCACGATAGCAATCCAAATCAACTCCTTAGGTCAAGTGGGCTTTTCTCTTCCTCCCAGAGAGATCTATTTTTAGCCTCTACTAGATCAAAGCTTCAAATTTGCATTCAAATTGGCCTAACGGAGGGTAAATTACAGAGTTTCTTACAAAAATAGGAAAATTACAACATCAAATTTACAAATTACACAAGTGGGTGACTAGCCTAGGGACTAAATGGCCATAGAATATATGAACCTTATTTTGAAAATAAAAGCAATACATGAAATAGCAACATGAATTAGAAAAACTGAGTTTGAATAAGATTACAAATTACTTGTGCAACATGCACTTTGAGACACTCATCGAGTTTACAAGGAGCATTTAAAATTGATTACTGAAATAGGGGATTCTCTTGGATATGACGGGTGATAAAATTATATGCATATTCAACAACTTGGAGTGGTGGTCAATTCCTTAGCAATGTTCTTAGCATCATTCATAAATGAATATTTTAAACCAAGATTCTTCATGAGGTAAAACAAAAACTGTCACATTTCAAACTCCACAAACATTGAATAAAAAAAATATTAAAAATAGAGTATTCATAAAGAAGATAATCATTGAAATGGGGTGGCCAAGGGAAATCCGATGCCGGATGGGAGTGGGGGACTATTAATGTATTATAATGGAAATTTCATTTTGGCTATGACATTGCCCTTGGGATCATAGTCCAATCGCATAGCTGAAGCCATAGGAGCTTTCTAGGTAATTGACCTTGCAAGAAAAATGACCTTCAAAAACATTTGGATTGAAGGTGATTCCAATAACATTATAGAGTGCCTTCTTGGAAATTCTCCCCCTTCATGGACTATAAAAAGTTGGATAGAAGAAGCTATTTATCTATCTTATCTAAATTTCATAAGGTTATAATTTCCCATGTATTTAGGGAAGCTAATAAGGTGTTCGACTATTTTGCCAATGAAGGGGCCAAGAAAATGGGCCGACTGACGTGGCAAGCCTATAGAAAACTGGGAGCTGATGTTAGAGCCTTAATTGACTATAATGTCACTCATGGGAAAGTTGCCGCATTTAATTATTATAAAGCGTAGTAGATCCTAGCACAGTGTAATCATTTGATACAGTGGTGGTGCCTTAATTATCTCTATGGATTGTGATAACAAACATGTAAATTTTGGGTGCTTTGGTTTTGCTGTTGATTCTCTGTTTAGTTCATTTTCTTTACAATCAATAAGGAAAAGGTGTGAACGATGATGGGGGGAAGTAGAAAAATGGTTGAGCGGAACATTTGTGAGAAGCACAATAAAAATTTGAATTTCTGGAGGCATATTGAGTAGGGTGGGTTGGGTCCATTCCTCGAGAAGCTCCATGGTGCTAACCCAAAAATTACAGATTATTTTACTACAAACTAGAAGGAAGAAGAAATTGCTCTCTTTGGGAGGAACGTAAAGATAGATGAGAATCTCATTGGGGAAATTATTGGGCTTTCCACAAAGGGGGTGAAGTTCTTTTGCGATAGAAAGTTTTTGGATGAAGTAGTCATTAGATTTCCCAAAACTCATGAGGAACGGGAGGCACTGGTCAAAATTTCTATTAGTTATTTTGATGTTGAGAAGGTAAATAAGCTATGGAGGGAGCTGGTCAGAGTTATCATAGAATACATTACGGTGGATGATAGATTTACCACAGTCTACAACAACCATTTTTCCCTCCTCAATCATTTTCAACGCAAGGTGAGGATTTCATTTTCTTACTACTTGTTTTGTGATTTGAAACATAGTATTAAGAAACACCAAAAAAGCCCTAGGAAGTATCCTATCCTACATGCTAGCCTTAATTGGTTAATCCATGAGTATTTTGAAAATATGGCGGCCCTGTCTAACCCAATTTTGGCTTCGACCTAAGAAGGATATAATATTGATATTAATATGGCTAAGGAAAAAGATGAATGAGACACTATGTGGGAATACGAAGAGTGTCCCTCCTCCAAGAATGTGTCTAAAAAAACCCTATAGAGAAAACCCTTGGATAAAAAAGATCTCTATGAAAACCCCCATTGGCACTTCTTAAAAAGCTAAAAACAAGGAGAAGGAACCCTCGAAAAAAAGTTGGTTTCTTATTTTGAGGACTCTTTGGAGGCTTCCTCTACTACTCCAGATGCCACTGATGGATACTATACCTCTTACCCTCTCAATGATAGAGAGAATAGGCTCAGATTCCCTATAGATCTTCAACCTGAAGACCAATACTTCAAGCCTGGCCATGAATTTCCTGAAGACATACTAGAAATAGACATAAATATAGCTATTGACTTCTTCAAGATTGTTAAGTGGGTTTTTCATGAGATAAAGGACCTCAACATAAAGAGCAGGACTGCCACTAGTAAGGTGGATGAAATGGAAGCTAAAGGGGTACTTCAGAATGGTGCTGGGATTTTGTGGACCGAGGAAGAGAAGATGTCAATGGATGAGTTCCTTCAAAGAATAGTTGAGCTCATGGATAAGATGAAGAAGAAAAATGCAAAAAATATTAAGCATCTGGAAGGGGAAATTGGCAAAATATGAGAAACCATGAACATTATCATGGAGCATAGCCACAAAATTGTGAAGAAAACCGCTACTACTATGGGCACCTTGGTGGAGAAGCTTGAAAAAGCCCAGAAAGGGACCCTATTCATGGACTTGGAAGCAGACAAAGACAAAATCCAGAAAGAGGATTCAAGCCCCTCGAGGAGGACTAGAGCCAACTCGAAGAGAAAAGCGGATTCTTTGCCTCAGGAGATCTAGGAATTAAAGAAGGTGGCCCAAAAAATGTGTAACCTTAAAGCTGAGGTTGTTGATACCTTAAATTCCTTAGGTTAGCTTTGTCTATCTGGTGTTGGCTTTTTGCTATCTTTTGGTTTGTAGCTGTTATCCTTTTTATTTTCTCTATTATGTAGCTTTCCTTTCTGAGAGAGATTTTTTTGAATATTTTTATCTAGCTTGTAAACTTTGTGGTTTTGGGTCCTTGTAAAACCCATTTTCCTTAATAAAAAATAAGATAATCATTGACAAAGGTAATATTAATTCTAGAATATCATTTCTAACTAATTTCATAATTATAACAGATAAGTATAGGAGGTTATAAAAATTATCAATTCTAACTACCAAATACCATTGAAATATCAGGATATGAAAGAGGTAAAAAACAATTGTTTAGAACTTATCATTAAGAATTTTAATTCTTTATCATTAGGTCACAAATCTAAAGGAAGATATTTCATGTGCTTTGTTTTCCCAAGATGGGACCCTATTTTATGAGGGACATTATGAATGAGTATTATGATGTATTTTGAGAGTTTGATAGATATTGAGTTGCCTCTAGATCTTTGTTGGTGATACTCCTATGAGAATCTTTCTTTGCAAGTATATTGTAATCTGTTTTGATTTTTAAATAATATATTGGGGAGCCTTTGGAGTATCGGATTTTTCTCTTCAAAGGGTTTTTCCCATGTTAACCATCGTATTGTGGTATGCATGCTATTTATTTTTATTTATGTTAAGTTTCTATAACTATTGTAAAGATATATTAAAGTTTTGCATTACCCTCCTCTCAAGTTTAGTGTAGGAAGCTGTTTTACTACCATAAATTCCTTACCAAACCCATTCTTATCATTCTTAATATGGAGGATTATTTACATGTTTACATTTTTGAAATTCATAGTAATGGAGACATTTCTATTTCCTCCACTCAAATTTATTTCATTTATAATAAAATCATATTCTTGACTACTCTTATAATTTCTTACCATTTTATCACTTGAGTCATCTAAAAGATATGAAGATCAATATTTTAAATCAAGCATTGTATCCCTATCAAAATTACCTTCATTGTTTGAAGGAATATTCCTAGTAGAAATACTTTTATTTCTAAATTTTAATGTTGTATAATTTCTTCCTACTTGTATTATTATATCCTCAAGTTCATGGGGATCCCTTAAGTGACATCCTCTTTATATTTCTGATTTCCTTGATCAACTTGGCGGTATTTTACTTGAGCTTGAAAAGAGTCACCACTCTTCACCTCAAAAGAGAAAAAAAAAATTCTTCAATAAAGGTTTTCAAATATTAAATAATAACTTACAAATTATTCCTTAAATATGATCCTAGAAGTTTCAAGATAATACTTAGGCTAAAACATCCTTCAAAATGATGTCAATCATCACTCATACTTCTAGAGGGATCAATCTATTTCAAGTTGAAGTATATATCTTTTTCAAGGGGGATAGGCAAATGATCAACAAAGAGTCAGTGATGATAAAAAAATTGCTAATTGAAAATAAGCTCTCCTTTACTTTGGGCTTAGTGAGACTTAGAAGGTTGTTTGTAGAGGTATCCTAGATAATATTGATAACAAACAAATATTAACAATATAAAATTTGTATAGTATCTAGAGTACACTTGGCCAAATTGAAAATTGCTAGAATAAAAGAATAATTTATTACACATAAAACCTTTATTGAGTTGATGAGGACATGCATGACATTCTGAGATTAAAATTCCTATAGCTAACTTCAATTTTTTTCTCCTTGGGTATAATACTAAATTACGAGATGCATACAAAATAAATCCTACTACTAAAATATTGGTTAAGGATATTATTCATTTTAGACACATGAAGGGTCAAACACTTTCCAATATTGGTGCCTTATATTGGGTTACAAATTCATAATCAACCAAAAGACTTAATACATAAAAAATAAAAGAGAGATACAATATCAATAATTGAAGATGCTTAATTATTTCTCCAAAATCCATATATCCATCTATAATAAGGAAAAAACCATTAAAAATAACATTTTAAATGTATTAAAGTGTCATAAAACTTATCAAATTCTTATCACATTTATACTAGTAAATATGGTGATAAAAAACTTAAGATAAGAAGAACCTATCACACTTCATCACTTGGAAGTATTTTTTAAGATCTATAAATAGAAGATGAGACATTTATTTATGGGCATTTGCTACAAGATACCTACCTCTTTAAGATTTAAAAAATGATCTTCTCTTATGGTGACTACATTTGTAAGGTTTGTAATCCAAGAACTTCTTTATATTTATAGTCATGTGAAAATAGATAAATGAATACCATTTGAATAACAAGATAAATGATATTTATAGAATTTTATGTGGTCATTAAATCCATGCAATAATTTGATTGGAAGATAGATCTCATAAATGTCCATGTAGAAGAAGTTGAAATACCACAAAATCCATTGAGTTGGTAGCCTAGAGTTTGCATTATTCCCTACATTTCAAATCTCAACCTCTACATACATGATGAGATGTTGTCTTCATCATTAACCAGTGATTTTGAGTTTGCATTCACAATGTAAGGCCATCTACCCACCTTGTATAACATTTTGGGGATATCCTTGGATGTGGTATAAATGTACCTTACGAGTTAGTTCATGGTATGAAAGGATATAGTTGTGTGTATCTTACCTTCTAGTTGTGGCTTGTAATGTTGTCAAAAGATATTATACATGAATGAAAGCTTTAGTTATATGACTCTAAGAGCAGATTATTTAAATTCTTATGTGATTTCTTTAGTATGACCAATGATTGAGTTGTTATGAAATATTTGACCTTATTAACAAGCTAACACTAGTGCGAGTGTTTGGTTGGTAACTAGACCTAAGGACTATGATACATACTTTTTCAACAAATCCCTACCAACATGATCAAGCCATAAAGGTATGAACTCTACAATTATGATGGAAATGTTATGATTTTCTATTGTATATAGTCTAGAGAATCATATTTATAACTTGGACCACATCTTCATTCACATTTGTGAATAGTAAATCTTCTACATATTCTTGCATAACCAATTCTCTTTGATTTCAATATCACCATAAAATTCTAATATGTTTTAATGGATTTATTTGTCATAACCCTCTTTTTGGACCTTGATATGAATTGTACTACTACTACTACTACTACTACTACTATAATATTAATTTTATGAGTAAAGTTAGAAAGAAAAGATAAATTGAAATGAGGTTGAAGTTTTTAAATAAAAAAGAATTAAAGTGGTGACACACACATGAGGTCACGATTTACTTGAAAATTGCTTATTTTCTCAATATCCTAATTGAGCACATGGTGTAGGAGAAATAAGAAGATTCTAGAAAAGAAATTTTAAATTTTAAATATTAAAGAATAAATATTATATTTAGGAAATATATGACATGGGAGTTACAAAATTATTCTATGATAAGAATAACTCTATTCATGACATTTTTATGACAAAGGAGTTACAATATGCATTTTTGGGGGAGAATTCAAATTTGAATTTCAAATGCATGGTCAAGTGTAACCCCCACTATGACAACAATCATTTTGCATGAAATTAATTTTGAAAATTCTTATTTTCTCAATATGTTAATTTAGCACATGTTGTAGGAGGAAATAGAAGCTTCTAGAGGTAAAATTCAAATTGCATATTCTTGCATGTAACTCTTCCACCAAGTGATCAATCAATTTTGTGTGAAACCAATTTTAGAAAAAGAACCTCCATTTCCAATTAATTATCTTGATAGTGGAACTGGTGCATCTTTTCTATATAATGTATGCAAATCTTTCAAAAAGGAGTTCATAGTTTGGGGATGAAAATAAATTTTCTAGAGTTCTTGTTCTTGTTGGTAGAAGTAGAATTTGGTAGTCACTTATATAGTAGGTTTCTTTTAAGTTTGGTTGAAGAATTTTTCATGAAGTTACAAGGAAGGATCTAAGAAGGATAGTTGGAAGATTGGAGAGGATTCAACATCAAACTTCAACAATCCAGGTTCCCCTCTATTGCATTCTCTCATTTACATGTGAAACATAAGACTAGTAAAAAGAAAAAGTTACACATAATAATACAAGTAATTAGTAAGGATAAATTTAATTAACATTAAATTTAGAGGTAAATTGCATAGTTAAATATTCATATGGTAATAGTACTAATTAGGATGCAAAGAGAGTTTATTCAAAACCAAAATTGTTTTAGCAAATGAGTTTCAAGAAACCTACTTCGTGATCACTTAGAAAATTAAATAACAATTCTAATTGAGGGTAATTTAAGGAGCAAACATTAGCTCCCTTCGAAGTATTTGAAATTGATAAAGTTATTATTTGTAGAATGTACCCAACGATAAAGTTAATGTTACTTCAAGTGGAAGGAGTAATTAGTTATCACTTTATAATCTTGCAAAGGTATTAGCTCAAAAGCAACTAGAAGTTTATTGGTTAGAATTGCTTATTAGGAGACTTAGTGTTATTTACTTGGTTAACTAGCAAGTGTTTACACTCTTGTCTAATCTCTTTTTCAAACAATTAGTAACTAAGAATAATGTGGTTAATTTGAAGCTTATTGTTGAATAGTTGTTTCCTTTTCCCTTCAACAAGTGAGTATTAAATTCATTTCCAAAATAAATAATTTGATAATTTAAACTCTATTTCAAGCAATTTAGTACCTTTCAAGTATTAGGATTCACATTTAAAGGAGTGTTATCAATTGTAGATGAAATTTGGATTACTTCATATGGAAGAATTAGTTGGGATTATTATTAAGTACTTTTCACTTCAAACAAGTAGGTGTTAAAATTCATTTCCAAATTCTTGCTATTCAATCATTTAATTTTCTTTCAAGCAAATCAGTACTAGGATTCATACTTATTGTGTAATGGTTTGTCCAAACCAATTATATCTTGCAAGTAATTCAAATCATTTTGATAAGTTATCTTTGAAAGTATCATGGTTTCCAAGCAATTAGTAAGTTCATGTATTAAGTTTAAGTTTTCAAATTTTTAATTATCATAACTTTCCTTCAGAGAAAATACTATTCCAAGTAGTCGATTTGTTTATGTACCTTTCAATTACGTAAAATTCATAGTTTAGTTTTTAAATCCAAGCGATAATTCCTTGTATATAATAGTTTCTTTTTCATAATTGTATTGGTATATTGCTTCTTTTAGGATTCATGAATTCAAAGTTAAATTCCTAGTTAGATAACTAAACAAGAGGAGTTGAAACCAAAAATTAGCGGCGTTTGGTATTTATGGTGCCTCTGGGTCATACTTATGGGTAATGTCATCGTGTTGAACTACTGAACTTAATGCCTAATAAAGATGCAATAACGGCATTTGTGGCATCATCCCTCTAAATTGCCAGGGAGAAATAAGGGTCATTTGGAAGTTAAAATCCAAGGGGCGGGTAACCCTCCTTGGATCGATAATCTAAAAAGTTTAATTTTTAAATGAATTTACATCTGCTCAATTAAACCTTAGAAAACCCCATTAGGGTTTGGCGGTGTGTGATAATTTGGAATTTATCTATCTTGATGATTTTTCAAAGTATGATAATGGATTAAGGGTGACGTATTTAATATAAAATAGGACCTAGTTGCTTTAGGCCACAAGCATGAGGTCACCTTGAGCCTTTTTGCTATAGATCTACCATCATGGGTAGCAACCGTAGAGAAACTGTCTGGGACATTGACCCTAGAAAGGGTTGCGTACCCATCAAAAAGTTTACATTAAACCATAGTTAGAAACGAGAACTACATACTTTACACCTTGATCCCGTGTCGAAATGGGTATGTAGGCAGTCTAGGGACGAAGTTGTCCCTTGTACTCAGGCGTTCGGGGATGGGGATTAGGATTTGGTTATGGGTGAGTAGTTGGTTATTGAAGCTCCTTGGTCTTTTAATTAAATGGTACAAATACTAATTAGAAGGTTAAAATTAATTCAAAGCATACTCAAAAGGAATGTTGTATGGATTCGCTTGACTTCCCGAGGCTTTAGGCCGAATTCTGAGGCAGAACTCAAGCTTGTTTATGTAATTATTTTAATACTCCTAAGGACGGCGACCTCGATGCACTCCTAGTAGGGGAGTGTAGTCTTTAGAGAGTGGCTCAGGACCCAGATGGTCCCGATGTCCTATTCTTATGAATAGATGCCTACCCCGTTTGGGTAGATGCCTATCCTGGATTGGATAGATGAAACCTCATGTCCCATATGGACAGATGCCTAACCCATATGGTTAGATGCCTAGTCCCGTATGGATAGATGCCTAACCCATATGGTTAGATGCCCACCCCGGTTGGATGAATGCCTATCTCGTTTGGATAGATGTACCTGAGTATGTGATTGATTAAAAAATAAATAAGAATAAGTAAGAATAAGTAAGAATAAGAAATCAATATTTTTATATATTAAAAAAAAAAAAATAGTTGAGTTTTTGGATTAAGTTAAGTGGGTTATTACATTATTTCTTATCCTTGATGCTATCTTCATCAATGAATTGTTGTATAAACAGTTTTTTTATATAATAGCATCCTTCGTATACTTTTCTAATAATCTTAATATCTATGTCAAAGTAAATAGATTCTCTGACATACATTGATAACATAATAAATTTAATACACATTAAAAACAAGTTTTAATAAATATCTAGTATTCCTATGTCAACCTGAATTTTTTTAAAGTTTAAAATGAAGCCACTAGCATTAAAGCGTTCGTTACTTTCTTCTTTGTACTATTTCCTAACTAGATTCATTGTTTGTAATATCTCATTCTATCTCAAATCTTAGGATAGATATTATTACAACTCCTTATACATATTCCTCTTATTCATTACGATGATGATATCATAAGTTCTATTATGAAACTTTTGAAGCTATATTTGGATAATAGATAAAAGAGATGCGAGTTCAAAATAAATGATAGCAATGATGCATCATTTTCAATTATTTGTTTTGTTACGTAAGATGTGGTAAAAATGATATATATGTGTGTTCTCTCTATCGTAATCAGAACTAAACCAATTAACTTGAGCTAAATAGAGAAGCAAAAGAAAGTGACATGGTTAGTCAATATCTTAGAGGAAATTAATGGTTGATTAGTTTACAATCCCTATATGCCAATAAATCGCTAGAATGCTCAAACTCAAATATATGTGGGCCATCGTTACATACATTGTCAATGAAGATGAAATATAGAATTAAGAATGTTTTGTAAGATTCTAATGCTGTACTATTATACAGTGAACAATTGTAGCAATTGCTAGTCATTACACTTAGCGGTGCTATGATTTGTAAGTATGTGATAGATTATGGCAAGTGTTAAGTTCTAAAGCCACCATAGAGCAAGGGGACATGTCCTCCTTGTAACATTCCACGTACCTTGCCAATGCTTCCACATTCCGCCTATAAACTAGCTTCAGGTGCCTTAACTACTCTTAAACATTCTTGCATGTGAAGTACAAAAGAGTCCAGGCGTCTTGTACACATTTGCATGCTGTGTACAAACGTAGAAGGTGTCTTTTTAGGGCCAGGCATGCTAAGGGATGAAGCTGGAAGGCAGGAGTGTTTGGGCATAGACAGAGGGTGGAGTGTTTATTCACCTGCAAGTTCTGAGGGACCCTATCTGTATTACAAATCCATTTTGTGCATTCTTTGAGGATTCTATCAAATAGTTTACATATGCCGCCTATGCCTTCAGATCTCGGGTTTTCAAAAGTACGAGAATCAGTGCAGTGGCGCAAAACTGTGAAGAATTATGATGTACAGTTTGCGAAAAAAAATGTAATAAGTTTAACATATGAATATGGTTGTTACAATCAACAGCAAAACACTAGCTTAGATAATTTTGTCAATGAAATTGTTAAAAGAAAAATGACCTCAAAAACAAGGAAAACAAAATCAATTACAAGAATTCATTAACCTTTCTTCTATTTAGAAGGCATTTATTTCAACTATTAATCTTGCTTTAAATGCATTGTGTTTTCTGTATAGTGGGAGGAAACTGAAACTGAGGATGCGATATAAGTTTGAAGACATATTAACAGAGGAAATTAGCACAAATTATTCTGGCAATAGAGCCAACTCAGTGATATGATGGAATTCGAAATTATTTGTATATGAGGATCGAAACAACTGTAGAAAAATAATAGCGCAGACCATAGTATAGAATGATAACAAGAATATGAGTTAGGGGAATATGAGTGGTATATTGGCAACCAGCTTCATGGTTGTCAATGGTCATAGAAAAATAATAGGGCAGAACATACTATAGATTGTACAGTATTTCATATTTGCTATAACGAACTGTAATATGGTTGTCCTTTTGAGGTTTGGCGCAGTTGAGTTAATTATTGTATTGATTGACTGCCTCATCATAACAATGAGCTTGCATAAATTTGAATGGTTATTGTGTATGGTAGTTGGGTATAGATTCTAATAAATTGTTTTCCTTTTCAGCCGGTGGGTATTGTTTCTGTTATTAAATTGTTTTCTTTGTCAGCTTGTTTGGGGTATTGTTTTAAAAAAAAAAGATTCAATAGTTGTGGTTATTTGTCAGATGTTGGCTTTTGTTTCTTTTAAAGCAACTTCAAAAAAAAGAATTTAGTTTTGTCGCTTCAGACAAGTTGTATAATCTCTAGAAGTTTTTAATGTGATTTGATAAATGTATGTTAAATTATTTTCATGAGCTAGTGTGTGCATTATAATTTTTTTTTAAAAACATTGTGTTCCTTAGAAAGTGTAGTGGGCGCTACACAGTCTTAGGATTAACGATTTCTTGGGAGGGAAAGACCAATATGTTAGTTGTAGTAGTCAAATTGGGAATGAATTACATTACAGGAAGTGTAGGAGAGGAAGTGTAGGAGAGTGGGAATGAATGACATTATAGGAAGTATAGGGGAGGGTGAGGTGAATAAAAAGAATGCAGAAGTTTGATGTGTAGCAAGATGAGGATAAGGGAGATATGAGATTTTAGGTCACGATAGGATATGATATTAGAATTGGATGGATGAATCGAATGTTTTTGAATGAATCAAATGGAGAAAGTGTGGGGGAAATCATCTGAAAGTGTGGGAGAGGAAGCAAAAAGGAAATTGGAACTATTATAGAAATTATTTTTGGAAGTGGATAATGGAAGTGGGTAATGGATTTGATGTTGATGTCCAAATGTTTGGAGGTGAAAAGGGGATTGAAAGGATGCACAAACATCCAAAATCCTTAAGGAAATAGAGATGGAAAATGGCTCCTAAGGAAATAGAGATAGAAAATGGCTTTGATAGAATCTTGTGAAAAAATCCATGAGGAAAGTGTAGGAAAGAGATATCCAAATGGAAGTAAATACCTACAATTCAAGAGGTATGGATAGGAATAAATGGAAGCAAAAAGGAAATTGGAACTATTATAGAAATTATTTTTGGAAGTGGATCATGGAAGTGGGTAATGGATTTGATGTCCAAATGGTTGGAGGTGAAAAAGGGATTTAAAGGATGCACAAACATCCAAATCCTTAAGGAAATCTTTAAGGAAATAGAGATGGAAAATTACTCGAAAGGAAATAGAGATAGAAAATTCCTTATGGAAAATTACTCCTAAGGAAATAGAGATAGAAATAGAAAATGGCTTTGATAGAATCTTGTGAAGAAATCCATGAAAGGATGGAGGGGAAGATTAGAGGTGGAAGAAATTTTTAGAATTTTAGAGATATCTCATATATAAGGTGGAGTAATAAAGGTGGAGTGATAGACTATGTGGAGATTTTAGATAGGACTTGACATTCAAACCAAATAATAGGATTGGTCGGAGATGTCATCTATAACAATTAAAAAAGACACATTATAGGCACATTGGGAAAGAATTGGAATGAAAATTAGGAAAACTTGGCAAATAGAGACCCTTACAAAAATTTCTCCCATCATTTATATGCGATGCAAAAAATGAGGCCTAAATACACAAAAAGATCCTAGACTCAAACAAATTTTGGTACTATCGAATAGAGTCCTAACAAGTGAAAAATGAGGTCTAAATGCACAAAAAGATCCTAGACTCAAACAAATTTTGGTACTATCAAGTAGAGTCCTAACAAGTGGTTTAACTATATTCAATGTATCCTATCACAAGAAAAGAGGCTGACATACACAAAGATCCTAGAATAAAACAAATTTTGGTACTATCAAATAGACTCCTAACAAGTGGTTTAACTATATTCAATGTATCATATAATCTCTTGTGATTATCAAACCTTTTAGGCTACTTTGATTTGAATAAAATAAAATAAAATAGACTTTGAGTTTGTGAGTACAACCCATGGCATGTAGGAACCTGCCATTTATTCCTAAACGTGGGAATGAGAGTCCTTTATGATATACCATGACAAATTTTCTTCATCTCACGTTAATTTTCATGTGGTGACAAGCTATTGAATATTACATAAAGTGCTAGTGGAAAATGAAACTAGTGAATCTAGAGAATAATTAGGTAAGCTATCTATCATGGAATGAAACTAACCATAACAAAGTCTCTTAAGAGACCTAAAATGGAAAAAGGGATAGACTTTGGAAGTATCATGCACACAAATTGAGGCATGTAGGAACTCCTTCTTATTCATTATTTCATTTGGATTGGGAGATATTTATTCATGGAGACCTAAAATGGAAAAAAGGATAGACTTTGGAAGTATCATGCACACAAATTGAGGCATGTAGGAACCCCTTCTTATTCATTGTTTCATTTGGATTGGGAAATATTTAGGTTAGTTATGCATATTGTAAAAAAAAAAAAGAGTAGATATTAGGTGTGTAGAGAGTAATTAGATCAATCATATATCATGCAGGAACAAAGTATGCCAGAATGTTAAAAGTGGGTTGTTTAAATCAAGTGGAGGTATTGTTATAGTTTAAAAAAAACATAAAACCTTTTGAGCCACTTCAATTTGATGAAGTTCCTTTAGGAACTTGAGAGAGAGAAAAAATATAGATTTTGGAAGGATTGTGTGCACATGAAGAGGCATGTATAAACATCTTGTCTATTCCAATAGGTGCATAAAATATTCATTTACAATATATTGTAATAGTTATCTTTATTGTGCATCAGCAAGCCAACAAAAGTGTTAGTGGAGAAATGCTAGTATGTCCAAAAGGAAATTAGGTGAATTAATTGCTATGAAAAGAAAACCATTCCAACACATTAGGATGTATTATTTTATTCTATTGGATGCATTGTTTATCCACCCATTCCCATAAAACCTTCAACGCTACTTTGATATGAAGAAGTCTCTTAAGGAACCTAAGATGGAAAGTAATCAAACTTGTGTAGGACTTGGACACAACCTAAGACACATAAGAGCCGACTATATATTATTATAGATGTCAATATAATATCTCTCAAAAATGTCACTATTGTTTTCTTCATCTTACAATGGTTTTATCCACATCACATATGAAATGCTAATATCTCTTGGACCTTACCCCATGCAGTTCCTAATTTGAAATCTTTTTCTATTTCAGCTTCATGCCATGTGACTCTACAAGTTTCTTTTCTTTTATCTCATTTTATATTTGGTTCCAATTTTTAATATTATTAGCTATTCAAATAATTTATCAGTAATACACTTCTTGTCAAAATTAATAATTTATCAGTAATACACTTCTTGTCAAAATTAATAAGCCTGAATAAACAATAATTAATAAGCCTGAATAAACAATTTTCTTGCTACTCAAGTAATTATGTTAATAAGAATGTGTTAAACACAGATTCATTTTTCATGTATAAGCATTTTTCTTCCTACTCAAATAATTATGTTGATAAGATGTGTGTTAAACAAATTCATTATTCTTGAGCATAGGTGCTGTTTTTGACAAGTTTATTATCCAATTTGAATGTTAAATTCAATTGGAAGTAGAAAGATGCCAGTCAATGTAATATAGGTAAGGTATTTAGTTGAGCTCATCTGGGACCAATCAGATTAATATTTTTGTAAGATTTTAGTTAATTTATGTTTTTTCATTTTGTGGTTTAATCCTTAGATGGTCTTGTGGCAATGTTGGTTTCTTTCTTGTCCTCTCATTAAGGTCATAGTGAATTTTTTCAGGTGAAATATGAAGACATGATGACACGGCTTAGGTTAACAAATGCGTATGGGCGACCAAGTATATCTTTGCTTGGTCTGAAATCCAAGATTTTTTATCGTTTTAAGTTGAATGGGGAGAAATTTTGAAGGAATAAATGGAATTACTGTAACCACGAGTTCATTATCTTTGCTTTCCATTCAAGTTAATTATGCTACTGGAAAAGACACTCCTCATATCGGAGCTCAACACGGAGGCAATTTGTACGGTAATTAATATGCCTTATATGAATGATTTTCATTTCCAGTCTTGTTTCTTGCAAACATTCTCTGCTGTGTAGTCAACATTTCTATGTGTATAATTAAATATACATTATATCAATTTTCCTCTTCTATGCCAATTTCGAAGAGCTTTTCAATCAATTATTCCCCATTTTAATGTGGAGAAAATGGAATGGATAAAACCCCATTTTAATGATAAAAGAAAATGAAATGATTGTCTTGTTTCTCTATGGCTGTCTATTTTCAGTTATGGAATAGGTAAATCGAACCTTGATGTGAAGGTGGGAACATATATAATTAAACCCATATCACAAAAAAACGCTAACGGTGATCATATCCCTACTCTATACCTAATTGAACCCTACCAATAATCCAATCTTATCATAATTGAGACCTAACCATAACATAACCCTAAGCTTAATTATAACCCTATAATTAATCCCTAACTACAACTTGAACCCTAATTTTACCATAAATAAGCACTATCCCTAATCCTAATTTAAACGTAGCCCTAATGTAATTGAATCATAGCCCTAATTGACCTCTAATCCTAACCCTAAATATAATTAAACCCTTTCTACAATCAAACTCTGACTCTAATTAACTATAACTTAACCCTTAACCCTAATCCCTCTAATTGAATGTTAACCCTAAACTCAACTCTAATTGTAAATTTGAACCCTAATTTGAGCATAATTGAACCCTATTATAATCCTAAGCCTATTCTAACCCTAACCTTAATCCTAACCCTAATCATAACCCTAACCCTAACCCTAACCCTAATCCTAACCTAACCTAACCTAATCATAACCCTAAAAATATGGAACACAACTACAACCCTTAGGATGCACTAATCATCTATTACAATGTATTAATAATATATGAAGGGTATTGATATCTTGGTGCATCCTAAGGGTTGGATAATTGTTTCCCTAAAAATAACCCTAAACCTAACCCTAACCATGATGTACACCCTAACCCTATCCGTAATTCTAACCATGATGTAAACCCTAATCCTAGGCATGATACATAAATCTGAACCCTAACCCTAACCATAATTATAACCCTAAACCTAACTATAACCCTAACCCCAACCCTAACCATGATGCAAATCCTAACCTAATCATAACCATGATATAAACACTAACATTAATCCTAACACTAACCCTTAATGCTAACCATAACCATGATGTAAACCCTAACCCTAGCCATAATCCTAACCATAATTGTAACCCTAAGCCTAAATTTAAACCTAACCCTAACTCCAACCTCAACCATGATGTAAACCATAACCCTAACCATAATCCTAACCATAACTCTAAACCTTAACTCTAACCTAACCATAGCCATAAACCCTAACCCTAATAATAATCCTTAGCCCTAACCCTAAAACCTAATCCTAATAATAACTCAAAACCTATCCCTAATCCTAATAGTAAATCCTAACCATAATCCTAACCCTAACCTTAAACCCTAACCCAAACCATAACCTTAACCCTAGGCTTAATCGTAAACCCTAACCCCAACCATAATCCTCACCCCAACATTAAGCATGATGTAAATCCTAACCCTAGGCCTAAACCTAACCCTAACCATGATGTTAATCATGACCCTAACCCTAAACCTAACCTTAACTCTAACCCTAGCTTGGATGTAAATCCTGGCCCTAGCCATAATCCTAACTATGACCTAACCATAATCATAATCATAAACCTAACCTTAACCCCAACCATGATGTAAACAATTTAAACCTAACCATAACCCAAAACCCTAACCCTAATCATAATCCTTACCCTAACCCTAATCATAACACTAACCTAGCCATAATCATAAACCCTAACCCTAACATTAATTGTACCCTAAACTTAACCCTAACCCAAATTGAACTTTAATCATAATCTATTCCTAACCTTAATCTAGCCCAAACCCTAATCTTAATTTAACTTTAATACTATTTTAACCCTAAGCTTAATGTAACTGAACCATAACCCTTATTCTAAACCTAACTTTGATGTAAACCCTAACGTAATTGTAACCTTGACACTATACCCTAACTCTAAACTTAACCTTAAACTCTAACCCTAATCATAACCCTAACCATGATGTAAACCTTAAGCATGACCATAATACTAACCTTAACTCTAATCCAAAACATAACCATAAACCAAATCCTAATGATACCCCCAATTATAATTCTAACCCTAACCCTAATTGTAATTATTCTTACCCTAGCCCTACTTTTGATGTAAACCCGAAGCATAATTGTAACCCTAATACTAACCATAAATTTAACCCTAATATTAAATTGTAACCATAACCCTAACCATAACCATAATCCTAAACCAAAACCAAACCCTAACATTGATGCTAACCCTAGCCATGATATAAATATTAACCATTATCATAACCCTAACCCTAACCCGAATCATGATGCAAACCTTATCCCCAACCGTAACACTAACCTTAACCCTAATGCTAACCATAACCATAATACTTGCCATTAAATTTTTTTTTTAAATATCTTTGTGTTATTATATAATAATATTATAATATAATTTATTTTAATATAAAGATACTATATAATTATATATTGATTTATTTTATGTTTTCCATGTCCCGTCGCGTAGCTGCTACTAGCTTATATACCTTAAATTATAATTTAATCTATTTAAAGTATGTCGAGAGATACCCTAAAGTTAAATAGGCGTCTTAAGAAAGATATCTCTGAGCATACTTTATATAGATTAAATTATAATTTAAGATATATAAGCTAGTTATCTATATAAATTATAATTTAAGGTATATAAGCTAGTTATCTTGCTTTCCATTCAAGTTAATTATGCTAGTGAAAAGGACACCCCTCGTATCGGAGCTCAACATGGAGGAACGGGGGAGGCAATTTGTACGGTAATTAATATGATTTTCATTTCCAGTCTTGTTTCTTGCAAACATTCTCTGCTGTGTAGTCAAAATTTCTATGTGTATAATTAAATATACATTATATCAATTTTCCTCTTCTATGCCAATTTCGAAGAGCTTTTTAATCAATGATTCCCCATTTTAATGTGGAGAAAATGGAATAGATAAAACCCCATTTTAATGATTGAAGAAAATGAAATGATTGTCTTGTTTCTCTATGGCTGTCTATTTTCAGTTATGGAATAGGTAAATCGAACCTTGATGTGAAGGTGGGAACATATATAATTATTTTTATAGAATATTAAAATATTGTTTTTAATAAAGATATTGAATATGAGGTTAATAGTGGATTGTAAGAACATGTTCTATTTTGTTATTCTATTTTTCAACAGAAAAACCACAATTGCATTATAAAGACCAAACACGCTACAATATAGTCATCACATTATAACATGTTACGAATTTTATAATGCGATCATGTTGTTGATTACCTTATTACCTTAGCACTGCTAAAAATTATAGTCATCACATTATAACATGTTATGACTTTTATAATGCGATCATGTTGTTGATTATTGTGAGCGAAAAATAGTATTTATTGTTTATTGATTATTATTTTTATGCATGTTGTTGATTGTTGTGAGTCAAAAATAGTATTATTAAACAATAATTACAACATGTTATGACTTTTATAATGTGATCATGTTGTTCATGTTGTTGATTATTGTGAGCAAAAACTAGTATTATTAAATAATAATGTTTATTAATTATTATTTAAATTATGCATATTATTATTTTTATGTATATTTACTATTTTAAATCATATTAAAAAATAATTAAATTGACATCCTAGAATTTGCTTTTAAGTGATAAATATTTTCAAGTGAACAAACTACTAAACAATAATGTGATTGTTCAAACATGTTATTGATTATTTACTTGTTTTAAATCATATTAAAAAGTAGTTATATTAACATCCTAGAATTTTGTTAAGAAAGATAAATATTCTGAAGTGAACAAACTAATAAATTAAGGTGAGTAGGTTATAAGTCCAATTGAACAAACTACTCTATCATGTAGATTACAAAAATTAAGGTGCATGTATTGTGGATCTAATCTAAACGCATTATGGACCTTATTGATTTTTTAGAAATGTAAGATAATAAACACATTAATAACATAATTTTACTTTTTAAATGTAAGATAATCACATATATTACAAAGCCATTTCAATACATTAGGTGTTTTTTTTTGTTGATAGGGTATGTGTAGGATCATGGTGTGCCAAAACAGGCCCTTAAGTGGCAATGAAATTTCAGAAAATCAGAGTTATGCAACTTGACATGAAAATTTGAATAAGTTGTGAACATTATTTTAAAAATTTGTAAGAAGAGAATATATAGAAAATTGAATGTAGTTTCTAAGCTACTAGTTGTTTTTTGGAAAAAAAAATCCTATTTGATGAAAATTTCAAATTTCAATGCAGTGGTACTAAAATTTCAGGAAAAAAATAAGAAGTAGACGTATGTCTGACCACCCTAATCACTACCAAATCATAATATTTTTTTATAATATTTATAATATAAGTATTAGACTCATGTCTAGATGTGACACATATTTTTATTTTTTATAAAGTAAATAATTATTTATGAATTTTTTACTATAGCTTTTTAGAAATTCAGAAACTCCTACGTCTGACCACCTTAACTTGGTCAAAACCTTATGAAATTTTTTTAAATTTTTTTTTTTCCCTATAGTAGATGAAGCATAGGATGTGACACATGTTTCGGAATCAAAAAATATTATACCATTTGAAAGTTATGAGTGTTTTTCAATCAATATATCAATCGGGACTATTGTCAGAATCCAATTAGAAAATAAATAATAATTATTTATTAAAGTCAAAATAAGTCAAGCCTTATATTGTTGGAAAGTTGGGAACATCCTTAAAAAACCCTTTTCATTTTATAAATTTTGGCTACAAAAAAAGTCGTCAACCACCAGTGTAAAGTCTGGAAAATCAAGGAATACTTACAAAAATCGGATATCCGATTTTAATATATAAATTTGCGGTCCCCAAAATTTTTCCCATTGCCACCTTTTATTTACTGAATTGCCACATTAATGGCGATGGCAGAAATCCGATATCGGATTTTATTAGTCATATTTGTGTGTGTGTGAGAGAGAGAGAGAGAGAGGGAGAGAGAGAGCGAGCGAGAGAGAGAGAGGGGAGAGAGAGAGAGAGAGAGAGAGAGAGAGAGAGAGAGAGAGAGAGAGAGAGAGAGAGAGAGGAGGGGGCGAGAGAGAGGAGGAGGAGAGAGACAGAGACAGAGACAGATGGGGAGGGGGAAGGGGAAGGGAGAGAGAGAGAGGAGACAGAGAGACAGAGACAGAGAGACAGAGAGAGGAGGAGAGAGAGACAGAGACAAATACAAAGACAGAGACAGAGACAAAGGGAGAGAGATGGGGAGGGGGAAGGGAGAGAGAGAGAGATAGAGAGAGATTAGGGGAGAGAGAGATGGAGAGATTAGGGGAGAGGTATAGAGAGAGATTAGAAGAGAGAGAGAGAGAGAGAGAGAGAGAGAGAGAGAAGGAGAGGGAGAGAGATTAGGGGAGAGAGAGAGAGAGAGATTAGGGGAGAGGGGTAGTGAGAGAGATTAAGACATCATAGAAAATCATTAACCCTTATGACATTAAGACATCATGAACCCTTATAAGATTAGGGGAGAGAGAGAGAGAGAGAGATTAAGACATCATGAACCCTTATGACCTCTTAGGACACCATATGACCCCTAATGACACCATATTGGGTCGCTTTGGGTCATATTGTGTCCTAAGGGGTCATATTATGTCCTAAGGGGTCCTATGGTGTCTGAACACACCATATGACCCCTAACGACACCATAGAACCCCTTATGACACCAAATCATGTCATTAGGGGTCATATTGTGTCCTACGACCCCTTAGGACACCATATGACCCCTAACAACATGATTTGGTGTCTTAAGGGGTCCTATGGTGTTGTTAGGGGTCATATGGTGTCTTGGGACACCATAGGACCCCTTAAGACACCAAACTATGTTGTTAGGGGTCATATTGTGTCCTAAGGGATCGCAAGACACAATATGACCCCTAACGACATGATTTGGTGTCTTAAGGGGTCCTATGGTGTCGTTAGGGGTCATATGGTGTCCATAGGGGTCATATGGTGTCTTCGAACACCATAGGACCCCTTAGGACACAATATGACCCCTTAGGACACAATATGATCCAAAGCGACCCAATATGGTGTCATTAGGGGTCATATAGTGTCCTAAGAGATCATAAGGGTTCATGGGACACCATATGACCCCTTTGAACACCATATGACCCCTAACGACATGATTTGGTGTCTTAAGGGGTCCTATGTTTTCCATAGGGGTCATATGGTGTCTTAGGACACCATAAGACCCATTATGACACCGTTATGGACACCATATGACCCCTAACGACACCATAGGACCCCTTAAGACACCAAATCATGTTGTTAGGGGTCATATGGTGTCCTAAGGGGTTGTAGGCCACAATATGACCCCTTAGGACACAATATGACCCAAAGTGACCCAATATGGTATCATTTGGGGTCATATGGTGTCCTAAGAGGTCATAAGGGTTCATGGGACACCATATGACCCCTAACGACATGATTCGGTGTCTTAAGGGGTCCTATGGTATCCCAAGACACCATATGACCCCTATGGACACCATATGACCCCTAACGACACCATAGGACCCCTTAAGACACCAAATCATGTCGTTAGGGGTCATATGGTCTCTCTCTCTCTCCCCCCCCTCTCTCTCTCCCTCTCCTCTTCCTCTCTCTCTCTCTCTCTCTCTTTCATCCTCTCTCTCTCTCTCTAAATAAATGGCAGCAACGGGAAAATTTTTGGGGACCACAAATTTTTGTTCTAAAATCGGATATCCAATTTTAGTACAAAAATTTGTGGTCCCCAAAAATTTTCCGGTTGCTACCATTTATTTAGTATACTGCCACATGGCAAAAATCCGATATCGGATTTTATTAGTCATATTTTAGAGAGAGAGAGAGAGAGAGAGAGAGAGAGAGAGAGAGAGAGAGAGAGAGAGAGAGAGAGAGAGAGAGAGATAGAGATGGAGAGAGAGAGATGGAGAGATTAGGGGAGAGAGAGAGAGAGAGAGAGAGAGAGAGAGAGAGAGAGAGAGATTAGGGGAGAGGGATAGAGAGAGATTAGGAGAGAGAGAGAGAGATTAGGGGAGAGGGGGACAGAGAGAGATTAAGACATCATAAGAAATCATGAACCCTTATGACATTAAGACATCCTGAACCCGTATGAGATTAGGGGAGAGAGAGAGAGAGAGAGAGAGAGAGATTAAGACATCATGAACCCTTATGACCTTTTAGGACACCATATGACCCCTAATGACACCATATTGGGTCGCTTTGGGTCATATTGTGTCGGGTTAGTGTAGGATCAAGGGGGGCCAAAAAGTGGCGATGTGAAAAAAATAGCCTTCTTCACTTGCCTAAAAACACGAAAATTCGTGTTGACTTTTTGCTTGGCCTGGGTGTCAATACACCTTGGCCTGGTAATTACCTATGCGAATCGGATATCCGATAAAATCGGATATCCAATAAAATCGGATATCAGATTAAATTCGATATCCGATTTTTATTTGTAATTTTAATTTAAAAAATATATTATATAATATTACATATTATATAATATATAATCTATTATTATATTATATAATAATATATATAATATATCATTATATTATATATAATATAATAATGTAATATTATATTATATTATATATAATATAATATAATATTATATTATATATAACATAATAATGTAATATTATATTATATTATATATAATATAATATAATATTATATTATATATAACATAATAATGTAATATTATATTATATTATATTATATTATATTATATTATAATATAATATAATATTATATTATAATATAATATAATATTATATTATATTATAATATAATATAATATTATATTATATTATAATATAATATAATATTATATTATAATATAATATTATATTATATTATATTATATTATAATATTATATTATATTATATTATATAATATAATACATATTAAATTATATTATATTATATATTATAATATATATAATATAATACATTACGTATTATATAATATAATAATATATTATATAATATATTATTATATTATATATGTTATTTAAAAATAATTTAAGTATAACAATCGGATATCCGATTTTCTGAGACTTTTATATTTTGACAATGGCAACCCGTGAGTCATTTTTAACTCACGGGCTGTGCAATTTCATAACAATCCGATATCCGCTCCATCTGATATCCGGTTTTTTGACAAAAAATTGCTAAAAGATATATTCAGAGGTAAGAATTTTATCGTTTTGAATCATTTTCATTCATTTTTTTGTATTTTTTTTAATGTTTATTTGATTTTTCATTGAAAATATGGTTTTTTTTATGGAAACTAGGTTTTTTTAAATCAAATACCTAATTGTTTAAGTTTGTTAACTAAATTTAACTGTTTACATTCAATTAGGTTAAAAAAGGGGATAACAATGAAAACACTGACGAACAACAACTGCAACAGCCAAACCCTCATTTGCCAAACCCCCCCCCCCCCAATTTAGGATTTGATTGCACAAAATTTGAATGAATTGAGGGGGATTGCAGAAGTATATCATAGGATCCCTCATCTAAACCCAATGTTTGATCCTCTCACGTCAATCATAAAAAGTATGGAAACCATGACTGAGGAGCACGATGTCGCCCTTTTGTGGCGAGATTCTATGAGGGAAAAATATGCAGATAGCTTGTCGTATAAGGATATCAAGGATCTTGAAATATCCAAAGCCAAAATCACCTCATTGTTTGTCAATCCCCATAATGCTCAGCCTGTAGATCCTAAAAAAATAAAACTTTCTATTAAATGGTGCACAAATGATGGGATTGTGAAAAAATTTTGGGATCGTTGGTGGATTGTTTTCGAAAAACCACCCAACAACAATCTTGATATCCCCTTCTATTTTATAAAAAAATTGTATGTTGAGTTTGTTTTACACAAACATGTGAGCTACTTTGACATCCAACCTTTCTAGGGTGTAGGTTTAGGTATGCCCCAAAATATACCCTGGGCAGTTAGAGTAGTCCAGGGCTCGTATGTCCCCCCTCCTCCTGTTGATCTCCCACCTACAATGCAACATCCTGATATCATTCGTGAGGTGGCTTCATGGACCATATCGGCTATTCATTCTTTGAGTAGCCTTTTGGTTTCTCAGGCCGTGTCAGTAGCTCAGCCTATTGTTGATGATAGTGGTGCATCCGGTGGCATTGACACGTCATCCTCAGCTCCACACATATGCGTGCCCCATAGTTGTGTCATGTGTGGGCACGTATGCTTGGGTCTAGTAGGACAACCCATCGATCATCCTATGGATAGTGTAGATTATGAGGTGCATGAGATGCATGATGCACCAGATGTTATTGCACGGACTGGAGGATACCCTGGGGAGTCCTAACATGCTAGAGGCGAGGAGGCACCGTCATCATACATTGATGATGTAGTGGTAAGATTTGTATTTTCACAGTTCATGTTACATTTTAATTAAATATTTATAAATTAGATAATATTAAGTACTAATTTTTATTTACATGGTCTATTTAACAGTTGATGACTGAGGATGAGTTGAGACAGATTCAAGAGGGCACCTTGTCGGCCATTTCATTTGGCCTTGATAGCTTGACAGTACATATATTATTGCACCTAGTCGTTTGTATTTTATTGTACATACATGCTCATCATTTATACTGGCATTAATTAGATTATGTAGTAACTTGCATGTATATCTTATTTTACTCTTATAGGGCACAAGCAGCATGAGTGCGGAGCAGTGTGATTTAGGATCTGGTAGTGTAGATGGAGACAAGGGAAAGGTAATTGAATGCAAATATGATTGAATGAATAGTTTAAATAACTTATAGTGATTATACATGTCTAGACATAGATTGATAGTTTCATATACTTGTTGTGTATATATACAGAGAATCCTTGGCTTCACATCCTTGATGACTACACCCAGTATACCTGAAGAAGAAGAAGAGATGCCTCGAGTAGATGTGTGTTTATTTTATTTTTTGATTAGTAGATATAATTTGTTATTATCAGTGACAATTATATGCTAACTTGTATCAATGTCATGTTTCTGAACATATGTAGGTTGTTTATGAAAATATTCAAAACATACCTCCTCTACTGAAGACATACATCAAGAGTCCTGCAAAGCTGAAGAGAAAATGTGGAGATGAAGTAAACATGAATAGTTCAATTATAGTTCATTTTTATGTTAACTTTTTGAATGTGAATTATATAATATAACTAATATTAATCGTGGTTTGTTTTTCTTGTGCAAGATCCTTCATAGCCGATCAGTGCAATGAAGAGGATCGATTTTGATGATCCATCAACAGCTTAGGATGTTATAGATAGTTTTGGGATGCTTACATGTCTAGTTGGCATGTATATTTTGTATATGGACATATATTTATGTATTTAGACATACATTTTTCTTTAGTTGGCATTTATGCCATATTTGTGTATGGACATACATTTGTAATCATTTGACATTTTTATATATACAGAAGTTGATATTCGATCATATAAATTCTTGCTCATCTGTGTGTGGTGTTATCATGGATATCTTTAATCTTCATTCCAATAATTAACAATGGTTAATAATGACTATTTAATTAACAATACAATTCATTTCATCGTAAGTGTTGTTTTTATAATGAACAATATAATTCATTTAATCAACAATACAATACAATTCATTCAATGAACAATACAATTCATTTAATGAACAATACAATACAATTCATTTAATGAACAATACTTGATACAATTCATTATTACCCTATGCATGGTACTATTTTTCCCCCCACCTCGGCCGAATGCTCAGATTTTTATTAGGGCAGCAATTTTTCGGTTGGCGAAAAAATTGTCAGTCTCACTCAATGGAATGTTGTCGCGTGGCCGATTTCTCATTCTGCTCGTCATGATGACGAACCATTGGATCCGACATGTCCACTTAGGCATTATTACCCTACGCATGCTCCTATTTTTCCCCTCCCCACTCGATCGAATGCTCGGGGTCATACCCTACCGGCGTCATCCCTTGAGCGCCCTAAGTGCTCAAAATTGTCAAACTTTGACGGGCCCTAACTCAAAATCTGTGGAACTTGCTAACGTTCCGTTTCAACCTACGGGGACATGAGAGAGGTCCCTACCAAATCCTATCTTGGTTTTTCAATTTGCCCTACGGTTTTATTAGGGCAACAATTTTTCGGTTGGCGAAAAAATCGTCAGTCTCACTCAATGGAATGTTGTCGCATGGCCGATTTCTCATTTTGCTCGTTGCGATGATGAACCATCAACTTTGACATGTCCAGTTAGGCATTATTACCCTACACATGCTCCTATTTTGCCCGCCCACTCAATCGAACGCTCGGTGTCATACCCTACTGGCATCATCCCTTGAGCGTCCTAAGTGCTCAAAATTGTCAAACTTTGACAGGCCCTAACTCAGAATTCGTGGCACCTATGAATGATCTGTTTGAACCTATGGGGCCACAAGAGGGCTACCTACGAAAGCCTATCTTAGTTTTTCAAGTTGCCCTATGGTTTTATTAGGGCAGCAATTTTTCGGTTGGCAAAAAAATCGTCAGTCTCACTCAATGGAATGTTGTCGCATGATCAATTTCTCATTCTGCTCATCACGATGACGAACCGTTGGCTCCAACATGTCTAATTAGGCATTATTACCCTACACATGCTCCTATTTTTCCCCCTCGCTCAATCGAACGCTCGAGGTCATATCCTATCGGTGTCATCCCTTGAGTGTCCTAAGTGCTCAAAATTGTCAAACTTTGACGGACCCTAACTTGGAATCCGTGGCACCTACGAATGATCCGTTTGAACCTACGAGGCCATGAGAGGGGTCCCTACGAAATCCTATCTTTGTTTTTCAAGTTGCCCTATAGTTTTATTAGGGCAGCAATTTTTCGGTTGGCGAAAAAATCGTCAGTCTCACTCAATGGAATGTTGTCGCGTGGTTGATTTCTCATTCTGCTTGTCGCGATGATGAACTGTCATCTTCGACATGTCTAGTTAAGCATTATTACCCTATGCATGCTCCTATTTTGTCCCCCCACTTGATCGAACGCTCGGGGTCATACCCTATCGACGTCGTCCCTTGAGCGCCCTAAGTGCTCAAAATTGTCAAACTTTGATGGGCCCTAACTCGAAATTCGTGGCACCTGCGAATGATCCATTTGAACCTATGCGGCCATGAGAGGGGTCCCTACAAAAGCCTATCTTGGTTTTTCAAGTTGCCCTATGATTTTATTAGGGCAGCAATTTTTCGGTTGGCAAAAAAATTGTCAGTCTCACTCAATGGAATGTTGTCACGTGGCCGATTTCTCGTTTTGCTCATCGCGATGATGAACCGTTGGCTTCGATATGTCCAGTTAGGAATTATTACCCTACGCATGCTCCTATTTTTCCCCCCCACTTGATCGAACGCTCGAGGTCATACCCTATCGGCGTCGTTCCTTGAGCACCCTAAGTGCTCAAAATTGTCAAACTTTGACGGTCCCTAACTCGAAATCCGTGGCACCTGCGAACGATCCGTTTGAACCTACGGGGCCACGAGAGGGGTCCCTATGAAAGCCCATCTCTTCCTTCACATTGTCAGTCAACTTTCTATCAACATGTGGAAGCCTCCCACCAAATGCCCATGTAACTTGTTGAAGTGGATCATCAAGTTTTTGTCTTTGTGCAAGTGCTCTATCCAAAGTTTTACAGCTTATGTTAAAATCAAAACAAGTTTGTCTCATTTGATGAGCCTTCCTCAATTGATGGCTTACTAAGGAGGTTGTAAGCACTCTTTGAGCGGCTCTCTTATCTCTTTCTTTGGTATTCTTTCCAATAGAATTGAGAGCGTCAAATAGATTTTTTGCAATAATAGAATTTCTCTTCATCTTCTTGTTCATATGAATCTTCAATTTGTTTAGCAATGGTCTCATCTTTATCATCTTTAGCAATTGAACAAAGAGTTGGCATTGCTTGGTCAATTTCTTATTGCTAAAATTTTGGTTGAAAAGTTTTGTAGCCCACAATCGAATGGTTCTTGTTGACCTCTTGCCTTCAAGATTCACAAAAATGTTCTCATCGATTTCAAATAACCATTTTGGGGTTCTTGAAGGTCTTGGATTTGGATTTTATCTTTCATCCATGAGAGGGTCTTCATTTCTAAAGTAATTAGGTGTTATATATGGTTCACTTGGTGAGGCAATTCCACCTTCAATGTTAAAGTTTTCCACATTTTCACCTCTTATGTCAAAATTTTCCACATGTTGAGCATTTTCATTATCACTTTCAACATTTTCAAAATTTTCAATATTTTCACTTTCAAAATTAACATTTTCATTTTCAATAACTTGTGGCACATTTTCAATTTCAATTTCAATTTCCCCTTTAGTTGAAGTAATATTAAAAATATTTAACATACCTTGTCTTCTCCTCCTATGACATTCTCTATCTCTTTCTCTATACACTTCAACTTGGTCATTTGAAAGTGTTCTTTTGCGCTTAGACTTCCGATGACTACTACTCCCCATTTCCCTCCACACATATGCTCCTTCATGATTGATGATGTAAGTTTTCACTTTAAGAATCTCCCAAAAGCACAAATTTGTCTCTAGCTGTCTGAAACCCCGTGATCCTTGATAGAAAACATAGGACCCAGACTGTCAGCCATTGGAATCTATAGAATGGCCCACAAACCCTTTTTTTCTTGGTTTTTAGCACTAAAATCGGATATCGGATTTTATCTGATATCCAATTTTTGTACAAAAATATGTGGTCCCCCAAAAATATTCTCGTTGCCCCCATTTATGAACTGTTGCCGCCATTTATTAAATAAACTGCCACGTGGCAGAATCCAATATCCGATTAAATCGGATATTAGATTTTATTGGTCATATTTTAGAGAGAGAGAGGGATAGAAGGAGAGGGAGACAGAGATAGAGACAGAGACAGAGAGAGACAGAGAGACAGAGAGAGACAGAGAGACAGAGAGAGAGGGATAGAAGGAGAGGGAGAGGAGAGAGAGAGAGAGAGAGGAGGGGAGAGAGAGAGAGAGAGGGAGAGAGAGAGGGAGAGAGAGAGAAAAGGAGAGAGAGAGAGAGAGAGAAAAGGAGAGAGAGAGAGGGAGAAAGAGAGAGAGAGACGAGGAGAGGGAGAGAGAGAGAGAGAGGGAGGGAGAGTGAGAGTAAGAGAGAGAGAGAGACAATATGACACCTAATGTTATGATTTGGTGTCTTAAGGGGTCCTATGGTGTCGTTAGGGGTCATATGGTGTCTTGTGACACCATCGGACCCCTTAAGACACCAAATCATGTCGCTAGGGGTCATATTGTGTCTTACGGGGTCGTAGGACACAATATGACCCTTAACGACATGATTTGGTGTCTTAAGGGGTCTGATGGTGTCGTTAGGGGTCATATGGTGTCCATAAGGGTCATATGGTGTCCAATGAACCCTTATGACCTCTTAGGACACCATATGACCCCTAATGACACCATATTGGGTCGCTTTGGGTCATATTGTGTCCTAAGGGGTCATATTGTGTCTTAAGGGGTCCTCTGGTGTCCCAAGACACCATATGACCCCTATGGACACCATATGACCCCTAACGACACCATAGGACCCCTTAAGACACCAAATCATGTTGTTAGGGGTCATATTGTGTCCATAGGGGTCATATGGTGTCCCATGAACCCTTATGACCTGTTAGGACACCATAGGACCCCTAATGACACCATATTGGGTCGCTTTGGGCCATATTGTGTCCTAAGAGGTCATATTGTGTCCATAGGGGTCATATGGTGTCCCATGAACCCTTATGACCTGTTAGGACACCATAGGACCCCTAATGACACCATATTGGGTCGCTTTGGGCCATATTGTGTCCTAAGAGGTCATATTGTGTCTTAAGGGGTCCTATGGTGTCCCAAGACACCATATGACCCCTATGGACAACATATGACCACTAATGACACCATAGGACCCCTTAAGACACCAAATCATAACATTAGGGGTCATATTGTGTCTTATGGGGTCATAGGACACAATATTACCCCTAACAACATGATTTGGTGTCTTAAGGGGTCCTATGGTGTCCATAGGGGTCATATGGTGTCCCATGAACCCTTATGACCTCTTAGGACACCATATGACCCCTAATGACACCATATTATTGTTTCCTAAGGGGTCATATTATGTCTTAAGGGGTCCTATAGTGTAAATATGACCCCTAACAACATAATTTGGTGTCTTAAGGGGTCCTAAGGTGTCACAAGACACCATATGGCCCCTAACGGCACCATAGGACCCCTTAAGACACCAAATCATGTCATTAGGGGTCATATTATGTCTTACAGGGTCGTAGGACACAATATGACCCCTAACAACATGATTTGGTGTCATTAGGGGTCATATGGTGTCCATAGGGGTCATATGGTGTCTTGGGACACCATAAGACCCCTTAAGACACAATATGACCCCTTAGGAAACAATATGACCCAAAGCGACCCAATATGGTGTCACTAGGGGTCATATGGTGTCCTAAGAGGTCATAAGGGTTCATGGGACACCATATGACACCATAGGACCCCTTAAGACACCAAATCATGTCATTAGGGGTCATATTGTGTCTTACAGGGTCGTAGGACACAATATGACCTGTAACGACACAATTTGGTGTCTTAAGGGGTCTTATGGTGTCACAAGACACCATATGACCCCTAACAACACCAATCGACCCCTTAAGACACCAAATCATAACATTAGGGGCATATTGTGTGTTACGAGGTCGTAGGACACAATATGACCCCTAATGACATGATTTGGTATCTTAAGGGGTCCGATGGTCTCGTTAGGGGTCATATGGTGTCCATAGGGGTCATATGGTGTCCCATGAACCCTTATGACCTCTTAGGACACCATATGACCCCTAATGACACCATATTGGGTCACTTTGGGTCATATTGTGTCCTAAGGGGTCCTATGGTGTCCCAAGACACCATATGACCCCTACGGACACCATATGACCCCTAATGACACCATAGGACCCCTTAAGACACCAAATCATGTCATTGGGGGTCATATGGTGTCCTAAGTGGTCATAGATCATAATATGACCCCTTAGGACACAATATGACCCAAAGCGACCCAATATGGTGTCATTAGGGGTCATATGGTGTCCTGAGAGGTCATAAGGGTTCATGGGACACCATATCACATAACTATCATTATGGGTCATGGTTATGGGTTGTAAGACACAATATGACCCCTAACGACATGATTTGGTGTCTTAAGGGGTCCTATCGTGTCCCAAGACACCATATGACCCCTAACGACACCATAGGACCCCTTAAGACACCAAATTGTGTCGTTAGTGGTCATATGGTCTCTCTCTCTCTCTCTCTCTCTCTCCCTCCCTCCCTCTCTCTCTCTCCCTCTCCCTCTCCTTCCTTCTCTCTCTCTCCCTCTCCCTCTCCTTCCTTCTCTCTCTCTCCCTCTCTCTCTCTCTCTCTGTCTCTCTCTCCCTAACGACACAATATGACCCCTAACGACATGATTTGGTGTCTTAAGGGGTCCTATGGTGTCCCAAGAAACCATATGACCCCTAATGACACCATAGGACCCTTTAAGACACCAAATTGTGTTGTTAGGGGTCATATGGTCTCTCTCTCTCTCCTTCTCTCTCTCCTTCTCTCTCTCTCTCTCTCTCTCTCTCTCTCTCTCTCTTTCCCTCTCCTCTCTCTCTCTCTCCCTCTCTCCCTCTCCTCCCTCTACCTCTCTCCCTCCCTCTCTCTCTCCTCTCTCTCTCTCCCCCTATCTCTCTCTCCCTCCCTCTCCTTCTCCCTCTCCTCTCTCTCTCTCTCTCTCTCTATCTCTCTCTCTCTCTCTCTCTCTCAATCTCTCCCTCTCCTTCTCTCTCTCTCTCTAAAATATGACCAATAAAATCTGATATCGGATTTCTGACATGTGGCAGTTTACTTCATAAATGGCAGCAAAGGGAAATTCTTTGGGGACCACAAATTTTTGTACAAAAATCGGATATCAGATAAAATCCGATATCCAATTTTTGTACTCAAATTTTCAAATTTCAAATTTCGGCTCAGGAATGCTTTGGTATTAGGCTTGGAAGTGACAAGCCTAGAAAGTCAACTGAAAAAACGTGATTTTCAGTATTCCTTGATTTTCCAGACTTTACACTGGTGGCTAACGACTTTTTTTGTAGCCAAAATTGATGAAACGAAAAGGGTTTTTTAAGGATGTTCCCAGTTTTCAAACAATATAAGGCTTGTCTTATTTCAACTTTAGTAAATAATTATTATTTATTTTCTAATTGAATTCTGACAATAATCCTAATTGATATACTAATTGAAAAACACTCATAACTTTCAAACAATATAACATTTTTTGAAACCGAAACATGTGTCACATCCTATGCTTCATCTACTATAGGGAAAAATTAAAAAAAAAAAAAATTCATAAGGTTTTGACCAAGTTAAGTGGTCAAACGTAGGATTTTTTGAATTTCTGAAAAGCTGTAGTAAAAAAATCATAAATAATTATTTAATTCATAAAAAATTTAAAAAAAATATTATTTGTCACATCCAGACATGAGTCTAATACTTATATTATAAATATTATAAAAAAATATTAAGATTTTATTATGATTAGGGTGGTCAGACATACGTCTACTTCTTATTTTTTTCCTAAAATTTTAGTACCACTGCATTGAAATTTGAAATTTTCATCAAATAGGATTTTTTTTTTCCAAAAAACAACTTGTAGCTTAGAAACTACATTCAATTTTCTATATATTCTCTTCTTACATATTTTAAAAATAATGTTCACAACTTATTCAAATTTTCATGTCAAGTTGCATAACTCTGATTTTTCTGAAATTTCATTGCCACTTAAGGGCCTGTTTTGGCACACCATGATCCTGCACATACCTTGTCCAAAGGGGTCCTATGGTATCTGAAGACACCATATGACCCCTATGGACACCATATGACCCCTTAAGACACCAAATCATGTCGTTAGGGGTCATATTGTGTCTTACGACCCCTTAGGACATGATATGACCCCTAACGACACAATTTGGTGTCTTAAGGGGTCCTATGGTGTCCCAAGACACCAAATGACCCCTATGGACACCATATGACCCCTTAGGACACCAAATCATGTCATTAGGGGTCATATGGTGTCCTAAGGGGTCGTAGGACACAATATGACCCCTAACAAAATGATTTGGTGTCCTAAGGGGTCCTATGGTGTTGCTAGGGGTCATATGGTGTCCATAGGGGTCATATGGTGTCTTCGGACACCATAGGACCCCTTAGGACACAATATGACCCCTTAGAACACAATATGACCCAAAGCGACCCAATATGGTGTCATTAGGGGTTATATGGTGTCCTAAGAGGTCATAAGGGTTCATGATGTCTTAATCTCTCTCTCTCCCCTAATCTCATAAGGGTTTATGATGTCTTAATGTCATAAGGGTTCATGATGTCCTATGATGTCTTAATCTCTCTCTCTCCCCCTCTCCCCTTATCTCTCTCTCTCTCTCTCTATCCCTCTCCCATAATCTCTCCATCTCTCTCTCTCCCCTAATCTCTCTCTATCTCTTTCTCTCCCTTCCCCCTCCCCATCTCTCTCTCTCTCTCTCTCCCCTAATCTCTCTCTATCCCTCTCCCCTAATCTCTCCATCTCTCTCTCTCTCTCTCTCTACTAATAAAATCCGATATCAGATTTCTGCCATGTGGCAGTTTACTAAATAAATGGCAGCAATGGGAAAATTTTTGGGCACCACAAATTTTTGTACTAAAATCGGATATAGAGAGAGAGAGAGGAGAGAGAGAGAGAGAGTGTGGGAGAGAAAGAGGAGGAGAGGGAGAAAGAGAGAGAGAGCATATGACCCCTAACGACATGATTTGGTGTCTTAAGGGGTCCTATGGTGTCGTTAGGGGTCATATGGTGTCTTGGGATACCATAGGACCCCTTAAGAAACCAAATCATGTCGTTAGGGGTCATATGGTGTCCCATGAACCCTTATGACCTCTTAGGACACCATATGACCCCTAATGACACCATATTGGGTCAGTTTGCATCATATTGTGTCCTAAGGGGTCATATTGTGGCCTACAACCCCTTAGGACACCATATAACCCCTAATGACATGATTTGGTGTCTTAAGGGGTCCTATGGTGTCCATAATGGTGTCATAATGGGTCGTATGGTGTCCCAAGACACCATATGACCCCTATAGACAACATAGGACCCCTTAAGACACCAAATCATGTCATTAGGGGTCATATGGTGTCCAAAGGGGTCATATGGTGTCCCACGAACCCTTATGACCTCTTAGGACACCATATGACCCCTAATGACACCATATTGGGTTGCTTTGGGTCATATTGTGTCCTAAGGGGTCCTATGGTGTTCGAAGACACCATATGACCCCTATGGACACCATATGACCCCTAACGACACCATAGGACCCCTTAAGACACCAAATTATGTCGTTAGGGGTCATATTGTGTCTTACGACCCCTTAGGACACAATATGACACCTAATGACACAATTTCATGTCTTAAGGGGTCCTATGGTGTCCCCTTAAGACACCATATGACCCCTATGGACACCATATGACCCCTAACGACACCATAGGACCCCTTAAGATGCCAAATCATGTCGTTAGGGGTCATAGTGTCCCCTTAAGACACCATATGACCCCTATGGACACCATATGACCCCTAACGACACCATAGGACCCCTTAAGACATAATATGACCCAAAGAGACCCAATATGGTGTCATTAGAGGTCATATAGTGTCCTAAGAGGTCATAAGTGTTCATGGGACACCATACGACCCCTTCAAACACCATATGACCTCTAACTACATGATTTGGTGTCTTAAGGGGTCCTATGTTGTCCATAGGGGTCATATGGTGCCTTGGGACACCATATGACCCGTTATGACACCGTTATGGACACCATATGACCCCTAGCGACACCATAGGACCCCTTAAGACACCAAATCATGTCGTTAGGGGTCATATGGTGTCCTAAGGGGTCGTAGGCCACAATATGACCCCTTAGGACACACTATGACCCAAAGCGACCCAATATGGTGTCATTAGGGGTCATATGGTATCCTAAGAGATCATAAGGGTTCATGGGACACCATATGACCCTAACGACATGATTTGGTGTCTTAAGGGGTCCTATGGTATCCCAAGACACCATATGACCCCTAACAACACCATAGGACCCCTTAAGACACCAAATCATGTCGTTAGGGGTCATATGGTCTCTCTCTCTCTCTCTCCCCCTCTCTCTCTCCCCCCCCTCTGTCTCTCTCTCTCTGTCTCTTTCTCCCTCTCTCCCTCTCCTCCTCTCTCTCTCTAAATAAATGGCAGCAATGGGAAAATTTTTGGGGACCACAAATTTTTGTACTAAAATCAGATATCGGATAAAAAAAATTTGTACTAAAATCGGATATCCGATTTTAGTACAAAAATTTGTGGTCCCCAAAAATTTTCCCGTTGGTGCCATTTATTTAGTAAACTGCCACATGGCAGAAATCCGATATCAGATTTTATTAGTCATATTTTAGAGAGAGAGAGAGAGAGAGAGAGAGAGAGAGAGAGAGAGAGAGAGAGAGAGAGAGAGAGAGAGAGAGAGAGAGAGAGAGAGAGAGAGAGAGAGAGAGAGAGAGAGCTATTTATCGGATATCCGATTTTAGTACAAAAAACCAAGAAAAAAAGGGTTTGTGGGCCATTTTGTAAATTCCAATGGCCCACAGTCTGCATATTCTATTTTCTATCAAGGATTATGGGTTTTCAAATAGCTAGAGACAAATTTGTGCTTTTGGGAGATTCTTAAAGTGAAAACTTACATTGTCAATCACGAAGGAGCATATGTGTGGAGGGAAATGGGGAGTAGTAGTCGTCGGAAGTCTAAACGCAAAAGAAAACTTTCAATTGACCAAATTGAAGTATATAGAGAAAGAGATAGAGAATCTCATAGGAGGAGAAGACAAGGTATGCTAAATATTGCTAATGTTACTTCAACTGAAGAGGAAATTGAATTTGAAAATGTGCCACAAGTTATTGAAAATGAAAATGTAGATTTTGAAAGTGAAAATATTAAAAATTTTGAAAATGTTGAAAGTGATAATGAAAATGCTCAACATGTGGAAATTTTTGACATAGGAGGTGAAAATCTGGAAAACTTTAACATTGAAGGTGGAATTGCTCAACCAAGTGAACCATATGTGCAACATTCTTTTGAGAATATTTTTGAGTTCTTGCATGAGAAAGATATTGCAATTGACCACCATATAATATGGTCAAATAACTGTACAGGTCAATTCAAGAATGCCCGTATGTTTTATTGGTTGAGTAGAATGCATGTGGAGAGGCGTATACCTCATATTTGGTGTTTTTTTGAAGCAGGGCATGGGAAGGGAGAGCGTGATGGAGCAGGTTTATGTTTGAAGAGACCTTTAGTTAAGGAGCAATTGAGGATTTTAGGTGCAAATTTCTCTAATGCACATTCTATTGTTGATTGGTGTAGTTCAACATTGTCACATGGAGGTACTCTTGATTCAGCAGTGAGCAAATTCTTTTGGTTGGTCGAGGAGGGAATAGTGGGAGATAGATTGGATTGTCAAACAATTAAAGATTCTTCAAAGATGCATTCATTTCTCAGCTCAGATGCAAGTACATGGACCATTTGGACACCAGCATTGGCTTGTTTTTGTCAGAGTTGTGTTCGGTGTGATTGGGATCAGTGCAAGTCAAGTGAGTGGGTTGATACGTGGGTTCCCCACTATCTAACTCCTTTATCTCAAACCATATCCCTTTAAAATGATGACATGGAAAGTTCACTTGAGTATGATCATCTATCAGATCTTGTACAGCCAGGACATGTTTTTGTAGTTGTTACACTGCAAGGGAATGAAGAGAGATCAAAATATTGGTTGGCATGATGTGTATAGGGAAAACAAAAGCTAACACAACCAGTGACAGATGATGACGGGTTCATATATCCTATAGGTTCAGTTGTTGTTGTGGGAACTTGGTTGCGAACATACATGATTAGAAAGAATGGCATACCTATATTTGAAGACTATGAGAGACACAAAACCATTATAATGTATTCACACCTTATTATAGCTACAAATGTCAAGTTGTTGAAGCATCAAGCAAAATCGAGGACCAAAGAGCTATGGACAATGACTACTGCTAATCATGAAGCAATATTGGATACTCTTAAACAAAGAGATGACCCTTCAGGCACACTTGAGTAGTAGGTCTTAAATGGTGCCTTACTTTTTTTATCATGCATTTCATTTCAAATAGTGATCATTAAACCTTAATGATCAAGTTTGTTACGTGTATATTAAGGATGTCTTGAAAATACAGGTCTATTGATGAACACTTTTTTTTGGCAACACGGTTTTTGCATGCACATAGCGGGTACACGATATAATCAGAAGGGACGTATTTTTGCAACACGACTTATTATCATGCATTTCATGAGCTTTACAATTTTTGATGATATAATTATCGTAAAACCTTTATGCTCATGCAGGTCTTTATTGCTGATATACAATAGTACATCACATTATGATTTTTAATGATATACAGGTTCATGCTAGATCATTCACCATTGACAAGACCCTCTCTTGGTGATGGTACATATTATTTTGTGCATTATTAAGATAAAATTTTGTTCATAAACATTAAGTCAAGTGAATGTATTGCTATTTAGAAATGACCATATCTACCATCATCTTCAACCATGCAGAGAAATGTAGTGAGAAGGGCTTTAATCAACATGTGTCTTTCTTCAAAGTTATGCTTGTATACTTTGCAGAGAAACTGGTAAAGTTTTGTAATTATACAATCTTGTGCATCTTAAAAATGTTTCAAATGATGTATTTATAATTTGCCAAACTAATTTGTATTAAGTGTTATAATTTGTTTCTTGTAGCACATTCATTCTATATAAAAAGGTTACTTATTTTGGTCTTCATTTGTATGCAGGCATTGCTATACGTAAGCTTTTCTCTTAGGACATGAGGATGTCTGATGCAGATGAAGTGGGATGTTGTATTTGTATATGGATGTGAATTGATGTAACATTGTTATGATGATATACAATGTCCATGAGCAAATTGTTTTAGTTATATTGATGATAATGTCCATGTATCTGTACATGAGTACATTGGTGTAGTTGTGTTGATAATGAAAAAAAAATCATGTTTGCATATCCCTTCATGGATGTCACATGCAAGTGTAATGGTAATTGTGTGTATACAATACATGGAAATATTCATGATCATAATGTGTCTACAATGTAATGCCTGTTTATATATAATTTTAGTGCATAAGGGATGACATCGGTAGGGTATGACCCTGAGCATTGGATCTAGTGGGGGGGAAAATAGGAGCATGCATAGGGTAATAATGCCTAATTGGACATGTCAGAGCCGACGGTTCGTCATTGCGATGAGCAGAACGAGAAATCAGCCATGAGACAACATTCCATTGAGTGAGACTGATGATTTTTTCGCCAACCGAAAAATTACTGCTCTAATAAAACTGTAGGGCAACTACAAAAATTGAGATAGGCTTTTGTAGGGACCCCTCTCGTGGCCCCGTAGGTGCCACAAATTCTGAGTTAGGGCCCATCAATTTTTGACAATTTTGAGCACTTAGGGTGCTCAAGGGATGACGTCGGTAGGGTATGACCCAGAGCGTCGGATCGAGTGGGGGGGAAAAATAGGAGCATGCATAGGGTAACAATGCCTAACTAGACATGTTAGAGCTGACGGTTCATCATTGCGACGAGCAGAACGAGAAATCAGCCACGCAACAACATTCCAATGAGTGAGACTGGCAATTTTTTTGCCAATCAAAAAATTGCTTCCCTAATAAAACCATAGGGCAAATTGAAAAAGTGAGATAGGATTTTGTAGGAACCCCTCTCATGGCCCTGTAAGTTCAAACGGATCATTCGTAGGTACCACGGATTCCGAGTTAGGGCTCGTCAAAGTTTGACAATTTTGAGCACTTAGGGCGCTCAAGGGAGGACGAAGGTAGGGTATGACCCCGAGCGTTGGATCGAGTGGGGGGGGGGGGGGGAATAGGAGCATGTTTAGGGTAATAATTCCTAACTGGACATGTCAGATCCGACGGTTTGTCATCCCGACGAGCAGAACGAGAAATCGGCCATGCGACAACATTCGATTGAGTGAGACTGACGATTTTTTCACCAACAGAATTTTTTTTGTGCTGATAAAACCGTAGGGAAACTTGAAAAAATGAGATAGAATTTTGTAGGGACCCCTCTCATGGCCCCGTAGGTTCAAACGGATTGTTCCCAGGTGCCACGAATTTTGAGTTAGGGCCCATCAACGTTTGACAATTTTGAGTACTTAGGGCACTCAAGGGACGACGCCGGTAGGGTATGACCCCGAACGTTGTATTGAGTGGGGGGGGGAAATAGGAGCATGAGTAGGGTAATAATACCTAACTCGACATGTCAGAGGTGACGGTTTATCATCGCGACAAGCAAAACAAGAAATTGGCCATGCGACAACATTCGATTGAGTGAGACTGACGATTTTTTCGCCAACAGAAAAATTGTTGCCCTAATAAAACCATAGGGTAACTTGAAAAATAGAGATAGGCTTTTGTAGGGACCCCTCTCATGGCCCCGTAGGTTCAAATGGATCATTCGCAGGTGCCACGGATTTCGAGTTAGGGCCCGTCAATTTTTGACAATTTTGAGCAATTAGGGCACTCAAGGGACGACGCCGGTAGGGTATGACCCCGAGCGTTGGATCGAGTGGGGGAGAAAAATAGGAGCATGTGTAGGGTAATAATGCCTAACTAGACATGTTAGAGACAATGGTTTGTCATTGTGACGAGCAGAACGAGAAATCAGCCACGCGACAACATTCAATTGAGTGAGACTGACGATTTTTTCGCCAACCAAAAAATTGCTGCCCTAATAAAACCCCGAGAGTTCGACCGAGGTGGGGGGCAAAATAGGACCATGCATAGGGTAATAATTAATTATATCAAGTATTGTTCATTAAATTAATTGTATTGTATTATTCATTAAATAAATTTTATTGTTCATGAATTGTATTGTATTGTTGATTAAATGAATTGTATTGTTCATTAAATGAATTGTATTGTATTGTTCATGAAATGAATTATATTGTTCATTATAAAACAACACTTACGATGAAATGAAATGAATTGTATTGTTCATTAAATAGCCATTATTAACCATTGTTAATTATTGGAATGAAGATTAAAGATTTCCATGATAACACCACGCATAGATGAGCAACAATTTATATGATTGAATATCAACTTATGTATATATAAAAATGTCAAATGATTACAAATGTATGTCCATACACAAATATTGCATAAACGCCAACTGAAATAAAATGTATGTCTAAATACGTGAATGTAAAATGTCAAATGATTACAAATGTATGTCCATACACAAATATGACATAAATGCCAACTGAAACAAAATGTATTTCTAAATACGTGAATGTATGTCCATATACAAAATATACATGCCAACTAGACATGTAGGCATTCCAAATTTATGTATAACATCCTAAGTTGCTGATGGATCATCAAAATCAATCCTCTTCGCCGCACTACTCGGCTCTGAAGGATCTGCACAAGAAAAACAAACCACGATTAATATTAGTTATATTATATAATTCACATTCAAAAAGTTAACATAAAAAAGAACTATAATTGAACTATTCATGTTTACCTCATCTCCACGTTTTCTCTTCAGCTTTGCAGGACTCTTGATGTATGTCTTCGGTAGAGGAGGTATGTTTTAAATATTCTCATACACAACCTACATATGTTCAGAAACATGACATTGATACAAGGTAGCATATAATTGTCACTAATAATAACAAATTATATCTACTAATCAAAAAATAAAATAAATACACATCTACTCGAGTCATCTCTTCTTCTTCTTCAGGTATACTGGGTTTAGTCATCAAGGATGTGAAGCCAAGAATTCTCTCTATATATACACAATAAGTATATGAAACTATCAATCTATGTGTAGACATGTATAATCACTATAAGTTATTTAAACTATTCATTCAATCATATTTGCATTCAATTACCTTTCCCTTGTCTCCAACTGCACTACCAGATCCTAAATCACACTACCCCACACCAGTGTTGCTTGTGCCCTACAAGAGTAAAATAAGATATACATGCAAGTTACTACATAATCTAATTAATACCAATATAAATGATGAGCATGTATGTACAATAAAATACAAACGACTAGGTGCAAAAATATATGTACCATCAAGATATCAAGGCCAAATGAAATGGCTGACAAGGTGCCCTCCTGAATCTGTCTCAACTAATCCTCGGTCATCAACTGTTAAATAGACCATGTAAATAAAAATTAGTACTTAATATTATCTAATTTATAAATATTTAATTAAAATATAACATGTACTGTGAAAATACAAATCTTATCACTACATCATCAATGTATGATGACAGTGCCTCCTCGCCTCTAGCATGTGAGGACTCCCTAGGGTATCCTCCAGTCTGTGTAATAACATCTAGTGCATCATGCATCTCATGTACATCATAATTTGCACTATCCACAGGAGGATCAACAGGCTTTCCAATTGGACCCAAGCATATGTGCCCACACATGACACAACTATGGGGCACGCATATGTGTGGAGCCGAGGATGATGTGTCAATGACACTGGATGCATTGCTACCATCAAGAGTAGGCTGAGCTACTGATGCAGCCTGAGAAACCAAAAGGCTACTCAAAGAGTGAATAGCTGATATGGTCCGTGAAGCCGCCTCACAAATGATATCAGGATGCTGCACTGCAGGTGGGGGATCAACAAGAAGAGGGGGACATATGGGCCTTGGACTACTCTGATTGCCCCAAGTCTATTTTGGGGCATACCTAAACCTATGCCCTGGAAAGGTTGGATGTCAAAGTAGTTCACATGTTTGTTTAAAACAAACTCAGCATACAATTTTTTTATGAAATAGAAGGGGATATCAAGATTGTTGTTGGGTGGTTTGTCAAAAACCATCCACCATCGATCCTAAAAGTTTTTCACAATCCCATCATTTGTGCACCATTTAATAGAAAGTTTTGCTTTTTTGGGATCTATGGGCTAACCAGTACGGGGATTGATAAACAATGAGGCGATTTCGGCTTTGGATATCTCAAGATCCTTGATATCCTTATAGGACAAGCCATCTGCATATTTTTACCTCATAGAATCTTGCCACAAAAGGGTGGCATTGTGCTCCTCAGTCATGGTTTCCATACTTTTTATGATCGATGTGAGAGATCAAACATTGGGATTAGACGAGGGATCCTATGATATACTTCTGCAATCCCCCTCGATTCATTCAAATTTTGTGCAATCAAATCCTGCATTGAGGGGGGTTTGTCAAATGAGGAATTGGTTGTTGCAGTTGTGGTTGGTCAGGGTTTTCATTGTTATCCCCCATTTTTAACCTAATTGGATGTAAACAATTAAATTTAGTTAACAAATTTAAACAATTAGGTATTTGATTTTAAAAAACCTAGTTTTCATTAGAAAACCATATTTTTAGTGAAAAATCAAATAAACATTAACAAAAAATGAATGAAAATGATTGAAAATGATAAAATTCTTACCTCTCAATCTATTTTTTAACAATTTTTTGCCAAAACACCTAATATCGGGTTTACCAGATATCAAATTTTGATGAAATCACGTGGCCCATGAGTTAAAAATGACTCACAGGCTCTCATTGTTGAAATATAAAAGCCTCAGAAAATCGGATATCCAATTTTTATACTTAATTATTTTTAAATAACATATATAATATAATAATATATTATTATATTATATAATACATATTGTATTATATTATATATATTCTAGTATATAATATAATATAATATAATATAATATTATATTATATTATATATAATGGAATATAATATAATATAATATATATTATATATAATATAATATAATATAATATAATATAATATAATATAATATAATATTGTATTATATAATACGTAATATATAATATAATATAATAATATATTATCTAATACGTATTATATAATACAATATTATATATGATATAATATAATATAATATTGTATTATATTATATATATTATTATATAATACGTATTATATAATATATATAATGTAATAATGTAATAATATATTATATAATATATTATTACATTATATATTATATATTATAATAATATATTATATATTATAATAATATATTATATATTATATAATATGTAACATATAATATATTTTTTAAATTAAAATTACAAATAAAAATCGGATATCCGATTTGCATAGGTAATTACCAGGCCAAGGTGTACTGACACCTAGGCCAAGCAAAAAGTCGACACGGATTTTCGCGTTTTTAGGCGAGTGAGGAAGGCTATTTTTTTCACATCGCCACTTTTTGGCCCCCTTGATCCTGCACTAACTCGATAATATTGAGGTTTCTATTAACGTGAGCTATGAACCAGTGGGGTCACATCCTTCTTCTATTTCCTACCTTCGATCCACTCATTATTTGCTTGCTTGTGTTGGTCCTATCATAGGTAAAGTCAAAGCAACTGACAACACAACACCAATGCTAGACAACAGTATCCACCATGGAAAGTGGGAGTGTGTGGGGGCCTATAACACCAAACTCATCAAGCATATGAGCCAGGGATCAAACTTGTGACCACCATATCAACACTATGTTGCAAGAACTATGATGTTGTGGGGTGAACTTGAACAACTGTGATGCTATGGGGTGAAATTGAAATACATTAGGTATTATTATATAGCATCAAACCCTCTTGCCGATGCTTATAAGTTCATTTCCAGAAGCTTCTGCCCCCCCCCCTCTCTTGGGCTGGTATCTTAAACAAGCACTTAATTCCAAAAATTAACATTTTTTTTGCTGTTTATGCAGGGTAAGATCTTTACCAATGACAATCTTTGTAGAAAAGGTATTCCTCTTACCAATAGATGTTTTCTTTGGAAAGAGGCAGAGGAAAATGTTGGCCATGTGCTGCTTTATTGCACTTTTGCCAAGGATACTAGAATCACTTCCTTAACATCTGGAACACTGATTGGGCCTTCCCTGAAACTATCCAAAGAATGTGGTTTTAATGGAAGTGCCCCTTTGATAATCAAGTTTTGGGAGTTCTCTGGAATTTATCTCTTCTGCATATTGCCTCGGGAATCTAGAAAGAAAGAAACAATAGAGTCTTTAGAGATTTAGAAACTCCTGCATTTGTTTTGGCTACTAAAATTTGAATTGCTATCAAGGAGAATTTTTTGCACTCCTATTCGAGTGGAAAGAATGACCACCCCCTCCCTACTCTCCAGGAGGAATGGGATACTATCAATCGGTGGCAACTGGAATATTGCCATTCTAGTGCACAAAACCAACTAGTGTAGACAAAATGTTCTTTGGCATCCTCCCTCTATGGGATGGATCAAAATCAATGTGGATAGGGTAGCTCAAGGGAATCCTAGGTCGACCAGGTGCAAGGGACTGGCTAGGAATCATTTGGGTCTACTGGTTTCTATGGTGGCACTCCCTCTAGGCACCCAGTCTAAACACTATGCGGAGGCCAATGCTGCCCACATTGGGTTGCACAAGGCTAAAAGAGAAGGCTTTAAAAAATTCTGGTTGGAGTCGGACTTGATAAACATTGTACACTGTTTGAATGGGCGCACGGATCCTAGCTAGACGATAGCTAATCTGATCAAGGATTGTCGTGATATAATTAATGAGCTGGAAGATTTCAAAATTTTGCACGTATACGAGGAAGGCAACAAAGCGACAGATGTACTGGCCAATCTGGTGGTGAGATTCGTGGTGGCTAAATGGTGGAGTAGTATGGAATAATTCCCCAAAAATCTATGTAATTTGGCTCATGATGATTACGCCCACTTGCACTAATCAATGATATTTAATCATGATTTGATAGAGTTGATAGAGAAATGACTCATTTTTGTTCTCCCTAATCGAAGATCTAGAAACTTCCCTGGTGCCTAGATTTTCTATCTTATTGTGTGACCCATTTTTTTCTATTGTTTGGACACTTTTCTAGTGTGGCCCATTTCCTGCGGCTGTTTGGAGACTTCTCTGGTGTTGCCCACTTTCTACTATTCGGCGACTAGGAGCATAATGGGTGGGGACAAGAACAAGCAACAATCATCTACTTGCAAGAAATGGAAGGAAAACAAGGATGTGTGGCGGGAATTTGTTGATGGGGGAATCATCTCCTTCTTGGATAGACTTCATGGCCCTTCTCCTTTGCTCATAGATTCCTTTATCAATGGGTGGAAGAAAGGATCATGAGGGTTTATGGAGCCTAGTATCAGATTGATGAAATCCTAGTGGTGATGGTAATTGGTCTAACAACAAATGGCAGAAGATTTTATAGAGATGGGAAACCTGGGAAGGAGGACTTGACGAGCTTCTTTGACAAAGACAAGGAGCACTCTAGAGTTACCAAGATGGTCGATGGAGGCTAGAATAGGAGAGATCTTATGGCTCCCTAGGAAGACATGGCCGAGGTCATCATGAGGTATATTATGCTCAATGGAAGATATGCCAGCATCTTTTCCTATCATTTTACCATTTTGAATCATTTTAGGCATGGTAAAATCATTTATGTTCCTTTCTATCTAGCCTCCTCTTTAGAAAATAGCCTAGAAAAATATTTGGAGAATCCAAACAATCTTGTTCTCCATGAAGGGTTTATTGTGCTCATCATGGAGTACGCTAAGTCCCTTGAAGTTTTGCCCTCTCTAACTGAGAAAGGCCAACAAACTAATATCCAGGATGTCTCTGACTTGGAAATGGATTTGGAGGATAGTGGGGGTGCTATTCCTTTTGATGACCCTGATTATAAACCTGTGGAAGAAGGGGAGATGATGGTCACTCCTAGGATGTCTAGCAGTAAGAATCTTCCCAGATGGGCGGTCACCAAATACAAATCCACCAGCAAATTGATCTCTAAGGCCGAGCCCCTTTCTAAAAAGAAGAAGCTTGCAACTAAGGACTATGGCCTGAAGAATTCAAAGGAGGAAATTAAATTGGACATTCCAATCAACATCCTAAAGGAAAAATAGGGGACCATGGCCAAAGATGATAATAGTGGGATTCAGAGGATTGTTAATCTGATGAACCTAATAATGGAAGCTATCTGAAGCTAGGAGAGTTGCTAGAAGTGGGTGGAGTGAGAAATTGATACCCTCAAAATGGGGGTTAAAGATATTATTGATATCTTCACTGCCTCCCCTAAGCCCAACAAATCTAAGAAACTCATGATTATGACCCAGAAGCTCTCCTAGGACATCGAGGTGATGAAATGCAATCACAAAAAAAGAATTGAAAAGGTGGAACAGTCTATGGCGGAGATAAAGAAAAACCTCAAGAACCTGGTTGTCATAAGCAAAGAGACCATGAACAACAGTATAGAGGGGCTTGAAAAGATCAATTCTATGGTTGTGGATTACAGATCCTATCACAGTGAACTGGTGAAAGACCTTGGAGGTGAAGATATGGTTGTTAAAGACCACAAAACCACTGGTCTTAGTTCCAGAACTAGAAGCAGGAGCAGCAACAAGGGTACCTCTAGATTAATTATGGAGGAGCTGGAGGAAATCAACAATATTTCCATCCAGAAGAACAAGGATCTGGTGCACTCTCTTAATTGAGTGTTTTTCTTTTGTTTTGTCTTGTTTGTCTACGTTTCTTTTGCTTTCGTGACTATTCTGGGGTACTCCTCTGTTTTGTGATGGTTCATGTCTGTCTGGCTGATGGTAGGCTATTGTAAAAAATTTGTTTTCGGGTCCATGTAAAACCCATTTATCTTTATCAAAAACATCAAACCCTCACTAGATTCATTCTAAAAAATATAAAAAGACAAAACATATAATTGTGACTATATATTTTATTGAATCAATACAAGCAATCATGGAGACATGTCATTTCCTAGAGATGTGCATTACAACCCTTCCTCATATTTATCAAGTGTATCATATTATTTATAAATTAGATACTCAATGTTTGAAGCCCTACAACAATATACAAATTATACCGAAAAAAAAAATTGGCTCCACAAACAATCTATAATATACCAAATGAGCATATATTTATAGAACCTATTTTCAATTATCAATTATGAGTGATAAAATGACCCTTGAACATATCTAATCAATGCAACATGTTTCTTAAGACAAGAACTATGCCTACATTTTCAAATGGCATCCTTAAGCATCCTTGAAAACCAAGAAACATGTCCAAAACCAACCACTACATAGCATTCCATCTCCCTAGTCTTAAACATGTTTAAATTAAAGTGCATATGATGAGTAGTAGTTTCTATGAACTATCATGTCAAATATGGTGGTTATAGGAAACTATGATCAATTAATGGTGTTAGGTCATTTAAAAGGGTATGTTTAAATCATAGTGGGAAATAGTGAGATTTTTGAACTATCGAGGGTAAGGAGTCATTGTGGAAAATAGAAAATTTTGAACTTTGAAGGGTAAACAGTAACATGTATCAATCCAAATATTGGATCGCAGGGGAAATAGGGCATTAGGGGTGACAATGAATTCATTCTAGAGGAGATGTGATGTGAGAGAAGGCCAAAAGGGGAACTTCAATGACAACAAGGTGTCAAGATGTTAGGATCATGGAGTTTGGAGGAGGCTTAAGTTGGTATTAAGTCAAGGAAATTCATAAAAGTATAACTCCAATAGGTTATATAGAGCGACTAGAGGAGGTTTAAACTTTCAAAGGTTAGTGGAAATGGGTACTTGATTAAGGGAAATGATTAAATCACAAGTCTAATAGGTTAAATAGAGAAATAAAAAAAAAATTATCAAATGGGCACCAAATTAAGGTAAGGTCAAATGTTCAAGCTCAAAAGAATCAATTAATTTTAAATGGAGTGCAAGGTATTGGAGCTACAAAATGTCACAACCCTTCTTTTGCCTATGCATGCAATAATATTTTATGAATTAATTTTACAAAATCAGGTGTGAATTCTTAATTAATTAACATATTTAAGAGATATTAAACTAAATAATAATGCTACTTGATTTATCAACTTAAAATTTTACATAAATTTGAAACACTATTTTAAAGTCACAATTTCTCTTTATTATTCTTTAAGATTTATTTTGAGATAAAAAAAATTATTATTATTTTATATTTCTTATTATAATAAATTTGTATTATCATCTATAAATTATATATATATATATATATATATATAACACTATAAAACATGGGTGAATGGTAACATTTTGGTGCACTATTAAAAATATAAGAGGCTAAAGATAGCCAAGGGAGAGGGAGTCCAAGGTAATGGTTCCCCCTCTTGTAGTTTAAAGAAAGGTACAAAGAGAAGGGAGGTGCTAAAAAATGAAAGAAGGATGGTTTTAGTTGATAGAGATGTGATAGTAAGAAGAAACAAAGCAGAATGATGGAAGCCTATTCAAGGATTCTAGTGCATTTTCCTATACGTAATGGAGCAAAGAGAACTCTAGATTTTGGTTTGTGGTATAATCAAGATATTTGAGGTTTTCCAAAAACTTATTATAATGGTATGTAGCATGTCCTCTCTATATTTTTAATGTTAAAAATGATCTCTACCACATTAATTTTATGAATATTATTAGAAATTATTCTTTTTCATGGATATCAACCTTTTTTAATATATGCCATTGTTTTTAATTAAAAAGAAGCGTTAACTAGGTTCTGACCCTTTACATTGTCTAGGACTATCCACAAAACAAAAATACTAAAAGACAAGGTAGGCAAAGAAGGCATGTAGAAACATCACAAACTCAACCTAAGTCAACGGGGTAGCAAGCCAAGTTTGGGGGAAAGATTGGGGGGAGGGAGGTCCTTCCCTTCCATCATCGACAAACCATTGTCCAAGTGAAAGAATAATTAGGGTCCTCGAGATGGAGATCTTTAAGGAAGAGAATCAACATAAGGTGACCCTCTAAGAGTATTTGTAGGCTGCAAGGAGGCCGTAGAAGATTGATCAGGAGTTGCATTAGGTGAGGCCAAAGATTATACATGATTCAAGGGAGCCATAGGAAAACTTGGTGGGGCACAGGATAATATGCAATTGCTATGTAGATAAGTTTCAATTATTTCCAAAGACACTTTTTTATCTAGTTCATGCATAGGGATCTTTTCAATTTTGCCACCACATGTTTACCTTTCCAAAATTCATCCATGACTGTCAAAGGATATTCATGCAATTAACACATTGCATTAGATTTTCTTTTTTGAGGTTCCCACTGAGAAAATCGATTTTTTTCTCAATCACTTTGACTAATATCAATACTTCATTTGAAAGTGTCTAGTTTGGTGTACAAAGGAAGACAGGCGTAGATTTAATACGTATTTTGTTCTTATTTTGCAATCAATTCTATAAGGCATTTTTTTGTCATATCATTTGTGTATTGTGTTATTGTTATTTGATCAGCCTTAAACCACACACACAAAGCAATATAATAAGCCTAGAGAATGTCAACTCGTCAACTTTGAGTGTTTATCACTTTCAAGCCTAGAAGTCAAAGCTTATTGTGTATGATTTAAGTCATTCGTTGATATATCATCACATTTCATGTCTTATGCATGCATGAGATGTAATTGAGTATTATTGACGATTGCATACCATTCAATGTTTTCGGCATCTCCCATTCAAGTATAGAAATGCAAATATTCCATTACATTTTGCATGAAAGATGTAGGAATGAGGAGAGAAAGCAAAAACATAACTCAACTGATTGAGCTTCTACTCTTACATTAAACTTCATAACATTCTGCAGACTATCATTCTTACATCTAACAACTCTATGGAGTTGGACTCTCTTAGAAGAGAGTAGATACAAAATACAGAACTATAGACTACATAGAAAATTGAGAACATGTGGTAAAGACAGAGACAAGCATAAAATATTATTTATCTAGAAACCAAAATTTGTGTGAACCTATTGATGTAATAGAGAGAAATTTGGGGAGTTACAAGAATCCATTCAAATCCAAGGAAAAATTTCTTTGAGCATTTTCATTTAATGTTGAGGATTAATTGTAGATATGGATGATCATACAGAGGATATAAGACATGATAGGTTCTTGGGAGGTATTTGAGATTACTTCCAACACTCTCCCTTAATCTCAACTACCAATTTTAAATTTCTTCTTCACTTCTTTCATTGATGCTTTAGCATCTAAAACCTTCATATTTTAGGGATCTAACCTAAGAAATCCCATACTGCTATTGGGATGCTCTAACCATGAGCTCTGGTCCTCTTGATAACCAGTCCATTGTAGGTTCAAGTGTGATTCACTTGTTTTATCAACACCTCCCAAAGAGTCACCTTGCTAGTGCTCAAGGATCCCAATGGGCTTTGTTGACCTCAAACATTGCTTATTCAGAAATAGAATGTTGTGGAATTCAATAATATTACCTCCTTAATCCATTGACAACTTCACTTGTATTCTTACAAGATCATACAACTTCTATCCTCCTATTCTTCTCTAATCTTGATCTTTTTTATCAACTCTTCTTACTTAATTTGTTCTGCAGACTTTAGAAATCCTCTTCCCCACAATTTTGATTCTCTCCCACAATTGATTCTATAACAGCTACGAATGGTTTATTTAGATCTGTTCAACTTCACTTCTACAACCTCAAATTTATGACCTTTCAAAGTTTACTTTGACTTTTCTACTAAATCCCCCTTTAAATTGCACTATCAAATCTACCAAAAAAACAACTAAACAATCTTCCCAATGCTACAAGACAATAGAAAATATATCATGGGGGTAAAATAGTTTCAATGATTAGCACATACTAATTTACACGTCTTTGTCCTTCATGAAATGTTCAAACTTTGCCTTTGGTTTTCTCTCCTCAAAAATTCTATGGCAGTGTAAAATCATTCACAAATCCAAAACACCAATAAAAATAGTGTCCTTTCTTTACCTTTGACAGTTGGAGTTTAAATGAGCACCTTTTATTAGGTGACTTTCCATTAGGGATCTCTTGCAATCAGAACACATATCAACACAATCTTATTTTCCAAATTCTACAACTCCACTTGATCTCCCAGCAAATTCTCTATCCTTCTTTCAATTTCCAACCCTTAAAGCCACTTCTTTATTTTTGTGATAGCTACTAGAATCTGAATCAAACTTTAAGATTGGTGGCTGAATAATCTTTAGCAACTTCTTTAACTTCAGCAATGTCCTTTGATTGGTTTCTTTTCTCCTTTCATGGTGTCCTCCTCCAATGTAAATCCCCTTTCAGATATCCCTTATGTCTACAACAGTTTGTTAACGATCTCCGCAAAATCTTGATATTTCTTATCTTTTTGTGTAGGCTTTAAAGTATGACCAAAAAAATATTCTCCTCTTTTGACAAGGGTTGAACTTGTCCTCAGACTAACACTCTCTTGGATCTTTCTTCTAAACATGAATGCTTCTCTTTGGGCAGGCAAGCCTTCTAACTCTGGCATGTTCAATAACAACAATAACTACATTTGTGATCTGCCCAAAATCTCATACTGTTTTTTTATTTTAACAAACTTACAGAAATAGCAGAATAGCACCAAGTTTGCGGACTTTTCCATTACAACATGACCAAAATTTAAGGAAGAATGCAATGATATATACATGTGAGAGAGCTACACAAGACTAAACTTCTTTTAGCTTTTAATGGCCACTTTGACTTGACTAGATTGTTTCTTTAGGTGATTACAAAATTTCTCATAGAGGCACATACAGGTTTTTAGATACCAATAATTTCTCTGACTTTTGTTTACTCTTTGACCTTATTCTTTCCCTAGATTCGACTCGAATGGACTGAACAATTTCTCTTTTTTTTTTCATGGATACAAACCCTAGGCTCCGATACCGCTTTGTAGGAATGAGGAGATAAAGTAGAAATAGAAAATAAGCATACAAAGATTTATATTAATCAGAAATAAAATATAACTCAGCTGAGTGAGCTTCTACTCTTTGATTAGACTTCATAACATACTCTTACATTAGACTTCATAACATTCTTCAAACTGACATTCTTACATCTAATAGCTCTATGGAGCTAGACTCTCTCAGAAGATAGTAGATACATATATAGAACTATAGAATATATAGAAGATTGAGAACATACGATAAAGACAAAGACAAGCATAGAATAGTATTTATCTAGCAACCAAAATTAGTGTGAATCTGTTGATGTAATAGTGAGAGTAGGATGGGGAGTTATTGGAAATCCATTCGAATGCAAGGAAAATCTTCTTTGAGTGCTTTCATTTAATGTTGAGGATTAATTGCAGATATGGATGATCATACAGAGGATATGACACATGATAGGTTCTTGGGGTAGTTGTGATTACTTCCAACAAAAGAGTGGTGGATAGTTTTGGTAGGGTAATGAACGACCGATGCAATATAAATTTAAATATGAATTCTGAGTCATGCATGGGCATCCCAAGAAGAGGCATTAGCCATATTTCTTTCCTAGTCCCATGCGTTGCCTCTTGCCTCTAGATTTCATCTGCAAGCTAAGAAACCAAGGTTTAAATCTAGGTGATCAGAACGATGGAATCTAACCCTCATCACATCACCATCTGATGCAGGAACATCGACTAGTGGGAAGATGAATATAGATGATGTTGTTTGTGCATGCAACTTCATGCATTGCTAATATTTTTAACTTACACCATGAAACACGTCATGCACAACCATCCACTGAACATGCATTTGTTTTTGGATTCATAGTTTGATTTAATCAAGATTTGAATTAGTTATTTTTTGGAACTGTCAGTTCTAATTCTGGCTGAACAATGCATGTCCATAAATAGTTTATTTCTTGATAGCCTGCATTATATAGTTTTGAGTCTATAATTAGTTTTTTCCTAGTCAACAATGCATGCTATGCATGCTCTCTATTTTTAGTGTATGTCTTATTTTTAGAGACCTTTCTTTTACAAGCAAACAATAATTTATAGATATGTAAGCTTTGTATTCTTTTGATTAAGCTGCAATAAAATATAATTTTTGTGTGCAGTTGAGAAAGAGGGTGCTCTATTTTTAATTTGTTTGTGACTGAGTTAATTTACACTACTTGGTATTTCTTGGAGCTATAAGTATCTGGTAATATTATTATTTCTTTATGTTTTTTTTTATCAGCTAACTTAAAGGAGACTAGTCCATTTCAATATCTACAAGTGGTACCAAAGTAGGTAAAATTGTTTTGGGTAAGTTTTATTGTTGGAATTTCGCCAAAGTTAATCATGTCCAGTTTTAACCATATGCCTGTTCCAGAATTTGATGGGAATGATTATGATTATTGGTGCATTAAGATGCTGACCTTTTTTATTGGAAAATATTTGTGGGAGATTATTGAATCAGGTTATGAGGAGCCAACTGATTGGAATGCCCTTACAGCTAATGAAAGAACAACAAGAAATGAAGCAAGGAAAAAGAATGCTCAAGTTTTGTTTCACATTTAGATAGCTCTTGATAAGAGCTTATTTCCAATAATATTAGGAGAAACAACTGCCAAAGATGTCTAGAAGACTCTACACGAAGTTTACCAAGTTAGTGATCAAGTTAAAGTGGTCAAGCTTCAAACTTTGAAGCGAGAATTTGAGAATTTGAAGATGCGAGAAGATGAAAGTATAAGTGATTATTGTGTCAAAGTCAAAGATGTGGTCAATAAAATGGCTACACTTGGGGAAATTATAAGCAATGAAGTTTTAATAAAAAAGGTGTTGAGATCTCTAACACCCAGATGGAATCATGTTGCAATAATCATAGGAGAAAGCAAGGATTTGATAAAACTACAGTTTGATCAATTGGTTGGATCCTTGATGTCTCATGAAGAAAGATTGAAAGATTATTTTGAAGGTGTAGAGAAAGCGTTTTCCTCTAAATTACAAATCACAAAAAATGAAGATGCAAGCAGCAGTAGTGCCAAAATCAATCAAGGCTAAGGTAAAGGGAAAAGCCAAAATTCTTCAAGAGATAGAGGTAGAGGTGGTTCAAGAGGAAGAGGTGGTTCTAGAGGAAGAGGTAGAGGCAGATTTGATAAGAGAAATGTTCAATGTTACCATTGTAATAGGTATTACCATTTTGAAAGAGAATGCAAATTGAAAGAAGGTAAAAGTGCTAATTATGCTCAAGAAAGTAGTGAGAATCTTCCTAATCACTAATTTTATCTCAGGCAAAGGGTGAAAATACTAGTAAAGATCTTTGGTACCTAGATTTTGGATGCTCTAGCCATATGATAGGGAATGAGAAGTTGTTCTCAACAAAGGATGGAAGTTCCAAATCCAAGATCCATCTTGGTGAAGATAAATCGTTGGACGTTGTTGTCAAAGGAGATATGAAGGTCCAAACAAAAGAAGGTATAAAGAGTATTCATGATATTTATTATACTCCACAATAGAAGCACAATTTGTTAAGTATTGGGGAGCTATGTGAGAAAAATTATAAAGTAGTCTTTGAGAATAAGACATGTAGTATCTATGATAAGAATAAGGGCAATAGGGTGATCATTGTTGTGCCTATGACAAGAAATAGGATGTTCCCCTTGAGGTTTGATGAACATAAAAACAACCTTGCAAAAATGACTTATGAGGATTCAAGTTGGTTATGGCATCTCAGGTATGGGCATTTAAATTTTTATAGTTTGAAGTTTCTAACCTCACATGCATTAGTTTCTGGTTTTCTCAAGGTTGAGGAACACAAGGAGGTTTGTGAAGGTTGTGCTAAAGGAAAACATGCAAGGGAAAAGTTTGCAAAGGGCAATGCATGGAGGGCCCATCACCCACTTCAGCTTGTTCATTCAGATATATGTGGTCCTATGCAGATTAAGAGTTTGGGTGAGTCATCATATTTCATCACTTTTATTGATGATTACTCATTAAATTGTTGGGTATATTTTTTGAAGGCCAAAGATGAAGCTTTGGCTACATTCAAGAAGTTCAAAGCCGTCATATAAAATGAGAAAGGGTGCAAGATCAAATGTTTAAGGACTAATCATGGAGGAGAATTTTTCTCAAAGGATTTCCAGAGTTATTGTGATCTTAATGGAATCAAGAGGCAACTCACAACTGCATACACACCTCAACAAAATGGGGTAGCTGAAAGAAAGAGTCATACTATGGTAGAAATGTCAAGGTGCATGATACAAACCAAGGGATTGAGCAATTCATATTGGGGAGATGCAGTTGCTACATCAGTGCACATTCTCAACCATATCCCCACTAGTTCACTTGAAAATTTGACTCCTTTTGAAGCTTTGTATGGAAAAAGGCCCAATGTTAATAATTTCAAAGTTTTTGGTTGTTTGGCTTATGTGCATGTACCTGATTAGAATAGATAGAAGTTAGATGCAAAGAGTGAGTCATGTATTTTTATTGGGTATAGTGAGAAAAGGAAGGCTTATAGATTGTATAATCTCATCACTAAAAAGATTATTGTCTCAAGAGATGTAATTTTTGATGAAAGGGGAGTTTATGGTCATTTAAAAGGCCATGTTGAGAAGCCAAAATCTATTTTGAAAGATGATATAATTGTTGATATTGATCATGAGCAACCAACTAATGTTTATGTATCCAGTAGTTTAACTCCACCAAGCAGCCCTTCATCAAGTTCTTCAGTACCAAGTTCAAGTTCAACTTCTTCTCCAAGTTCTACAAGGAAGGTAAGAAGATTGAGTGACATCTACCAGAGGAGTGGAAATCAAGTACATGAAGAAAAATAAATAGGTGAGACAATGAATTTTACTTTATTAGCCAAGGCTGATTTTGAACCATCATGTTTTGAAGATGGGTGTACTAATATGGTTTGGATGCAAGTCATGGAAGAAGAGATGGATCCCATTCATAGGAATGACACTTGGGAGTTGACAGAGCTTCCACATGACAAGAAGAAGATTGACACCAAATGGGTTTACAAGACAAAGTTTAACAATGATGGGAATGTTGAAAGACACAAGGGAAGATTAGTTGCTAAAGGCTTCACACAAAAGTATGGAATTGATTATGAAGAGACATTTGCACTGGTAGCAAGACAAGAGACCATTAGAATGTTGATTTCATTAGCAACTCAGAAGAAGTGGAGCATACATCATATAGATGTGAAAAACATTTTCTTGAATGGGTACTTAGAAGAGGAAGTATATGTGGAGCAGCCACAAGGTTTTGAAGTGGAAGGAAAAGAGCATCATGTCAATAGGTTGAAGAAATCCTTGTATGGTATCAAGCAAGCACCAAGAGCATGGTATGTCACGATTGATGGATACTTTTAGGAGAATGACTTCCAAAGAAGTAAGAGTGATCCTACCCTTTACTACAAACAAGAAGGTATTGATATTCTCATCATAAGTTTGTATGTTGATGATCTTTTGTATATGGGTTGTAGTTCTAAGATGAAAGATGAATTTAAAGCTTCTATGATGAAAGAATTTGAGATAAAAGATCTTGGTTTGATGAAATATTTTCTAGGAATGGAGGTTTATCAAAGTAAGGATGAGATATTCATTTGTCAAACAATGTATGCACAGGATATGCTAAAGAAATTTGATATGACTGATTGTAACCCTACCTCCACTCCAAGTGCTCATGGAGTTGTGTTATGTAGAGATAATAGTGTTGATTTAGTTAATGAGATAACTTACAGAAGTATTGTGGGGAGCTTGATGTTTCTAACCCACACAAGGCCTGATATTGCATATTCAATTTCACTTGTTTCAAGGTTTATGACAAATCCATTAGAAATACATATGAATGTAGCCAAGAGGATTTCAAGGTATGTGAAAAGCATTCTAAATTTTGGTATTCATTACTACTCTTCTGAAAAGTTAAATCATGTAGGTTTTAGTGATTCAAATTGGGGAGGTAGTGTGGATGACCGCAAGACCACATCTGGAAATTGTTTCTCTTTTGGTTCTGGTTTGATTACATGGAGCTCGAAAAAACAAAGCATTGTTGCCCTCTTATCTACAGAAAACGAAGTATGTTGCAATTACCTCAGTAGGTACACAATCTCTTTGGCTCAGAAAAGTTTTGGAAGAAATTGGAGAAAAACAAATTCAGCCTACAGTGATTTATTGTGCGAATGTGAGTGCCATCAAGTTAGCTAACAATCTGATTCATCATAGCAGAACAAAGCATTTTGATATGAAATATCACTTCATACGAGATTTGGTGCAGAAGAAGGACATTGAATTGAAGCACATCAACACCCAGGATCAGCTAACGGGTATATTCACTAAGGCAGTTGCAAAAGCTCAGTTTTTAGCACTAGGAGATAAGATCGTGAACTCTCTCAACATCAAAGGGAAGTATGAAGATTGCTGATGTTGTTCATTCATGCAGCTTCATGCATTGCTAATATTTTTAGCTTCCACCACGAAACACATCATGCATAGCCATCCACTGAACATGCATTTGTTTTTGGATTCATAGTTTGATTTAATTAGTTCCAAAACTGTCAGTTCTAATTCTGGCTGAACAATGCATGCCCATAAATAGTTTATTTCTTGATAGCCTGTATATAGTTTTGAGTCTATAATTAGTTTTTTGCCTAGTGTTATGCATGCTCTCTATTTTTAATGTATGCCTTATTTTTAGATACCTTGCTTTTACAAGCAGACAATAATCTATAAATATGTAAGTTTTGTATTCTTTTGATTAAGCTAAATAAAAAAGAATTTCTGTTTGCAGTTGAGAAAGAGGTTGCTCTGTTTTTAATTTGTGTGTGACTAGAGAAGACACTGGGAAGTGAAGATGAAAAGAACAGCGTGGAAGAGAAGATGAAAAACCTCAACCATCAGCGAAAAGTGCGCTGAAATGTGAAAAATAAGAATAGACAAGGGCACGAATGGACTGGATGCCATTTGAAAAGAGGAGACGCACAGGAAGACAAAGAGGCATTCTTTGTTGCAGATTTAAGATACGAAGTTGAAATGAAAAGGAGCAGAGAATAGAAACGTTTTCAGTTCTTAAAAGACCAGACTTTGCAACAGAAGAAGAATTAAAAATTATATATTTTATAGTGCTGAAGTCAGAATAAAAAATGAGAAGATGGAGGAGGAATCAGCGTGGAAGAGGGGCTGCATAGGAGAAAAGAGGAAGAAGTTCAACCAAGGAAGTAAGTTTTTAAATATGCAGATTGGAATTGAAATTAGATTGAAAAGATTTCAAATTGCAGATAAAAGCATATAGAAAGAGATGTAGAGAGACAAGAAACAGCAAGGAAATGCATAACGTAGGAATTGTATGAACAGAGAGATGTTCAATGAAGTTGCATAACAATACCCGGAGATGCGCGAGGAGAAGATTTGGGGATTTTTTTTAGAGTTCATTGTTCAAAAATAAAAACAAAGTGTTTCAGGGTGATGTCTTAATTTTGTAATTGCCTGTGGCAGTAGTTGAACTGGTGTTAGAAATTCTGATTTTTCATAATGTGTAGAAGAGAATAATCTACATTTGGTTTAAGAATGTTTTGTAAAGTTTTGGTAGCCAATTCTTGTGTACTCTTAAGGATAGTTATTATTTAGATTTTGTTGAATTTGGCGAAATCTGCAAATTTCTTTGGTCTGGTAAGACACAAGAAATTTGATCTGTGTAACTATCAATTCAGATGCAGAATGCACTTGGCAAATTTTAAGCTTCATATCATGGGGCCATCTGCCTTAGACCATGCTCAATGTTCAAATCGAGAAACATCTTTTTCGAGGCATTTATTTTTTATCAATATATCACATTAAAGTGCAGTAGAGGCTTAAGAAGGATATCTCTACAAATAATATTTAAACAAGAACATGAATTTTATATATATTGTTTTTTCTTTTCCTTTTTTGATAAAAGTGGATGAACCACTGAAAATATATTAAATCTTTATATTTTTTTTTTACATGGTGTCTAGTTCAACAAGCACTGAAGGGAAAGAACTAGTAAGAAAACCCTTCAGTATTGCTCAAAAAATAAAAGCCTATTTACCCATTACAAAAACCCATAGGCAACCCAGATACAACCCCTGATTACAATATCAATCGCATTAGATATAAAGGAAGCTTGGAAAAAGCTTATAGGAATCAGTGAAGAAGAAGGCACCCCAAAATGAGACCACCATCTCCACAAAAATAGTGTCATCACCCAAAAGGGACCAAACTGTCTATGCACCGCATGACTCCAAGGCCCTGCTGCAGAGAACAAACCCACAGCCAGAAGGGAACCAAGTAAAAGCAGTCCTGACAACACAAGAATAGTTAGCAAACATATGCCCATCCATATAATAAGTAGAGAAGGATGGAAAAAACCCTCAGGAATTAGGGAGAGGCATATCCATAAAAGAATCCAAAGCAAAAGCCATAACAACAACAAGAAGAAGATAAGGAGCCATCTGCACCACCAAATAACCTGTCCCTCATCCGGAATATAACAGAGAAAAGGACAACCACACCAAGAATAGGGAATGAAGGAAGTTTCTAAATGAAAGGTCTATTAAGAGAGAAGTTTCATGCAAGAGATAGGAAAATCCGAAGGGGCAAGTTCTATATGATCAGCACCCTCAACAACAGCCTTGTTTGCAAGAAAATCTGCGAAAGCATTAATTTCTCTAAAACAATGAGAAATAGAGAAAGTGGAAAAGCCATTTAGTTGAAGGAGAATGTGCTCTAAAAAATACTGCAAGTGCCAAGAGAGACACTTTTTTCTAGCAACCGCCTAAAATACCAACATTGAATCACCTTCAATAACAATGTCCTTAATGTTTAAAGAACGAGCAAGATCAAGTCCAAAGGATAAGGCTTGAAACTCAGCCACATTATTAGTGCCATGACCAATATATTTACCCACTGCTTTGATGATCTTTGAGGAGTGATCAAAAATAATTATCCCAACCCCAAACCTCCCCGGATTACCCTTAGAGGCCCCATCAAACTGAAGTTTGAATGAAGGAAAAAGAGGAGGACTCCATTTAGCCATCTTGCGCTTAAGAGTCGAAGAAACTCCATCTGTTATAACCCCATGAGAAGGCATCAAATGAAGTAAAGACCATCGCCAAGTGACCCAATTATCCCAATGAGAAAAGGACCTGAGATGATCTAAATTTCTATGAATGAAAGCAAGCACCACTTCACTAATGGAAGCTTGAACTTTACCAATTATGACTATCAAAGATGAGGATTTATGTTTGAAGATTCTTGAATTCCTTTCAAGCCAAAGATTCCGAATCAGCAGAGATGGAGCGACAACCCAAAGAAATGAATAGAACAAAGAGGGAAACAACCAATACCAAGATTTGGTCACTATGTGACACTTGACATTTTTATTCTCCTCATTTAATTTTCCTGCCAGTTGAAATGCCAATGCAAAAAAAAAATGTAACTATCGAAATGCCCATGCAAACAGAATGTAACATTTGTAGATGGAGGCGTGCTCTAAAACCCCGAACAAAAACCCATTAATAGTAATTTTACAGCGTTACCTTTTGCATGAAGAAATACTCACTGGCGGAGCGATAGTGGTCTAATTTATTAAAAAGCGAAAAAAAAAAACTCTTAAACTTGCCATTTTCAAGCTTGTGCATAGGGAGAAATTTCGTTGCAGTTTTGAGATAGATTGTAGACGAGATTTCAGTGGAGATTGCATAAGATCTTTTGCAGCCAGATTTTCTTGTTCCGGTCTTTCATATTTTGTTGGTATGTGATTACATTTTTAGCAATGTGTTCATATGGATCATAATCTAAATTCATAGGCATATGAAAGTGTTTCATTCTTCTTCATTATTTTTTTCATTCTCTTCTTCTTTGTGTGACAACACATCTACTTAACTCTCATTTACCATTCAATCTTAGCCCTCAAATTAACCTCTTAATCTTATTTCTTCTCAGCTACCCCTCAATCTCATCCCTCCATTTTACTTTAACCTCTTAATCCTATCGAAATTCTTATAACTATGTAATCATGGGCATTCATCTTTTAACCTCTTAATCTAAACCCTTGATTCTCATGGAAACTTCTATAAAAGAGGCTTATTCTCCTCATTTTTTAATCAATCAATCATGATAGTGATTAATGCTGACAGCAAATACATCATATTCTCAAGATCTTGAAAGATAGGAGAGCAAACCAGTCAAACTTGTTATTTGTGTGAAGGTACACTTGATTTATTTCTTTTGTTTGTATGCTTGATTTAGAACTCTATTGATATTGTTGAATGATTTTGTAGATTCTAGACTTATTATTTGACCAATTAGAAATTTAAAATAGATTTAAAATTCAGTCTACACACTTATAATATCTTATATTATTGAAAAAACTATTTTATCCTTATAATCCATAATTGTTTTAAGAAAAATAAATCTGAATTAAATTATTATCTCAAATTTGTCCTGAATTCTTCTTGCTTACTTATAGAGAATTTCTGGTAACTGAAGTGGATTAGTAGTTTGCATGCTCGCATGCCTTTTTTTGTTGGAGTTTCTAGCTATCTGCTTCTTTTAACATGTTTCCTACCGTAGACAATGTTTTGAGTCAGTTTTTGTTTTAGCCTTTTTTCCCTTTGAAGGCAGCGAACTATATTTTGCGCTCAGTGATTTTATGTTATGAAAAACAATGATTAAAATTTATGAATGCTGTTCTGTAATGGATTTTTCTTAGAAAATAATATAAAGTTTTCTGTGTGTCGTTGAATGTAAACCAGTAATAACAGTTTGATAGAAATCATACAATATTTTCTGTTTAAGAAATATTCTGCAAATTTGTCATATTATTTTCTTTAAACCCGTAAGAAAAATATTGGCTCTCAAATTCTTCAAATTAATGATAAAATGCCTTGAGCTTGGGTTGTCTATGTACAACCATAGGTGCTGTTTTTGACAAGTTTGTAATACAATTTGAATGTCAGATTCAAGTGAAAGCAGAAAGATGTCAGGCAAAATAATAAAGGTACGAGCTCATCTGGGACTGATCGGAATACTATTTTTGAAGATTTTAGTTGATTTAGCTTGAATTTCCGAATGGATTTCTTCGTGGTTTAATATTTGGTGTTTCCTAGATAGTCTTGTGGCAATGTTGTTTAATTTCTTGCCCTCATTAATGTGATAGTGATTTTTTTAGGTGAAATATGAAGATGTGATGACACGGCTTAAGGTAGCAACTGATAGGTTTGGGTATAATCGTTATACTAAATGAAGAGGGTTTATTGGATGGATTCAGACAGGTGCTCTGCCCTTTATATATGGAGGCATCGTTGAGTAGAAACAAAGGAAGTTATCTAAAATGCAGTGAAATTGGCTTTCATAATTTGGGGCCATTCGGTGGAGGAGGTGGGTTTGACTGCGACGATGGAAATTTCGAAGGAATAAATGGAATTACTGTAATGACGAGTTATATTGATGGAATTTTGCTTTCCATTCAAGTTAGTTATGCTACTGGAAAGGACACCACTCATACAGGACCTCAACACGGAGGAGCAGGGAAGGAAATTTGTACAGTAATCAATTAATATGCTTGATACGAATGATTTTCAATTTCAGTGTTGTTTCTTGTAAATATTAGGGGAAAGGACTCAGTAGTTGTGCACCCTAACTTCGCGCTTCTCAAATTCTTATTTGAAAATTTCAAATCACTCCAATTTTTTTACAGCAGCTTACTTGGCAAGTCCCCTGCTTATAACTAAGGTTTCAGGGCCACATCATCAAATATGATGCCACATCAGCATGCTTTTTGTCAAGGTGTCCAAAACAGCCCAAAAAAAAAGTGAGACCAATAGGTGTGCAAAAGAGACCCCAATAGTTGTGCAACTGATATGGCTTCACCTGATTGGTTACTTTTTACAATATTAGTACATTTCTTAACAACTATTGGTACAATTCCTAACAACTGTTGGTACATTTCCTAACAGAAATAGATATTTTTTGTTTCAAACAATAGGTTTTATTTGTTCAATTTTGAAACAAAAGGTATCAACAACCCTCACAACAATTGGTACATGCTCAACTACTGGGTCTTTCACCTATCTGATGTCGCTTACAAAAACTTATAGCTTTCTTTATTTCGAACATTGTATGGTGCTCAGAAATTTGAGTACACAACTGAAAAGCTTCAAAAGATAAGTGGATATTGTGGACTTGTAGAAGGATCGTGGACAGTCATCAAAGGTTTGTCGTTTGAAACCAACCTTGCAAAATATGGTCCATTTGGTGTAGCAGATTGGGCTATATTTGAGTTTGATTTGAGATCAAGGGATGTAGTTGGTGTTTATGGCCGAGCTTGTGATAGGTATTTGGGCTCTATTGGTCTGCGCACACTTTTTTAATGCCTACGAAAACTCAACTTGCAAAATGAACCTAAATCATAGCTATGAATGTAGTTTGAATGGAATTTACTCAGTGTGAATAGAGTTATAGGTCTGTATTAAGTGGAATAGATTTTATTAAGTTAGTGGTGCTGTGCTGCTCCTTTGGATGTGCAAGAAAACCTAATCTGGTTTGTTTCATCTCTGTCCGTTTAGCTACTGGTATTGTTCTGGTCCTTTGGATGTACAAGACAAACTATATTTACTGTTATTAGTATGTTCTAAGTGTGAAATCATAATTTGCTTGCCGTGCTGCCATGCATTACTCCTATTTTCAAACAGAGAAAATGAAGCTATAAATGTAGTTGTTAAGGAAATGTCCCCTATCTATTTTGATTTATCTCCCAGAATGCTATGGTTGGTGTAATACTTTGAGCATTAAGTCCAGGTAGGTTTAATCTTGTTTGATGTCAACATCTTCATTCACTCTGTTGGAGTTAACATCTTCATTCACTCTGTTGGAGTTAAGAAGGCTTTGAAATTTAAACTTTTAATTTTGGTTTTGTATAATATTTAACATGTATAATTACAATTTGAATTTGACTGCCTATTTGCCTTCGCAGAGGTAAATTGATTTATATTTTTGCAGGTTAATTTTTTTTTTAAAGATATGTCCATTCATGTATATCAATAATGTAGTTCTCTATTTAAAAGCAACATTACTTTCATAAATACATTTTAATAATTAGACATAAATTATATCAACTTTTCTCTTCTGTGTGAGAATTATAACCATTGCTAATTTCAAAGAGTTATGCAATCAATAATTGGCAATTTTAATGAGTGGAAAAAATAAATGATTATGTAGTTTCTCTTCAGCTTTATATTTTCCATTTAGGGAATGGGTAAATGGGACTCTCTTGTCAAGGTGGGGGACATTAGTTATTTTATTATTTTTTGAGAATTTGAAAATATTGTTTAAATGATAAGACATCGAATGAGAGGTTAATGGACAAATAAGAATATTTTTTATTATTATATAAAATAATAATAATAGATTGTAGCCTTATTTTTTTCTTTTATAAGAGAAAAAATGCAATTATGTTAAAAAACCATAACACATTTGCATTTAGGATTGACCAAGCCTTGAGCTTAACACTACCAAACAATAAGGCCATCACGACTCATAATGTCATCATGTTAATTGATTATTTTGACCTAAAATAGTTTTTAGTATTTTTTTCTTTTATAAGAGAAAAATCACAACTATGGTACACACTTGTATTTAGGCTTGACAATAAGGCCATCAAGTTATAACATGAGTTGAATATCATTTTTATAATGTGATCATGCTAATTGATTATTTTGACAATGTCATTTTTATAATGTGATCATGTTAATTGATTATTTTGACAAAAAACTAGATTTATTATTCTTTGCAGAGGTGAAAGAATTTTAGTAAAAATAGGTAGGACAATCTTGTTGGTAGGACCACTTTTGGCTAGAAATAAGGTTCCTAATATTGTTTCTATGAATGCTACTAAGATTTTGAAAGTTTATCTAGACATAAAGGAGTGGATTCACCCTTCATATCACTAGGGAAATGGATAAAGTCCTTGGAAGTAACCTCTATTTGGGGGGAAGTCAACCCTTTTAGCAAGAGTAGCCTCACTTAGTGAAGAGGCATGACATGAGATATAAAACAACATAAGTGGAGGGTAAATATGTACACCAAAAATGTTGTAGGAGCACCTAGGTGTATCTGCAATCAGAACCAATCAAAAACAGGTTAACAAGTGTTTTAGATTGTTTCTTGAATTTTGGTTTGGAATTGTTTTGATTGAAATATCTCCTCCTCCTTTTTGGATTTCAGCCCAATTTTTTTTATGTAGGTCATTCACAAATTACTTTTTTCTATCCCATACGGGAGCACGATCCCACTGAATTTGTCCAAGGCAGGATCTCAACCTCATCACTTTTCACGATGTTAGAGTCATGCCTTCGTGGGCTCATTAAGAACCATTCAACTTCACCAACAAATTAAGGACCATTGGCATATCAACCAATTTAAAAATTAATAAAATAATAGAGGTAGTATCACCAAAGGAAAAGAAACGAATGAGGAAGAGAAGGAGAATGGTCATCAAAGGGGAATTGATCAGGAACAACAGACGACAACTTATAAAATGAGAAGAATTTCGAAAAACATGAGGATATTGTGGTTGGAATTAGTGTAGGCAAAGAGAGAATTGTTCAAGTCAACTAGAGTGTTGTGGGTGTGTGAAAACAAAGAGCAAAGACCTGTAGAAAGTAGAATCCATAATGAAATTAGAACTTGATGTTGCACAAAAAAAATTGGGAATACTGTAAGTGAATATTAGCCAAATTGAGAGTCGTGGATAGTAGAGAAGCAATGAAAATTTGTGAAGAACAAAGGAATGGTCTTTTTTTAAAATTAGGTTAGAACATTTGTGTAGTTTGATTTGGTCTTTTGTTCTTATTAAAGTAAGAAAGGATTTTGAAATGGCCTTGGTCCTTGTACTAAAGTAGAGAAGATAGGCATTAAGCACAATAGAACAACATGGAACACACAAAAGGCAAAGATGGACTAAAAGTAGCACAAAATATTACAACCAACCATCCCAAAATCAAGGTGTTTCGAAGCCAAAACTAGCCAATGATTTTTGCTTCATCCTAGAACAAGGATCCAATAGTTTAATATTTGTTTTTTGGGAATGATCACTAGCAACAACTTCACCCAGTCCAAGGACCATTAAAGAGGGATCCACAGTTGTATCTTCTATAGGAGCTTTTTCCTTATTATAATTCTTTTGCATAACTTCAATGGAAGTGGAACATCTAAGGAGGGTACTATTGAGGCTCCTTTGATATAGGGTATCAATGATGATAACATAATGTGAGGTTTGGTGAATATTTTTTTCTTTCTTTGATATTAGATAGGTCAAATGAAAGGATGTGATCATGAAGGTAATTGTATGCCTTTATATCAAGATGATCAAGACTGGAATGATTTCGCATGTATCGGGAACATTGAACCAAGGGATCAAAATTTGTTCTACCAAGAACTCATAGTGTTGTACATTATCTGGCATATATAGAAAAGATCTAGTGATAGCCATAGAATTAGTTGCTTTATTATTTTATCTAGGTATCTTTTCAAATACAATGGAAGTGAAGTATTGTTTCAAGTTGTCGACAATTTTCTTTTGGGGCATGAGTTTTTCATCTTTTCTAAGGTATTAATCATTAACTTGTTTGACAACTAGTTGTGAATCACCATAGACATGAAGATCTTGAACTTTCAATTTTATAAGTGTTCTCAATCCAATTATTAGAGCTTCATATTTTGGAATGTTGTTGGTGTAAGGCAATGCCAATTTATAAGACTTAGGAATGCAATCTCCTTGTGGTGTGATGAATAAGACCCGTACTCTTAATCCATAGTAAGTAAATGATGGAACGAAATATAACTTCCATTGATTTGAAGATGCTACTAAATAGATAGTTAATAAGAACAAATAAGATAGTTAATAAGAACTCATTTAATTAGTTTGAACTAAATAGAAAAGCAAAAGAAAGTGACATGATTAATCTATATAAATTGAACCTAAGGAAACTAATGGTTGAATAGTTTACAATCCCTCTATACCATTAAATCGCTGTAATGCTCAAACTCAAATATATGTGGGTTATCACCCACATTTCCTCTCGTGTTGTTGTATCTGTTCTCGATGCAAGGTTATCTGAGGATATCACCTTTGCTCTGGCTTTTGAGCTTTTTGAGTCAGAATTACTTGGTGTGTTAGATAAGGTTTTATACTATGCCCTTCCTGGCTCGAGCGTTCCAAGGCCTGTAGACATTGAGGCAACCCATCAAGAAGGACAAATTGTTACCTACTATCCCCTCCTTTTGTATCTTAAGGGTTCTGACAGAAGAAAACACAGGCGAAATGTCTCTACGGTGTTCGATTTCTTGAAATGGAGAATCCTCCCCAACTAGCGAGAAGACCATAATAAAAAGAAGGATTTCAAAGACTATGCAACCTTTAATGGTTTCCTCTAGGATGATGAACCAATTGATCGTCCTCTCCCAAGTGGATATTCTCAGTTTTCTATTCCGAATGTTTTTGAAAGTGGGGATGGCAGTAGTCTGTTTTGTAGCAGAGGTCGTCCACAAGGTGGTGGTCGCGGGAGGGCTCGGGGTCACTTGCCAAGAGCATAACTGTTGCAGTTGCTCCATTTGAATTTTGAGAGATATGCACTCCCCTATTTTTTCTTGATGTGTGCTTTCATTTTTTCAAAGAAAATCTTTCTAAATTTCATAATATGCTTGGAGGCTCTTCCTCCTCTTTCTAGAGATGTTGGACTTAGTTTCATATTGTGTGGTCTTTCATAATCTGTAGGAACTCTTTAGTATAATATGTATGGGTTTTAATGATCTACAAGATCTCTTTTAAACATATCTCTATAAAACATATCCTTATTATAATATAAATTTTGGCTTTTCCTTTATTGACCAAAAAAAAAGTATATGTGAGTTATCGTTACATACATTGTTACTCAAGATAGAAATAAAGAAATAAGAATGTTTTGTTTGATTCCAATGTGCTATTATAAGGTGAAGTATCAACTTTCCTTATAATTGTAGGCTTAGCGTATGGAGGCAATTGCTAGTCATCATATTTAGCCTTTTGAGGAATATAGATATGATCTGTATATATGTGATAGATTTTAGCGAGTGTGGAGTTCTTCAGCCATCATAGACCAAGGGAACATGTCTCTTTGAGGCCTCCTTGTAACTTTCCATGTACATTGTCAATGCTTCCACATTCCACCTATAAACTAGTTTCATGTTTCTTATTACACTTCAACATTTTTGCATGTCAAGGACGAGATTCCACGTATCTTGTCTACCTTTCCATGTTCTGCATAGACGTATAAGTTATTATTTTAGCGCTAAGCACGCTAAGGGATATAGATGGAAGGTGGGAGTGTTTGGAAGTAGGCAGAGGGTGCTGGTAAGGGAGTGGAGTTAGGTTTTATATACACATTTAAGTTCTAGGGTTGTTCTACAAATCCATTTCTTGCATTCTAAATTCCATGGGACCTTATTTCTTTGAGGATTCTGTCAAACAGTCTACAATTCAATTATTAATATTGCTTTAAATGCATTGTATCTTCTATATAGAATAAGGAAACTTAATTTGAGAAATCGACATAAGATTGAAGACATACTGTTAATTTCTATAACCCAGCAACCGATTAATTGCTCAACAAATATCACAGAAAATAAACTATTTGATTTGTAACAATTAATACTCTGGATGATTTAACTAAATGAACAACAGAAGAAAATTCAAAAGAAACCAAACACATAAACATAGATAACACCAATATACCCAAGAAACCCCAATGCGGGGAAAAACCTGCAAATGTTGAGTCTTCTATTCAGCTTCAAGAGAAAACTTTCCTTCGAGAAATCACTTCATGAATCTTCCAATCTCAGAAGAATCTCATTCTAGTTGCTACAACGATCTTACATATATAGCCTTCTTGATGAAAACATCAACTATGCAAGATAAGTGAAACTTTCCTCACACAACACATCCTAAGAGAAACATTCCTTACATGACTCAAGAAAGGAACTTTTCTTACATGTCATGCAAATTGGAAGTTGACTTAGATGACACATGAGAAAGGAAACTTTTCTTACAAAACTAAGACTATCCACACATAAAACCATTCTTGGAAATAACCTCACAACTCTAAGAAACATTCTAAATACAAAATAGAAAATATCCTCTTGTTGAACATCCAACACGAGCTGCACTTAAGCAACTTCCACAATCACATCTTCAGAACTACAAAAAACTCAACACTCCCTCTTAGTGAGGAAGGTGTTCTACAGAACACCCAACTTATCCCTAAAGAATAGAAACTTACTCTTCACCAAAGCTTTAGTCATAATCTCTACTACCTATTCGTCCGTAGGAATGTATTGCAGCTTCACTGTCCCCTTCTCCACACAATCCATGATGAAGTGGTACTTGATCTCAATGTGCTTTGACTTGTCGTGAAACACTGGATTCTTAGAGAGTTTGATACAACTCTAATTATCACAATAAATGACCATAGGCTCTAGCTTTTGATAAAAAAGCCCAACTAGAAGTTTTTGAAGCTAGATAGCCTCACATGTAGCCATACTAGCTGTCATGTACTTGGCCTCTGCAAAACTCATTGCAACTGACTTTTGTTTCCTGCTGTACCAGGAGACTTCTCTTGATCCCAAGCTGAAATAATACCTGAAGTGCTCTTTCTATCAGCGGTATTGCCTGCCCAATCTGCATCGGTGAACCCCTCAAGCTCACTCCATCTTTTTGAATATACCTCAATCCATAATCAACTATGCCTTGGAGATACCTCAAAACATGCTTCACAACTATCCAGTGCACACATTTAGGCTCCACCATAAACTAACCAAGTGAATTCACTGCAAAACAAATGTCTGGCCTAGTGTTGACCAGATACATAAGAGAGCCTATCAACTGTCTATACAAATTTGGGTCCACTACCTCTGATCTAGCAGCATCAACCTTCTTCCAGTTTGTCACAAGTGGCATGGACATTGTCTTATAGTCCTCCATCCTAAATCGCTTTAGGATAACAATTGTATACTTCCCCTATCCAAGGAAGATCTCACCCTCTTTCTGCCACAACTCCAAACCCAAAAATTAGTGCATCAAACCCAAATCCTTCATCTCAAACTCTCCTGCAAGATCCTACTTGCAATGTGCTATGAGCTCTTCTAACCCTATAAGAAACAAATCATCAACATATATCACCAATATGAGAAGTTCACCCTTCACTTGAACATAGTATAGGTTTGGATCAACCTCACTCTTGGTGAAGCCCACACTCTGCAAGTAACCATCAATACGCGCATACCACGCTCTACGAGCCTTCTTGAGGCCATATAACGCTCTCTTCAACTTGCATACATGAGAATCCCTCCCATGCACTTAAAAACCCTCTGGTTATTCTATGTAAATCTCTTCCTCAATCACTTCATTGAGGAAAGTTGTCTTCACATCCATCTAGTGCATTCTCCAACCCATCTGCATTGCTACAGAAATAATAGCCCTTATCGATGAGTACCTAGCTACTGGAGCAAAGGTCTCATCATAGTCGACCCCTTCCTTTTGAGAAAACCCCTTAGCCACATCTTTCTTTGAACTTTTCCATGCTACTATCTGCAGCATGCATGATTTTATACAACCATCTTGACCCTACCACAGACTTATTTTCGAGTCGTGGCACTACCTCCCACATCCTATTCTTCATAATGGAAGAATACTCTTCCACCATGGCATTCCTCCAAACCTAATTCTTAGATGCCTCTTGAAAACTGGAAGGCTCCACCTCAATTAGTACACTTATGAGTGCCATATAATCAGAATTTTTTTTGGGAACCTCTCTGTCTAACTAGATCTTTAGGATTACCAACATACTCTTGGGCTTCTCTCACTGTTTGCTTAGTTGCCCTATTTCTCCTTCTCCCTGTGATAGGAGTCTAAGGCTGAGGAATACTCTATTCCTCCTATTGATCAACTTGCTCGACTTGCATGCTCTGTTCTCCAGCTTGTGTGACTAAAGTCTAAGGAATTTGTCCAACCTCAACCTTGGGTGCCTGCTCCTCCTCCTAAACCTCTATTAAACTACCAGACTTCTGAAGAGCCCTTCCCTCCTCGAAATTCACATCTAAGTGAAAAATTATTTTCCTCAGGGTAGGAATGTAAAATCAATAGGCCTTAGAGGTTTCACTATATCCCACAAGGATACCTCTCTCTATAGTTGGTTCCAACTTGGTTCTCTTCTCCACCTGAATATGAGAAGACACAAGGCATCCAAAGATGCGAATGTGCCCCAAATCTGGTTTCTTCCCAGTGAACTCCTCTTCTGGAGTCAATTTGCCCAACACTTTGTGTGGGCTCATATTCTGAAAATACACAACAATATTACAAGCTTCTGCCCATAAAGACCAAGGGAAATCTTGATCATGAATCATGGCCTTGGTTGCTCCAATTATAGCCATGTTTTTTCATTCAGCAACCCTATTTTGTTGAGGGTTGTATAGAACTGTCAACTTTGTCTTGATACCTTCCCGAGCACAGAAATATTTGAAGGCATTCGATGTATACTCGCCTTCATTATCAGACCTCAGTATGTTGATCTTCCTCCCTATTTGGTTCTCCACGAGAGCCTTAAACTCTTTGAACCTACTGAAGACTTCATCGTTATTCTTCATAATATATATCCATGTCTTCTTAGAGAAATCATCAATAAAGGTAACATAATATTCATATCCACTAAGGGATCATGTTGACATGGTCCCAAATACATCTGACTGTATGAGATCCAAAACTATTTTAGATCTAGTATCATTGCTTGGAAAATTGGTCTTAGCATATTTCCCAAGAGCACAACCTTTGCACACCTCATGCTTATCAACCTTCATTTTAGACAGCATTGTTACTATCTCTTTGAGCACATTAAGTGCTCCATGGTGAAGATGATCCATCCTCCTATGCCACAGTTCTCCAAGCCCTTTACTGTTACTCACCAATGCATGTGTTGGTTCAAACTATAACCAAAACAAAATACCATGCCTGACTCCAATCATTTTTGCTACCTTGGAGTACTTAGGACGAATATAAACTTTGCCTTCTTCAAAGGTCATGACTTAACCCTTGTCCTCCAAAGTAGAAATAGAGATTATGATGGACTTGAAAAGCACTGAGAGGGGGGGTGAATCATTGAAACCAAAAATAAAAATACTTCAAACACTAACCGGTAGATGAACTTAACAAAGATTTTAAACACAATGCATGCAATCCAAAATGATATAACAGCATCCACCATAACACAAGTGTTTGTACGTGGAAAACCCAAATAGGTAAAAACCACGGTGAGATGGAACTCAAAAGTTAACTATCTGCAATATTAGATAATTGACTGGTTAAGGTCTACAAAGTGCTCTCCTAGGATCGAATCTTGTTAGAGATCTCAAAGCTTGATTAGAATCTTATACCCTGTTAAAGGTAGGACCCTGTTAGGAGTAACCTCGATGGAGGATTTCATAATCCAAACTAATGGATCGCCCTGTTAAAGGATTTATACATTGAATCTTGTTAGAGATTACCCGGTTAGGGGATTTGATTCTATTGTAATGGTTAGAAAACAACAAGAATGGTTTGATATGTTCTGAGTAGCACAATACTTGCTCAAACAGATCCTTCTAAACATATTCAACACTGCTCTCCTTCATACTCTGCAATTTAACTCTTTTTCCTTTCGCACATAACATAACACTTTTCACTATATCAAATAATTCATTGTGATGTCAATAAATAGACCTTATGATTTCATGTTGGCCTTAAGAAATCGTAACACAATTTCCAAGGTGCAGTGTATCTAGAAAAGTGATCATAACTCATCACAAAAATTACCACCAAGCAGTCGGTGCTGGTAACTCATCATGAAATGTGGTAACTCATCACAAAATTACCAAATACTGGTTGGAACAATCAAATACCGGTTTGAATAAAACATATGAAACGTTGTCCCTTAAATCTCCACTTGATCTCCGTCTTGATCTTCGTCTTGATGCCAACTTAGTATAATCATAGACTGTCTCTTATGCACATACCGGTTGACACAAAGTACCAGTTAGAGATAAAACTCTTGGTATAACCTGTAACATATCAGTTGACAGAGTAAACAATTGAAGTTACACCGGTAGTCAATATAATCATATGTGTGTGAGAGTGTTTCATTAATGACAATAAATGATGAATACATTACTATCATCATCAAGCCAATAATCTCCCCCTTTGGCATTGATAGAAACACTTAGAAAATTTTACAGTAATACCGCTAAGTGTGCATACACAACAAATTTACACATATACTCATGCTCCCCCTTAATGCATACATTATACAAAAAAAACACACATACATATTTCTACTCCCCCTTTGACAACAATGCCAAATTAAAAAAGTAATATATATATATATATAGAAAATTTGTATCAAAGTATTCAACATATACAACAATAACTTAAAAGTTCATACATTAGCTAATCTCATAAATATAACATTGTAGCTCTTCTTCATCTGTGACAAAGCATTGTCTCATGATTCCAATATGTTCTCAATATACTCAAATGTAGACAGCAGCTATGAATGAAATTCTTTCATTGAGTCCAGTGTGTAGGTTTCAGGAGTTGCAAGAATAGCTTCTACATTGGAGTGGGCTCTCTGAAGTATGTCTACCTGTGATGTGAGCTGACTTTTGAGTTCTTTAAGAGATCAGAGTCTTTTTTCCTTCTCATTATCATAGATGTCCAGTCTGTTATGCAAATCATCTACAGATTTGCTAAAGGCATGTATGGAGTCCTGGAGTAGGACATATGTCTTGCATATCCTTTCCATTTCTTGCTTTGTTTCAATTTGACTTTTTGAAATGTCAGAATAAAAGAAAGTAACATTGGAGGTAGAAGCAATATACTTTCCTCCTGTTTCAATAGCTTTACTCAACATACTTTTATTGTGTGATCTAGCCATTTTTCCACTATCAATATCCTTTGCCAATTTTTCTCCATATTTCTTCTTGTGACTCTTTTCAGCATACAGTTGAGCAACATCTTCTAGTGACTTGATTTGATCAGATGCATCTACAACTAACTGACCAAGTTTTCTAATGGGTGTAGATAGATGTGTTGTAGATGTTTCCAGTAGCAAACCAGATAAAATATCTACTACAGTCTGAATTGTTTTAGCTTCAACCCTTTGCTCTTTCAATCTCTTTTTATGCACTCTAGAGTGCATGACATTTGCAATCTTCATCATTTTTGATGCACTCAAATTATTCATATCGATAGGTCTTAAGATACTTAGAGAATCATCGTCATCTTATTCAAGTTTTTTCTGCTTTGCCAGTTCAGGGGATACAACCTTAATGATGGCTTTCTCTATATTCTTCTCTGTTTCCTTTTCAGAGGACTATGTGACAAATTTTTCAGTAGGATCCTTCTGAATAGCTTGAATGATCGGTGGAGATTGAGGTTTCTCTAGTTGTTCTGTTGTCGGTGGATTGTCCACTTTTAGTTGAGTTGACAGTTGTTCAACTAAGGTAACCTATACATCAACATTTGCAAGAGGCTCCATATCTGGTGTAGTGTTATCTCCAGATAGGTCAATTGTGTCCTGAACATCATCAACAACATGAATAATGGAGTCATCTTTTTTTCTGAGAGGATAGACCTCATCAGGTTGAATAATCTCCTCTTCATCCATTTTGAGTCTATTAACATCATCAGCAACATTATCCTCATTCATAGAGGATTGGATGAGTTCTTCCATCCTTCTGATTTCATAGGCTATTTGATGGGTCTCATTTTCAACAATTGTCTTCTTTCCACTAAGTAACTTCAGTCTTCTTGCTTTCAATGTAAACTGAGATTTTTATCGAGCAACTAAGGCACTAATATCATCTTTAGAAAATTCAGAGAAATATTGTACAAATACCTCATCAATGATTTCTTTTTCTAATTTAATAGCTTCCTCCCATTTATTCAAAAGAATAGTGTACAAAGAATTTGAGATATCCTTTTCTAGTTCATGTGGATATCTACTGTAATGACACAGATGAGTGATTACTTGTTGAATCACTTGCTCTTTCTCATTCTCAGTCAAGGAATCAAAATGCTCTTTTACATTGTCAAACCTATTCTTCCTTAGTGTCTTCATTGTTCTTTCAAAATGGGTTTCTGGTTTGAAGGATGCTATATCAATAGGCATAGTTGCCTTTGGCACTTCCTTAACCTTCTTGGATATTCTACCGGTTGCTTTTGTCTTCCTTGGTTCTTCATCAGAATCCATTCCCTTAGACTTTGGTTGCAAAATTAATTTTCTACCTCTCTTCTTTGTCTCCTTCTTAGTATATACTTTGGGTTCCAGTTCCTTTTTTCTTAGGACACTTTGAGCAACCCTAGTACTCTTTTTTGTTGGAGATGCTTCATCAGATTTTTATTCTTTCCTTTTGCACTTTAATAAGTATAGTATTGGTTTGTGCAGGTTCATCTTGGACTGCCACAATGCCCAATTTTGCTTTCTTTTTGTCTTTAGGTGATGCTAATAGGGTATTAGCATAACCAACTAGTAGGTCATAGTTTACCTCATAGCTCATGTCCTCCATTTCTTCCTCTCTTGGCTCAATTGCTTGCATCAGGAAAAAATAAGTGGTAATGGTGAAGATTATATCATTTTCAAAGTTCTTTACCACTTCTTCTGGTAGCCTCATTCTCATACTCATTTTCTTTTGGAACTCATTAAAATATTTGTTCATGGCAGAAGGGAAAGTATTCTTTACAGCCTTGATGTTGTTCTTAATTTGTGTTGAGACTAGTGAGTCCTTTGACCACGCAATGTCTCCAATTTCTAGTAGAAAGTTCAGAAAATAGAAGAATAATCCAACCAATAGCTGACCATACATGAATTTCTAACTATTATCATTTTTAACTAATTGCAAATTCTGAAATAATTGCCTTCTGATGGCTTCACAGAGATCATAATTTGCATTATCAACAATCATTCTGTGAGCAGTATGAATTGTTGCAGATGGAACACTATTAAGTCTACTAGAGTTAAATAATCGGTAGCCTATTACCATTACTGCTAGTTTCATTGCAGTGTCTCTAATATTGTTGATAGAAAGGCACTCTTATCAAAAGTAGAATCGATTAAAGAGAATACCGTGTCTTTTGAAATTCTTCTAAGAACAGGTACTTCACCGGTTGAGAAATAACCAGTTATAGCCTGAATGGCTTCCTTAGTTATTGTGTGAGTTCTCTCTAAATACATATTCTCTCCATGAAATCGACTCAAAATGATTCTGAAATGCACATCCTCGAAATCTTCAAGAAAGTAAGCGACATTATGAAAACCCTTTTCGAAAACCCTAGCATACTTTGTTTCAATCTTTCCGTTCTTATCACAAAGTGATTTCAACTATGTATAAATGTATAGAGATCCTAAATCTTCTATTTTGCAGTCAATGTAACTAGACAAATCACCTTTGATCACAACTCCACTCGAAACTTGTGATAATGCATTATAAGACACAATTTGTTCTTCCTCTACAACTTCCATAGGCTCAGAAGTAATCATTAATCTCTCTACAGACTTTGAAGTTGATGTCATTCCAGATGAACAAGATTCGAAGTAGTATGTTCAAAGAAATACCTTGTTTCATGCATGTTGCCCCATTTACCGGTTGAAATGCCCAAGTGCACACTAGTTTGACCTTCTGCAACCTTCAATTCAACTAAATTTCACAAATCACGAAACAATTCGGCAATTTATAGTAAAACAATATTTCTCAGCTCAACAAGCACTTCAAATTTCTTTCTCGAATGGGCTAGGGTAAAAATGACAATGTAAAACTCACTTTTATCCTTTTTACCTACTGCATTAAATGCTTGCCCGTTTAGGGTTACAAACCCTAATCTCACCGCTCAAGGGGAAAAACCAGTTGATAACATATTAACAAAAAGTTATCAAAATTTCATGTTTCAAAATTCTTTTCCCACTCATTTTTCTCAAGGGGTCCGGAGGTATTTTCACCGTTAAGCTCCCCTTAGCCATATTAAAAAGGCTTAAGTTACCGGTGCAAGGTTCTCTTCACTGGGTGAAGGAACAGTTTCTTCTCCAAGTGAGTCATCACTTTTCTTCTTCCAAATCCGATTCATTTCCTCTCTAGTTTCTTCAACATTAACTTTATGTTTCCTTTCTGATCCTTAGAAGAATTGACCGGTTTATTGTTTCTCGATCTATAGAATTTTTCTAAGTGCCTCGATTTGTTACAGTGATAATAGACCATACCAAATGATCTCCAAGGTCTTGCATTTCCTCTTCCTATTCTTCTTCTGCAGTTCATAGACACATGACTAAAGTTATTATAGATGGTGGTAATAACATTTGTTACCTTTTCCATCTCAAATGGACTAAACCAGTTGTCGTAGGGTCTTTGCCAGTTCAAGTTTACCCGGTTGTCAAAATTTCTCATCCGATCACCATTTGGTCTTGGATGCATGTGTGGTATAGGATTGTTTGCTCCATATCTGCACTCAACAAATCTATGTCCATACATTCCACATGTGAAGCAATGACCTTCAAATTTCTTGGACACATACCTAGCATTAGTATTGTAACTTGCATTTCTGTTAGGTTTGTCTCTACAAACATTTGCAGTGTGACCAGATTTATGGAAAACAAAACAAACAGGTTTAAAGACCTTCTGACTGGTAGGCTTATTGATCTTAGGAGCAAGTTTATTCTTAGGATTGTTGATCTTTGTACCGGAGGATTCACCTTTTTTAGTTGTGTGAAAACCAAGTCCAGAGATATCACCTTTCATTCTTTGTGATTGAATTTGTTCTTCCAACATGGTAGAACTTCTCCTGAACTTCTCCAATTTCTTCATTGCCTCTCTAGCCATCTTGGAGTAGCTCATGTCCCCATGGTGGTTTCAAGGCTCCCTTCTAAGTGATTAGGCTTCAAAGAAGTTAGGCTCTGATACCAATTGATGGACTTGAAAATCACTGAGAGGGGGGGAGTGAATTAGTGGCACAAAAAATAAAACTACTTCAAACACTAGCCGGTAGATGAACTTAACAAAGCTTTTAAACACAATGCATGCAATCCAAAATGATATAAAAACATCCACAAAAATTAAAGCATCCACCATAACACAAGTATTTGTACGTGGAAAACTCAAATAGGTAAAAACCACGGTGAGATGGAACTCACAAATTAACTATCTATAGTAATAGATAACTGACCAGTTAAGGTCTACAAAGTGATCTGCTAGGAGTGAATCTTGTTAGAGATCCCAAAGCTTGATTAGAAGCTTATACCCTATTAAACGTAGTACCCTATTAGGAGTAACCTCGGTGGAGGATTTTAGAATCCAAACTAATGGATCACCCTGTTAAAGGATTTATACATTGAAGCTTGTTAGAGCTTATCCGGTTAGGGGATTTGATTATGTTGTAATGGTTAGAAAACAACAACAATGGTTTGATCTATTCTGAGTAGCACAATACTTGCTTAATCAGATCCTTCTAAACATATTCAACACTGCTCTCCTTCATACTTTGCAATTTAACTCTTTTTCCTTTTGTACATAACATAACACTTTTCACTATATCAAATAATTCATTGCGATGTCAATATATAGACCTTATGGTATCATGTCGGTCTTAAGAAATCATAACACAATTTCTAAGGTGCAGTGTATCTAGACAAGTGATCATAACTCATCACAAAAATTATCACCAAGCAGTCGGTGTTGGTAACTCATCACAAAATTACCAAATACTGGTTGGAAAAATCAAATACCCGTTTGAATAAAACATATGAACGGTTGTCCTTTAAATCTTCGCTTGATCTCAATCTTGATCTTCGTCTTGATGTTGACTTAATTGACACAAAGTATCGGTTAGGGATAAACCTCTTGGTATAACCTCTAACATACCAGTTGACAGAGTAAACAATTGAAGTTACACTGGTAACTTCAATATAATCATATGTGTGTGTGAGAGTGTTTCATCAATGACAACAAATGATGAATACATTACTATCATCATCAAACCAATAGATTAAATTCTTTGTCATTCTAGGAACATACAAAACGTCCTCCACCAATATAGGTTTTCTGGACTCCCTTTGAAACTTGACCGTGTCAACACCAATTGCATGGTACTTGACATTGTCCCCGAGCTCAATGAAGAAATCCAACTTCTTCTCCTCCAACTTGGTGAAATATTCTGACTCCCTTCATGTGGCAAGAAGCTCTACTATCAATATACCAAACATTGTTGGCAATTGAACTTGAGAGACAGGCAATGAGTGAAAACTTATTCTCAAACCGCGTTGAAAACTCTTTCACCTCTGCAATAGCTACAACTTGCTTCTTCAGCTTACCCTTGTTTTTCTTATTTGTGCATTAACTAGCATAGTGACCCATCTGATGGAAACAAAAAGACTTTATCTTCCTTAGGTCTTTCTTCTTCCCATCCTTGGAAGATGACCCTTCAGTTTGCCCTTTACTAAATTTTTGCTTGCCCTTTCTTGCAAGTGCAAGATTTTCTTCATCGTCAACCTTCTTTGTCTAGCCCCCTCGATGACCACTTTCACGAATCTCCTCCTGGACGAAATCTTCCCAAAGCCTCACCCAATCAAGTAGGCGATCACAGTCAACACTGCATTTGACAAACACTTCCCAGTTCTTCGAAAACTCATTTAGGGCTATCTACACAAAATCATCTTTAGCAATCGTCTCTCCCATAGCAACCAACTCGTCCCTGACCTATGTCAATCTGGACAAGTAAGAGGTCACACTCTTGCCTTTGGACATCTTTGTGTTATGCAACTTGTGCTTGAGTATCATCTTACGACTCTGATAGATTTTTGTGAGCGTATCCCACATTTCTTTGGCAGTGTCTTTCCTGGATAGATGAGGAATCAAATGATCTTTTACCCCATCAAGGATTTAATCCTCTGAGCTTTGGCCTCCTTGACTTCATGTGAATCTAGGGCAATAGGATCATTTGTTGGAGGAGTCACTTTTGTACTAGCATAGATCCACAACCTATTCTCCTTGAGAACAGATGTAATTTGAACCTTCCACTGTAAGAAGTTAGATGCACCCTCGAGCCTATCCTCATACCGAACATTGGTTGCCATTCCAAACTAAGACCCTCGAAGAAGTTGAAAACAAAAATCTAAAGAAATATGTGAAACAAAACTTGGCTCCATATTTAGAGTTTAGAGCTCTGATACCATGTTAATTTTTATAACCCAACAACCGATTAATTGCTCAACAAATATCACAAAAAATAAACTATTTGATTTGTAACAATTAATACTCTAGATTATAAAACTAAATGAATAGCATAAACAAATTTAAAAGAAACCAAACACATAAACACAGATAACACCGATATACCCAGGAACCCCAATGCGGGGAAAAACTTGCAAATGTTGAATCTTTTATTCAGCTTCAAGAGAAAACTTTCCTTCGAGAAATTACTTCACGAATCTTCCAATCTCAAAAGAATCTAATTCTAGTTGCTACAACGATTTGACATATATAACCTTCTTGATGAAAACATCAAATATGCAAGATAAGTGAAAGTTTCCTCACACAACACATCCTATGAGAAACATTCCTTACATGACTCGGCAAAGGAACTTTCCTTACATGACATGCAAACTCGAAGTTTCTATACATGACACATGAGAAAGGAAACTTGTCTTACACAACTAAGACTATCCACACATAAAACCATTCTTGGAAATAACCTCACAACTCTAAAGAAATATTTTAAATACAAAATAGAAAATATCCTCTTGTTGAACATCCAATACGAGCTACACTTAAGCAACTTCCACAATCACACCTTCCGAACTAAAGAAAACTTAACACATACGTTCTAGCAAAGGAAATCAGCACAAACTATTCTCTTTAAGGTTTGGCGCAGTTGAGTTAATTATTGTATTGATTGACTCCCTCATCATAACAATGAGCTTGCATAAATGTAAATGTATTGATTGACTAACGCACTTGTTTGTCAAAAGTAATTATCATGTTGATAAGATGTGTGTTAAACACAGATTCATATTTCACGAGAAAATGCCTTGAGCATGGGTTGTCTATGTTCATCTATAGGTGTTGTTTTTGACAAGTTTGTAATGCAATTTGAATTTCAGATTTAATTGGAAGTTGAAAGATGGCAAGCCAAATAGTAAAGGTAAGGGATTTAGTCAAGCTCATCTAAGAGCAATCGGATTAGTAGTTTTTTCATGATTTTAGTTAATTTGGTTTGAGTTTATGATTAGATTGTTTTCGTGCTCTAATACTTGGTATTTTCTTAGATGGTCTAGTGGCAATGTTGTTTTATTTCACATGATAGTCATTTTGTTCATGTAAAACATGATCACGCGGCTTAAGGTGGCAACTGCTTTGTATGGGGGACCGTGTATATCTTTGTCTGAACTGAAATCCAATAATTTTGATCTTTTCAAGCTGAAGGGGGTTGCCGATGAGCTTAATTTAAGATGGTGATGTTATCGTTACATTAAATAATGATGGTTTATTGGATGCATTAAGGCAGAAGCTCTGCCCTTTTTATATGGAGGCATCCTTTAGTAGGAACGAAGGAAGTTATCTAAAATGCAGTGAAATTAGATTCATAATTTGGGGCCATTTGGTGGAGGCGGGGGCATAGACTGGAACAATGGAAGTTTTGAAGGAATAAATGGAATTACTATAACCACATAGTTATGCTACGGAGCTCGCCACGGAGGAGCAGGGGAGGCAATTTGAATGGTAATTAATTAATTAATTAATGTCTTATACGAGTGATTTTCATTTCCAGTGTTGTTTCTTGCAAACATTCTCTGTTGTTTCTCATAGAAACATGGTATGATATGCAGAAGTTTAAGTACCCAGTTGAAAGGCTTCAAAAGATAAGTGGATATTGTGGACTTGTAGAAAGTACGTGGACAGTCATCAATGGTTTGTCGTTTGAAACCAACCTAGCAGATTGGGTTCCTTTCGAGTTTGTTTTGAGATCAAGGGATGTAGTTGGTTTTTATGGCCGAGCTTGTAGTAGATATTTGGGCTCTATTGGTCTGCACACTTACTCAATGCCACCAAAACTCAACTTGGAAAATGAAGCTAAATCACAGCTGTGAATGTGGTTTGAATAAAGTTTATTCAGTGTGAATAGAGTTATAGGTCTGTATAAAGTGTGAATATTGTTTATTCAGTCAGTGGTATTGTGTTGCGCCTTGGATGTATAAGGCAAACTACAATTTGCCCACAAATTTACTAGTCCACAAATCACGAAGGATGAAAGGTTTGGAATCATAATTTGCTTTCTGTATTGCCATAGTATCATTTCTATTTCCAAAAGAGAAAATAAACCTATAGCTGTCCTTGTTAAGATGTCCCCATCCTGGTCTGGAGTTTGACAGGCTAAATGGCCATTTATTCAAATGGTCATTTATTCACTTTTGAATTGTAACTAGTTGAAAGTAGGCATTGAGATGCTATTTTTTTCTAAAACCGTATACATGACACTTCAAATTATAAATAAAGCCTAAAAGAATATGTTAAGTAATACGTAGAATATTATAATTTATAATATTGATATATATTAGTTTAGAATGTTTATTATAAACATACAAATTTATTTAGAATATTTTGAAATAGCAGTAGTTGTTTCTAATTTTATAATATTTTAATATGATTTTTTAGAATAGTTTTATTTTTTCATATGAATTTAGAAACTTGTCATAATTAAAATCATAGAATATAATTGATAAAATATTTTAATATGAATCTTTACAATATATTCTTTTTTTTTTATATATGAATTTAGAAACTTAGTCAATTTAATTTTTTAAATATATTTAATAAGATTGTTATAGAAACTTGTCATAATATATATAATTTTAAAATTTTTGTATTTATTATTACTAAATTAGTAATTATTAATTGATTATCCAAACAGATTTGTTTCCAGGGCAGCCGCAGCTACTAACATCGAATTTATGGGAAAACCTAAAATCTTCATGGGCGTGCAGTGTCACATTTAGTGACTTCAATCAGAGGTGTAGTGAAGGAACTTTGGAAGATTTTCGGAACTAGGTTATGCTCAGGAAGGTGGCGCAAAGGTGCCTTTCAGCCTGCTCTTTTGCATTGGTATTCGCCAATTTTTGCAAGTCTTCGGCTCTACGTGTTATGAAAAAATTATTCCTTTAGAGCTGTATTCTGCAACAATATACATTAAACAAAGGGATTTTGATTTTTTTGGATCGAGGTGATTTATTTCATGCTTTGGCTTCCCACTAGACCTCATTCCAATTGAGAAGTACTGTTTGTTTCAAAAGTGGAGCAGAATTGAATAACATCAAAATCGCGCGACTAAGGGTTTTAAAAATCGGCCAAGAGCTTTAAATCCCCGAGATCAACAAGTAGGCAGCGACAACTAGATAGAAGTTGCAGAGGAGTGCTCGCCATGCAATGGAGGTGCTGGGGAGATGAGGCGGTGGCAAATCCGCCTCCTCCCAAAGATCCGTTTGGCATGCACGCAGGACACGCTCCGCAGTGGGTTTTTCGCAGAGGAAAATGGGTTGATGCTCTAGTTTTGCCTGCTTGCGATGGCAGGGGAATCACATCTGAGTTTCCTTCCTCTGTGTATTTCAAAGGGTTTTTTCGGCAAAATGGAAATCGGGGTAAAAATTTGAGAAATTGGCAGAAGAATGGCCAAAAGCAATTTCATTAAGCTAGGGTTTTTGATAATAAGGCTCGGCTTGGTCTGCCGAGAGACTCTGCTAATTCACAGCCATTAAAAAAGAGCTTAGAAGGTCAAGATCTGAATGTTGTTTTTCCCTCACAGCCTGCTTCGTCCCCGATTCTGTTAATTGATGCCTCAAATGTTACTTTAGGAAAGAAGGCGCATGATCTTCGAGCTTTGGCAGTTGTTATCTAGGTTTGGGGTGACTCTCTTCCTCTAAGCTCCATTATAAAATACATGCACATTAGCATGGCACTTTATATTTCCATGTTCTCTCTGCAAGTTCGTTCATTGTTATTTTTTATTCTACATCTGCTAGAGAAAAGGCATTGTGTGTTCCATTTTTCTGGCTTGGAAAAAATCTGATCTTTGTAGAAACTTGGAAGCCCTTTCTCGCTTCCTCTAGGGTTGGTTCAAAGCAGGTCCCCACCTGGTTTAAACTTCCTTTGTTGCCATCAGAATTTGTTGAATCTAATATTTTAACTAAGATCGGGGATTCTTTTGGCAAATTTTTGTTGTCTCATTTAGCATTTGAGGATGGGGTAGTGGTGGTAAAAATTGTGTTTTAATTTCACCTAAACTTTCTCTGCCAAAGTTTTGTAATATTCGGTCTCCTTTTGGTATTTGGCATCAAAATTTGTTAAAAGATTCTGGGAATTTTGGATATATTCTTCAGTGACTATGGACTCTCCTCTGTTTTTTCACATGAAAACCATACAATTTGGCTCAGGTGTTATTGATTCCTCTTTTGATAGGGATGCAGAGTTGTTTTTCTGGAGTAAGAACCATTTAGATATATCTGCTACTAATTTACCTCCCCCTAAAAAGGTTGTGTTCATGCCTGAAGCTTTGGCAGAGGCTTCTCTACATTCTATTCCTCCCCCGAGGACTGGGTGTGTGAAGAGTTCTTTTTTGAATAATTCTAATGTTGCTAATGATGCTTTACCTACGGGAAAGTCTTATGTTGAGCTTGGGAAAGTTTTAGGGTCTAAGATACAATTTCCTGAAGGGCTGAATACCTCAGAACATCCTGGGGATGTTGATGTTGTCCCAGATGCATAGCTTATTGCTCAGGTGCAAGATATTGCTAATACAAATAAGGTCTCTTTCAATTCTGATCTTGCCAATAAAGTGATTTCTTCAATCTCAGTTGATTTGGGTACTTTGGAAAATGATCTGGCTGCTTTTCCCACTACAAACTCCTTTGATGTTCTTAATATGGATAAAGTCGTAGTGACATCAGATCCTGGGCCATCTTCGGCTCACATTCTTTTGGATAAGGTAGAGGGTTGGGTGGCTTCGGCTCTAGAGAATAGATTTCCTCCAGATACTTCTTTGGGCAATTCTGGTCTTCCTGTAGTACAAACCCCTCTTTCTCCCACATTGTCAACTCCTGGGAAAAGAGGCCGTAAACCCAAATCTGTTAAAAATAATCTTGAAATTGATGCGGGTATTTGGTCAACTCTTCTTTCCTCTTTGGAAACTTCCAGAAAGAAGAAATCCAAAAAACCCCTTAGTCCACCAATCACAAGAGGCTTGGCGACTAAACGTAGTCTTCACAAGACCTTTTTGGCAAGTAAGATTTCTCCAGTTTCTTTGGAAATCTCGAGGGGAGCAGATGCCTCCCCTCAAGGCCAATGAAGATTTTATCCTGGAATGTTAGGGGCTTAAATGCCCCTAACAAGCGATGCTTGATTAAGTCACAGTTGGACTTAATGAAGTGTGATGTGTTCATGATTCAAGAAACTAAGTTAAATCTCTCTTCGGTTGATAGGTTATTCTCTTCTTGGAAAGCATGGAATTTTTGTGCTTCTCCCTCTTCAGGTGCTTCTTGGGGTCTTGCGTTTCTTTAGAAAGATTCTAGTGTTCATTTCTCATTAATTGCTTCTTCATCCAACTAGATGCTTGGTCTGGTCAAAAGTAGGATATCTAACTTAAAATTTTGGCTCTTTAATGTTTATGGGCCATCTGGGGTTTTAGAAAAAAGAAACCTTTGGGAATTTTTGGCTTCCCTTTCTGCCCCACTGCGCAATGTTTTTCTAATTTTGGGGGGGGGATTTTAATGCAATTACTAGTTTGAATGAAAAGGCTGGGGGAATCATCTCTAACAAGCATTCTATGTTAGATTTTTGCTTCTTCATTCAGTCTTTAAATTTGGTTGATTGTAAACCTCTTAATGGGTCATTTACGTGGACCAACATGTGTAGGGACTTTTGCCAAATTGTTGAGAGATTGGATCATTTTCTGGTTTCAAAAAACTGGTTTAGTTTGGGATAGGACTTTGTTTCCTCAGTTCTCCCCTTTACTGGCTCTGATAATCTTCCTATTTAGTTTACTATTTTTGAGGACAGGGCTCCTCAAAAGTTACCTTTTAAGTTTGAGCCAATGTGGTTTCGGGATCAATCTTTCCTACCTTCGTTAAAGCAATGGTGGTGTTCTGCTCCATTCTTTCCTAGATCCTGGATGTTTCAGCTTGTTAAGAAGATGAGTTTCTTAAAACATAAGATTAAGGTGTGGAATGTATCGCATTTCAAGAATATTTTTGGGGAAAAGGCTAGGATTCAAGAAGAAATTGAACAAATTAATAAGACCATTATGGCTTTAGGAATGTCCTCTCTTTTGTATGATAGGTTGAAGTTGTTGAACTTTCAACTTTCTGAGACTTTGGCTAGGGAAGAATCTTATTGGAGGCAGAAATCTAGAGATCTTTGGCTTTCTGATGGGGATAGAAATACTAAGTTTTTCCATTCCTCGACCAAGCTCAAGAGGCAGCGTAATCAAATTTCCTGCATTACTGACTCTAATGGAAACAATTTGGTAGATGAGGAAGAGATTGCTTCTGAAGCTGTTAGGTTCTTTAAGTCACTTCTTACAGCAGATCCAGTTGCGTTAGATAATGAGATTGTGCAATCGATCCCCTCTTTAGTTTCTCAAGAAGATAATAAGAAGCTTATGGCTCCCTTTACTCTAGCTGAACTGAAAGTGATAGTCTTCTCCATGCATCCGAAGAAGGCCCCGGGTCCAGATGGGTTTACGACACTATTCTTTCAAACGTGTTGGGAGTTTATAGGGAATGATGTATTGCTAGCCTTGGAGGAATCTAGAAGAAATAGGTCTATTCTTAGAGAGCTTAATACTTCTCTTATTGCTATCATTCTAAAAGTGGATAATCCTACTTAGTTCTTAGATTTTCGTCTGATTGCCTTGTGTACTACTTTATATAAAATCCTTACTAAGGCAATTTCGGTTAGGCTATCTAGGCTCCTCCCTCGGATTGTCTCCCTAGAATAGGGAGGATTTGTTCCTGGTTGGGAAACATCTGAAGGTGCGATTGTAGCTCATGAAGTTCTACACTCCATTTCTCAACAAAAGGTTCCGGCTATGATGCTTAAGCTAGACATGCTGAAGGCTTATGATCGGGTCAATTGGCAGGATCTTAGGGTTGTTTTATATCATCTAGGCTTTTCGTGCTGCTGGGTTAAGTGGGTGTTTCCTTGTATATCTTCTGCTCACTTTTTAGTTTTGGTTAATGGTTCCTCATCAAGGTTTTTTGCTTCCTCCTGGGGACTTAGGCAAGGGGATCCTTTGTCTCATTTTTTATTTATCCTTTTGGCAGAAGCATTAAGTAGGGCCATCTCTAGTGCTACAACTTCTCGCTTATGGTCAAGTATTAGAATAGATGGCCTCCCTTCTTTTCAATCTCATTGCTTGTTTGCGGATGATACGCTTTTGTTCGGGGTAGCCTCTCTAAGGGAGGCTCGTGTTATTAAGAAAATTGTTTATGATTATGCAGCTTTTTCTAGACAAAGTTTTAATAATCATAAATCCAAAATCTTTTTTGTGAATGTCTCCCCTCTAGTTAAAAATAGACTCGTCCGCTTTTGTAGTTTTCAAGTTGGGACCCTTCCATGTGTATACCTAGGCATTCCTTTTTTATAGGGTCGGATAAGGCTTCCTTTTGGAACAAAATTGTTCATTCAATATCCTCCCGAATCTCTTCCTAGAATCATAAGTGGCTGATGATGGCTAGTAAAATTCTTTTAATTAAGTCAGTTTTGAATGCCATCCCCACATATTTGATGTCCGTTTTGTAGGCTCCCCCCCAAGTTATTAAGAACATTAGGGTCTCCCTTAGGACCTTTCTTTGGAATGATAACTTGGGTGATAAGCCGAGGATTCCTCTCTTGGCTTGGGACAAAATTTGTCATCCCAAAGAGCTTGGGGGTGCGGGCATTTGTAATTTAGCTACTCAGAATAAGGCTTTGGTGGCAAAATTGGTTTGGAAGTTATATGTTGACCCTCATAGTAAATGGGCTGCCATCATGTTTGCTAAGTATTTAAGGGGTGCTTCTAGAGAAAGTATTTTTACTGCTTCATCTCTTCCAAAAGGTTCAGCTTTTTGGAATTTTTTGGTTTCATGTAGGATGGTTATTTTACCACATCTATCCTGGGTTGTCAATAATGGGAAGAAAGTCCGGGTTTGGGACGAAGCCTGGAATGGGCACTCTGCCCTTTCAGCGATTCGAGACTGGTCCCCTTTGTCTGGTATTCTATTAGAATTTTGGGGGCCTTTTGTTGCCGATTATTTTGACATTGTCTCCTCTGGTCCTTGTGTGATTGTGAAATGGAAGATTATCCTTCCCTTGTCGGTTGATATTAATCTTATTCTGGCTTTTATGGAAGAACTTCACAAAAGACCCCTTGTTTTCCAAAATAAAGAGGACTCCTTGGTTTGGATTAAGAATGTTGCTGGTTCTTATTCAGTTAAACAAGGGTATAATTCTTTAGTTCAGATTTCTCCATCCTTTTGCTGGCCTACTAAGCTTTTTTGGCACCTGGCTTGTCTTCCTAAAGCAGGGTCGTTTGCTTGGTTGGCAGTCCAAGATAAGTTTCTCACCAAAATGCGGTTGGACAGAGTTGGGATTACGGCTATATTTCTTTGTGTTTTTTGTGGTCATTGTATGGAATCCGTGGATCATCTTTTCTTTTTTGTCCATTTGCTTTTGAGTACTGGTATTGGTTATTTGGCATGCTTGGCTGGTCCTCTGTGATAGGTCCCAATCTTCTTTCGCATTTCATGGCCTGGCCTTTGTTGCTTTCCTCATCATTCTATTCATCTCTTTGGGTTGTGGCCCCATCATTGGTAATTTGGAATATTTGGCTTGAAATAAATTCTTGAATTTTTAATCATAAAAATGCCACTTTCTCTGAAGTAATTGGTAAAATTCAAACCTCCATCAGTGAGGTGGTTCTTTCGTTCATTCATAAAAACTTAGATCATCTCAGTTCTTTCTCTCATTGGGATAATCAGGTTACTTGGAAATGGTTCGCACTTCATCTGATGCCTTCGCATGGGGCTGTATCAGGAGGTCTATCTTCTTTGGTTAAACGAAAATTGGCCAGATGGACTCCCCCTCCATTCCCTTCATTCAAACTTCAGTTTGATGGAGCCTCAAAGGGGAATCCGGGAAAGTCTGGTATTGGAGTAGTTATTTTTTATCATTCTTCAAAAGTCATCAAAGTTGTGGGTAAACAAATTGGATATGGTACCAACAACACGGCTGAGTTTCAGGCTTTATCCTTTGGGCTTGATATCGCTCTTTCATTAAACATTAAAGACATTGTTATTGAAGGTGATTCCATGGTCGTGTTTCAAGTGGTTGTAGCCAAGAAATGTCTATCTTGGCATCTTCAATATTTCTTAGATCACATTCTTCAGCAGTTAAAATGTTTTTCCACTTTTTCTATTTCGCATTGTTTTAGGGAGATCAACGTCATTGCGGATTTTTTAGCAAATAAGGTTGTTGTGGAGGATGTCAATTTCCTGGAGGTCTCTCCCTCGGACAAGAAAGCATCTTGCATGAAGATGCTTTCTTTATAGGTGGTCCTGCTTCTAATGATTGGGGATATTATGCTATTCGCTGGCTTTATCATTGTGTGATTATCCTCATATTAGTAGGTTTCTTTCATGATGTGATAATTATGACATGGTGATCCTATTCTCAATTATATCGATTGTTGGTGGGCACTTATGGCTATCATTCGATGTTTGTCTTGCTTTTCACTCTAACATCATGTTCTGTTTTCTATGAAGAATTCTTGCCAAATTCGACGGATGGTGGCTTTTTCTGAGGAATTGGAAAGAGCAATTAATATGGTATTGCAAAGGATTTCTTATTTTGATATATTCCTTTGGTTATTACTTTGGATTATTCTTTGGTTTGGTCTCATCCTCCTCCCTAAGGGTCTTGAATATCCTTCCCTGCTTCTTATTTGGATCTCTTTATGTTTTCTCACCATATTTGTGATGGCAAGATCTCTTATTCTTGGTTCTCTCATGGCTCTGAGTTTTGTTTTCTTCAGAGCTTTGGATTCTTGTGGTGTTTAGACAGGCTGGATTTTGGGGTGATGGCTCTGATTTTTGGTGGACATTCTTGACTCCATCTTCAGATGCTCCCTGTTAGACTGATTCTTACAGCTTCCTTTATATCTAATGTGGATGGCAATTCATTGCAATGTATCTGGGGGTTTTGGTATGCCTATGGGCTTTTTGTAATGGGTAGATAGGCTTATGTTTTCTTGAGCAATACTGAAGGGTTTTCTTACTGGTTCTTTCCCTTTAGTGCTCTTTGAACCAAACACATGTAAAAATATATATAATCAATATAATTTTAGTGGTCTCATCCACTTTTATCAAAAATAAAAAATAAAAATTATTAATTGATTATCATTTAATGTTAATATAAAATATATATTAGTGTATTAATTTAGAAACTTATTTAGTAAATTTAAGATTTTTGTATATATTACTAATTTATCATTATTTTCTCATTAAGACAATGATTTTCATTTAAATTTTCAAAAAAAAAATAAATTTAATGATCCTTTTTTAATTTTATAATATTATTAAATATAACATGCAAATATAACATTTTCTAAAATGACAATAGATAATATAATAAAATGAAAAATATCTTAAAAAATGTACTTAAATAATAAATTAAAAATTAAAGATCAAAACAAATTTCATTAGAATGGAGTTATAACTCTCATTAATTTTTTTTATATAGTTTAACATCTTTTATTATTTATTTTAAAGAAAAATATATATGAAGACATTTTTTATAATAATTTTAAACTTTTAAAAAAAAATTAATTTTAATAATTTTATTATTATTTTTCTTTATTTTTTAATGTGATGAAGAGATGAATATAAATAATGTTATATATTAACAATAAGATGATAGAAAAAAATCTAGAATGATAAAGAAAGCCTTACAACATTTGATTACTAATCATTCATTGAATAAAAAATTAATACTCTTCACAACCCAATATGAATCAAATAAGAAACAATTGAAATATATAATAATTATCATAATATTATTTTTTTAAATTATGTTATAATGAAAAAAAATTAAAAATATTTTTCTTAAAAATATGATTTTTTTTTTTAAGTTAATTGACTTAAAATTAGTTTGATTAAATATATATTTTAAATAAAAAGTTTATTATTTATTAAAACATATGAAACTTAAGTGTAAATGTAAAAATAATAAAAATATCGTTAATGTTTTGGCAAAACTAAAAAATGTGTCCAAAATAATGCCTACAAAATAGTTAAACAATTTGTCTTCCAGTGTGGAGAAAAATATATTTTAGAATTTATAAAGTTAAAAAATATGCATCTATATTTTATGAGACCAAAATATATTTTAAAAACAGAATAATAGTTGATTATAATTGGTTAAAATCAGTTTTTTTAATAATTATTTAAGTCTTAAAAAAATAAAATCATTACAATAGTATTGCCTAACGGCAAGTACTAATAATAGATTGTAATGGGTTGTGGCCCTTGTTTTTCTTTATAAGAAAAAAATCATAATTATGTTATAAAAACTATAATGCACTTGTATTTAAGCTTTGACCTTAGCACTACTACACATTACTGCAAGTGCATCATGGTTTTTATAACGTGATGATGATATTGAACATGTTATAGATTATAGATCCGGAAACACATTATCCATTATAGGTGATTTTATAATAACAAAAGTTGCATGAACAATCAAAATATTTTTTATTGATTTACAAAGCCCTATTTTTGTACTTTTGGACTAAAAAAGTTAATTAATTAAAACCATCTTTTTAAAATGACTAAAAGCTCACAATTTATTTTCAAAACCAAAATACCTTTTCCTTATTTATTTAAACAATTAAAATTCCTTCTAAATAATTTGAAAAATATATATAATATTTAAACTATTAAATTGCCACCAAATAATTTGAGAAATATATATAATTCTATCAAAATCTTTTCAAATTGAAATTATTCATTAAATCTATTTTAGAGCATGGTTTAAGTTCGAGAGAATCTAGTTTAGAGCATTGTTTAAATTCGTTACAACTTATTGTGGAGTCATAAAGACTTCCTCACATTATGGAGAAAAATAAGGGTTAGCGGCGCAGCATGGCATTCAAAACTACTCCTTCATATGCCATGCAATCCCATTGGGACGGGAAGCATAAGCATTTTTTTAGGGATGAGAATGGTAACGAGGGAGGACAGAAAAAGAAAACAAAAGTTACACATGCAAACGGTTTCAATATATTCTTGTCAATGGCTATTTTGACGGTAGCAATCTCTTACACGGGAAGAGAAAGGTTGAAGCCACTTCAACTTCACTAGTAGCAGAGAAAATGAAGAAACAAAGGAACGGAACGATTCAAAGAACCATTCGCATATGGTCAAACATTTTGGGTGAAAGGTATTTGATCTACATCATTATAATGTGTTTTCATAAAAAAAATATATTTTATAATAAAGTTTAGAATTTCTTTTTACTCTGGCATAAAAGTTTTCAATGATTTGCTTTAGAATTTTTTATTTTTTTTTTATTTTTTTATTTTTTATTTTTTATTTTTGGAAGAGCTCATGCCTTGATCCTGCATTACCTACGATTTGTGGGTGTTTTCTTTATATATTCCACACGCTTAACATTTGTTTTCCGTATAGTATCGCTGGTGTCACGTGGTGAGTATGGTTTTTCTTAAACCTCACTGGAGGGTATTGTCTTCTTCGGTTGTTTGGGCTATTGTTTTCAGAAAAAAGATTCATTGGCTATTTGGGGTATATATATGTATATATTTTTTAAAGATTCAACAGCTGTTGGGTATGGTTTTTATTCACTTGTCAGTTGTTGGCTTTTTAAAAAAAAGTTTCCAAAAGGTAGACAATGGTATAATCTCTAAAAGTTTGTTAAAAAAAAATCATAATTTAATGTGTGTGCAATTTTGTTCTTTAGTGAGTGTGTTGGGCATTACACATACTTTTAAGATTAATGATTTTTTGAGAGGGAAAGATCAATATGGCAGTTACAGGATTCACAGTTTTAGGATTCATGATTTCTTGAGAGGAAAAGATCAAAGATCAATATGGTAGGTGTAAGAGTCAAATTGGGAATGATTTTTTGAAAAGAAAAGACCAATATGGTAGCTGTAGGAGTCAAGTTGGGAATGATTTTTAGAGAGGGAAAGACCAATATGATAGCTATGGTAGCTGTAGGAGTCAAATTGGGAATGATTTTTTGAGAGGGAAAGACCAATATGATAGCTGTAGGGGTCAAGTTGGGAATGAATGAAAAACCAATATAGTAGTTCTAGGAGTCAAATTAGGAATGGTTTTTTGAGAGGCAAAGACCAATATGGTAGTTATAGGAGTCAAATTGGGAATGAATGTTTTTGAGACGGAAAGACCAATATGATAGTTGTAAGAGTCAAATTGGGAATGAATGAATGAACTAAATGATTTTTTGAGAGAGAAAGAGCAATATGGTAGATGTAGGAGTCCAGTTGGGAATGAATGGATTGAGTGATTTTTTGAGAGGGAAAGACCAATATGGTAGTTGTAGGAGTCATAGTTTTAGGATTAATGATTTGTTGTGAGGGAAAGACCAATATGGTAATTGCAGGAGTCAAATTGGGAATGAATGAAAAGACCAATATGGTAACTATAGGAATCAAGTTGGGAATGAATGGCATTCTAGGAAGTGTAGGGTAGTGAGTGAGAAGTTTGATGTATAGCAAGATGAGAATAAGGAAAAATTCTCATTTGTTAACTTGTGAAATCTTGACATCCATCCTAAATTGATGTTATTTTGAATTCTCTCATGTTACTCTCAATGTTCATGATGCTTCCCTTAAAGTTTACCGATTCTCGTCTTGGAAATTGTATCCAATTTTGATAACAAAAGCACCACAATATAAGATGAGTTACACGAAGTCATTAACTCTTATTATTGAAAAATATTATTTAGGATCTCATATATCATTGTTTAACATTCTCCTCTAAAGATTGCACAAAAAAATTAATCATCACAATGTCATCCTTAATATGATACTACTCTATGAAAATGATGAAGTGTCTTAAATGTTCTTTCGTAATTATATTGTTACCCTAAAATGTTTGTTTCTTTCCTCTTAAATTTGGGATTGCATTTGGAAAACTAGGGATACCAAAAAATTAAAATGCGTGTACCTTTAAGCTACTAGAGCCTATTTGATTGGAGGGATTATTTGACTAGAATTGAGGTCTCACATTTAGTTTATTAGACTATTAATGTGGTAACTATTGGTTTTGAAAATGTGGGAACTAATTTTGATTTGGCTGCAAGACATTTTGGGCATGCTATTTTTTATCTAATTTCCTAGTATTCTGGGGAATTTATGCCTGTTACAACTCAATCTGAGCCTAAATTCTTGTTTCCCTTATTTGAGATGATCAATTAAATCTATTCTCTCATCAACATTTCTATCTCTATGCTAATTTTCAGATTGTATCATTGTATCAAAATCATGAAATGTAGTATCTTTCTCATGATTAGTTTAATAGGAGGATGAGGAGATTTAATGTGCAAACCCACTCCTAGAATTCTTAAATGTGGAGGACTAGACATATTTATATTTTGGAAATTCATAATAGCTGAAACATTTATATTTTTGCTACTCACATTTATTTTATTTATAATAAAATTATATTATGACTATTCTTATAATTTATAATCATTTTATCACTTGAGTCATCTAAAAGATATGAAAATTAATATTTCAAATCAAGCATTCTATCCCTATCAAAATTACCTTCATTATTTGAAAGAAAATGCCTAGTAGACAATCCTTTATTTCTAAATTTCCATGCAACACACATTCTTCCTACTTCTATTATTATATGGACCTCAAGTTCTCGGGGATCCCTTGAATGGCCTCTTCTTTCTTTTTTTGATGTCTTTGATCAGTTTGGTGGAGTTTAATTTGACCTTGAGTTCTACTCTTCACCTCAAAATACATAAAATTTCCTTTCTTCAACAAAGGTCTTCAAATATCAACTAATAACTTATAAATTTTTCATTGAATATTTTCCTAGAAGTTTTAAATAAGAATTAGGCTAAAAATCCTTGAAGATGATATCATTTGTTGGGTCTTAAAATCACTACTCACACTTTTAGAGGGATCAATCTTCTTCAAGTTCAAGTATATATCATTATTGGCGGCGGATAGACAACTCATCACAAAATAGCGAGTGATGATAGTTCAATCTCTCCTTTTCTTTGGGCTTAGCTAGATCTAGGAGGCTATTCCTAGAGGTATCCTAGATAGTATTGATCATAACTAAAGATATTAGCAATAGAAAAGTTGTAAAGTGTCTAGAGTATGCTTCAATATGACCAGATATTGAGATGTGAAATATTTGACCTTATTAACAAGCTAAAACTAGTACAAATGTTTTGTTGGTAGCTATACCTAAAGATGTGATAGGTACTTTGTCCACAAATCCCTACCAACATGATCAAAATGAATTTAATGATGTGTGTAAGCTTCCAATGCAGTGCTACTATACGCTGAACTATTAACTTTCCTTATAATTGTAGTCTTATCATATGCAGGCAATTGCTAATCATCATACTTGGCCTTTTGAGGAATATACTTATAATCTATAAGTACTAATAGATTATGGCTAGTGTTGAGTTCTTCAGCCACCATAGAGCAAGGTGACGTGACTGTTTGAGTCCTCCTTGCAACATTCCACGTACCTTGTCTATGCCTTCACATCTTGGGTTTTCAAAAGTACGAGAGCAAGTACAGTGGTGCAAAACTCTGAAGAATTATGATGTACAGTGTATAAAGTTAGCGAAAAATTCGGGTTTTCCAAACTTTAGTTGCTGTAAGGGCTCAATGCTTGACTACACACATTGTCTACAGGGATAAAGGTCAAAGGCAGTATTTAAGTTTTGTCTAAATTTTTTAGATGCATTTAAAAACGAGACATGCTTCAAATCAATGGAAACATTTTTTTTATAATTTAAAGATTGTATAGTATTTTTCTTTTTAAGGTTTGGCGCAGTTGAGTTAGAGAACAATGAGCTTGCATTAATGTGCATATGTGGTGAATATTGGATTTTAATTTTTACCTGTATCATGCAGACATTCCACTAATGGACAGATGCCAAATAACAAAGTGTCACAGAATTGACAACGATAATATACATATACGACACTATTTCCTCCAAATCCTACAAGCTATGAACCAGTATAAATTATGAATGAAAACTTTAAAAAAAATTATCTGGCTTTCAGCTAGTTAATCTCACACAAGTCCGCGTTTCTAATTGTATTATTATACCTGTTTGTTTGTTTCTGAATGTTGCCAATATCGCAATTGTTTGTCAATATTAACTAGCCTGTGTAAACATCTTTCTTGCTACTCAAGTAATTATGCTCTGATAACATGTGTGTTAAACACAGACTCATATTTCATGAGAAAATGTCTTCAGCATGGGATGATAGGTGCTGTTTTTGACATGTTTTGTAATGCAATTTGAATGTCAGATTCAATTGGAAGCTGAAAGATGTCAGAAAAGTTAATAAAGGTGAGGGATTTAGTCGAGCACATTTGGAACCAATCGGGATAGTATTTTTTTAAGATTTTAGTTAATTTATCTTGACTTTCTGATTAGATTTTTTTTGTTTTTAAATATTTGGTATTTTCTTAGATGGTTTTGTGGCAACGTTGTTCTATTTCTTGCCCTTATTAATGTAATAGTGATTTTTTTCAGGTGAAATATGAAGACATGATGACACGGATTAGGGTGTCCAGTTATGGATTATTTAATTCTTTGCATCATCTGAAATCCAAGATTTTTGATCGTTTCAAGTTGAAGGGAGTTGCCGATGAACTTAATTTAAGATATACAGACGAAGATGGTGATGTTATCGTTATACTAGATGAAGTTGGTTATTCGGAGACATTAACACAGAAACTCAACCCGATTTATGTTGAAGCATCGTTAAGTAGGAGCGAAGGAAGTAGTCTAAAATGCAGTGAAATTAGCTTTCATAATTTGGGGCCATTTGGTGGAGCAGGGGGGACATACTGGAACGATGGAAATTTTGAAGGAATAAATGCAATTACTGTAACCACGAGTTCAGTATGTTTGCTTTCCATTCAAGTTAGTTATGCTACTGGAAAGAATACCACTCATTTCGGAGCTCGACACGGAGGAGCAGGGGAGGCAATCTCTACGGTAATTAATTAATTAATTAAATAATATGCCTTATACGAGTGCTGTTTCTTGCAAACATTGTATGCTGTTTCATACATAACCATTGCCTTCCTTTGTTTCAAACATGGTATGATGTGCAGAGATTTAAGTACCCAAATGAAAAGCTTCAAAAGATAAGTGGATATTGTGGACTTGTAGAAAATACGTGGACAGTCATTAAAGGTTTGTCGTTTGAAACTAACCTTGCAAAATACGGTCCATTTGGTGTATTGGATTGGCTTCCTTTCGAGTTTGATTTGAGATCAAGGCATGTGATTGGTTTTTATGGCCGAGCTTGTGATAGATATTTGAGCTCTATTGGTCTGCACACTTACTCAATGCCTACCAAAACTTAACTTGGAAAATGAAGCTAAATGAGCTGGGACTACAGTTTGGGATGAGAGGTCCTAATCTGCTTTGTTTCATCTCTGTCCGACCATGCTATATCAGATATTTAGTGTCATAGGTTTGTGGCTTCTGCTAAGTGTGTATAGATATTTAGTTAGTGGTATTGTGTACAAATGACTATTGGGCCACAAATTTACTAATCTACAAACCAGTGAAAGCTATAAGGTTTGAAATCATAACTTGCTTTTTGTATTGCCATATAGCATCATCTCTATTTCCAAGGGAGCAAATGAAGCTATAAATTCAATTTTTAAGGAAATGTCCTCATCTATTTTGTTTTCTCTCATCATGCTATACTTGATGTAAGACTTGTGCACGAAGCACAGGTAGGTTTAATTTTGTTTGATGAGTAATATTTTAAGTGTTTCCTTTTACTATCATAGTTAACCTATTTTTTTAGGTCAACTAATGAACATTATACATACAACTTGAATTTGACTGTCTACTTTGCCTTTCATAGGTAAATTGATATTTATCTTTCCACACATATAATGTAGTTTTCTATTTAGAAACACATTTCATTTTGGGTATGAATTTGTAGGCAACATTTCTTTTATGTTTATGCATTCAAATTTTAAGAGTGGGCCAATCAATTATTGTCAAAAATAAAATAATTGTGTTGTTTCTTTATTTTCTATTTTCATTTGAAGGTGGGGATATATATAATATTTTTTTTAATAAAACATTGAATAGGATCTTAATAATAGACTTGTAAATAAGATTTTCTATTATTATAATTTAATAATAATGGGTTGTGGTCTCATTTTTCTTTTATAAGAAAAAAAAGTACAACTATGATATAAAAATATAAGCCATTTGAATTATGATTTTTATAACATGATCTTGTTATTGAACAAACTACTTTATCAATATTATCATTTTTATCCAACTTACTTTAACAATATTATCATTTTTCTCCAAATTATAGAAATTTAAGTGACTAGGTTTTAGACCTAAAATTTAGAGAAGTATACATATATGTCCACATGTTAGTTTAGATCCATAAACACATTGTGCATTTTAATGAAAGATGCTTTTATAATCACAAAAGTTACATGACCAATCAATCATTAACATTTTTAATTGATTTACAAAGCCCTAAAATTTAGTGCAAAGATTAATTAGTTAAAAATATCTACAAAATTCAATTCTATATTACACTAAAAGATCTGCAATTTATTTTGAATTAATTTTCTGTCATAATCCAAATATTACACTAAAAAACTAAAAAGTTTAATTAATTAAACAAAATTCAATTCAACATTACACTAAAAACTAAATACAATTTATTTTTAAATATTTCCTACCATACTCCTAATATTACACTAAAAGCTAAGTACAAATGATTTTTATTTAAATTTGGGTGAACAGGATTCTATTTATACCATTATAATGTGTTTCTCAGTTTGATATGTTTTCATGAATATTATAGATTCTTAGATCCTTTCTACTTTGGAATAGACGGAGTCTAGAATTTTTTTTTTAACTTTGGAATAAAAAAATTCAATGATTTGCCAAGACATTTTATTCCTAAAAACTCGTACCTTTATCCTGCATTATCTACGATTTGTTGGTGTTTTCTTTATATATTCTCCATGCTTAACATTTGTTTTGCTTACTATATCGCTGGTATAGAAATAGTAATCAACTCTTAACATTTCTTTTGTAGATCTACTTATCATGTCGCTTAAGCTTTCTCTCAATTTCATTGAGCAAGATTAGTAATTTTGTAATGTCCTAATAGGACTTGTGTCATTTGCCTTCCATGTTGTTTGAGTATTGAGAGTTGTAAATAATTCATCACTCAACTTCTATATTGCATACTTCTAATTTATATTGTATAATGTAGTATACGATTCATAAAAAGAAGTGAAAATGGTTTTTTTTTTTTTCTTGAAAATGTTTTTTTTTTTAAATAATGTAAAATTATTAATTGTTTATTTAAGAAGTGGGTAGTATAATTAATAAAAGAGGGCTGTAAAGAAATTGTCATTAATAGCAATTACAACTATCAAACAAAACAACAAGAAAAAATATTCAATGTTCAAACAACAACAAGAACAACTATATAAACACTTATACAAGGTACAATTTATAATAAAGCTGATCAACAACAAAAAAAAACAAGTTGATTTCGTTGCTAAAAATGGACCTACAACATAAACAAAACAAGTAAGTTAGGTGCTCACTAATTAAGGAAAATGAATTTATTAAGAATATGTTGTGTTATGTTTAGAAATTGGTAACATGAATTTTATTTTAGTCTAAATACTTTTAGATTTTGATAAGTTGATGATTTTCTTTACCTTCTTATACATGACATTTTGACTCATGAATTTTAGTCTTCAATATAATTAAAATAAATGTGATTGAATTGGATTTCAAATCTCTAAAAGAACATTAAGAAGATATTGCTTACATTGAAACAATCAAATGTCCATGATTCATTTTGTTTACTTGATGTTGGCAGAATTTCAGTTTGTAGTAAAAATAAAGTTGTCATATGTCTATGTACGCATTGTATGCTTATGTGTGATTTTTGTGACCTTCTATATCATTGATTTAAAAGATATGTGGAAGATGCATTTTGAAGTTAGTAGCTATGTGTTCTCTCATTTAATAATTTAATGTACTTAATAATTATATGTGGAATGATGTGAAATGCATGGATGCATTCTTGTGGATTTATTGGTTGTTTTATGCGAGACCAAATGAGTAATATCTCAAAATGATGATTTGGCCAAATTTTATTTGATATCTTAGTATATGCTTTCTATTTGAATTTTTATGTTCCACACTCTTCCATATCATGATACCATAGAATATAGATATATCATGTTGTACCAGATTTCATTCATCCTTCTATTATTAGATTTATATGAAAGCCTTGTGAAAGCTTGAGTGTTTTTTTATGTTTAGATGAATTTTGAGGAAGCATAGTGCTACGCAATTGGGTGGAAAAGTGCTCTGACAATGTTCTTGCCCATGGTGTGCTCAATGGAGATAGATGTTGAGCACCCCTATTAGGATTATCATCGGCGATGCATTTTATGTACTCATTGTATTATAATGTACATGTGTGACCCCTTAGGACCACATACATGACCCCTTAGGATACTATGCACAATCCTATGGGTTCATACATGTACATGGTCCTAAGGGGTTGAATGCATGTGTGACGGGCCTTTAGGACCACATTGTGTTCTAAGGGGTCATATATGTGATCCTAAGGGATCATGCGTACCCCAACTACTAGGATGTTAATAGGGCTTTGCACATTCTAGTGTACATGTGTGACCCCTTAGGATCACATATATGACCCCTTAGAACACAATGTGGTCCTAAAGGCCCGTCACACATGCACATGTGAACTAACTCATGCATTCAACCCCTTCTAGGACCATGTATATGTGTATGACCCCATAGGATCACATAGTTGACCCTAAGGGGTCACACATGTACATTGTAGAACACATGCATGTATCCCCTTAAGCCATCTCCTACATTCAAATTCATTCCACTTTTAAGCCACATGTCCTACAATTGAGTTTGATCCCCTTTCTTGTCACATGTCCCAATTAGGCCCATGTCCCCTTTTAATCCATGTCCTTATTATACCATGAGTTAGAACGTGTGCATGTGTGTGATGGGTCTTTAGGACCACATTGTGTTCTAAGCCTAGGTCATATGTGGTCCTAAGGGGTCACACGTGTACATTCTAGAACACATGTGCATGTCCCCTTAAGCCATCTCTTATTTTCAAATTCATTCCCCTTTTAAGCCACATGTGTCCTATAATTTAGTTTGATTCATGTCAATATTATACCATGAGTTAGAAGGCGTGCATGTGTGTGACAAGCCTTTACTTGGACCACATTGTGTTATAAGGGGTCATATGTGGTCCTAAGGGATCACGCATGTGTTAGAACACATGTGTGACCCTTTAGGACCACATATGAGCCCTTTTAACATCCTAGTAGTTGGGGTATATTGTATACACTAAGTATATGATGATAAAAGGGATCATATGTGGTCCTAAGGGGTCACACATGTGTTAGAACACATGCATGAACCCTTAGGATCACATATGACTCCTTAGAACACAATGTGGTCCTAAAGGCCTGTCACACACATGCACACGCTCTAACTCATGTGTTCAACCCCTTCTAGGACCATGTACATGCATGACCCCATAGGATCACATAGTGTCCTAAGGGGTCATATTATGTGGTCCTAAGGGGTCATGCATGTACATTAGAATATGTATGTGTGTCCCCTTAAGCCATGTCTCATTCCCCTTTTAAGCCACATGTCCTAATAAATAGTTTGATCCCCTTTCAAGTGCCACATGTCCCAGTTAGACGTGCATCCCCTAAAGACATGTATATCCCCTTTCAAGTGCCACATGTCCCAGTTAGACGTGCATCCCCTAAAGACATGTATATCTAGTTTAAACACATGCGTCCAGCCCCTTAGGACCACATATATATATATATATATATATATATATATATATATATATATATATATATATATATATATATATATATATATATATATATATATATAGATATATATATATATATATATATATAGATATATATATATATATATATATATATATATATATATATATATATAACGGTCTCTTAAGACACAATGCCACCTTTTTAACATTACGGTATACAACATGTACCCCTTATGAGCCAACTTGACCACATAAGATCTCATATTGTGTCCTAATTGTACGACCATCCCCTTAAGTCATGTTTCTTAAATGATTAATTACAAAATTTGTAGATGTTAAATTTAAAATTCCTAGTCTAAGTACATTAAACTAACTAATTACGACCATAACCCTCTTAAAACATACTATTATGACCATACCCCTTTTAACATACTAGGACCTATTAACTAAATATATTATTAAATGCCATATATTAAATAGCATAATAGGTCCTATTAACTATATATGAAATTAAGTAATTACAATCAAATTTAATTTAATTAAGACCAAGTCCCCTTAAGACACATGTAATTAGGACATGCACATGTCTTAAGGGGATGGTCATAATTATTTATTTAAAATGATCCCCTTAAGCCACATGTGTGTCCTATTTAAAGTAGTTCTTCTTCCCCTTAAGCCACATACATCTTGTAATTTAGGCCTATCCCCTTAAGCCACATACATCCTAATTAGGCCTATCATCTTAAGCCACATACATCCTAATTAGGCCTATCATCTTAAGCCACATACATCCTAATTAGGCCAATCCCTTTAAGTCATGTGTCTTAAATGATTGATTACAAAATTTGTAGATGCTAAATGTGTCTTAAATGATTAATTACAAAATTTGTAGATGCTAAATTTGAAATTCCTATTCTAAGTACATGAAATTAACTAATTACGACCATACCCCTCTTAACATACTATTACGACCATACCCCTTTTAACATACTAGGACCTATTAACTATATATATTAAATAGCATAATAGGTCCTATTAACTATATATGAAATTAAGTAATTACGATAAAATTTAATTTAATTACGACCATGTCCCCTTAAGACACATGTAATTAGGAAATGCATGTGTCTTAAGGGGATGGTCATAATTATTTATTTAAAATGATCCCCTTAAGCCACATGTGTGTCCTATTTAAAGTATCTTCTTCTCCTTAAGCCACATACATCCTATAATTTAGGTATATCCCCTTAAGCCACATACATCCTAATCAGGCCTATCATCTTAAGCCACATACATCCTAATTATGTCAATCCCTTTAAGACATGTGTCTTAAATGATTAATTACAAAATTTGTAAATGCTCAATTTGAAATTCTTATTCTAAGTACATGAAATTAACTAATTACGACAATGTACCCCTTTTAACATGTATTATTATGACCATACCCCTTAAGCCACATGTGTCTCCTATTTAAATTTTCTTCCCCTTAAGCCACATACATCCTAATTAGTCCTATCCCCTTAAGCCACATACATCCTAGTTAGGCCTATCCCCTTAAGCCACATGTCCTAGTTAGGTCGATCCCTTTAAGTCATGTGTCTTAAATGATTAATTATAAAATTTATAGATGCTAAATTTAATTACGACCTATTTAGGCCTATCCCCTTAAGCCAAAATTGTCCTATTTCTAGTTTGATCCCCTTAAGCCACATGTCCTAGTTAGGCCAATCCCCTTAAGTCATGTGTTTTCAAAAAGTGTCCTATATATATCTGTGTGTATGTGTACATACATATATCTGTGTGTGTGTGTGTGTGTGTGTGTGTGTGTGTGTGTGTGTGTGTGTGTGTGTGTGTGTGTGTGTGTGTGTGTGTGTGTGTGTGTGTGTGTACTTTCAAGCAATATAGGGCGCTATCCCCATAAATGATAGCACTTAATGATAATATATATATATACATGTATATATATATATATACATGTACATGTATATATACATGTATATACATGTATATATACATGTACATGTATATATATGTATATGTATATATATATATTATCATTAAGTGCTATCATATATATATATATATATATATATATCTATACATGTATATATATATATATATATACATGTATATATATATATATATACATGTATATATATATATATATATATATACATGTATATATATATATATACACATGTATATATATATACATGTGTATATATATATATATATACATGTATAGATATATATATATATATATATATATATATATATATATACATGTATAGATATATATATATATATATATACATGTATAGATATATATATATATATATATATATATATACATTTATATATATAGATGTATGTATATATATATACATGTACATGTATATATATATATACATGTACATGTGTATATATATATATATATACATGTACATGTGTATATATATACATGTACATACATATACATGTATATATACATGTACATACATATACATGTATATATACATGTATATATATACATGTATATATATATATACACACACATGTATATGTATATATACACACACACACATATATATATACATGTATATATATACATGTATATACATGTATATACATGTATATACATACACATGTATACATGTGTATACATGTATACACACACACACACACACATATATATATACATGTATGTATATATACATACGTGTACATATACATGTATATATATATATGTGTGTGTGTGTGTGTGTGTGTGTGTGTGTGTGTGTGTGTACATATATACATGTATATATGTGTGTGTGTGTGTGTGTGTGTGTGTGTGTGTGTGTATACATATATATATATATATATATATATATATATATATATATATATATATATATATATATATATATATATATATATATATATGTATGTATGTATACATATATATATATATGTATGTATACATATATATATATATGTATGTATACATATATATATATATGTATGTATACATATATATATATATGTATGTATACATATATATATATATATATGTGTGTGTGTGTGTGTGTGTGTACATACATGTTATGTATATATATATACATGTATGTATATATATGTGTGTGTGTGTGTATACATACATGTTATGTATATATACATATATATGCATACATGTATGTATATGTATATATGCATACATGTATGTATATGTATATATGCATACATGTGTGTGTGTGTGTGTGTGTGTGTGTGTGTGTGTGTGTGTGCGTGTGTGTATCATGTTTAAATATCATATTGATTGCATGATTATTCATTCGATTCCTAATCAAGATAAATAAATTAAAAAATATTCATGTGTTAAAGCATTTTAACTAAAACAAGTAACAGTAAAAAGTTATATCACAATGAGGTGCAATAGAAGGAGGACGAATATCAAGGGATGGGATGGATGAGGGAATCCAAAAGTCCCATATATGCAAAGGACTTTAACTTTTAATAGACTTTGAAACTTTAAGGATTGGGAATGCAAAAGGAAGAGTATCAGAGATGGGAATGTTTGAAACTCTGACAAAACAATACTTTTAACAAGGACTTAAGAAGGTTATCAAAATCAATATAGAAGGTATACAAAGTATGGAGAATCTTATAAGTATGAAAGATCGACAAACATAAAACATCAAACAAACAACAAAAAATAGTTTAGATGATATTTTAAAGCTTGTTGCATCTTCTAACATTTAAGAAACCTATTTAACATATTTTAAATTGATTATAAGAATGGGTCAAATATAACTAAAACACAAATAAAAGGGACTTAAAAAAAAAATTGAGTTCCCAACTCCTTGCAAAATTGAGGTCTACAAATCCTCCCTTGGCTCGTGACCTATTATAGTTGTCAATTCTTAAATTAAGGAAAGTTAATATAAAATATATCATAAAATTAATCACTTTATACTGTTTTCCTTTCTTAATATAAAATATATCATAAAATCAATCACTTTATAGTGTTTTCTTTACAGCCGGAAATATGCTTTATCACTTTTTTCCCGCGCTGCCATGATTCTTGCTGTATGCTTTCACATTTAGTAACATTCCATAAGCAAAGGTAGTTTCAGGGAGAACAGAGATCGAACCCATTGCGTCCGTGAACAAAAAGAAGTGCATTGGTGAGCGAAATGATAAAATTTGGCCAAGGTTTATAATTTACTGAAAGGGTAAAACATAGATTGCAGAGAAAAAAATTTGGAAAGCTTTTTTCTTTTAGAAGACCCTATTGCAGGCAAGTCTTTGGAAAGCTTTGTTCTTTTAACATTATTGATTGCAGATGCTCGAAGTCTTTAATGATGTTGCATTATTTATATTGCAGTGCTTTTTTCTGATCATAACTGTTTGACTTTAGGTTTGGTAATTAAAAAACCCCTGCTATCTCTATCTCTGATTTATTGTATGATAGGTACATTCGGATCCTAGCTTAGGGTTTAGTGGCCAGCCTGATCAATTATCAGTTAATGTCTGGGAACGGGAAGACGCTTGGAGTGGGTTTTGGTAACAGAAAAAAAATGTTCTGGATTTTGGGGATGCAGAGATCACTAATAAAACAATATACAAATAAATTAACTTTAAATATGTTATCAACAAACTGTAATGTGTCTTTAAATTTCTCTTGAATCGCACAAATTCATTATGGCTTGCTATATGAATACTTTATCTAGCTCAGAAGGACAGACCAAACGTTTCTATTTGAGCGGAGAAATTGTCTTAAATCTCTTATGCAGAGTATGAAGATCTGGATCCAATTGAAATCAGATTAAATGGTATGCTGGGGATTGAACACTCCAAATTCAGTGGGTAGATTAATCTTGATAATAGGTAAGGTTAATCTGTAAGAGCTTTAGCATGATAGACGATGTAAACACCATTGCTTATGTCTATGACAGGGCATAGTGATCGGAACCTCTTGTACTAGAGCTTTCTCACATCCGTTTAAGCATTTGTAATTTGCACGGTTAAAGAGTTCAGGTATATCATGTCAATTTCTTGATGTGAAGAACTGGTTTGATCCTGACAATTCATCGAGAGTGCTTATAGGGTTTCCGTTTTACTACTTCTATTTCGTTCAATTAAAATTCAATCTCTTCCCTTGGAGAAAGGCTTATATCTGTACTCACTTTATTAATAAAACAATATTGGTTGTCAGTGGATTCCGAATTAACCATGTTCCTCATCTTTGGTTACTGGTAGGGAAAAAATTGGAATCCCAACTTTGTCATACCATTTTTTTTGTTTGACGCGGTTAGATTTTTCAGGGAGTTTAGTTTTATTTTTATTTTATTTTTGTTTGTAAGAGGTAAAAAAATAAAATGTAAAATTAGTTCCTCAGTTTTTTAGTGGATAAATAATTTTTATTGGAATTATGAGTCAGAAGAGGGTTTTGGAATGATTTCAAATTATTTTACACATGAAACAAAAATCAACTATAAACAGGTTTAAAAATCAGAAAGACTCCTGAAAAACAAACAACACTAGAACAAAGGAACAATTATTACAACATTCATGAAAGTTTGAATCCAAACTTCTTCAAAGAACTCTGAAATAGAATCGCAGCTTAACCTGTCAGGGCCATCCTCCCTTTTTCAAAGAAGGACCAGATTCAACCAAAAGATACAAAGCCACATCATTTGGTTTTCTTGCCTTTAAAGGAAGACCCTTGTGTGTTTCCTATATCATCTACAACTGTAAATTCCAAATGGTTTCTTTCATCTTCATAATAGAGCATTCATTAATGACATTCTAAACATATTTCTCATAATTGGGAGAAGGAATGATACTTTCGTTTGAATATGGTGTTTCTCTTTGATATCTTGACACAAATGATAGAAGTGCCCAATTTTATACTAACGGAGGCAACTTAAGAGAAGGACGCATGTTAGATTCTTTATTCCCAAGTATCAATTTTGAAACATAATTTTATGACATTTGGCAACACTTATCAATATCAACACACATAGAATCAGACAAAAAAAAAAAAAAAAAACATTTCATAGAAAAACTGTATACGAAAATAGACTATACCTTACATGATCTCTTTGTCCCAGTATTTTAAAGAAAACACTAAGAACCTAGCTCAAATAAAGATCCTGTAGAATATTTTTTCAAAGAATAATGCAATTTACCTTCTACTCGAGATTTGGAAAGAGAATAGTTAATAATCATTTGTCATCTCGTTAGACTAATGGACAAAAGCCTTAGAATCTCTCACTGATGACATTCCCCATGCAGACAGAAGCTCTCTCAAACAGCATTAGTAACCCTCAGAACAACACATGAACCATCCAAGACAAAAGGGAGCTTCAGCCCAGCATAAGTAAGGAACATGCATGATTAATCAAAAGAGGAACCACCAATAACGAAACTCCAGCCTGCGCAGCAATAATAGGTCTTGACTGTTGAACCTACTTACATTGCGAAATCTACTTAACTATAAACCGAAAAACAACACAAAAAAAATTTAACTTGAGGTATGGATTTAGAATTCCTTAAAAAAAATGATCATTTAAATTGTGTAAAATTATTGATCTTAAAGTGCATTAATACTCTTGCTATTGGACTAATATGTTCTTTAACATAGATTTATTCTTTTATAAAACGTCACCTTTTTCTATTCTTTTATAAAACGTGACGTTTTTCAAGGTTATGGTTTTTTATTATTTTTATTGAATGGTAGATCACTTCATTCTGGAGGGATCAGACTTTCTTACATCCATTTAAGAGTTACTAATTTGCACAGTTGGTTGTGGTTTAGTTTTAGTTTTAGGAGTTGTAAAGGTTTGAGTAAAAGATAAAAGTAGTTTTGATTATATTGTAATTGTAAGACAAGAATTTGTTGTGTAGGACTCCTTTGTAACTTATATAAGAAGATTGTTTTTCTATTTATTTTAAATATTGTTAAATGAAATTTACAATCCTATCTTCGTTTAGAATGAACCTATTATTTTCATTATAGAATATACATATCTTTACCATTATGATTTTTTAAAAAAGGTTGAAGCCACTTCGATTTCACTAGTAGCAGAGAAAGTGAAGAAACAAAAGAACGGAACGATTTAAAGAACCATTAGCAGATGGTCAAACATTTTGGGTGAAAGGTATTTGATCTGCACCATTATAATGTGTTTTCATAAAATATCATGAAATATTTTATGATTATGAATAGATCCCTCTCGCCTGCGGAATATAAGCCATAGAGTTTAGAATTTCTTTTTACTCTGGCATAAAAGTTTTCAATGATTTGCTTTAGAAATTTTTTTTTTTTTTTTGTAAGAGCTCATGCCTTGATCCTGCATTACCTACGATTTGTGAGTGTTTTCTTTATATATTCCAAACGCTTAACAGTATCGCTGGTGTCACGTGGTGAGTATGGTTTTTCTTAAACCTCAAACTGGAGGGTATTGTCTTCTTCAGTTGTTTGGGCTATTGTTTTCAGAAAAAGATTCCATAGCTATTTGGGGTATTCTTTTTTTTTTTTAAAGATTCAACAGCTGTTGGGTATGGTTTTTCAGTTGTTGGCTTTTTCAAAAAAAGTTTCCAAAAGGTAGACAAATGGTATAGTTTCTAAAAGTGTGTAAAAAAAATTTCATAATTTAATGTGTGTGCAATTTTATTCTTTAGTGAGTGTGTTGGGCATTACACATACTTTTAAGATTAATGATTTTTTTTGAGGGAAAGATCAATATGGTAGTTGCAGGATTCATGATTTCTTGAGAGGAAAAGATCAAAGATCAATATAGTAGCTGTAAGAGTCAAATTGGGAATGATTTTTTAGAAGAAAAGACCAATATGGTAGCTATAGGAGTCAAATTGGGAATGATTTTTTTGAGAGGGAAAGACCAATATGATATCTATGGTAGCTGTAGGAGTCAAATTGGGAATGATTTTTTGAGAGGGAAAGACCAATATGATAGCTGTAGGGGTCAAGTTGGGAATGAATGAAAGACCAATATAATAGCTCTAGGAGTCAAATTAGGAATGATTTTTTGAGAGGGAAAGACCAATATGGTAGCTGTAGGAGTCAAATTGGGAATGAATGTTTTTGAGACAGAAAGACCAATATGATAGTTGTAAGAGTCAAATTGGGAATAAATGAATGAACTAAATGTTTTTTTGAGAGAGAAAGAGCAATATGGTAGGTGTAGGAGTCCATTTGGGAATGAATGGATTGACTGATTTTTTTAGAGGGAAAGACCAATATGGTAGTTGTAGGAGTCATAGTTTTAGGATTAATGATTTCTTGTGAGGGAAAGACCAATATGGTAATTGTAGGAGTCAAATTGGGAATGAATGAAAAGACCAATATGGTAACTGTAGGAATCAAGTTGGGAATGAATGACATTCTAGGAAGTGTAGGGTAGTGAGTGAGAAGTTTGATGTGTAGCAAGATGAGAATAAGGAAAAATTCTCGTTTGTTAACTTATGAGATCTTGACATCCACCCTATTGATATTATTTTGAATTCTCTCATGTTACTCTCAATGTTCATGATGCTTCCCTCAAAGTTTACCGATTCTCCTATAAAGATTGCACAAAAAAATTAATCATCACAATGTCATCCTTAATATGATACTGCTCTATGAAAATGATGAAGTATCTTAAATGTTCTTTCGTAATTATATTGTTAGCCTAAAATGTTTGTTTCTTTCCTCTTAAATTCGGGATTGCATTTGGAAAACTAGGGATACCAAAAAATTAAAATGCGTGTACCTTTAAGCTACTAGAGCCTATTTGATTGGAGGGAATATTTGACTACACATTTTGAATTGAGGTCTCACATTTAGTTTATTATACTATTAATGTGGTAACTATTGGCTTTGAAAATGTGGGAACTAATTTTGATTTGGCTGCAAGACATTTTGGGCATGCTAGTTTTGATCTAATTTCCTAGTATTCTGGGGAATTTGTGCCTGTTACAACTCAATCTGAGCCTAAAATTCTTGTTTCCCTTGTTTGAGATGATCAATTAAATCTGTTCTCTCATTAATATCTCTATCTCTATGCTTATTTTCAGATTGTATCATTGTATCAAAATCATGAAATGCAGTATCTTTCTCATGATTAGTTTAATAGGAGGATGAGGATATTTAGTGTGCAAACCCACTAATGTACATATACGACACTATTTCCTCCAAATCCTACAGGCTATGAACCAGTATAAATTATCAATGTAAAATTTAAAAATTTATCTGGCTTTCAGCTAGTTAATCTCACACAAATCCGCGTTTCTAATTGTATTATTATACCTGTTTGTTTGCTTCTGAATGTTACCAATATCGCAATTGTTTGTCAATATTAATTAGCCTGTGTAAACATCTTTCTTGCTACTCAAGTAATTATGCTCTGATAAGATGTGTGTTAAACACAGACTCATATTTCATGAGAAAATGTCTTCAGAATGGGTTGATAGGTGCTGTTTTTGACATGTTTGTAATGCAATTTGAATGTCAGATTCAATTGGAAGCTGAAAGATGTCAGAAAAAGTAATAAAGGTGAGGGATTTAGTGGAGCACATTTGGAACCGATCGGGATAGTATTTTTTTAAGATTTTAGTTAATTTATCATGAGTTTCTGATTAGATGTTTTTTGTTTTTTAATATTTGGTATTTTCTCAGATGGTTTTGTGGCAACTTTGTTCTATTTCTTGCCCTTATTAATGTGATAGTGATTTTTTTTCAGGTGAAATATGAAGACATGATGACACGGATTAGGGTGTCCAGTTATGGACCATTTAATTATTTGCATCATCTGAAATCCAAGATTTTTGATCTTTTCAAGTTGAAGGGAGTTGCCGATGAACTTAATTTAAGATATACAGACGAAGATGGTGATGTTATCGTTATACTAGATGAAGTTGGTTATTCGGAGACATTAACACAGAAACGCAACCCGATTTATGTTGAAGCATCGTTAAGTAGGAGCGAAGGAAGTAGTCTAAAATGCAGTGAAATTAGCTTTCATAATTTGGGGCCATTTGGTGGAGCAGGGGGGACATACTGGAACGATGGAAATTTTGAAGGAATAAATGCAATTACTGTAACCACGAGTTCAGTATGTTTGCTTTCCATTCAAGTTAGTTATGCTACTGGAAAGAATACCACTCATTTCGGAGCTCGACACGGAGGAGCAGGGGAGGCAATCTCTACGGTAATTAATTAATTAATTAAATAATATGCCTTATACGAGTGCTGTTTCTTGCAAACATTGTATGCTGTTTCATACATAACCATTGCCTTCCTTTGTTTCAAACATGGTATGATGTGCAGAGATTTAAGTACCCAAATGAAAAGCTTCAAAAGATAAGTGGATATTGTGGACTTGTAGAAAATACGTGGACAGTCATTAAAGGTTTGTCGTTTGAAACTAACCTTGCAAAATACGGTCCATTTGGTGTATTGGATTGGCTTCCTTTCGAGTTTGATTTGAGATCAAGGCATGTGATTGGTTTTTATGGCCGAGCTTGTGATAGATATTTGAGCTCTATTGGTCTGCACACTTACTCAATGCCTACCAAAACTTAACTTGGAAAATGAAGCTAAATGAGCTGGGACTACAGTTTGGGATGAGAGGTCCTAATCTGCTTTGTTTCATCTCTGTCCGACCATGGTATATCAGATATTTAGTGTTATACGTTTGTGCTATGTGTGAATAGAGTTTATTTAGTTAGTCGTATTGTGTACAAATGACTATTGGGCCACAAATTTACTAATCTACAAACCAGTGAAAGCTATAAGGTTTGAAATCATAACTTGCTTTTTGTATTGCCATATAGTATCATCTCTATTTCCAAAGGAGAAAATCAGCTATAAATGCAGTTTTTAAGGAAATGTCCTCATCTATTTTGTTTTCTCTCATCATGCTATACTTGATGTAAGACTTGTGCACGAAGCACAGGTAGGTTTAATTTTGTTTGATGAGTAATATTTCAAGTGTTTCTTTTTACTATCATAGTTAATGTATTTTTTTGGGGGGTCAACTAATGAACATTATACATACAACTTGAATTTGACTGTCTACTTTACCTTTCATAGGTAAATTGATATTTTTTTTTGATATTATATTGTAGTTTTCTATTTAGAAACACATTTCATTTTGGGAAAGCAAATTGATATTTATCTTTTCACATATATAATGTAGTTTTCTATTTAGAAACACATTTCATTTTGGACATGAATTTGTAGGCAACATTTCTTTTATCAATCCATTATTGCCCATTTTAATATGTGGCAAAAATAAAATAACTGTGTTGTTTCTTTATGGCTTTCTATTTTCACATGAAGATGGGGATATATATAATTTTTTTTTAATAAAACATTGAATAGGATCTTAATAATGGACTTGTAAATAAGATTTTCTATTATTATAATTTAATAATAATGGGTTGTGGTCTCATTTTTCTTTTATAAGAAAAAAATTACAACTATGATATAAAAATATAGGCCACTTGCATTTAGGCCTTGCATGACCAAGCTTTGAGCTTGGGATAGAACAAACTATTTTATCAATATTATCATTTTTATGCAAATTATAAAAATTTAGATGACTAGGTCCATAATGTCTATCACATTATAATATGAGTGAATTATGATTTTTATAACATGATCTTGTTATTGAACAAAATACTTTATCAATATTATCATTTTTATCCAAATTATAGAAATTTAGGTGACTAGGTTTTAGACCTAAAATTTAAAAAAGTATACATATATGTCCACACATTAATTTAGATCTATAAACACATTATGCATTTTAATGCAAGATGATTTTATAATCACCAAAGTTACATGACCAATCAAACATTAACATTTTTAATTGATTTACAAAGCCTTAAAATTTAGTGCAAAGGTTAATTAGTTAAAAATATCTACAAAATTCAATTCACCATTACACTAAAAGATCTACAATTTTTTTTAATTAATTTTCTGTCATGATCAAAATATTACACTATAATCCAAATATTACACTATAATCCAAATATTACACTAAAAAACTAAAAAATTTAATTCAATATTACACTTAAAAACTAAATACAATTTATTTTTAAATAATTTCCTACCACACTCCTAATATTACACTAAATGCTAAGTACAAATGATTTTTAATTAAATCTGGGTGAACAGGATTTAATCTATACCATTACAATGTGTTTCTCAGTTTGATATGTTTTCATGAATATTACAGATCCTTCGATCCTTTCTACCTTTGGAATAGACGCCATAGAGTCTAGAATATTTTTTTTACTTTGGAATAAAAAATTTCAATGATTTACCAAGACATTATATTACTAAAAACTCGTGCCTTTATCCTGCATTATCTACGATTTGTTGGTGTTTTCTTTATATATTCTCCATGTTTAAAATTTGTTTTGCCAGAAGCGTAAGTCCGTTGAGAATTTTATTTACATAACCTTACTTCTCCATTAGCGCAGGAATCAACTCTCAACCATAAATTGGTGAATACTATAAGCCTTCTTTTGTAGATCTTGAGTCTACTTATCATGTCGCTTAATTATTAATTATTTATTTAAAAAGTGGGCAGTATAATTAATAAAAGATGGTAGTAAAGATATTGGCATTAATAGCAATTACAATTATCAAACAAAACAACAAGAAAAAACTATCTAATGCTCAAACAACAATAAGAACAACTATATGAACATTTATACAAACAACAAGAACAACTATATGAACACTTATACAAGGTCCAATTTATAATAAAGCTGACCAGCAACAAAAACAAGTTGAGTTTGTTGCAAAAATGGACCTACAACATAAACAAAACGAGTAAGTTAGGTGCTCACTAATTAAGGAAAATGAATTTATTAAGAATATATTGTGTTATGTTTAAAAATTGGTAAAATGAATTTTATTTTAGTCTAAATACTTTAAGATTTTGATAAGTTGATGATTTACTTTACCTTCTTATAGGACATTTTGACTCATGAATTTTAGTCTTGAATATATTTAAAATAAATGTGATCAAATTGGATTTCAAATCTCTAAGAGAACATTAAGAAGATATTGATTACATTGAAACAATCAAATTTCCATGAGTTATTTTGTTTACTTGATGTTGGTAGAATTTCAGTTTGCAGTAAAAATGAAGTTGTCATATGTTTATGTATGCATTGTATGCTTATGTGTGATTTTTGTGAGCTTCTATATCATTGATTTAAAAGATATGTGGAAGATAGTGTTTTGAAGTTAGTAGCTATGTGTTCTCATTTAATAATTTAATGTACTTAATAATTATATGTGGAATGATGTGAGTGAACTGATTTTCATGTGTATCAGTAAATCGTCAATTACAAATGCATTCTTGTAGATTTATTGGTTGTTTTATGTGAGATCAAACGAGTAATAGCTCAAAATGATGTTTTGGCCAAAGTTTATTTGATATCTTAGTATATGTTTTCTATTTGAATCGTTATGTTCCACACTCTCCCATATCATGATATCATTACAATAGCATCTTAGAATGTAGATATGTCATGTTGTACCGGATTTCATTCCTCCTCCTATTATTAGATTTCCAAGCATCCTTGTGAAAGCTTGAGTATTTTTTATATTTAGATGAATTTTGGGGAAGCATAGTGCTATGCAATTGGGTGGAAAAGTGCTCTGACAATGTTCTCGTTCATGGTGTGCTCAAGGGAGATAGATGTCGGGAACTCCTATTAGGATTATCATCAGCTATGCATTTTATGTACTCATTGTATTTTATTTTATGGTCTCTTGTAAAGGTACTAGTTTCCTAATGTTTTGTCTAATCTTTGGGGTTATGTGCCTAGACATTATGTCAAAATCTAGATTGTCGTGTCTCTATTCTTGTAAATGTGATCGCATGGCCTTAATATATGATTATATGGAGGTCCTTAAAATTTGTAACATTTATATCAACATCATTATTAATTCCCAAGTATTTTTCCTCAAATTGATTATTATTCATGCTTGCTTAGTTAACTAATTTTAATTTTAATTTTATATAAGATTATATATGTTTTCTTTAACTATTTGTTTTTATTTTTTAACTAGAATAACCAGTAACCAAATCCCAAAATGAGGTTGACAACTGAATCTAACCACCACAAGGTGAGCACCCTATAACTCTAGGTCATATGTGATGCCCCTGACTTAAATACAAGTGAACAAATTCAATTTTGACCTTATGAACATTATCCATGTTTTTGAAAGGATCAAGCATCTAATCTACACCCCTAGAGATTTGTTAAGAGAGTGGTTGTTTTTATATATACCTTATATTGGGTCCCAGAAGTACATCTTCACTTCATATAGTATTTTCCACTTTCAAGACCAAGTTTGTCATCATGAAAGTAAAACCCACTCATCGAAAAACCATGGAGAGTTGAAGATCAGCTCTACAAGATATAGTTTCTCTCTCTCTTTGATATTAGTTTAGAGTCAAGAAGGTGTTCGTATAATTATACATTAACAAGTATTTGCATCAAACAAAATAAGCAACTAAAATTACAACAACCAAATATGATTGCATACTTCACCCCAAAAGCTACCACTAGGTAAAATAAGACTAGTAGTAATAGCCTCTATATATTTGATTCACATGTGTAAGAATATTACATTAGATGATTTCATTCAAGTTTTACTTAAGATATGTCCCTAATTATAGTAAGGGGTCATGAATGTACATAACAACTCCTAATCCCACGCTAGTAAATAAAAGGGGATTAAAATGTTGGGTGATTGGATGTGAACACCATTATGGATTGGTGCCTACTCCATTGGTAAAAAAATCATAGAATAAAAAAGAGAAAAAAAAATGCAACAAAATAAAACATCAATAGAACCAGATCCTAAATTTAATGAAAATCAAAGATAACATCCATCCAATACACATACTTATCTATAATAAAAACTACAATGATTCACATGGAGAAAATGAGTGATTATCACAAAGCCTATTCATTATATTAGGTGTTATCACACACTAACAAGCCCTCATTATATTCATTCTAATAAATATAGCAAGGGAAAACACATAATTATGATCACATATTTTATTAAATCAATACAAGCTTCAATCATGGAGACATACTATTTCCTAGAAATGTGTGTTGCAACACTCATATTTATCAAATGTATCTTTTTATATAAATTAGATGTTCAATTTTATTATTTTTGAAGCTCTAGAACAATGTGGAAATTATACTAGACCAAAAAAGTAGCTACCAATCTATGATATACCAAATGAGCCTATATTTATAAACCTATTTTTTGGTCATCAAATATGAGCGATAATATGACTCATGAATATATGTAATCAATGCAACATGTTCCTTAAGCCAAGATCCATAAAATTAGTTGTGAATGACATAAGAATCCATGAAAACCAAAATATATTTTCAAAACCAACCATTGAAGATTATCCTTCTTGTACAATATTCGTGGGCAATATGTGTTATTTTAACTTTTTAATGTAGCATGCATATCCATTGTACTCTATATGCCTACTAAAGTGGTGGAAAAGTGTAGTGTCATAAATTATATACCATTCTAATTCCATACTACATAATACTCTCCCTTGAGCCTATGATATCATATTTTCTATAACACCAAAATCTCGTTTTTCTATTGATTTGATGTTGTTCTTGACTTTTTTAGTTTAATTTTTTCATATGTGTTTTATGAGAAAATTTGTATGACATGTTAACATCCAATGAAAAATCATTATTTTAGTTACTATTTGAGCTTTACCTTACCATGAATATTTTAAAAGTAACACCTCTACATGCAATGGTATTGAACAGAATCAACTGACTTTCCATTTTGAAAAGAAAAGTTGATTTCTCATGCTATCTTTTGCTCTTATACATTATGCTTTGCAAAATTTGAAGCTATTTTAATTTGTACACATGGTAATCTTTTTACCTTTCCATGTGTCATTTTCTTTAATTAAGTTGTGAATAATTATATTATAAAAGAAACAACATTTTCCTTGGAGTTCTTTCACATCTTTTAGGTGATTTTATTTTATTTTGTTGGCTCCTTCTTACTCTGTCTTTTATTATGTGCTAGCATTTAAATATAATTGGTGTTAGAATAGTGCAATTCGATCATTTTATATAATTATTATTACATGTTAATTTGAAGTAACTATATTAACATTTTAAAAATCTTGGTTGTTGTAGGGGTGAGAACACCAAAACAAGGGTTTGACTAAGGAAAGTCCCTAAATAGTCAAATCAACAATATTTTCTCTCTCTTCTTACATTCATGTTTTGAATAAAAAGAAAACATAATATTTGGTGATATCTATTCTTTCTTTTTTTTCTTTTTTTTCTTTTTTTTATAGCCTTAGGAATTATAGTTAAGTTTTCATCTTTTAATTATTTTAGATACTTTTTGTACAAAATGAGCTTGTCATATTTATTTTATATATGTGGGAATAGGTGTTTGGCATTTCTATACTTTTTGTTTCCCATTTGCATTGGATCATAACGCATTGTGAGGACATCCATACTACATGCTAGTGTATGTGGTTGAGGCTTCCAAAAATTTCCCCAGTCTTCGTGTAAATCAGTTTGTAATTTTCAAAGTGTGGACAAATATTTTTACTAATTATTTTTAGTTATATATTAAATTGTAATTAAATATTCTATATTTCTTTCCTAGTTTTGAGTAGTTGTAAAAAGGATAAGTCAAAGTAGTTGATAGAATTACCAATTCATCCTTGTGTAATGTAGGATACTGGTTCTCAAGAAAGACATATATACCTTTGCAAGAACTCAAGTTTAGTCCATTATAACATTAAAATATCATGATCATCATCTTCATTGTCATATATGTGTTTAGATCAATGCATTTATGATGAAAATTTGTATATGGATGCTAACATATCAAATATGGTAATTAAAAGATATTAGATTCATTAATGGTATTGAGTCATCTTGGGAGTAACTTCAAATCAAAATGGAAAATGTGGGAGTTTCAAACTATTAGGGATTGGGGTAATATACATCCATTCTAAGAATTAGAGCACACGTTGAATCAAGGGTTACAAGGAAGTCATATTATAGGAGATGTGACGTTGGTAATGGTTGAAAAGAGAGATCTAAAAGGAATAATTCATTGAGATTTTGGTAATAGGGATTTGAGATGTGACTTAACCAGGTACCAAGTCAAATAAATGACCCAAAGTCCAAATCTAATAAGTTATATAAAATAATTTCAAATTTTTAGGCTTTTGGAGGTTGGTGGAAATGTATACACAATTAAGGTCCATACCAAAAATTTGACTCTAATAAGTTAAATAGATCAAAGAGAAGTCTTGAGATTTTATAGATTGATGAAAATGGGTGCACAACTAAGGGCAAGGTCAAAAGTCTGATCTTGCAAGGCTTAATACTTTTTTTAGAGTGCAAATATTTACAGCTCAAGAAGTGGAGATGAAGGTATAAATGCTCACTATTCTACCCATTGAATTTACAATAAACCAACAATAAAAGTTTTCCTATTTCCATTTCAATAAACAAGGGGCATATTTGAAATAAAACTCATTTCAAATTTCCACTGCATCATAAATTATGCACAATATCATATTCATAAACATATGAAAGTATTTACATTTTCCATCTTCAAATTTCCATTTACTTTAGGAATATTTGAATATATACAAAGCTTCTATGAGCTTAATGAAACATAAGTAATACAAATAGTCCATATATCCTTGTTGGCATACATCCTCAAATATTGGCTACCAATTGCATGAGCAAGAGCATCACTCAAGCGTTTTTCTACCCAACCAAGACTTTACAGTCCCTCGTGCCTCTTCTAATAGAAGCGACCCAACCCTTTGACAAAAAGTTTGTTTTGGTGACCTCATAATAATAGTGTTATGAGCATAGTGTTGTGTCCTACATAACTAGAGCTACCATACATTGGCTATAACCTACATATATGGTGTTCCCTATCTAGAATGTAAAGAAGGATCACAGTGAACCCATAGTGTAGATAGTCACAACCTACACTACTTTGGCCAAATAATTCATCACCTAGTACTTTGAGAGAGAGTTGTATGTCCACCCATTTCATTTCTCTATTTGGTAAACTGATCTTTTATTTTCTACCCATACCATTCCCGTAAGTTAATAATAGAATGAGTGCCTAGGTTATTCCCATCCATAGATTGACCTAACCCCAGGATTAACCAATTCAATCATTCTTATTCACTAAGAAAGAAAGAATCATCATGCATGTATTATAGATTCCACACAATATTGATTCCTTCACACAATCATGCTAGCTTCATAACTTATCCACTAACATAGAAATTTCCAAGCTCTCAACGATAACAACTAGCGTACTTCCTTACAATTATTGAACTATTCTCATTCTCTCAATGAAGAACAATGAACACAAATATCAATAAGAAAAATGAAAAGAGATTATGGAGACGAAAACATGAGATGTGATGAGATTTGATTAGATGATCTATTCTCCAAGAGAGATCCTCTATTTATGCATAAGTTTGAGAGACTTAATGCTATAATTAAGTTCTATGAATCGTCACCACTCTTTCTCCCATTGCCATCACTAAGACTATGTGGCTTCTCTTCTAACTACAAATTCGAGACATAAACCATCCTACAAAGTTCTACTACGAATCACTTAAGTTTACTAAGTCAAATATGATTAGTCATACCTACAAATTACCTAAACAAGTAATAGTAAATAATAATATCACAATGGGGTGTAATATATTCTCCCTCTTATGAATCATCACCCTTGATGATTTTAAGTATCAACTATTACATAAAGCATAAACTAAAAACATAAAAGCATTGTTTTTATGAACTTTCAAACTGAAGAAAAACATAAAGAAATTTTTACTTCATTTCAGCATAATCCTCCCAAGTAGCAGAATCTTTTGCATACTGATCCCACTAGACCTTGCATTGCAGAACCTCTCTGTTACATAAGTGGAGCTTGGGTGTCTTGAGTACCTTGAGAGGTTCAATTGTTGTCACTCTTGGATCCTATACCTACAAGGCATTCCAATCAATCACATTATTATCCCCTGGTCTGTACCTCTTAAGGTATGATACATGAAAGACATTGTGCATCCTGACAAGAGCTAGTGACAACACTATTCAATAAGCAATAGGGTTAAATTCTTCGAGGACCTCAACAAGACCTACAAAACATGGATCTAGTTTGGACGACTTTCCAAACTTTGGGGAACTCTTATGAGGTTTAACTCTAAACATAACTTTTTCCCCCACTAAAAAATGTCTATGTACCCACTTGGAATTTGCATCTCTTATGTCTATCATTATGTTTTGCTAGTCTATGCTTAATTATACCAAATTGCTTCTCTATTTCCACTAGCATGTAAGGTCCAAGATTTACTCTATCCACAAGCTTATCCCAACTTATAGGAGTTGGAAACTTCCTTCCATACAATGCTTCAATTGGAGCCATCTTAATTGCAGAGTGATAAGAGTTGTTATATGCAAATTCTACTAAGGGTAAGTAATATTCCCACTTGTATTTTTTATCAATGTAATACATTCTTAGTAAATCTTCCAATACGGTTTACCGTCTCAGTCTGACCATCGATTTATGGATGGTATGGTGAACTTATATTCAACCGAGTCCCTATAAAGACGCAAATCGGTGCTAACTTCAATAATAGCTGAAATACTCTTTATTCTTAAATAAACTTGTAATTCCTTTAATAAGTCTATTTCATTCCACTTTTACTTCCATAACTTCATTTGATCATTCCATTTATATCGTAATAAACACAAAATTTCTATAGAAGATAAAGATTCTTCATTCAATAAATTGATATAAGTAGTATCTCAATCATACAATACTTAGGCATTTCAAGTTGCCATAAGTTCAATACCAAAATAATACAAAATAAAGGGTGAGATGCATCCTTTGATCTACAACCCAAGTTATCTTCAATGCAATCTTTAGCATGAAGACGAGAACAAGATTCATGTGCTTTTTCTGCCCAACCTTGAAGCTTATGCTTCCCCGGAATTCTTAGTCAATGAAGAATACCCGACCCTGCATGAATTGCTTAGCAAAAGAATTTGAAAGATAAGATGGAATATGGTGCGTGCCTAGATGATACATGCATTTTCATTTTTCTAATTCCATTAAGAAACAAGAAAGACCAATCAAGGATGTGGTAGAGAGCATAAATAAATCCATATGTTTCAATGGTCAATAAGTTACTGGGTCGAGTATAATGCCATGCATAGCAATAAAAGATAGTTTGGAAAAAGCAAACTATTCTCTCTATAATTCCACATTCGGCACCCGTCCTAGAAGGTAACTTTCCACAAACATAAGCCTATCTAGTTTTGTTCACATAAATATAGAATAAATATATACATAAGACAATCTTTCGCCTTTCAATTCTAGCTTCCTATTTCTTGCAAGATAAAAACACAATGATAAAGAAGACAATCTTTTGTTGAATAGAAATAGAAAGAATCAATCTTTTGTTACAACCAATCCTATCTACTAGGAAGAAATCTTTCATGGAAAAACAAATATACATTTGAAAAGAAACAATCTTTTGCTTCTATCTTTCAAACAATTTAAAGACAAGAATTAAATATTAAGAAGGTGTAACACATGTATGTATCTTTACATAAAAATTAAATAAAATGAGTACACATTCTTTTATTCAATTATCAAAACATTTTAAAAGTGTAATCATTAACTTGCATTCCATTTCTTATGGTTTATAATTCCCATGTTTATAGCGTCTAAGCTCTATATCTTTCCATGTGTTTTGGTTCGTCTACCTCTTTTCTCGAATAACATATTTAGTTTAATACTAATATGTGACTTTCATTATTTAAGAACTCAAATAACTGATTTTACTAATTTTCCATAACAGCAATCTAACATGATGAAAATTCATGAAGCACATATCTATATGGCTTTTCAAATGAGACACCTAATAATCATCTCTACTTTTCATTCAAGGATCAAATTTGGAAGTGAGTCTTTTCTTCACGAATTCAAAATAAGCTTCAATATTTAATAATTTGTTATCCTAGTATTTCATCTTCTTTGTGGTTCAAAATCAAAGTTTCTCTCTCTATCCTCTTACTTTTTTTCTAGAGAGTTTGGTGATCTAAATTTCTAAGAGTTTCACTATGTTTATCAACAAACTTTTAAAAATATTTCATTATTGCATCTATATTTACATGAACGTAATTTAAAGCAATTAAAAATGGTTTTATATCATGATTCTAATTCCTTCATTAGAATATCTAAAAATAGAACATCCTTTTATCTTTTAGATTTCTACAACAAAACATACTAGAAAAGAGCCTACCTCAGGAAATGCGACCCAAGTCTGTTATGGTCACTGATGACTTTATACTGTTTGCAATTCCTCTCGATTCCAATGCTTTTCTCCTATGCGCTATTCTATCTCATGAGCTCTCTCTACTCTTCTTACTACTTATTTTTCCATTCACCATTCTTAGGTCTTATCTTTTCTATATTCTGCAAAATTTCTCTCTTTTTCACAATGTCATCTTCTCTCCCTTCTATTCTCTAATAATAACAAACTAATGCTTGTTCAAGAGCCTAACTCTTAAATTCAACGCTAAATCAGAGATGATCATAACCAAACCTTTACATCTAGTTGTCATTCTCCTAAATATTGAATTCCTATTCTCTTCGACCTTCCATTGTCTATTCCTTTATTGCATCCATGTCTTCCCTATCCTTCTTTTCTTCCTAAACTTTCCTCTCTATTCTTTATGCTCTTCTCTTGTTGTTCTTGTTATGTTCTCCCTCGAGCCTTCACTATTATTTATATTGTTCTCCATCTAAATTGGTTGCTATAATCTTGGCTTTAATTTAGCCATATCATCGACACCACTAATAATCATTTAAGGTTCTTATAGTTCTAAATGACTTAGAACTCTAATGATTTGCATACATGTCGACTAGGCTTGCTTTTATAGTTTTAAACATCTGACAAGACTGTTTACCTCCTTTCCACGTTTACCTATCTTTCTTGACTTAGCTAGAGTTTTAAATTAGTAGCAGAGCACGATATAACTGCAGATCTACCTACCTTGTGGGGTTAAATTCCTTTGTTGCCACGTCTCTCCCAGACCATAGACCATTGACTTGTTGTTCACTACAGTCATAGGATGCCAGGTCGACTAGTTAAACCGACTTCTTTGTCATTCACCATGGATCGAGGGGGTATATGCCAAGTCGACTTTGTCGCTTATCGTGGGTCGTGGGGTGACAAGTCGACTAGTTACATCAGCTTCTCTATCGGCTCAACCACCAGTTCAATAACTATCAAACTTATAACCCACCACCTTTTCAAATATTATAAATAATAATATACATGACTTTATAATATATGTTATATTTAAGAAAAACCTAATAAAATAGGATATATATAATAAATGAATTTTACATATTATACATTCGATTTATTAGATCTAATGTAAAAAGTATATATATATATATATATATATATAATTCTAAATTATATACATGCATATTCAAAAACATAATATTTCGAATTGCCAATATTATCTAATGATAATTTAATCACTTAAGCAATATATATATATACATAGGATCAAGTCACAATTATCTAATTGACATGCATAAGACATTCATATAATTGTAAACACAACAATCATTAATGAAATTACATCTTCTTATACTAAGAACATTAAATCATCTTTTGTAAAGAACGTTAAGTCATTAAATTACATAACTTTTTTTCAAAATATCAAACTAATTTTCACCTTTATAGATGAAATAAATGTAACGATTACCATTTACTCATAACATTTCATTAATTCAAAATCATGCATCAATGAAATCACAATTGCACAAACATAACTTTTCTACTGTGGTGTGTGAGAGATTCCATCTATTCTAACGAAATCCAGGAGCTAAGACAACTCTACCTGAACCCTTTTCTCACCTTCATCTGCGTTCACCTGTTCCTGCATTCACTTGCACTCAGTTGCTCATTAGCAATGACGATCCCAATTTTTTGAATAAAAATTATTACTGATCATTCAAATGTATATAAATTATTTCAGTGCATTCAATCTCCTATCTTATTTCATTAACAGTTCCATTTCCATTTCATTTCAATTTCATTTGCGAAAAATAAATATTATTTTCCTAATTAAATAATTATGGAAAAATAGGGTTTGTGATAGTCCCAAGCGAACAAAATAAGGCTTTCCAAAACCTAGATGTCACACGACCATCCCTATCATAAATAATATTTTTAGGGATTCCATGTAACCTAAATACCTATTGAATAAACAATAGCTCCTTTAGTTAAATTCCCTTAAATAAAATGTGTTGCCTTGGTAAGCTTGTCCACTACTACTAGAATGGCATTATGCTTATTCCTTGAAATAGGGAAACCTTTAACAAAATCCATACTAATGACTTGCCATTTCCTTTCAGGAACTTCATGAGGATACAACAATCCTATAGGATGACAATGTCCTGCTTTTACCCTCTGACATTCTAAGCAGCTTTCTACAAATCTTGCAGCATCCCATCCTAGAAATGCAATGGCTTAACATCAACCAACAATATTGTTACTCCATGATGTCCAGGATATGGTGTTGTATGATCTTCTTTCTATACCAAATCTCTTATTTCCTTGGAGTTGGGTACATAGATTTTTCCCTTAAACCTCAATAATTTGTTGGGTTCAAAATGAAATCCTTCATACCTTGGTTCCTATTGATTATCCGAGAGTGCCTTTCTAACTTGCTCATAATACTCATCACCCTTGGATTTATGAAACACTTGACCCTTGAAATTAGTTTGGATTGATATCATTAAGAAAATATGCCTCCTTGTAATAAGGGCATCTACAAATCGATTCTCCTTTCGCTTGATGTAATTGATATTGAAATCATAATTTGATATCAATTCCAACCATCTTCTTTCTCAAGCATTCAAATTTGGTTGGGTTAATAAATACTTTGAAAACCATGATGATCAGTTTTCAATTCAAGTTATTTTCCCAAAAGACAGTGTCTCCACATTTGTAATGCATGGACAACTGCAACTAGCTCAAAATCATGTAAAGAATAGTTTTGTTCATATGGCTTCAACTTCGTTGCCTCATAGGCTATGACTCGCCCTTTTTGCATCAACGCTCCACCCAACCCTTATCCTAATGCATCTATGATGACTACAAAATTACCATCTAGATTAGGCCTTTCTAATACAAGAGCTATAGTCAACTTCTCCTTAAGTTGGTCAAGTGCTACTTGACATTTTTCCAACCATTCGAATTTCTTCCCTCTCCTTTGTAATGGAGTAATAGGAAAAACTACCCTGAAAATGTTTGCTATAAGTTTACAATAATACCCATCTAGACCCATAAAAATTCTAACTTCTGATACATTCCTTTGTACTGTTCATTCAAGTACTGCTTTTATCTTTATAGGATGAACTGCAATTCCCTTAGCTGAAATCACATAACCCAAATATTATACTTTCGTATGGAAGAATGTACATTTAGAGATTTTCCCATACAACTCATGCTCTCTTAACCGTTGTATGATAATCTCTCCATATGTTGGAGATGCTCCATGGCATTCTTGGAATATATAAGAATATAATCCAAGAAAACCAACACAAGTTTATCCAAGCAATCTCTAAAAATATTATACATAAAGTTCATGAATGTTGTAGGTGCATTCATGTCCAAAGGGTCCAAAGGGTAGGACCATGAACTCATAATGACCATACATAGTTCTAAAAGTTGTTTTGAAAATATCCTCATCGTTGATCCTTAACTAATGATATCCTGATCGTAAATCAAATTTGGAGAACACTTCCGCTCCTCGCGATCAAATAGATCATCAATACATGCCAACGGGTACTTGTCCTTTATCATTTCTTTATTGAGCAATTGATAATCAATGTATAAGCACAACGTACCATCTTTCTTCTTCATAAAGATCACCAGTGCTTCCTAGGATGAAACACTAGGTATGATCAATCCTTTAGACATTAGTTCCTCTAGTTGAGTTTTCAACTCCATTAACTCCATTGTGGTCATTGTATATGGAATTTTTGAAATAGGTTCTGATCTTGGAATGATGTCAATGGAGAAATCAAATTCTCTCTTGGGAGGTAATCTAATTAATTCTTGTGGAAATACATCCACATATTCCTTAATTATTGGTTACTTTTCCATGTTTGACTTTCCTAATTCCCTTATCTCACCATCCTCAACTTCTTGATAGTTTTGAGGTTCATAATACATTACATCATCTTGAGTAATGAACTCATTTCTTTTCAGGCAAAAGCATGGAGTTGTTTCACACTTTGGGCTAAATGAGGGTAGTCTAATTGGACTATCCCAAGCCACGTGGCACCTACATGGCACTGGCTGAGTTCAGCCGGACTCAGTTCAGCCAAACTCAGTTCAACCAGACTCCCTTAGTTCAAATGCTTTCATTCAAAAAAAAAATCATTTTTTTTTTATTGTTATAACTAAGGTTAGTCCGGTTGAATTGAGTTCGACCGAACTAGCCTATGTGTCATGTGATGTGCCACAAAAAAGGTGAAAAACTTTGTATTTTTGAGACATTTCACTTCTGCTCATTTTTTCTTCAAGTAGAATATTTTTTACAAAAATTAAAAAATACCCTTTTGTAGAGCTCAAAGTCACAAATCTAGACATATTTTTTTTAGTATTTTGATTAATTTTAATATTTATATTAATTAAACATTGCAAGTAGATTTTTAAAGTTAAAAAAGAGGCTAATTAGAATTTTAAAAATATATATTTAAAAAAAATTAAATTTTTTTTTTCACTAGATGAGAGAATCTTCTCAAAAGGGTTTTTTTTTTGGTTAATGATAAATTTAGTAGTCAAAAGGTGACACCAGATGAAAACTGTCAAATTTAGCTATGTTGGACTTCAAAATATTATAAGAAGAAAAATATACATCAAAACTAAATTTAATTTTTTTCAACACTGCATATATATATTCTCTATTTGTTCAAAAAAAAAAAAAATTTAAAAGTTTGTTTTCATTTTTTTGGTGACGCCGACTAGAACCCCTAATTTTTAGCATTTTTCAGCAATGAAAAATCTATCCTTGAATTTATAGAAAAATATCAATTTTTTTTCAAAAAAAATTAAAAAATAACAAACCAAAATTTCATTAATATTTCTACATTTGATCAGTTTACATCATTTCAAAATTCAATTTAGAAATGTCACTTTTATCCAATCAAAGTTAAACAGTTTTAGTTGTGTTGGTTGGCTCCTTTATAAAAGTGTGACACAAGTTTGTGCTTTTACAATTTCACAAGTTTTTTCCATTTTGACAATGAAAAGTTGACATCTTTTCTTCTCAGCCCTATGAATTTATATGATAGAGAACTGTTGCAACTTAACTTCTCTATGAGTTCCATGAACAGATACCCAATTTCCCAGATCATCTAGACACTCTATAGATTTGGCATGACAATCCACTTTGGGTCTATGTTTCCATAGCCAATTCATCCCTAAATTAACATCATAAGAACCTAGGGGGGCTACATACAAGTTCACTTCAATAGGAAAACTTGGAAGTTCTACCTTGGCTTCAAATACACATTGTTCCACCTTAGCTCTTGTCTGGTTTGCATATTCAACAATTTAATATTTTGCCATATAACTATCATTTCTAGAAAATTTACTAGTTGTTCTAGGCACATTTGTCGTAGCTCCAGTATCAATTAAAATTGAGATGGGTCAAACAAAGTACCTAGAACTTCTATGGGAGTGATTTTATACTCTACCTGTCAATTGTCTAGAGCAACATGGATCTTCTATTCAAATGCTTCTCGTTGAGATGGTAGAGGATTTCCATGGGTTGTGTCCTGGTGGTTTGTTGGGACATTGATTTACATAGTGATCTCCTCCACATGTAAAACATCTTCTTAATGGCCCATTCCTTGGTACAAACTTTTAATTGTATTCTTCATTACTCCTAAGTTGTTCTTTGCCTTGTGGTCCTTCCTAGGTTCATTCCTTTTTTTGTGATATCCTTTGTCTCCTTTCCTTAGAAAATATTAACCACCACTTAGCTTCTTGGAAAACTAATTATCTTGTTACCACTTGAACTTCTTCCAACTCCCTTCCTGGTAGTTTGAGATATACTTAAGCCTTTTCTCTTTCTTGATAGCTTTTTCATACACTAAGTCCATGCTGGCGGGACCATGTATGTCTACCTCTCCTCTGATCTAAGCATTAAGATCCATGATAACCTTCCTTAAGAAAAACCACTCATCTTTTTGGTACATGGTTACATACTTAGAAGACGGGTGAATTTCTCCTAGTACTCAATCATCGTGGAGTCTCCTTGTCACGGGTTCTTTAAATTAATCAAATTTTGATCATATAATAGTTGTGGTAACCACCACTTTCAAAACATTTCCACAAACTCACTCCAAGTAAGGCTTAAAGAAGTCAACCCAAATTCCATTTTCTTGTTCATCCACCAATTTAATGATTCACCGCCCAACTAATAAATTCCCCAAATAGTTTTAGTAATCTCAAAGTAATTCTTAATCTTAAAATATTTTTCCATTTCAGTGAGCCATGCTTCAGCTGCATCCCCACTAGTGGTTCCTTCAAACTTCAGAGGAACAACTTTCTTCATGTCATAGTATAATTTACTTGCAAGACTTTTTCTTGTACTCATTTTCATCCTAGTTTGTGATTTATTATTATCATGATCACTTTCTTGTGATTGGTCATGATTGTAAGGCCCACTTTTTACTCAAGTGAACATCATTGTAGAGTAGCAACAATTTTTTTTTCAAACAACAACATATCACATAATTATTAAAAGAGATTAAAAATCATAACATACATAATGATTCTAATTTAAACAACACTCAAATAACAAACTTGTCACTTCATGTACCTAAGATTCTCTTCCCCATACAGTACTTGGCTTGACCTAGCGCATGTACCTACATACAAGTCTACACCACTAGATGCAAAATGTCCGATCTATCAAATGTTCGATACATGATCGACAAGTTGAATTATATTATTGCTTTAACTAGATCAATCGTAAAGACTTCTACCAGAAAAATCACAAGTACAAACACATAACATTAGAAAGGCTAGAGCAAACCAAACTAAGAAGAGCTAGACCTAAGGGCCAGACCTATAGTCTTGGGGGCTCATCACAAATGGCCTTTCCTACGTGAATGCGTAAAGACTTCATAGTTTGACTTTAAAATCATATAAATTTATAAAAGTGGATACGCAACTCTTTCTAGGGCCTCATACCCCAAACAATTCTCTCATTAACTGCCACCCACTGAGGTGAAATAGGTACGGACTCACAATTATTCCCTTTCACTTCTATACCTCTATACATAAAGATAAAGGAGGTATTGTGCTAATATTACTTATCTTGCAAGGACTTTCATGCTTGATACCATTCATAAAATAATCAAGATAAAATAGTATTATGATCTAGATTGAATAATTAAAGATTTCTAACACATCCTAAACAAAAATTGCTCAGACGTATATATATATATATATATATATATATATATATATATATATATATATATATATATATATATTAAATCAGTTAAATATAATTTGCACACTAAACTTGTGCGATTTTCCAAGACTTGTCTGGGATGCTCATCTTATGGCATAGCAACCTACTTTTGACATAATCTTGTTCTCAATGAATAGATTTCATTTCCAAATTGTTGGTGGTGAAGACTGCGGCTATAACTATTAGAAAGTGATGTGTCATTGCTCGAATTAGACTGTTCTCTACAGTTTCTAATTTCTTTCATAGTTTCTAGTTTTCATTTAGGAATTTGTTAGTTCAGAATTTCTAGTTTTCCTCATATCTCCTCAATATGACATAGTAAGTATCCTACGATGGAAAGGAAACAATTCATTATTTAATAATAATTTCTCAAAAATGAAATTTTATATGTTCAAATTTCTACACAACATAACTAATTTAAAATCTAATTCAAACATCTTACATTATACCTATTATTAAGGTAAAATAAGGTATTAAATATACTTACTCGATTCCAACAACACTAAAGTTTGAGTACCATCATACCTCATCATTCATATTGAGTTAGAGGGGCATTAAAGTGATCATTTTGTCTTTCCTCATCATTGGCAACTTTTTCCTCTTGACTTTTTATTTCCTTGACCTTTTTCTCTAGGTTCTTAATTCTCTCTCTACTTTCATTCATCATAGCTAAAATACGGTCCAATTTTGCCTTAGTGTTTTCCATATCTTGGCCTTCTTCTTGGCTACCCTCCTGGTTGGTTCTTGTCCTAACCATTTTTCACAAATTTGGTTCACTTGGAGGTTTCATTTGTTTTATATCTTGGGAAGGTTATAGATATTCTAAAAAGAAAAAACATCATTCATTCAAGCATGTAAGTTATAAAAAAACTTATGCACATCTTTCGTCAATCCAAAGTTTTCTTTATATAATAAGGATTTCAAATATCTTATCATTTACATAGAATGACTATTCTGATAGTCAATGGAAGAGTACCCCTAAGATTCACTTTCGGATACATAATCACAAGGAACATATCTCTATGATTTTTGTTCATATTCATGATCGAAGGGTATATTACCTATAGATTCATCTTCACATACATAACTATGGGGAACATATCCCACCGATTCATTACTATAAGAAATTATAATTATTTCCGACAATGTGGGTATACGAGGGTCCCTACATATCATGTCAAGAACAATACTCCATTTTGTAGGTATTTCCAAGTGCAAAGTGGTAAGGAGTTTGACTGGGTAGGGGAGACATGATGTACAAAGTTAATTGCTTCTTTCTTCCTCTTTTTCTCTTGATGGACATGAGATAAGGCATGACTACAAGTCTTGGTGTCACTCAGGAAGATGGCTTTATCATGAGTGGTTTCCTCTATGATTTTGACAATAGCTTATTTTTTCTTTTCGACCTTGAGGTAGCACTCATTTCCAATTACTAACTTCCTAGCAATCATCTTGAGATGCACCATCCTAACACAATAATTCCAACATTAGATTCTTTTAATGCTGGTGGGAAAGTATAGCAAGCACATAGGTTCTAGAGCTGAACCTGGCTCTGATACCATGTGCAACATGCCTATTATTCTTTCCATTGAATGCATTAAGCTTAACCCACAAGTGAAAGAAATAAATTTCCAATAAACTAGTAGTAAAAATTTTCCTATTTCCATTTCAATAAACAAGGCACACATTTGAAATAAAACTCATTTCAACTTTTCCATTGTATCATAAAGTGTGTACAATATCATATTCATAAACATATGAAAGTATTTACATTTCCCATCTTCAAATCTCCATTTACTTTATAAGAATATATATAAAACTTCTATGAGCTTAAGAAAACTTAAGTAATAAAAATAGTCCAAATGTCCTTGTTGGCATACATCCTCAAATATTGGCCGCCAACTGCATTAGAAAGAGCATCACTCAAGCGCTTTTCCACCCAACCAATACTTTACAATCACTTGTGCGTCTTCTACTAGAAGTGACTCGACCCTTCGATGAAGAGTTTGGTTTGGCGACCTCATACTAATAGCCATATGATAATAGTGTTGTGTCCTAGATAACTAGAGCTACCATACATTAGCTACAACCTACATGTATGACATTCCTTGTCTAGTATCTAAACCTGGATTAAAGTGAACTGACGGTATAGATAGTGGCAACCTACACTACTTTGGCCAAAGAATTCATCACCCAGCAATTCGAGTGAGAATCATATTTCCACCCACTTCATTACTCTATTTGGTAAACTGACCATTTATTATATACCTATACCATTTCCATAAGTTAATAATAGAATGATTGTCTAGGTTATTCCCATCCACGGATTGATCTTAACCCCAGGATTAGTAAAATTAATCATTCCTATTTACTAAGAAGCATGTCATAGCATAGAACTAACTTAGCTATCAGATATATAATTATATTCTTAACTATTAACAAGTTTCTATCAACACAAGATTGCATATGCTACAAGTAACATAATTTTAAACATTTCTTTAATTAAGCTCACACAACATCATATACTATATCTCAATATAAAAGAAAGGAAGAATCCTCATGCCTATATTATAGATTCCACGCCATACCAATTCCTTCTCACAATCATGCTATCTTCATAATTTATCCATTAACATAGAAATTCTCAAGCTCTCAATGATAACAACTAGCCTACTTCCTGACAATTCTTGAACTATTCTCTTTCTCTCAATGAAGAACAATGAACACCAAGATAATTAAGCAAAATGAAAAGATATTATAGAGACAAAAAGATCAGATGTGATGAGATGATCTATGCTCCAAGAGAGATCCTCTATTTATACACAAGTTTAAGAGACTTAATGCTATAATTAAGTTCTTTGAACTGCCACCACTCTTTCTCCCATTGCCACCACTAAGACTATGTGGCTTCTCTTCTAACTACAAAGTCGAGACATAAAAAGTCCTACAAAGTTCTACTACGAATCACTTAATTTTACTAAGTCAAATATGATTATTCTTACCTATAAATTACCTGAACAAATAGGTTTATAACTCTTGTTAAAATCAATAAATAGAATTTGCATTATATTTAAGGTAAGTGCAAGAAGTTGTGTCCACTTAATGTGGAAGTTTTAGACTTAGTAAAAAATTAGAAATCAGGCGGAGTCAATAGGAGATGAATTGGGATCTCGTCTACGCACGGGATCCCAAGTCGAAAAACAAATGGGATCTGGTGCAACCCGAGATCCCGAGCCTAGAACCCCAAACGAGATCCTGTATTAAAATGAAACAGGATCTTGTGTTAAAATGAAATGGGATCCCATGTTGAAATGAAACGAGATCCCGTTTCATTTCAACATGAGATCCCATTTCGAATATTTTTTTTAAAACGGAGTGGGGTTTATTTTTGCCATATGGGATCCTGATTGAAGGAGTGGAGCCCTCCCCAGAAAGTGCCAGCAAGCTGCCGGCAAGTCTTCCAAGTATGCCCAACACCCATTTTTTTCAATAATTCATATTTAAATTAATTTTTTAGTTAAAAAAATAGATTTTTAGTTTAAAAAATTATTTTTTTGTTAAAAAAAATATATTTTTAGTTTAATAATTATTTTTTCATTAGAAAAGTATTTTTTTAGTTTAAAAATTAGTTAAATTTAGTTTGAAATTATTTATGGTAAAAATGGAAACAACAACATTGAAAGACTAAATGAATTCAACCACAAAACCCTAGCCTAACAACAACAAAGATCCACCATAACATATGAAGATTACCTAAGACAATGCAAATCAAATGAAATCACAAAGATTATACCATCACAAGTCCAATAGGTTTTTGATCTCCATTCTTCCTATCTCCATTGATCTTGCTTGATATATTTGCTCTCAGATTTTATGTGTGCACAAGATCTCAATAAAGAACGGAAATGTAGTTGTAAGTAGGCTTGATCGCATATGAAAGTTCGAAAGCGTAGTTGGTTTCAAAGATCGATTAGGGTTGATAATGAAGGAAGCATCTCCTTATATAGAAGACATTGTAAGAAATGGAGGGATAAGATTGATAGGTGTAAAAGATAAATGGTCGGCTAGGATTAGAGGGTAGGCAGAGGAAATAAGAAAATAATAAGAGGGTAGGTAGTGTAGTAATTAAGAGATGAATGACACGTGTCATAGGTAGAAAAGGCTTATGAATTAATTAAATAAATAAAGATTATTTAATTAATAGAAGAAATGGGATCAATTAAATAAATAAGATATTTATTTAATTTAAGAAAAGAGATATTTAAATAAATAAAATTATTTATTTAGATGAGAAATAAGGCTAGAAAAGGATAAATGAATTAATTAAATAAATAAAGATTTATTTAATTAATAGAAGAATTGGGCTAAAATAACTAACTAAATAAAGATATTTATTTAATTAGACATGACAATTTTAGGTGTCTATGGAAATTAATTTTTTTAATTATTGATAATGAATTTTTTTTATGAATTGATTAGATTAGGTTTTTTTAAATGAATAAATCTAATAAAAATGTTGAAAACCTTGAAACGAAACCAAAACCCCCAAAAAAATCAAAACCAAAACATTTAATACAAGATCAAAACCAAAAAATTACAACAAAAATGAAACTAAAACATTGTTTAAATTTACCAAAATGAAAACCAAAACATAGAAATTTAACTAAAACATAGAAAAAGCAAAAGAAAAACCTTTCTTTAAAATAAAATGAAAATGTTGAAAAACCAAAACTTATAGGATCACATACATGACCATTTGACCCATATGACCTAATATATGACCATATAGGAGCACAATGGACCGTAAGGGATCATATGTAGTCCTAAGGGGTCACACATGTGTTCTAACACATTGGTGACCGCTTAGGACCACATATGATCCCATAGGATTAAATCATGTCCTAAGGGTTCATATTTTGTCCTAAGGGGTCATGCATGTGTTTTTTAACATGTATGCACGTGACCCCTTAGGACCACATATGACCCCTTTTAACATCTAGTGTATACAACATTCCCCCTATGACCACATAGGATCACATCACGTCCTAAGGGGTCATATTGGGTCGTAAGGGGTCACACATGTGTTTTAACACATGTGTGACCCCTTAGTCCACCACATATGACCCCTTTTAACATCCTAGTATCCCAAGGGGTCATTGAATATGTGGTCCTAAAGGGTCATGTACACATGTGTTCTAACACATGTGTTCAACCCCTTACGACCACATATGACCCCATAGGATTAGGCATAGTGTCCAAAGGGGTCATGTATGTGGTCCTAAGGGGTCACGCATGCACATTCTAATGTACATGTGTGATCCCTTAGGACCATATACATGACCCCTTAGGACACTATGCACAATCCTATGGGGTCATACATGTACATGGTCCTAAGGGGTTGAACGCATGTGTGATGGGCCTTTAGGACTACATTGTGTTCTAAGGGGTCACACATGGGTAGTTGAGTTACACACCCTCTTTTGGATTTTTGTGTCACCTCTCATAACCACTAGTATGTCTTTACTTGAGGAGGTTATGCCACATGATTTTCCATTTACCAAGTAGACAAAACCTATCAATGTTTATGGGTATTTGAAGATACTGCACGTCTTACTATATATACAACACTCTCTTCTCACATGCCTTAGTCAAATGACAATTCATTTGATGAGAGTGACAAGAGTATTCTCAAAATTCTCTTGTTTTGTTTTTAAGTTTTGTCTTTTAGATTCTCTCTTCTTTTTTGTATTTTGATCTTTGATCATCTATTGTTTGGCGTTGCATGTGAAGTATAACCAATATTATGTCCTAGCTTGATTCTCCCTTCTCGCAAAATTCTAACATAATTTTCTTTTGTCATATTCCTTTTAATAATAAAGACAAAAATTGCATGCTTCTGTTATTTTATTTCTTATTAAGGGAGAAACATTGTTTGATGATCTTGGATCATCTTCAAAATCAATTGTTAGACATCTACCATCAATACAAGAGATTCTACATTAAGAGGGAGTTTCATAGTTCTTCTTTTTCATCTCTCTTATTGAGGGGACTTTTCCCTCACATGTGGTTTTGTCCTTCTCATCTTTTAGAGAATATATTTCCTTTCCCTCACTTGGGGGGGATTTTTATCACAAGGTTTTCTCCTCTTCTTTACCCTTGGTTGCATAGTACTTGGATACCCTAGCAGACTTAGTTGTCTAGACCTAGTCTTTTGTTCCAGTCTAAGTTATTCTTAAGGGGAGGTGGTGTAAATTTTTTGTTTCACTTTCATTTATGAGTTTTATTTTACTTTGTGTAGGTTAATATTGCTTAGGTGGTGAGTTGGTTAGAGAGGTAATTATCTTTCAAACCCTATATACACTCATCACTTGATTAATGCAATAAATCATTTTGACCTACACTCTTGAGTATTTGGTTGATTCGCAATACTATATTTCTTCCTATTTTTCTTGGCTTTGTTTTGACATAAACAAGGTCTCATGAGTTCATCATATGCTAGTCACATCCTTGCCTTAGATATTGTTTTTGTATTTTTGAGAATTGACCCTGAGCCACTCAAGATCAACTTGCAAAATATTACAAGATATTGTGTATACTTTAAAATGATTATTGTGGATATTAGAAAACTAATTTGACACACCTTCAAAATTTATATTCATTCATTAATGTGAAAGTTAAATAAGTTTATTGTTCAATTATCAAGTTTTAACTCCTAAATTTAAATCTAAATTAATTTTATGATTACTATTTGCAATTTTTTTATTTACCTAAATTTATGTAAAGGATTGCTTATTTCCTTAAATAAAAACAATTTATGTAAAAGATTCTTATTTTCCTAAATAAAAATGAAATGATTTAAAGACGTTAAAAAAAAAGAATAAGAAACAATGATTTAAAAAAACCTATGGGACATATTTTTATAACGTGATTACTAAAAGAGCGAGTGAGCAGGTTTGTTTATATAGGAGAGAGTGGAAGATAACTTATTAGCTTGTATAACATACCTTCTTTGCGCTACCTATTTCTGCAAAATACAAAAAGTAGTTGTCAACCTTGGAAAGCTAGCTCCAAATTTGATATGGATAAAAATTAGAAATTGTGAAATTGTATGTGATACACATGTATTGATGATGTCAAGAAACAAACTCTAGTTGGATGGTAGTTGATCGCAAGTCAAGATCTTAACGCTAGAGGAGTGTACAAGTCTCACGAAAATACCAAACATGCTTGATATATTGGTGAACCTTCAATGCTGTATATACAAGATTGTAAAGCTCTCACAACACTTCCAAGCATAGTTGGTAACTTGTCACAACTCAAGTTAATAAAATGGTGCAACTATAAACAATCCACTTGGTGTGGCTAAGTGTTGTGTCTGGGTGGCTATGCAAATCTAAAAAGCCTTCCCAACACTTTAGGTAATTTGGCTCAACTACGATTGTGGAACTTGTACAAATGTAGAGGTCTAAGGATTCTTCCCAACACAATTGGTGACCTATAACAACTCAAGAAGTTGAACTTCTATCATTGTTCACGTTTACAAAGACTTCCTTGCACAGTCAAAAAGTTACCAAATCTTAGAGCATTAAACTTTCATGGGTGCTTGGGCCTAGGCAACTTTCATCATGTTATTGTCAAGCTAGCACAATTGATGAGTGAAATAGGTAAAAGATTATTGATGGTTATGCCACATGTTTTGATATTTATCAAGTAGGTAAAACCTACCACAATTTATGGGTAGTTGGAGATAATTCACCTCTTAGATATATATGTTTGTATTTTACTATATCTACAACACTCCCTTCTCACCTATGTTAGTCAAATGGTAACTCGTTCAATGAGAGTGACAAGAGTATTCTCAAAATTCTCTTGTATTATCTTTATTTTTTTCTCTTTCAAATTCTCTCTCCATTTTTCTATTTTGATCTTCAATCATCTATTGATTGGAGTTGCATGTGATGTGCCTTGGATCGATTCACACTTCTCGCAAAATCTAATAGAGTTTTCTTCTCTCATATTCTTTTCAGGAATAAGAGCACGACTTGCATACTTCTGTGGTTTTATTTCTTCTAAAGGGGAGGAACATTATTTGATGATCTTGGATCATCTTCAACATCTATTATCGGGCAGCTACCATCACTATAAGAAAATTCTACATTAGGAGGGGCCTTCTTCTTCTTCAAGTGATGTAATTTGGTCAGATACATTAGCCACTAATTGACCAAGTTTGTTAATGGGTGTTGTCAGGTGCCTTGTAGCAGTTTTCGGTAGCAGGTTGGTCAGTATATCTATTGCTTTTTGAATGGTTTCTGCTTCTATCCTTTATTCGTTAAGTCTTTTCTTGTGTGCTCTAGATTGCATGACATTTTAAATCTTCATTATTTCAGATGCACTCATATTATCAACATTTATGGGCCTTGAAATGCCTAATGAGTCATCTTCATCTTCATCATTCTGTTGTAAGACTAATGACTTTGCTTGTTCAGAAGATGTTACCTTAACAATTGCTTTTTCTTGTTCTTTCTATGTTTCTTGCTCACCTGACTAAGTGCCAATGTTTGCATCAGATTCCTTCTGAATATCCTGTGAAACCGGTGGGGATTGGGGTTTCTCAGGTTGATCTTTTGCTGGTAGAATATCCACTCCTTGTTGAGTTGTCGATTCCTCAACTGAAGTAACATGTAAGATAGTGATCACAGGTGACTTCATATCAGATGCAATGATGTCTTCAGATAGATCAATTGTGTCCTGCTTATCATAAATATCATGGATAGTAGTGTCATCCTTGTCCTTGATAGGATAGACAATATTGTCTTGCACATCTTTATCCAATTGAAGTATATCATCATCATGTTCATCCTGAGAAGAATGTAGGAGTTTTCCCATCCGTTGGATGCTACAGGCTATCTGATGAGTTTTAGTCTCAATAGTTTTCCTCTTCCCATTAAGTAGCTTCAATCTTCTTGCTTTGAAAGCAAATTGAGTGTTGTACTGATCAACTAAAGCACTTATTTCATCCTTGGATAACTTAGGAAAATATTGCACAAGTATCTCATTTACAATTTCTTTTTCGGCCTTTACAACTTCCTCCCATTTATTCAAAAGAATAATATACAAGGAATTAGAGATGTCTTTTTCAAGATCATGTGGAAATCTACTGTAATGGCACAAAAGATCGATTAGCTATTGAATGATTTGCTCATTTTCTTCTACAGTAAAAGAATCAAAATGTTCTTTGACATTGTCAAATCTTTTTCTCCCTAATGTTTTCATCGTTCTTTCAAAGTGGGTCTCAGGCTTGTAAGTTGAAATATCAATAGGCACAGTTGCCTTTGGCACATTTTTCACTGACTTGACCTTCTTCTTCTTCTTCTCTCTTAGTGATGGGACATTTCCATCACATTTGGTTTCTTCCTTCTCATCTTTTAGAGAGCATATATTTCTTTATCATCACTTGGGGGGAGCTTTTTCTCACAAGGTTTTCTCCCCTTCTTTATGAGGTTGCATTGTACTTGTATAGCTTAGCAAACCTAGTTGTTAGGGCCTAATCTTTTGTCCCCATCTAAGCCATGCTTAGGGGGAGGTGTTGGTGTAAAGTTTTTGTTTCACCTTCATTTATGAGTTTTATTTTACTTTATGTAGGTTAATCTTGCTTAGGTGGTGAGCTGGTTAGAGATGTAGTTATTTTTCAAATCCTATATATACTCGTCAATTTAATCTACACTCTTGAGTATTTGGTTGACTCACAATACTAGTTTTTCTTCCTAATTTTCCCGGCTTTATTTTCACACAAACTAAGTCACATGAGCTCATCATATGCTAGTCACATCCTTGCCTTAGAGATTGTTTTTGTATTGTTGAGAATTAAAACTTGCCTTAGAGATTATTTTTGTATTGTTGAGAATTAAAACCTCGGGCCACTCAAGATCAACTCACAAAAGATTCTAAGATTTGTCACATACTTCAAAATGATTAGTTTTAGATATTAGAAAATAAATTTGATACAACTTCACAATTTATATTCATACATTAATGTGAAAGTTAAATAAATTTATTGTTCAATATGCCAATTTAATCTACACTCTTGAGTATTTGGTTGACTCACAATACTAGTTTTTCTTCCTAATTTTCTCGGCTTTATTTTCACACAAACTAAGTCACATGAGTTCATCATATGCTAGTCACATCCTTGCCTTAGAGATTGTTTTTGTATTGTTGAGAATTAAAACCTTGCCTTAGAGATTATTTTTGTATTGTTGAGAATTAAAACCCCGAGCCACTCAAGATCAACTCATAAAAGATTCTACGATCTATCACATACTTCAAAATGATTAGTTTGAGATGTTAGAAAACTAATTTGATACAACTTCACAATTTATATTCATTCATTAATGTGAAAGTTAAATAAATTTATTGTTCAATTATCAACTCCGAAATCCTAAAGTTAAATTTAATTAATTTTGTGATTACTATTTCCAATTTTTTAATTAACCTAAATTTATGTAAATGATTGCTTTTTATTATTAAAAGCAACAACACAAGGGTGTTGAACCTATATACAAACAACTCGTAGGCAACATAAAAGAAAGGCAACAAAACAAGGGTGTTGACCCTGTACAAGCTCAAATCAGACAGACCAATAACAACAAGTTAGAAGACCATTGTTAAAAGGCCAACCAAACCAACAACAACTCAGTAGCAGAAAGCTAGGAACCCACCTCAAGAGTGGAGAGACTCACCCAAAACTTGACACATAAGAGTTCGGTTTGGGGGGGGGGGCTTAATTTTATGCCTACGACAAACAACAATCCAAACAATATTATTATTAGGAACACCATTGCAAGTCGTATCAAGCAAGGAAATCCCCTCTTAGTGTTTGTTAGCACTTGGAGCAGACTATTGTTGCAGAAGAGCACCCGGAGTAGACTCATCGTGAGTAGACTATTGCTATAAAACAAAAGAAATATGAGTAAAAACCTCAAGGCCTAAGGAGGCCACACCAACAGGATCTAGGGGCAATAAAGGCCACAACAACATTAAAAGGCACAACCTCATCCTGGGAGGAGCCATCATTAGCTTGTGAAGAGTCATCAGAATTAGGAGCCTTGACATTCATATGATTAGCACTAGCGTCTTTCCACCAAGTAGCAACACCTTTATGGCATGAGAGAGAACAATTTGAAACTAAGTGACTAGTTGAGAAGCAACGACGATAGCGAAAGGGGAGGCCCTCATAATTTCCAATGATTGAGTCCATGGCTTATCCTGAACCATAAGAACCACATCCCCATGAAGAGGCACATAGATGTCAATGTCGATTAAAATGCGAGCAAAAATAGAATGACCCATGAAGGACATGGAATCATCAACCTTCTAGAATCAGCCGATAGAGTTCCCAATGGCCTTGTAACAAGAATGTTCCCTAGAATGAAGAGTAAGATTGGGAAGACGAACCCACATCAGACACACATTGAGTGGTTCAGTGAGAGGGTTAAAAGAAGCTGACCAGACTTTGACTGAAAGAGAGTTAACTCCCTAGGGCCACAATTTGCCCAACACCAAGTCATAATCATCAGAAGAAGCAAAGGAAGCATTGAAAAACCCTTAGCACAAGGGAAAAGCTCAATGTTACCAACAACCAAAGGCTACCAAGAAGCATTCACCCAACGATGTAGATCAGGGAGAGAAGCTCAAAACCTAACAAATCTATAGACCAACCCACAACATTGGTAGATTTCAACATTTTCAACCACATCTTGGCCACAAACCACAGTAGGGGAGGTCTTAGAACAAGGAAGAGGGCGAAATCTCCCCATGGGGGGATGAGCAACAATGGATCTGGCAACAGGAGCAAAGCTCTGCCCACTAGTAGTAGAAAAAGGTCTAGGAGGGACCCCAACACCCGCAAGACCACCATCATCAGAAGCCCTGGCATGACCACCATTTGTAGCAGCAAGTGTAGCATCACCATCCACCAAAATCACAGGAGACAAAGACTTCGACCCAGACCCAACCCCAACCGCAGGCCTAGAGCCAAACAAGCTAGAAATCATTAGGGGAGTAGAAAATGCTGCGGGAGTAGACACACTCAAAATAGCCACTGTAGGAGCGGACACAACGGTCGCTACAAGAGGAATTACAATTATGTAAAGGATTGTTATTTCCTTAGATAAAAAGAATTTATGTAAGAGGATTTCTATTTCCTTAAATAAAAAGGAAAAGATTTAAAGACGTTTTAAAAAGAAAAAGAACTGAAAAGTGACTTAAAAAAGCCCCTGGGACAGATTTTTAATAAAAGTTGTAAATGTTGTTGAGAAGCCCACCGGCGATGGATTTTTAACGCAACTGTTGAGATTAGCGGACGCATGCGTGTTAGAAGCCCCTAACGGATACTATTTTGAAATGCCCACTTTAAATCTCATCTTTCAAATGTGTAGTTAAACATTGGATTTGGTTGCATGTGTTTTCTTTTCTGATATGATTACAGAGCCCTCTGCTAAACGCCTTAAAACAGCAATGGCTTCTGAAAATCTAAACCCATTCTGGCAATGAATTTGAAGAGTATTGCGAGCATCTCAACCAGTTGGTACACTTTCAATTTTCCTGACTTATACCTTTCAGTTTTTGTCTTTTTTGTTCTTGAATCTGAATTGTGTATTGCTTTTTGTTTTAGTTTGAGAGATATTTCCATGGTTAGCCCTATTTATTTCGTTCTTTTCTGGGGATTTTGGCATGCTATGTAGAATGATAAGAGAGAGAGACTTGTGAAGGCAAGCTGTGATGTTACGCAGAACGGCAAGAAGGTTGTTTTTCAGGTTCACAGGTACATATTGTACATAAATAATGGGACAAATGTTAATTCTGAATATGGGAATTTAAATTGTGTTTGTGTGGGATGGGTTATAATGTCTAAGGGATTTGTTACTTTGTCACTGACAAGAAATTGAAATCTTAAAAGCGTTTAGCTGGATTTACACAGGATCTTTTTTTGATTTAAATGTTTCTTAAGGTTTTCGGCATTTTGGGTTTCCCAGATACTATATTTACTTTTCCATTTAATTATTATTATTATTTTATTGAAGTTGCAGTATAATATTGAGGTTGAATATGTGTCTCTCTAGTAAATGTTGGGTGAGGTTATATTCCGTGTTTTAAGATGGTGCGAGGTTGAGCTTGTCCAGAATTCTTAATATTTGAAAACATGGACATGTTGGATTAACCCATAATCATTATTCTATGATCTCACCATTTCACCAACAGTTATGAGATTTATGGGTTCCAGCTTAATCAGTTCACCCATTGGGCATATGAGACTGCCTTTAATAAACAGGAGGACGTTTGCACTTCACCTAATATATATTGCCGAACTTTTGTAAATTTCATGACAAACGAACGTCGGGAGTAAACTGAGCCTTGCTTATTTCTTAATGCTTGGATCTGCTCCTGTTTGAATAGTCATCGAGTTAGAGAAGCTGGAGGCTTTTCACGTGAGACTCATGTATGCCTTTGCAACAACAGCATGTAATTCCAGCCAGATCTTGTCCACATTTTTTTAAAGTCGAATGCATATGCTCTCTCCAATATTTTCGTTGCCTTGGCAAAAATGCCACGATATCTGAGATTTATACAAGTGTTACATCACCTTACAAGGTACATTGGAACATACAAACACGTCCATGTATTCCTTAAATTTACTCTGCCTTTAACAATGAGAAAATCCTGCCAATCCCCCAACAAACCCATTCCAAGAGCACAACTCGATGTTTGTTCAAAGAGCCAACCCTTGTTCAATCTTGAAACAGCTTCATATAGATCCCTCTCTGCCTCCCATGGCCATTGGAAAGCCATAAGACATCCAATTGAACTGCTTCAACTTCAAAAACTCTAAATTCCAGCCTCTGCCCTGTATCAGATTGAGCTTTCCACTTTAATAGAATATATTTTGCTAAGGTAGTCAGGGTGAATGTCTAGTTCACTGCAACAAATGTGTGTTCATTGGGGTGAATGCTACCTTTATGTATCAAGTTTTGCACCACTACTTTCTTCCTTTTGGTCTGTCGTATCATTATAGACTGCATTTACTGTGGCTACCCCAGCGCATTGTTTACTGTTATGGTAGGTTTTTGATGAATATGTCCCTTTTGTATTACTTTTACTTCATCTCTGCCCATTTTCACTGATAAATCAACAAATTCTCTGCCCAGATCTCTGATTTCTGCTCTTTTAATCTGTTCATTAGCTTGACATGATTGATATGACAGCCATTTCCAACATACTATGTCTTGTATTTTGCTACTGAGAGCATTGTTCTTTCTTCAAAGATACACTGGCACAGTATTTGAAGCCTTTAGAAGATTTGTATCTGATGCTACTTTAATACCTTGTGACTGCTCTAAGCCTCTTGGTGCATGGCTGGGGATCACTGTTCTTATCTCAGGTCTTATTCTTTAACTGTCAAGAGGTCTTAATGGCTTCCTCATATTCTAGGTCTGCTCTTTAGCTTGAATTCTTTTACCTTTGCAACCTTCTTTGGCTAGGGCTGTTCCATGTTTGGATATTCATTGTGAGCAGCGAACATATCACTGTTATAGCCCACATCTCAATGATTTACCACTGCTTTTTGATTCTTCATGCTAAGGATGTATTCTACTATGTCACTGTTTCTTGAATGACTTCCTTGTCACCAGCTGGCTGCTCTAAACCTTTGATCTTTTCTTATGAGATATCACTGCTATTCATTGATCTACACCCTAATAGTCAATATTTACCATTGTTCAAATTCTGCTACTGACAAAGGTTCAATGTCTCAAGTTGTGACTGCTCCTCTCTTGGCAGGGTCTTTGATGTGTTGACCTGTGGAAGCTCATCACTGATTATGCCATGATTGCTCCAAGCTCTGTTCTTCACTGTCTTTGACAGTGATTCCTCCTCTTTGCTGTGATTGGAAGCTTCATGGTGTAGCTGCTATCATTTTCTCCTTGAGACTGCACATATTTCAATGGATTGATCTTTGACAGTAATGCATCCTTGAAATCTGCCTTTACTGTCATGGCTACCTCTTGCATTGAATGAGATTAGCTCTATGACTGTTCTAGGCTGCTCTTAATAACAACTATCTTCAGGCTGCACTTAATAATGACTATCTCCAGGCTGCACTTTTGGAGAAAAGACTGTTTTTGTGTGCTTGTTGATCTGCATCAAACCTCAACTTTTGACAGTGAATGTAAAGTATTATGACTGCTATAGTGCTATGCATCATGCACTTGTTTTCATACACACCCTCTCTGTTTCTGTCTTTGCATCTTGTACTGTCCATACTCCTTTGAAGAGTTCGTGAGGGCTGCTGATATTTCAACATATGATTACTGTCATTATGTAATGTCTCCATTTTCATGAGGATCAGTCGGCAGAGAAGTTTACTTGATCCTCGTAGGCCAAAAGGTTGATGAGAGGTTCGACTAGGCAGTTGCTTGCGGCTTCACATTCCATTTTAATATGATTTTCAGCTAAGTCACCAGGTTCGAATTCGAATTTGAAGTTCGACAGCTTTGAAATTCGAATGAAGTTCGACAAGGAAAAAATTCAAAATGTATAAAATTCGAATTAAATTTGCCATATGTAATTTTTTTAAATTTTTAATAAATATATGTAATATATCTATAAAATTGCCTAAATAGTTTAACATTGATAAATAGATTTGAAATCATTACAAAAAGATGACACATATATAAAATATAAACCATAGGAAACATATGCTTTCATGATTGCAAAGATGTTCTTTTGTCAAAAAGGTACAATAACAATCAAAGACTTCAAAACTTTAAAATCACTCTCAAGAGCACTTGGCTGGGATGTCAAATCATCATCATCTGTATCACTACTCAGTTCATCATCTACAAAGTTAGGCTCATTTGCATTTGGCATTGCCATGCCTTCAAGAGTTTGTTCTAAAGAAGTGTTCTTTGCTGATTTGTTCATCAGCAATTTCAAATTACTGCGAACATAGACAAGATCTCCCAACTTTCAGTCAACAATTTGTTCCTCTTTTTGGAATGGATGTGGTCAAAGCAACTCCAGTTCCTCTCACAAGATGATGAACTTGCTCCCTAACTCAAAATTCGAATAGCAAACTCTTGTAGTTTAGGAGTTGATGATCCATAAGCGATCCACTATCTATATCTAGGCATACGTGGCGAGTCATATTTGGCTTCTGCCCCTCCAAAAATCCCTTCTCTTCTCTTGTATTGCTAACTTTGCTCTCTAATTAGTGCTGCAATTTCTGGATCTAGTACATACCTGCTAATGGCTTGGTAAAGCGCTGCCATGATTTCATTATCACCCCTTCTATCAATAGCAAACAACTTAGGCTCCAAAAAGCAAGTTGCTGCATGTAAAGAGGTGTGCATCATTTTCCATCTGCAATCAATTGTCTCCCATATTTGCTTCTTCATTATTTAGTGCTTTTTGAATAGATTTCTTACACCGGTCCATGCCTTCATAAAGCATGCCAAGGCAAGAAGTGTCACCATCAACCATACGAAGCACTTCAACAATTGGTTCACATATAACTTATAAGCAAAACTTTTGCTGCACTTTCCCATAAATTGTTGTTTAGGATGATTTGCTCTATGTTCTTCCCCTTAGGGCCTTTAGAAAGCATTGAACTTTTCCACTAATTGGAACAAATAACAGATCTCAAAGCTGCTTTTTCTTCAACCGCTCTTTTCAAAGTGATACAAAATGAAGCAAATCTTGTTTCACAAGGCCTCAACAATTCCTTTGATGCATGCTGCCTATAAATACTCAATGTGAGACGATGATTCTGTATGAAATTTGCAATTGCTCTCCCTCTATGAATAGCTTCATTTACCCATGGGAATTTAGCCAAGTCATGAAGCAACAAATCGAGACAATGGGCTGCACATGGGATCCAATATATCTGTAGGTACTTCTCTACAATCAGCCTCCTAGTTCCCACACAATTTGCTGCACTATCAGTTACCACTTGAACCACATTTTCCACCCCTACTTCAAAAATGGCTTCTCTAATATTTGAAAAATATATTCTGAAGTTTTCTTGTGGTTCATTGTGTCAATGAATTTCAAAAACACAACACCATTAGGACAAGACACCAAATCATTAATCAATGGCCTTTGACACATATCTGACCATCCATCACTCAATATAGTGCAACCTGTTTCCTTCCAAGTGGCTTTGACATCAGCTAATTTCTCAGTCACTCTATCTTTTGACCTTTGCAAAAGAGTTGTCCTGATAGCCTCTGAACCTGGGGGTGTGTACCCTTTGCCAAACTCTGCAATTTTGTGAACTGCATTACGAAAATGTGGAATTCTCTCAACATTGAATGGAATAGCACTTGTGTAAAACAAATCAGCAACTGCATCATCCACTTGTTGTTTCTCTACTGGTTTCCAAAAGTTGTTCAGTGTTCCACTCTCTTTTGATACCCTCACCAGGTTGGATTGCGTAGAAGAGGAAGACATGATAGATGTGAATCTAGATATATCTTCTTCAATTCTCTGTTTCTTTTGTGCCTTCTTCACTTTGCCTACCATTGAAGCAACCAATTCTTTCTCTAGAATCTAGCTTTAAGTTCTGGAGTTGCGCCTTTACATGCTTGAACACCTCCACTTGGACCCCCTGTAGTAGCAAGGAAGTGGTCCCTAAGCCTTGTTAAAGTTCCAACAATAGTTCCCTGACATAGGTTACATTTGATGTGAGTTCCATTTCGGGTCACATGCTTCCATGCCTCAGAAGTTGATTTGGGAGGAGCCATTAAATGAAAATCTGCATGTTTGGAAAGAAAAATTAAAAAAACAAAATAAACACTATATTTATTTCAACCTTTCAAAATAGAAATACTAAATTTTAATAAAATATTTATTAATATATTCTAAATGTTTTAATAAAAAATAAATTGATACTAATTTTTATTTTTGTTTACTAAATTTATCACAAAATAAAATAATAGCACACTAAATTGTTTTAAACAACACTATAAAAATTATTAATATTTTATTTTAACTTTATAAAACAAATAAAAATTAAAAATCAAATAATATAAATAACAACATATGTAAAAACAATTAATAATTTAATACAATAATATTAAACTATATATCATGTCTTAATAAAAACTAAACATTAAACAATATAATATTTTGTTTAAATAATATAATATTATAAACAATAAACAATAGACAAAATATTTTGCCTATTTTGTATATTGTAATGTAAATAAACAAAATATTTTGTTTGAATAACCTAAAAATATTAGTTTTATCCAATAAAAAAAAAATCTAACCTAAAAATTTCAGCGAAACCTACCTGGGCAAGGAGACTACAGGTGTCGAACATGACAGAGGTGAATTGGCAGGGCGTCGAACACGACGACAAAGGTGAACTGGCAGGGCGTTGAACACAGCGGTAGAGGCGAATTGGCAGGGCGTCGAACACGTCGGCAGAAGCAAACTAACTGCGTCGAACACAACGACAGAGGCGAACTCACTGCGTCGAACACGAGCTTCTTCAAACACTACCGCAAACTACCACAGACTACCGTGACTTCCTTCGGCTTCCACTTCGGCTTCCACACTTCTCTAGTGACGACTCACAATGGATTGAAGACTATGGGTTTTTGGTGCTCATTTATTAAAAAAAACCGAAAAAACCCTAAAATCGCGATTAAAAAATATTAACTTTTTTCAATGTACGAATTTGAACGAATTTAAATGAATTTTATACTTTGTTTTAAAGTTCGGCGAATTTCGAACTTCAAGGAAGAAATTCGACCGAACCTGGTGACTTAGATTTTCAGTGAGATAATGTGTTCTCACATATGGTGTCATGTGTGTTGCACTTTAATATTTTAATTATCTAAAGTGCAATTAAAAAATAAAGTCACTTAAATAATATTATTATTATTCAAGAGGAATCTTCTAGAAAGAATCAATTAAATATTATTTTATGATAAAGGGATCTTCTAGAAGGAGGCCGACCTATGTGAGAAATTTAATAAATAGAGGAGGCAGCCTCATTGTTGGGTATCGGTTGTTTGATATTTGTATTGATTGGTTTTGTGGAGCCAAGGGTTTCTGCAGATCTTTGTCTTTGGGAACGAAAATTTTCATAGATAGCATAACTGAGGGAGTGAAAGACCTTCCGAGGGGTTGCAGCTGAGAGTGAAGGATATTTCAGTTCTTCATATTTGTGCTTATTGGAATTTCATGACAGAATAATGGTAGACACAATAGAGAGAGCTTCAGCTCATGACTCTTGACTTCTATGTGCATCAATATCACAAGGAGGGCAAGGCGACTTACCTAGAAGCATTTTGTAAGTGATTTAAGGTGGTTTCAGATCACATATCAAGTCTGAAGCAAAATCGAACCAGGACTGCTATATGCCATGATTTTGTTAACCTTTGGTTTATGCAATGAACTATCCCTTTGTTGGCAGCACTATGATTGGAGTCATAAGGCGATTCCATTTGGAGCAGATTTAAGGTGAATTGTGGAGGTTGTGGGTTATATAGCAGGTCTGAGTTAACTCTGCCCAGCCCCTTCAAGATCCACGATTTGGTTCATTCTTCATCATTGAAGCATTAAATCACACATTAGAGGTCAGCGCTAGTTTTGGTGAGGAAGGGCGATGCATTTGAAGGTAACTTGAAGGAGTATTTAAAGAACTGGCAAATCAGGTCTGAAGATAAACCGTCTCAGACCCCATTCTTTGCTAATGTGCTCATAGTTTCCTATATTGACATCGAACCTTATCAAATAAGGTAGCGCCTCACTTGAGGGATGCAGGCGAACATATTTGGAGAGGAGATTGAGGACTAGCAGCTGTTCCTCATTCATGATCAGACCTCCTATATGGCAGCAGGGGCGATTTTTGGATCAGGTTGATTAGGTAGATTGAAAGCAACATTTTGTGTGATATTGCTTGCTTCTTCACGCATCAAGATGGGCGAATTATTCCAGGTTCCTTTTGGCAACATTTTGTACATTCTTTTCCAATAGTTGTAATTCTCCAAAGCTGTCCATTGTCCTCAGAAAATTCTGAGTAGTAGATAACAATTGCCTAGTTAATTGGTGAAGATATTTTGTATGAGTTGCTTGATTATTATATATGGCAATAAAGGACGAATAGGACTGAATTCAGATTCCATATTTGTCTGAAGTCTTCATGCCAACTGTTTGACGTAATGACAGCAAGCTATATATGCATGTTTGTGTGTCTAATGGGTGTTGAACTCTATAACTAGTGTCATAAGTATCTTTGGGGATTGATTTAGCAATTGGGGGTCATTTATAATTGGTCTTTCATGATAAATATATGTTTGTTGAACTCTATATCAATCTGAAAATTTCTGAGACACTCTGTCAGCATAACACGCAAACACCAAACCGCATAACACGCAGACCGAAAAGTCAGGTTATCAGTGAATATTCCTTGCATATTCAGTCAAACTACTGCAGGGGATATTTCACATTAAGCTTTGAAATGCTGTTCACTGTCGAAATTGCTCTTTGATGACTGCTGGGACATGAAGTCCCTGTGTCTTTATTGTCAGAGCTTGCTGCTACATATCTGTCCTTTGCACTGTCATAAAGTCTTTAGTTATTGTCTTTTGAAGCTGCAATAATACATTTCTTTCTCTCTCCGTCCCAAGATTTCTTTATATCTCTGTTGAACTTATTGGACAATGTTCTTGAACTGCCACATTAATACATTTCACGTCTCTTTTCTTGATTTGCTATGGTTGTCCCTCTATGAAGGCTGCTCTGGGACCAGATCTGTACCTTTCCTTTGTGAAGGATTACTGCAAACTAGTCTTTGATGAATGGGTTTTGACCTTCACTGTTGCAACCTCATTGCTTGTGAGTGCCTTTGAATGGCTTAACCCTGTGTTGGCTATGACCTGTACACAAGAACATCTTATCTCTGCATGAATGTTTGACAGTATTTTTTGATCTATGATGCTCTGTTTGTGAGATGTCTTTTGAATGCAAACCCTTAGGGAAGCCAACCCGATAAGGATTTTAGAGAGAAGATTTGTAAGTATGATAATAATATAATCTCAATCTTTTCTACCATGACTGCTATAAAAGCTTGAATAGCTTGCTGTAATACTGGCTGGTCTATTATACCGTGATTTAAGCTTTGAACTGTTAATCCTTTATTTCCACAGTATAACTAAAAAAAAAAACACTTAATCACCTCATCTGGAATATTCTTATGAATCATTGCAAGATTTAAGATCTTTGCTTATGAGATTTGAATATGCTTTTAGGTATACAATGAAGATTGTGAGCATGCAACAAGTGGAGACAAAGTAATGACATACTGTTATAACAGAGGCTTTTCTTTTCCTCGAGTCATGGCATGCAAAAAGAATGATATCGAGCTGCTAAACTCCATGCAACGCTCCCCGTACACCTGTAGCTGTTCAACTGCCTTTTGAGTCTTGTTGAAACTCGCAGTCCTTGGAGAAACTCTTGGGATGACAAACCCTAGTCTCCATATCCCGTATGCAAACCGCACCTTGGGGTAAAACTTAGAGTGAAAATCTTTCAAATGTAAGCATAACATAATCCATTTTTTTGATATGCAACGTGGATATTTTCCTATGTTCTCTTCTTAAACTGCTACTTCCCTCCTTTTACCCAAAAGTTTCTTTGACGTCTACATGAAATAAGGCCTTTTTGAGATCTTCCTCTTTTTTTAAATAAATAAAACATTATGAATGCTTTATTTATTAAAATGATATAACTTTTAAAACACTTTGAAATAGCATTTTTAAGCTCTTTTGATTATTTAAACCCCTCAATAGTTTTACATAAGACCATGAAACTTAGTGTTAGGCTATTTTTCACCTAAAAATGAAAAAATAGGTAACAAGAAAAAGCCCGAGTAGCAAGATATGTATTTGAGGACAAACCAAAGTGATGTGTTGGCGAATGAAAAAGAAGGGCCGTTGTGAGAGGAATCGCCCCTCTCCTGAAACAAGTGGTCGTGGGTGCCAAACAACAATTTGAGTTGCCACACAAAGATAAAAGGTGGAAGACAAAAACTATGAGCCGAGAATTGTAATATGGACCATGCCACAAACAATACAAAATGCCTCACAAAATGGAGATTGGGCTTGGCGAAAAATATTTAGATGTGCCTCCAATAAATTGCTCCGTAAATTCAAGCTAACCTCAGACAGTTGATGAAAACTCAGTTACCAAGAAGGGGTTGCAAGGTCACAGGTTTTGATACCATGTTGCACACCTAGGAGCCTAACCTACAGACCAAAACAAATGTCCACAAGAACAACGAGAAGCAATGCAAGAAGCTATTTCACCAGCCATTGAATTAATTGCATTGATGTGATTGATATATTATACAAATGTACAAAGAACCCTGTATATAAAGCAGGGATGACCAACAAACAAAAAATTAAATGCACCTAAATAATAAATGTTTTTACCTAAGTGAAACTAAAGTAGATTTGCATGGAATAAACATGTACACCAACATATCCAAGATACGACTATGTATAGAGTTGCTCAAAAACTTAACTTGGTCAAGTATAAAGTGAAGGGATGGAATAAATTTAGCTTTGGTAGTATTTTGGAAAAAAAAGGAGCTGGCCTTTAAGCTAACCAACATCCAACTCAAAATAGCTCATGGGGACACTATTGAGGAAACCCATCTTTTCGAGGAGTCTCTAGGGTTGCATTGGAAGGAGATTTAAAAAAAAGAAATATTATGGAAACAAAATCCAGAATCCAATGGTTGAAGGAGAGAGACATAAACTCTAATTTTTTACACAAGTTTTCTGTTAGACACAGGAAAAGGAACCCTATCTCTCGTCTCACGGATGAAAATGGCCTTTAGGCTTCAAAGGATGATCGTATAGGGAAGATAGCCTCTGAGTACTTCCTTTGGGCTTTCTTTCAACAGACTCTTGTCAGCGACTCTATTTTGGAAGAGAAATTGTTAAACAACATCCCCTCGACTCTTTCTATTGCAAATAATGCTTGTCTCCACTCTCTAGTCTCTAATGAAGAAATCAGAATTGCTACCTTCTCTATGGGTGCCTATAAAGTGCCAGGGCTTGATGGATTCCCCCTAGCCTTCTTCAAAGAATTATGGGATATTGTAGGATATGATATCACTATGGTGGCCAAAGACTTCTTCCAAATTGGTAAACTATTGATAAAGCTCAACAACATTTTCACTGCTCTGGTGCCCAAAGCCTTGGACCCTATAAGAATGTCAGATTTTAGACCAACAAGTTTATGTAATATTTTTTATAAAATCTTTTTAAAAATTTTCGTGAATAGGATCAAACCCTTTCTTGAAAAAATGATCAATATGAATCAAAAAGGCATTGTTCCTGGGCGACAAATCTTGGATGTTGCAGTATCTATCCATGAAGTTATGCACTCTATGAGCAGGAGTGAGCCTCCTTTCCGGTATGGTTCTTAAATTGGATATTTCAAAAGCCCATGACAGGGTTACCTAGGACTTGTTTAAAGTTTGAAGAAAATTGGGCTTCCTGGAATAATGTGTAAGCCTTATAAGAAATGTGTGACCACTATCAAGTACTCTGTTCTTATGAATGGGATCCCTAGGGGGTTCTTTGACACTGGGAGGGGAATTAGATAGGGGGACCTTGTAGAACACAGATGTACTACTGAGAGGAGGGGGTGGCGAATCGGTAGTACTTAATATTTCTAAATCTCTTGATATTTTATAAAATTTTAAATCTGTTAATCTGAAATTGAAAGATGCAAGCATGTAACAACTGAAACTAGAAAAGAAACAGCAACAAGATCAGAAGGCACAAGATTTTATGTGGAAATCCAACGTGGGAAAGCCACGATGAGAAATGCCACTAGGATCTACTGTCCTAATCTGGCCTCACAGTTGAAATGATTACAATTCTTTGGGCACCAACCCAATAGAGTCACCAAAACCCTTATGAGCACCAACTCATCTGCTGTTACAACATACTGATCTGAGCACCAACTCAGTAACAATTACAGAATAGCATCTATAAATAAAGATGTATGAAAGAAAGCTTATGATCTTTTCAGAAATATTTCATACAGACTTCTGCAAACTATCAATCTGAAAATTTAATATTTATCTTTGTGCAAACTGAAAGTACACAAAACACAATGGCAAATTGAAGTAATCTGTGTGCATCTTCGGCAGGATCTGCATTCCAACAAGCCTCTCCTGTTCTTGGTATGATCACATTTCAGAGATAATCCGTAACTTGTCTAAAGACTGCAAGTATGAAGAACAAACTCGAAGAATCAACTGTGTACTGGAAAGATAGATTAATTATATACTTGAATCAACTGTATGTAAATGATAGGTAAGACAAATACACAGATGCTGTATACCTTTCTCCTGATAATCACAACCTAACTGCTGCAGATTACAGTCCAAAGAAACACTGTATTGATGATGCCGTAAAACACACCAATCCCTTCGTCTGAATATTCTCTCAGAACTTTCTGTTACTCTCTTTAATCTGATCCACTACCTCACTCATTAAATATGCTCAGAAAAATCTTCATCGAACTGTCATTGAAAGAGTTTTTCTATATAGACAATATGTATTAATTTCTTTTCTTATCTCTATCTTTTTCAACAACACATCGCTTTACAACATTTTATATATATAACTTGCCAGTATTGAATAGTTATATCGGTGAAGAAGTTATAACTATCAACTCAGTTTAAAACCAACAGATAGTTTGTCAACCGATTACAACTGACATTAGTTAAAGAGCAGTTTGTTTTATAAAGTAACTCTTATTCTTTATAAAGAAAGAGTTCGATGATGTTATTACTTGTTCTAGTTGTCTTTTTTTTTAAAATCTGATTTGACACATCACTAAGACAAGTATTAGTTGTAACACAGTTACAACTACCAGGGGGTTGCAAAATCATAGACTTCAACAAATCATAATAACTCATAGACTTTACTTCTGCATACAATCAGCCCTTCAACTATATGAATTCATTCAATCTTCCATCACCACAAAAACTGAGCATAAGATTATACTTCTGTGACATCCATCTCACAGTATTGTGCAGAAACAAATAGAACCAGGTCAAAGGTAAAAGCAACCACTGTTTATTTGTATATTTTGACTGTCATAATCATCGAATGCGACTTCAATAAAATCTGAGTATGTTCTTTTTGAAACAGGGATGAAACAACAGCAACAGAGAAGAATACTATAGACATCAATGACAAATTTGAGGCTAACAGACCCTTTATCCCCTTACCTCTTTATTCTGCTGGCTAAGGTCCTTGGAATCTCTTAAAGGAATTAAAGTTGCCTCCTCCCTTCAACCTTCTGCTATCCAACAGTTTGTGGATGATACCATCCTCTTTGGAGTTGCTTCTTTAGTGGAAGCCAGATGGAAAATGTGCTTGAATAATTATGCTGATGTCTTTGGCCAATGTATTAACTATGACAAAAGCAACATTTACTTCTTCAATACCAACTTGGATGTGTAGAGGAAAATTTAGACGATTCTTGGCTGCCAATGTGTTGACCTTCCTGGTATCTATTTGGGCCACCCTCTCATTGTTAAAAAAATCTCTCTCCCTTTCGGGAAGTCATTCCTTGATCATCATCTTTTGAAAAAACTGGCTGGTTGGAAAGGAAAGCTCCTGGGCCATGCAGGTTAACTTCAACTCCTTGCTGCCTCTCTACAAGGTATTAGTGTTTAGTTCCTGTCACTCTTCAAAATTCCTAAATACATTGCTGAAATTTTTGAAAAAAATCAAAGGAATTTTCTACAGTCCGATACTAAGTAAAGAAAAAGAATGGCTTTGATTAATTGGGATAAAGTCTATCTCCCTAAAGGCCATGAAGGTCTTGGCATATAAAAAATTCACCTCTTAAACAATGATCTTTTATCTAAGATTGGTTGGGAGCTCACTTTTAACAAAAACATTGGAGTAATGAATGCCAAATACCTCAATTAGTCTAAGTTCCACAAAGTTCTTTTTAATCAAGGAATCCCTAGTGGTTCTTGAATACGGAACAATATACTTAAAACCTGCAGCCTACTTCTTTTGGGTCTCAAATGGAAGATTGGGAATGGTAATGCTTGGCTCACTAATCAACTCATTTTTATCATCCTAGTTTTAGGGAACTTTATGGTCCGGTTTGGGCTTTCTTTGGCTGCACTATCTTAGATTACATGAACGATAAGAAATGGAAAAATCTTAAGCTTTTCAACCAGAACTAGGATTGGTTTCCCCCTTTTTCCCAAGTTGGATTGTTTCTTTTGGTCCAAAGATACTAACTGGAATTTCTCTATCAAATCTGCCTACAATCTGTTGTTAGACAACACCAACTACATTGAATTCTGGCAAAGATTCTGGAACAACCAACTCATTCTCAAAATCAATTTCTTTTGCTCGTGGCAACTCATAACGAAATTCTCACTCAAGACAACCTTATAAAGCGTGAATTCCAGATGCCAAATAGGTGAGTTCTTTGTTGAAATGGGGAGGAAACTATTCCCTATCTTCTTTTACATTGTCTTTTTTCAAGAGATATTTGGGAGCTCATGCTACAAAAGCTTGGGATTAGTTGCTTATGAATGTTGACTTGTCAACTTTCTTTGAGAATTGGGTCTTATAAAAAAGGAAAGAAATAATCGGATCTTATAGTTATCAAAAGAAGCTCAGATGATGTGTTCATTGCTTACTCTAAGCTTCTTCTTGATAATATTATTGTCAGCTCATGGATAATTCCAAATAGCCCTCTTCGCCCAATAGAGATCAATATTGCCTCTTAGTGGGTTCACCTTCAAACTTATCTAAAGTTGATAACACTAAGAAGCTGGCTCATTTGAGAACTAAATGGATGCCCCCCTTGGCTGGTTCAAACTCAACTTTGGTGGCATGACCAAGGGAAACTCGAGCTTTGCTAGTGGGGTGGTATCCTGTGATCCCCTTCAGGAGCTTTTGTGGCTGGTTATGCTGGTGGTCTAGGTGTAAACACAAATAATGTGGTGGAAGGCATGGCATGGGGCATGACCCTTGTTAGAAGATTGGGAAGCCATTAAAAAGATGTTGGCATTGAGTTGTCATTGATGTCAATCGGTATTGCAGGCAAAGCTACCGGTATGAAAAATAATGTACCGGTATGATGAAAGACAAGTACTATTAGTAACTTCATTAGTATCAGACAAGATGCATGTGTGGGTGAGCATGTTAAGTGATAACCGGTATAGCTTATACCTGTCTGAAACTTGGCTGCTTGCTTATGATGAAGAGGCAGAATGTTATTGCTATCATAAGCCACTGGAAGTGATGGTGTGTTACTGGTGTAGTATACACTGCCGGTTAGCAGAAGTAGAAGGCCCCACCGGTAAAGGAATGTACCAGTATGAGTTTGCTGAATATTCAAGTTTGAACCGACTGTGTGTCGGTGAGCAGAGTGATTAACCACGGTGATGCCATGTGGAGTTGAGGTGGCAAACAAGCAGAGGTTGATAAAACCTTCATCAACACGGTTGGTGAAACTGTCTATCGATATAAATGAAACAGCCACAAATCATGGGATTGTAACTGACTGTTGCGGCTCGAGGAAGGAAGAATGATAGAGGAAGATCAGGGAGTAGTTGGCACCTAGATCAAGGCAAAGGAAATTCGATTCAGGAAAACCTCGAAAAGGAAACAGCTGAAGCGTTTTATATGTCGAGAGATTTCAAGGCAGGAGATCTTATTCGAGATTGCTACTTTTAGCAAATATGCGTTGGATAATGGAAACCATGTACAGATGCATCCTTGAAGGACAGGTGATTGATCCAAGACAGGTTGGATTGGATCTCATGAAGATTGTGTTGGGTAATGGAAACCCTAAGCGCTCAAATTTTGAATTACGTTTTGGCGGGAAACGTGTGGTTGAAAAGGAGCTTGAGACAGAGTGTTGTTGCTGCTGCAGAAGACAAGAGTAATTTTTGATGTCTGAGAGAAAAAGAGAAAAACACTTAAAGTGTTTGTGAGCAAAGTATTAATTTACAGGTGAAGTAGAGTAAACCAGTATAAGTAACAACCAGTGAAGAGTGCATTGAATATAGAGGTTATAAACCGACAGAAGCAGTGCCTGACAAAGAGTGATTGAGGGTGAGTTAAGAAGGAGGAAGACAATGTGAGCAAGGATTGAGAAAGGTGACTAGCAAAATCAAGTTGCTGAGTAGGAAAAGAGGAAACAGACCGGTAAGACTGAAACTGGAAGAGCAAGATATTATAAGGTTACAAAACTTCATTTGCAACAGTGATTTCATTTGTGTATCTGAGTCTTCTATTGTTTCTCACTAAATTGTAGCTTAGAGAAGGGGTTGTAGTTCCTTTAGGTAGTGGCCTATAAACTGTACAGGGGTTGGTGCTCCTTTGAGTCGGTACTCATAAATCAAGGGTTGGTGCTCCTTGGGTTGTGTTGTGACATATTCACACATCACCCCATTGCAAATGGCGACCCCTACTCTTTTTGCTTTTTGGGTTTGTTTTTCTAGGTCTTTTAGGGTTTTGTCTATTAGCCTTTGCATGTTGAGTGTTGCCAGAGGGATCACTAAGATAGCAGGCTTTGCTTGAGCCAGGGTGAGTTCGCCCCAAAATTAGGTTTTATTTCCTTAGGGCCTGGTTTTGCTCTTGTTGCTAATTGTGTCTTGTTTGAGGAGGTCAATGAGGTTTGGTGAGTGAATATCATCCTTGAAGGTCTGAGTTAAGTCAAATTGGTGAGTGATGAAGTATGGAATGTCATCCTGATCTTCAAATGTCCTGAAATTTGGCTAAGTCTGGAATGTCATCCTGATCCTGAAATTTGACTGTCTGGAAAATTGAAGAATCCTCCAAAAACTAGATTTTGCATTATAACTCTCGGAGGTCCGAAACCACTCTCAAACATCCTGACAGTATATATGGAATATAACTTAAAGTATAAGAAAGAAGAAAGATATAAGGAAATGTCACTTATACTTAAATGTTATATTCCATAAATGAATCCTGACAAAGAGGCTAAAATGTCAAATTTCGCTCCTGACCCTTCCAAAGGGTCCAGAGCGAAAATTCACCAAGGACTCAGGATCTCACCTAAGTCAAAGAGTGGTTGGGCGAATGGGCAAGGATATGGAAGGATATGCATCAAGGTGCGAGTCTAGGCCAAAGTCAAGTGCATTCCAAAGTGAATCAAGACTAGAATAGAAATTTCGCTCTTGACCCTTCCAAAGGGTCTAGGGCGAATTCCTCTATAAGACACTCTACATTGCCCAAAGCCATGAACTAGTTCATTCCCATGCATTTGTGAAGGAAAAACACTTATTTGGAGTGAAGAAATGTGAGAGATGAAGTCAAGATTTGAGCCTAAAAGAAATTTCGCTCCTGACCCTTCCAAAGGGTCCAGAGCGAAATTCTTAGAAGACACCTTTTTCCTCCTTGCTTAGACTACCAACCTTGTTCCTTGGGCATATTTGGAAGGGAAATGACGTGTCTTTGCCTTTCCAAGTGATAGAATGTGAAGGAGTGAAGGATTTTTGACCAAGACAAGAATTTCGCTCCTGACCCTTCCAAAGGGTCTAGAGTGAAATTCATATGAGCCCCTTTTTTCTTCACAAAGCCTTGAAGTGAATGCTAACTTGGACTGGAGGATGATCAGGAGAAGCCTAGTGAGTTATATCCAAGCCAACGAAGGGAGGAAAAAAGTGAAAATGAGCCTAGAAGGAGAATTTCGCTCCCGACCCTTCCAAAGGGTCCAGAGAGAAATTCATATTTCCTCTAGTTTTCTCTTTAACTTGACCAAGTTTGGAGCTTCTAAGGCATGGTTTGGAAGACTTGGATACATATTTACCTTGGAGAGGAGGTTTGAGGCGATGAAATGATGGAAATCAACTTGGAAGGAGAACTTCGCTCCTGACCCTTCCAAAGGGTCCAGAGCGAAATCCTCCATTTTACCTTCTTTTTGCCTTAGGCCCTAGAGTGACCTTGTCTGGAGCTAGTTTGATAGCGAATTGCCTTGATTAGGATGAAAGGAAGATGAATTGATTGCGTTTGAGGAAGAATTGGATGAATGAAGTGCAAAATCAACCTGGAAAGAGGATTTCGGTCCTGGCCCTTCCAAAGGGTCCAGAGCAAAAATCCTTATAGCTCTTATTTTCTTCCTTGTTTTGGCTAGGCGTTGGCATGTTGGAGGGTGGATGGGTATGTTCTTGCCTTGAGAGGTAGTTGGATGCTTTGAAAGATGAAGATTTTGCCTAAAACATGAATTTCGCTCCTGACCCTTCCAAAGGGTCCAGAGTGAAATTCTTTATTAACCTCATTTGCTTCCATGCTTGGGCTTCAAACCGTGTTCCTTGGGTGAAGAGTGATGGAATTTTACCAGCAAATAAGATTGGGATTGAAAAGATGAAGAGTCAAGTCTAGAATGAGAAATTCGCTCCTGACCCTTCCAAAGGGTCCAGAGCGAAATTTCACAAAACCACTCTTTTCCCTCAATTTTATGCCAAGTCTAGGGTGGTTCAAGGTGAATTAGGATTGGAAGTGTCCTTAGGTGTGACTTTGACTTGCTAGTGATTATCAGCAAATAAGATTGGGATTGAAAAGATGAAGAGTCAATTCTAGAATGAGAAATTCGCTCCTGACCCTTCCAAAGGGTCCAGAGCGAAATTTCACAAAACCACTCTTTTCCCTCAATTTTATGCCAAGTCTAGGGTGGTTCAAGGTGCATTAGGATTGGAAGTGTCCTTAGGTGTGACTTTGACTTTCTAGTGATTATCAAATTTGAAGGAATTGAGCCAAATCATGAATTTCGCTCCTGACCCTTCCAAAGGGTCCAGAGCGAAATTCCTAAAATCATCTATTTTCCCTTCAATGCAAGTCAAATCCTTGGTTTTTTATGGATTGGATGGGTGTGAAGTGGCATAACCTTGCCTTTGAAGGTGGATGGAAGTGAGAGGAATGAAAGAATAAGCTCAAAATATGAATTTCGCTCCTGACCCTTCTAAAGGGTCCAAAGCAAAATTCCTTAAAACTACCTTTTCCTTTCATTTTTATGCCAGGCTAAGCCTAGACCAAGGTGGGAGAAGTTGGGAGATGCCCCTAGGATTGCCCTTGAATGGATTGTCGCCTCCAGAAATGACGATTTTAAGCTTGGACAAGGATTTCGCTTTGGGCGAAATCCTAAATAGGTCCTGTCCCTGGCTATGATTTTGAGCGAAATTCTCCTTATTAGCCATTTTTGAGGCCAAGTAAGTGTTGTCAAGTTGAGAAATGGATTCAAATGAGGGAGTCAAGGGGAAACAAAGTGAAAAAGAATGAAGCTAGGTAGAAGAAGGTAAGCAAAACACGAATTTCGCTCCTGACCCTTCCAAAGGGTCCAGAGCGAAATTCTTCAAACTACCTATTTCCTCCTTGTGTGAAGTTAGGACTTTGATTCCTAGGGCATGGTTGAGGTTGGAATGATGTTACTTTGCCCTGCAAGATGAATTGAAGTGAAGGGGATGTCAAGCCTAAGACTTGAATTTCGCTCCTGACCCTTCCAAAGGGTCCAAAGCGAAATTCTCATGATCACCTAATTCACCCATGGTGGAAGCTAAAAAATTGAATCCCTAGGCTTTGTTGAACTAAAACTAGCATAGGATTACCTTTAAGAGATATTCAGAGTGAAAGAGTGAGGCAATTGAGACCTAATTATGCAAATTTCACTCCTGACCCTTCTAGAGGGTCCAGGGCGAAATCCTTTGAATCTCCTATTTTTCACCCTGTTTGAGCTAGGCAAAGGGCTAGTTGTGAGATTATGATCAAAAGAGGTTTGAAGGCTAGGCCTAAGATTATGAAATGATGAAATGAGTTCTAAATTGGCCAGGAATGCAAATTTCTCTCCTGACCCTTCCAAAGGGTCCAGAGCGAAATTCTTATAGGGTCTGCCCTCGGGGAGAATCTTGAGTAAACTTCATTTTGATGTCTTCTTGTTGATGATTTAAGGTAGAAAAAGCTATGTTAGAATGAATTTATTATGTGTCCTTGATCATCTTATGGTTTGTTTTGCAGATGAAAGAAAATTAGACCAGGACAAGGACGACCTATTCTAGTCCATCATCATCAAGGACACTCCAAATGCATGGAGGAAGACTTCAAGTGTTCAATGAGTTCTAAGCTATCCTCAAGGACTCCATTCTACCACATAAAGACCACAGGATGACAAAGAAGAATGACCTTACCAACACTTCAAGGCGAGGTATGCTACGGGAGAAAGAAGACTTGACAGTAAGGAAGCCTCATCAAGCACATGAGAGTCAAGGAGGTATATCATTCATCACATCAAGGATAGAGGAGGATCAACCAAGACAAGGCGTCAGACAAGGTGGCATCCCAATCACAACTCCTCCAGTCGGATTGGTCCACCTCAACAGGACCAGATTCAATGTATCTAATCTATTGGAGGCGGCACAAACTTCGGTGTACCTACCCATACTTCCTATTGGTCCTCACTCTTGGAATGTAATTTTCTCATTGGCTAGAGGAAGTTTGTTGTAACAAACCCTAATTAGGGTTTTTATCTTGTAATCCTAGCCATTGATTCTAAATCAATCAGAGCCGTTTGTTTGTAAAGGGCTCCCTATATACAGCCCTGGCTCCTCATTTGTAAAGGTTAATAGTGGATAGTTAATAGTTAGCTAATATCGAATAGTCAGAGAGTAGGAAATAGTTAGAGTAGAGTAGAAAGAGAAGGCAAAGATTGTTGCCAAGATATTGTTGCAAAAGACTTGTAAACTTCATTGAAGAAATGGTGAATGCTATGGGTCGATTCAACAATTTGCATGGTCTCTATACTTCTCAATTGATTTCATGTTATTAGGTGAATGGAAGAAATTTGTATGATCAACGGTGAAATTCGTATATCCATACTACTAGCGGTTTGTTGATTGCAGACTTGCCTTGCGTAGTCAACTGGAATCATTCAGCTTAAGCTTAACTTTGATTATCGCTTCTTCATTGATATGCATCAACCTGATGGTGTCTATGCTTGTAGCGGTGATCTGAACATCATAAAGCTTTCCTTAGAAGATCGCACTAACCTTGTGGAGATGATCCTAGCATGTCAAAGCAAGACTTAGTTAGAATTTCATCAAAGGTCATTCATTGCTCTTGTGTTCTTAGCATTAGAAATAGATCCCGTTCCAACCCTTATCCTTTTTCCTTTTTTCAGAATCAAGGGCCGGTGAAATTCCAATTCCAATAATATCCAAAGCAAATCAGACGTTCAGGTCGTCGAAAGTAAGTCCCCTTGTGATTCCAGCAAAATCACATCGTATCGCAAAGAGCTTATCCATGAGTAGAGAACCTACATAACAGAACCTTGAAGTTTCTCTGATTGATCCTTCTGCGATATCTTCAGCATTCAGGAACTTTATTCAAGAGAGGATAAGATATCTCTGGGTATTTTATTCTGTGTTTGGTCGTGTACAAAAGACACATCAACAGGTTGGTGCCTTAAATTTTTGTAATCAGAGTTTCATTGTGAGGCTGGATTGGAGCAGAAGATCTCCAACAACTATTCTCATCGAGGTTTTTCCCACTTTGGGTTTTCCTTGTATATATCTAGTGTTGTGTGCTGCATCTTTGCTTATGTGATATTTTAGTAGTTTAGCAAATCCTTTCACACACCTTGGTTGCACTATTTATGCTGTCGGTTAACATTCAGTTTGTTTCATTTATCGGTATCTTCTTGTTGAAAAGAAAAAGATCTAAATCACTAATTCACCCCCCTCAGTGATCCATTGTGTTCAACAATTGGTATCAGAGCCAAGTTACCTTGTTTTATCAAAAGCGTTCTCTAGCTTGGGTAGATCCTGTCAAGTGGTCACAATGGCAAGAAATGAATTAGCCTCCTCAAAAGCTCCTATTTGTCCTCTCTAGGTTGTGATGTATGGATGTCGGTTGTAAATGGTTATACAGTTCCTAATAATCCTCCTACTGATCCAGATGCTAAGAAGGAATATGAGAACAACGCTAAAGCCAAGAATGCCATTCTTGGTGGGTTGTCCGATAATGAGTTTGTTAAAGTCATGCACTGTTCTTCTGCCGAGGAGACCTAGGATAAGCTGCAAAAGATTTTGGAAGGCGATGCTAAAGTCAAGGAAGCCAAGTTGCAGACTTTGAGAGCACAACTTGAGGGCTTGAAGATGAGAGATGAAGAGAAGATTGTTGACTATCTCAAAAGGGTTGATGAAACAACAAACACCATCAAAGGGCTTGGAGAAGAAATAAAGATGAGGTTGTAGTAAAGAAAGCACTTAGATCCCTTACATCTAAGTATGATACAAAGGTCTTAGCAATAGAAGAAGCAAAAGATTTGAAAGTCTTCACAATGGATGAGTTGTATGGCTCCCTAACTACTTATGAGATGAGGACTGCAAGGACTGATTCTGTGAAGAAAGAAGCTGCATTCAAGACATCAAGAAAAGGAAAAGAAGAATCTGCCCATGATGCAACTGGTGAAGACTTTGATGACATCATGGCAAACTTTGTCAGAAGACTCAAGACATGTTCAGGCAAATATAAAGGCAAGCTTCCTTTAAAATGTTTCAACTGTGGAAAGATTGGACATTTTGCTGCTAAATGTCCTTATGGTGACAAGAATGAAGATGATGAATCAAAAGGTAGCAGATCATTTAGTAAGGATAGGAAGAAAAATGTCTACTGGCATGGTAGGAAAGGCTAGTGGAAGTAGAGCAGTCTGTTCACACATGAAGATGATACCACAGTTGAGGAAAGTGCCTCAGATGACTGCTACAGTGATGATGAAGTAAGAGCAAATCTTTTTATGGCTCAAGAGGTACCGGTACCTGAAGAAGCAGAAGAGGAAGAGCAAGAAGGTGAAGTAGATCTTGAAGAAGAACTCATTAGTGCCTTAGATGAGCTAAAGAAAACAAGAAGAGAGTTGAAGAAGGTAAAAAGGGCTGTAGCTGAAGAACAAGAGCTGTTGGAATAATCTCTTGAAGAGTCTCAAAAATCTATTGCAGATCTAAAACTTCAGTTGGAAGAGGCCAAGAGGATGTGTGAAGTCACTAGTACCAGTCTGAGTGAAAAGGAAAAGGAACATCAGAATCTAGAAGCAGAAATAGTGAAACTTCGGAAGGACTTGGAGAAAAGTCAGGAAGAAATAAAAGTGAGAAGCAAGTATGAAGGCAGCACTGAAGCTTTGGATAAGATGCTGATAAAACATAAGCAATCAAAAGATACCGGTGGCTTAGGCTTTCTAAAAGGTCAAAGTTCATAAAGCAAAGACACGTTTGATAAGGAAATTCAATTCACTTCTACAAAGGAAGGTGAAGAAAAGAAGACTTTCACTGTGGGCAAGGATACCGGCAAAAAGACATATGCAGATGTTGCTAAAAACCGATACACAAACCAGTATGCTAAATCAATGAACCGGAGACCATACTCAATGCACCAACATGCAGACCCAAGAAGGAATGCAAGTATTGATCATGAAGGATTCATCAGGGTTAGCAGCATGAAAGGAAGCACCCCCGTGTGGCAGTCGTTTGTAGGTTCAAGACAACCTAACCGGTATGTACCCAAATTTCATGGTTATTGTCATCGGTGCAATAAGTTTGGTCATAGAATGGTAGACTAGTAAATTGAATGTCAACCTTAGTTTTGAGAGTAGAAACTCATTTGCTGCATTACAAAGTACAAATATCACGTGTTATAATTGCAATAAGTCCGGTCACAAGAGTTATGAATGTAGGAGTAACATGCAAATGTCCTACAAGAATGTTTTAAGTACATGTTTTGATGCTAATGTGAAATGCTATAAGTGTCAAAATTTTGGTCACATAGCAAGACACTGTAAGATGAGAATTGACAAGCAAAAGAGAGTTATACCAGATGAAAAGTTGGAATCAAAACCGGAACACAAAGTGACAGAAGAGGAAAAGAAAGAAGAGAAACCGGTTTGGGTAGAAAAGGAGAAAATCAAGGCAAAATCTAGCCTGATTGTGCAGACCGCTCTACATGCCGAAAGGAGGAATTTATGGGTAGCTAACAATGGTTGCTCAAATCACATAACCGGAGATAAGAAAAAGTTCATCAAGCTTGATGATTGGAATGGTGGTTCAATTCGGTTTGGAGACAACTCCTTCATCAAAATCAAAGGCCGGGGTACACTGAATATTGATGGAAAGCTCAAGGCTCATGATGTGTACTATGTGGAGGGTTTGAAACATAACCTGCTTAGTGTAAGTTAGATGTGTGACAGAGGGTACAAGTTCTCATTGATTCTACCGATTGCCAGATAAGGAAGCAGAATACCGGTCAGGTGGTAACAGAAAGAAAGAGAACAAAGGGTAATGTTTACAATCTGAAGGAATGTTATGAGTCCCAGTGCATGATGGGACAGGTTGATGAAAGTTGGTTGTAGCACCAAAGACTAGGCCATGTGAACTTTGACAATCTGATGAGGATCAACAAGAACCGATATGTGAGAAACATACCCTAGATCATAAAACCGGCAAGCACATTTTGTGATGAATGTGTCAGAGGTAAGCAAGCAAAAGTCAGCTTTAAAACAAAAGAATATAACACCTCAAGACCTTTGGAGTTGATACATACAAACTTATGTGGGCCAACAAGGACAAGAGCATTGGCCGGAGAAAGATATTTCATGCTGTTCATAGTTCACTCAAGAATGACTTGGGTAACCTTCCTCCATGACAAGTCACAAGCATTTGAGAGATTCAAAAATTTTCAAGAATATGGTGGAAAATGAAAGTGGACACCGGTTAAAATGCTTAAGATCTGACCGGGGTGGAGAATTTTCTTCAAATGAATTTGTTGACTACTGTGAGAAACATGGAATTCGAAGACAGTATTTAGTTGCAAGGACACCTCAGCAAAATGGAGTGGTAGAAAGGGAAAATAGGATAGTGAAGGAGATGGCCAGAACAATGTTGAATGCGGCCAACATACCGGATGTATACTGGAAGAAAGAAGTTCATACTGCTGTCTACACTTTAAACCGGGTTTAGTTAAGGGTAAACAATAGAATGACCCCTTATGAGTTATGGAATGAAAGGAAACTATCACTCAAACACTTCAGAGTGTTTGGAAGTAAATGCTTCATCAAGAAGGATGTTGATGGTTTGGGAAGTTTTGATTCCTGGAGTGATGAAGGAATTTTCTTGGGATACTCAGCCAACAATAAGGCCTACAAATGCTACAACAAGAGATTGAGAAGAGTGGTTGAGAGTGTACATGTGAGAATAGATGAAGACTCACACAAAGGACAATCTGCACCTGCACCATACATTGATGAGTCAGATGTGGAAAATGAAGAACAATCTGAAAATGGACCAGTAGAAGATACACCAAATAAAATCCCCAACCGGTATGTTTAGAAGAATCATTCGAAAGAGCAGATCATAGGAGATAGGAATGAAGGTGTACAGACCAGAAGGAGATTAGCCTGGGAGGGTGAGCAAGTAAATTTCTGTCTCATGACTGAAGTAGAGCCAAAAACTTTTGATGATGCTAGCAAAAGTGAAAAGTGGGTAGATGTCGTGGATGAAGAGTTGAGACAAATTGAGAAAAATCAGACTTGGGAACTTGTTCCTAGACCGGCAGACAAGAATGTCATAGGTACCAAATGGGTCTACCGGAACAAGATGAATGAAGAAGGTAAGATAGTCCGACATAAAGCAAGGTTAGTTTGCAAAGGGTATGCTCAAGTTGAAGGTATTGACTTTGAAGAAACCTTTGCACTGGTGGCTAGGTTAGAGGCAATAAGAATGTTTTTGGCTTTCTCAGCCTACAAGGGATATAAAGTGTATCAAATGGATGTGAAATCTGCCTTTCTCAATGGCAATCTTGAAGAAGAGGTGTATATGGAACAACCGGAAGGGTACTTGTTGCATGAAGATGAGAATTTTGTATGCCGATTGAAGAAAGCTCTGTATGGCTTGAAGTAGGCTCCCAGAGCATTGTATTCCCAGTTAGATAAATACTTGAAGGAGCAAGGATTCCAGAAAGGGAATGCAGACAAAAACTTGTATGTCAAGGTAAATGGAGATCACATGATTATAGTTGTTGTATATGTGGATGATATTATTTTCAGTGGGAACAAGGACATCATGTGCAAAGAATTTGCTGATCAAATGAAGACAAAATTTGAGATGTCCATGTTGGGTGAGTTGTCCTATTTTCTTGGCTTGCAGATCTCTCAGAGGGAAAAAGGAATCTTCATCTCCCAAGCCAAGTATGCAAAAGACATGTTGAAGATATTTCAAATGGAGGATAGCAAACTGGTGAGCACTCCCATGGTTCTCGGTTGTAAGTTGAGCAAACTAGATGACTCACCGGAAGTTGAGCAAACATTATATAGGTCTATGATTGGCAGTTTGTTGTATTTAACAACATCTAGACTGGATATTGTACAAGCTGTTTGCATGGTGGCAAAATTTCAAGCTGCTCCTAAACAGTCCCACTTAAATGTAGTTAGAAGAATTTTTAGGTATCTGCAAGGGACTATCGATTATGGTCTGTGGTATCCAAAGAAAGGAGACTTCTCTTTGCAGGCTTATACTGATGCAGATTGGTCTGGAAGTATTGATGACCGGAAAAGTACAAGTGGAGGTTCTTTCTACTTAGGACACTGGTTAGTATCATGGCACAGTAAGAAGCAAGATTTAGTGTCACTATCTACTGCTGAGGCAGAATACATAGCAGCTGCTACATGTTGTTCACAGGTTTTATGGATGAAGCAGACACTGAAAGACACACAAGTGGAGATATCGAAACCTATTCCAATCCGGTGTGATAATTCAAGTGCAATCAACATCTCCAAGAATCCAGTAATGCACTCAAGAACAAAACGTATTGCAATCAAGTATCACTTCTTGAGGGAAAAAGTAGCAGACAAGGAGGTTCTAGTAGAATATGTTCCCACCGGCGAGCAAATTGCTGACATATTCACCAAGCCACTTCCATTGTGTCCTTTTGAGTACCTGAGACAGAAAATGGGAGATGTCCCACCATCTGGTAGCACTTAATGCATGAGAGGGTGCATGATTCAGGGGGAGTCTTGAATCATGACGCATTGACACAGGGGGAGAAAATGACCTAAACAAGTTGTCAAGGGAGAGATTATTGGTGTCAGTCTAAAGTTCCCTTTGCCATTGTTGTCAAAGGGGGAGTGTAACGAAAAAAGGGAATGTTGTGCTGACATCAATGCAAAAGGGGGGGATTGTTGGCATTGAGTTGTCATTGATGTCAACCGGTATTGCAGGCAAAGCTATCGGTATGAAAAATAATGTACCGGTATGATGAAAGACAAGTACTATCAATAACTTCATTAGTATGAGACAAGATGCATGTGTGGGTGAGCATGTTAAGTGATAATCGGTATAGCTTATGATGAAGAGGCAGAATCTTATTGCTATCATAAGCCACTGGAAGTGATGGTGTGTTACCAGTGTAGTATACACTGTCGGTTAGTAGAAGAAGAAGGCCCCACCAGTAAAGGAATGTACCAGTATGAGTTTGTTGAATGTTCAAGTTTGAACCGACCGTGTGTCGGTGAGCAAAGTGATTAACCATGGTGATGCCATGTGGAGCTGAGGTGGCAAACAGGTAGAGGTTGATAAAACCTTCATCGACACAGTTGGTGAAACTGTTTGTCGATATAAATGAAACAACCACAAATTGCGGGATCGTAACTGACTGTTGCGGCTCGAGGAAGGAAGAATGACAGAGGAAGATCAGGGAGTAGTTGACACTTGGATCAAGGCAAAGGAAATTCGATTCAGGAAAACCTCGAAAAGGAAATAGCTGAAGTGTTTTATGTGTCGAGATATTTCAAGGCAGGAGATCTTATTCGAGATTGCTACTTTTAGCAAATATGCATTGGATAATGGAAACCGTGTACAGATGCATCCTTGAAGGATAGGTGATCGATCCAAGACAGGCTGGATCGTGTTGTGACCTATTCACAGATCACCCCATCCCAGATAGGGACCCCCTAGCTTTTAGGCCCTTTCGGTCGTTTGATCTTGGTTTTTGTGTGTTGGTAGCAATCTCTTCAATCTCTCTGCGTTGCGGATGTTCGGGGGTCAGTTAGAGTTAATTTGCTTCTTTGGCGAGCGAATTCTATGAAGTCTAGGGCTAGTTTTGTCCTTTTTCTAGGGTTTTGCCTTTTGTCCTAGATTTTAGGGATTCTTGTTAGGGTTTCGGGAAAACTAAGCATACGACTGGAATTAGGACCCTTCAAGGGACCTCCCAGTAAAATTTGAGCCCAAATGGAACAACTTTCTATTTTTAGAAAGTCCCTATTTTTTAGGGATTTTTTCGAGTCCCGGAATGTCGTCATTTTGCCAAAAATCAAACTTACTATTTTTAGTAATGTCTATTTATAGTAAGTCATTACTGCACCCTGTCTAGGGATCTAACGCTGACACCTGGAAAGTTTCTATTTTTGGAAATTCAGTATTGGCAGGGTCAGTCAACCAAGGTGACAAGGATCACGTGTTCACAGACATTTCTAATTCCGGAAAGTCAGACAACAGACAAAGAAAGCCAGAAATGGGTCAAGTGCTGGAAATCCATGCCTAAAATGGAAAGCTCAGGAAAACACTTCAAAATCACAAGAGGTCAAAATATTCTAAGTCTGAGAGATTAAATGATGGAGAAGCCAGGGACAGAAGGAAAATCCATGAATCCATGGCCAAAGCAAAAATCTGCCCAAATGTGGAATTGGGCGCCAAAATGGAATTTCCATGGAGAGAAGGAAAATCCATGAATCCATGGCATAAGCAAAAATCTGCCCAAATGTGGAATTGGGCGCCAAAATGGGATTTCCAGGGAGAGAAGGAAAATCCATGAATCCATGGCATAAGCGAAAATCCGCCCAAATGTGGAGTCAGGCGCCAAAATGGAATTTCCATGGAGAGAAGGAAAATCCATGAATCCATGGCATAAGCAAAAATCCGCCCAAATGTGGAATTGGGCGCCAAAATGGGATTTCCATGGAGAGAAGGAAAATCCATGAATCCTTCACACTAGCAAAATTTTGCCCAACTATGCAGTCAGGCGCCAAAATGAAGAAGCCAAGGACAGAGGGAAAAATCCATGAATCTCTGGCCAGAGCAAAATTGCGCCCAAGTCTACAGTCAGGCGCCAAAATGAAGAAGCCAAGGACAGAAGGAAAAATCCATGAATCCTTGGCTAGAGCAAAATTCCGCCAGAGTGTGCAGTCACGCGCCAAAATGAAGAAGCCAAGGACAGAAGAAAAATCCATGAATCCTTGGCATGTTGAAAATTCCGCCCAAGCTAAAAGTTGAAATTTTGCCTAAGGCATGGAATCCAAGGAGTCAAGTAGGAATAAAAAGCAAAATTCCCCTCGGGCAAATTTTCGAATTTGCTATTTTTAGACATCAAATCTCGACAAAGTGTGGAAAATTTTATAGATTCAGAATCGTGGCAGAATTCTCCATCCAATGAACCTAGCTCCTAAATTTTAGGAGGATCCCTAAAAATTAGGGATGTTGAAAAGAAGACATGGACAATTCACAAAACAATGATTTCCTTCCTCAGGAGGAATTTCCGCCCGACCTTGTGGAGGGTGCCAGAATGAACAGGGTATGAAGAATTTCCTTCCTCAGGGTAAGGAACAAATTTCTTTCCAAAGGAGAATTCCTCCACAATAAGAAATCACACCCAAGGATGAATTGAAGATAAAATTTCTAAGGCAAGGAAGGAATCATGGATGAACTAAACAAGAAATTCCCCCCCAGGGAAAAATTTGAAAAATCCATTCTCGGGCATCAAATCACATCCAAATTTCAAAAATTTTACAGATTTGGATTCGTTGGAGAATTCTCTTTCTCCTGGACTTGAAACCCTAATTTGTGCAAAATTCCTAAAAAACAGGAGATGTTGAAAAATCATTGAAAATCTTTTCCAGAGCAAGGCAAGTTCAAAAAACTTCAAGAAAATACTTCCAGAGTTAGAGATTCTCCCTCTTGAAGTTTTCTCTCTCCAGGGTTTTTTCCACCAAGTGGCAGTCGAGTCAACAAACATTGAATTAATGAAGCATCTCTTTGCATGCAGCCGTCAGATTTATGGAATTATGACAGATTCTCCGTGCATGTCGTCATCACTAGGAGAATGATGGGCATTTATGATGGTGTCGGTTATATTCTAAGCATAATCAACATCATGGGGCACATTTAATGTGTTAGTGGGTGCTATTTTAGGCTCTTTAAATTAATTGTAAATGGGCATAATGGGTTATTAATTGCCGATTCCGACCTTGTTGCACCTTGAGTGGGGAATCTTTAGGGCAAACCCTAATTAGGGTTTTGCATGTGATCATGGCTTGAGGCCTATATAAGGGGATGACCCCCTCATTTGTAAAGGAGGAGAGACTATCGTCAGAGATTGTTGCTAAGAGTTTTTGAAGCAAACACTTAATACATTGTTCAATTGTTGGTGTGTTCTTGTGTTGTTTTTGGAGCTCGCATGGTCTCATTCTCTTCATAGATTAGATTTGCTTTCATGTTGTTAGACGAGCTGGATTTGATAGGATCGCTTGTGGCAAAATTCGTGCTCATACTTTTGGTGTGCAGCTGATCGTTGAATACCGTGCAAAGTTAGCTTGAGCCTCTGTTATGTGTATGTTTAACTTCGATTATCAAAAGAAATTGTTCAATTTGATGGTTTCTCTTGATGATTTGAAAATCTTTAACACACCCCCTGAAGATTGCATTGCCTTCATGTAGTTGTGCGTTGCTGGCAAAGCGAAGCGTGATTGGATTTTGCGCAAGTTATCCCGTCTCCTTGTTCATAGGATTAGATTACTTTTAGTCTAGTTTTCCTCTGCCCTATTCCTATTTATTTTCCGCATAATTCAAAATCCAAAAGATCCAAAACTAGAGCCTTCATTACAAATCATCCGTACAAAAATCCTTGAGCTTGCATAAGTTTCTTCAACATACGTAAGGCCCCTTGGGTTATCAACAAACCCATCAAACAACTGAGTCACATCCATGCACTGAAGGAACCTTGGGAATTAGCCGTTTGAACTTTAAGTAATCCTAGCACATGGACTAATCTTGATCAAGAGAGAATAAGGTGACCGTTGGTGACTTTATTCTGTGTTAGACGCAATCATAAAAAACACGTCAACAAATTGGATCTCATGAAGATTGTGTCGGGTAATCAAAACCCTAAGCGCTCAAATTTTGAATTACGTTTTGGGCGGGAAACATGTGGTTGAAAAGAAGGAGCTCGAAATAGAGCGTTGTTGCTGCTGTAGAAGACAAGGGTAATTTTTGATGTCCGAGAGAAAAAGAGAAAAAACACTTAAAAAGTGTTTGTGAGCAAAGTATTAATTTATAGGTGAAGCAGAGAAAACCAGTATAAGGAACAACCAGTGAAGAGTGCATTGAATACAGAGGTTAGAAATCGGCATAAGTAGTGCCTGACAAAGAGTGATTGAGGGCGAGTTAAGAAGGAGGAAGAAAATGTGAGCAAGGATTGAGAAAGGTAACTAGCAAAATCAAGTTGCTGAGTAGGAAAAGAGGAAACAAACCGGTAAGACTGAAACTAGTAGAGCAGGATATTGTAATGTTGCAAAACTTCATTTGCAACAGTGATTTCATTTGTGTATCTGAGTCTTATATTGTTTCTCACTAAGTTGTAGCTTAGAGCAGGGGTTGTAGCTCCTTTAGGTAGTAGCCTATAAACTATGCAGGGGTTGGTGCCCTAAATTTTTGTAATTAGAGTTTCATTGTGAGGATGGATTGGAGCAAAAGATCTCCAACAACTATTCTCACTAAGGTTTTTCCCACTTTGGGTTTTCCTCATATATATCTGGTGTTGTGTGTTGCATCTTTGCTTATGTGATATTTTAGTAGTTTAGCAAATCCTTTCACACACCTTGGTTGCACTATTTATGCTGCCGGTTAACATTCAGTTTGTTTCATTTATCAGTATCTTCTTGTTGAAAAGAAAAAGATCTAAATCACTGATTCAGCCACCTCTCAATGTTCCATTGTGTTCAACAAAAGATACATTATGCTCCCTTGGCTAGCCTAGCCTCAAGAACTATCTGAAAGATGCTAAGTTATTGATCTTGGTATTGGTTTAGGTTTGGGTTCACTGCTTTTGTTCGTAGATTTGACCTAAAAAATTAAACATATAAAAATCATATATATAACCTAAAATAAAGAATATAAGAAAATCATATGTAATACATATTCAATATTAATAAGTAATAAACTTAATATATTCAATATTAAAGTTTATATATATTTATTAAATATGAAAGTTAATATATTAATATTAATATACTATTATTTATAAATAAAGATAACATGTAAATACATATTGCTAATATTAGTATATATTATAGAGCTAATATATTATAATATATATGTTATAAAAGAAAGTTAATATTAATGAGTAATAAAGTTAATATATAATATAGCATTGAAAAAATTAATATAATGTTATGATATAATAATAAAATTATACATACACACATACATACATATATACATACATACATACATATACATTCATATACATACATATACATACACACATACACACACATGTATAGAAATATAGTTTTTTTAATACTATACGGATCCCCCCATATAAATTGCAATGCACTTGGTAAACATTTTTTGTGTTACTGATGATGCAGTTGGACACGCCCTCCAATACCAAAAGGATGGGAGGAGAGTGGACTTCACAACTTCTTGCCTTACAACAAGATGCTTTAGCCAATTGAGCCAAGCCCTTGCCCCAATTTTAATATATTATTAATTTTAAAAATTATAACTATTTTTTTAATTAATTGAAACATTATAAATTATTATATACTTACATAATTTTTAATTCATTTGCCTTGATGTGAAACAAACCCAAGATGATTTACAAAAATGCGAGCATTTTGTAGGAAAAAATGCTGAAATTCATTGTGGTTGTAGGAAATAAGGGTGAAATTCATCGGGACTATAGCAAAAAAGGTCGAAATTCGCTTTGGTTGTAAGAAAAAACATTTTTAATTTGTTGCTGATTTGCCCAACATCATCCTAGACAAACCAGTAGGAAGAAATTTGAACTTTATGCACACCTCTTGTCGAACCAAAATTGAATCTAGGCCTAGGCCAAATCGAACTTGAATGGGCAGGTCTAGGATGTCAACCCATAACATAGGAAAGATGGGTAGTTGATTTTATTGGTCTAACTCTATTAGAAGCTAGCAAGATGTATCATAGGGGAGAGGACCTAGTACTTGAGCATGTATCACTTTTGGTGAGGGTGGTTGATATTTTTTGATCCAATAATAGTACCGATGTAGTTGTTGATGTGTTTTTACGACACCTCGAGCACAAAATAAAATATTAAGTTTTCTATCCTCTCTTGAACAAGGAAACCTTTTATGCTAAATAATGTGATAAAGTAAAGCTACCCCAAGGTTTACAATGCGAACAATCAACTTTATATTGTGGATAGATTCAATGTATATGATGTGATTTGTTGGTAACACAAAAGGGACTTACGCTTTGCTAAAATGCACTAAACTCATTGGGAAAAATAAAAGACAAAAGAGATAAGGTTAGAAATCTAATCTAAACCTAAGGCCAATGATGATGATAGATGGTGCTTAGATAGATGGATTCCACAGTCAAGCTTTGCTTCGCCATGAGGAAACAACTAGCCAAAATTGATGCAATCTCCAAAGATAAGGAAGGATTTTTATATTGTAAACATTCGTCAAATACACAATATTGGTGTAATCCAAATGAACACCTGCAATTGAACTGGTGCTAAATTAGAATCAGACGATGCATTGCAATTTACAATCAACAAACTACAAATGGTATGATTTGGAATTCCATCGAATATCATCACATTTCTCCATTAGAATCAATGAACTTCAACTAAAATTCCAGAAGTAGAAACCATGCAAAATGTTGAAACAACACTTAAAGATCAACCAAATCTTCAATGAAAATCATGTATTAATTCCACCATAGTCTTGGCAACAATTTCTTGTCTCCTCCTACTGCTACTTCTACTTTCTAGACATTAACTATTAATTCTTTACAAATGAGAAGGCAAATCTGTATATAGAGGTCATGGATTACTATGAATAGCTAGGATTGATTACATATCAATGGCCAAGATACTCCAAGACAAATGCTAAATAGGTTTAGTTGTAACTAACACCTCATTGACCAATGCGAAAATTACAACATTTTGGACACATTTCCTTTGAATGCGGACCGATGAGAAATGAGGTTAGGTACATTGAATAATATTTGATGTAGTGCCACATGTCATTCGTTCCTCCTTTGATTCATTCCTCTTTTGATGAGTTAGGTTCAATGCACCTAGACATGCTGACTTGGCATCACTGAATTGATTGATGATGATCGAGCACCACCTTAGCTTGTACACATCCCTATTAACATCTCTTGATACACAACATCTTTGAATTGCTTGATGTGATGGTTTATATTCCCAAATTGCATCATCTTGATGATCAAATTTCTATCTTTCCTCTTTGATCATATTTCACTTTCATGTTTTGGAATCCTTCTTGTGGTGTTTTGCATTTCATTCTCATGTTTGCGAATTTTCCTTCTTCATGCCTTGATCATCTTGATGGAGTGTGAATCATGTCTTTCCTTGGAATGTAGATCTTGACTACATGTGGTGGAATCCTTTGTGTTCACTATCCTTGACATTGTTGTAGAGCAATCCCACATGTTGTATCGTGGAATGTGGATCCTTCCTTTGATCTTGGACTAGCTTGTAGAACAATCCCACTCACTCCTTCACATGACCTGATCCTTGTATGTCTTGACCTTCTCGAATGTCTTGATGAAGTGTAGATTTTGGTGTTGTAAGTTTTCCTTTTTTGTTCCATTCTTTGACCTTGTATTGTCTTTTGCACTTGCATCTTCGTCATGTCTTGAGCTTGTCTTTCCTTGGTGTTATCCAGTTTGGTCTTTGATTTCCAAGGTCATAGCAAAATCCTTTCTCTTAGAGTAATGCATTCCTTTGAGCCTTGAAGTGTGCTAAGTCCGGTTATTGTCCTTTTATCTTGTACATCTTCTTGTTTCTCCTCTTGCATTAGACCTGCAAAACAAATAGATAATATTATGAAATGAAAAAGAATGCTTAACAAGTCATACATCTTAAAACCCTCAAGTATGAAATAGGACTTTAGATTTGGAAATCTAGTGTTTAGGTCTGCTCCTAAATTTTATTTATGCTCCTAAATTTGCATTTGATTTCTGCTCTTGAGTGCTTTATCTCTGCTTGCTGTTGATGATTTGTGCTCTTAAATTCTGCACTCCTCTCCATGATTTTCTTGAAATCTGATCAAATTTGCATGTTGTTTAGGTCTGGTTAATTATTTTCTTTGATTGAAATCACTTTGAATCTGTTGTAGTTCGCACCATCTTTAGGTCTGCACTTTGAATTTGCCCTATCTTTGCTGGAATCCACACGTCTGCTCTGCTCTGAAATTCACTTGAAATCTGATTGGAATTGTTTTGTGTTTGATGTGATAAGCTCTTCCTCGTCTCCCTTTTGTATGCTCCATCACACACCTATCTAAGGTAGGCCTAATTCAATCTTCTTCTTTAATTTTCCTCCAAATTACATGACATCTTGTTTCAAGTCGGCCTTCATTACTCTAACTTCATCTCCTTTCACTCATTTTCAGAGGGAATTTAAATATTTCCTTCCACCAGGTTGGCCCTCTTTCCATATACATTTTACCTTCCTTGAAAAGGTATAATTATGAAGTCAAGTGCTCCATCTTTCAATCATCCAATTCACACTTACATTGATTTAACTCTGCTCTGCCCTGCTTATTAATACAAATTTCTGTCCTTATCTGCTTCTGATTTTGCCTTTAAATGAGCTGAAAATGAAATATAGCACTCCATATAAGGAACTGTAAATATTTAATGAAGACCGACCTCATCTCCTACATGCTTCACTTATTATCCCACCCTACTTAAACAAGGGATTTGCATTTCAAACTCAAATTCCTTCTTGTTGAGCTGATCTCATCTCTTCCTAGGTGGGATTTTGATGTTCGTAAGGACAACTTTGAGTGGGTTTTCAAGGGGTGTAGGAACTAAAAAGGGTGGATTTCCCATGTTTCCAATGAGAGCCCTAGGCGCATTTTAGGGGTTGTTAAGGATAAGACAAGAGGATGGGCAGATTTTAGGGGTGTAGTGGGACAAACGATGAGCAGTTTTGTATGGTATGTAAGAATTATGATGGGTGCACTTTCATGGTGCATAAGGACTAGTCCTTGAGTGCATATTTGAGATGAGGAAGCACTAATGAAAGGCGCATTTGGGGAGTGGTCTTGGACAAGCCAAGGCGGGATTTGAAGGTAGGTAAGGACACTAGCCAGCAAGGATGTAGTCAAGCGAAGGGCGGTTTTGAGATGGGGATAGGGACTATGCAAAGGCGCGTTTGAGGTGAGGATAGGAACAACAATGCAAGGTGGGCTTAAGTGTAGTTAGGGACTAGATGAAGGCGCCATTCCATGATGTGTAAGGACTAAGAGAAGGGCACGCTTTCTAGGTGCACAAGGACAAGTGCTAGGGGGCCTTGAGATGTTGTCAAGGACAAAAGAGCTGAGTGGGATTTCAAGTTGCATAAGGAGAAATGAATCAGCACTTTTTGATGTGATCCATGGACAAAATAAGGTGGGATTCTCACTCATTCACGGACTTGTCTTAAGAACAATTTCAAGAGTTTTAAGGAAAGATAATTAAGGACAAACATAGGCTATGATCTAAGAAATGCAAGAACAAAATTCTGGGCGCAAATGCAAGGTGTCCAAGGACGAAAAGACTAGGAAGGCGGAAATCCATGATGAACAAGGACTAGAAGGGCGCACTTATACTTTGATCAAGGACAAAGGAGGGCGCAAATACCTGCCAAAGAAGGGCAAAATGCGAAGTTCTTGGGTGAATTGATCAAGGACAAACATAAGCACTAAGGAGGAGATGTCAAGGACTTCAGCAAAACACCTAAGGAAACATCTGATTTGAGAGTGAAAAATCCTTGTTTGAGCTTTGAATTCCATATTTCAACAAGGATTACCCTTGTCTTTTGCATTTTATCCAAGGAATTTCACAAAATCTCCCCCATTATCCTGTCCGACCTTGACAAGGAATTTCTCTTGTCGGAAAATCACGTTTTTGAAATTTTCCTCAGTTTTCAACACATCATTTTTCAAACCTCAATCTCCTTGACCAACTTTTTGGACAAATTTGCAACATTGACAACAATTCTTAGTCTTGACAGTTGATCATAGATTCGGGACTCGAAACATGGATTATTAACTTGATGACACCCCAAGGACGAACCTTTGCACTCTAAGTCACCTCAAGGATGGATCGACATACTTCCTTCTCAGCCTGATAAGAAAAACTCTTCTCACAAACAAATGGCTAAAACTACGAAATAATTGCCAAAACTAAAACTAAGAAAAAAAACCACTAAGCTAGAAAGTGAAAAAGTGGGGGTCCCCATTTGCAATGGAGTGTGTATGTTTGCAACATAACAGTAGCCTATTGATTGAACAATAAAATACCAATTTTTATGTGTTTGTATATGTTACCTATTTTTCGCTCCTGGCTGAAAAATAGGTTGAGAGATGCTAGCATGAACAAAGGAAAGCTAGTGTTTACTAATCCTCTTTTTTTTTTTTGTGTTTAAAGATGGTGTTTCTAAGTACTTCTAGTCTGTAACAACAAAGAGAGAAACATCTCATTGCAAAAGAGAAGTATTTTATTCATATTCAAACATGCGTCCCACACAAAGAGCCGTGGGACTAGCTACGTGCATCCAGTGCAGAAAGGAAATATACATATATGTATGCACAAGTACAAAGGAAAAAATGAGGAAAGGCATGTCAAGAATGGAACCAGTCATTGCCTGAATGACTGGAACAGCTGAGGTACGCTCGTCGTCGCCTTTGTCTTGCTGCTCCACCCTGGTCCGTTGATGCTTTCCTTCTGATATCTGCAAAAAGTTGAAACAAACAATGTGTTAGAACATTTTGTTCTAAGCAATAGCTGGCTGCATTTCTGACATATGTACTAATGCACGCATATATATATATATGATCCCTACATGCATCAAATGCATATAACTCGCATCACAAAGGAATCTCGAAAAAAAAAAAAAAAATCAGATCAAAGGAAAGTCACCATACATATGCATTTTTTGTTAACAGGTTTGTTTCATGTGCAGGAAAAGGAAAAAGGACAGCTTGCTGGTCATAAAGTTCACTGAGATGAGTGGAGATGAATGCGGCTCCCACAAGGGTTGAGCCCAGCTCATGTGAGGAATGGCAAGGTTTTATACAATCAAATCATGTCAGGGCTGGTGATAAAAGGAAGAAGAGTAACAAAAACGCAAGTATGCAATCACATTATCAGCCAATATGCATGATGAGACTTCTTTCTTCTTTTTTTTTTTAACGTGAATAAGATGTGCAAATATCTACAAATGATCAACAAGACGACATTTTCTGCATCAAGCCTAAAAGATTTTTTATGATAAGCTGGAAAAGGCGTGATTGATCAGACATTTCAACAAATTCAAGTCAGCTGTGTCCTTGGAAATAATATTCAGATTTTAAGAGAATAAGGTTTAAATGGCAGCTACAGTTTTCATAAAATATCTATTTTTTTTAATGCACAGCATTGAATGGCAGATGACAAAAGGATGGTTTCTAGTGTTTGTTTTTTACCATTTTCAGTCCAAACAGTCATTCAAAGATGCACACAGCAGTAAAGTTATCAAAGGAGTACACAGTGGTCATGTTTCAGACAAGGATGTGCTTGAATCAGCTGGAACAAGCGATCCCTATGTGGTCATGCAAATTGGTGATTGTGTTGTGAAGAGCAAAACTGTATGGGCGACAAAAGAGCTGTGAAAGATCCATCCACAAAATATTTGCAGATTGCAGTTTGGGATGCAAATCTTGTCCCCCCACACAAACGCATGGGAAATGTAGGCATAAAGTTGGAACCACTGTGTAATGGAAACAAGCACGAGATTCAGGTGGAACTGGAAGGAATAGGCGGTGGAGGTCTGATCTATTTAAAGATCAACTATAAAGATTTTGAAAAAAAATAAATGCAGCAAAAGAGTGGATGGAAAATACCTTTTCTTTCAGATATTCAATTGGCTAAAGGCTTAGAATCTGCTTTGAAAACAGTTTTTGGAACTGAAAATGTTAAGGTTCGTGATTCTGTACTGTCTTCTTTTGGAAAAATGGAACCACTTCTTGACATTGGTAAATTTGAAAAGAGTCCAAATTTAGAGGGGAACTTGCAGAACACGCAGTCCTTTGAAAGCATGTCAACTGAATCATTCCTTAATGGCAAGGCTGAGATACATAATGAATATGAAATAGAAACAGGCGACACTTTCTTGCAATCAGTTGGAGATGCAGGGTTTTCAGATCAAAATGAATCTTCTAAAGGGAAAAGTAGTCCTGGTAATAAAGGAGCAATGAAACTGACTGATAGCAGTATGAGCTCAGAAGTTTGATTTTTGGAAAATTTTGTCAGATAATATCAATCAAGCAGTTGAAAGAGCTGAGATAAACAAAGTTGGTTTTCCTTTTATTGAGAATGTTGATGGTTTTGAACAGTGGCAAACATTTGAGGAGCATATTGGAGTTCTACAGGAAAATTCTTTTAAGGCATCAGGCCTCTTAGAACATATTAGTACAACCAAGGACATGACAGATTGTCTCTGGTACACAATCAGCATAAATGTTGACAAAGATGAGCCATTTTTTTTAAGAGTGATAAACTTCCTATTCTTGGCATTGTATCTCAAGGTTATGCTGTGCTGTAATTCATCAACAACATTCTTGCTGAAAGGGCTCGTGGAAATGTAACAACACCAAGGTTTAAGCTTGAGCAGCCTGTCTGCTTGCACCCGGAGAAAAATGATATCGCTCTATTAAGCATGACTGTTGGATTGCCGAATTCTGGGCCACTTTATGAGCGGAAGGTTGCAGGGATCACAGAAGTTACAATTCAAGGCTTCCGAGATGGTGCCCGAGATTTGTCAAAAGAACTATGGACTTATCAGGTTGGCTTAGGTGGAGAAAAATTGGAACTTTATACTGAAAGTGGTTCAAAGGAATGTGAATTGGTCATTCACATCACAACCCCCTTCTAATCAACCTATGACCTGGTACAAGACAAGAATACATGGACCACGTGAAAATGAACCTGTTGCTTTGGATTGAAGTTGGTATAGATATTTTGGTTCAGCAACTTTCTTGTAGAGAGATAGATGTGCAAAGAGCTGCTGTAGAGGAAATTCGATTACTTGCAAAGAGAAATTCAAATAACAGGATTTTAATTGCGGAGGCGGGAGCTATTCCACACTTGGTGAAGTTGTTATCATCAACTGATGCGAAGTTTCAGGGGCATGCCGTGACTGCACTTCTAAATTTATCTATTCATAGTAGTAACAAAGGATTGGATTGGTCAGTCAGGAACCAATATTTTTTGCAACTAGTATAATTGAAAATATTTTGTATGGTAAGGACAATGCAAGCATGGAGGAGATTAAAGAGGCTGCAAAGGCTGCTAATGTTCACTCCTTTATAGAAAATCTACCCAATGGCCACAATACCCAGGTGGGTGAGAGAGGAGCACAACTTTCTGGAGGGCAGAAGCAACGAGTAGCTATTGCTAGAGAAATGCTGAAGAGTCCGAAAATTTTACTTTTGGATGAGGCAACAAATACTGCATGAAATCAGAACCAGAACAGAAAATGCAAAAAAAATCAAGGGATAGAAGGAGGGGTTTCAAACATATATTTTTTTTATGTTTATCTATTTCTTCAACTTTTTCGAAATATTCAGGTAAAATGGAAAAACGCAACAGTTCGAAGTATTATTCTCATAATTATGATAAAGAGGGGAAGGATAATCCTGCAGTACCAAGGATAGTAGCTTACAGAAAGTGCAACAAATCACATAAATGGATTTTTTACAAATAGAAGCAAATGCCGAGCAAGTTCGAATGCCATGAAATATTTCAGAAAAACACAGAGAGAAAAGCCATGCATATTTCATAGAAAAGCATTTTTCCTTCCAGAATCGGTAAGGGATAGCGAACCTGCGCAGAATAACAGATGCAAGGTGAAAGGATCGCGCCCAGCAAGGAAGGAGTCACCTCGAATGCTCAGAAACGCAAGAGATTTCCATGGCGGATCCCTAAAATGGACCCGAAACTAGCAAAAACGCAGACAAAGAGCAGGCCGTAAGCAAAAAAGGAGGCCCAGCACTCATTTCGGCGCCCAAAACTGAAGAATGTTTTCCCCTTCGTCCCCAGTTTGAACCCTAGCGGCGCCCAGAAGGATGCAGAGCGAAGTTTCCAGAATTATCGAACAACAAAAGTGAAGAGGCAAATGGAGATTTTAGGGTTATGTTTCCCTTAAAATGTCTTCATACAAAATCATTTCTATTCCCTTCTTTTCCATGCCACGCATTATGCATGGAGGCCACATGGTAGAGTTCGCCATGTCTCCTAAGTGATTTTGATCACTTTTAAATTTTGTAAAATCTTTTGCTTCCTAAGTGATCTTATATCACTTAGTGCCCCCCCCTTGCAATTTCTTAGCAAGATAACTTTTAAAACTCAAAAAATACGCCCTCAAAGAGATGTAAACAAATGTTGTTTTTTAAAGTTTTTCTTTAAAATTTTTTTTTATTATTATTTGATCAAACATAGGTTTGATTTTATTTTTATTTTTATATTTAAAAATTAATAAAATATAATAAAAAGATTTTATTTATTAAAGTGTGAATCAACACTTTTATTAAATATATATTTTTTTATTACATTTTATTATTTAATAAATAAAAATAATAAAATTGTCTTATTTAAGTGATTTATTTATTTGTCACTTTAAATAAAACGATTCTATTATTTTTATATTATTAAGACCTTTAAATATAAATGAAAATAAAGTCAAACAAATGTCTGACCAGATAATAATAAATTTTTTAAAAAAAATCACTTTATTAGATATTTTGTTTGGAGATCAGGGAGGGATATTTTTTGCATTTATGAGGGCTTGCAGGCCTGTCAGAGACATTTCAGGGTCATTTATGTTGCATTTGTGGGGTTTTATGGTTGCAGAATGGATGACTTAACCTTTTGGCTCAGGTTTATCCCTTTTCAGATATTTTTGAGGCCCAAAAAGTAGGTTTTTTAAGTTTGCTCGACCTAAAATGAGGAGGTGGAGTCTTCTTGATAACTTTGGAAAAAGGCATATATACTGGGAGCCTTCATTTTTGTAAGGGTTCTGATTCATTCATCTTGGAGCAGACTGTAATTTTTTTGTTCTCTCTGCAAGAAGGGATGTCTTTGTAACACATTTTCAGGAGTTATAAAGCTTGGTGATACCTGTTTGGCAAGGATAATAGCTTGGTTTGCTGCTATACTTCTCATCTTTCTCTGTTACTGCATCTTCAGGGTTAGTCAGTTCTTTGGTGGTTGGCTTTTGCCCCCCTTAAAATTTACATTTCCTTTTGATGCCTTATGCAGAAACATATATACTACTTGCAGGTCATAAGCTGTGTTTTAATGATTAATAGTCTTAGGTTGTGAAAAGGATTTTTCCCTCTTAGGACTGTGATTATCCAGCCTGCTTATGAAGCATTGATGCAAGGGTCATGGGTTGTTGGTTAGTGTAAAAAAGGGTTTATTATCACTGTTGTACTGTGTGTCCTTTGCTTAGTTAGATTTCAAAAATACCATCTGGTGCAATCACCTTAGATTCAAATTTTAGTTTTACATTTTCTCCTCCTTACTCTTTTCCCTGAAGAAATTGTTAGTTTAGGTGCAGAATCTGAAAAGAACCAGCTTACTCTGGAGGTTCACTCCATTTTTTAGGCAACCCACAGGCCTAGGAGGGTTCCCATGTGTCACAAGCCTGCTGAGTTGATAGCTTAGCAAACAGGGGTGCAGGTTCAAGTGATAACAGTATATTAATACTTACAATGCAATAAATCATTTTGAATTTACATTGTATATATCATTGATTTGCTAATTTTCATGCAACTACTAAACAAGGCTCATTCATTGCATTTTCATATTTAACAAAATAAAATAACATTCTTAATAACTCAAATTACTTTTGAACTAATTTAACAAAATAGCTGCAAAATATTATATTCAAATTTGTGCAATTTTGTAGGAAATTTGTCCAAACAAATGGGCAAAACAGTCAAATCACTAGTTGCTTCCAAATTAATAACTAATTTACAATAGCTCAACTTCTTATCCTGTAATAGGCATACATAAAAAACTTTTATTTATATCATTGATCCCATCTCTCATAACTTTTGAATTTTAAATGTTCAAATTTCAAACTTCAACCACCAAACTTTGAGTACCTGCATCATAGATATAGCAGTTGTGAGGCACACCATTCGGTTTAAATCAAACAATTAATGCAACAAAACATTCTTGCAGTTTTCATAAATTACTTCTTGTTGCAGAGAATATCTGACTGCACAGAATAGACTTTTTGCTTAGAACATCTGACTACATACAATATTATCCACCTAGATATTTTGTTTCCACACAATATTCTCCATCCAGGTATTTTGTTTTCATTGCATTTTATTATGATAGTCATGCGATTTTATAATGTTTTATATGTCACTGCTGTTTATACATGGTAGTTTTACTCTCATTGTTGTTTATACATGTCAATTTTATTGTCACTTTTGTTTAGACATGTTAGTTTTATTGTCACTATTGTTTATACATGTTAGTTTTACTCTTACTGTTGTTTATATATGTTAGTTTTACTGTCACTATTGTTTATACATGTTAGTTTTATTGTCACTATTATTTATACATGTTAGTTTTATTGTCATTGCTGTTTATACATGTTAGTTTTATTGTTTAAATTTGTATTTATTAGGGTTCATGATTTCCATCCAGCTCTTCACCTTTCACAAGCATTAGTGCAAATGAAGCTATAGAGTTTCAAAAGAAGATTGTGTTTGTTTTGTTTATATCAACTTTTCAGTTATATATGTCTTTATTAATTATTTAGATTACATCAAAATATGAAACAACGAAATTGTAGAAATAGTTAATAATAAAGTGCAAATAAATGCCAATGCAGAGAGTGGGGGGTGGGGGGGAGGGGTTAATCAGCATATATCAAAACTTAATCAGATTTAACTACTCACTTAGCTTTTATTCTATTTACCAATGCACAAAAGTAAAGAGCTGAAAACACAAAAGCAATCACACATGAACACCAAGATTTTTACGTGCAAAACCCAAAGTGGGAAAAACTACAGTGAGAACTATCTTACTATATGATAACTAGGTTACAATGTTGTAATGTCCCCTTCTTAGTGAGGAGTAGTTCAGTGAGCCATTAGCCTATTCCGGAGACTTGTAGGCTAATTGGAAACAAAAATTAGGGTTTCTTATTTTCTAGGAGGACTCCTCGTAGTTTTCAGGGATGTTTTGGTTGAAGTTTGGCAGAATAAATCGAGGTTTCCTTTTGGGTTTTCTGTAAGCTTCGTAGTGGTATGACATGTAATCAGTTTAGGGGAGTTTGCATAACTTTACTATTTTTAGTAAGTTGATGTCAGTTTCATGATTATTGGGTTTTTCTGGGTTTCCTGTGTTGAGCTACAGGGTTCAAAGAACAGTCTTTTTGGAGTTGTTTTCAGGACTTACTACTTTTAGTAAGTGTCATTTAAGGTAGTTCTATTTTTAGCAGTTCAGTGCAGAACTCCAACATAGTTCAGTTTGATGGTTTTTAACACTTCAATTCATAGTTCAATTTGGTATTGATCAGTATTTGATTTGCAAGTTATTTTCTAAAGTTTAATATTTAATTATTATTGGTGGATAACTTAGGAAAGGGAAAGTACTTTTTTATTCAAAAAAAATATTAATTCTCCTAAGTCAGGCGATATGGATGAAAAGTGTTTAAGTTATAATGTTTTTTATGTGGCAAATTGTGGACCAAGGAAAAAGTTCGAACTTGGAGCCTAGGAAGGGGACTTCCATCTTGGGCGCCATATACTTGAAAAAAAAAGATCAAATGAAATATATTGCCAAATGTGAGTGGGATGAAATGACATGTGATTTGGGCGTATTTGGTGAGCATTTGCATTTGAATTTGGCTGGGCAAAAGTTATAAATAAGTGACTTGGGCTCTCATTTTCCATCCATGAAATATGTATAACAAAGTGCTGCCGGAATCGTGCCAGACTTGTGCTTCGAATTTGCAAGCTTCCTAGCCTGTATCAGTTTCATGCTCGAGATATAACACCTAGCCGTGGAGAGACTATTTCTCATTCAAAGGAATAGACAGATCATAATGAGAATGGATTGCATCGGTTGGTTTTCTGATTTATGTGTGTTTTCTAGTTGCTGGATGGCATCATGGCTGAAGCATATTTTCACTCCTAAGTCTCCGTGCAGGCTCTTGCTGATTTTGGGTATTGGCTTTGATTATTTCTATGCACTGGGCGATGGAATTTGTAAGTTTTCAGCCTCTAGTTTTGAGTCTTAATTTTTAAATGCAAATCGTACCTTTTCAACCTAGTTGTACTTTTTAGGGAGTGCATTGGGATGCATGCTGTTTGTTTTGGGTCATGTTGATGCTGTATTCCAATTTGTACTTGGTCGCTTAATGCAAATTGTCAGTTTGGGTGTGTTGTGGGGTGATTTAAGTGAGTTTTGAGTGAGTCAGGAGCATTTTGGTGTGGATTGGTGTTGCTGGTTATGCATTTCGAGCCTCTTGTCTTATAAATTAGATTTTCAAAAGTTGGATTTTGAGTGAGTTTTTGAGAGTAAATTGTTTGGCTTGTTAGAGGATGTTTGGAGTTCTTGTTGCAGTTGTCAATTCTTAATCAGCACTTGGTTGTCAAATTCTATATTTATTTTAATGCTGGGTAGTAGTACTAACATCAACATTTTGGCTTTATGCTGTCCCAGTGCATAACTGGAAGAGGTTAGCTTAGCCGCCTCCCTTAGATTAGCAATATTTCTTAAGTTTTGAAATGCCTGTAATGAATTGTAAAGCTAGTTAGTAGTACTAACAACTATCCTCTCAGATTTCTCATTTGTTCCCACTGCATAAGTGGAAGAAGCTGGCTTAGCCGCCTATCTTGAAATTGTAATACTGTCCTCCCGCTGCATAAGCAATTCAGTTGATTGTAATGTTGTCCTCTCGCTGAATAATCGGTGGTGTTGTTATTAATTTCCATTTCTAGTCCCCGTGCTGCACAAGCAGTTGGGTGATTGCATTCTTCAGTTCCTTGGCTGGTTTATTTGCCAAGTGATTGCATTGTTTTCAATATCCTGCTGTATAAGCGGAAGGGGCTAGTTTGCCGCACAAGTATTGTAATCAACTTCAGTCTCTTGCATCTAATGACCAGAGTATAGAACCACGTGCTGAAGTCATACCTGTCTCCTGCCTGTATGATGCCTGCATCCACCAAGCTCCTCTTTGACATGCCTCGAATAACCTTCAGGTGAGGGAGTATTTCGTTCTGAACTTCATCCACCTCTTCCCAATTGGAAGCTAGATCCTGGATGCGATCGATTAATAAAGAAGCTGACTCATGTGCTGATACCAAGTTCTCTACCAGTGTGTCAGCACGTACTGAAGCGTTTGCGATCCATTACTTTGCCTGAGTGTACGAGCTCTTCATATCATCATAGTCTTTCATTGATCCATGCTGAAGAGGCTACGGCGGAGTAGCCGGGATTTCACGGTTGAGTGGGCTAGTAAGGTGGAGAACATATTTCTTCCATTGTTGGTTCTCTTCCTCAACCTTCTTTCTCCTTTCCCGTTCATAAGCTAGCCTCGTCTTTAGAACATTGCAAGAGTCATCAAAATATTGGACCTCTTGGTCGTGGGTAGGTTTGCCCAGCTCTATGGTGATAACCTTGTAATCATCCGCGGTGACATCATCTCTAGTCTTCCCCTCTTTGGGTACCGCTATCTCGACGGTCCTGAATCCTGCACTGTCTCTCTGAATGAGGGAAAACTTCTTGGCAGGCTTGGGTGTTTTAACTATAGTGGGTTCATTCACCTTCTCCAAGAATGCTGCGGTGAACCCCTTGGAGCGGGTCTCTTTGGGAACCTTGGCCTTTATCCTTTCTCTCAACCAATCCGGAATGGTTGATTGCTCTACAGTGTTCCGGTAAAACTCATCATCTGCTTCTCCTAGGTTCGCTGGTATGCCATCCAGGAAGACTATAGGTGCTTCAACTTGGTCTCTGTCTGGGTTTTGAAAGACCTCTTCTACCACTGCCTTAACTGGCTGGGAAGGCAATCTTACCTCATCATCAATCACACAGATGTTCATCTCCTGTTCCCCAGTTGTCCTCTGATTAGGCGCAATGGAAGCAACACTTAGGATAGAGTGGCCTTCGCCGGATTCTCTTCTCTCACCTACAACCCTTTTCCCTGCGACCTCTGTGGAGCTTCCAATCAACTCCTTCCTCTTTCGAGATTCCACGCTTCCTGGATTTCGAACATCGCCGACAGAGGTACAAGGATTGATGGACAAAGTATTATTTACTCCCATTAATTCGTAAGTCAAGGTCATACCTTTGGCCTTTAACTGCTTTGTCTTTTCAGACTCCCACCACTTTGAATACTCAACCACCGACCTCATGAGGTCTGCTAGATCTGATTTCTCATCTTCTGTCCAATCTATTAAGACTAGGGGTTCATCTTTCATCTTTTCAAAGCCCAGCTGTTGAAGTTTTGAACTTTCTTCTACTTGATCAGCAACCCTTAATACCTCTGTCGCTCTCACCATACTCAAAGGAATTCTTGACCAGAATCTCTTCTTGATCTCGAAGCTGTCGGCTGCATTAGCCCAGTAGTCTTCTAGGTCTAGCCTGTGCTCAAATGATGTTCCTTCGATATTCTTTATCCTATGGAGTGGATCGAAATTCCTTCTGGCCTTGTATTGATAGAAGGGATACCAGCTTAGTTCCTTCTTAGCGGTAGCAACAGCTTGTGATGATGGACATGTTTCCAGCCCATTTCCAATTGTGAGTGAGGACGTTCCTGCCTTCTTCTGGTTATCCCTTTGAATCTCTATATATTCCTCCAATTGCCTTACAACCTCGAGCAACACCACTCGGTTTGTAGGGTAAGCTGGAAGCTTGTATGGAGGCCCAGAGAATCCCTGTATTCTGAGATAAGTGAATTTTGGATATTGGATGTACCAACACCCGAACCGACCAATGAATTCCATAGACTCTCGAGAGAGCCTCTAGTGTAGGCCACCTTGAAGTGTCCGAGTAATGTGCATTAGGAAGGCATCATTCATTCTTTTAAAATGGAATTTCTCTTCCATGTGGAGTTGGGGATAGCAATTGTATACTGGAAACTGGTTCTCCTTGTTCCCAACTTCTCCTCTACAAGTAAGACCTCTGTACATGTAGGTCTTGGCCAACGAATAAAACAAGTAAGAACTCATGAAGAAAGTCCTATTCATTTCTAGGTTCCTCAGCTGGCTGTCTAGGTTGTCGCTGATCATCTAGGCCCAATCTATCATCGTTACTCCATTGATTATCTCATTAATGAAATAATACATCCAAGGCTCAAATGGAGCTCCCTGAGGATTTCCCATTATTCTGTTGAGTAGGACAATCATGTCCCCAATGTCCTCCTTGATGTATGCTCATACTAGGCTCCTCCTCTGGAGTTTGGAGGCACCCTTCCTCGGCTTGTCCAGCCAAGAATGGTTAACTATGGCATCATATTCTTCTAGGTGGTCCTGGTATAGGCCGTCAGCTTCATCTTTCGTCATATACATTGTATTATGGTACTTCGGGATCCTGAAGGCCTCTTTGATGGCGTCATCGTTGACATTCGCCAGCACTTTTCCATCAGGTGCAACAATGTCTTTACTGATGGGGTTGTAGTGCTTGGCACATTCGACTACTAGCTCATTACACTGCATGGTGGGGAGGAAACCGGCGGCATGTACAATACCACTCTTCATCATCTTTCGCGCAATGGTGGTAGGCACAAGGTTGTCCAGACCAAACATTCGCTTCTTAAACTCCCTCAGATTGATGTGTCCGAGGTTGGTGTCGCTGATGTTCTTCCACTTGGAAGTCATCCTTGACTCTGGCGGAGCATCTTTGTCTACCTGGAATTTCATAGTGTCTAGGGCCTGCAGGCAAACAATGAAATTTTAAAGTTAGAAAATGATTTGCAAAATTTTGAAAATTACCAGACTGCGAAATGGCTAAGTGTTGGAAAATTTTCCATTTTTTATTCTCATACTTAGCCATAAAAATCGAATTTTCACCTTAAAACCCTCAGTCTTAAGGCTGGTTTTGGTTACCACCAAGGGTCAAAACTTTGAACAAAAATTTCATACTTAGCCAAAAAAAATGAATTTCTTCCTCCAAAATTTTCGAAAAAAATCATTTATTAAATTCTGTAAAATATTCAGAAAATTCACAATTTTAATTTCACCTCTGACTTGCATAGAAGTAAGGCAAGAATTTTCTCCAAAATATTCAGGAAATCCAGAAAAGTTTGGATGATTCTTCCTCATACTAGTTGCCTTTCTCCAGAAATCTGTAAACCTTTTGCCAAAAAATATTATCCAACTTCCAGTAATATTTAGAATTTTCCCCAGATGATCTTCAAACTGACATTCTTTACTAAGCTCTCCTTAGTAACTCAGAATTTGTTTGTGAAATAGTGAAGTTTGTAATGAAGTATTTGTAGACAAAGCTTAACTCTTCAAGTAAAAACCTAAAATCATCCAACTCGCACTTCTAATTTAAAAGAAAAAAACTTTCCATTTTGATTTAAGTTTAAAGATATTCATCAATTCTCCAATATTCTCTTTTAAAAAAGAGTTTCCATTTTGAATTAATATCTCAATAAACTTCCAATATTCTTTCAATATTCTCTTTTTCCAAAAAAACTTTCCATTTTGAATTAATATATCAATAAACTTCCAATATTCTTTCAATATTCTCTTTTTCCAAAAAAAACTTTCCATTTTGGATTTAATTTTGAAACCTCAGTGGATTTTGTGACATCACTGACATCTTGTTGATTTTGGGTGGATTTTTTTTTTTTTTTAATTTTATCTCCATTTTTCTCCAGGTTCTGGCGGACTTTGCCTACCTCTCCAAGGTATGGCGGAGTTTAGAGGGCCTTCCCATGTTTACGGTGAACTTTGGAGCATCTCCTTCATAGGGCGGACTTTGGGCATCCCTCCTCTTTGGCGGACTTCAAGCACCTCTCCCACCTCTTTGAAGATCTTGGGCGGACTTTGGAAGGCTCTCCACCTTGGGCGGACTTTGGAAGGCTCCCGTCATAGCTCTCTTCAAGGTGAAAATTTGGCTAAGGCATGGGGCGGGCTTTGGAACACATCCCCTAGGCGGACTTCTAAGACATCCCCAACACTTGGCAAGCTTGGGCGGACTTTGTTGTTAGCTCCCACATGACCTCCTAAGGTGTGGCGGACTTTAGACTTGGCTCCATGATAGCCCCCTTACCTTGGGCGGACTTTGGAGAGTGCTCCTTCATGGCCTCCAAAGGCATGGCGGACTTTAGACTTGGCTCCATGATAGCCCCCTTACCTTGGGCGGACTTTGGAGAGTGCTCCTTCATGGCCTCTTAACCTTTGTTAGCCAGACTTAGAGGATTCTTTAGAAAAATTTCAAATTTTCACAGCTTAATCAAATTTAACTGGATTAACTTGAAATTTGAAATCCATGCCTAGGTGGATCATCTGAGGCATTAAAAAGCCTAAAATCTAGGGATTTAGCTTTTTAGGTCAAAACTTTGAAATTTTGAGTTCCGGTCGAAGCTAGTCAGTGGTGCAAGTGTAAACCCTATGTCCGCATCCCGAAAAAGCAAAAAGCCTAAAATCTAGGGATTTAGCTTTTCTAGGACAAAACTTGGAATTTTTGAGTTCCGGTCGAAGCTGGTCAGTAGTGCAAGTGTAAACCCTAGGTCTGCATCCTGAAAAAGCAAAAAGCCTAAAATCTAAGGGATTTAGCTTTTCTATGTCAGAACTTGGAATTTTTGAGTTTCGGTCGAAGCTTGTCAGTAGTGCAAGTGTAAACCCTAGGTCCACATCCCGAAAAAGCAAAAAAGCCTAAAATCTAGGGATTTAGCTTTTCTAGGTCAGAACTTGGAATATTTGAGTTCCGGTCGAAGCTGGTCAGTAGTGCAAGTGTAAACCCTAGGTCTGCATCCCGAAAAAGCAAAAAGAGCAGACATCCCTAAAAAATAGGAAAAACTTTCTAGAAATAGCCATACCGGGGATCGGGCTGAAAATGCCAAAAACAAAACTTCCTAAAAAATAGGAAAAAGCAAACAAGCAAACTTTCTAAAAATAGAAAATTGTCCAAATTTGTCCAAATTGATTGCGATCTTCATCCTTTGGCCTTTCTAAGCACTCTAGTGGTGTTCATACTCTGGGATCACATGGCTTGCAAAAACTAACTTTCAATCATCAGGGCCTGAAATGCTCTGAACTGGACAAGGCTTGGTGAAACTGCAACAAAAGGTCATAGGACACTAACAAAACCCTAGAAAGCAGGAAAATCAGAGGGTCCCCTTTTGCAATGGGGCGATGTGTGAAAAAGGTCACAACATCTGGCAACTCTACGAGAGGAATGTTCCTGGATATTCCTAGGATGAAACCCATTTTGAACATTTTGAATCCAAAATTAATTATAACTAACTTACCTGTTGGCTTGGAAGGGCATTCAAAAGAGAAAGACGAATCCTAAGTTGTATCAAGATCTTTCATCCTTCAATTATAAGTGTGTGCAAAATGCATTCATTCCCGTCTCTTAAGATCATTATGACTCTTTGGTTCCATCATGGCAAGTCGCATAATTTTAAGTGCTTTGCCTGAACTCCAAAAGCATCCTTGGATAGAGCCTCGCTGCCAGTGAGCGTCCATAGCCCCGGCGAGGTTATCTCTATAATCTCACGGAGATTGCTCTACTTCCGGCGATTTATACTTTGATTTGAGGGATACACCTATAGAGATTTCCGCACACCCAAAGGCCAAGTGTTTTGATTTTCTTCTTTTCTTTCTTTTACTCTTTCTTGATATTCTTTTCTTTTCTTTTCACATACTTCCACACTTTGGCTTGTAAGCAATGAAGCTTACCATGGGTTTGAGCATTATAGTGGCACTGAAGTAAGACTTTTGACAAATTTCTTTATGTTTTCTTGCCATAACTTCACTGCAGGAGACCAAACTGACTTAGAGGATTCTTTAAAGTGTACAAGATGTAATGACCAAAAGACTCAGTATCGAGATACAACTGATGATTCCCTTTCTAGTCAAATGCTCGCCCTGACTTCGAGATACTTTAGAAATAATTAATCTAAAATTTAAAACCTCTTCACGAATATCCATCAAAGGCATACCCCAAACATAGCTTAGCGGGGTCAAACCAATGTGTGCATGTTAAGCAACATCACCTTCTTGCCAATGGGAATCCTCCTTTATTACTAAACTAAAGCACGCGGAAGCAAGCGAAAGCAAAACAACTAAGCTAACAAAAGCAAACTATTCTATAAAAACGACTAAACTAAGCACACACCCAAAGCAAAACTACCCTAGTTATGTACAAATGAATTCCACCATGGAACTCAAGTCATGAAATAATGTTTCAAGAATTGCCCATTAACAGGCAAAGGAATGTCATCACCTGTCAAGGTTTTTAACCTGAAAGCGTTCTCTCCTAGTATCTTGGCAATTTGGTATGGTCCCTTCCATAAGCAATCGAACTTGTTATGATCTCCTTTTCGTTCATGGGGTTTATCCCAATACAGCACCAAATCCGAGATTCTGAAAGCTTTCTAGTGGCTCGTCTATCAAACCATCTTTTGACTGTCCCTTGGTACTTGGCAAACTTCTCCAGGGCTTGATCTCTCTGTTCTTCTAGAAAAAGTAGTTGGGAGAGACGAATTTGGACTCGCTCTTCTGGATCTAAAAATTCTTGCATGAACTTCAGGGTCGGGATCCTTAGTTGGATAGGGAAAATCGGGTCCTGTCCATAGACCAGATGGTATGGGGAAGTACCTAAAGATTTCTTAGCTCTTGTTCTGTCTGCCCGTAGGGCGAACCTCAATTGTGTATGCCAATCTTTTGGGTTCTTATCAAGCAACTTCTTAATCACATTAAGCAATTTTTTGTTGGTTGACTCTACCAGTCCATTACCCTAGGGGTAGTAATTCGAAGAAAATTTCAACGTGATGCCATAATCGAATGCCCAGTTGGAAAGCTTCAGAGAAGTGAAGGCGGAGCCATTATCGCACATTAGAGCGTGAGGGCATCCAAATCTGGTGATAATGTTCTCCTCAAGGAATTTGATTACTGTATCTGTTGTACAGGTTTTTAATGCTTGGGCTTCAGACCACCGGGTGCAGTAATCGGTTGCTGTCAAGATGTATTTGTGTTCTGTTAATGATGGTGGGTTTATTGCTCCAATAAAGTCTAACCCCCACATGGCGAATGGTCTTACCTCTGTGATTGGTTGTAATGGCATTGTAGGGTTCTTTTCTCTACTAGCGGCAACCTGACAAATGTGGCATGTCTTCACGTGTTCATAGGCATCCTTAAAAACAGTAGGCCAATAATATCCTGCTCTTAAGATTTGAAAGGCAGTGGGTTGGCTCCCTCCATGGCCTGTTCCAAACCTAGAGTGGAAATGCTCTATTATTCTCTTAGCTTCGTCGTATCCAACACATCGAAGGTATATACCTTCATGATTTTTTCTGTAGAGCACTGATCCTTGGAGCATATATCGCTGGCACTTGAGTCTGAAGGCTCGTTTCTGTGCAGAATTGATGGGGGCGGGGTATCTATGATCCGTTAAATAGGACATGATATCATAGTACCATTCTTTTTGAGAGACATCAGTCAAGACATATGTTTGTTGTATTAGTCCAGGTCCTTCGACTGCCATAGCCTGTGCTAGAGCTTGTCCCCAGACTAATTTCATTGGTTGTAACTCTACATCATATTCTTGGATGGTGGCGACCCACTTTCCTCGCCTTTCCCCTAGTTCGTTTTGCATCAGGAGAGTCTTTACCGTGATATCGGGCACGATGGCGAAGATCTTACTCTGCAAAATATAGTGTCTAAATTTCTTGACAGCCTTTACTAAAGCATAAGCCTTCTTTTCAACACTTGGATATCTTAATTCTGCATCTTTGAGAGGTGAGCTCATAAAGGCTATAGGATGCTCTTCCTTTTCCTCTGTCCGCTGCGTGAGTATTACGGCACACAAATGTTCAGATGCAAAGGAGTACAGGTAGAATGGCTTAGTATAATCTGGACTGACCAAAACTAGTGCGTCGGCTATAGCCAACTTGATGTCTTCAAATGCTTTCTTTGATGACAGCGTCCATTCCATCTTTGCACCTTTTTTCAACATCTCATTTAAAAGTTTTACTATCTCGGCAAAACCGGTGATAAATTTTCTGACGAAATTAATCTTGCCGAAGAAAGACCTCAGCTCCTTTTGGCTGGATGGTAAATTGATCCTTGAAATAGCATCAATACGCTCAGGGTCAATCAATATACCCTTCTCTGTGATCAGGTGTCCTAACAACTTGCCTTCGGTGACCCCAAATATGCATTTCTTTGGATTTAAGGAAATCCCATACCTTCGGCATCTCTGGAATATCTTCCTTAGGTCTTTTACGTGACTTTCTCTTTCCTTTGAGAATACAGTAAGATCATCCATGTAGATGATTATACTTCTCCCAATCAGCTCCTTGAAGGCGATATCGATAGCTCTCTGAAATGTAGCTCCAGCGTTGATTAGCCCAAAAGGCATTCTTTTGTAAGCAAATGTCCCCCATTTTGTGGTGAATGCGGTTTTCAACCTATCTTCATATTCCACAAGTACCTGATTATAACCTGAGTATCCGTCCAGAAAGGACATCATCTGTGAACCGTTCACAATTTGTAAGACTTCGTCGAGGGATGGCAGGGGGTAATTGTCTTTTTCAGAGTCTTTATTCAAATTTCGGAAATCCACGCACTGCCTAATTTCCCCACTCTTCTTCCTGACTGGGACCAAGTTGGCAACCCATGTCGAATGGTGTATTGGAAATATGATCCCTGCTGTCAACAACTTTTTAACTTCTTGGTGTATAAGAGGTTCCAGTAACGGGTTGACTAGCCTCTGGCGTTGCCGGAAAGGTTTACTGTCCTGTTTGAGAGGGATTGTATGGGTAATGATAGAAGTATCATAGGTCCTTATGTCCTCATAGCTCCAAGCTATGATATCGGAGTATTCTTTTAAAGCTTGAATTATTCCAACCCTTTCTTCTGGTGTACAGATTTTACCTATGTACACATTTTTGGCATTGTCCTCAGTCCCCATATTGACTTTCTCGAATTGGTCTCCATTGGTCTTTTGGCCTTTTATCTCGTTGATTTGGTCTTGATCATACATTCTTTCCAACTGTATCATTCCTTTCGGGATAAAATTTGTTTTCAAGTTCCAAATGCCGTCATCATCCAATTCTGCTTCTTCCATTTCCTCATCATCAATCATTTGGGCTGTAAATATGTCTGAGCTTGTTAGGAATTCTTGGATTTGACCATCGTCTTCAAACACTTGAAAATTCGTGATGTTATCCGGAATTGAGGGATTCAGTGACAATTCTATGGACAAATGATCCATGTTTCCTATGGTTAGAGGTTCCAGTGAATTGGCTGCTTGAGCTAACGTGTTTGCAATCTGGTTATCTGCCCGCCCTATTGACCGGATGTTGAAGGCATCGAAGCTTTCCAGAAGGTCCCAGACTCTGTTACGGTAATGGGACAACCTCTTATCATGGCAAACATATTGCTTCCTTACTTGCTTGGCTACTATCTCTGAATCACCATAGGCTTGTACAATTTTAGCCCCCTTACTTATGGCGAACAATAATCCATGAACTAGTGACTCATACTCAGCTACATTGTTCGTGCATGGGAATTGGAGTCGACGAGCTATAAGAAACATTTCTCCATCCAGACTGGTTAACTTGAAACTAATTCCTGCCCCTTTCTTGGAATAGGATCCGTCAAATCTTAGGATCCATGCCAGCTCTTCATATTGAGACCATGCTGAAACTTGCTCTTCCCCTTCCTCCTGTAGGAGTGGTGGAGTTTGGATTTCCATGGTATTTTCGTTAATTTCTTCTAATATTTGGCTAATCTCACCTTCAACCTCTTGTTTGATTGTACGATAGGATGGTGAAGTTTGTATTTCAAAGTTACGCCTCCGATGATCTTGCAATTGATCTTCTTCCATATTTACCTCTATATTTTGCTGAGACTCATGCCTTTGAATTTGTCTACTCTCGGTGTCACTTCTAGGATCTGCAAACTACTGCAGCATCCGACGAATCCCTGCGATTGCCTTGTGGCATTCTTTACAAGTAAATTCTGAATGTGATGTGTCGTGAATTCGACACCAATTGGTTAGCAGCAGCTCATGAATTTTGCTCCTCATTTCTGCCCTTTGACATACATTCGTCCATATGAATTCCTTGAAACTCTCGAACAATCTTTTCTCTTTCCTTGGGTCGTCAATTATTGTGAAGTCACCTCCGTTTCCATTTGCTTCCCCTATGGAGGAGGCTTGTAGTGTTAAAACTTCATTTATCCTAGGTGTATAGGACCCTAAGTCCGTTTCAAGGAATAATATCTCATTATTTTCTCCATATTTCGTGATCATCAGCCTGAGCCTTGGAGTACTATCAATTGTGATTTGATTAGGAACCCCTTTACATGGCAACCACATGTGAGAGAAGTCAGTGGAAATGTATCCATTTAGTCTTCTGGACCAATCCCTACTTAGCAACATACCATATCCATCTGGGATGTCTACGACAGAGATATCAATACAACTTTGCACTCTTGGATCGGCTGCCAACTACATGTGAATATTGTTGAGCTCTCCCATCACGGGTACCTCAGTCTTGTCTAGCTGTGTAACTTTCTTATTCGTCCTTGCCGGAACCAGTCCTAATCTCTGACAAACGGCAAGTGGCATTACATTGCTAGAGGCACCAGAGTCTACTAGGCAATTGTGCAGCATTTTACCGAATATTCTTACTGACAACAGGAATGGAGTAGGTTCATCTTTCCCTTGGTAGAAAACTACTTGGTTCTTTCCTGGTTCCTCTTCTTGCTCTTTGAAGGGAGAATCTCTATTTTGTGATAATTCCTTTGCCGAAAACTCTTCTTGGAATATGTTTGTGTCCATGAGGACCTCCTCGGGCGTAATGTTTCCTTGGTTTCCCACTGATGTATGTATCATGCCCACAAAATTTGGAGGTTGTTGTGGGACATCAGATGATATGACATTGGTATTAGCGGGAGCATTGACCCTTCCTTTGTTCACCGTATTCGGCTGAGGGATTCTTGGCACCGCAACTTCGGTAATACTACCAAAGATCGTTTCTCTAATTCCGTGGATTTTCATCAATTCGATCAAGGGCAGACTAACTTTTATCCTTTTGAATTCTTCTAATACAAATGAACTTAGCCTCTTTAGTTCCTCCTTATGGCTATCTTTTGTTTGAGTGTGAACTGGCTCTAGCGAGGGGACCGTTGGTCGCCTTTGGTCAACTTGGGGGGAACTGACAAGTTTTGATCCATTGGGTTGGGTGTTTGGCTGATGGTATTCAGGGGAATCCCTAGGAGGTGTTGGTGCATTGGTGGCATTGGGGTTTGGTGGGGTTTGAAAGTTATTAGGAGGAATAGAAGTAGTTAAAGGCTCATTGTATCTGGGATTCCTCTGGTATACCCGGGGTTGATTTCCAGACGTTTGTTGGAATGCTTGCACTTCCCTGGTGCCTTCTACCAAAACGCTATCATATAATGGGGGGAAGTTATAGCCATTGATTGTGGTTGGCTGGTTTGATACTAATTGGTTAGGCTGACATGATGAACCGTTCTGGAATGGGGATCTGACATTTTCTATGACTAGAGCCTGATCATATCTTGTTACAAGAACAATCTCATACCCAGTTGGCGGAGCTTCCTCTACTCCTGAATTCCTTCTCTCGCTTTGAAAAATGTCTGCCGCTACTCGGAATTCATGGCATTGTAACTCAGAATGTTGGTCAGTACTATGCAACCTACACCATCCCGACAGTGCAGCTTCTGCTAGGAATACTTTGTTTGCAGGTCGACTGTCTGCAGCAGGTTGGCTATCCAAGGGGGATGGTACAGTACCGTTGTTGGGCCCAGTATTCCATGTTCTCTTCTGGGGAACCTGATTATTGTTTCGGAAATTTTGGTAGTTTTGATTGTCCCTTTGGAAATTTTGGCTGTCTCTTGTATACCCAGAAGAACCTTGTCCTTGATGATTCCCCTGATAATTCCTTTGCATTTGGTTGTTCTGTCCTTTTAAATAGGTCACCTCTGCCGACAATTTCTTTACTTGGTCAATCAGTTCCCTCATTTCTTCCTTCTCCTCTGAGGTCCGACTTGAAGTTGTCGCATTTTGGAGATATATTGGTTGAGGTGGAGGTACTTGCGAGACAGGGTTTCCAGGATGAAGAACCAACTGGTTACTAGCTATGGGAATTGGGTTCATCACCGGAGTATTCTGAGATAATGCTCTATTGATATTTTGGACTTGTCCTTGTGCAGCGGGATTTCCTATATAGTTCAAGGGTCCTGTGGCGGCACCTACTTCCAAATCATTGCTAACTGAAATAGCTGAAGCGTAGGCTTCTTTTAAATTGGTTGGGGGGGTGGGTGCCTTTTGTTTTTACAAACATGGAAGTGAGGCAATCCAACGCTGCATAGTAAACAGGCAGTGCAGCAGCGTTGTTCAAATTGTAGGGATCTCTCAGCCTCATATATGCCTTGTGAAACCTATTGTTGAAAGTACTAATAGGCTCATGTTCTTGTCTTCTTATTTCCACAAACTGTCGATATAATTCAGATGGAGAGATTGGCGATCTGAATTTTTCTAAGAAGATATCTTTCATCTCTTGCCAATTATGAATGGAGTCAGCTGGCAGGTGGATATACCAGTGAGAGGCTTCTTCATCAAAGGTGTAAGGAAACAACCTACAAGCCACGTCTTCATGCTGGATATCTCTGTTGTGCAGGAGATCTTCGAAAATCTTGATATGTTCATCAGCTGAGTGACTTAGGTCACAACTATGAAACCTAGAATAGAAATGCTCGAGACTCTTTGGCATCGCATTATAGGCTGCGAACACCATAGGGGATGCATTGGCCGGGCGCCACGCCATTGAGATGTTTGCTTGGGAAATTACTGGCTGAACTTGTTGGATAATTGGTGTGGAGGACACTAATGGCAAAGTGCTTGGGACTTGAGAGGGGGTTTGGAATGATTTGGAAATGTCTTCCACCTCAGGTCTATCCTCTTCTGCTTTATTCTCTCCTTTCTATGGTGAAACTTCTCTTTTTTGTCTAGATCTTGTGGGTCGCTCCAATTCCACGAATTCTTTAGATACACTTTGTGCTGATTTGAGGATCCTTTGAAATTTATCTGGGGAGAAAGAACTTATGCGATCCAGCGTAGCATTTATTCTTGCTGAGGCAATGCAGGAGCAGGTTCAGGGGCTGGATTAGCTTCCTCTTGTTCTCTCTGATTTTGTGCGTTGATGCGGTTAGCAATCTCTTCTTCTTCCTCAAGGATGAAGCACATTCGACACCAGTCAGTATAATTTCTTTTCACAAACTAGGCCAAGCTATATAACTCTTTGATGATGTTTTCTTGTTCGTCGTTGAAGCTCAAATCTGGTTGTATCACTGGTTCGGGGTCTCGTCTTGGTTCAGGAGGAGTGATGGGCAGACCCATCTCTTACCATGTTGGTGGACTGGGAAGAAAATTGTCGGATTTCTTTAAGAACTTGCTTATGAAGGGCAGAAATCCTTTGTCTCTCTAGATTTTCCTTAATCACAGTCTCTAATTGTCTACTTTTTTCTTCTTCTTTAGCAATAAAGTGACTACTCACTTGCCTGAACTGAGAATAGCTTACTTTTGATTTCCAAGCGAGCACTTGCAATTGTTCTACAATGTAGGACTGTTTCAGTCCTTGTTCAGGTTGTTCAAGAGGCAGATTGAATGGGAATTCATGTGGCAATACCATGCTGCATCATATCTACTTTCCAGAATAGGTTACTTTAGCTGGTCAAAACTTGATGATGATCAAGCCCTCCTTCTAGCGCCATTTTATGTTGCGCTTGAGAGGAGGGTTAAAAAGTCCTTAAAATTACTCCCTCAAGCATAAATTGATAGAATCTAGATGTCAATTGTTCAGCCTTCCTTCTAGCGCCATTTTATGTTGGTGTCTGTTTTATCATCTACCAAACATTAGAATACGATACCCGAAGGTATTCTATCCTCTCCTGAAAAATCACTACTGATTCCAAGGTCTATATGTGCGAGCAAGCGACTTTAGTGGAATAGCTTCTTGGGTAGTGTATGCTGAAATTTCAAGGGGGACTTATGTTTAACAAGTATCTTGAACTGCTGGACTTAGATGGATTTAGCAATTTAAGGCTCTTCTTCTTGTTTTTTTTTGGAAATTTTCTGGGATTTAGACTTTCAAAAGAAAGGGAAAAAGGATAGGGTTAAGAAGGCTAATCTAATCCTACGAACTCTAGAGACGGTATCAACTGGATGTTCTCGAGAAACCAAACCTTGCTTCGCCACACTTGGGACAATTACACAAGGCTGGTGCAATCTTCAATGGGTTGTGCTTATGATCGAGATGTTGGGATGCACAGGGGATGGGCTCAGACTAACTTTGCACTGTAAGATGGAAATCATCCATTTACCAAAAGTATGAGTGGAGATACACCATCAATTGACACTTATCAAATCCTTCATTCAAATTAACAAGAATGAAAGTAAATCTAGATTAATTCTAACTAAGTGTTGAGGAAATTGAAACCATGCAAATCATTCAAATAATAGAGATTACAAAGCAATGCACATGCAATATACTATCTGGAAATGACCTTAAGCAACAATACATCAAAAACCTCACACTCTCCAAATGAGAGGAGGTAGCCTTATATAGTTTTCAAAGATAAATGAACGATCGAGATCAAACAGTGATCAAGGGCCGAGATTGAAAGTCCTAAACCCTAATTAGGGTTTCCTAAAACACCACCAGTTTGAGTGAATAAGAAAGTGACATGTGGCATAGCTACTAATCTTACTGAAGTGAGTGTCCACTTTCTTCTTTCAGAGATTCAACGTATCTGGACACAATGAGCTTGACCTCCTCCATGGTGACACTTGGCAAACTGCCAATCTGGAAGTCGATGATGTCCACATCATCGGTACATGTGGCAAGGACGCTTTCCCACTCAACTGCTTGGGTGAGGAAGTTCTCATCGATGGATACGAAGTTTGCAATCTTTGAGAGATCGCTTTTGTCAATCATCCCTGAATCCCTGAAGAAACTTGCCTGAATCCTGGCTCTCAGGTTCTCTGCTTGCAAGTGCTTCTCCCTTAAGCTTTCCTTCTTCCAGATCTTTGATGCTACACGGAATACCTTGTTTCGGATCTCTCTGGCACTTGCCTCTGTCTCGAAGCACTTGGTCTCGGATTTCTTTAGAACTTTAATCCGAGTGACCAGAGTATAGAACCACGTGCTGAAGTCATACCTGTCTCCTGCTTGTATGATGCCTGCATCCACCAAGCTCCTCTTTGACATGCCTCGAATAACCTTCAGGTGAGGGAGTATTTCGTTCTGAACTTCATCCACCTCTTCCCAATCGGAAGCTAGATCCTGGATGCGATCGATTAATAAAGAAGCTAACTCATGTGCTGATACCAAGTTCTCTACCAGTGTGTCAGCACGTACTGAAGCGTCTGCGATCCATTCCTTTGCCTAAGTGTACGAGCTCTTCATATCATCATAGTCTTTCATTGATCCATGCTGAAGAGGCTGCGGCGGAGTAGCCGAGATTTCACGGTTGAGTAGGCTAGTAAGGTGGAGAACATATTTCTTCCATTGTTGGTTCTCTTCCTCAACCTTCTTTCTCCTTTCCCGTTCATAAGTTAGCCTCGTCTTTAGAAGATTGCAAGAGTCATCAAAATATTGGACCTCTTGGTCGTGGGTAGGTTTGCCCAACTCTATGGTGGTAACCTTGTAATCATCCGCGGTGACATCATCTCTAGTCTTCCCCTCTTTGGGTACCGCTATCTGGACAGTCCTGAATCCTGCACTGTCTCTCTGAATGAGGGAAAACTTCTTGGCAGGCTTGGGTGCTTTAACTATAGTGGGTTCATTCACCTTCTCCAAGAATGCTGCGGTGAACCCCTTGGAGCGGGTCTCTTTGGGAACCTTGGCCTTTATCCTTTCTCTCAACCAATCCGGAATGGTTGATTGCTCTACAGTGTTCCGGTCAAACTCATCATCTGCTTCTCCTAGGTTCGCTGGTATGCCATCCAGGAAGACTATAGGTGCTTCAACTTGGTCTCTTTCTGGGTTTTGAAAGACCTCTTCTACCACTGCCTTAACTGGCTGGGAAGGCAATCTTACCTCATCATCAATCACACAGATGTTCATCTCCTATTCCCCAGTTGTCCTCTAATTAGGCGCAATGGAAGCAACACTTAGGATAGAGTGGCCTTCGCTGGATTCTCTTCTCTCACCTACAACCCTTTTCCCTGCGACCTCTGTGGAGCTTCCAATCAACTCCTTCCTCTTTCGAGACTCAACACTTCCTGGATTTCGAACATCTCCGACGGAGGTACAAGGATTGATGGACAAAGTATTATCTACTCCCATTAATTCATAAGTCAAGGTCATACCTTTGGCCTTTAACTACTTTGTCTTTTCGAACGCCCACCACTTTGAATACTCAACCACCGACCTCATGAGGTCTGCTAGATCTGATTTCTCTCCTTTTGTCCAATCTATTAAGACTAGGGGTTCATCTTTCATCTTTTCAAAGCCCAGCTGCTGAAGTTCTGAACTTTCTTCTACTTGATCAGCAACCTTGAATACCTCTGTCGCTCTCACCATACTCAAAGGAATTCTTGACCAGAATCTCTTCCTGATCTCGAAGCTGTCGGCTGCATTAGCCCAGTAGTCTTCTAGGTCAGGCCTGTGCTCAAATGATGTTCCTTCGATATTCTTTATCCTATGGAGTGGATCGAAATTCCTTCCGGCCTTGTATTGATAGAAGGGATACCAGCTTAGTTCCTTCTCAGGGGTAGCAACAGCTTGTGATGATGGACATGTTTCCAGCCCATTTCCAATTGTGAGTGAGGACGTTCCTGCCTTCTTCTGTTTATCCCTTTGAATATCTATATATTCCTCCAATTGCCTTACAACCTCGAGCAACACCACTCGGTTTGTAGGGTAAGCTGGAAGCTTGTATGGAGGCCCAGAGAATCCTTGAATTCTGAGATAAGTGAATTTTGGATATTGGATGTACCAACACCCGACCCGACCAATGAATTCCATAGACTCTCGAGAGAGCCTCTGGTGCAGGCCACCTTGAAGTGTCCGAGTAATGTGCATCAGGAAGGCATCATTCACTCTTTTAAAATGGAATTTCTCTTCCATGTGGAGTTGCGGATAGCAATCGTATACCGGAAACTGGTTCTCCTTGTTCCCAACTTCTCCTCTACAAGTAAGACCTCTATACCTGTAGGTCTTGGCCAACGAATAAAACAAGTAAGAACTCATGAAGAAAGTCCTATTCGTTTCTAGGTTCCTTAGCTGGCTGTCTAGGTTGTCACTGATCATCCGGGCCCTATCTATCATCCTTACTCCATTGATTATCTCATTAATGAAATAATACATCCAAGGCTCAAATGGAGCTCCCTGAGGATTTCCCATTATTCTGTTGAGCAGGACAATCATGTCCCCAATGTCCTCCTTGAAGTATGTTCGTACTAGGCTCTTCCTCTGGAGTTTGGAGGCACCCTTCGTCGGCTTGTCCAGCCAAGAATGGTTAACTATGGCATCATATTCTTCTAGGTGGTCCTGGTATAGGCCGTCAGCTTCATCTTTCATCATATACATTGTATTATGGTACTCCGGGATCCTGAAGGCCTCTTTGATGGCCTCATCGTTGACATTCGCCAACACTCTTCCATTAGGTGCAACAATGTCTTTACTGATGGGGTTGTAATGCTTTGCACATTCGACTACTAGCTCATTACACTGCATGGTGGGGAGGAAACCGACGGCATGTACAATACCACTCTTCATCATCTTTCGCGCAATGGTGGTAGGCACAAGGTTGTCCAGACCAAACATTTGCTTCTTAAACTCCCTCAGATTGATGTGTCCGAGGTTGGTGCCGCTGATGTTCTTCAACTTTGAAGTCATCCTTGACTCTGGCGGAGCATCTTTGTCTACCTGGAATTTCATAATGTCTAGGGCCTGCAGGCAAACAATGAAATTTTAAAGTTAGAAAATGATTTGCAAAATTTTGAAAATTACGAGACTATGAAATGGTTGTGTTGGAAAATTTTCCATTTTTTATTCTCATACTTAGCCATAAAAATCGAATTTTCACCTTAAAAACCTCAGTCTTAAGGCTGGTTTTGGTTACCACCAAGGGTCAAAACTTTCAACAAAAATTTCATACTTAGCCAAAAAAAATGATTTTCTTCCTCCAAAATTTTCGAAAAAAATCATTTATAAAATTCTGGAAAATATTCAGAAAATTCACAATTTTAATTTCACCTCTGACTTGCATAGAAGTAAGGCAAGAATTTTCTCCAAAATATTCAGGATATCCAGAAAAGTTTGGATGATTCTTCCTCATACTAGTTGCCTTTCTCTAGAAATCTGTAAACCTTTTGCCAAAAAATATTATCCAACTTCCAGCAATATCTAGAATTTTCCCCAGATGATCTTCAAACTGACATTCTTTACTAAGCTCTCCTTAGTAACTCAGAATTTATTTGTGAAATAGTGAAGTTGATAATGAAGTATTTGTAGACAAGCTTAACTGTTCAAGTAAAAACCTAATATCATCCAACTCACACTTCTAATTTAAAAAAAAAAAACTTTCCATTTTGATTTAAGTTTAAAGATATTCATCAATTCTCCAATATTCCCTTTTAAAAAAGACTTTCTATTTTGAATTAATATCTCAATAAACTTCCAATATTCTTTCAATATTCTCTTTTTCCAAAAAAAACTTTCCATTTTGAATTAATATCTCAATAAACTTCCAATATTCTTTCAATATTCTCTTTTTCCAAAAAAAACTTTCCATTTTGGATTTAATTTTGAAACCTTAGTGGATTTTGTGACATCACTGACATCTTGTTGATTTTGGGTGGATTTTTTTTTTTTGAATTTTATCTCCAGTTTTCTCCAGGTTCTGGCGGAATTTGCCTACCTCTCCAAGGTATGGCCGAGTTTAGAGGGCCTTCCCATGTTTATGGCGGACTTTGGAGCATCTCCTTCATAGGGCGGACTTTGGGCATCCCTCCTCTTGGGTGGACTTCAAGCACCTCTCCCACCTCTTTAACGATCTTGGGCGGACTTTGGAAGGCTCTGCACCTTGGGCGGACTTTGGAAGGCTCCCGTCATAGCTCTCTTCAAGGCCAAAATTTGGCTAAGGCATGGGGCGGGCTTTGGAACACATCCCCTAGGCGGACTTCTAAGACATCCCCAACACTTGGCAAGCTTGGGCGGACTTTGTTGTTAGCTCCCACATGACCTCCTAAGGTGTGGCGGACTTTAGACTTGGCTCCATGATAGCCCCCTTACCTTGGGCGGACTTTGGAGAGTGCTCCTTCATGGCCTCCAAAGGCATGGCGGACTTTAGACTTGGCTCCATGATAGCCCCCTTACCTTGGGCGGACTTTGGAGAGTGCTCCTTCATGGCCTCCAAATGCATGGCAGACTTTGGAGAGTGCTCCTTCATGGCCTCTTAACCTTTGTTAGCCAGACTTAGAGGATTCTTTAGAAAAATTTCAAAATTTCACAGCTTAATCAAATTTAATTGGATTAACTTGAAATTTGAAATCCATGCCTAGGTGGATCATCTGAGGCATTAAAAAGCCTAAAATCTAGGGATTTAGCTTTTTAGGTCAAAACTTTGAAATTTTGAGTTCCGGTCGAAGCTGGTCAGTGGTGCAAGTGTAAACCCTATGTCCGCATCCCGAAAAAGCAAAAAGCCTAAAATCTAGGGATTTAGCTTTTCTAGGTCAGAACTTGGAATTTTTGAGTTCCGGTCGAAGTTGGTCAGTAGTGCAAGTGTAAACCCTAGGTCTGCATCTTGAAAAAGCAAAAAGCCTAAAATCTAAGGGATTTAGCTTTTCTATGTCAGAACTTGGAATTTTTGAGTTTCGGTCGAAGCTGTTCAGTAGTGCAAGTGTAAACCCTAGGTTCACATCCCGAAAAAGCAAAAAAGCCTAAAATCTAGGGATTTAGCTTTTCTAGGTCAGAACTTGGAATTTTTGAGTTCCAGTCGAAGCTGGTCAGTAGTGCAAGTGTAAACCCTAGGTCTGCATCCCGAAAAAGCAAAAAGAGCAGACATCCCTAAAAAATAGGAAAAACTTTCTAAAAATAGCCATACCGGGGATTGGGCTGAAAATGCGAAAAACAAAACTTCCTAAAAAATAGGAAAAAGCAAACAAGCAAACTTTCTAAAAATAGAAAGTTGTCCAAATTCGGCGAAATCGACTGCGATCTTCATCCTTTGGCCTTTCTAAGCACTCTGGTGGTGTTCATACTCTGGGATCAGATGGCTTGCAAAAACTAACTTTCAATCGTCAGGGCCTGAAATGCTCTGAACTGGACAAGGCTTGGTGAAACTGTAGCAAAAGGTCACAGGACACTAACAAAACCCTAGAAAGCAGGAAAATTAGAGAGTCGCCATTTGCAATGGGGCGATGTGTGAAAAAGGTCACAACAGAGACATAAAGCAATAGGAATTAAGCTGCCACATCATTTTATAACAAGTTCTCATCTAGAACTTTGTTCCCTTTCCTATGCTCTTTTCTAGCATATTCAATGAATTTGGACACAATTCCCTCAATTTCAGCAATGGGAATCTCAAGAAGATTCTTCATTCATTCTTCCAAGTGAAGGACTTGATCAAAAGCAGTGAGAAGAGTCGTCTCGCACCCAGGCTCAAGTTCTTTGGTCTTCTCAATTAGGAACATAATAGCATACATCTGATCTCGTTGCCTTTCTGTGATGATATTCTCTTCTTTGCAAAAGATGATGCAACACTTCAAACACCTTGTCCTTAACTGGATGGATGGCGCCTTCCAATTCTTGAAGGTCCACATCCATCTTGATCTCAATCCGTTTGCCAAGGATAGTACGCAACACTTCAAACACCTTGTCTTGAACTGGATGGATGGCGCCTTCAACTCGGCTGCATCTGGTGTTGACATCTTCGAAAAGAACTTCCTTCATCTGGAGCAGAGCTGACCACTACAGGAGGCTATGGGTTACTCCATCCATTATCTTTTCTTGTGCTAGAACCCGTCTTGGTGTCCCTCTTATTACTTGCAAAACTGGGATGATAACATCTCTTGTGTGAGTGAATGCATCTACAATTATCATTAGATTATGGATTATCTCAAGGACCTGGATAGCTCCATGGAACGTCTTCATCATCCTTGTTGCAAATTTTATAGCTACCTTGTAAGATTCATCAATCCAAGAACTCATGAGTTGGACTAGGCTCTTCACCCTCTCTGCCTCACTTATTGATTCAAGAGGAAGTGCATGCACAGGAGATATTGCTGGATCCTGTCGTCTCAAAGGTTGATTAAGATGGCTAAAATAATTCCTCCAAGCACTGACCTCCCTATCTAGTTTCTTATTCTTTCCCATTTCTTCTTTGAGTTTGTCATTAAGTGCTTTCAGTGAATCAGTTGCTTCTTCCATGGCTTGCACAGTGGTAAGTGGACCAAGATCAAATGTTTCCAGATCGTATTCATCTGCAAGAATCTCATCTTCATACTTGTCCACCATTGGTGTAGCTATCTGCACTTTTCTGGATCCCGTCTCATCGCTAATTACCTTTGACATCTTTGTGGCCTTCTTCTTTTCTATTACTTCATGAGAATTTCCTATAAGGCTTTCCAAGTCAAATACATGTTGTTCCTCTTCAACCACAACTACCCTTGTCAACCTCTCTTTTAGCCAATCCGGAATGGTGGATCTCCTTTCCCTCACTTGTATTTCTTTAAGCAAAGGTCCATCTTCCTTGAAAGGAGATGTTGCTTCATCATCATTCTTTTCTTCTTGTTGCTCATTAGCATCAACTTGGGGAGATTGACTTGATGAATGCTGAGGTGTCTGTCCTTTTCCTTGTTTATCATTCTGTACCATGGATTCCATAGACTCATTGATTTCATACACTATCTGCCTCTTCTTGGAAGGCTCTCTCTTCTCAGGTCTTTCTTTCCTCTTCGAACCTTTTGAATGAGAAGTATTCTCACTCACACTTGCCTCTCCTTCTTCTGGTCTTGTTTCCGAGGTGAATGTCATGGATACATTCTGCTCATTCAACTTTTGATGTTGTACGTCTACCCATCTACGAGTACAACCTAACATAGGAGCCATCAATGCTCTTAGGTCCGAAACCTCTGGCTCATTCCAATCTATCTTCACTTCTTTATCTTCCTTCTCATAGGATGATTGGAGGCATCTACCACTGTCCTGGGCTTGATCGGCTACTTTGTAAATTTTGCATTTCCTGATGAAATCCAAGGGTAACCTGGAATGCATCTTTCTTTTGACCTCTACATCATCTTGGACATTCATCCAAAAGTCTTCCACTTGAAACTCATGTTTGTACTTCTTCCTGACTGTCTCTTCTATATAACCATGAGGATCAAAATTCTCTCGAGGCAAAGGATGTGAATGAATATAGAGATAGTTCTTTCTCTGCATCTTCCGCGGCCTGAGTATTAGGACACACTTCAACTGAGTTCCCTAGTAGGATGGGTATGGGAATTCCATTTCCATGCTTGTGTCTTGATGCCTTCGCATAAGCTGCCAACTGCCTAGTCACCTCAAGTAGTACTATCTTGTCTGTAGGATATCTCGGCAACATGTAGGGAGGTGAAGGACATCCATGAACTCTGGTGTATGTGAACTTCGGAAACTGAATGAACCATGCACCATGCTTCTTCACGAGCTCCTGAGCATCCAGAGACAGTCGATTATGAATCCCTCCTTGCAATGTCCTGGTGATATACATCGTGAAGGTGTCATTGACTAACTTGTAGTCGCTTCTTGGCGGATGATGCAGTTGAACATAAGAGTCACAAACTCTTATTTCTCCGGGTCCTCTTCCAACAACTCCTCTGTGAGGTAGTCCTGCATATTCAAGACCTCTGATCAAGGCATATATGACATATGAGCTCATGTGGAATGACTTGGTGGGCTTTAGTCTTCTCAACTGCACGTCCAGGCTGTTGCTAATGATTCTAGCCCAATGAAGTATTCCCTTTCCTTGGACAATCACTTGTATGAAGAAGAACATCCATTTGACGAAGAAGAAAGCTTGAGAAGCACCTGTAACCCGATTGAGCAAGGTTATCAAGTCCTTGAATTCTTCCTGTAAGTCAATTCTGTGCGGTGTATTGGGAATCTTGTTCAGGCGAGGTCGACTTTTGAGCAACCAATTCTTGTTGATGAAGTTCAGGCAGGACTCAGGATCATCTTCGTAGATAGACCTAGCTTCTTCCAAGCTCTTGTAGATCATGTCTTTATGCTCCAGGAGATGAAAAGCTTCGCTTATAGCTTCCTCTGAAAGGTAGGCTAAAATAGTTCCGTCCTCGGTTACGATCATCCTTGAGTGTGAATCAGAGTGCCGAGCACACTCGATCATCAACTCATGACACTTGACTGCGGGAGGGAAACTTGCAGCCTTGACGATGCCACTCTCAATTATCCTTTTTGCAACAGGTGACGACTTGCCGATATAGGGCGCCTCTCAAAAGTTCCTCACATTGAAGTTTCCTAAGTTGGTGTCTCCGATATTGCTCCACTTGGACACGATCCTGTTCTCCAATTCGTCATTCCTCTGATCCTCCTTGATGAGAGCCTGTCGAGTAGTAGATCCACCGGCTTTGGGGGTCGTCATTTGATACCTACACACAAGCTTAAAGTTAGGGTTTTGAGCATAGTATCTTCATTATAAGAGATTTGAGATCTTTCAAGGAAATAACTAAATATTAATTTGAAAATAATGATAAATCTAAGAATTATGAATTTTCAAATTAAATTAAAATCAGATTGTACAAGACTTAGATTTTTCAAAGGATTACTATGGAAAATCAAACTAAATCTTGAATAAAAATTTCAAAAATCTGATTCTTCATACCTCTTCCTTGAATTTTAGCTATCAACCTTGAAAAATGAATGGAGGGAGATGATAATTTGCTGGACAAGGACGTTTGATCTGAATTTCTGGTCCTCTTTTTGATGGCTTCAATCTTCAATTGACCTTCAAGCTTCCTCCAAAAATCTGGAAATTAACCTTCAACCAACTCTTTAAAAAATTCGCTTTCAATCAACCTTCAAGATCTGGAAATTTGCCTTGAATCTGCTCAATTTCGCACCACTAGGTCTGCTCCTCAAATTCGCACAAGGGAAAATGAATGAATGATTTAGAATTTGTCAAAATACACCTCCCTTATATAGGGCGCTCACCTTGATTTCCCTCAAGGCTGACTTGGCAAATAGGGAATAAAATAAAATAAAACCCCTCTTAAAGGATGGCCAACTTGCTTGTAAAGGCAAAATAATGAAATATTGAGTGCTCAAGCATAATTTTTATTTATTTTTAATTAATTCCAAAGCTTAAAGGTGGATTTTTCATTTATTTCAAGGCTTAGAAATTAATTAATCAAATTATTAATGCCTTAATTTATGCGAACTTGTTTTAGTCTTTCAAATGTCTTGTAATAGGCAAATTTAGTGAAAGACTATAGGCTAGTTTAGGGAATGTTAAAGCTTGATTAAGGCTTGATGAATCTTCATTTTCCTTGAGCATTAAAATATTGAAAGTGATGGAGGCTTAAATTATTTCAAGGCTTATTTGAACCTCTCATCTAGGCTTGTTTGCTTCATGAATCAAAATCTTCTCAACCTAGGTTTGCCATCACAATTTAGCAATTTGCCTTCAACTTAACCTAAACAAGGTGAATAATAGGTGTCCTTTAGAATTTTGCCCTGGACCCTTTGGAAGGGTCAGGAGCGATTTTCTTGATTAGGCCTTGAATACCTCATTTTCTCTATTTCTAAATCCTCCGGAAGGCGAGCATATGCTTGTTTTGGTCTAACAAAGCCTAGGATTCCAATTTTTTAGCCTTTCACATGGGTAAATTAGGTGCAAATGGGAATTTCGCTTTGGACCCTTTGGAAGGGTCAGGAGCAAAATTCACCTTTTAGGTCAAAATTCACCTTTGCTTGATCATCGACCTTCTCCAAGGCAATCTCCAGGGTCCATTCATCTCAACCACTAACTTGGCTCAACAATATTTTGAAGGAAATACTGCATTTTGGGAATTTCGCTCTGGACCCTTTGGAAGGGTCAGGAGCGAAATTCACTCTTTAGGCCAATTTTCCAATCTCTTTCACTTCAATTCATCAAAATTCCTTCAATTTGAATCCACTTCTCAACTTGCTAGCATTGGTTTAATCCTCACAAGGCGAAAAAGGTCAATTTTGCTCAACAACCTAGCCGGGGACAGGACCTATCCAGAATTTCGCTCTAGACCCTTTGGAAGGGTCAGGAGCGAAATTCTCATTTGAGCTCAAAATTCATATTATTTGAAGGTCATAATTTCTTCAAGGCATTCTAAATAGTCTCTTTCACCTTTGTTTAGGCCTGGTTTAACTCAAATCTTGAAGGAAAAGGTGACTTTAGAGTTTTTCACTCTGGACCCTTTGGAAGGGTCAGGAGCGAATTTCTTTGTTTGTAGCTTATTTTTCATCATTCCAACTTCAATGCACCTCACAAGGCTAGGAAATAGTTCTCTTCTTTCACCCAACCCAAGTTTGATTTGACTTTGCAAGGTAAAATAGGAGTTTTTAGGATTTTCGCCTTGGACCCTTTGGAAGGGTCAGGAGCGAATTTCCTCCTTTGGCCTAAAATCATCACTTTTGGAAACAAACATCAACTCAAAGGTAGTCTCAAGGCCATTTTTTTACCTTGTTTAGTCTTGTCTTAGCATAAATTTGAAAGGAATAAGTAGGTTTTAGGATTTTCGCTCTGCACCCTTTGGAAGGGTCAGGAGCGAAAACCTTGCTTTAGGGCAATTTTGCCATCCTTTCAACTTCAAATCACCTCCAAGGCATAGGACATCTTGTCTCACTCCTCTCCAGGGTATAAAAACCAAAATCTTGTCTTGAATCGTAAGGAAAAAGGTGAATCTTAGAAATTTCGCTCTGGAGCCTTTGGAAGGGTCAGGAGCGAAATTTTCATTAGGTTTCAAAATTTGCATTCTTGGCAACCAAAATCCACTCTAAGGCAATCCAAATGCCTTCTCACACCCTTGTCCAAGCTTGGCTTTGCTCAAAATTTGGAAGAAAAAATGATTTTAAGGATTTTCGCTCTGGACCCTTTGGAAGGGTCAGGAGCGAAAATCACTTCTAGGCTCAATTCCTTCATCTTTCATGGTTTATAGCAATTCAAAGTCAGTCTTAGGGGCAACTTCATCTTGATTTTACCTTATCCCACACTTGATCTAGCAAAAACTTGATAGAAAAAGGAGGTTTTGAGAAAATTCGCTCTGGACCCTTTGAAAGGGTCAGGAGCGAAATTCTCATTCTTGACCAAAAATCATCATTTTTGCAACTTGGAACTTCTTTGCAAGGTAGGATTTCATCTTTCATTGCCCTAGAAACAGTGTTTCATTTCCAAGAAAGGTCAAAAGGTAGGTTTATAAGGAATTTCGCTCTGGACCCTTTGGAAGGGTCAGGAGCGAAATTTCCTTTCCTGGCTAGAATCCTTCATTTTCACAACTTCTAAACATTCCCAAAGATTTCAACATGTTCATTCTCCTTCTCATCATGCCTTGGACACCATAATTTGGCCAAATAAGGCAAGAAATGTCTCTTAGAGAGATTTTCGCTCTGGACCCTTTGGAAGGGTCAGGAGCGAAAATCTTGACTTGGGCTAGATTCTTCATTTCTCCCTTTCAAAACGAACTCAAGAGGCAAAGACAAGTTATTTCTCTTCCATCCACGTCATAACAAATCAAAACTTGATCTTCATTGCAAAAATAAGAGCTTTAGGAATTTCACTCTGGACCCTTTGGAAGGGTCAGGAGCGAAATTTCCTTTTTGGTCCAAAATCCTTCATTTTCAGATGCTTTCAAACATTCAAAGGCAACAAGGATGTCTAACCTTCCTTCCAAGATACCCTGCAAATCAAAAATTAGCCAAACTTAGGAGGAAATGAGCTTTAAGAAGATTTTCGCTCTGGACCCTTTGGAAGGGTCAAGAGCGAAAATCCTATTCTAGGCTAGATTGCTCACCTTTCAAACTTCAAACCACTTCAAGAAGCAAACTTAGATCATTTTCCAAGTTAGGAACAAGGTTTCTAGTCCATTCAAGGCAACAAATAAGGTTCATGATGAATTTCGCTCTGGACCCTTTGGAAGGGTCAGGAGCGAAATTCTCCTTTAGGCCAAAATCTTGCTCTTCAAAATCAATCAACTCCATCTCCAGGCAAGAACATATCAATTCGTCCTCAAACATGCCTTAGAAAACAAAACTTAGTCAAAACTTGAAAGGAAATGAGAGCTACAAAGATTTTCGCTCTGGACCCTTTGGAAGGGTCAGGAGCGAAAATCAAGATTTGAGTTTGATTCTTGACCTTTTGAACTCCAATTTTCTTTGAGAGGCAAACAAAGACCCCTCTTCACGCATCCCCATCAAGATCCTGACTTTAGCCAAGGAAAAATAAGAGCTTTCAAGAATTTTGCTCTGGACCCTTTGGAAGGGTCAGGAGCGAAAATCTTGTTCCTGGCTAGTTCTTTACCTTGTTTCACTTCATTCTTCATCAAATTTGATCAAATCAACTCCCTCGCTTCACAATCAAGACAAATCTCCATCCAATTTGGTCTAGGTGAGGTTGAACTGGTTTTTTAGTGCCAAAGGAAGGTAGGAAAGGGAGATTTCGCTCTGGACCCTTTGGAAGGGTCAGGAGCAAAAATCTCCTCCTAGACTAGCTTTAATCATTTCAAAACCTAAAAACTCTCCTTCAAGGCAAAAATGTATCAACTTTATCAATTATGCCTCAAAAGTCAACAATCTTGGTCATAGTCTTCCAAAACTCTTTCAATCATCATCAGGTGCATTTGCACATCAATTTCTGAAATCACCATTTCGATCTCCTTCTGATCACTAACTCTGCTCAATCAACTCAGACCTAGAAGCAAACAGGACTTCGACAAGAAAACCATCAATCCAGACCTATCCTGACCTGAAACCTATTCACCCTCTTCCTCGATCTAACCATCTTGATTCACAACTAACGACCTCCCAAAACTAGGCTAGACTCAGCTTGAAAGAAACCCTAATATGAGCTTTCAAAGATAAACCCTAATCTAGCTAGCCCAGGCAACCACTCACTCACTCAAAACCCAGACAGCAGAGAGAAAAACTAACTAAGGGAAAGCAAAACCCTAAGAAAAAGAGGGGGTCCCCATTCTAATGGGGCGATGTGTGAAATGGTCACAACACAACCCAAGGAGCACCAACCCTAATTGATTTATGGGCTACAACCCAAAGGAGCTACAACCCCTGCACCGAGCTACAACTCAGTGATCTCAATGATAACTTCAAATACAAAATTAATCATATTGTTACAAGTGAATCTTGTAACCATTTCATAGACCTCACTCTGCCGGTGAGACACCTTCTCTACTAGACCGGTTCAATCTTCTGCTGCTCTCATCTGCTACTGCATTGCCGGTAAACTCTATTGGTTCACCTCGACTCTTCTTCTGTTCTGCTAGATCTCCTCCTCACTGCTCTGCTCTTCAGTCCTCTCAACTATCTTCCTACCGGTACAAGCACCTACTAGTTATCTCCTCAGATGCACTCTAGCTGCTATATCGGTTGCTCAGATCATACCGGTTAACCCTCTGTTAAACCCTATCACCGGTTTAACCTTCACTCACTTAGTCACTATTCTTTTCTGCTATTTTTCCTCTGACTGATCTAACTCTCTCATGGAGCATTAAATCGCTTCGCAGCATATCTATCTTTTTCTATTCAGCAGCAACCTTCAATGATTTTGGCTTCCTTATTTATAACTTGGTTTTCTTGCCAAAAGCCAATTTTAAAAACATGGGTGGTTAGGGTTTCCTCATCAACCTTGAGGCAAACCAAATCCAATCAGATCTTATCTGATCTGATCGCCCAGACAATTGTTTGCTCATCACTGCCATTGTCATGCCTTCTTGATCACGTCTTCTATCTTTGGCAATCTTCTTTTTACCCTATCAGTTGATTTCTTGGTCAATCACCAAGATTGGTCTTGCGGTTTCCTTCTTTTACCTCGATCTCCTCAATCACTCTAAGCTGGCTCTCTGTTGTCCTCCAGACCTCGAGTCGCAAACCTTTGCAACGACTCTGTAACACATCCCATGATTTACGAGATCTACCATTAATGTCGACCAACTCTACAACTACCTCATCGTTGCACATTCCATCTACTACTGCATGCAAGTCCGCCACCTTGACACCACGTGGCATCCATGTCGACCAACTGCTAGCTTGGATTGATGTCAGTTCAGAGAGGATCACCGACCAAACACTCAACCGGTTCTTCTTTTCTGCCGGTTTACAAACCTTGTCGGTATCTCACACTTTACCGGTTAACTCCTCACGTTTGCTCTTTGCTGAACTGCCAGTGGAAGTCCTTAACTGGTCACCAGATATGTCTATCCATGGCATGTTCATTCTCATCAGGTAGAGTCACAACTCTTAACCTCTTCGCTTCCTTATTGATTCTCATGCTTACCGGTAGCCATCCTGATGACATCATGTCATCAACCTTTAGTTTTTTCCATCTAAGGCATCTGCATGCCGGTTTCATTCTCTATTTTTAGCTGCTCCACTTTGCCTTCTTCATCATCAGACTGAATATCATCTCAGCCGGTTTATCAAGATGACAAACCCATCACTCTTCATCTGCATAAGCATCTCTACATGCCTTCTTTGTCAGTTCAGTGCATAACCCTGATTTCATGCACTCAAGGCATTTCTTTGTTTCACTGGTAGATCCAGTGTGAGCCTTCAAACACTTGCCTTTACCTCTTCTTCCTTATCTTACAGAACTATAATGCACATTATGCATAATAGGAGATAAGCTCCACTTATCGGTGGAATGATACCTTGTCATCTGCATCCTGCAATGCACTCATGTGACTTCCCTGTTTGTGCAGCACAACTTTGAACAGGCACATGTGATCCAGTGTGGGAACATTCGTTGTCAGTCATCTCTTCACATGGTGACTGCATCTTCATCTGGCGGAAGTCCTGCTGCTCTGCAAACTCACAGCATGCCGGTGACCTGTTCATTCTTCTCCTTCGGTGTTTGATGTGATTTAGGTAACATTCTGCCTCTTCATCACAAACAACAACTCAAACACCTTGCCCATCCTGCTTGTACATTGGTCATGAGCTTGCCAGTTGGCAACTACACACTATCAACACAACACTTATCAGTTGACATATTCTCCTTACTGGTGATACACTGTACCGGTAACCTTACCCTTTCATCCACACAAGTCAGGCACTAACTTGTGTACCAGTAACTCCAATGATCATTCCTTTGAATGACATTCTCTTCCTTACCTTACCGGTGTTCTGCAACACAAGGTGATATCAAAGATATCTCATCCTGTACTCCTCCAGGACAGTGTTGCACATACATCTCTCATACCGATAGTCATCCCATACCGGTTGACATCAATGACAACACAATGCCAACAGTATGGGGTGATGAATTCGCCTTTTGTCATTTTAACATGATGGAGTTGTTGGTTTAGAGAAAGAGCTCGGCTTGTGTTGTTTATCTCATACATGTTTTCTAATGATTTGAACATGCCATAGGCAGTCTCCATCTTGTAGATAATTGGCACAATATGATGTTCCACTGAGTCAACTAACATCTTCATGGCTTTATTGTTCTTTCTCATCCATTGAAGTTTTTCATCTTCTTCTTCTAGGTCCGGTGTAGCTTTCTTTACGAACTCATCTTATTTGTTTTCTCTTAATGCAAGCATGATCCTAAACTTCCAAGATACAAAGTTGGAATCTCCTTCAAGTCAATCCTCAATTCTAACACCATTCACCATTTTGACGGATAGAAGGAAGTTGAAGAATATAGAGAATAGTTTTGACTATATAAATCTGATCTTGATCTTTTCTTAACCTGGCTTTGATACCATGTTAAAGTTAGATCAGATCTTATATATGGTATATTTTAAAACACTCTTGATTAATTTTTCAGATTGCAATGTAATGTTCAGTTATCAAATTAATATATATGTATCAGAATTTCCTTTAATGCTGATTACACCGTATATATATATATATATATATATATATATATATATATATATATATATATATATATATATATATATATAAAATACGATGACTGCAGATGCAATTCAAACTCTCCAAGTTCAAATATGGCAGGTACAATAAAACAAAAATGTCTGATCCTTATCAAAGCACTGTTGACTCCTTGCAGATCAAATAATATCTCCACACCATATGCTGAAGTTATCATGCTGTGATTGTGATTGCCTATATATATGTTATGCAGTGGATATCTTATTTTTGTTACCAACCACAATGTCTATGTGGCACGATATATATGCTTAGTCGATCGCATAGGGTTGCGACCCTATGTGGAACCAACATGGTTCCGCATATGGTCATAACCCTATGGGATACGATTAGTAAATATAAACAGCGATCCGCATAACAATATAAATCAATTGGTAAAATATTCACCAATTGGTATTAGTAGTATATGATTCTATGCATAATTAATTAACAATGAAAATGTTATTATTAATTATGCATAGAATCAGTAATACTTAATTAAACGATTCAATGTTTATATAATACAATATTAATTTGTACAATGATTAGAAAATCGAATTTACTGATCTGTAGTGTAAGAACAATAATGGATAGAGATAATAGTTAATTATACAAATGTCTAAGGGCAAAGGCCATGTACACATTTGCATAATTAAATGATTATCCGACCGAAGCAATATATATATTTTCAACAATGCCAACCTCATTGTAATGACATACATTCAGGAATTACATCCCTATTCGTTATCCTTCAGCGAAATACCTCTGTGATCAGCAAATCATATACAAAAGACAACAGACATTAATGGAAGCACAATGAACATTATTGGAAGCACAACGAACACCTTTGGAAGGTCAGCGAACACCATTTGAAGGACAGTGAACCATCCATTGAGGGCAGCGAACTTCACCCTAGATGCAACAACTGTTCTTTCTGACAGTAGTCATCATTTGAAGGTCAGGGAACTATCCTTGAAGGCTGCAAACATCATCCTAAGATCAGCGAACTTCATCTTTGTGGCAGCAATATCTGTATTGTAGATAAGTTCATCATTGCAGTTTGCCCTAGGTTGAAGATATTACTGTGCATAGTTTACTGATTTCTTCAAGTGTTGAAGCTCATTGTAAAGATACATTTGGTTATTGCTTAATAAAGATTTGAGATTAGTTGCTGGGTTTTTCACCTCTAAGAGGGAGGTTTTCCCAGGGTATATTGGTGTTTATTGTGCACATTGATTTGGTTATGTTATTTCTGATTATTTTGCTACAGTCTGATACAAAATTAGCATGGTATTAGAGCTCAGGTTGTCTTAGTTGTGATTAGACCTTGTAGCAATGCTCCTACTTCACATTCTTCACACCATTTCCAGCATTCAAGATGGTGTATGGTTTGAAAGTTGAGGACAAACTTGAAGGAGCATCGAATTTCACCTCGTAGAAATTTAGAATCCTTGTCACCCTAGAGGAAAATGATCTTTTGGAGTTCGTGCAAGGAAAGGAGCAATTTGAACCTGAAGATCAAGATGAGAAGCTTCAGTTCAAGAAGAATGCAGTCAAAGCCAAGAAGATCCTTATTGACTCCATGAAAGATAATCTTGTTCCATCATCTCCAAGATGTCTTTAGCCAGAGACATGTTCAAGACATTGGAGGGGATGTTTGAGATCAACAACACAAGTAGAGCACTTGCATTGCGTCAACAACTTCATCAAGTCAAGATGGCAAAGGGAGATTCAGTCATCACTTACGTCATATGGATTTCAGAATTGAGAGATCAACTCAGCGCCATTGGAGATGAAGTTGTGGACAAGGACCTAGTCATGCTTGCCTTGAATGGTCTTCCTCACTTGTGGGAGCCATTTATCCAAGGCTTAACTGGGAGATCCAAATTTCCCAAGTTTGACCGCCTCTGTGTTGATTGCATTCAAGAGGAATCCAGGCTGACTGCAAGAGGTATCATCAAGAACTCACATGGTGAAGACTCTCATGTTCTTGCTACCCAATCTGTCAAGAAGAAAGGAGGGAATTGGAAGAAAGGCAACTTCAAGAGAAACAAAGATCAAGGGTCGGCATTTGCACCTGATTCTAAGAAGAAGAAGAAAGATCTTTCCTGCATTCAGTGCTTCAGATGTGACAAGTTTGGTCACTATGCAAGAGACTGCTAGTCAAGATCAATGCAACAAGGGGTCAACATTAATGAAGTTTAAAATCAGATGAAGCGGAAGACAACTCCAATAAATTCCTCTTCATTTCAGCCTTGTCAAGCAACGTTCCCACAGATAGTGATACCTGGCTGATTGACAGTGGAGCTTCTAGACACATCACCAACTATTGGGAGCATCTTTCAGATTTGGTTGAGAGGGAGTCTAATCTCCAAGTCATCATTGGAGATGATGCTTGCTATTCTGTGAAAGGGTTCGGCGCTACTTCCTTCAACCTTGATTCGAGAATCTCTCTTCATCTCAACGATGTCTTGTTCGTGCCAGGAATCAGAAGGAACCTGTTGTGTGTGTCGCACACACATGCCTATCCCGGACAGGGGACCCCTTTTCTTATGTTTGCCCGGAGAAGAAAGTGCGATGTGAAGCCAAAATCAACAGAGCCTTGAATTTAACCACGACATTGACTAGCGCAAGGGGTTTACCATTTGATACCATTTCTACGAACATACGGAGAAAATCTCGAAAGGAGCATGACGTGATTGCTCTCAGACATCTTCAAATCGCTGAGCAAAAACCCTAATGAGAGCAAGCAAGGAATCACGTATTTTCTCCTAAATGCCTGAGTCTCCCGAGCCATTTCTAGTGATGATGTGATCTTGAAGTATACTTCGCAAAATCCTCTCATTTGCTCAAAAAATCACAAAAAATGAGAATCGCGCAAATAGGCTTCCTGAACCGAAAATGATAAAAGACTCAAATCGGCTTGTAAGGCCGAAATACAAGTTGGACGAAATTCTCCAAAATTGACCACTAAGCCGAAAAGAACAAAACCTCCAAATCACTAAAACTCACAAAATAGCATGACGTGATTGCTCTCAGATGTCTTCAAATCGCTGAGCAAAAACCTCGATGAGAGCAAGCAAGGAATCAGATATTTTCTCCTAAATGCCTGAGTCTCTCGAGCCATCTCCAGTGCTGATGTGATCCCGAAGTATACATCGCAAAATCCTCTCATTTGCTCGAAAAATCACAAAAAATGAGAATCGTGCAAATAGGCTTCCTGAATCGAAAATGATAAGACTCTCAAATTGGCCTGTAAGGCCGAAATACAAGTTGGACGAAGTTCTCCAAAATCGGCCTCTAAGCCGAAAATAACAAAACCTCCAAATCACTAAAATTTACACAATAGCCTTGTAAGTCGAAAAGAACATAAATTGGACGCCAAAGTTGAAAAACGAAAATTTCTTGCAAAATAGTTTAAGAATCCGAAAAGGAAAAATGTCGCCCATTTGGTCTTAGAGCTCGAAGTTTGCAAAATGGCTTTGTTATCAATCAAGCCTGCACCCTTGCTAAAGCTGTGAACTTCAGCTGCCTATTGAAACATGGGAACACCTGTGAATTTCAGCTGCCTATTGAAACATGGGAACACTTCAAGGCTGTGGGTAACCTAAAGCTGAAGTGGACCTCCAGAGCAAGCTGGTTCTTCCTAACTGACATTCACCTAAACCTAACGATTTTGTTGAGAAAAGAGAAGGAGAACATAAAATGAAACTACTAACTAACAGGTGATACACCAAAATGGATGCCAAAAACCTGGACAAACAGATTAACACACAAAATAACCAATAATAAAAGGAAACCTTGCACAAATCAGAAAGTTCCTAACCTCTGCATTAACACTTCATAGGAAGGCTGTAAAAATTATAATCTCAGCAGGAGAAAAGATGTTTTCTCACAAACTGAGGTTACTCTTACAACTGGCACAACCTATGACCTGCAACTGATTAGAAAGAAATTCCTGCATAAAGGTGCTAACAACAACACAATCACAAGGATAAAAGACATCACTTGAAACTGCATTAGGACTTGTTGACGTGTATTTTGTACACAATCATACACAGAATAAAATACCCAAGGGTACCTTATCCTCTCTTGAATAAAGTCTCTGATTGCTGAAGATGTCGCAAAAAAAGGATCAATCAGGGTGACTCCAATGTTCTTTTATGTAGGGTCTCTACGTGTGGATAAGCACTAGTGGTCGTTGTGATTGCTGTGTCATCAAGGGGACTTACGTATCCGAATTGCAGGAACAAGATTTTCCTAATACTAATGAATTCCAAAAAAGATCAAAAGAGTAGGGTTTGCAAGAGGTAAACTCTAATCTAATCCTAAGAATGACCCAATGCGGGTAGGACTTGGTAAGATTCTACCAACTTCAATATTGCCATGAAATAACAACTCAACTGAAATTGATGCGATCTTCTAAGGTAACAAATGATCTTTCAATTCATCAAGGATCATGAACACTACCACAAAGGCACATATCCAAAGTTCAATGACGATTGAAGGTTTAAGTTATTCAAGTCTATCCAGTTGACCACACAAGGCGTTCTACAATCAGTAAGTAGCTAGTGGTTTGGAATGTGAATCTCACCAAAGATCAAGCCCAACACTTAGTCCTTCAAACTTAAATACTATTTTGACTGAGAATGATTCAAGAAAGTAAACAACCATGAAGATAACCACAAGAATTGCAATAAAACACCATAACTTCAATATTTTATTGATCTCAAAGCCATCATAAACAACAATTGTTTGAAATTCCTTCTTCAAAGCTCAATCTTGCTACAAAATAACTTGCTTCTCAAAAACTCTAACTATTTCTTATTGCTCTCTCTGAATTCTATATCTATCTATCTATATATCAAAATGAAAATGAATGAGGGTATAAATAGCATCCTCAATTACAATGAACGGTCCAGATCAAAAGAAGATCAATGGCCAAGATTATGACACCTAAACCCTAATTAGGGTTTATTACAAATAGCCAAATATTAAATTTGGCACAAAAACCTAGGAGATATAGACCAATGATAATTAAGGTGCCACATCATCTATAACAACCTTTCTTCTAGGATCTTATTCCCTTTCCAATGCTCTTTCTTAGCATATGCAATGAATCTAGACACGATTCCTTCGATCTCAGCAATTGGAATCTCGAGAAGATTCCTCATTCGTTCTTCCAAGTGGATGACCTGATCAAAAGCCTTGAGAAGAGTAGCGTCCCATCCAGATTCAAGTTCCTTGATTTTCTCAATCAAGAGCATGGTAGCAAACATCTGATCCCGTTGCTCATCTGTAATAACATTCTCATCTTTGCAAAAGATGACCTTGACTCTATCTTCTAATTCTTGCAAATCCACATCTGTCTCAATTGCAATCCTCCTGCCAAGAATAGTACATAATACTTCAAACACTTTGTCCTGGATCGGATGGATAATCTCTTCAACTTGATTGCATTTGTTACTGATGTCCTCAAAAAGGACTTCCTTCATCTGGAGTAAAGTTGACCATTGGAGTAAACTATGAGGTCCTCCATCCATTATCTTTTCTTGTGCTAGGACCTTCCTTGATGTTTGTCTGATTACTTGCAAGACAGGAATGATAACATCCTTAGTATGAGCAAAAGCAGCTACAGTTATCACTAGGTTGTGGATGATCTCAAGAACCTGAATAGCCCGATGAATAGTCTGCATCATTCTTGTTGCAAATTCAATAGCAACTGTATGGGATTTCTCAATCCAAGAGCTCATAAGCTGGACCAAACTCCTGGCTCTCTCTGCCTCACCAATTGATTCAAAGGGAAGTGCCTGCGCAGGAGATACTGCTGGATCCTGACGCCTCAAAGGTTGATTGAGATGGCTAAAGTAGCCTCTCCAAGCACTGACCTCTCGCTCAAGCTTTCTATTCTTTTCCATTTCTTCTCTAAGCTTGTCCTTAAGTGCCTCAAATGAATCAGTGGCATCATCTAACGTCTGCTCGGCTGTGAGTGGACCAAGCTCAAATGTCTCTACATCATATTCTTCTGCAAGGATTTCACCTTCATACTTGTCCACTGCTGGTGTAACTATCTGTAATTTCCTGGATCCTGTCTCATCTCTAATCATCTTGGACATCTTAGTGGCTTTCCTCTTTTCTGTCACTTCCTGAGAATTTCCAACAAGGCTCTCTAAATCAATCACATTATCTTCGTCCTCGATCATAATCACCCTTGTCAGTCTCTCCTTTAACCAATCTGAAATGGCAGATCTTGTTTCTCTAACCTGTATCTCCTTAGGCAATGTTTCTTCTTCTCTGAGAGGAGATGTCACTTCGTCATCGTTCTTGTCTCCATGTAGCTCATTGATTTGGCTTGATGAACGTTGAGGTGCCTGTCCTTCTTCATGCTTATCGTTCTGTACAATTGATTCCATAGATTCCTCCATTTCAAGTGTCCTCTTCTCTTGTCGAGAAGATATGCCGAATGAACGATCTCTATTGGCTTCTTGCTTCTTCTTGGAGGATTCTCTTTTCTCAGGTCTCTCCTTTCTCTTCGATCCTCTAGGATGAGGATTGCCTTCACTTACGCTTCGAAGGTTGCCTTCGCTTGCGTTTCTGGGATTAGGATTACCTTCACTCACACTTGCTCCTCCTTCGCCTGGCCTTTCCTCCAAAGTAAAAGTCATAGATATGCCCTACTCTCTCAACTTTTGATGTTGCACATCAACCCATCTGCGAGTACAAGACAAAACTGGAGCCATCAAGGTATCTAGATCCAAAATTTCAGGTTCATTCCAATCTAGCCTCACTGCTTTGCTTTCTCGGTCATAAGATGATTGGAGATGTCTGCCACTGTCCTGAGCTTGGTCGGCCGCTCTATAAATTTTGCATTTCCTGATGAAGTCTAAAGGCAATCTGGAATGCATCTTTCTTTTCACTTCAAGATCATCTGAGAGATTCATCACAAAATCCTCTATCTGAGGTTCATGTCTGTATTTCCTTCCGACTGTCTCTTCTATATACCCATAAGGATCGAAACTCTCTCTCATGGCAAAGAATGAAAATGAATATAAAGCTAACTCCTTTTCTGCATCATCCATGGCTAGAGCATTAGGACATACCTCAACTGAATTTCCTAGTATGATAGGAACAGGAACTCCATTTACATGCCTGTGTCTGAATGCCTTCGCATAAGCTGCCAACTGTCTAGTTACCTCAAGTAACACTATTCTATCTGTCGGATATCTCGGCAACAAATAGGGAGGTGAAGGACATCCATGAACTCTAATATATGTAAACTTCTGAAATTGGATGAACCAAGCACCGTACCTCTTTACAAGCTCTTGTGCATCTTGAGATAGCCGATTGTGAATCCTGCCTTGCAATGTCCTGGTGATGTTCATCGTGAAGGTATCATTGACTAACTTGTAGTCACTTCCTGGAGGATGATGCAAATGAACATAGGAATCACAAACTCTGACTTCCCCGGGTCCTCTTCCGATCACTCCTCTGTGAGGCAGTCCTGCATATTCAAAACTCCTGATCAAGGCATATATGATGTATGAACTCATGTAGAAAGACTTGGTAGCCTTCAGTCTTCTTAACTGCACGTCCAAGCAATGGCTAATCATTCTAGCCCAATGAATTGTTCCTTTTCCTTGAACTATCACTTGGATGAAGTAGAACATCCATTTCTCAAAATAGAAGGCTTGAGGAGCCCCTGTAACTCGGTTGAGTAATGTTATCAAATCTCTATACTCCTCCTGGAAGTCGATCCTATGTGGTGTGTTCGGAATCTTGCTCAGGCGAGGACGACTCTTGAGTAACCAATTCTTGTTGATGATGCTCAAGCAAGTGTCTGGATCATCTTCGTACATGGACCTGGCTCCTTCTAAGCTTTTATAAATCATATCTTTATGTTCTGGCAGGTGAAGAGCTTCACTGATAGCCTCCTCTGAAAGATAAGCCAAAATGTTTCCTTCCTTGGACACGATCGATCTGGAGTGTGGATCATAATGGCGAGCACACTCGATCATCAACTCATGGCACTGGATTGCTGGAGGGAAGCCGACCGCCTTGATAATGCCACTTTCAATTATTCTCCTTGCGACAGGTGATGGTTTGCCAATGTAAGGGACCTCTCGAAACTTCTTCACACTGAAGTTTCCCAAGTTAGTATCTCCAATGTTGCTCCATTTAGACACGATCTTGGTCTCCAATTCTTCGTTCTTTTGATCTTCCTTCATGAGGGCTGGACGACTGGTAGATGCTCCTGCCTTCGGGGTCGCCATCGTGACACCTACACAACATTTCATAATGAGTAATAGATTTTGCAATATAGAAATATAGACTAGATTAAAGATTGAATTTAGGAAACCTCATGATAAATCTTTGAATTATCATTTCCTAAATATAACGATGCAATTTTGGAATTCAAGATTCAAAATTCAAAATTCAAAATTGAGGCTAGGACGATTCAAAATTCAAAATTTGGACAATGGAGATCTTGCCATACCTTTCTTGAGAACTAACTCTAAAAAGATGCAAAATTAGGAAATTCGCCTAGGCAAAAATGGAGATTGGAGTCTTCAACGTGAGCTTCTCCTAGCCAACGCGCCTCCTTTATCAACTTCACCACCTTGGGGTCTTCAACGTCTTAAGGGAAAATTCGCTCCAACTCTAACCACAAACAAAGTTCGCACTCCACCTTGGATGGAAATTTCGCTCCTCTCCTTGGATCAAAATTCGCTCGCTCTATTGCTCTTCGAAATTCGCATGCAACAATGATTGAATGATGGTTTAAAATGCTTGAAAGTACCCCTCTTATATAGGCTCTCACCTCCTTAATTGCACGTAGGCCGACTTTTGGAAATAAGGCAATTAATAAATAAAATTTAAATAAAATGTAGGCCGACTTTTATAAAAATATGGAAATATAACCCCAAGCGCTCTCCCTTTTATTTAATTTAATAATTAATTAATTTAAATACCTTTGTAATTAATAATTTCGATTTTTTAAAAGGCCAAATTAATTATTAAATGCCTTATGCGCTATTTTTTAAATGCCATTTTAATTAAATATTTCAAAGTTTATCGAATTTTAGCATTTAATGTATTTCAAAATTTCATTGGCGCCAAAACATGAGAGATATAAGGGATACTAACCACATCGCTCTGGTCCCTGGGAGAGGGACAGGAGCGCCTTAGCCAACTTGGATTGATTTTCACGTTCAAAGTCGCTTCCTTTACGTCCAAACTGGGATCTTCATTCGTAACTTGGAGTTTGATCTATTCAATTTTTGAAATGAATGCCTCTTAGACCATTTTCGCCCTGGTCCCTGACTGAGGGACAGGGGCGATTTTTGCTTTTACTCCTTGGTCTTTGTCTTTTGAACCGCCAAATCAACTTGCGAGGTAGGCAATGATCATCCTTGTTTGTTCTACGCATGCCAATCTTGTCCTTTGCAAAGCAAACTTGATTTTTGGAGATTTTCGCCCTGGTCCCTGACTGAGGGACAGGAGCGAACTTTACATTTTAGTCAAAATTTGCCGAGCCTTGGGGTCAATTCCTTGTTCATCATCTTTGAAAGGCACTCCTAACTTTGCACAATTCTTGCCTTGGCGTGATTCTGGAGGGAGATGTTTGATTTCATAGAAATCGCTCTGGTCCTTGACTGAAGGACAGGAGCGCCATTTTGTTCTTTGTGCGAACCCTTGATCATATCAACTTCAAATTGTCTTCAAAGCGAAAAACGTTGTTTCTTATTCCTTCTTAAGTCTTGCAAACGATAGTAATACTCTAAAATTAGGCAAACTTGAAGAGTTCGCTCTGGTCTCTGGGAGAGGGACAGGAGCGCCTTAGGCAATTTGAGCAAGTTTTGTGGTCTTTTGCAACTTCGTTCTCCTTAAAAGCATTCCAAACATCATTTTGACTTCGTGTCTTGACTTGGATCCATTCAAATTCGGAGGGAGAGGCTAGATAACCAAGATTTCGCCTTGGTCCCTTGGAGAGGGACAGGAGCAAACTTTCATTTGTAAGCTCATTTGTGTATTGCCAACCTTCAAGATTATCTTCAATGGATTGGTTGGGTCGCCTTTCTTTCATCTCAAACTTGAAATTCACTTTTCCTTGCTGAAATTGCCTTAGGCAATTTGAGCAAGTTCTGTGGTCTTTTGCAACTTCGTTCTCCTTAAAAGCATTCCAAACATCATTTTGACTTCGTGTCTTGACTTGGATCCATTCAAATTCGGAGGGAGAGGCTAGATAACCAAGATTTCGCCCTGGTCCCTTGGAGAGGGACAGGAGCGAACTTTCATTTGTAAGCTCATTTGTGTATTGCCAACCTTCAAGATTATCTTCAATGGATTGGTTGGGTCGCCTTTCTTTCATCTCAAACTTGAAATTCACTTTTCCTTGGTCCAAAACTTGTCCTTTGAGAAAATCGCTCTGGTCCCTTGGAGAGGGACAGGAGCTATCTTTAAAATTCGCCTTGGTCCTTGACAGAGGGACAGGAGCGAACTTGAATTCTTGGGTAGATTTTCTCTTTCGGGGTCCATTCAAGTTATATTCAATAGGCAAAACGTACCTTCCTTGATCTCTTCCAAATCGCGAAATCATTTAATCCTGCAAGAATAAGGCAAACTTGGTGTTCAAGCTCCGGTCCTTCAGTGAGGGACAGGAGCGATTTTGTCATTTTAGCATATTTCCTTGCTTGCAAATTACTTCAAATTATATTCAATAGACAAAACGTGTCCTCCTTGATCTCTTCTAGTCAAAAAATTGTCTTGACCCTGCAAGGACAGTGCAACTTTGAGAAACAAGCTCCGGTCCTTCAGTGAGGGATAGGAGCGATTTTTGTCCTTAAGGTCAAAACTCAACTTTTCATTGCAAACGACTAAGTCTGGGTGCTCCATTATGTTGATTTCATCCCTTATTGCATCCTTGATGCTTCAATTCGATCAATTAAGGCCAAAAAATGCCCCAAGTAAGCTATTTCGCCCTGGTCCCTGGGAGAGGGACAGGAGCGATTTGGCCTTAAAGTCAAAATATCAAGAATTTAAGCTTTCAGTCACTTCACAAGGCATTATTAGGTCATCTCCAAGGCCAGGGGTCAATTATCAAACTTTCCAAAATTTGGTCCAAATTCACTCGGACAAAATTGCACAATTCCATCACTAACACTTAGGCAAAATTTGAACTTGCTTTCCAAAATTCCGACTGGACCTAGACAGACACACCTGACATCCTGACAGACTCGTCCTATTTCAAAATTGCAATTCACACGAGGATGCTCAATAATCTTCCAAAATTTGACTGGATTTCGGCTTGAAAATATCAAAAAGGAAACCCTAAGGCTTAGCCCTAATCCAGACGACTCACTCACTTACTCAAAACCCTAAAAGCAGAGAGAGAAACAGGCAAAACCGAGCAAAAAAGAGGGGGCCCCCATTTCAATGGGGCGATGTGTGAAATGGTCACAACATCTGGCGACACCACTGAGAAATGTTGGAAAACATTTGGGAATCAATCTTTCTTGAAGAAAACTTAGAAAACCTCCCTTAACAAAACCAGGAGTTAAGAAATACTTACAAGAAGAGACCATCATATTGAGACAAAGTATCAAGTCCACAGTTACCCATGTGTGTGCAAATGAATTAATTCCCCTTGACAAGACAATCATGATTCTCCAAGTTCCCCTGCGATAAGCTACGTAGTTTATCTGGACTCCAAAAGCATCCTGGATAGAGCCTCGCTGCCAGTTAGGTTATCGCCGCAAGCTCACGAACATTGCTCCATTGCCAGCCAGGCGTCTATAGCCCCGATGGAGTTATCCGTAAATTCCCTTTTAGCCAATTTGATATCTCTTTGTCAGCTCATTTTTCTTTTCTTTTGACTTTTTTCTCATTTTTATTTTCTCATTTTTTCCTTTTGATACTGCTTTTCAGTTCCGTCAATTCTTTTGGCTTGTGAGCAGTGAAGCTCACCAGGGTTTGAGGATTGCGGTGGCGCTGAAGTCAGATTTTAGATTTTTCACCGATCACAGTTTTGCCTGGAAACCATAACGACTCGGAGATTATAAGTGTGAAAAGATATAATAACTAGAGGACAAAAATACGTGAGTTCAATAATCTAATCTTGCTTCATTGCAAATACGTCCTGACTCAAGGCTTTATAAAAAGAAACCCCCTTTGAAATTCCAAAAGACCTCATGATTGTCCAAATGCAACCAACAACCTAGCGAGAAGTCAGAGTGTTACATAACAACATCACCCAATTTCAAATGGATACCCCTCAGGACAAACAACTAACCTAAGACAAAACACCTAAACTAAGACCGAAAACAAAGCGAAAGGCAAACCAAAACGAAAGAAAAGCAAACAAACGAGAAACAACGAAAGCAAACTAAACTAGCTATGTACAAGGGAAGGCCTTGGGCATCCTAGGACTGGAAATAATGTTTGAGATACCTCCCATTGACAGGCAATGGGATGTCTTCTCCAGTTAAAGTCTTTAACCTAAATGCATTTTCTCCCAAAATCTCTGAAATTTGATAAGGGCCCTTCCAAAGCTTATCAAACTTGTCATGTTCTCCCCTTTTCTCGTGTGCTTTATCCCAGTACAAGACAAGGTCTGAGATCTGGAATGCCTTGACTCTAGCTTGCCGATCGAACCATCTCTTTACCACTCCTTGGTGTTTTGCGAATTTCTCCAATGCTTGATCTCTCTTCTCTTCTAGATTCATTAACTGTGTTAATCGGGCTTGAATAGCATTAGTATCTTCCATGTATTCCTGAATAAATTTCAGGGTCGAGATCCTGAGTTGCATGGGGAAGACTGGGTCTTGGCCATAAACCAGAAAATAAGGCGAAATCCCTAATGCGTTCTTGGTCCTGATTCTGTCTGCCCATAAGGCGAATCTCAGTTGGGTATGCCATTCTCTCGGACTTCTTTCTAGCAGCTTCTTGATAACACTGAGCAGGTTCTTGTTAGTTGACTTGGGCGCTGCCATGACTGATTTTCTTCATGATATGCGTTGAGGCTGCCTTCATGCCTTGAATCTGACAAAATTGACTTCTATTTTTAGTGAAAGTCGAAACTGGGCTTCACCTTCGCGGCTTTGACTGCTTTTTGGGGGCCACCCTTCTTGTTGATTCTGCGGTGCTGGGCGGATATTTGATTTCTGAGCGAAATCTGCCAGCTTTAGGTTTGGAGGCACTTTGGATGGTTTTCGCAGGGGTTTCTTTTGATTTTCTGGAAAATAAAGTGCCAAATAGCAAACACATCTCACATTTCTTCTGATTCAAGGACCTTATGGAAGGCATATATTTGACATAAAGCTGCTGTTACCTACCGCCACAGGTAATATTTTCCTACTCCGCGCATAGCAATCTGACTTGGAACAATTATAATGACTGAAAAGTGGAAAAAAAATTGCAAATTTCTCACGTTTTGATTCTTTGCTCAATCTGCACGAAATGCTCCTAGATATGAACCTGTGCTTGAGTTTGTAACTACGTTTACATTGATGTATATTGCCATTGTACACCTTCTGCAGGTTGTGGGGTTTTTTCTTTTTAAAAAAAATGCATATTGCTATGTATTATAATATGTATTTTCACGTTGTGGCTGTAGTTGCTCAATGAATTTTGTATAAATGGTAAATCTGCCTTCTTTTTCTTAAAACCTAGGCTAAAACTAGAACAACCACCCATCATGTCCTCTTCATGCTGTTAAAAGACCCTCTGATGATGCTTTAACCTGATAATGCTTGACAGATACATCGAATTTCTTGTGTGTATGGTGCAAATAGGAGTTTGTGACTTTGAAAATGTCCCTGATTGTTTTGTATGAAAACTATTTGGACTGTATATTACCATTACTGTCCTTTGAGTCTAAAATGTTGAATGTTGCATTAAGGTCTTTATGAAAAGCTCTTATAACCCTTGCATCTCTTGTGGACATGCCCTGTTGTGTGCAGCAGTAAGTAACAACATTCTCTTGTTGATGTTTGGTAGATCATTACAACTTTATCACTGCTGTGTGACTGCATTTTTCATTGATGAAAGCTGCTGCAACTTAAATTTACAATTGTTGTATTGCTCTATCCATTAAAGCTGTTCTTTTTGTTTACTGCTTTGAATCTGATTCGCTGGGGACTCTTGTGACTGCTCTGCAACCTTCTCATGATTGATAATCTTATCATGGCATAGGCTGGGGTTTGCCTTATTGCAATCTTGACTGCATTGAGATTCGAGTGTGATTGAAAAGTCCCAACACACCTTTGAATGAACATGCCACCTTAATGCTTTAGAACTACACCTATGATCGCATTATACATGTTATTGTGACTACATCTTTATTGTAAGGTTTGTGTTGAACCACACTCTTCATACATGATTATTGCTGCTACCTTTAGTTTGAAAATAATAGCAACCTGCTCATTTACTGTATAATGGAGATAAATTTAGCATAAATACATCCTTGCATACATCTTTTGAGTGAGGAAGGCTATCATTATGCTTATTGGCTGATTGTGTGATTGTATACTTGTATTTGCTGCTCTTCATCTGTCATCAGTTTCTGATATAACTTGATTGTATGAGACATTGTTGTTGCTTTTATATGAGCTGGGCTCAACCCTTGTGGGAGCCTCATTTACCCCCACCTATTTGTGAAGTTTACAAACAACACGCTATCTTTTCTTGTTCCTACACATGAAGCAAACAAGTTAGAAATAAGATGCATTTGATTTCTTTTGATCTGATATTTGCTTTTCTTGAGATCTTCCGTGATGCTGATTATATGCACCTGATGCATGTAGCGACTATATATACATGCATGTGTTAGTATACATGTTAGGAATGTAATCAGCCATTGCTTAGAACAAAATGTTCTAACTCATTGCATATCTAACCCCTTTGCAGATATCGGAAGGAAGGCAGATGCAGACAAGGACGAAGCAGCAAGACGAAGGCAACATTAAGACTACTCCAACCGTTCCAGTCATTCAGGCAATGACTGGTTCCATTCTCAACATGTTCTCTTTACTTTTGTACTCATGTATACATGTCTATTTATTTCCTTCCTGCACTTGATGTATGTAGCTAGTCTCACAGCTCTTTGTGTGGGACACATGTTTGAATTTCAATAAAAATATTTCCTTTTTTTAAGATGAGATGTCACTCTCTTTTGTTGTTATGAACTAGAAGTATTGAAATGTAATCTTTAGTTCATTTTTTCCAGTGCAGTTGGAATGCAATATAGCAGAAGTAATACGTACTTGTTTCATTTTGTAAAAACAAGCATATCTCAAACTATTTTTCAACTAGAAGTGAAAAATGGGTAACAGGCTCTATGAGCCGAAAACCATAGCAAAGCCCAAATTTGCAGATTCGACCTCTAAGGCCAAAAAACACTTAAACCACTAAAAATCGGCTTAAAATGCTGAAATGCAAAGTTCTCCCAAGTTCATGTTGCTTCATAAGCCGAAAAAGAGAGGGAGGGCATCTAAGTTCAAAATCGCACATTCCCTCATTTGACTGAAAGTCTTCAAAAACCAAATTTGCGCAGAAACAACATTTAGGCCAAAAATGGAGTAAGAGCTCTAAATCGCGAAAAGCCCCTCATTTAGCCGAAAAAGTCTAGGTCGCATTGAGCCGAGAATCATAGGTAAGTCATTAGCTCGCATTTCGACCTCAAGAACCTGAAAATCGCGCGTCTTCTTCAAAAGGCCGAAAATAAAAGACTAAAGTCGTGCAATTTGCCTTAGTAAGCCAAAAATCCAAAGCTAAAAGGGCTGAATCTACCAACCAAAGAGGGAGACATTCAAATCATTAAATTGCCCATTTTCCTCTAGGTTGCGAATTTTGTCAGGCTAGGGGGGCATCAAAATATAATAAATTTTGGTGTGCATTTCGTGAGAAGCCCAGTTTTCAAAGTGCCTTCAAAGGCTGAATTTTGCTAGGACATTTTAAATTAAGATGCAAGGTTTTCTTCAACAAAGGACATTTAAAATTTAAATTTAATATTTGTTGAAATCATTTTTATTTCGCGAGATGATTAATTCAAATCGAAATTTAGTGCTTGCAGAATCAACGAGCTAAGGCGTCAACCTGAACCGCAGTATCAAAGCGACAATCCCAAGCAAAGATGCAAGAGCGCATTGTAGAGCGCAAGACAAAGCACGGGGAAGCGCGCCATCACTAGACCACTGGAAAACGAGATTGAAGACAAAGAACACAGAGTGCTACAAAATGTGCATTCTCAAAAAAATACACAACTGGATTTAATTCCAGAAATTCAGTTTAAAAAATTGAAATTGTTTATTGTAAAAAGAGAGCTACCTGTGGGCCCCGTCTAATGAATTCAAAGTGAGGGGACACAGGCCAGTTATCTCCAACTACCAAATTGACTGAATTAATGCCAAATAGTGATAGGTAGTTGAAAAGGTGGTTGGGGGGATAACTGAGAATTGAGTAGGCATGGGTAAAGGCTGCCAAGGTTCTAGAAGACAGATTGCAGCTGTTGGATGCAGCCCATCTTGGCCTCTGATTCAGTTGGTAAGATCTATAAAAGGCAGAGGCCTTTCTTTTATAAAGGGTTAGATTTTTAGGCAGTTATAATAGGTTAGAGTTTTGGAGAAAGTTAGATTTTAGGAATAGCATAGAGATGCTGTAGAAATAGTTGCAATGGTAGCTAAAGCAAATATATGAACATTGAAATATGGTGTTTATTGTCTTTGTTTTCTTGTGTTTGCATGGTTTCCTTCAACTAGTTAGAATTAGAGTTTCGTGATTTTAATGGCAAAATATATGGTGGTACTTGATTCATTTCTAGTTCATATCATTGGTGGTTTGTTGGTTGTAGGCCACTGTGCTTGGTTATTCGGACACAGGTCAGTTATCTCCAACTACCAAATTGACCAAATTAATGCTAAATAGTGATAGGTAGTTGAAAAGGTGGTTGGGGGGATAACTAAGAATTGAGTAGGCATGGGTAAAGGCTGCCAAGGTTCTAGAAGACAGATTGCAGCTATTGGATGCAACCCATCTTGACCTCTGATTTAGTTGGTAAGATCTATAAAAGGCAGAGGCCTTTCTTTTATGAAGGGTTAGATTTTTAGGCAGTTAGAATAGGTTAAAGTTTTGTAGAAAGTTAGCTTTTAGGAATAGCATAGAGATGCTATAGAAATTGTTGCAATGACAGCTAAAGCAAATATATGAACATTGAAATATGGTGTTTATTGTCTTTGTTTTCTTCTATTTGTATGGTTTCCTTCAACTAGTTAGAATTAGAGTTCCGCGATTTTAATGGCAAAATATAGGGGGGTACTTGATGCATTTCTAGTTCATATCATTGGTGGTTTGTTGGTTGTAGGCCACTGTGCTTGGTTAGTTTGAACCTTACTGTGCTTAGTTCAACTACAGGTGTTCGTCTTAGGTTGCACCAAAATGTCATGCTCAAACTTTTGGGCAAAAACAGAACAACAATTTTTTTTTAAAACATCCTAATAAAACTAAATATGCTATAATAAAGATGTAACAATTAAGTTTTGTCTTAACTATAGTTTAACTCACGAAATAAAAGAGTTGTTTACTAAAGTTAATTTAATTAACTTAACCATGCATGCGATAATAATTTAATGCGGAAATAATTCTGCAAAAATGTCATTACTACTTTATTAATTTAAACAAATAATCCTTCACTTATTAGCCAAGAGATATTAATAATCTCAAATATTATTTGATTGCTCCTAGGAATAACTAAAATAATGTTAACATTAAGATTATTAAATTCAAATAATCGTTTGAGCAAATGAAATTAATGCAATTAGATTTTTCTATTAAGGTTAATTAAAACAATAATAACAATTCCCCTAAATAATTTATTTTCCGAAATGCCAAGTTTGATGTTTGACTAAAATAATCCCCTATAGGTTAAATATTACAATAGTCTTTTATTAATTCTTATGAATAAAATTTCCAAAAGGAATTTAACTTGAACATATATGTTTATTTGCATATATAAATATATATAAACATATAAATAATTGATTTAAAATAAAAGATACATTAGGACTATAAACCCCTTAAAAAAATAATCAAATATCCACATAACTAAAATATATATGGGGTTTACCCTTTTCAAATTTGAAAAGGGTTTCCTCCCATATTTTTTTATTTATTATTAAAACTCTTATTTGAAAACCTAACTAAAAATATTGTAAGACCTAAACCAATCCATACTTTATTTTCTTAACAAAACTAACATCTATGCTTCTACATTTAATTTATTTCTTTTCTTTTTTTTACAATATGCTATAAAAAAATAAATAACTTTCATTTCAAGAAGTAAATACAAATAAATAAATCTCAAAAAATATAGAAACATACTTCAAATTTTATTTTATTTCTTTCTTGCAAGATCAAAAATCTAACAAAAGATTATATCTTATTTCATGATAAAACATAGTTTAAAGAATACATACAAATAGGTAGATACCCAACTTAGCCTCTCATTTCTACTAAATGAGGGCTACCAAAATAAATATATTTTTCTTATTACAACTAAATACAAATAACAATAGGATCAACTCCTAGCTTTTCTTTCCTTCTTTTTCCAAGCAAACCTGCAATAAAAGCTTTTAGGTTGTAACCATGGAGACTCACCTCCCAACCTAGGCTGACTAGAAGCCACCCCCGAGCTTGGAGAACCAAAACCTAAAGGGGATACACACAAGCTATGTACAAAAGCAAGACAAACTACAGAACATTCACATTCCCATCCGAAGGCTATACATCATCACAAATGTGACTTTTAAATGGGGTGAAGGTGGACTAAGTACCTTGAAGAGAAAATTGCAATAGGAGAAATACATTGCCATTACAAGGCAACCAAGAACACATCCACAAGTTCCAAACTTGTCTCAACCATTCCTTATGACCCCCAAGACATACAAGCCAACAAATCTCCCCTTATGACCCCCAATGCATAAACAATCACTATGCAGCAAGGGTCACAAAAATACCTTGAGAATCACTCTCTTCCAAAAAGAGCCTCTCACTCTAAGGCTGTCAAACAACCCTTCACCCCAAGGCCACTCTACCCTCCCAAGGGTGAGTTTGGCCTTGAAAACTCCCCAAACATAAATATAACAACTCAACCAAAAACAAAGGGAAAAACACAACATCTTCCTACACAAATAAAAACAACAATGGGAGAAAACAAATGCAAACATACAATCTTTCAAAATTTACAACATACATAGATAGTGATTCAACCAACTTTGAATCTGCCAAAGGGATGCAAAGGATAGTTTGTAGTAGAGTTGTCCAAATCCACAACTTCTTCCTTCTCAAGACTTAACCAAAATTTCCTATACTAAACTTTCAAAAAAAATTCAAGATTCTAAGTCTCCAAAGATGGAGAGTGGGTGATTACCATCCTAAGTCTCAAACCCTTCCCTAAGAAGGCTCCTGTCACTCTTTCCAACCTCTTGGATAGAGTGTGAGCTCACATTGGTTGGTTTTCTCAACCTCTTACAGGTTACTAATACTGGAAATCTTGAAAAAGGGGAAGAGAAAATGGGGAAGAGGGAACTAACACAAGAAGGGAAGGTTATCTAACCTACGAGGAATTCTCCAAGTTGGATTTTCGCTCATCTTGGGAAAACCAATTCTTGAGGTGTCAAATCAGTCACATTGGAGTGGTTACATGCTTAAAAATGCCTCTAACTCATAGGTATACCATATGGATCTTAGGAAAAGCCCCTAAACTAACCCTAGGAGTCCATTTGACCCCTTAGAAACCCACCTGAAGGTAACCTACGGGTCAAACTAAGTTAACCAGAGCTTGATCCATAGGTTAACTCAAGTCAACTCAAGTTTGACTAGAGCTTGATCAACTCGGGTCAACTCAAGTTTGACTCGTAGTTTGACCAGAGTTTGACCAGAGCTTGATCCATAGGTTAACTCGGGTCAACTTAAGTTTGACTCGTAGGTTAACTTCAAATGGGTTTCTAAGGGGTCAAATGGACTCCTAGGGTTAGTTTAGGGCTTTTTCAAAGGTCCATATGGTATATCTATGAGTTAGGGGCATTTTTAAACATGTAACCACTCCAATGTGATTGATTTGACACCTGAAAAATTGGTTTTTTCAAGATGAGCGAAAATCCAACTTGGAAGATTCCTCCTAGGTTAACTCAAGTTTGACCCGTAGTTTGACCAGAGTTTGACCAGAGCTTGATCCATAGGTTAACTCGGGTCAACTTAAGTTTGACCCGTAGGTTAACTTCAGATGGGTTTCTAAGGGGTCAAATGGACTCTTAGGGTTAGTTTAGGGCTTTTTCAAGGGTCCATATGGTATATCTATGAGTTAGGGGCATTTTTAAACATGTAACCACTCCAATGTGACTGATTTGACACCTCAAAAATTGGTTTTTTCAAGATGAGCGAAAATCCAACTTGGAGGATTTCCTTCTTGTGTCAGTTCCCTCTTCTCCATTTTCTCTTCCCCTTTTTCAAGATTTCCAGTTTTAGTAACCTGTAAGAGGTTGGGAAGACCAACCAATGTGAGCTCACACTCTATCCAAGAGGTTGGAAAGAGTGACAGGAGCCTTCTTAGGGAAGAGTTTGAGACTTAGGATGGTAATCACCCACTCTCCATCTTTGGAGACTTAGAATCTTGAAGATTTTTGAAAGTTTACTATAGGAAATTCTGGTTAAGTCTTGAGAAGGAAGAAGTTGTGGATTTGGGCAGCTCTACTACAAAATATCCTTTGCATCCCTTTGACAGATTTAAGGTTGGTTGAATCACTATCTATGTATGTTGTAAATTTTGAAAGATTGTATGTTTGCATTTTTTTTTCTCCCATTGTTTTTATTTGTGTAGGAAGATGTTGTGTTCTTCCCTTTGTTTTTGGTTGAGTTGTTATATTTATGTTTTGGAGTTTTCAAGGGCCAACTCACCCTTGGGAGGGTAGAGTAGCCTTGGGGTGAAGGGTTGTTTGACAGCCTTAGAGTGAGAGACTCTTTTTGGAAGAGAGTGATTCTCAAGGAATTTTTGTGACCCTTGTTGCATAGTGATTGTTTATGCATTGAGGGTCATTATGGAAGATTTGTTGTCTTGTATGCCTTGGGGATCATAAGGAATGGTTGGGACAAGTTGGAACTTGTGGATGTGTTCTTGGTTGCCTTGTAATGGCAACGTGTTTCTCCTATTGCAGTTTAATCCTCAAGGTACTTAGTCCACGTTCACCCCATTTAAAAGTCACATTTGTGATGATGTTTAGCCTTGGGATGAGAATGTGAATATTGTGTAGTTTGCCTTCATTTTGTGTATTGTTTGTGTGTATCCTGTTTAGGTCTTGGTTCTCCAAGCTCAAGGGTGGCTTCTAGTAAGCCTAGGTTGGGAGGTGAGCCTCCATGGTCACAACCTAAAAGCTTTTATTGCAGGTTTGCTTGAAAAAGGAAGGAAAGAAAAGCTAGGAGTTGATCTTATTGTTATTCGTATTTAGTTGTAATAAAACAAATGTATTTATTTTGGTAGCCCTCATTTAGTAGAAATGAGAGGCTAAGTTGGGTATCTACCTATTTGTAAAGTTTACCTTGATAAAATAAATGTATTCTTTAAACTATGTTTTATCATGAAATAAGATATAATCTTTTGTTAGATTTTTGATCTTGCAAGAAAGAAATAAAATAAAATTTGAAGTATGTTTCTATATTTTTTGAGATTTTATTTATTTGTATTTACTTCTTGAAATGAAAGTTATTTATTTCTTTATAGCATATTGTAAAAAAAATAAAGGAAATAAATTAAATGTAGAAGCATAGATGTTAGCTTTGTTAAGAAAATAAAGTATGGATTGGTTTAGGTCTTATAATATTTTTAGTTAGGTTTTCAAATAAGAATTTTAATAATAAATAAAAAATATGGGAGGAAACCCTTTTCAAATTTGAAAAGGGTAAACCCCATGTATATTCTAGTTATGTGGGTATTTGATTATTTTTTAAAAGGTTTTATAGTTATTTATTTTTTTATAGCATATTGTAAAAAAAATGAAAGGAAATAAATTAAATGTAGAAGCATAGATGTTAGCTTTGTTAAGAAAATAAAATATGGATTGGTTTAGGTCTTATAATATTTTTCGTTAGGTTTTCAAATAAGAGTTTTAATAATAAATAAAAAATATGGGGGGAAACCCTTTTCAAATTTGAAAAGGGTAAACCACATGTATATTCTAGTTATGTGGGTATTTGATTATTTTTTTAAGGGGTTTATAGTCTTAATGTATCTTTTATTTTAAATCAATTATTTATATGTTTATATATATATATATATATATATATATATATATATATATATATATATATATATATATATATATATATATATATATATATATATATATATATATATATATATATATAAGTTAAATTTCTTTTGGGAAATTTTATTAATAAGAATTAATAAAAAACTATTGTAATATTTAGGCTATAGGGGATTATTTTAGTCAAACATCAAACTTGGCATTTCGAGAAATAAATTATTTAGGGGAATTGTTATTATTGTTTTAGTTAACCTTAATAGAGAAATCTAATCGCATTAATTTCATTTGCTCAAACGATTATTTGATTTTAATAATCTTAGTGTTAACATTATTTTAATTATTCTTAGGAGCAATTGAATAATATTTGAGATTATTAATATCTCTTGGCTAATAAGTTAAGGATTATTTGTTTAAATTAATAAAGTAGTAATGACATTTTAGGAGAATTATTTCCGCATTAAATTATTATCGCATGCATGGTTAAGTTAATTAAATTAACTTTAGTAAACAACTCTTTTATTTCCTGAGTTAAACTATAGTTAAGACAAAACTTAATTGTTGCATCTTTATTATAGCGTATTTAGTTTTATTAGGATGTTTTTAAAAAAAATTGTTGTTTCGTTTTTGCCCAAAAGTTTGGGCATGACACTACAGGTGTTCATCTTAGGCTGCATCAGAATTGGGTGCCTAAATGAATGTCTCCGATCTGAAAATCCTTCATCCCTTGGAGATTGCACTATTCTTGTCTAGTTGTGAGGGTGTGTCTGGCAAAAACAAGAATTTGTTTATGGAAATCTGTCTACCCGCTACACTAGTCATTCTTATTGCTGTCCTTAGGATCCCTAAACCGTTCTCTTTTGCTTTTATTTCCTAGTTTGAGAATCAGATACAGACCAACTTGTTGCAAAATGTAAGGCCCCTTGTGCTCCCAGCAAAACACATCGACCGTTGAGCTATCTTGCAGTCAAGACCTGACAACCAAAATATTGAGGTCACGCCCACATTATCAAACCAAACAACATTAGGGATTTCCTTATTTCAAGAGAGGATAGGATACTCAACATTCCATTCTGCGTTGACTTTAGCCACGTCAACAAAACCTTATCTCCATCAAAGCCTTGGAGGATAAAGGTTATCAAGTGGCATTCTCAGAAGGAAGAGTTCTCGCATGGCCAAAGAAATCTAGCATCAAATCTGCTCGTGTGATTGGGAACCAGTATGAGGGCTTGTACAAGCTTTCCACTCGTCCAGTCCAGGTTCTCCTTCATGACTCCTCCAGTTCACGCAAGCTGTGACATAGAAGACTTGGACATCTTCACTTCCGGGCTCTTCCAACTTTAGAGAAGATGGTTAAAGGTATGCCTAAACTCAGCCATGTTCATAATGATACTTGTAAAGATTGTGCTATGGATAAAAACACTAAGAGTCCATTTGATAGTAGTGAGAGTAGGTCAAAAGAAATATTAGCTCTTGTGCATTTTGATTTATGCAGACCTTGTCAGTAGCATCTCCTAGTGGATTTTGTATTATGTAACCTTCATAGATGACTACTCTAGGAAGAGTTGGATTTATTTCTTAAAGTTTAAAGAGTCTGATGAAGTCCTAGGAAGATTCAAAAAGTTCAAGGCCTTAGTAGAAAACTTATCTGGGAAAAGAATTAAAGTGTTAAGGTCTGACAATGTAGGTGAATACACCTCGGGTAGCTATCATGATTTTTGTATTGAGGTAGGGATCAAGAGGGAGTTTTGTGTTCCCTACAACCCTCAACAAAACGGGGTTGCAAAAAAAAAGAACAGATCTATAGTTGAAGCTACAAAAGCTATGATTCTTGATCAGGATCTTCAAACTTTTCTATGGGCAGAAGCTTCTAGAACAGCTATATACATTCATAACAAATGCCCTCATTAGATATTGCAGAATATGACTCCAGAAGAAGCCTTTTCAGGGATCAAGCTTGATATCAATTACTTGAGGATCTTTGGATGTCCAGTATATGTACACGTGCCTAAAGACAAGAGGACCAAGTTGGAACCTTCTGGCAGGAGAGGAATATTTGTGAGCTACAACGAATCTTCCAAGGCCTATAGATTCTACATTCCAGGGTAGAGGTACATTAAGGTCAACAAAGATGTTACATTTGAGGAAGACGTTGCATTCAAGAAATCCAAGGGTTCATGCGTGGAAGATGAAGCTCATCCTCAAGACATGAATATTGGTCATGATCCTGAGATTTAGAGGGAGCCTTTAGATCCTGAGATCTAGAGGGAGCCTTTAGAACCTAAGATGCACAATGATCCAATTGAGCCTATGGATCCTACTGATGGGCCTATAGATTGTTATAACTCGGAAGAGACCTTTTTGGGCAAGGAACACTATGCAGGAGGCAGAACAGTTCACGGCTCCTAGAGGTACATTTTGAGAAAGTAAGAGACCTCAAAAATTCTCTTGTTCTGTTGCTTCGACGTGTAATCTCATTGAGAGTGAGCTTATCAGTATTGAGGAAGCCGCAAATCAGCAAGTATGGAAAGATGCCATGGATGGAGAATATCAATCCATCCTTAAGAGTGATATTTGGGAAATTGTGCCGAGACATAAGGGCAAGTTAGTTGTATCTTCCAAGTGGCTATTCAAGATCAAGCATGCAGCTGATGGTAGCATTGAGAAATACAAGGCTAGAGTCGTGGCTCGTGGTTTCTCTCAGAAAGAAGGGATAGATTCTGATGAAACTTTCGCTCCAGTTGCTCGATATACTTCCATCAGGACCATTATTGCGATTGCAACAACTAAGGGATGGAAGCTACATCAGATGGATGTGAAGACAACCTTTCTCAATGGTGTGATTGAGGAAGAGGTCTACATTGAGCAACCTGAGGGTTTTGTGATTCATGGGAAGGAATGTCATGTATGCAAGCTGAAGAAAGCTTTATATGGCCTTAAACAGGCTCCTCGTGCATGGTATGAGAGGATTGATAGATACTTAACAAGTTTGGGCTTCTACAAGAATGATGCTGATCCAAACCTCTACTTCAAGGTATTTAATGGTGAAATGTTGATTCTGGTATTATATGTTGATGACCTATTTGTCACAGGGGAAGATCATCTCATTCATAGGTGCAAGGAGTTGACTTCAAAATTTGAGATGTACTTAGGACTCATGCACTTCTTTCTAGGGTTAGAAGTATGGCAGAGGCCTAATGAGATCATCCTAAGTCAAGGCAAATACACCATTGACATCTTGAAGAGGTTTGGATTGTTAGACTGCAAGCCCATGCCTACTCCGATGGAAACTAACTTGAAGAAATTGAGGGAAGCTACAGCTAGTTCAGATCTTGTGGATCCTACCATGTATAGGTAGTTGATTGCATCCTTGATGTATCTAGTTAACACTAGACCGGATATTTTCTATGCAGTGAGTGCACTTAGCCAGTTCATGAGTGAACCGAGATAGATACATCTAGTTGCAACCAAGCATATCTTGGGGTACTTGCGTGGCACAATTGGTTATGGACTAAAGTACTCCTCCAACATCGCTCCGAACTTGGAGGGTTACTCAGATTCTGATTGGGTAGGAAGTGTCACTAATCGCAAGAGCACTTCTGGAGTTTGCTTCAGTTTGGGATCCATCATGATTTCCTGGTGTAGAAGGAAACAATCTTCAGTAGCATTGAGTACTGTAGAAGAAGAATACATTGTAGCTTGTGTGGCATCTCGTGAAGCAGTGTGGCTTTAGAAGCTCCTTGCAGGATTGTTCAGTCAATCGTTGGAGCCTTCTATCATTCATTGTGATAACCAAAGTTGTGTGAAGTTTCGGTTAATCCAGTATTCCATGACATATCAAAACATGTTGAGATTCAATACCACTACATCAGGGATATGGTACAGAGGAATGCTATTCAGCTGAGATATGTCTGCACTGAGGAGCAGACGGTTGACATTCTCACCAAGCCCCTTGCCAAAGTGAAGTTTATGCATTTTCGGGACAAGATTAGAGTCATGGAGAATGAAGCCCTTCCTGAGAGGGAGTCTCAACATCAGTGATACATTGAGATGTATCTTCCACCCTCTGCGAGTAGGCACGGTGGATCCACCCTCTACGAGTAGGCATGGTGGATGTCATGGAAGAAATTCCATGATGTACTTGTGTTTTCCCACCCTTTGTGAGTAGGTATGGTGGACCCACCCTCTGTGAGTAGGCATGGTGAATGATTTAGCACTTGTGGTTGTTTACCCTCTAGGAGTAGCTATGGTGAACATCTTCCATGGGAGTAGCCATGGTGGTTGTATTCATTTGCATTTTCTCATGGGAGCAGCCATATATCTCGGATCTTGAGAAGGTCTCCTCCCTAGCTAAGAGGGAGTGCTGATGTATGTAGCTAGGTCGGAAACCTTCTAGGACCGACCTAGCACACCTATCACGTTTGGATTAGTCATGTCCTATCTTGCTTGTATAACGTGTGGGGCTATTTCAGTTTTGCATTGTAATTAATTTGCCTAAATTGTAAAGCTGACCTAAGTTAAATTGGAAGGCTAGAGTCTCATATATATGTAATGTCAACCTCATTGTAATGACACACATTCAGCAATTACATCCCTATTCGGTATCCTTCAATGAATTACCTCTGTGATCAGCAAATCATATACAAAAGACAGCAAACATCATTGGAAGCACAACGAACATTATTGGAAGCACAAAGAACATTATTGGAAGCACAGCGAACACCTTTGGAAGGTCAGCGAACACCATTTGAAGGATAGTGAATCATCCATTGAGGGCAGCGAACTTCACCCTAGGTGCAGCAACTGTCCTTAAAGACAGTAGTCATCATTTGAAGGTCAGCGAACTATCCTTGAAGGCTGCAAACATCATCCTAAGATCAGCAAACTTCATCTTTCTGGCAGCAATATCTGTATTGCAGATAAGTTCATCATTGCAGTTTGCCCTAGGTTGAAGATATTGTTGCCGGGAATAATCATTATGTTATGTTGTCATATTATGTTTATGTTGTCGTCGGTAATAACGAGTTACGGTGGTCAATTAGTTAGTCGTCCTGAAGGGGTGCGACCACCCGTCGATAATGATTATTCCCGGCAACAGATATTACTGTGCATAGTTTACTGATTGCTTCAAGTGTTGAAGCTCATTGTAAAGATACATTTGGTTATTGCTTAATGAAGATCTGAGATTAGTTGCTGGGTTTTTCACCTCCAAGAGGGAGGTTTTCCCAAAGTATATTGGTGTTTATTGTGCGCATTGATTTGGTTCTGTTACTTCTGATTATTTTGCTACAGTCTGATACAAAATTAACATAACCTAGCTTGGAAATCTACCTTTAGATGGACACACTTGAACAATTCATTTGACTTAAGCAAGATGGCAAGATTATCAACCAAAAGAATGCAGGTACCTATCAAAAGAGAAATGTCAAAGATAGTCATTTTTGAATATGAAGATGTAGAAGAAGAAACATGTAATGTTCCCATTTTTGCAACTTAATAAGCATTAGTTATTTTCAGAGGTTAGCCTATTATCAGTGGTCCCCGTAGGCTAATGTGGTAATTAGGAGGCCGTTGAGGGTGATTCAGTGTTATTTGGGTGTCTATTTCAGTACTATCCATCGCAGTGGATTACTTTATTTGTGATTTGCCTTCCAAAGGTCGTTGAGGCTCCATTTATAAACCAAGCTAATAAGATTGTTGACTATGATTAATAATTGACACTGTTGAAGGCTCAGTGCCAAGCATAACATGGTGGAGAGTAGAAGATATCAATTGAAGGAAGTTTGCAAGAGGCTGTTCACAGGGTGAAGTGAATGCATTGAGGAGTTGTACGTGCTTAGAGTTGAAGTGAAGCAGTTGAAATCAAGTGGAACGGCCTTTTCATGTCCACAATCAGCAATATCAACTGTAACTTCATGTTGTAGAGGACCCCAACTTGTTTAGAGGGACAAAATTAGATAATCATGTTCTTATTGACATTAAGAAATGTGGACTCAGGTTCGTGATTATTTTATTTTTGTCTTAGGTAGCGTACTAATTTTTTTTGTTATGTACAGTTTACTAAATAGTTATGTCATAACTAAAAACTGCTTGGTCAACGAACTCATAAATAGCTAGATGAATGTTGGGTTAGGGGCATTAATGTTACAGTTCCTCCCTCTACTAAGATTTTAACTGTACACTACCTCATACTATAAAGCTGTTGTTCTCTCATATTCTGTAGTATTATTATGCTCATGGCATGTGATTATATTCCTGGAAGTAGCAGTCTTTGGTATTATAACCCACTGCTGTAAATGGCATAGTCATTTGTGACCATATAAATTTTTACATTCTCAAATTGCTGTGCTAATTTTGTAGGATTGGTAACAATGGCAAGGAAACAGTTTTGAAACAGGCAGAAAAGGATCTGAATGGGGTTAGTAGGTAGTACTGGGTTGCTAACGACTTGCCAACTTGCAAGGCAATGTCAGTGATGCATGGAAGCTTAGAAGATCTTTTTTGTCTGGGCTTTGTTAACTGTTACTATTTGAGACATCATGTCGGGATCTTCTAAATTTTTTATTTATCAATCCATTTATGTTCTTTTAGTTGGGTGGTGTTGAATTTTCAAAGATTCAAGAGTATGCAGTAGTGACCGTACTTGAATTTTGTAAGAGTGGGAAACTTTTGACCCTTGCAGATCTCAGTAATGAGATTTCAATGCTTGGTGATTAATCTACTAACCAATTCAAGAACAACATTCTGGATTATCTTTTGGTGGTAAGTATAAGACATCTTCCTTCTTGTATATGGATTCATATATATGTTGGAAGACTTACTCTAGTATTTATTGTGCTTTTTTAGATTGGAGATTTGATAGGAGAGCTCATGAGGTTAGCCATTAGTCAGGTGGAGAGGTGGAGACAGCAAATAGAATATGCAACTTTGTTCAAGCTCTTTGCAAGGAAGTAAGTCTTCTTGCTCCAATTATGGATGATAATTCTGTCATGAATAAAAAGATGGAAATAATGCTTCTGAGTTTAGTGAAAATAGAGAATGGTATGAAGTTGAACTAGCCATTGCTTCCAAGTATAAAGATCTAATGTGTTTGTATACCTTGTTATATAGTTGGTAGGATGTGCTTTTGTGAGCCTGCATTAATATTTTGTCTTAGCTGTTCTGTACAATCCCTAACATCTGTGTACCAGAAGTTTAGACCTTTCATAACAGTAGTAAGATCAACTGCATCGAATGGTCCTCTTTTTATGAATAAACACTGTTAATAGTTACTTGTCCCCATGTAAGTGGCCATGGGATTGGTATGCATGCTTCTTTCAAGAATTCTGAAATAGTAAATGAGACATTTTAGTAGTGTCTGGTAGAGTTCAAGATTCTCCTTGAATCTCGAATGGCTCGGTGCTCAAGGCAATTCTTTATGTTGGATTTTTAGAAACTCTACGTAGATCCAATTATGGCGTTCTGCTAACAATCAAATGTTTATCCATACAGCTCCCCTTTAGCATCAATTTTCTGGTTGCTTGGTGGAATAAAATCCCAGACCACTTATCGTTGTTGAACCTTTATTGTCATTGTGCTTAAATTTTTGAAGTTCTGATTTTGGTATGCATTTAGTGTGCAGATTAACTGCATGACCATTTTGACCTTAATAAAAGGATTACCATCCAAAACTGTAGGAATACTAGTAAACAGCAGGTTCTTGTTTCCAGTAGATGATAAATACAAGGTATTTGAGTCAATTTACATCATTGGTTTTTGCTATTTGATTGTTTTTGCCCTTTGGGCTTTGGCCTCTGAATGTATCATAAGTTTTCTGATCTAGAAACTGGTAGATAATTAGACTTGGTACCTGTTGTGACCATTTCACACATCGCCCCATTAAAATGGGGACCTCCTCTTTTTGCTTCTGTTTTGCCTGTTCTTTTCTCTGCTTCTAGGATTTTGAGTGAGTGAGTTGTCTGTCTGGGCTAGGGGTTTCTTTTGGATATTTTCAAGCCGAGTCCAGTCAAATTTTGAAGATTATTAAGCATCCTCCCGAAGATTGCATTTTTTTGAAATAGGATGAGTCTGTCAGGAAGTCAGGTATGTCTCAGGATGGGTCCAGTCAGGATTTTGAGGGCAAATTCAAGTTATGTCTAAATGTAGGCATTTTATTGATGGAATTGTACATTCTTGCCTAGGTAAAGTTTTGATTAAATTTTTGAAGGCTTGGTAACTGGTTCCTGGCCTTGAAGATGACCTGACCCTGCTCGGTGAAGTGATTGAAGACCTAAATTGTGGTTATTTTGGCTTGTAAACGTGAAATCACTCCTGTCCCTCTCCCAAGGACCAAGGCGAAAATGTTATTTGGTGCATATTGGTTATTAACTTCCTTTAATTGTTTTGTGCAGGGTCTCTAGGGGATATAATTGGACATAAATTGAAGATTTTGAAGACTCGAAAATGATAAATTTTGAAGGTTTAAGGTGAATTCGCTCCTGTCCTCTACTGAAGGACCAAGGCGAAATGGTTTACTTAGGTCATTCTTGGCCTTGGTTGATCAAGTCGAAGCGCCAAGGATACAATGATGGATGATATCTTCCCCAGCAAAGGAAATTTGAGATAAAAATTGTAATGATTTGGCCTTAAGAACAAAAGGCGCTCTTGTCCCTCACTGAAGGACCGGAGCTTGAATTCCAAAATTGCATTATCCTTGCAAGATTTGGGTGACTTTACGATTTGAAGAGGTCAAGGAGAGTGTGTTCTGTCCGTTGAATATAACTTGAGTAGGCCACAAAGAAGAAAATCAACCTAGGTACTAAAAGGCGCTCCTATCCCTCCTCAAGGAGCCAGAGCGATTTTCAAAGGATGCTCCTGTCCCTCTCCAAGGGACCAGAGCGATTTTCTCACAAGACAAACTTCTGGCAAGGGAAAAGCGAGTTTCAAGTTTGAGATGAATCAAGGAAGGCATAATCAATTCATTGAAGATAATTTTGAAGTTAGCAAAGCATAAGGGTGCTCATAATTGCCAAGGCGCTCCTGTCCCTCACCAAGGGACCAGGGCGAAAAACACATCATCTAGCCTCACCCTCCGAATTTGGACGAATCCAGGCCAAGGCACAAGATTGGAATGATATTTAAAGTGCTTCAAGGAAGAATGAAGTTGCAAAGACCACGAAATTCGATGAAAAATGGCTAGGGCGCTCCTGTCCCTCACCAAGGGACCAGAGCGGAATCTTCAAATTTGCCTAATAGCCTAATATTTTAGAATGCTACTTTCGTTTCCAAGACTCAAGATGGAAAAAGGAATGATGTTTTATGCCTTGAAGGTAATTAGATATTGATGTGGTTAAGAATTTGTGCTATGAACTAAAAATCGCTCCTGTCCTTCACTGGAGGACCAGGGCGATTTTCATAAAACCAACAATTCTCCTTCAAAGCCACGCCAAGACAAGGCGATACAAGGTGAGAAATGTCTTTCAAAAGATGATGAACGAGGAAACGCCTCCAAGAATCAACGATCCTAAGCACAAATGTAAAAATCGCTCCTGTCCTTCACTGGAGGACCAGGGCGAAAATCCTTGGAAGAGCTCATTTTGTCTTAAGAAAGCAAGTTGAACATACACCGAAGGGACGAATGAAGATCATTGTTTACCTCCAAACTTGAATTGGCGATTTGAAAGACAAGGATCAAGGACAAAGACAAAAATTGCTCCTGTCCCTCTCTAAGGGACCAGGGCGAAAATGCTCTAAGGCAAGCTCCTTCCAAAGATCACATGAATTGAACTCAAAATTCCAAACAAAAATGCCATTTTGGACGCTAAAGGTAAGGTTTTGAACGTAAAAATAAGAAATACAAGGCCAAAATGAAAGGGCGCTCCTGTCCCTCTCCCAGGGACCAGAGCGAGGTTGTTAACAAATTCATACTTTTACCATGCCTAGGCGCCAACATCCTCCAAATCACATTAAATGCCAATTTCGCTAAAATCTTGAAATATTTTGAAAAATTAAATGGGCATTTAATAAAAGCGCATAGCATTTAATAATTAATTTTGAGCTATAAAAAACCAAAATTTTCAATTATAAAGGCATTCAAGATTAATTTTTTATTAATTAAAATTCGAAATGGTGAGCGCTTTGGGGTATTATTTTAATATTTTAATTAAGTCGGCCTTATTCTTTTATTAAATTTTGTTTATTTTGGCCTATTTTCACCAAGTCGGCCTATGGATAATGAAATGGTGAGCGCCTATATAAGAGAGGTGTGTTGAGCGATTTTAATCCATCATTCAATCATTCACTCAAGTGCGATTTGGAGAAGCAAAGAAGGAGTGCGAAATCTAGTAAAATTGGAGCGAATTTTGTTGAAGGCTAGAAGTGGTGGAGTTGATAAAGGAAGCGCATTTTGAAGACTTCAATCTACCTTTTCCCTAGCGAATTTTCCTCAAGGCGTTGAAGACCAAAGGTGGTGGAGTTGATGCACGTGAGGACTAAAAAGGAAGCGCATTTTTGCTAGAAGGAATCTTCAATCTTCATTTTGCCTAGCGAATTTTCCTAATTTTTGCATCATTTCTTAGAATTAGTTCTCAAGAAGAGGTATGGCGAGGTCTCCCTTGTTCAAATGTTGAAATTTTGAATTTCAAAATTGCGTAGTTAAATTTAGGAAATGATAATTCAACAATTTATCATGAAGTTTCCTAAATGTTTAAATTGCAAAATATATTACTTATTATGAAATGTTGTGTAGGTGTCAAGATGGCGACCCCAAAGGCAGGAGCATCCACTAGTTGTCCAGCTCTCATGAAGGAAGATCAAAGGAATGAAGAATTGGAGACCAAGATCGTGTCAAAGTGGAGCAACATTGGAGATACCAACTTGGGAAACTTCAGTGTGAAGAAGTTTCGAGAGGTCCCTTACATTGGAAAACCATCACCTGTCGCAAAGAGAATAATTGAAAGTGGCATCATCAAGGCGGCCGGTTTCCCTCCAGCAATCCAGTGCCATGAGCTGATGATCGAGTGTGCCCGCCATTATGACCCACAGTCAAGATCGATCGTGTCCAAGGAAGGAAACACTTTGGCTTACCTTTCGGAGGAGGCTATAAGTGAGGCTCTTCATCTTCCAGAACATAGAGATATGATTTACAAAAGCTTAGAAGGAGCCAGGTCCATGTACGAAGATGATCCAGACACTTGCTTGAGCATCATTAATAAGAATTGGTTACTCAAAAGTCGTCCGCGCCTGAGCAAGATTCCCAACACACCACATAGGATCGACTTCCAGGAAGAGTACAGAGATATGATAACTTTGCTCAATCGAGTTACAGGGGCTCCTCAGGCCTTCTACTTTGAGAAATGGATGTTCTATTTCATCCAAATAATAGTTCAAGGAAAAGGAACAATTCATTGGGCTAGAATTATTAGCCATTGCTTGGACGTGCAGTTAAGAAGACTGAAGGCTACCAAGTCCTTCCACATGAGCTCATACATCATATATGCCTTGATCAGGAGTTTTGAATATGCAGGACTACCTCACAGAGGTGTGATCGGAAGAGGACCAGGGGAAGTCAGAGTTTGTGACTCTTATGTTCATTTGCATCATCCACCAGGAAGTAACTACAAGTTAGTCAATGATACCTTCACGATGAACATCACCAGGACACTGCAAGGAGGGATTCACAATCGGCTATCTCAAGAGGCACAAGAGCTTGTAAAGAGGTATGGTGCTTGGTTTATCCAATTCCAGAAGTTTACATATATTAGAGTTCATGGGTGTCCTTCACCTCCCTATATGTTGCCGAGATATCCGACAGATAGGATAGTACTACTTGAGGTGACTAGGCAGTTGGCGGCTTATGCGAAGGCATTCAGGCACAGGCATGGAAATGGAATTCCTGTACCTATCATACTAGGGAATTCAGTTGAGGTATGTCCTAATGCTCCAACTTTAGACGATGCAGAAAGAGAGTTGGCCTTATATTCATTTTCATTCTTTTCCTTGAGGGAGAATTTTGATCCTTATGGGTATATAGAGGAGACAGTTGGTAGAAAGTACAAGCATGAATGTCAGGTAGAAGACTTTTGGATGAATCTCTCAGATGATTTAGAAGTGAAAAGAAAGATACATTCCAGATTGCCTTTAGATTTCATCAGGAGATGCAAAGTTTACAGAGTGGCCGATCAAGCTTAGGACAGTGGCAGGCATCTCCAGTCATCCTATGATAGAGAAGACAAGGCAGTGAAGATAGATTGGAACGAACCTGAGGTTGTGGACTTGAAGGCTTTGATGGCTCCAGTTTTGTCCTGTACCCGCAGATGGGTTGATGTGCAACATCAAAAGTTGAGAGAACAGAACATACCAATGACTTTTACTTTGGAGGAAAGGCCAGGAGAAGGAGGAGCAAGCGTAAGTGAAGGCCATCCTCATCCTAGAAGCACAAGCGAGGGCAATCCTCATCCCAGAAGTGTAAGTGAAGGCAATCCTCATCCTAGAGGTGCGAAGAGGAAAGAAAGACCTGAGAAGAGGGAACCATCCAAGAAGAAGCAAGAGGCCAATCGAGATCGCTCATCCGGCACATCTTCTCGACAAGAGAAAAGGACACTTGAAGTGGAGGAATCTATGGAATCAATGGTTCGGAATGATAAACACGAAGAAAGGCAGGCATCTCAACGTTCATCAAGTCAATCTCTCCAAGTCAACGAGCTACATGAAGATGAGAATAATGATGAAGTGACATCTCCTCTCCGGAAAGAAGAGTCATTACCTAAAGAGATACAAGTTAGAGAGACAAGGTCCGCCATTCCAGATTGGTTGAAGGAGAGACTAACAAGGGTAATTGTGATTGAGGATGAAGATAATGTAATTGACTTAGAGAGCCTTGTGGGAAATTCTCAAGAAGTAACAGAAAAGAAGAAGGCCACCAAGATGTCCAAGATGATCAGAGATGAGACAGGGTCCAGAAAGTTGCAGATAGCTACACCAGCAGTGGATAAGTATGAAGGTGAAATCCTTGCAGAAGAATATGATGTAGAAACCTTTGAGCTTGGTCCACTCACCACCGAGCAGGCAATGGATGAGGCGACCGATTCATTTGAGGCACTTAAAGATAAACTTAAGGAAGAAATGGAAAAGAATAGAAAGCTTGAGAGAGAGAGAGGTGCTTGGAGAGGTTACTTTAGCCATCTCAATCAGCCTTTGGGACGTCAGGATCCAGCAGTATCTCCTGTGCAAGCACTTCCCCTCGAATCAGTTGGTGAGGCAGAGAGAGTCAAGAGCTTGGTTCAACTTATGAGCTCTTGGATTAACAAATCCCATACAGTTGCCGTTGAGTTTGCAACAAGAATGATGCAGACAATCCATCGAGCTATCCAGGTCCTTGAGATCATCCACAACCTAATGATAACAGTAGCCGCCTTTGCTCATACTAAAGATGTTATCATTCCTGTTCTTCAAGTAATCAAGCAAACACCAAGGAAGATCTTAGCACAAGAAAAGATAATGGATGGAGGAGCTCATAATTTACTCCAGTGGTCAACTTTACTCCAGATGAAGGAAGTTCTTTTCGAGGACACCAGCACCAAATGCAATCAAGTTGAGGAGGTCATCCATCCAATTCAAGATAAGGTGTTTGGGGTGTTATGTACTATTCTTGGCAGAAGGATCGAAGTTGAGACAGATGTGGATCTTCAGGAGTTGGAAGAAAGGGTCAAGGTCATCTTTTGCAAAGATGAGAATGTCATCACAGATGAGCAAAGGGATCAAATGTTCGCTACTATGCTCCTGATTGAGAAAATCAAAGAACTCGAACCTAGATGGGATGCGGCTCTTCTCAAGGCCTTCGATCGGGTTATTCACTTGGAGGAACGAATGAGGAATCTTCCCGAGATTCCTATTGCTGAGATTGAAGGAATCGTGTCCAGATTCATTGCATATGCTAAAAAGGAGCATTGGAAAGGGAATAAGGTTCTAGAAGAGAGGTTGTTATAGATGATGTGGCACCTTAATTATCATTGGTCTATGTTTCCTAGATTTTTGTGCCAAATTAAATATGTGGCTATGCATTTAATATTGTTCAATAAAAAGGGGACTTTTTGTAATAAACCATAATTAGGGTTTAGGTGTCAGAATCTCAGCCGTTGATCTTCTTTTGATCTGGGCTGTTCATTGTAATTGAGGATGCTATATATACCCTCACTCATTTTCATTTTGTAATAGGAAGTTAGCAATAAGATATAGTTAGAAGTTAGAAGATTAGAGCTTTTAGAGAGAAGAAAGATATTTTTGTAGCAAGATTGAGCTTTGAAGAGAGAATTTTAAACAATTGTTGTCTATTTTGGCTTTGAGATCAATGAAATATTGAAGTTATGGTGTTTTATTGCAATTCTTGTGGCTATTTTCATGGTTGTTTACTTTCTTGAATCATTCTCAATCGAAGAAGTATTTAAGTTTGAGGGACTAAGTGTTGGGCTTGATCTTTGGTGAGATTCACGTTCCAAACCACTGGCTTCTTACTGATTGTAGGAACGCCTTGTGTGGTCAACTGGAGAAACTTGAATTACTTAAACCTTCAGTCGTCATTGAGCTTTGGATATGTACCTTCATGGTAGTGTCTATGATCCTTGATGAATTGAAAAATCATTTGTTACCTTAGAAGATCGCATCAATTTCAGTTGAGTTGTTATGTCTTGGCAATACTGAAATTGGTAGAATCTCACCAAGTCTAGCCTACATTGAGTCATTCTTGGGATTAGATTAGAATTCATCCCTTCCAAACCCTACCTTTTGATCTTTTTGAAAACTTGTTAGTTTTAGAAAATCTTGTTCCTGCAGCTCGGAAAACGTAAGGCCCCTTGATGAAACAACATTCACAACGACCACTGGTGCTTATCCACACGTAGAGACCCTACATCAAAGAACATTGGAGTCATCCTGATTGATCCTTTTTTGCGACATCTTCAGCAATCAGAGGCTTTATTCAAGAGAGGATAAGGTACCCTTGGGTATTTTATTCTGTGTATGATTGTGTACAAAATACACGTCAACAGTACCCTAGCCTTTCTTAGGATTTGGATCATGTAAATCTATTCTCAGAAAAGTTACTTTAGTGAAGATGCTTATGAAACATCAGTGTTAGGAAAATATCAACAATTAAAACTAAGAATTGATAAATTGAGAAGGGTCAGCTATATAACTAATCAGTAGCCAGAGCCTATCCTCGCTGAACAACCTCACATTTGACTTTCAGGAACGTGTTTTTGTACTTCAATTGCTTTTTCTTTCCCTTTCTCATTTTAACTTGCCTTTCGTTAGCCTTCTCTATATATAGTTCATCAAAAACATCACCACTGACACCAACCTTATTAGTATCAACATCCAGTAGTCTATAGGCCTTTCAGCTTGTCAAGTAACCACTAAACAAGACACGAATTGTGGTTCCTTAGATAGATTTCCTTTGTGGTTTCATCTTCAGCTACGATAATCTTTCTTAACTAGTTGACTCCAAGAACATGTGTAGTTATTGAATGTACTTATTCAGAAGAAATGGGTCCATATTGAAAATATTCTGTTAGAGTTGCCATTTAGGTCATCTTGAAGATGTTGAAGGTTACCCAAAAACCTTTGATGGTTTGATTGAGAAGAAGACATGAGCTGTATGATGAGAATCATCTCTTGACAATATATACTGTTGTGATCTCATCTCATGGAAAGAGCAAAAAATATTCAAGTTGTATTCAGGTGGTACCTCCAAAGCAAGCATTGTAGGTTGAGGAGGTATCTTGAGCTTATCTTTCCAATGGGAAGGACAAAATATTTTTGTGTCGATGTCCTTGTTTCTATTGAGCTGGACCATTTTATTGGAATTGTCTCTTCATTTTTCTCACATCAGTCACCACTCTTTGTAGGAGACAATTAAATGAACTTTGGATAATGGCTCTAATAGTGTCTTTCTTGATATTTCCTTTAGCATTCATGTCATCTTCTGACTTAACCACTTGCTCTTGAGCTTCTTCAAGTTCAATCAATAATAGATTTGATTATGAGTTCAATCTTTAACATAAGTATGGTTATAAAACAACATAGGATGACTTTTCGAGATAGCTTCAAAGTAGTGTTGATTATATCAACCAGGTCATCAAAATGTACCTTCCTTCTTTGGATTTGAGAGGTGTGGAAAGGGGATGTGGCTATCTTTGCCTGGTTTGAATTGTGTTAAGAACTTTTTGTGCATGATTTCCTAGCTTGTGATTTATCGTGTGGTAAGTTGTTGGAACCATTCTGCTACTACCCAACAAAGGTTTTGACAAAAAATCACATTGCAACATCTTCATGCACCACCCCAAAAATAGTACATGGTGAAGGTTGCAATGTGTTCATTATTATGATGCGTGTTGTCATTGTTAAACTTTAGAAAATTCTTGCTTGAGCCATGTGGGAAGTCATTGTGCTCTACAAGAGCCAAGAGACCAATATTGGTTCCCCACACCAAGGGAAGTGGAGGTGGACCATTATGGTTATTGTGATAATCTATTGTTTGAAATGGTTCTTCTCCCAAAGCTTAAAAAAATCCTACAGGATTTGGAACTCTTGAGTAAGAAGAACCATCACTTGTAGATGGTTGATTTAAATCTTGAAAGATAGGGTCGGTGTTGATGGTGTTTTTGTTTCTTTTTTTCTTGCGCTAGTGGTATCCTTGCCACCGAACCCAACGCCCAACACACCTTACCTTGGACTTACATATTGCCAAGTTGGGGTTCAGGAAAGGGCGAGCTAAGGCGAGACTCATCCATTGGAGATGTACCAAGCCGCTCGCAAGCCAGGTTCATCAGGTGAGTCCAGGCCTCAAACGCAAAATTGAGACCAATGAGGAGCAAACACAAGGCCCAAGCCAACTCCGCTACCCGTGCAGGCTGGTGTTGATGGTGTTTTTATGCACTATGCAACACAGAATAAAATACAAGTATTCTATCGTCTCTTGAACAAAGACTCCCAAATGCTAAGCTGTGTGATCAAGTGGGACAACTCCAAGGTTCTCGAATATCAAGTCTTGACGTGCTCTTGTTTAGACTCAGTTGTATATGATGCCATATTGTTGGAATCACAAGGTGCACTTACGTTGAATAATTGAATGCTTTGAATATCACTGGAACGTGGGATTTCACTTGATTTGAAAAAAAGGGCAAAAAAAGATAGGGTTCAGGAAGCTAATCTTACTCTAAGAATGTAAGAGCAATGGACAATCTTTGGTGGAATTCAACTAAGTCTTGTTTTGACATGCAACAAACATCTTCACAAGGCTAGTGTATCTTCTAGGGATAGCTTGATGATTTTCAAATCACCACTGCAAGCATAGACACCATCAAGTTGATGCATATCAATGAAGAAGCAATAATTGAAGTTACTCATGGCTAAGATGAATCCAGTTGACTATGCAAGACACTTTACCATCAGCAAGGTGTTAGTAGTATGGATGTACAAATTTCACCATTGATGATACACAAAGTCTTTCATTCATCTAAACAACATGAAAATTAAATGAGAAGTAGAGATCATGCAAATTGTTGAATCAACATATCAATTTCACCATATCTTCAATGAAGTTTACATGCTTCTTGCAACAATATGTTGGCAATAGTCTTTGCCTTCTCTTCCTACTCTGCTTGCTATCTATTGATCAACTACTAACTATTGACTCTCTATTCCCTTTTACAAATGAAGAAGTAGAGCTCTATATTGCTCTTAATACAATTCAATGGCTTAGATCGATTCAAAATCAATGGACAAGATCGAAAGATAGGAACTCATTGCAAAGCATTTAATGCTTGACCAATGATAAAATTACATCTGATGGGACACATGTCCTTTCAAAAGTCAACCAATAGATAGTGACGGTAGGTACATCGAACTTTGTGCCCATGTGGTAGCTATCTTCTTTGATGGATGAGTTTAGGTACATTGAATTTGGGCGCCTTATATTAGAATGATATGATTGGATAAGTGATGATTATGCCCCACCTCAGCTTGATTGATCGTCGTAACTCATTGTAGGTGTGTGGATGAATGAGGCATATCTCTTCATACTCTACATTATCCAAGCTCGATCAATGAATGACGTTGCTCAAGTCAATCCTCTAACTTTGATTAACTCTTCTGAAACTATCTCTTGTCTTGATTACTTCCTTCCTAGAGCTTCCATTTGGCTATATTGGCAATGATTCTTGGATTTCCGAAGGAAATTCAAGATTATGAAAATTTCCTCTTTGAGTGCATGATGTTGATGCTTATGCTTGATTGATAAATTTGCAACCTGAACCTTGATTTGCCTTTTTGAGCTTGACTTGAAGCCTTAACCTTGATAAGATTGGTGTGATAGAAGCCTTCTTTGTTTGAAAACTTGAGCTGATGTTCTTTCAATGCCATGAAATTCATCGTCTTCACATTTCATTGCATGTTCATTCCATTTTCATCAAACCTAGAAACAAACAAAACTTGAATGAAAACATTGAAAACAAAACTTGAATGAAAACATCTAATTTTAAGTCTGATTTTGTGGCTCAGGCCTGATTTATGTCTGGTTTCTCATTTTTATATGCCTGATTTGATAAATTTTAGGTCTGAGATAGGGCTGATCTGCCTTGATTTTATGTGGCCAAAGGATGGATGAAAAACCTTTATTGTCGCTGATTGTCATGGACAGATCTCGGTCATTGCCAAAGGATGGATGAAAAACCTTTATTTGCACTTGCCCTTTGCCTAAGGACGTCTTCATTTCTTATGTTGCCAATGTCCTTAGCTCAAGGATGAAATGTTCTTAGCTCAAGGACATCTTGAAATTCTACGGTGTGGATGTTTTTAACTCAAGGACATAATGTCCTTGTATTTCCATGCCTTAGCCAAATTTCTTGATCCCAACTTTGATGTCCTTAGCCAAAGGATGAAATGTCCTTGGTTCAAGGATGACGATGCATTCAGTGGTGTAGATGTCCCTAGCCTAAGGACGAAATGTCCTGTTGTGACCTAATTCACACATCGCCCCATCGCAGATGGGGAACCCCTGTTTTTGCTTTTTAGGGTTTTGTCATTAGCTCTGCATTTTCATAAGTCTTCATTTTGAGAGAGTTTAAGAGTTAGAGTTTTGAGGTCATCTCGAGTCAAATTGGGAAATCTTGCTCAGAGTAGCATTTGAATGTTGCCAAAGTGCTTAGAAGGTCCAAACGACGAGGATCATAATCGCTTTGGGTCATTTCTCTGCTTTTTTCTGCTTTTTTCAAAGTGGCATACAGGTTTTGTTCCTCGAGTTATTTTATTACTACCCATTTTGTCGGAATTTGAAAATATTGCCTCTAGATGTAAAAATCAGGGCTTCAAATTTTTTTATTTTTTCTAAGATTAGGGTTTTGTTCTTTAGGTCATATTGATCATGCCCATGTCTTCTGATTTGAAATTTTTTGCTTCTAAGTGTAAAAAGCAATGGTTTGAATTTTTTCGCTTTTTTCTGAGATTAGGGTTTCAATTCCCATGGCAAATTATCACTACTCATGTTCTTAGATTTTGAAAATATGGTCTCTAAGGAAAAAAAACAAGATGGAAACCCTAATTAGGGTTTTGTTCCCAAAAAACATTCTTTAAGTCATATCATTAATACCCATGTTCTCAGAATTGAAAAAATCATGTCTTCAAGTGCAAAAAGCAAGAACTTAGGGTTTTTGTTCTAGAAGATCAAATATGAACATGGCTGGTCTAGATGGAAGCATGGCTGATCAAATTGGAAGCAAATTGGCATCCAAGAAAAATTTCGCCCAGGGCATGGTTAATGGCAAGACATCCTCAAGCCAAGGATGGAAGCATGGAAGATGGCACATAAACAAGAATGTCCAAGATGCTCTCAAGTTTGCCCAAGGCAAGAAGAAAAGTTGTTCGACACTTGCTAAACTCCTACCTCCAGTTACTTAACTCATTGCGAGGCTCAAGCAAACTCCTACCTTTGGTTATGGTCAAGCAAATGAAGTTGGCATCATGTCTTCCAAGTCCGCCCTACATTGGCACATGGAATGAAAAGTCTGCCTTACCAAGTGTGTGGCATAAGCAAGAGGCATGAGCAAAGATGGAAGGATACCTCCAAAGTCCGCCTTGGCATAGAAAGATCCAAGTCTGCCCTTGGTGGTTTGGGATAGATGTTGGCAAGCGAACTTCAAAGTCCACCCCAAGCATACATGTCAAGGGAACCCCGAAGTCCGCCTTCTCCTAGACACATTTAAGTCCACCCAAGCAAAGTTGGAAGAAGGTTGGCAAAGTCTGCCAAGGCTAAGGAAGAATGACTAAGGCAATATAGGGTCCACCTAGGTAAAATTGAAGTTGTCATAACAAGTATTAAGTTTGCCTCGGAAGCTTTCCCAGTTGGCAATAATGTGTTGATTACATGGCCCTTGAAAAGAGAATGATGGCAAAGCTGACAAGTTGGCAATGAAGCAATGACATGGCATGAGGTCGGCTTGAAGTTTGAAGTGGAAATATTACATGGCAATAAAATAAATAAAGATATTTCCCAAGTTCGCCTTCTAGAAGCAAGTAACATGTTTGAGAAACTTCCTAAATTTGCAAGGATTAGAACAAAGTAAAGAGTTCGAATTTTCAAGAGGAAAACAATAAAATAAATAAAGCTTTCCTTCTAAAAAGTCTTTAAGACCCCCTTCTAGAAGAAAGCAAAGGAGTTCGAATTCCTCAAAGATGAAATAAAACAATAAAACTTTCCCAAAATTAAAAGCATATAGAAGTCTCCAAGAAACTATAAAACAATGTTTTGTCTCATTCTTCACCAACCAGCTCCAAGCAAGAGTTCAAACTTCTAGAAACCACCAATCATCTATAAAACCTGGTTGTGCTTCATTAAAACTTCTTTATTGCCAAGAAAGGTTCGTATGCTATGAGAAGAGCATAAGCCTATATCCAAAATTCGCTAAGGATGATCAAAACAAGCAGCTCCAAGCATGGAAGAACCTAATTTCAGACAAAATCTGTCATGAAGATAAGAAGCAAAGCAGGACCAAGGGTTTGAAAGCCAAACAAAAATTGTCTAACTGCTGCAATCCAAGTTCGCCATGATCAGCAAAGTTAGGGATAGCAGACTAAGGGTTTGTTGAATAATAGACAAAGACAAATCAATAAAGCATTCATGTCTTGGAATGTTCTAAGATTGTCTTGAGCATCTCTAAGTCCGCCTTGAAAGAGAAAGACCATTGAAGCCTGCATGTGTTTTGACAGTCTTCTAATGATCTTCCAAGCCAAACTTGTTTGAGAAGGTGAAAACTCTGCCTTGCCAAGAAGAAGGTATTCAAGCATGAAACCTCTCCCACAAAACATGACACGACCTCACCTAAGTTCGCCTAAGGATGGACAATAAAACGTGACACAAGAAGGAATTTGCCAAATAAGCAAGATCAAATGGTTCGATCATATTCCTAAATCTGCTCAAGACAAGAAGACATACGACTATGATGTCCAAACCCTACTAAACTCCGCTCTGCAGTTAATTAAGATGACATGAGTTAACCAAACTCTTACCTAAGGTTTAAGAAGATAGCATGTTGAAAGTTTGCCTATGAAGCATGAAGACTCACCAAAGGATGACTGTCCAAATCCTTCCAAGTTTGCCAAGACAAGGAAAGGAATAAAGCACAAGATAAAGCATGTCCAAACTCTTTCTAAGTTCCCCTTGTCTTAGACAAGACAAAGTTTGCCTAGGCACATAAGAAGGAAACACCATTCGGGAAGTATCAATGAAGTTTGCTAGCAAAGGGAAGCAGATGGTATCCAAGATCAAATCCAAATGGAAGAATGTCACAGATACTAACCTTGGACATGTTGACCTTGAAGAGTTCAAGAAGAGAATGTATGGTCTTGATGGACACCTGTCAACACCCATAGCCTGCTGGATGATGAGGAATGGCATTGTCCAGGCAACAGGATTTCCTCTGGCCAAGCAATGCCCTGAGCTTATGGTTGAATGTGCTAGACACTACAATGCGTAGTCAAGAGAAATCGTTGCACCTGAAGGAAGGGTTTTAGCCAACCTTTTAGAGTTGTCCATCCAAGAAACATTTGGAATTCCTAAATATAATAAGACCACCTACAAGACAAAAAATGATACTAAGAAGATCTATGATGCTCAGTTTGAGCTCTGTGCAACCAATGTAAACAAATCATGGTTGGAGAAGAAAAGACCCCAAGGGAAAGTGCGTAAGGTCCTGTTGTGCCCATACTTCAAGGAGGAATATGGCGACATTATTTTGCTGTTGAATAGGCTAATGGGCAGCCCTAAAGGCGCACCCTTCGAAACATGGATGTATTTCTTCATGGACGAAATCACATCAAGAGTCGGGATGTTTAATTGGTATCGCACAATCAGCAATAATCTCCATGAGCAGCTGATAAATTTGGAGAAGGCGAAATCATTCTACATGAGTTCTTACATAGTTTGTCTACTAGCTGCAACCTATAGATATTTTGGACTAATTTACAAAGGCATAGTTGGCAATAGAGAGAATGAATTCAGATCCTATGATTATTACCCACAGTTGCAGCTTAAGGAAAAGAGCTACCAAGCATATGATGCATTCCTGATATATATTACAAGAACATTACAAGGAGCAACTCACTAGAGGCTATCTCCCGAGGCTAAAAGTTTGATCAGCAGATATGGATCTTGGTTTATCCAGTTTCCAAAGTTCACATACATAAGAGTCCAAGGCTTTGAAGGACGTCCTTATAAACTTCCAATTTACCCAACTAATAGGATAGTCCTGCTTGAAGTTCTCAGACAGCTAGAGACATATCAAAACTTCAAAAGAGTAAAGCAGAAGGCAACTATATCCTTCCCATTCTTCATTGAAACATGGAAGAATCTTGTCCAATAGCGCATGCAGTTGAAAGTGCTAGGTTAGAGATTCAGTGGTATCCTTTCACATTCTACCGGTCTCAAGCAAATTATGATCCTCATAACAACATCAGATCAATAAATGGAGAAAGATATAGACATAAGGTAGACATAGAAGATTTTTGGACCAATGCAGAAGATGAGTTTGATATTAGGAAAAGGATGTGTTCTAGGTTGCCAGTAAGCCTAATCAGGATGACTAGACCTTTCATTGTGCCTGATCAAGATAATGGGGAACATACTCAACGTAATTTTGATGAGCATGCACCCCTTCCTCCTATCAAATGGTCAAAACTAGAGAATGCAGACTTAACCACCCTAATGCGACCAGTCATGAAATATTCTAGGTGGTGGGTTGTACAACAGTGTCACAAATTGAAATGGAGAAATATAGCCTTGACCTATGATCTGATGGGAGAAGCAGAAGGATACTCCTCAAAAGAAGAAGCGACTTGGAGTGTCGGTGCTAAAAGAAATGGGAAAACAGTTGTGAATGAAGAGCCTGCTCAGAAGAAGCAAAGGGTGGAACCATCTCATTCTGCTACATCTAAGAATGAAAGATATATATTAACTACTGATGAGTTATTGGCAAAGATAGACATTCCTTCTTCAATTCATGAGGAGAATGCAAAATCAGTCCACGAGGAAAATGAACAGCCACTATCTCCTACTGGCACATACATTCTAGAATCAGAAAACAAAATGGAAGAAGGAGAATTTCAAGAAGGGATGATTTCTGCCCTCCAAGGCATTGGACATGAAAAAGACAATCAGGAGATAGAAGACGTTGAGCAGCCCACTGTTCTTGATTGGTTGAAAGAAAGATTGAAACTAAAGACACCAGTAGTAGAGGATCTAGAAGAGAATGACATGACAGATTTCCTGGCCAGACTAGAAAAGGTTGTAGTGAAGACACCAACCAAAAGATTTTCCACCATCCAAAGGGATGAGACAGGCAACTATACAGTGTAGATAGTTGTGCCTAAGGTTAACAAAGCAAAGGGAGACATTGCTCCTCATGAGTATGAATTTACTACCTTTGACTTGGGTCCAAGCACAAAGGCCCAAGTAAAAAAGGACTTAGACAATTTAGCTGCTTCCATGAAGGCAAAGCTGGATGAAGAGACACAAAAGAAGAATGAGCATAAGAGAGAAGTTGAGAACTTGAAAGAATATATTCGACATTTGACTACAAAGCCACTTGATCAAGCCAATCGAAAAGTTCTCCCACTTTTGGATTCACAACAGGAAGTCAAAAGTTCTGAGGAAGGTGCAGTAACAACCAGAGAAACTAGAGATTGGATAGAAAGTATAAGAGAAGAAGTAGCCAAGTTTATAGAAGGAAACTCATCAGCATATGATCAAACTTCTTCTTTGCTTTCCAGGATTGAGAACATGGCAGAAATGTGAGTTGACTTCCAGGATGTCCAGGATAGAATCATTCCATGCCTTAGAGAACTGAAAGGAATCTCACCCCAAGAGTTGGCTGATTAGAAGATAATTGAAGCAGAGGCTGCCTATGATTTCAACAATTGGCACTGGACATTGGTTGCACAGAGTGAAGTCTTCGAAAAGGTGAAAGATGATGTTGATAGAATAGAAGGCCAGATAAAGGAAATTCAGAACAAGATCTTCCTTGTAGTTGTAGAAATGTTTGGGAAGGAGACTATCAAGGAAAGCGATATGTAGTTGGAGAATTTGAAGTTCAGAGTTCAATACATCTTCTTTGCCATCATAGGACCAGTCTTGAAGAGCAATTTGGCTAAGGCGTCAAACCTCATGTCCATCAGAGATGCCTTTCACAAGCAAGAATTAGACTGGGAGATCACCTTTTCTTTGTGTGTAGACGACTTGTAAGGGTTAGAGTTCAGGATGAACATGTTGCCACATGTCACCATGGAGGAAGTGGACCAAATTGTGTCCAAATTTATTGAATATCAGAAGAAAGAGATGCAATCCTAAAAAATAGCATCTTGTGCCACTTGTCTCTTTTGAAATTGATCTTTGATATTATTTGTGGAAACTTTATCTAGGGTTAGGTTGTCTAGATCTCAACCGTCGATCTTAGATTGATCTCGGCCATTTATTTTGTTTTCAAAAACTCTATATAAACTCGCTCTCTTATTTCATTTCAGTGTGGAGAGATTTATGAAATTATTGCGTAGAGCTATTTGAGTAATAAAAAACTCATTATCAATATTGTTTTGAAATCTTTTTATTGCTAAATGGTTGCATGGTTGCATATTTCCTTCAACACTTAGATTAAATTTTCTTAAGTAATTTGGTTTGAAGTTAGATGAATGATAGATTTGATAGTTCAGTTTGGTGAAATTTTGCTCATACTTTTGTTGGATGGATGATTTTCATTCGATGTGTAAAGTTAGCCCGAGGTCTTAAATGTGGATGCTTAACTTCTACTTAGAATAATATTGTTCAATTGTTGGTATTATTCATAAGTGCGAAAATCCTAAGCACAACCCTAGAAGATTGCACCCACTTTGCCTAGTTGTCCAAGTGTGGCGAAACAAAGCGTCGTTACCAGTTTCACCTAGTCTTTACTGTCTCTTGAGTTCATAGGAATAGCTTAGCAATAGTTAAAATTCCTAAACCCTCATCTTTTTATCCTTTTTGCAATCCTCAATCAAACAAAAAAATAAAAAATAAAATATAGAGTATAAATTGTTAAATCTGCCTAAGATCAACTTATGAATGATACATGTTAATAAGCGTAAGTCCCCCTTGAGATTTTTAACTTACACTACCCGAGAGACTATCCCACTAAAGTCGCTTGTTTGCACATATAGACCTTGGAGTCGCCTTGTGGTCTCTCTCGCAATCTTGGCACAAGTAGTGATTTTGTTTAGGAGAGGATACAATATCCTTGTGGTATTTTATTCTAAGTGTTCGGTAGATGATAAAATGTCCACCAACATGTCATTGGTTCAATGGACGAAATATCCTTTGACCAAGGATCCCTGAATTCTCTTGCCTTAGTCTTAATCAAAGTTGTTGAGACATGGACCAGCTAGGACTTGAACCTAGGACCTTCCAAACGTTGTTGGAGTGCTCTACCATTGAGCTACTGGCCCCTCTTGGACCAGTCCATCGTCGGTCCGAGTGTGGCTTATTCCAACACCAACACCCCCCCTTAAGCCACACCTCTCGTGTGCTTGGGGCTCCTAGCCTGGACTTGGCTCTGATACCATGTTGAGACATGGACCAGCTAGGACTCGAACCTAGGACCTTCCATACGCTGCTGGAGTACTCTACCATTGAGCTACTGGCCCCTCTTGGACCAGTCCATTGTCGTTTTGGGTGTGGCTTATTTCCAACACCAACAAAAGTCGCCTTTATTCAAGGAGAGAGTTCGTTGTGTCTTCAAATCGAAATCGCCTTTTCATAGTGTGAGAATTTGTTATGACCAACAGGGGTAGATTTGGATTGTTGTATCTAGGATAGATTTAGCTGTAGAATATGATCAATCAAAGTCGCACTCAACTAGGGGCAAGAATTCACTGTATTTCCAAATCAAAATCACCCTTGATTGACTATGCCTTGGTTTGGATAGAGATCGCTGCCTTTAAACAATTACAAAACCTCAAATTGATCAGGCCGAAACAACAATCCTCAAAAGCATGATTTATAGATATTTTGAGGAAGGATCACACTCTCCTCTAAAGCCGACTTACCACCTTTATTAAATATTTTGCAATTAAAACTAATGAAGTCTTGAATTATGAAATTAAAAATTAAAAAAAAACGTCTGACTTCATCGTAAGGGTGGTTTCATCTCTGGCTTATTGTGTTTATCTTATTATAGCCCATAGGAAATCGCACACATCCCTTAATTCACACCTTTGACATAGCAAGGAAAACTTTCTAATCTCTGATTTGACCAAGCATTGGCAGTGACAAGGCTTAAATCATGTCCTTTGGTAATTGAAAGAAATATCCAATGCTTAGTGCCTGCAGCTATTCTGGCTCCAAAAACGCAACTATCATGCTATGGATGTTAGTAACACGAGAGTTATACACCATTGATTTCGTAAAGAACGTCTCCGATTTTTTGGAAGTGTCAATAACACGTGTTTGCTAACCCCGTTTTGGAGCCACAATAGCCGCGTCCATGCTTAGTTCGTATTTTTGATGGTCAAAGGAGTGTTGATATGGCCGGTGTTTTGAAATAATACCTTAAAACTTTTGGTCTCCATTGTTTAATTGGTGGGGCCCAAGCAATGCCACATTAAGAAAAAGGGAGTTCTTGAAAAACTTTTTAACTCTCCATGTTAAAGTTTATGGTGGAGTCCAAGCATGCCATGGCGTTATAAAGGGATGTGGATAGGAGGTAGGGAAAGAAATTGAAAGCGGGTAAGGGGTAGTGAAGGAGGTGACGATAAATAGGGAGGCATAAGGAATAAAGGGATAAAGGGGGGCAGGCTGGGATAAGACCGGGGTTATGAAGGGTATTAAGGGAGGTGGGGTGGTAAAGGATATGAGATGTAAGCTAGAGGATGTAGGAAGTAGTAGTTGGGAGGTGGATGATAGATATGAAGTGGGGGTGGTGGAAGGTAGGGTAGTAAATGAAAAGAAGAAAGGGTATAGGGATGGGGTGTTAGGAAGTGGAAGGAAAGGAGGAATGGTGAAAGGAAAGGGGAGTGAATCCAGTAGAGTGGTGAGGTAGAAAGTAAGGATGGAAAGAAAGAAGGTGAAGGAGAACGAAACGAGGTGAGGGAAGTAGAAATGGAAGGGGTGAAATGCTTGTGGCATCCACGAGTAGTGCTAGGAGAGGCAGGTAGAAGGCCTAGGAGGGCAAAGGAAGTGTTGTACCTTACTTTATCCTAAAGAGAGAGAGAGCCCTGACTTGATCAGCTCTTGACCAACTACACTTCTTCAAAGAGAAAGGCTAATAGAAAAAGACTCTACAAGTAACCTAGAAAACAGAAAAAAGTGGTTTGCAATGGGGCGATGTGTGAAAACGTCACAATAGTTGGGATGCCATTTTCTTTGTGATCTAGTATATACTTTATTCATGATCATGGAGGTATTTTAGTAAAGGGTGGTAAAACTAACCTTTGTTGCAAGATAATGGTTTTTAGTGACACAACCCATAGTGGGCATAAAAAAATGTTAGTGTATTAATTTGTATCTTATAAGACAACACAAAATGGAATAACACACGAGGATAAACGTCTTCTCAAATTAGCAGGGGAAGCTCATTGAAAACTAAACATTGCTCTTAAACCTATATTTATTAACAAGATTTATGGCTACTCACACTTCACAAGATCATCAATGGGGTCTTGCATAGAGGAAAATAACTACAAGTAAATTTGACCTATCTTTTTGAGTTAAAGGTTGAACACAAGATCTAAAAAGTTCTTATTTTCACCAACAAATTTATGAATAAAAACTTGCAACTTAAACTATGTAAAAGTGACCAGTAGATCTACATACACAAGAATGGATCAAACCGCAACTAATTCTAACTATGAAACCATAGTGCAAGATTTAAGAAAGGTGAACTCTCAAAGCACATAAAGTTACTAAGGTGAAAGGTAGTGTTAATACACAGCTCGACACTATCTTCACTATAATCAACTGAATAAAACTTCACACAAGAATACATAAAACTGAGATAAAACACACAAACAAAAGTCTTTGCAACATAAGCTTAACTTCAATGATTATTTGGAATGTCTTGTCCCCAAGGCACTTATTTCTAGGTTACAATGAATATGCTTTTGGGGATTTAAGATTAGTAATTAAATATTTCAAAAAGAAATGTTTGAAAGCAAACCTCTTCAAAAGCTGTAGAAAACATAAAACTTAGATCAAATGGACAAATGTCAATCTTTGTATCATAGGCTTAACTTCAACGATCATTTTGAATGTCTTGTGCCCAAGGCATTTATTTATAGGTTACAATGAATATGCCTTCAGGGATTTCAGAAAAAACATTAAATATTTCATAAAGAAATGTTTAAAAAGAAACATATCAAAAAAGCTGTAGAAAAAGTAGGAAGGAAAGATACTTTTAAAAATAAATCTATTTTAAAACAACTAAAAAAATAAAATAAAAATAGCTAAAGCAGCCTATAAAAAGGCCCTCATTCATTGCCCATAATAGAACACCGAAAATAGCCATCGCCAGAAACGTTCATTGCTAAAAATAATAATTTGCACTTGATCATCCCTAAAAATTCTAAAGCAACTCTTACAGACGTTTTAAAGAACCAAAATCCTAGGATATTATGGCAAACACTTGAATTTGAAATCCTAACTGATTTGACATATCCTACAACTGGAAAATCATAGCTTAAAGCTAGCAAGGACCGAAAAAGTCTTGGTTAAATCTTTGAAAGCAGGTATGACTGACATATTATCAATCTAAAACCTTGAATGACTGCATATGTTTGTTGGCCAAATGCTAACTGATAATTCTTAATGAAACCCAACATATAATCTGAAAATCCTCCTCGTTCTTTGTTGTTTTGAGTGTTCACACCATGATAAATGACTGACATCAAGGGTATGAATACCATCATCATATATAATCAGGTTTTGTTGTTATGAGTGACCGAAAGAACCGATTTTCACTGATTGGAGATGCTGAAACTCCGTCATTGGTGACCAAATCGCTGCTCCAACCACTCAACCTGCCTCAGATTCAGAACATATCAGGTGCTTCATAATGATAAGTTTGTTGCTTGAAGTTGCCTAATAAACAAACCTAAGTGCCACCTCGTGCCTGTTCTGCCACAAAAGATTGTCAAGGCATATTACTCTGTTCCACAACCTCTATTCCAATCTTGCTTATCATTTAACTGACTCTTTCTCCCATTAAGCACCATTATGAGGGATATTTCCCTCTTTTTAATCTGTTGAGCGGAAGAACTAAGTTGTTGAATCACTCTGGGTGAAAAAGCATGACAGATTAGCCTCCTTTTTCTTGTTGCCACGTTTTGAATTGATGGGCAGAGAAGTTAAGTGGCTGAACCACTGCAAAGGTGTGCCAATGTTATGAGGCGGAGCTTTTTATTGACTTAGCCAACTTTTTCTAAAACTCACTGTAATTTTTTTATCACCGCCATTCAAGTATTGCTACCATTCTAGAATTCAGGAAATGATAATAGAGAAGTGAATTTGCAAATGCCTTATTCAAGATTGTTAAACTACTAGCATGGAAATTTGAGGTTACATCTGAAGGTGTCTTTTAGCTTAGTACACTAAGCAGATGGACGCATAAAAATGTTGGAATGATTTTGGATCTTGGAATCACACATTTTCATCCAAGATTATTTAGGTAGAATTGCTTGTGGACAAGAAATCTTTGGGAAGGGCAGACTATCATGTCCCCTTTTTCAAAATTAGGTTGATAATTAAATAATTAATATAAGTTGTTGAAGTAACTCTTATTTTAAAAGATGACATTAATTATTTGAAGTGCCTTAATCCTTGTATAGTATGGTCATTTTCTCCTTGCAACAAGCTATTTAATTTTTTGAAAACAAGGGTAGTTAAAGCATTTTCAATATTTAAAGCAATCACACAACTCTATAAGATTGAACAATCTTGGTGGATTGTTCAATGTGATAACATCTTTTCTTTATCCCCTAATTGTTCTTTAGTTGTGGCAAGTTTGTGCACTATTTGATGAGGAGAACAATGTTGCAGAAGTAGTTGAGTGTCTTTTGGAGGACATGGAGTTAGCGTAATAGAGGATTAAGATGCTTGTTATCATGCAAGGTGAACTAGAGGGAAATAAGATAGAATATATTCTAGTAGAGGATGAAGGAGGTACACATGCAAAAGAAGTGGTGCAAATAATAGAATATGAGGATGCAGAAAAATCTGAAGAAGAAGAAGAGATGTTGCGGAGATTAGAATGCTTTTGGTGTAAAAGGCTAGATCATAGTGGCTTGAACCCCACCGTGAGAGGATGAGGACTATTCCGTGGTGTACTTGGAGGAGGAGGTTAGGCTATGGTGGGTTTAGTCCCATGAGAGAGAAGAGGGGATAAAAGTAAACTTGGAGGAGGTGGTTGAATTGTGGTGTACATAGGTCCATGAAAGGAAAGGGAATTGAAGAACAAGTCGTAACATTGTAAATTGTATCCCGATACAATTTTCATCCTCACTTAGACCTCACTTTGGCATTTTGGCCTTCCATGCTTTGACCATGTTTGATTATGCTCACACCGGCTTCAAATTGTAATTTTCAACTAACATTTGGTTTGTGCCCTGGATGCCCTTGTCCCACTGTAAGGGGCCCAATTTTGGTCCCTACAACAATCACAAATTTTGGGCAGTAATTTCCTTCCTATGTCGGCCTGTCTCGTAATTTCACACATGTTTGATGTAGTGGGGTATAAAAGAAATCCTTACCCCCTCATTTGAACATCCACTTACATCTATTTTACATCCTCTCTACATGATTCAAGTCTAATTTCAAGTCCTATAATTCAAATTCAAGTGAGCAAACAATCAAGCATTTTCAAGACATTGAAGGAGAGGTCAAGTATTCAAGTTTCAAGCATTCAAGATGGAATCCATGATCAAGACTTGATGAAGACATCGTACATCCTACATAACAACATCAACCTTGGCATGAAGATTTCAAGGAAAGATTCGTCAAGGTATTAAATTCCAATTTACAACATTTATTTAGATCTAGCCTCTGACCCTTTTAGGGCATGTTTTATGTTTCAATTCAGTTATAGGGTTGAATCTAAACTCGGGGGTTGACTCAGGCAAACCCCTATTCACAAACTAATTTCTCTCTTTCTATGTGCAGGTAGCATGTTCAAGAGTTGTAATTATAGAATTAGGTAGAGTAGACATAGATGATTATATCCAACTTTTGTAGGAGTAAAAAGAGAAGGACAAGGTCGCCCCACACACCTATGTCTAACAAATTTCTAGCATAACTTCAGTGGTAGATTCTGAGCACCATTCTAGTTTTAGAAAAGTTATTTTTGTCTACATCTAACATTTTGAGGACAGGGTCTCCTGGAGCACCATTGTCCCACATTTTTAGGCTCAAATTCCAATCATGGGTTTTAATCATTCTTCTCATCTCAAATTTGTGTTTTCAGCTGCATATCAATCCTAAAATCACTTGTTCATGTTAATTTATGTCATATTTCCATCTTTGGCCCTAGATCTAGCATTCAATTTACATCTTTACATTATACATTTCAACTCAATCAAAAGGAATAGAGCCCAATCAACATTTAACCCTTTTTCCTAATAGAATTGAGGTCGAATCTATTGAGCTCTCATCTCCTTTTAATGTAATGCCTTTTGTGAAATAGGTCTAGTTCCTAGTTTGCATTCATAAGCTTGTGAACACCTATTTCACCACATTACATTTTTGCAGTTAAGCTACATAAATTCAATGGTGTAACTCACAAAAACCCTAAAAGTTTTGATCAAATTGACTTGTGGTTTGCATAATCTCTTCTTTATATGCTTGGATCTGATTGTTTTTTATTAAGGGAAAAACAGGTTTTAAGGGGACCCGAAACCCCCTGGATCAAAGTGTATGAGTTTCACTAACCTTTCACCTACATCCAATATCATGGTGAGATGAAGTTATAGACTTATGGCTTCCCAAAGTTTAAATACTAAGGGATGTGATCTTGGGTTGAATAACCTATCCCATGGGAACTTAGGTGAAACCTCTATTCCTACACAAGTCATACCTAACATTATGGATAACCATTCCCCTCACACTTCTTATGATGAGAATGACTCCTTAACATGAGTAACTATCGACCAATTGGGGAAGCCAGACCATGAGTTGGATAAGCTTCAACAATGGATGGGTCAAGAACATTGAAATAGTGAGGCAATCCCCTTGATTGAAGGCTTGAGGAGAATGATTTAAAGTGATGAAATTGGTGTGAAAGTGTTGAGTGGTATTTCTCATATTGTTGACTTTAATGTTATGCTTATGAAAAGATGTGCCAAAGCTCTTCGTCTTTCCAATCCTACAACTCAAACACGGGGGCTTCACTTAGTGAACTTGGGTTATAGCACGTGTTCATGGCATACTAAAGAATCCCCCTATTTTCATAAAATATTGCCCTAAACTCTTTTTTTGTCACCCCCTCCCAATATACGGTCTGAATTAAAAGCCCCCCTATTTTCACCAAATATTGTATTTTTTCATAGGCAGAATTAAAAACCCACCTATTTTCACCGATAGGAATATATTGCACCCTTATTTTTGGGAAATTAAACCCCTAAATATGAATGCACGTGATATAATATTGCCTAGCCAGTGAAACCCTCATGAACTCAAGTTGAACAATCCATTCATATGGCTACATATTTGCCTAATGTGCCTACAATACATCTTCCATCATGGCTACCTCTACATAAAATGTTAATCCTACACATGTTAGTAATGGAGGCGACTCTATCAATCAATACCCCGACATACCTCCTTTCTGTCACAACCATCTCCTATACCAACCTACCATAATGTTCCACCTTCGTATTCTCAAGCTTTACCTATTTACCCTCATGTTACACCTCCATCACAATCCAATTTGTCCAATTCCAATTTATCCACTAAAGCCACTCTAAACAATCCACCTCAAAGTGTTTCATCCTTACAATTACAATTGGCTTCTTTAACCCAATCCAAATTCAATGTTCCTACATGTGACATAGCTGGCCCACTTTTTGATGACATTGTCTATATTATTACTCATTGGTACATGGATGTTCCTCATTTGGAGTTATACAATGAAAAAGGTAACCCCCAAACTTATGTGAAAATATTTCAAACATTGTGTAGTGACTTACCTCATGATTATAGACTTATGGCAAAACTATCACTCGTACCTTTAGAGTTAAGACTTTGCAATGGTATTGTTCCATGCCTCTTCAATCAATTCATTCTTTTCAACAATTTGCTAATGCATTTGTGCAATATTTTCAAAACAATATTGGTCCTCAAATTAATTTAAATGATTTGACACATTGTAAGCAAGGAGTTAAAGAAAAAGTGGCTGACTTCATTGGTAGATATAAACCGTTGCATGCACAAATTGCTTATCATGTGTTCGATGGTGATGTTCAAATAATTTTATTGATAAATTTGCTAAAGGATATTAGAGATAAGCTTTTGTTTTCTAATTTTCAATCTTTCACACACTTATGCACACTACACTATTATTAGTTTCTAGTGAGTCAATTTGAATCCTTTTCATCAATGGTTTAGGTTGATAAGAATGAGGATTCTCAGCATCAATCATTTCAAAAGTTTCAAAAACAAACCAAGAACTTTATCATGATCAACAACAATTCTTCTAATCACAATGATACACAAGTGGCAGCCACATTGTAATTTTACTCTTCTTTTTGAATCATTGCATCGTATAATGCTTAGATTAATTAATGTTAGTGTAATGACGATTCCTCCTATCAAACCCATAGATACCTCCAAGCCTTTAACAACTTCCTTTGATCCTAAAGCCTTTTGACAATACCATCGTCAGCCTAACCATGATACTGAGAAGTGTTATAGGTTGAAGAATGTGATCGAAGACCTTATAGATCCCAATACATATTACGCCTCCTAATCAAAACTTGGAAATATTTACTAATCCTTTTCTTTTTCATTCTACCAATCGCGTTGAGCCTAAACATCGAACTAATATAGCTCCTGATGAGATGTGTGTTGAGGCTACCAATGTTGTGAACCTTATTGAGCAATTCAAGCCTAAAATTGAACCTTGCATTACATTTGACTCATGAGAGACAATTGATGCACCAATGGACCATTATACATTCCTATAGAGAATTAAAAGAAAGCTATCATGAGAAGTGCTTATTGATCCAGTATGTATGGTGAATGTTATTTACGAAGAACATATTTATACTCAACAATTTTATCAAGATTCTTATGACAAATTTGATGTAATGATTAAGGTGCATGATGACTTTATTTGCCCCACTATAGGTTCCTTCACTCTTCCTATTGAGGTTGGCACTAAATGCTTAGATGTTACCTTTGTTATTATCCCTCCAACCAATTTTGTGTGAAATTGGGGCATCCTTGGCTTCATTCCATGAAAGATATCCCTTATATCATCCATAAATGTTTGAAGTTCCCTCATCATGGGCATATTATCACGATCAACCATAGTCTTTATAAGCCCTTGGTGAGCCTTGGAAACTTTACCTTAGATTTTTTTTGGCCTCAAAAACCTGAACCTTTACAACCACGTAAAGATATCATATTCTTATCTTATAAAAAATTGAAACATGAAAATATACTTGCCTTGAGTAAATCTACAGATTCTAGACCCATGGATATTCCTCCTCATCTTGGACCTAGATTTCTTCCTAGTCTTGCTATTTCACCCATATATGTTGCGGTCCCACCTTCCAAATCCTACAGATGAAAGAACCCAACATCTCGTGTCTCTCAACCTAGTGAGGTTTCTTTCGTTCCCCACCCTACAAGGGAAGAAAAGAAGCCTACATTGATTGATTCCCAACCTTCACAAGTTTCAAGTCGAACCAAGATAAATCATAGTGCGAGAGAACAACGACGAAGATGTCGTGTCAAGGCTCATGAGCTTGTTTCCCAAACCATTTCCTCCCTTAAGAAGCCAAAAGTTGACTCGGTCCCATTTGTCCAACCTTTGCCTAGCCCACGGGACGAATTTCATCTTAATCAACCACAACAAAAGTTAAAATTGTCTAAACAAAATGATGATTCATTTCATGTGTGCATTAAAGATCCAGTTATGATTAATTTGGGTGATGACGATGATGTTGATGCTAACAATGTGGCTACTAATGATTCTGATGATATGTATGAGATTATTGAGATTAACCATGATCTAGCTTCAAAATTTTCAAAAGCTTTAATTCTAACTCCTAGAGACAAACAAAGTGACTCATCATTAGAGCATGGTCCTTGTTTGCAACTTGTTGTGGCTCCTCTTGCATCTTGTCCACCATCCCTCAACGGTGTTGAGCAAGATTGGGAGGCAAATGACTTGCTAGACTAGCCTCACTTGCGCATTAGATTCTCTTTTATGTGTTTTCTTGCATGCAATGTGCTCCCCTCCGTGATGTGTTGTTTGAGATGTTTTTGTGTTAGGTTCTCTTTGGATGACCCTTGTTGCTTTGTTGGCACAAGGTAATAAAGAATCCAAAAATGTTTTTACATTCCTCTATTTGTATCTCAATTCTTCTATATGTCATATTCATGTTATGTCATACATGTGCTATTTTCATAAATGTGCCTTTGTGTTGTCTACTTAGCGATGATGCAAAGCATCGATATCTCTCTTTTTGGTCTCTTTCATGTTGACCTAAAAGAGACTTTTGTTGTTCATCTTATGCGCTCTTCTTCCATTGTGCTCGTAGTTCCACTACCTTTGGGGGATGAGATCAATTTAATGCAATGATACTTGATATACATGATTTATCAAATGCGCATACAGACCCTTGTTAGTGGATTTCTTATGTGCTCACTTTTTGTCACGTGCTCCATTGTCCTTGATTTGTCCTTTCTTTGGGGCATATCATTGTGGCAACATGCTTGTCTTTTGGATGCTTGCATGCTACCTTAAAGTAATTGCTCCCGGTAAGGTGCACACAATCGCTTTAACATGGGGGCATACACTCCACTCTTTGTTACACTTTGTGCACTTTGATCATACACCATGAAATGTCAATTCATTATTCAAATTACTTTACAAACTGAGCATTTTACTTTGTAATCTTTTGTACACCAATTTTTCAATTCAAAATTTTCTTTCTTAACATGACTCATAGTAATCATAGGCTTTATTTACTAGGCTAGTACAATCACGATCTCTCTTCTGTTCATGTGTTGCTCCTTTTGTCTTGATACTAGGTTCATAAGTTTTGAAGTCCTTGGGAGCTTGGTATGTCTTGCCTTTTTAATATCTTGATGGAAGTTTTTCAATGTTATTATCTAATTATAGAGAGTATGAATGCATGGTCATATTCTAACTAAAGTGGGGCCTAATGTAGTGTCATAGTTATATCTCTATACAATTTTCATCCTCACTGAAGCCTCACTTTGGCGCTCTGGCCTTTTGTGCTTTGACCATGTTTGATTTTTGTCACACTAGTTTCAAATTACAATTTTCACCTAGCATATGGTTTGTGAACCTTTGCTTGTGGACTTTTGTTCAACCTTGTCTCGCTTAAAGGGGCCCAATTTTGGTTCTGACAACGGTGATAAAATTTGGGAAGGAATTTCATTCCCGTGTTGGCCTATCTTAAAATTCAACACATGCTTGATGTACTAGGGTATAAAAGCAAGCCTTGCCCCCTCATTTGAACATCCACTTACATAATTATATCTTTATACAATTTTTATCCTCACTGAGGCCTCACTTTGGCACTCTGGCCTTCTGTGCTTTGACCATGTTTGATTTTTCTCACACCGGTTTCAAATTACAATTTTCACCTAGCATTTGGTTTGGGAACATTTTCTTGTGGACCTTTGTTCAATCTTGTCCCACTTAAAGGGGCCCAATTTTGGTCCTAACAACGGTCATAAAATTTGGGTAGGAATTCCTTTCTTGGGTTGGCCTGTCTCAAAATTTAACAAATGTTTGATGTAGTGGGGTATTAAAGAAAGCCTTACCCCAACATTTGAATGTCCACTTACATCATCTCTGTAGTACCCCTTCCCCAATCAAACTCCTTTAAACCTAGTTTGACCTTAGTTGACTTTTCAGTGGATATTAGTGGATACATTATAGTGTGATATTTTACTTAGACTTTATGCGATTTTTTGATATACTTTGGTTTAAGTTTCAGTGTATGTTGTTTATGCATTATTTCCCTTAATGAGGGTTAAATGCCATTTTTATTGGATTACTGATATGTACTAACACATTTACTTTATACGTGTGATGCGTTATATACATGTTTCGTGTTTATAAGTGTATGGGGTGTGAGGAGATGATTTTTCTTCACTCACTTCGGTGAGACAGGGAACGCCATGATTCTCCTTCACCAATGTGTTTTCTATAGTTGTATATATATGCATATGTGGTTCGTTGATGTAGGGAATTGCAGGTACAAGTATCGTGTAGGTACGAGGTATCGTCTCCACCTGGCTTCACAAATCTGAGCTTACCTTATTGACTCGATGGAAGTGGAGGAGATAGTTGTAAGACCTTACTTGTTAACCCTAGCCTTGCTCAAAGTGAGCATTGTTAGTTGTCTGTCAGTTACCTATGTCTGGTATGCAGGTCGTATGTTTATTTTGTTTCTTGAGTTACGTGTTTTGCGTTTGTGAAAGTAACTATTAAATCTTAGAGTATTTAATTAGTTAATGTATTTTATTTTCATAGTTAAATAAAAGGAATTAATTTAAATAGGACCCTTTTTGTGCAAGTAATCGATAAATCAAAATTGTTTAATTCTTATTCTAGCAATTTGATTTAATGTTATTTTCAAATTGTGAATTAAATCACTTGTATGCATTTTGGAAAAAGTTTAATAGAAATTGAAAAAAAAAAAAAAAATTTCTCATTGACTTTTTGAATAGAAATTTTAATTTTAATTTGAATTGGAAAAATTAAATTTGGAGAGAAAAAATTGTTTTAAAATTTATTTTATGAGGAATGAATTTGATTGGTTGAGAAAAATTTCAACTTAAAATAGTTTTAGGTTAATTTTTTTCTATTTTCTACTTGTTCTTCACGGGAATGGGGGAAGCTTTTTGGGATTGAAAAATTGGTTTTCACCCTGCTGGAGGAATTTGTTCAACTGCAGGAATCAACTCTTCTCAGTTTTCTTTGAGGATTGCATATTGAGGTTGGATTCTTGTTTAATACCTCTGTTTTTTGTTTTTTTTGTTTTTTAAAATCATTTGATTTGAAAATCTTTGTGTTGTTTTTAAAAATTTTGTGTTCCAAGTTAAAAAAGATTCTTGTTGGAAGAGGAAGGGTTTGAATTTAATTGAAATTTGAATCCCTTATTCATTTTTATTTTCCAATCAACTTTGGATTTGTATGAGAAGAATTAATTTCAAAACAAAAATTAAATTTAAACTTGGTTTAGCTGTCCTTGTATTTTAGTTGACAAATTTCATATTTTATATTTTGTTGTTATTCTCTGTTAATTTCTTCCCAAAATTGGGGTTATTGGGTTGTTAGATAATCTATATATATATATATATATATATATATATATATATATATATCTGTGTGTGTGTGTGGGGGGGGGGGGGGGGGGGGACGGGTTAGGGGGGGCGAGCGTGGTTGTTTGGCGTGCCAGTTTGGGGAGACCATGGTCTCCCACAAGCCTTCCCTTTTGCAAGAGGAGGCCCACGTGGGAGTACATGTGGGTGGGCCTTTTTAAAACAAAAAAAAAGAATATATAAAGTTTTTAAATTTTATTTTTTTAAATTATTAATTATTAATTATTGTTATATATATAGTTTTATTTTTTAATGCATGGAGAAAAATATATTGGGTTTGGAAAAAAATTAAATTAGATATTTAATTTTAAAAGAAAAAGAAATGATTATTATTTATTGAAAAAATAAATATCAATATTAGTTTTTAATTTATATTTTTATATGTATAGCATATATATATAATTATATAAATGAGATTTTGTTTTTTTGTTAATTTATTATGAGGTGTTGATTTTTATATTTTTGGTGTAAATTGAAATTAGATAAATTAGAAAACCTTGGTCGACATGTATCTTAAATGAATTGGGAAATTGTTTTTATCAATTAAGGTTAGCGAAGATTCGAGTTTATTTATTGTCTTCGCATTTATTTTTGAAACTGCAAGTCCTTAATTAGATCTTTAGATGTTGTCATGAGGTGGTTTTCGTGATCGTTTATGTCTTGTGATGAGGATTTGTCAATTGGTTACATTGCGTAAGGGTTGGTTTGGCCAAGTGATTTTCTATTGTCTTGAACTCTATGTTCTTTTCCATGTGTATACCTTGGTTTTGGGAGTTCATCTCATTTGTGGTTAAGTGTCATATGGGAGAGTGGCTTTCAAGTGGGGGTCGTGCCCAAAGTGGTAAGCAGGATAACCCATCAGAAGTTTGTCTAAGTAATAAATTAATAATTTATTAGGGGGTTTGGTAGATGAAAACACTAAGAAAGATAATTGTGCCTCGCTCATGGTTGAGTGCTAGTACAGACTCAAGATGCAGTAAGAAGGCCTGGAATGACAAACCAACAACCTTGTCTTCACAAAAGAATATGTTGGGTCCACATGAAACTTGGATGGGGTCGACGTTCGAGAAAGGTTACCAGGATAACCCATGATGGGGGTTGGGACCTATGGAGGCCTGCTAGGATAACCATACCAAGCTATGTAATGACACTCTTCCTTTATGGTCACTAGTATGTAGTCTTGTTGATTTCACCTAATTTTGATGTGGAGTCATGTTCTACGAGTGTTACTTCATGTGAGTCTCTCCATTGTTGTGAGTTCGACCATGTGTGTGTGCATACCTTTAGGTTGCTAGTGGGTTTGATTGTTTATGCTTTTTGTGAGTACTTGATATTCATGTTAGACCATGGGATGCTTATGATAGATTGTGAGGAGTTAGTTTTGTTGGTGCTCCAGTCGTTCTCTTGTAATTACTCCATACCATGTTTTAGATGGATCCTCTTTCTTCTTCTCGAATCATTCATGTATCTCTTGGACCCTATGTGGTCATATGTATCATTGGTTTATGTACGCCTTGATGGTAGGATGTAATTGATGTAAACCTTATGTATTTTCACCTTTTATTTTATAGAATGGTCTTGCACTTGAAGCGGACCCGAAGACATAGCCCATTAGGGGTGAACTCTGTTATCAATTTGTGTTGTATGGTGTATGTGTTCATCTGGTTCCTTTTAATTTTGGATGCATGATTGGTATTATGGTTAAAATGTATAATGTGATTTAGGTTATATTAATCTTAATTGCATGTATGAAGTTATAAATTAAAATTAATCTTAATTGCATCTATGAAGTTATAAATTAAATGCAATAATTTGGATTATGATGAATGTAGCTTTAGTGATGTAATGTAACTAATAGCAGCTGTATATATTCAATCATGCTTAGTTTAATCTCTTATGGAATTTAATTGCTATGCTCATGTGGTAATCATTCTATCATGAGTAGGTTTAATCAATCTCATTGTTATTGGATTAATACACCTTAATGTTCATTGGATTAATCGAGTAATCTTCATTGGAAATCCTTTAGGTGTTTAAGTTAAGTCTTCCGCTTTTGCAAATGTTATTGCAATGTTTAATTTAATGCATCTTTAAGTTCATTAATGTTGTAAAAAAATAATATTTGCACTATTTTCGAGAGTTTTAGTTGGATCCTTTAGGAGTTATTGACAGGGCATTACACTCTCTATATGATTTAAGTTCGAATTCAAGTCCTACAATTCAAATTCAAGTGAGAAAGCAATCAAACATTTTCAAAACATTGAAGGAGAGGTCAAGTATTCAAGTTTCAAACATTCAAGATGACATCTATGATGAAGACTTCATGAAGACATCCTAAATGACAACATCAACCTTGGCATGAAGACTTCAAGGAAAGATTCATCAAGGTATTACATTCCAATATACAACATTTTAATTCAGATCTAGCCTTTGACCCTTTTAGGCATGCTTTACATTTCAATTCAGTTCGAGTTCAATTCAATTATAGGGTTGATTCCAAACTTGGGGTTTGACTTCAGCAAACCCCTATCCACAACCCAATTTCTCCCTTTCTATGTGTAGGTAAAAATTTTAAGAGTTGTAATTACAAAATTAGGTAGAGTAGATAGAGACAATCAAATCCAACTTTTGCAGAAGCAAGAAGCGAAGGACAAGGTTGCCCCATAAACCTATGTCCAACAAATTTCCGGCAGAACTTTTGGGGTAGATTTTGAGCATCATTCTAGGTCTGGAAAATTTATTGTTGCTTGCATCCGACATTTTGAGGACAGGGTTGCCCAGAGCACCATTATCCTGCATTTTCAAGCTCAGATTAACAACTACATATCAAATATGAAATCACTTGGTCATGTTAATTTATGTCAATTTTCCATCTTTATCCCTTGATCTAGCATTCAATTTACTACTTACATTATCCATTTCAACTCAATTAAAAGGAATAGAGCCCAATCAACATTTAACACTTTTCCTAATAGAATTGAGGTTGTGGTGTGGCCACCGACTTTGCCATCCTTTTCTAGTTATTGGGGTTATATTCATTGTGGAGTAGGTCTTTTGGGTAGAAGTAGAAGGTTTCAATGAACAAAGTTGAAGGACTTCCTTGGGTCGATGCGTATAAGACTATAAGACTTGAATGCCAAGGCTTGTGCAAGGCATATAGGAATTTTGGTCTATAATTACAATAATGAATTGCACTCCTGTTGTAATGAGCTTGTTAATTAAAAATAAATACTTCTATATTATTATGTAAATGTTTGAATGCTACCAAGTTTAGCAATTTTTTAAAAACCTTTGAGTGTGGGATCACACCAACATTGAAGACACCGATGTTCTTGGCACCTAGTGGCTTAATTATCTAGGGTAGATCACTCTGAATAACAGTGCGACTTTGATAACTCTATGCTATAAAAAACACCGTGAGTTTCAAAGCACTCAATCAGTGAAAACATATCATGTTTTCGACTTTTGTTTTCTGCATGTGAAAGTGAAAGGGTGGAATCAAGGGGGATACTAAAGAAGCGAAATTCTCAAAAAGGGAGTGTGTAAAAAATTGTAACCATATTTACAACCATTTTAATTTTAGTGCTTAATTTACAATAACATTTTTAACTGGAGTAAGTTATGAACATTTAAAATCGAAGTCAGCTTTGGTGATGTTATAATCTGTGTTACTAATTTATGGAGTAAATAATTATGATGATACCATTGTTACTTTTATAATTTGCTATGCTTGTTACATGATCATTTTTTGAAAAGTATAACATTGAAAAGTGTAAAATTATGGACCGTGTAATGGCTGTAAATTGTAACATGCCGAAAACTCCATTTTGGAACATTGAGATCATGTTTAAAAATAGTAGAGTTTTAAAGAGGGCTATGAAAGAGAGCTTATTTTTTCTTCAAAATGCCTCAGTTTGGAAGGTGTTGTTCGATGAACCTTGAACATAGGTTTAAAAACACAAGGGTTTTGTATAGAGTGTTTTTTTTGCTGGCTGTGAAAGAGGGCATTTTTTTCTCTCATTTAGGTAGTTGTTTAAAATATATATTGGAAAAATAGAATGATGCTAGCATGGAACTGTGTCTTATATACACCTTTTTTAATATGAATATTGACTTTTTAGTTGTGTTACGATTGAAAAATAAAACTATTTGTTTTGTCTTCATGCTTCAATGGTGGTCTAGCCTTGAAACTATTGTATCAATGTCCCCATTCTCGAAGAGTAAATTCCAATAAATTGATTCCAAGAAGAAGTCTATGAGATTGGTTTAAACTTGATTGTGAGGATGTTTAAACTATTCTTTGTTTGTACTCGTGTTTCATATATCTATCCTAGCAGGAATCGTTCCTTGTAATATTTTTTAATGTCAAAAGCATAATGCTTATAAAATAGTCACATTCAAATTACATATCAAGTAACTACATATCAAGTTGGCCAAGGAAAAAATTTGTAGTCAAGCCTCAATGGACAGGGACGAATGAAACCGTATAATATGAGCCTTTACAAAGAGCATGGCTGCAAAAACCTAGCAAAAAATGACCTTAACATCATGGATAAAACTTTAAAAAGTCACAAAACTGCAGATTATCAAAGATGAAATTAAAAAAATTGTTATTGCCATTGGCCATTAACTGGGCAACATATTCATTACTTGAAGCTTCCTCCTTAACTTATTTGTTTGGTTCTTCCCACAAATCTAGGCATGTTGCACCAGGGGGATGGTTTGGATGGTACACAAGGTATGCAATTCATTCTATAGTCTTACTCATTTCGTCAATCATCTGCATGCACTCTTTGGCAATGCCTAGCCAATAAATATTCCATTTTTTCTTCATTGGGAGAAATTATGTTGTCCATATCTACTTCTAATACATGCACTGAAGAAAATCCATGCAGTTTGTATTCAATCGAAAACATGATATGTTTTCACTGATTGAGTTCTTTGAAACTCGCAGTGTTTTCTATAGCATAGAGTTATCAAAGTCGCACTGTTATTCAGAGTGATCTACCCTAGATAATTAAGCCACTAGATGCCAAGAACATCGGTGTCTTCAATGTTGGTGTGATCCCACGCTCAAAGGTTTTAAAAAAATTGTTAAACTTGGTAGCATTCAAACATTTCCAAAATAATATCGAAGTATTTCTTTTTAATTAACAACAAACTCATTACAACAAGAGTACAATTCATTATATTGTAATTATGGACCAAAATTCCTATATGCCTTTGCACAAGCCTTGGCATTCAAGCCTTATAGTCTTACTTCCTTCATCTTTGTTCATTGAAACCTTCTAATTCTACCCAAAAGACTATAATGCCCCGCCAGGAAACCCCGAAGGGATTAAACTAATACACTAGATAAGAGTGCAAATAATTTCATGCCTATCACGAGTTGTGCTAATAAATTAGGTTATTCACAACCTTCAAATCAAATCAATTCTTCTATTCCTTTGACCACTTCAATGGCTAGTGTTCCTACTTTCACTTCAAACATCATGGCTACATCAACTCAAAATGTCATTCCAAAACCATTGGTCATGGAGGTAATCCCTCTTCTTCATTTAATCCTCCATCTTTACCTATGTCTTCCATAAGTATTCCTATCATCCCTCAACCAATCAATGTGACACAAGGGGGCAATTCATTCAACAATTTTATTCCTCCTTTGAGTGTCTTGTTTCCTACACAATCATCACGTATGCCTACTTATCGTAATCTCTCACCACCTCATTCTCAATCCATGCCTTCCTTCAATAACATCACACCACCTTCTGAATCAACCATGTCTAACATCAATTCTTCACCGAAGCAAACATTAACAATCTCGTTCAAACTGTGTCTTCCTTACAATAACAAATTGCTTCTATGAGTCAATCCAAGTTTAGTGTGCCCACCTTTGATGTTGCAAGCCCACTTTCTCTTGATATTGTTAAATTTGTGCCACCTAAGCATGTTGAGGTTCCTCAATTGGAACTCTATAATGGAAAATGTGATCCTCTTACGCATGTCAGAACATTTCAAACCTTTTGTACCGATTTTGCTTATGATCAAAGATTGCTTGCAAAACTGTTTACAAGAAAATTAAGAGATAAGGCTTTACAATGGTATTGATCTTTGCCTTCTTATTCAATCAATTCTTTTCAACAACTAACAAATTCTTTCATCCAACAATTTCAAAATAGCATTGGTCCTAAAATCACTTTGACTGATTTAGTGCATTGTAAACAAGGTGTTAAAGAAAAAGTGACCGATTTCATTAGTAGATGCATTTGTGTGCTCAAATTTCTTTTCATGTACCTGATAATGATACTCAACAAATTTTCATTTCTAATTTGCAAAAAGATATCAGGGAAAAGATTCTTTTGTCCGAGTTTACTTCCTTTCTGCAGTTGTGCACAACACTCCACAATTATCAACTGGTTGTGAGTCAAATGGAGCAATCTACTCCTATGGCTCCGAGTGATAAGGGGGAGAGTGTTCAACAACCGTTTGCGAAGTTCAAACCAACAAAAAAATTCATCAAGTTCAATGATACAATCAACAACAACAATGTGAATGCTACAACAGGTGTGCCTTCTATTTCTAAATTTTTCAAAAGAGGACAATTTATTCCTTTGAATGAATCTTTACATAGTATTATGTCTCAATTGTTGCAAAGAAATGTTATCAAACTTCCTCCTATAAAACAAGTTGATTCTTCTAAACTTGCATCCCCTTATTTTGATAACAATTCATTTTGTCAATTTCATCATCAACCTAGGGGTATGTGCACAAAGATGGTGGTCAGAAAAGTGGACACCACCCAGAAAAAAACATAAAAAACCAAGTAGTGCGTACACAGTTATAAAATTTGAAATTACCTCGTATGCATTTAGGTTTGTTGTTCCTGAGCCTTAAAAAAGTAGCGCGTACGCACTGCTTTTAGGAAAGTGAGTGTGCACGCGCTCATAAGCCCTAAAGAACTGTGTACACGGTACCTATCAAAAAAAGTTTTGTTTTTTTTTAAACCGAGTGTTATTTTCCTGTGACCATGACGTTTTTTCCTCCACGAAACTGCAAACGAGCTGCCTCATGTCTCCTCCATATGCTTTGGATCAATGTTAGATTTTCTTAATTTTTGTCTTTCTTTTCTGTTTATTCAATTTGTTTTACGTTTTGAATTTAATTTTGTTAATTTTGATTAGGTTTTTTTATTTTTTGTTTCAAAAACCAGATTCTAATAATCCACAACAAGAACAACAAAATGCACCTCCTGAAAACCCTGAAGAAAACCCACAAGATACACCTCCAGTTCCTCCTTTTGACCACACACCTGAAACACGAGCAATTGATTAATCAGTTAGGGCAAAACACATCTAAAATAAATAGACTGATTAATAAATTGAAAACATATGAGCTTGAGCATCATAAATCCCTCGCCACTAGCCTAAAAACATTAGCTAGTGGTGCCACAACCGTTTCCACATAAATTACCAAATGGGGAAACTTTAGGGATAGGTGTCGTCAATACTATGCTGGTGGGTTATCATACGAGAGAGTGAAAAACAAAAATATTAGTAAACAACAAATATGTGCCCTTTTTGTTGATCCTAAAACTGGTGAGTCGTTACCTCTTAATGAAAAGAGGTTTCTCATACATTTGTGTACCAATGTGCAGATGAACAATCTTTTTTGGCAGAGGTGGTGGATGGTCTTTGATGATCCACCTTGTAATTATTATGAGGTGCCATTGTATTTTTTGAAAAAAAGTATACTGTGAGTTTGTCCTTAATGTGCGGCCAAACTATTTTGACATGAGAGAGTTCCATGGTAGAGGTGGCGGCTCTGCCCAAGATAGACTTGGATCCCATAGGCAAGTAGCCTCGGAGAGTCGTCACCCCCTAGCACCCAAACCCAAGGTGCATCAGGCTGTCCCAGTGGAGTTGAAAGAGTCGATGGAGCTACAAACTCTTCAGGCGGCCACAACATTGACTGGTGCCATCATCTAGCATGGGACATCCTTAGCAAACCTTCTTGTCCTAGATGATGAGCCATTAGTTTCTCTAAGTGGTGACAAAGAGCCCATTCAACATATGTGTGTCAGTTGCTCGGGGATATGCTCAGGGACGAATGATGCGACAACTGTAGATGGATCCACATCTCATTCGCGCATGATTTGCGATAGTAGATGTCGGGCCCGCACAGCTGAAGATTTGGTGCTGACAGAGGAGTTGATGGACATGGTGTTTGCCTATTAACGACAAACACAGGTGTGTTGATTTGAATTCATAGCATTTTATTTATCAATCACTTTAAATTTGTAATTACATAAATGAATTTTCATTTATACATTGATTTAAATTGAGACAAATATGCATTTCAGGATGCAACAGCGATATCCCATACTCCTCTCGCAGTTACTACAACTGCAACTTCGATCCCTGAAGTATAAATTTTGTAACATGTTAAAATAGAATAGTACACTTTGAATTCAAAAAATTTACAAGATATACTAACTATCTCTAATGTTTGGTCCAATTTTTGGTTTGTAGATGTTGACAAGGGACCAAATGTCTCAAATTGATTACATCACGCTCTCAATGATCGATTTTGGCCTACAAGGCTATACGGTATCATATTTGTACAACCTTTTTTATGTATTGTTTTGATGGAATATGCAAGTCATTTCATTTTAGATTTTTTAAATTATATTTAATATATTATTTGTACTAATATCTCATGTTAATTTTGTTTTTTTAGGGTACCCCTTCCACGTCTAGGCCTCGTCCTAAGAAAAATAATTTCGCAAAGACGCCAAAACGTGGGAGGAAGGTAATTGAACACATTTTTAGTTGTACAATTGTTTGAAAATGTTGAAATCAAGTCTTAGTTGGGGTTTGTAGATTGATTAGTGTTTTTTGTCTATTTTACATGTACAACAACCATTGAGCTATGTGGATTCGTTGAATGCACCTGATTCGCCTAAGGATCAAGAGAGGGCGGAGGTATGTATCTCTACTTTATTTTCTTGATTTCATGATTATATGCACGTGTACATGTGAACTTGTGATAAATTATAATCTTACAATTTTTTCATACAGGAAATATCCATAGTTGCTTCATCAATGGCGAGCCCTCCTCCGTGCACTGGATAAGCATCTCAGGATCCGATACACTTTTATTTGATATATTACATTAATTGTTTTTAACCTGCAATACTTATCATTATATTAATTATATTTAATCTTTGATCATTTTTTGTATAGGTAATAGTGACAGTTTCTCCATTGATGATGAACCATCCTCGGTCCATTGGAGAAGCATCTCAGGCATCGATACGTCATTCTTGTCTATATTATATCTTTTAAGCGTTTTTTATGTATTTATGTTAGTACATTGTATTAATTGTACATTTAATCTATAATAGACCCTTTCGCGGTTCGGCCATAACGTGGATCCTTTTAAGTTTGTCTTCAAGAAAACTCCTAAGAGTGATAAGGAGAGTAGAGTGAATACATTAGCTCTGAGATCAGCCGATGAGGTAATCTACATTTCAATTGCAAAGGAATTATAGTTAAATGCATAGTTATGTTGTAAATTATGAACTATTTTCTACAAAAGAAATCTAACTTGGCTTTTGAATTATGGTTTTGTAGCCATCTACAGAATCGCGTACTATATCAAAGAGGCTCGATTTTGATGATCCACCACAAGTTTAGGATCCTATAGTGTTAGTTGTGGTCATAGAATGATCAATACATGTAGATATATTCTACATTTTTATTGTATATCGATTTGGACATGGCATATGCCACATTTTTGTATATACTTGTATTGTATATCCAATAAATGTGTACTAAGTTCATTATTGTGTATTTGTTGTATTTTGTGGTTGTCATTTTATAAAGTCAATTGATCATTTGCCTATGTAATCAACAATATGAATATAAACAACAAAAATATTTGATATAAAACATTGCAGTCGTGGAATATGATTTGATAAAATTTCTAAAATGTCGAATTAAACCTACGAAACTCCTTGTATTCAGTTCATTATTGTGTATTCGTTGTATTTGGTGGCTGCCCTTTTATAAATTTAAATGAATATTAGCCTATGTAATCAACAATATGAATATAAACAACAAAAAACAACAATATGAATATAAACAACAATATGTGTGTGGTGTGAGAGCACCCTCACGCTAGCAATGGTCAAATTTTGGTTCTCGTGTGAACAAATTGACGTCACGAGCATGTCTAGGTGGGCAGGTTTATGCTAGGCATGCTCCTCTCGTGCATCCGAAAGTGTCGAAACGTCGAGAGTCATACCCTACCGACGCGATCTCTCAAGTGCCTTGAGTCCAAAAAATTATCAAACTTTGACAGAGTGTTTCTTTCAATCCAAGACACATATGACTGATCAGTTTGAACTTGTGGGGTCGCGTAAGGTTCCTTTACAATGGCCTATCTCAATTTTTAACGACTCAGAGCCATTTTCAATTGGTAGTATTTTTTTGCCTACTGCATAAACTATCAGTTGTATGCAATGCAAAGTTGCAAGAGAGGCTAGAATTAATTTGGTTCATCATGTGCACAAACCGACATTACGAGAACGTTTGGGTGGGCAGGTTTATGCTAGGCATGCTCCTCTCATGCATCCCAAAACGTCGGAATGTCGAGAGTCATACCCTACCGGCGCAATCTCTCAAGTGCCATGAGTCTAAAAAATTGTCAAACTTTGACAGACTGTTTCTTCCAATACAAGACACATATGACCGATCCGTTTGAATCTGTGGGGTCGCGTGAGGTTCCTCTACAATGGCCTCTCGGTTTTTGATGACTCGGAGCCATTTTCAATTGGTAGCATTTTTTCGCCTTCTGCAAAAACTGTCAATTGCATGCAATGCAAAGTTGCAAGATATGCTAGAATTGATTTGGTTCATCGTGTGTACAAACTGACGTCACGAGCAGTGGGAAGGTTTACGCTAGGCATGCTCCTCTCGTGCATCCCAAAGTGTCAGAACGTCGAGAGTCATACCCTACCGGCGCGAGTTCTCAAGTGCCTTGTGTCCAAAAAATTGTCAAACTTTGATGAACTATTTCTTCAATCCATGATACATATGACTAATCTGTTTGAACATGTGGGGTCGTGTGAGGCTCCTCTACAATGGCCTATCTCAGTTTTTGATGAATCGAAACTATTTTCAATTGGTAGCATTTTTTTGCCTACTACAAAAACCGTCCGTTGCATGCAATGCAACGTTGCAAGAGAGACTAGAATTGATTTGTTCCCTCGTGTGCACAAACCGACATCATGAGTACATTCGGGTGGGTTTACGCTAGGAATTCTCCTCTCGTGCATCCCAAAGCATCAGAACGTCGATAGTCGTACCCTATCGGTGTGATCTCTCAAGTGCCCCGAGTCCAAAAAACTATCACACTTTGACAAACTGTTTCTTCCAATCCATTACACATATGAGTGATCTATTTGAACCTGTGGGGTCGCGTGAGGCTCCTCTACAATGGCCTATCTTGGTTTTTGACGAATCAGAGCCATTTTAAATTGGTAGCATTTTTCGCCTTCTACAAAAACTGTCAGTTGCATGCAATGCAAAGTTGCAAGATAGGCTAGAATTGATTCGGTTCATCATGTGCACAAACCGATGTCACAAGCGTGTTCGGGTGGGCAGGTTTATGCTAGGAATGCTACTATCGTGCATCCCAAAGTGTTGAAACATCGAGAGCCATACCCTACCGACGCGATCTCTCAAGTGCCCTGAGTCCAAAAAATTGTCAAACTTTGATGGACTATTTTTTCCAATCCAAGATACATATGACCGATCTGTTTGAACTTGTGGGGTCGCGTGAGGCTCCTCTACAATGCTCTATCTCATTTTTTGACAATTAAGAGCCATTTTCAATTGGTAACATTTGTTCGCCTGTTACAAAAACCGTCAGTTGTAAGATAGGTTAGAATTGATTCGGTTCGTCGTGTGCAAAAAACTGACGTCATGAGCACGTCTGGGTGGGCAAGTTTACGCTCGGTATGCTCCTCTCGTGCATCGCAAAGCGCCGGAACGTCGAGAGTCATACCCTACTGGCGCGATCTCTTAAGTGTCCCGAGTCCAAAAAATTGTCAAACTTTGACGGACCATTTCTTCTAATCCAGGACACATATGACCGATCCATTTGAACCTGTGGGGTCGTGTGAGGCTCCCTTACAATGGCCTATCTCATTTTTTGACGACTCGAAGCCATTTTCAATTGGTAGCATTTTTCACCTGCTGCAACAACCGTTAGTTACATGCAATGCAAAGTTGCAAGAGAGACTAGAATTGATTTGGTTCGTCGTGTGCACAAACCGATGTCACGAGCATGTCTGGGTGGGCAGGTTTATACTAGGATTTCTCCTCTTGTGCATCCCAAAGCGTCAAAACGTCGAGAGTCATATCCGATAATGACAATAATGACAATTTTTGCTCAAATTGTATCTAGACTCAATCTATGACTCCTATGACCCGATAATGACTCAAATAATTCTCCATGATTATACAAGAATCAAGAATTCTCATGATTGACCTTATCAATAATGGTCATGATTGACCTTATCACATCACATAAACTCAAAACATAGTTACAAAACATAGACACAAAAAATAGTCACAAAACATTGTCACATATTATTCAAAAATTTGCCTCTAAATATGGTCAAATTAGCTCTTGGCTATTTGAATATACAAAAAATGTCTTACAAATCATCTCATGAGTTTTTATACAAAATTTGGCATTACAATATGTGTGATTCAGCTCATCGCCATTTTAATATACAAAATTTGGCATCTAAATATGTACAAATCAGCTCATTGCCATTTAAATATACAAAATTATGCCCTAAACATGTAAAAATCAGCTCATGGACATTTATATATACAAAAAACGAATATAGAACAATTCGTTGACGATATATACAAAATTCTCAAAATCATTCTACTCTGAACCATAGAATCAATCAAGTGAGCCTTCAGGATCGACTCTAGGTACTGTATCAAGTATTGCCTTGTAGTCAGATTCTCAAATCTTCCATAAAATCTTGTTATGAGGTCTACCAGGATACTTCATCAAATAAATATTTGTTGCAACAAGGTTAGAGAAATGAAGAATATGTTTGTGTGTTTCAAAGTCTTAGAACAACCAAACATCAGAATTCTTGATAGGGTATCTCCTAAGCCATGTTCTTGTCATGACAACAGACCCTATTGGGTACCCAATACCCTCTCCATCAATGATTGTGGTTGTCAATTTTCTTTTAGGCTCAACACAACGACACAAATAGCAATGTGTTCCTTCTTCATTGTTCTCTTCTGCAACAACTGCATACACATGACCTGCATATTATAAAGTGATAATTAATACCAAAAATAAAGTGTGATGTACAACAAAATGAACCAAAAACAATACTTGCCAAAAAATTCATTCAAAAAAACACTTGAATCCACTAGGTCAGATACATGGTCAAAATCCACTAATGTCTCCATCTGGATCAATTGTAATGCTTTGGGAATTTGATATGTATCAATGAGAACCAACAGTCTACAAGACCATTTGTCAACCCACTCTTGTGATTCACATTCTTCCCACACACAATATATACATGAAGAGCAAAAACATATCATTTGTCTCGTATAAATTACTAGTGAACTTGCATTTGAACTCATAAATGAGTCCATGTCACTCGATCCTGCAACTGTACAACAATCTAGATAGTTTTCAATGTTAAATTTAGTTATCAACCAAAAATATCTACAAACCATTGACGTACCTGGATTACCTGGACCCATCGTAGACTTACACCATCGCACAATTGTTTATGCATTTATCAACTCAGCACCACCTTTGTACTTCAATTGTTCTCTAGTTAGGGCTCTTTTTACACATGCTCTTGCACCATCGTGTTCTCCCTTACCATGTTCAGCCTTAGTGAAATTCCAAAAAATGTTGTATACCGCTTGTCATATGTATCCTTGTCAACCAATAAAACATTCTTGCATTCTTGAATTGTGCGGTGCAATTATCTGACCATATTAAGTGTCTGTTGTATTGTATGTTTTTTTCCTTTAAATTATCATAGAAAACTTTAAAGCATCCTTGTACAAACTCCGATAAATGAGTACGGTCATCACTTATGTAGAAGTGATACTCCCTTACAACCTTTCTATCCTCCTTTGTGTTATCATCTGCATGCATGAATGTTATGTGTACAAAAATAGAAACTTGTGTAGAATGATAATACATAGATTACACTTCATTTTGAGGTTGTAGTGTATAATTTTCAACAAAATCAACAATAGAGACAATAGTACCAAGAGGAAATGTGTCCTTACATAACTTGAATTGCTCATCTAACCATCGAGTTCTATGTGTATGCATTATGTACTCATAAATAGTTTCTCTTGAAACATTTTCATAAATTCAACTACACATATATCATTTTTCACTAGCTGACATTTCTTCAAATCTTTTCCATTTTTAACTCCATATGTGATTGTCTTGTATTTTCCAAAAGAAACTAGTTTCCTACCAATTTCATGTGTGCTCTCCAAATGTACACATCTTGGTAAATGTTGCAAACCACCACATATAGCACAAGAACCTTCCAAACAAGACATCTTATAAGAAATGCAACCATCATGTCTATTACATAACACACTTGAAATAAATTCTCTTACCGACTTAGGAGGTGCTTGTATATTGCAATCCTGCAAAATATTGTTAATGTGCAAAGTAGAAAAAATATGATGAAAAATATCATAATGTATGAAAAATTCAATATGCATCCTACAACAACACGTGATGCGTACATGATTAATCTTAATATAAAATGGTTAAATTGCCATTTCAAAAAATCTTTGAGATTCTTATTTGAGGAATCTTTTGAAGGAATCTTTCATAAAATTTTGTTTGAGTCATATCCAAATAGTGTTCGGCATGTGGCTCATAATTTGTAGACCCGATTCGCCTTCTAACAACATATCTTTGGTTGGACGAAACTCTTGTATTGTCATGCCAAAAATTTTCAATTAATGTTCTTAATGCATCAACAACAACCTTGTCTTTGCGTGACAGTCTACCAAAGAATGCCCAAAGAAAATAATTGTTAGGTTCCTTTATTTTTTCTCGCCTCTATAATGCTTTACTTAATGTTGTTCTACTAACGTTTAATGACTTACTTGTTTTGCTTATCAAACGATCTTTTTTTATTTTCTTGTTCATTATGGTTGATGTAATGACACACCGAGTAGCATTAGAATTTTTAGTACGTGATTTTGAACCAATAGCTTGATATTCATCAAATAGATTTTTCACAATAGTTCTTTCACTGTTACTTTCAGATGATCTTAGGCCTAGAATTTTCATTCTCTCTAAAAATCAAATTTTTAATCATTTGAACAATTAATTGACATCTAGCGGTTTGATTTAAGTTTTCAAAATAATTTTGTCATATTCTTTTAACCATTCTCTTACAAGTTCATTCATTCATTTTATCGGACGTTGACTCAATATATTCTCATCAATGTCAATTAGATACCTTGGTTTCTTACGAATGATTTTAGGAGGTGTTAACATTGGTGCATTGTGTACATTCAATTTATCAAATAGAGAAGGTGTATGTTCATCATTTAATTGATTATTCAATGTGGTATCTTCTTAAATTGCATCAGGTGCATTATGTTCGTTTGGTAAATCGAATTGAGATGTTGAGGATGACATACCTTCTTCTCCCATTGTTCTTATGTCACGTAATTTCTTCATACACTCTCTTTGTCTTTCTTTTTCAGCCTCTCGTTGTTCCAACGTTCCTCTCTTGTTCTTTCTCATGGTTGATATCAGTTGTCCTAAATAGAACCGTATTATATATGTTTACGGTGAAAATGGATAACAACAATGATAATAATGAAAGACTAAATAGATTCAACCACAAAACCCTAGCCTAACAACAACAAAGATCCACCATAACATATGAAGATTACCTAAGACAATGCAAATCAAATGAAATCACAAAGATTATACCAGCACATGTCAACTAGGGTTTGGATCTCCATTCTTCCTATCTCCATTGATCTTGCTTGATATATTTGCTCTCAGATTTTATGTGCACAAGAGCTCAACAAAGAACGGAATGTGGTTGCAAGTAGGATCACATATGCCAAGTAGTCAATTGATCAAGTAGTCAAGTCATTAGGATGATTGATTAGGGTTTGATAATGAAGGAAGCATCTCCTTATATAGAAGACACTATAAGAAATGGAGGGATAAGATTGAGAGGTGTAAAAGGAGGTCGGCTATGATTAGAGAGTAGGTAAAAGAAATAATAAAATAATGAAAGAGGTAGGTAGTGTATGAATTAAGAGATGGATGACATGTGTCATGGGTAGAAAAGGTTAATGAATTAATTAAATAAATAAAGATTTATTTAATTAATAGAAGAAGTAAGATCAATTAAATAAATAAGATATTTATTTAATTTAGGAAAAGGATAATTTAAACAAATAAATGTATTTATTTAAATGAGAAATAAGGCTAGAAGAGGATAAATGAATTAATTAAATAAATAAATATTTATTTAATTAATATAAGAATTAGGCTTAGATAATAAAATATATAAAATATTTATTTAATTAGACATGACAATTTTGGGTGTCTACATTTTGCCCCTCTTTGAGACAATGTGGCTTGTCGCGTTGTTTCAAAGAAGATAAGATGAACTGATACAGAGTTGCCCCAAGATGGGAATGATATGCCCCCTCGAGAGATTGGATGAAAAAAATGTCTGAAAAGATCACAGACAATCTCTCGATAAGAAAGACGAGATAGAATGGACTGACCGAATAAAGTGACAGAGTCACGGGATAAAGAAGATTGACTCGGGAGATGAGGGCTAGGGCTAGGGTAGTCTATAAGATAGACCACGAGGGAAATACATCCTCATTGTCATCCACACATCCATGAGAGCAGAGTGCAGAGCGAAATAGAGCAGCAACAGTCAGTAGTGATGGCTTTGATTCATAGATTGGATCGCGTTCGCCGATATCAGAGGCCAACAGAGGCAGGAGAGCCGGTAAGTACCACAAAACCTCCTCGTACTTTGTTGCATTTATTGTTGTCATTAATGCATGCTAGATAGGGTAATAAATGCGCTCTAGGTTAGGGTCCAAAAAATGTCAAAAACGTCCAGGTGCGTCTGTGCTCGCTAGGTGCGTCTGTGTTTGTGTCAGGCACGTCTGTGCTAGGCAGGCACATTTGTGTCATCCAGACGCGTTTATGCAAAGCTTCAGGCACGTCTGTGTGCTTTAGGCACGTCTGTGTAAAACAAGCGCGTTTATGCAGTCTCTAAGCGCGTTTATGTCAGGAAAGCGCGTTTGTGTCAAAAAAATGTGAATTTGTGTCTTCTAGGTCAAATCGGCAGTTCTGTGATGAACATATGCTGTCAATTGGATAAGCTGTTGAGAGGATACACTCAAGTAGGTCCTCTAGGGAAGACTAGGATTGCAAATAGGGCTAGGATTGACAATTCTGTGATAGAACATACGTTGCCAATTAGGAAACTACTCCAGAGGATTCACTCAAGCAGAGGCCCTAGGATAGGATAAATCAAGGCACTTTGTGACGAACAGTGAGTATCAAGATATAGTACTTTGTGATGAACAGGGAGTACTAAAATATGAGCAGCACTTTGTGATGAACAAGGAGTGCCAAACATGTAGTACTTTGTGATGAACAGGGAGTACCACTAGGATAGAAGCAACACTTTGTGATGAACAGTGAGTGTCACTAGGACTGAGATGATTGATTTGTGTGACTGCAGGAGTATTTGCCTATGCTGGAGTCACGAGAGATATTCCCGTCGACGCAGAGGTTACGACCTGAGTTGACAGCCAAGGACCGAGCTACGATTGAGGCTATGGGATTGAGACATATTCTGTATGTGCCCGAGTTTCGGGCAAACATGGGACTGCTGACTGCACTGGTGGAGAGGTGGCACTTCGAGACTTGCACATTTCATTTGCCGATGGGTGAGATGACAGTCACCCTGGAGGATGTATACCAGATTCTGAGGATACCGATCGATGGGGAGCTGATTCCCTACGATTGAGATGGAGACAGGGATGCCCTGAGACGAGTGTTCTGGGATCCAGGACTGGAGATGAGGGCAGGGCATGTGGCATGGGATACCATGACACAGACAGGATTGGCACTACCGGCAGTGGCAAGAGGAGCGATCAGTGGATTCTTGTGTCCAGATAGAATGACACAAGGTTTGGCTGTGGGCTGGGGGAGCACCTTGGAGACACTGGTGATACAGCACACCAGATATGCCTGGGGACCGTGCGTGCTGGCACACCTATATTATGAGCTTCATCAGTTTGTGTACCATGGGTCAGTGGGATTGGGCTGCGGGGTCACATTGTTACAGGTGTGTGCCTATGAGCATCTACCGGTGACGCGACCGATACACTTCAGGGGCAGATGTCACGGATGCAGTTTCGTGCATTTGTACGATATGATCACCTCGCAGCCACAGATTGGCAGGTTAGAGCACTGGCGGCGGGTTATAGATGATATTGATATGGTTATATGGAGGTCGTACCTAGGATGCGACCAGTGGGAGGATGATGCAGTAGAGCTACCATACACCTTTTGGAGCAGGTATCTGATTGGGCGGATGCCCTATGTACTGGAGAGGCAGCTAATGGACAGGGTGGGCAGGCAGTTTGGCAGGATCCAGCGGATGCTACGGGGTTCAGGCATGTATGCATGGACTGTCAGGGATCAGGCACAGTTTGGGCCATTACTATCATATGATCAGGCTGTTACACAACTAGTGGAGATGATGCCCCTACCCTAGGACATATGGCCAGATATCGAGGATGCCGACATGGATGCAGAGTATACAACATATTGGGCCGAGCATCCATTCCCACGCCTGACAGATCCAGGAGAGCTACTAGATGGAGATGGTGGTGGGGATGGTGATGATGATGGAGATGATGAGGGGAGAGGCTGACGGAGGAGGAGGGGGGCAGTTGGAGAGAGGAGGGTGGCGTCGCGGAGGGAGGGTGGAGAGGACAGACAGGCTCGAGTGGTGAGGGGTTGCGGTGGATTACCGCTATAGGTGCCAGCAGCACAGGGTCCCAGACAGATGCAGGATAGGGACAGGTACAGGGATAGGTACAGGTACAACCACCAGTATAGGCATAGGCACAGGGGGAGCCACAGGGGGCTGAGGTGGAGGAGGATGAGCTGACTGAGCTAAGGGAGATCTGCCAGGGACAGGCAGATGAGATCCAGGACCTGGAGAGGGAGAGGGATAGACTCAGGAGGCGGCTCAGAGATACTGAGTAGGAGCGGGACTAGGCCATTCAGCGCTACACAGAGGCTGAGACAGCACTAAGGGTTGGGAGGCAAGTGGCAGAGGACACAGGGGTTGGATACGCCTATGTCCGGCGGGCAAGGGAGGAGATTGCCTACTGGCGGGATCTCTATTATGGTGCAGTGCCAGCTGATCAGCGGGTGAGGAGCTTCCATAGACCATCGCAGACAGTGACAACTACGGGAGGGAGCCGGAGGAGATAGGCGTCTAGTGGTGGAGTTATGGGTCCTCCACCACCACCAGATAGAGGGGATAGGAGGGATGATCCTGGGGCGGGTCCTTTGGGGGCTCAGATTTTGTCGAGGCCAGGCAGCTCCGAGGGAGGGAGTTCATCATAGCTGTAGAGGGCTCCCTATGTATTAGTATTGTACCATTTTGTATGATGATGTAGACACCTGGGGGTGATTGTAGCCATATGATTTTGACATCATTGTATCATGACACTTTTGATTTATATATATGAGATGATTCTTCGTTGCGGTAGCTATATGCATGTGTACCTATGTGATGAGATGTTTAATGATGTTTGTTTTATGATATGGATGCAAATATGTACATAATGAAATGCAATATTTTTGTTCTTTTATGTTTTATATATGTTATGAAAATGCAATTGTGAATGTATGGAATGCAGATGAATATGATAATGCAAATGTAAATTGTGCTAACAGGTGTTGTGTGCAGGATGTGATGCAATTGTGATAGCTATATGTATGTATGAAATGCTTATATGTGGTAATGCAGGTGCAACTACATGAAATGCAAATGTTTTTGGTGTGTCATTATACTCAGTCATGTGATAGCAGGCTACTCGAACTCGAGAAGGACGATGGAAGTCAATCAAGAAAGGGGGATGGAAGACAAAAGATATGAAAGTGAAAGAGCTTCTTGTGCATTATCATCATTGAGCTTTATTATGGCAAGTAGGTTATGACAATCAAGGCATATGTTCGACCCAAAAAGTCATTGTACCCATTTGCATGGAGATAAGACAATCACAAACAAGGAATGCCCCAGTTCATACTAGACTCACAGTGTCCTTATATCCTTGGACAAGTCATAGCATTACTAAGAGACAATCCACAGACAACAAAGAAAAATAGGTGACAATACCCCATCCTCGCCTTTCTAGTCAAAGGCATCCTGAAGATAGAATCTCTAGTCAGAGACATCCTGGAAAAGCTAAAAGACATGTCACCAAAAGATAAAATCAAAAGAAAACCAAGACTCGACACCAACATCCACTGTAGTCCTCAAATTTAGTGTCTCTTGTCACTTGTATAAGTCTTATTTGATTGTGGTCACAATGTTTACTTTCACAAAAAGGATAGATAGCACTGAACCATATGTTGTCTGAGTCTGTTGAAAGATTTGATTTGTTGAAGACCATTGTTGTTGTTGTGTCTCATTTGAAACTGACTGAATCCATGAAACTGATACTTTATTGCGGAGAAGATGAAACTTTATTGTGGATTGGCGATGCAGATGCTGCTTTATTGCGGATTGTGCGCGGATAGACTAAAGAAAAGTGGAAGAAACTATACTCCTCGAAACATGTGATGTTCTTAGTTCCACACCCATCACTAGACGTAGGATTTTCCTTAGCCACAGATAGGATTTGATTTATTATGGATGGAAATGAGTGAAAAGGGAGGTTTATTATGAATGGCGAACCAATCTTGGGTAGATCAATAACAAGCCATGATGGGAATGTGTAAGTTTATTATGAACAAATAGGTTGTGAGTGTGTGCAAAGTGAAAGGATGAAAGTGAATCCTGAAGGAGGGAGGAGCAATGTCTCTACGCATGGCGCTGGTGACCCAGTTTTCACCATGGTACTTGCCCAGGGCACCACGGAAGTGGTTTTCACCGTTGAACGAAATTATTTCTCTTTACTTTTTTTGATTTTTCAATATTTTTTGTGTCACAAGGTGCCTGTTTGCCAGGTTTTCACCAAGTAACGATTTTTTTTTGTTTTATAATTTTTTTTGTATTTTTGAATTTTTTTATTTTTTTGTATTTTTGAAATTTTTTATTTTTTTTGTATTTTTGAAATTTTTTATTTTTTTTGTATTTTTTGAATTAGGATATTCCAAAGAGCTATGTGTAGAACCTGCGAAGGTGCATGCTGTTGATAGGATCCTCCAAAGGTTCACCTTCTGTAGTTGAGAGCTGATATGCCCCATATCCATATGTTGTTGTAATGATCTAAGGACCAAGCCAGTTTGGTTCGAACTTGCCCTTCTTCTCTCTGTCTTGCTGATTTTTGGGGTTTTCTCTAAGAACCAAATCACCTACCTCAAATATGTGAGGCTTGACTCTGTGATTGTAGCTGCAACTCATTCGTTGTTGATAAGCCTTGAGATGATTAAAAGCAGTTTGTCTTCGTTCATCCAGTAGTTACAGTTTTTGTAAGCGAGAGACCCTATAGTCTTCATCACTGATGATGTTTTGCAAAGAGACTTGTAAAGAGAGTAGCTCGACCTCAATAGGAAAGATGGCTTCAGTGCCGTTGACAAGTGAATAGGGTGTAGCTCCTATAGGTGTGCGGACACTTGTGCGGTAGGCCCAAAGTGCAGGATTAAGTTGGATATGCCAATTACGGCCAGCGTCGTCGACTGTCTTTTTTTGGATTTTAAGGATTGTCTTATTAGACGCCTCAGCTTGACCGTTACCTTGGGGGTAATATGGCGTGGAGAAACGATGGGAAATATGGAATCGGTCACAAAGTTCATGAACATCCTGATTTTTGAAGGGACGCCCGTTATCAGTGATAATGGAAACAGGAATACCGTATCAACAAATGATATAGTTGAGGATGAACGTAGCAATCTGTTTTCCAGTGACTTGTGTAAGAGGCACGTCTTCAATCCATTTTGTAAAATACTCTGTCGCAGTGATAATGAATTTATGACCATTGGAAGAAGGAGGGTGAATCTTTCCTATGAGATCGAGTCCCCACTGACAAAAGGGCCAAGGAGACGCAATTGGTTGAAGTTCTTGCGCTGGCGCATGGATGAGGTCTCCATGAATTTGACATTGCTTACATTTCTTGACAAACTGATATGAGTCTTTTTCCATATTGGGCCAGTAATATCCAGTCCTGATGAGTATCTTGGCTAAGGTAGGACCACTAAAATGTGGACTACATATCCCTTCATGTACTTCACGTAACGTAATCTGAGCTTCATCACATTCTAAACATCTAAGAAGAGTGCCATCTAGACCTCGCCGATATAGGATATCAGCTAAAATGACGTATCGAGAAGATTGGTGAATGAAAGTGCGACGTTGGTTATTAGATAGATCAAGAGGTAGGGTATTCTCACGAAGGTATGTGAAGATGGAACCATATAACTGGGACTCGAGACCGACGACACATATCATCTCAGTAGGAATGATTTCATATGAAGGAACCAACAGGTTATCCACCAAGAACTCATAGCGGGTCTCATCTGGAGGTAAATCGATCAGTGAAGCAATTGTAGCCATGGCATCTGCGGCTCGATTCTGCTCTCTTGGTATCTGCTCAAAGTCTATCTTTGTGAAATGTTGTTTCAGGTCATCCACCATTTTTTTGTAAGGCATTAATTTTTCATCCTTTGTTTGGTAATCATCAGTTGCTTGACGGATTACAAGTTGAGAGTCCCCAAAAACATGAAGTTCCTGGATCTTCCACTAAACTGCAACCCGTAATCCAGTTGTTAATGCCTCATATTCCGCTATATTATTAGTGCAAGGGAATGATAAGCGGTATGATTTTGGTATATAATCCCCTTGAGGAGTTATAAAGAGGATGCCAGCTCCTGCCCCATGCTGTGTATATGAGCCGTCAAAGTACAGTTGCCATGGCTTTGCATGTGACACTGTTAAAATGGATTCATCTGGAAATTCTGAACTTAGAGGAACATCATCAATCATGGGAGCATCTGCTAATTGATCTGTGATGTCTTGTCCTTTTATTGTTTTTCTGTCCACATACTCGATGTCGAATTCACTCAGGATCATTACCCATTTGGCTAGTTGCCCAGTAAGTGTTGCTTTATTGAGACGGTATTTCAATGGATCGATTGTTGCAACCAACTTAGTCTTATGAGTGAGCATGTAATGTCATAATTTCTACGAAGCAAAGACCATGGTGAGACATGCACGCTCAATTGGTGTGTAGTTTAGCTCATATCCCACCAATGTGCGACTGATATAGTATACTGCTTTTTCTTTGCCCTCAGCAATTTGTTGTGCTAAGAGTGCCCCCAGTGCTGTTGGAGTAGCTGATATGTATAGTAACAGAGGCTGGTCTGGAACTGGTGGCATTAGAACTGGTGGATTTAGAAGATAATCTTTGAGTTTCTGGAAAGCCTGTTGATAGTTATCATCCCATTTGAATTTGATGTTTTTATGTAGCAAGTGCTGAAAAGGATTACACTTATTTGCAAGTTGCGCTATGAATCTTCGTATGGACTAGAGTCTCCCTTGTAAAGATCGAAGTTGACTGATATTTCTTGGTGGTTGCGTCTCTAGGATGGCCTTGACTTTTCCTGGATCAGCTTCAATTCCTCTTTTTGATACAATGAATCCTAGGAGCTTCTCGGAGGTTACTCCAAAGACACATTTCTTGGAGTTTAATCTTACTTTGTATTTTTCCAACCGATCAAAGACGACTGAAAGTATGTCCAAATGTGTATTTATGTCTATTGATTTTCCCAAGAGGTCGTCGACATAATCTTCCACAGTTACGTGCATGAGATCGTGAAAGATAGTAGTCATGGCTCTTTGATATGTAGCACCTGCATTTTTTAGCCCGAACGGCATGACATTCCAATAGAAGGTTCCCCAAGGACAAGTGAATGATGTTTTGTGTTGATCCTCAGACGCGATCTTTATTTGATTATAACCGGAGAATCCATCCATCGACGATAACATTTCATGACCTGCTGTGAGATCGACAATCAAGTCAATATTTGGTAATGGGAAGTCATCCTTAGGACAAGCTTTGTTGATGTCTCTGAAATTTGTACATATTCTGATGCTGCAATCTGGTTTACTGACAGGCACTAAGTTGGAGATCCATTTAGGATAATCAATTGGGCGTATGAATCCGACATCCAATAATTTCTCGAGTTTTGCTTTGACTAGTAATGCCACTTGTGGATGCATCTTTCTTAATTTCTGTTTCACTGGTTTTGCCCCCGATTTGACTGTCAAATGATGCATTACCAAATCCGGATCCAATCTAGGCATATCAGCGTACGACCATGCAAAGTTGATTTGTCGTTCTTTGAAGAAACTTATGAATTTTGACCTTTCTGACTCTGTCAAAGATTGGGCTAGGAATATGTTGTGTGGAACTTCTTATGTACCAATGTTTGTTTTTATAGTCTCCTCTACCAACATGGATGACTTTTCCTCATATGATGCTGGGAGGATGTCGAGCCTTCCATCTTCAGGTGCCTTAGAGAGGTTTTCATCCTCAGATACATCCTTTCTTTTTACTTTTTTGGGGTCAGACAGCGCCACAATGTGGTTTTCGCCATAAGACCCTTGGTTTGTTCTTATTTTCACATTTTTGCGACTGGAAGGTCCGACGCCCTCACCAAAATATGCCACGCTATTAAGTTCTATAGTGTATCCCGCTTTATGGTCCCCAGGGGGAAGATCATCTCATATACCAAGATAGTCAATAAAAGCTTCATCATTTTGGAATGTGTCAATCTGTGCGGGTCCTTCATGATCCCAGTGAATGAGTTGGTGGTGAACAAGGGGAAGGCCTTTAATGTCTTCGAAGTTAGCGGGGTTAAGAGTGAAGATGCAGTTATATTCGGGTATGTCAAGGTAATTATCAAGGTCATCGATGACACTCTCCTCATCAGTCTCGATCGTGAGCGAATCCAAATTATCATCACTAGTAGCGCATTCTGAGACAGGTGTTCTCATCCTATGTGATTTCAACCTAGGACCTTAAGACAAGGACTGTGTGAAATCCTCATGGGTTGTTTCTTGACCAACTTTGAATCTTTTATAAAATTCCTCTTCTTCTGTGGGTTCATCTGGCTCTTTGAATGTCTCAGTGAGCTCGTAGTCACTAGAGGATTTGTCTGAACCCCATTCCCATTCGTTGGAATCTGTGGAATAGCAATCCTCTTGTTGAATTTTGGCAGCTTTAATTTGTAAGGCTTCTTATATCCTTTGAGTGTAGACCTTGGAAGTCAGGAAACTAAGTCCCTTTGAGCGTTCCTTTTTGAATGTCAATTCAGGTTGTAAAGGTTTAATGATGCCTTCCTTTCGTAACCCAAGAGGGCTTTTTCCATCATACCCAAAATTTTGTAGAATCTTGAAACCTTTGCCATATTCTCACATGGTAGACTGATGTGATCTTGTGTATCATCTTCAAGGTCTTTGTAAAGCATATTGTATAAGTCTTCCTCTTCCAGTTCGCCCCATCTTTGAAAGGTAGTAGGGTCCCATTTGAGTACCACGATGGATACTTGCTTGTTAGGATGTGGTCTTCCATATTCTTTTGGTGAACTCATGACTTGTTGTAAGTACATGGTCTGATTTAAAGTGTATTCGCCCATGCCCTTGTCCTGAAATTTGCCTTTAATCTCACCTTATTTTGATGTTGAAGGTTTTAATGACTCAGGATCAATATATGTTGAAGAAGGAACAGCTTCGCGATTACTGGGAATGATGGTCTCAATTTTTGATCTCAGGTTATTGCAGTATATGAACGGATTAGGATCACCGTTAACTGTTACCTCCACTCCATTGTGAGGAAACTTAATGCATTGGTGATATGTAGATGGAACTGCCCTCATTTCATGAATCCAAGGATGCCCTAGCAATATGTTGTAAGTGAGATCTAGATCAAGGACTTGACAAACCACATCCTTCGTAACTGGCCCAACTCTGAGAGGTAAAGTGACTGTGCCCTTGGATGAACGCTCTTGATCATCATATGCCTTGATGGTGATTTTGTTTGTAGAGTTCACAACTTTATCAGAATATCCCAATTGTTTAATTGTGTTCAATGTACAAATGTTTAGACCAGCTCCTCCATCTATCAGGACTCGTTTTATTCGATGTTTGTGTATGAAGGCTTCAATGTGTAGTGGTGCATTATGTGGTTGGCTCACGGAGGCATCGTCGGCTTCTGTGAATGTAAGGGAATGTGGAATGGAAAGTATCCCACCATGGCTTGAAACTGGTCCACGTTCAGATCAGTAGGAACGGTGGTGTCTTTCAAGATTTTGTCAAGAATAGCTTTATGTGCAGAGGATATGCGTAAGAGCTCAAGGATGGAGATGAGTGTGGGTGTCTTCCCTAACTGCTCTACAAGGTCATACTCAGGTTTGGTTGATGAGGAAGCAGTGTTTTTAGCTGAAGCACCTTGCAAAGTGAATTTTCCTCGGCGGGTTGTAACATGACATTCAGAGGTAGGTTCGGAAGAAGATCCAACACCTTTTAGGACAATCTTGGGTCTCCGGGTAGAATTCTCAGGGTTTTTGTCCTTGATGATAATGGTAGAGACGTAATTGTCCATCGAAATGTGATTGATAGTTGAATCATAGTTATAGGTTGCTCTGGTATAGTTGGTTTGGTTGTTTGTGGCTTTAGCTTTGCCCTTGTCATGTTTTGGGAACGGTTCCTTAAACATTTCATGTTCTTGATTGGACGAGTGTCCCTCAATCTCAATGTCACCTCTATCAATGAGATCTTGTATGATGTTCTTCAGTCGATGACAATTTCCTGTCTTATGACCCTTGCTCTTATGAAATTCACAATATTCGTCATCATTCCACCAATTTGGTTTGACCTTTGGCTCATATGGAGGAAAATCTGGAATAGTGATTACCTTGTTTGCCACTAGCTTTTTGAAAACTGACTCAAGTGGTTCTCCCAATGGGGTGTACTTCCTTCGTGATTTAGAAGTTGTTTTAGTATTCACCTGATTTGATCCGGAAAAAACGAATTTGGGTCGCATTGTATTGGCATCAACAACACCATCATTGACTGTGTTCTTGTTTTTATTCCAAAATCTTGGCTTGTCTTTTCCTTTAAAGTCATCTTTGTTTTCCTTGAATATCTTAATGACTCCTTTTTCAATTAGGACCTTTTCTGTCGCTAAGCCTTTTTCAATGATGTCCTTGAAGGTGGAAAAACAAGCTTTCCTTAGATCATAGCCAATGTCTTTGTTGACATTTTGGGTGAACATCTCTACCATTTGTTTTTGTGGAATTTCACAAGAGCATCTGCTGGCTAGATTCCTCCATCTTTGTAAAACGATGAAAAAGACTCTCCATCTTTTTGCTTGGTGTTGCACAAAGTAGTGATTGATATGTCTGTCTCTATGTTGTAGGAGAAATGTTGAATAAATGCCTCTGCTAAGTCACCCCATGACTTAATACCAGGTGGAAGTTGGGAGAACCATTCCATAGCTTGATCACCTAGGCTTTGTGGGAATAATCTCATCAAATATGTCTCTTCTGAAGCTACCTCAATGCAAGCTCTGAAAAACTGTCTTATGTGTGCCTTAGGATCCCCTTTTCCTCTATACATATCAAATTTAGGCATCACAAAGTGTGTAGGAAAAGGAGGCATTGGAATGCTCTTGTCAAATGGATAAGGACATATGTCTCTCATTGTGTATGTTGGCTTTGGTGTATTTATGTCCTCCATTTTCTTTTGTAAGTCCTTGATTTGTTGCTCGAAATTGCTCTTAGGTGGAGATCGACTTCTTGGACCATACCCCATACTTGAGGCACCAATTGGAGGAGGAGCATGTTGCATATATGGATGATATTGGTCATACACATGTTCATATGGAGGAGGTCTATAGTGATGCTGCGTATATAATATAGACTACTTGGTATAGATTCATGTTGAGGAACGAAATATCTGCTTTGTCCATGTATACCATACTCTACAGGCATGTCATGTTCTAATGTGTTACCCCCAAATTTGACACGGGGTTTCCTTGTGTCCAAATTTTGAGCATGCCTTTGAATATCCAATTGCTTTGGTGGTTGATCCTTAGCATTGGTATGTGATTGAGCATATCTTTCTGCATAAAACTTCCATAATGGTCTGCGAAGGTGAGTATCATATGCTTGACCATGTGTATGTGGGACCTCTGGTTTTTGAAACAAAGATGATGGTGATTTAGGTACCATATGTGGTCCTCTATTGCCTCTACTATTAGGTCTCCTTTGATCCATGTTGGAGTGAGTTTGTTGCAAAGGTCGATTTTCCATTATTTGAGACATGTCAAAATCATGAGGTATCTTGGCTCCACTTTGTGCCATCATTTGTAAGAAGTATTGTCTATCTCTCCTCATTATTTCCTCAACCAATCGATTGAAACGGGGATCCATAATGGATTCTTCCACATCTGCTGAATGTACTGAAAAGTTGTCCATATCATCATTGTGTGTATCATTGTTGTTTGTAGTGTCCATGTGCTCAACATTTGGAATGTTTCTATAGGCATCCATGTCAGGTAATGTGTTATGATCAGTATTGAAAAAGACATCATTGTCATACTCATAGACACTCATGTTTGCGGACTCTTAAGCCTCTTTAGTTTCTCTCCTAGATTTTTGAAGACGGGTTTCAACCATGAACTAGGTATTGACCAAGATGTGTGAGACTAGATGAAAATGGAAAAAGTATGGAAAACCAAAGGTTGGATGGAATGTAAATGAATCTGAGGTTTACTTGCAATGACCAAAGTGTAAGACCAAGTATGTATGTAGTAGAGTAGGTGTGACTTCCAAAGAGAGGATAGTTTCTCTTGATGAGGTAAGTTGACCTTGACTCTAAGTAAGACCAAATGAGACCCAAAGGTGATAGACCTTGATGAGGGACCACTTAGCAAAATGTTGTTGTATGTAGTGTGTTGACAAAGTATAGTGAGGACAAGCAAGTGACCTTTTGACTCAAGTTTAGACAAATGTGAATGTAATGTAAGGTGTAAAGCAATGATGGATTTTGTGAGACCCAAAGACAGGTTGAATGCTAAATGAAACCCTGGAGAAATGACCTAGGAAGCTCAAGAATTCCGAAACTGGCTGTGTTTGTTTGCTGGACTGTACAAGTTTTTCAATTCTGAACACAGACGTGCCTATATACTGCACAGACACGTTTCTGAGATTTTTGTAAAATGCACTGTTGATTCTAGAAACACTAACGCGTTTCTGCCCTTCACAGACGCGGTTATACAACACAGACGCTATTATGTTCGACACCGAAGCGTTTCCGCAAAATTTGTGCAATTTTTTCCAATCTGTGAAGTCATTTTTGTTGTGACCAAATCTGATTGTTTGACTGTTTTTCGTGACAAGAGGACACAATGTTGATGAAGACTCAATGTTTGCAAGTGTTTAGACTCAAAATGACTCCAAGAAAAGTGTGTTGTTTGATGTAAAAATGTTTTGCATACACTTGAAGACACAAAAGACACAATATTTTGTTGTTTGGTCTTGAATGTTTTGAATGTTTAAAATAAGTCAAGCACAATTCTTATGGCTGGCCAAGACAATAGTTGTTGATCCCACATGGGGTTTTACCCCCGAGGCTACGCTATTCAGAGCGGATACTTAGATGCTTGACCTCATTGGCTCCACCCTCAGCACTCACTTCTCGGGTCAGCCAAGCATCAGTCCCCACGAAAACTCCCCGTGGCGAACTTTGTATCTCTACTAAGAACCGTATGTGTGTGGGCCACTACCAGAGGTCTGACCTCCTACCCCAACAACTAGAAGGATTTGGGCTTCTAAAACAAAAAGGTGCTAGTAAGGGCATCCACTTGTGTGGCCATACATGTGGCACCTTCAGCTCTGTAAATATAGAAGGCTCCTAGCCGGTAGGGGTTACGCCCTACAAATGATCAAATAAATTTGATCAAACGGGTTTATGGGGAGACATAGTGTTGGTATGAACTAATCAGCACACGTTATTCATAGTTTTCACCATGAATATAGTTATTTATAGTGGTTTGGAAGAAGATGGCTTTTCTTTTGCTACCACTTGGGTCGTTCTCTTCTCACTAGTAGTCCTAATGACTACACGGGAAGACAGGCCCTCTAAAGATTAAACAAAAAGAGCCTATTGCTCAAGCCACAAAAGACAATGATTCAATTTTAGTGCACCAATTGAAGTGTTTGCTAGTCTATTGAAAACAAAGCACACAATAAAAATCCAAAAACCCTTGCCAAGGACCTGCAACAAAGAGTTATTAGTAGTTTGGATTGTTTGAAATAATCACCCCTTCCTGCAAGCACACAAGTTAGGTAAATTTTAAATCCAAAAGACTTTGTGAAAATAGGGGCCTTCAACCAAACGATTTTGCTTTCAAGACAAGCTGCACCAATTTCGTTAGCTAGATCTGAAAATGTTAGCTCAAAATAAACCGGATCTGAAACATTAAGTGCAAGGCCAAAAACTAAATCAATAAACTCCAAAATGAAACCAATGCACACAGACGCGGTTACCTCCGACACAGACGTGACTCTCTAACGTAGACGCGCTTCTCTGACGCAGACGCACTTCTGTGAGACACAAACGCGGCTCCAGAACCTAGACGCAACTTTTCGACACAGACACGTCTAAAAACACCACAGACGTGACTGAAGAACACAAACGCGGTTTTTGGAATTTGCAAAATAAAATATTGTCGAGGACATAGACGCGATTCCAGATGTCACAAACGCGGCAGAAAATCAAAAATGCGATCCGAAAGTATGCAGACGCAAAAATATCAAAAATGTTGTCGAAAATGTCAGATCTGCAACTTCAAAACACAAAATCTGCAACAAGGATGTTAAATGCAAAAGGGACAACGGTCCCACCGGGCGTGCCAAAATGTTTATGGTGAAAATGGATAACAACAATGATAATAATGAAAGACTAAATAGATTCAACCACAAAACCTTAGCCTAACAACAACAAAGATCCACCATAACATATGAAGATTACCTAAGACAATGCAAATCAAATGAAATCACAAAGATTATACCATCACATGTCCAATAGGGTTTGGATCTCCATTCTTCCTATCTCCATTGATCTTGCTTGATATATTTGCTCTCAGATTTTATGTGCACAAGAGCTCAACAAAGAACGGAATGTGGTTGCAAGTAGGATCACATATGCCAAGTAGTCAATTGATCAAGTAGTCAAGTCATTAGGATGATTGATTAGGGTTTGATAATGAAGGAGGCATCTCCTTATATAGAAGACACTATAAGAAATGGAGGGATAAGATTGAGAGGTGTAAAAGGAGGTCGGCTATGATTAGAGAGTAGGTAAAAGAAATAATAAAATAATGAAAGAGGTAGGTAGTGTATGAATTAAGAGATGAATGACATGTGTCATGGGTAGAAAAGGTTAATGAATTAATTAAATAAATAAAGATTTATTTAATTAATAGAAGAAGTGAGATCAATTAAATAAATAAGATATTTATTTAATTTAGGAAAAGGATAATTTAAACAAATAAATGTATTTATTTAAATAAGAAATAAGGCTAGAAGAGGATAAATGAATTAATTAAATAAATAAAGATTTATTTAATTAATAGAAGAATTAGGCTTAGATAATTAAATAAATAATATTTATTTAATTAGACATGACAATTTTGGGTGTCTACAATATATATATATAAACAAAAGTTCATAAACAAACAAATAACCATAAATATGCATCTTATCATTATTTTTTTGAATCAAAACTATTAAATAATCACAATAATATTAACAAAACTAATAAGAACAACAATTCAATCATTTGAAATCATGCAAAAAAAAAAAAATTCACTTACTTCTATGTATAAAACAGTGATAGAAGTGCGGACATAGTTGCAGTGGGGCCTTCAACGACCTCAAAAACTTCTTTGAGGCCGTTGAGACTCTTGGGCAAATAAAACTATGTCTAAGAACCTTGTACGTGGTATATTAATAATCGTGTGTGCGCTGTTAGTCCCTAAAATGTTGGCAAACCCAACGGTATTTTTGTCACCCTATACGTGCTTAGAGCTTATAATTAGCGCGTACACGCTCGTACGTCTTAAAAATGTTATGGTAGGGCAGCAAACTAATTATATGCTCAATACCCCATACACGCTATTTGTAGTAAAGAAAATGTGAAAGAAAAGGGTGGGGGGGAGAGTGGGAGAGAAGTAGAGAGGGAGAGAGAGAGAGAGGGGGAGGGAGAGAGGAGGGAGAGAGTGGGAGAGAAGAACAAAGAGAGGGATGGGGTATGGAGAGAGAGAGAAGGGGGGAGAGAGAGAGAGGCCCCTTGTACGCTCTTGAGAGGGAGACAATACACGTGTGTATATATATACTTCATATATTATATATTATTACATACATATATATATAAATATTATATATTATATATAAATTATATATTATATGTATATACACATATTATATATTCAATATCATATTATACACACTCCCAAAATTTAAACAAAAGTAGTGTGTACGTGTTGTTTATAGTTAAGATAGAGAGTATGCACTTCTTACACCATAAATACCCTATACGCATTTTTTATACCATAGGTATCACGTACGCGCTTTTGATTGTTTAGGTTTGGAAATAGGCCTGGATGACAAAGCTACAGTTTGGAAGTTTGATTTGCTTCCATTTCCCTCCTTTTTGACGTGTTTTATTTTATGAACTTGGTTTCTCGACTTTATCATCATCAGGTTTACACTTCATCAAGTGGGTATTTCTAAAATTGCCACCATATTTTCACCCATCTTCTGAGCTTTTTAACCATATTTAAAAAAAAAAAATTGAACAACAATAACATATTGTTATTGAATTTCTTTTACCAGTGTCTCCATAGTTCTCACAAACATACGTGCACCATTTTTTTAATAAATTTTGATATACTTATCCAAATTTTAAAAACTTTATATAGTATTGTACTGCACTTGATTCTTTACAATTTAAAAAAGAAAAATTGTATTTTCAATTTTTTTAGTGCAACTTATGCTTCGCACACGAACAGGTACCTAATTTTCAGGATGTGCTCGATTGGAAAAATCATAAAAAAAAGATACTTAACAAAAAATTACAAAAAAATACACATCTTCTAGTGTTCACTCTTAACTATCTTTCTGCCAAAGGATTTGTCAAAATACTAAATCTAACTATGACATTTTTGATGTGCACGTCATACACTATGTTATTTTTTTAAAAAAAAATCAGGGTCTTTCTTCATGCACGAAGGATTTGACCCCCTTAATCTTATCCAATTTTGAAAAAGTTTAGTAGTTTGGAAACTAGATTCAGAGTATACAATATTTGTTCTTTGGTTATCTTCATATCTTGAGTGGATGACTTTCAAACTTTGCCTCCAAGTCCAGGTTCACCTGATTTCAGAAAAAATAAAAATAAAGTGTCCACTTATAACTCCCTTTTTGACCACCATCTTTGTGCCTTTACCCCTGGTCATGATACTAAGAAATGTTTCGCATTGAAAAATAAGATTCAAAATTTGATTGATAACAATACTATATATGTGGCAGGTGTGAATGATAAAGGGAATAAATCAATAACTCCTAATCAAAATCTTAAAATTTTCACTGATCCTTTGCCTTCTCATACCTCTAACGTGATTGAGACTGAGTATACTTCTTTCTCCTCTGAGGAATTCACATCTATGGCTTTGAACTTGGTAGATATGGTAGAAAAACAAGATATACCTAAGTATCCTTGTATTACATTTGGCCCTAGTATGACCATTAGAGCACTCGATGACCCTTTATACATAGTTGTGAAGGTTAAGGATATCCCTTGTCGTGGTTCTCTTGTTGATCCTTCTTGCATGGTTAATGTCATCACTGAGGAATATCTTTTCACTTTACGAATGCATAAACCAATATATGATGTCTCTAACGTAGTGGTGAAGTTATTTGATGGATTCTCTTATCCTACCATTGGCTCTATCACCCTTCTTGTTGAAGTTCATACTAAATCCATGGATGTTGACTTTGTTATCATACCCTCTTCTGAGAAATTCCGTGTGAAGTTGGGCTATGCTTGGCTATCTTCCATAAAGGCTATTGTTTCTCCTATCCATAAGTGTTTGAAATTGCCTCACAATGGAGAAATTGCAACCGTGAACCATAGTGTATTTTGTCCATCCAAAAGAAGCCCTAGTGATCCTATTGATCTCTTTTGGCCTAAGCAATTTCAATCTCTTCCATCAAGGAGAGATGCTCTTTTTAAATCTCATAAAAAATGGAAAAAAGATATGATCCTATCCTTAAGTCAACCTAGATCCCCAACAATTGGCATCCTATCATACTTGAAGATGAGGTCCTTCCCCTCATGGATAGAACTAATCTCCCTCATAAGGAAGATCTTCAACATATTCCTATGGATGTGACTATACCTTCTCCTAAGAAGAACAACAATATTCCTCCTAAGGTTGGACCTATACCTCCTCCTCATGATGGACCTGGTCTCCTTCCTACACCTCACATTCCTCTTTTATATGGCGCAGTTCCACCTCCTTCCTCTTATAGAGAGAAGAGGCTCGCTTCTCCTATTGTCCAACCTAAAAGACCTCAACCTAAACCTTCAACTATCAGAGAGGAGAACATTCCTACTTTTTCAAATGTTCCTCCTCCTTCTCAGCCTTCCACTAAGACTCGACGGAATCGTTGTGCGAGAGAACACCGACGAAGACGTCATGCTCGAGCTCGTGAAGTTGTCCCTCAAAATACTCAATCTCTCAAGACTCCAACAATTGACATGATTCCCTTTTCTCCTAAGCAAGATGTTCAACCTACATCTCCAAATCATAAGTTGCATAAAACATGTGATGATTTTACTCCTATTCGTGTTCTTGCTCCTCTTTCTCTAAATTTTGATGAGGAAATGAGTCAAAATGTTATTCATGATGGCAATACAACTCCTAATGCTTTTGATAGTGAGTATGAATATGTTGATGTGGACAAGCATTTATCAACTAAATTTTCACAAACCCTAATCCTAGCTCCTAGAATCGAACAAAGTGACTTACCACATGAGCATAGTCCTTGTTTGGATCTTGTGATAGCTTCATCTGATGTGCTCAATGTCTCTCCTCTGGCATGTTGCTCGCCTTCCCGAGATAATGATCAGCAAGATTGAGAGGCGGATGTCGTGCTAGATTAGCAATATTAGCACTGTATATCTTCTCTCTCTCTCTCTCTCTCTCTCTCTCTCTCTTGCTCTTTTGTGATCATTCTTCTAATTTTTTCTTCATGTCTACTTGAGGACGATGCAGAGTATTGAGATCTCTTTTGGTCTCTTTCATGTTGACTCAAAAGACATCATCTCTTCCCTTTCTTCTAAGGTAGTGTCCTTTCTTTGGGGAATGATGATTATTACATACACATATATGATATTCATGAGTTATCATACAACATACTGACCTCAAGGAAAGAAAAATTACCTCGTGCTTGGTGTTTTGTGTTCATTATCCTTGGGTTTATTGCTCACTTGGGGGCTAAATCCTTGCGATAACATGCTCCCTCTCTTCTCTCTCTTGGGCGTATCCTACCTTAAAGAAACCGCTCTCGATAGGCACGCACGATCACTTTAACGTGGGGGCATACTCTCTGCCCATATTTTCATTTTCGATACTTTAAATTATTTAGTGAACTTGGCTTTACTTCATAATCTTGGTATCTTTTCGTGACTCATAGTGAGGGGAACCTTGCTACTTACAGTCATGGTTTTCCCTTCTTGATCTTCCCTTTTACTTTGTCAATCAATGTCGTAAGATCCTAAGTTTATTTGGGGCTTGGTGCATCTTGCCTCCTTGACGTGGTAAAAGTATTTCAATCATGTTTCTTTGCACTTTACCGATAGTATTGGCATACACTTATACTCCCACTAAAGTGGGGGCTAAATGTAGTGTCATGAAATTGCGACCCTTGCAATTATCAACCACATTAGGGTCCTCACGCACGCGATTCGAATCCCTAAGCCAGATCGAAGCCCAGAGACTTGCGCGTACTTGAGAATTGCACCTTGCTTGCCCTCCGCACTGCTCAAACTGCATTTTGTCCTACAAAAAAGGGTAGGACAGGGTTGTGGAGCCCCTGCCCTCTGCCCCATTTTGGGGCAGGACCATTTTCAAATGTACTTTGGAGGTTGCACATCGAGCGGGAAAACTCTCCTAGCGTCAGGCTACAACGGAAGATCAATCAATTAGCTCTAATTGACAAGCATTTAAGTCACATTTCCCCTTCCATTTTGGCATAACACAGATACATGAGATCACGGATTCAAGTCACATTTCCCCTTCCATTTTGAAATAGTACACAGAGTTTAAATCGATAGAAAACCACTTGGCCAAATCAACCCTCACACAAGGTTAACTAACTAACAAATCCTTCACACGAGACATTAACAACTACGAAAACCACCACATGACAACATCTGATACACTTGACAAAAGACTTGCAGTTTCAAAAATAAATGCGAATAAAGTAATTAAACATGCATATTCGCTAATCTAGAATGACAATAATTTTCCATTTCGTTTTTTAAAAAAAGAAGTTGACCAAGGTTCTCTAATTCACCTATAACTCAAATTACATCATATAAATAAAATCACCATCTCACTACAAATTAAAAACCAAAATATCATTTATATAATTATACATATAAAAATATAAATTAACTTTTTTTTAATTCTAATGCTTATATTTTTCCCAAATTAAAAATATTAGTTAATTCCCAACAATAACTATATTCTTCATTTTAATTTTCAAAATTTCTAAATAATGTATTGTTAATCCACAAATTATATATATATATATATATATATATATATATATATATTAAATAAAATTTATTAAATAATTTTTATTGAATTAAATATTAACTTAAACATAAATTAAAAAGAAAATTAAAATACTCCCCCCCCCCAACGTGGCTTTTTACAGTCATGTGGGCCCCCTTACAAAGGGGTAGCCTGGCTGTGGGGACCATGTCGTGTCTGCCCACAACGCATGGTTGTGGAAGGCCACGACATACCCTCCACTAGCCATGGCTCCCTTCCCATGGCTTGGGGAAGCCAAGGCTCCCTAGCCATGGGTCGTGGAGCCCACGACACCACAAAACCCCCAAATAAAAAATTATATTTAATAAAAAAAAAAACTTCAAAACTGTCATTCCCATAAACACACAAAACTCATAAATTTCCAAGTCAAAATTAATACAGTAAAATTTAATAAAAAAATTCTAAGAAAAATTATTTCTCTTAAAATAAACCCCCAAGCAAGGTAAACTCAAAAAATTTCTAAGTTAATAACAAAGGGTGAAAATATATATATATTTTTTAAAACAATATCACTTCCAAGCAACCAAATTTGGGCAGCATAACCCCATACAGGGGTGAATTTTAACAGATAATAATTTTTTCCCCAAATCAAAACCATAATAAGTAAACTAATTTTCTATTCCATAAACAAATGGAAAACTTCAAAAATGAAATATTTTTCCAAAACACAGTAAACAACCATTCACTATTTTAATTTGAAAACCAATTCTTTCAACAAATAAATCAGAAATTGATTGAAGAATTTTGAAATGTATCAGAAGAGGGTTTAAATTTCAAGATAAAATGCAACCTTTCCTTTTTAACAAAATTTGAAGAGTTTAAAAAAAGATTATTGCAAACACAACACATGATTTTTTTCAAATCAATAATTTTTTTAAAACAGAGACTCTAAACAAGGAACCAACCTTAATGAGCAATCCTTGTAGTGATTGTGAGAAGAGCCCAACCCTGCAACTAATCAATTTCCTCAAACAAAGATGCAACCCAAAATTTTCCTCCAAATTGCCTTCTTTTTTTTTCCATGAAGGATATAGGTTAAATAGGAAATTTTCCAAAAAAAAATATATTTTTAGGTTAAAATTATTTTCAACCAATCATGTCATTTCTCCAAAGTAAATTTCAAAAATGCTTCCCTCCATTGATTTATTTTCCCAATTTAATTAAAAACTAAAACTTCTATTTCAAAAAGTCAATGAAGAAGATATTTTTTTTTTCTAATTTCTAAGTAACTTTTCAAAATGCATACACATTTAATTTCACAATTTGAAATAACCATTAATCAAATTCTCTAATTTAATGCATTGGACAAATTGATTTAACAATTTATAATACTAAAGATCTAATTAACTTTTTATCTCTTTATTTAAATATGCAAATAAAATACATTAACTAATTAAACACTTTAATATTTAATAGTTAATTTCACAACGCATAACACACAACTCAAGTAAACTAGATAAACACATGACCTGCATACCAGACATAGGAAACTGATCAACGATCGATGATGCTCACTATTGAGCTTGGCTAGGGTAAAAATGTAGGGCTTTACTACTATCTCTTCCATTTCCATCGGGTCAGTGAGGTACGCTCAAACCTGTGAAGTCAAGTTGAGACGATACCTCGTACGTACACGGTACTTGTACCTACAATTCCCTGCATCAACGATATATATATATATATATACACACACACACACCACGGTAAACACACCGATGAAGGAGAATTGTGACGTTCCCTGTCTTGCCGAAGTGAGTGAAGGAAAATCATCTCCTCACACCCCATACACTTACAAACATGAAACATATATAACGCATCGCACATATAAAATAAATGTGTCAGTCTATGTCAGTAATCCAATAAAATATCATTTAACTATTAATAAGGAAATATTGCATGCACAACATACACTTTAACTCAAATTAAAGCATAACACATCATAGCATAATGTCTGAGTAAAATATCACAAAATAATGTATCCACTACATCCTGCCCCCCAAAACTAGGCTTACTCTTGCAAGCCTAAAACGGATAAGAATAAAGTTCTCTCATCTTCGCTGCATCCTCCCATGTAGTCTAGGTCCCATTATTTGGGTCCCATAGGACCCTTACCTAGTAGATGGTACGACTCCTGAGGGTCAAACCCCGACACTGCAAAATGCACACGGGCTCCATAGAAAGTTGCTCATCCTCGACCTGCAATGCATTACAATCAAGAACATGGGTCACATCAGGATGATAAGGTCTAAGAATTGAAACATGAAAAACATCGTGGATGTGGGATAGGCTCGGTGGCAAGGCAAGACTGTAAACAACAGGTCCTATCCTCTCAAGGATCTCAAAAGGGACAACAAAACAAGGTGCCAACTTAGAACCCTTTCCATAACGGATCACTCTTTCATAGACGCACTCTCAAGAACACACGGTCACCAACAAAAAACTGACAATCCACTCTATGAGCATCAACATACTTCTTCTACCTATCCTGTGCAACCACTAAATGCCCACGAATCTGCTCAACCCATCGATCCATCTCATGAATCATATCCGATCCTATACGCACCCTGTCTTCTAACTGATCCCAACTCAAAGGGGTATGGAAAGGATGACCATACAATACCTGGAAGAGAGACATACCTATGGAGTTATGATATCCATTGTTATAAGAGAACTCCACAAGATATAGATATTCCTCCTAGCGTGACTGTTGGTCCATAACATACATGCAAAGCATATCCTCCAAAACCTGATTCACACGCTCAGTCTGATTGTCGATCTTTGGGTGATAAGTTAAACTAAAGTTCAACTAGGTCCCTAAAGCATGTTGAAGTGAGATCCACAATGCTGAAGTAAAGATAGGATCTCTATCAAAAATGATCTGCCTAGGAATCCCACGAATCCTCACCACATCTTCCATGAAAACTCATGCCACCGCTGCTATTGTATAGGAAGATCGAATAGGAACAAAATGAGTAACCTTGGTCAATTTGTCAACAATGACCATGATGGCATCATGATTACGCGAAGAAACAGGCAACCCAACTATGAAATCCATGGAAATGATGCCCCATTTCTAGTCCAATACCAAATTAGGTTGTAAACGCCCTGCAGGGTGTTGATGCTTTGCCTTTACCCACTGACATTCTAAACACTTCGACACAAAATCAACAATGTCACATTTCATACTATCCCACTGATATATCTATCTAAGATTTGTGTGCATCTTCGTGACACCAGGATGTGCCGAACGAGGTGCATGATGGGCCTCAGTCATGATCAAAACACAAAGTCCATCCAAAGGAGGTACATAGATCTGCCCAAGATGTCAAAGAAGACCATCTATCTCAAGGTTATATCCAGAATATCTACCCTCTAATGGCCTTCCCGTCTCAGTCACGACTCTGACCTCCTGATACCAGGTGTCCTGAGGAAGAATCCCAAGAATTCTCTCTCAAATCCACCCCAAGGGACAATGTTGCAACCTCATGTCACCTATGACTCAAAGCATCTCCCACTATATTCTCTTTCCCCTGAATATATCGAACCTCAAAATCATACTTGCAGAGGAATTCCATCCATCTTTGTTGTCGAGCATTCAAGTTTGGTTGTGTGAAAATGTACTGCAAACTATGGTGATCGCTGTGCAGCTCAAATTGACGCCCCAACAGAAAATGTTGCCACCTGACCAAAGCATGAACTACAACTGCCAACTCTAAATCATGAACTGGATAGTTCAGCTCATGTTTCTTGAGTTTGCGAGACTCATAGGCTACCACACGACCATCCTGCATAAGCACAGCTCCTATGCCTTCTAAAGAGGCATCTGTGCAAACCATAAAATCCCTGGATGGATCAGGAACTGCCAAAATCTAAGCACTAACAAGGAGTTCCTTCAAAGTATGAAAACCTGCCTCACATTGTTCTGACTAAACAAACTTCTTCCCTTTTCTCTGAAGAGAAGTGATTGGGTGACCTATCTGGGAAAAACTTTGAACAAAGTGATGGTAATATCTGGTCAAACCCATAAAACTCCGAACCTCAGAAACATTAGTCGACGCTGGCCAATCTATAATGGCCTGGAACTTAGGACCCATGGATAGTACACCTCATGAAACTACATGACCAAGATAGTTCACCTCAGATTGGAAGAAATCACACTTTGCCAAGTTGGCAAAAAGTTGATTCTCCCTCAAGCATTGCAATACCTATCGCGAGTGGCCCTCATGCTCTTCCATAGATCTAGAATAAATAAAAATGTCATCCAAGAACACAAGGACAAAACGATGAAGGTAGGTGTGGAAAACCCCATTCATGGGGCTCATGAAAACTGAAGGCGCGTTCATCAACCCAAATGGCACCATTGTGAACTTATAGTGACCATAACGAGTACGAAAAGTCGTCCTATGAATATCTACATCATGAATGTGCAACTGATGATACGTAGATTTTAGATCAATCTTAGAGAGCACCTTGGCTCCCTTTACCTGATCAAAGAGATCATCTATATGAGGTAATGGATATCGATTCCTGATGGTTACCTTATTCAACTGTCAATAATCAATGCATAACTGAAGAGAACCATCCTTCTTAACGAAGATATCTGGTGCACCCCAAGGAGAAACACTAGGACAAATGAACCCCTTGGCCAACAATTCCTCCATTTGCAACTTCAACTCACTCAACTCCTGAGTAGTCATCTGATATGGTGATCTCGAAATAGGTTCTACTCCAAGAACTAAATCAATGCGAAAGTCAATATCTCACTTCGAAGGCATACCAGGAATGCCAATAGGAAACACATTGGCATACTCTCGAAGAAGAGGGTGACTATCAAGAGCAACTTCCCTATCTCTCTCCTCATCCATGTCCTCAAGAGAAACTACAAAAAGTTGACATCCCTGAAGCATACACCGCTTAAGCTACATAGTAGAGATCATACAAAGGGAAATAGGTCTAGGAATACCAACTATCACAACTTTCCTGCCATGATCGTCTAGACACTCCACTGTCTTCTGATGACAGTCTACTCTAGCACTGTGAGATGCTAACCAATCCATCCCCAACACAACTCCATAAGACCCCAAAGGAATAACTCGAAGATCAACTGAGGTAGCAAAGGGTCCTAGGTCCAACTCACAACTGGGAATGAAGGAATCTATGGCCACACGAAACCCAGTAGCCAACTGTACTTGCCACCTATCCGCTTGCCTAGCAGACGTGAGTCCACGTCTTTCCACAATGGAGGAAAATATAAAAGAATCAGAAGCACTGAAATCAAATAGTACTGAGATAGAAATACCACCCAACACACCTGTAGTCTCGATCATTGTGCCCTGGTGCTCGCCTTGGCAGTCATCAACCGCCGCAGAAACTCTGTGGGATCTACCAGCATCCCCAACTGTAGGCTTTAACGCTGCCCGTCTCTGACTACTAGTCTGTTGTGAACTTTGTGGATATTGAGCAACTATATGGCCATACTAACCACAGGAGAAACAAGCTCCTCTACCAGGTCCTCCACCTCCAAACCGCCCACTGGACTGCTGGAAACTTCCCCTACTAGGGGCCTGTGAAGCACTTTGAGAGGACTGCCGTAAAAAACTCTGCCTATTCCTCTGCCAATTTATGTTCTTCCTAGACTAAGAGTTCCCCCCTTGCTGACCCTGATACTGTTTCGCTCTCGACTGAAAACTCTGCTCCTACTGCCCACCCTTAGCGGGTGTCTAAAATCTCCTGTAAGGTATAGCAGCCTGAGACTGATTCCCTCTAGATCTAGATCCACTATAAGGCACACTCCCAATATGTACTCCAGAGTGACCACCATGAGCTTGGACGAGGTTATGCTCCACTAACCTGGCATTCGCCACGGCTAACTCAACTGATGCAAGCTCAAAAACTCTCACACCTCCACTAATGTGGTCATTAAGAACTCTCAAGAAGTGTTGGACCAACATAGCCTCGTCGTTCCTAATATCGGCATACTGTTTAAGCTCATAGAATCTATGCTCATACTGATCAACAGTCATGCCAAACTGACGCAACGCATGAAACTCATTGGCCCAACATTGTCTCCACTGAATTGAGAGAAAGTGTGCTTTGAACCTCTCCAGAAATATCTCCCATGCATTGTGCTAATGTCTACATCGATCCTCTCCTCCTCCAATCTCCAACAAATAGACACAAATTTCTTGAGATGCATGATAGCGCACCTCACCTTGGTGTTACTACCATATAGATGCATGGCGAAACACCTATCCAAGTCAATCAACCAAGTCTCGACCTCGAATCGAGTACCCGAACCATCAAAAGGAGGACGAGATCTCAACAGATCTCTCATATGCCCCATAGTGACTGAGTCTTGGTCCACTGGGACCCCTCTACTCCTGGGAGACCTCTCTCTCTCTCTCTCTCTCTCTCTCTCTCTCTCACAAGATCATGCTGGTAAGACTCTCCAATCTGCACATTACCCTGTTGTTCGGCCTCTGGTCTAGGGCCAAGTCTAGCTAACACTTCCTAAAACATTTATCTCAACTCCTCCCTTTTGGGAACCTATTGTACAATGTGTTGCTCACTCTGATGCACAGACTGAGCCTACTCTACACTCTCCTGAGTGGGCTATGGTGAAGGGCTATGACAGATGACACTACGGCCAGGTCCTTTACCTCTACCTTTGGCTTTCCTAGCCATAATCCTAACACATCACAACGGCAAAAGTTTAGATCTATAGCCAAGATACAAACAAGGGAAACACAAACACTAAGACTAGCAAAAGGTCAAGTTGAATGGGCTCAATTTAAAACCAGAGTACCCAATGTTCAAACTTGGGCTTTGATACCAATTGTAACGCCCCGCCAGGAAACCCCCAAGGGATTAAACTAATACACTAGGTAAGAGCGCAAATAATTTTTTATTAAAATTTAATAAGTTTAATGATACATTGAGTTAACATTAAGTTTAGATTACACAATGGAAGACTTAACACCTAAAGGGTTTCCCAACTTGGTTAACTAGGTTTACCACTAACATGGCTAACATTAATAAATCCAATTAAGTTGATTAAACTTAATAACATCATTACAATTAAACAATGGTTAATTCATCCAATAGTATAAAATACATATAACATGTTTAAGTTTTTTTTTTTTGGTAAAAGTTGATTTACCATTAAATTTTATTAATATTTTAATTTTTAAATGGTGTCTGGTTCAATGAGAACTAGAAGGAAAGAGCCAGTAAGAAAACCTTCTAGTATTGCTCCAAAAAACTTAAGGCCTACGTACCCATTACAAGAAGCCTCAAGGGCATATTAAAAAAAAAAACCCATCCACATTACATAGCAAGCCCATTAGGTACAAAAGAGGCTGCCATAAATGGCATACATAAATAAATCAGATGCATAATCATCCCTTTAGCTGACTATGAGGAACGATGGACTAATGCAATAGAAGATCATCCACCAGTGAAAACTTTTAAACTACAAAAAATGAACATCTTCGCACCACCCCTGGCTACACAAAACAATTCTCCAACCCATCTATTAGCATAAAACTCAAGAAAAGAAATGAAACCACTATAAGTGAGCAGACCATGATCAAAAATGTGAATAGACATAGTATAACCCATATTAAGAGAAGAGCAGGATGTTGTGACCACGAATAAATCAAAAGAGGCTGAGCCAAATGAGTAACACCATAAGAAGAACCATGCAAACAATAGGAAAACAAGAAACCATTGCAGATATCCTAACACCTACATTTTCCACCAGCCAAAACTAATCCACCACCTTCCAAGCCGCATGAAAACCATCTGAATAAAACAGATGACAAACCCACCCAAGTTCCTCATCTTTGAATGCATGAAAATAACGAACCTCAAAAGGAAAGAAACGAAAGAAGGATGAAATGCTAAGAATAGTAAAATGACCAACTCATATATATCGCAAACCACATGAAAGACGACATCATAGCAAATATTGCTTGAAGAGATGCTCGATATCTTCACACAAGATGAGATAAACAACTCACACATTCATAATTAACAAACCAATGATCCCAAGATACGATCAACAACCGAGGTAAACAGCTTGCACGTTCATAATTAACAATCCAATGCTCCCAGGATACGATCAACAATAATGAGATAAACCATTCAACAATAATTATTGCAGCAGTACAACTCAGAGAAGGAAATAAATCATGCATAATAAACAATCATTCACCAATATGCAACCTCATAAACCCGATCCAAATGAAGCAAATAAAATGAGGACAAAGTAATCATGAAAGATATAGGCTGCACAAATCAATTCCATAACAAGAAGATCATAGAAAGCACCACCCTCCATTCAAAAGACACTTGGAATGTGTGGCATTAGCGAAAGTACTACCACAAAATCAATATGTGGACAACACCCCCTCCTAATGTAACACATACAAGTATATCAACTTCGAAAAGGGTGCAAAACAAAAAAGCAAGACATAAGTATTCATGCAAATAAATTGAAATTCTAAAAATAGGCTTTCAAACCATAAACTCTCATGATCATAGAGCATACGAAGAACCAAAATAATAATAAGAACTGAAGTACAACTATCCTCAAAGGACTAAAAAATGAATAGACATTATTCCATCAACATAAACATGAATGAAAGGATAAAGCCATTATTACTCCCAATCATGAAGACAAACCTTTTCAAAAGAAGAACAACAATCCTAAAGATGAAAAACCATACTGCCTAATCTCAGAATGTCACAACCCCAGAATTACACAGTCAACAGACTAGCCTCAAAAGAAAAGCCAACACATAGCCATGCCATGAAAAGCACCCCACTGACCACTAGCCACCAGAGAAGCTAACCTCGGGAAATGTCAGCCAAACCATACTAATATAAAATACTTATGCAAGAGGAGGGAATATCTGAAGGGGCAACCTCCAAGTAATCCAAACACTCAACTGTTGCCTTGTTAGCAAGAAAATCAGCAATACAATTAATTTCCCTATAGCAATGAGAGATAGAAAAGGAACTAAAAAACTTTAATTGACCAAGAATTCGATCTAAAAGATATTGGAGCTGCCAGGAGGCACATCTCTTATTGGAGACCGCATGAAAAGCCACCATAGAATCACCTTCAATTACAATATCCTTAATGTTTAGTGAAATAGCTAAATCCAGGCCAAACGATAAAGCATGGAACTCTGTAGAATTGTTAGATCCAATACCAATATATTTACAAGCAGCCTTGACAATTTTTGAATTATGATAAAAAATGATAGCTTCAATCCCTTATTTGCCCATATTGCCCTTAGCAGCCCCATCACAATTTAATTTAAATGTGAATTGCGGAGGAGAGGACCATTTAGCATGCCTACACTTGACAACAGAAGATAACCCTAAGGATACAGACCCATGAGAGGGAATGACTCGGAGAGCCTTCCAATTCCATATCACCCAATTATCCCAATGAGAAAATGAACGCAGATGGTCCAAATTTTTATAAATAAAGGAGAGAACCACTTCAGAAATGGAAGATTCAATCCTGCCTATCACATCAACCAAGGAAACAGATTCTTGTTTGAAAATTATATGATTCCTCTCAAGCCATATATTCCAAATAACAATAGAAGGAGCAACAATCTAGAAGCAAGAATATAACGAAGTCGAATACAACAAAGGCCAAGCCATGAATTGGGACAAGAGATTAGGAAAAATAGCAGATGTCCATCCAAGCTTGCCAAATAGCCAATACCAACAATCCGATGCAAAAGGACAGCGCAAAAACACATGATCCAAAGATTCCATGAAGAAGCCACAAAACACACAAGGAAACACAATTGTAATCCCAGGTCTATCTAATCTCAACCAAGTAAGGACTCTATCTTGTACTGCTAACTAGGCAAAAGAACCAGCTTTAGGAAGACAAATCGAATGCCAAAAGAGTTGAAAAGGCCAAGAGGAAAAAGAAGAGGGATGAGACAAAGACTTATAGCCATCCTTTACTGTATATGAACCTCACACATTCTTAGTCCAAATCAAACCATCCTCCATGTCCTAAAAAACAAGCATTCTCTTCTTAAGTTCTTGTACATAAGCATCCTTAATTTCTTGATCTAGCAACACAGAATCTATGGATTTCCAACGAAACACAAGATGGGGACCCGTAACATCAACATAACAGTAATCAACAACAAACACACCCCAATGACCTTTCAGGATATCTAATAAAGGAGACCAATCTCAAATACTAGTCATAGCAACATGCCCGTTCCAAACTTCATCCCAGAATCTAGCCTTTCTCCCATTATGGATTACCCAAGAAAGGTGGGGAAGAATAACCGATCTACAACTAGTAATAAAATTCCAAAAAAATGACCCTTTTGGAAGAGATGAAGATGTGAATAATCTCTCTCTAGGAGCCCCTCTCAAATATTTGGCAAACATGAGAGAAACCCATTTACTTGAGGGATCCTTATAGAGCTTCCAGACTAACTTCACCCCCAAAGCTCTATTCTGAATTACTAAATCTCTGATACCCAATCACCTTAAATCCCTAGAAAGAGAAACCTTATCCCAGGCCAAGAGAGGGATCTTCTCCTTACCTTCAATATTATCATTCCAAAGGAAAGATCTTAAAGACGACTTAAGCTCATGAGCAACCGTGTGGGGTGTTTTCAAAACAGACATCAAATAAATGGTAATAGCATTAAGCACTGAGTTGATCAAAAGAATCTTACCAGCTAAAGTAAGCCTTTTATGGTTCCATCAAGAAATTTTGGAACACACTGATGAATAATGATGCACAGTAAATACCCAACAAATACTAAGAGGGTGCGAGGGGGGGAGGGGTGAATCAGTATAGACAAAAACTTCTTAAACAACTTAAGCTGCAAAGATTGCACTAACTAGTAAACAATATCACCAATCTAAATCAAGGCACTACTGATAAAATATATTATGATTTAAAAGATATAAACCGATAACATCTAGATCTTCTCAAAACCTAATATCTCATCTCAACTTCACCCATATGCTTGAGCAAGTAATACATCAGAAATACAATGACCATTGGATCAGCTTGCATTACCGCTTAACAGAAAACACTAAAACATTACATTAAAAAGCATCACACAACACACTATTTTTTCACGTGGAAACCCAATTGGGAAAAACCACTATGGGGATGAATAACCACAAGTTGTTCTTGAACTCTTCTGAAGTTCGCTCTGTTAGGAGCCTAGTCCAGTTAAAGACTTTACAACTGGTTCTGCTAGGAACCGATCCTGCTAGGGATCACCTAGTTAAGGGATGGCTAAATACTCGGTTAGAGGTTAAAACCCTGTTAAAGGTTACCTTGTAAGAGGATTTGAAGAACTCAATGATTTTGAGTCACCCTGTTAAAGAATTTACAAAAAGCATGTTAAAGCTACCTAGTAAAGGGATTTTCCATCTACTGAAATGGTTAGAAATCAACAGGTAATACACTGATCTGATAATAGCACTTAATGCCAAGGCATATCCACTTCAGTTTCTTTACATCTGCAATCACACTCTGCAAATCTCAGTTTACTCCTTTGGTCTGGCAAGAATCATCTCACATACATTCATTTACCAACAACTTCAAATGAAAATCATCATCGACCTTATAGACAACAATTAGGTCGGTGGCCAAAATCTAAAACCCTAAGCATCTAGGTTAATAATACAATCGGTCCAATCCTTGTCGTTTAAACACATTACATAGGGTAAAACAATCTTGAACAAATCTCAAGACGTTCTCCATTGTCTGTTCTTCATCGCTTCTGGAAGCTGATAACCCATCACGCGCTCTCTACCGTTTACTAAGATTTTGCACATTCCCGAGGTAGATAGAATCAATCTTCTTCATGCAAGATCCTCAAGGAGATCCTTCATGCGCACAAGGCTGACGTGGTAACGCGATCTAATCTTCATTTCAATGCTAACTCATCACAGGATGTCAGTGGTCGAATCACACAGACTTGGAATGCATCAACCGGAAACCTTGAAGCTGAGACTACCAACCGGTAGTCATATCAAATGAAACCCCGATACAAACTTTGCATATACTGATTCACACTCCAACATATCAATTCACTTGTTGCATATACCGGTTCATACCATCATACTGGTTCACTTGCCAGTTTGCTTACTTCAATATATCGGTTCATACTTCAGCATATTGACATCAATGACAACATACAATCTCATCATGTCATCAAACTCTTCACATATTCCAATAGACACCGCATAAACCACTTTGTCCCAAAACATTGTCTTATCCAAACCAACAAAAAAGGGGATGCCTGGATACTTACAAGGAAAAGATCCCACCACAAATCCCCAAAATTGAGTCAACCTATTATGAACTAAAGGGGAAACATTCAAAAAAAAAAAAAGGATTTGGAGCTATTAACTTCTTGACCAGAAAAAGCAGAATAGTCTGCAATAATTTTATTGATGACTTTAGCCTCTGTCAATGAAGCAGAACCAAATGGGAGAGTATCATCTGCAAATAGACAATGAGATTGGGATACTGGATAACCATCAATCTTAATTCCCTTCAAAATACCTGATGATCTAGCAACATGAATAGCCCGAGTAAAAGCCTCAGCTAAAAGAATAAACAGAAAAGGGGATAAAGGATCCCCTTGCCTAATACCTCGAGAAGAAGTAAAAAAACCAGAAGGGGATCCATTTAGTAAAATTAAAAAACGAGAAGAACAGATGCAGGAAAAAACCCATTTAATCCAACTATGAGCAAAACCAAATTGTCTTAGAACAGAGACTAATGAGTGTCAGTCCACCCGATCATAAGCTTTGAGCATGTCAAGTTTAAGAATCATAGTCGGAGTCTTTTGTAAAGAGATGGAGTGCAAACCTCATGCACAACAATAACACCCTCTGAAATTTCTCTCCCAGGTACAAAACCACCCTACTCAACAAAAATAATCTTAGGAATGAGTTTAGTCAGCCTAACTGAAATTGCCTTAGTGATGGTCATGTACATGGTGTTACATAGTGCAATTGGAGAGAAATCAGAAAAAGATTATAGCAATAGGAGTTGTATTAAGCTCTTTTAAAATGGTTCTATTATGCCTAGATTCCTCAAGAGCGAGAAGGACATCATTCCCCACAAAATCCCAACATTTTTTAAAAAACAAAGCAGTGAACCCATTAGGCCCTGGAGCCTTCTCCGGGGACATGGAAAAGACCACCTATCTTAACTCAAGACTGTTAAAAGGAGCCATAAGAATCTTACTATCTTCTTCCTTAATGAGAGAAGGAATAGAATAAAAAAAATTACTATTCAAATCCACTATATCAACAGTAAGCAAAGACTTAAAAATCTAACAGCCTCAGAGGCAATTTCACCCTCATCAAACATGCAATTCCCATTAGAATCATGAATGCAAGATACCCTATTACGCTGCCTCCTTAATTTGGTACAGGAATGAAAAAACTGAATATTCCTATCACCATCTATCAACCACAAATCCCTAGACTTTTGTCTCCAATAAGATTCTTCATGGGCCAAAACCTCCTCAAGCTGAGCTTTCAAATATTTAAGCCTATTAAAGGACAAACAATCCATACCCTGTATCCTAGCCTTCTCTCCAAAAATATTTCAACTTGTATCCTAGCCTTCTCTCTAGAAATATTCTTAAATTGAAGAGAATTTCATTCTCTAATCCTTCCTTTGAGATAAACTAGCTTTTTAACAATCTGATACATCCCAGACTTGTTCACATAAGGGGCAGACATCCACCAATCTTTCAACAGGGACAAAAAAGATTGATCCCTGAGCCACATCTGTTCAAACTTAAAAGGAAGCTTCCGAGGAGCCCTATCCTCAAGAATAGAGAATAGAATAGGAAAATGGTTTGAACCAGTATAAGGGAGAATTGAAGAAAAAGATTCCCAATCGGTGCCAAACCAATTTTCAGATACCAAAAAGCGATCTAATCTCTCTGCAATCTGAAAGAAATCCTTTCTCATGTTTCTCCAAGTAAAAGGGCCATTCTGAATTTTACAATCAACCAGATTCATATCCTTAATAAAATGACAAAAATCAACAATAATGTGCTTATTTGGAATAATACCCCCCGATTTCTCTTCAAGACTTGAAATAGCATTGAAGTACCCCCCAAATATCAAAAAGGTACCCTTCAGCGGAAATGCAATCACGTCTAATCTCTCCCAAAGTTTCCTCTTCTCAATAATACTTATGGGTCCATAAACATTGAAAAGCCAAAATTTAGCATTGGAAAATTTACTTTAAACCAAACCTAGCATCCAATTAGAAGAAGAAGCAACCAAAAAAAGGTCCACACTATAGTCATTCCAAAGGAAAGCAAGCCCTCTCAAAGCCCCCTCGGAAGGAGAGACAAAATTTCCAAAGCTTCCAGGAGGAGAACAAGGACTCAACTGAAGACAAGTTTAATTTATTTTCTTGCACCATCACAATATCACACTTCATTAAATCCAATTGGGACTTAATCAAGCATCTTTTGTTAGGGGTGTTTAAGCCCCTAACATTCCAAGAAATGATCCTCATTGGCCTTGAGGGGAGACTGAGGCTCCCCTCTTCGCACAATCACTACTATGAGAGATCTTTCCCCCAATAAAGTCATTCTGAAGACACCTCTTAGAAGCCAAAGACCTTGTAACAGGCGGACTAAATGGCTTCTTTTTTCTCTTCCCCTTAGAAGAATCCCTTGGAGAAAGAAGTGTTGATTGGATTCCAGCATCAATTTCTTGTTGGGTCTTGACATGCTTTGGTTTACGACCCCTCTTCAAAGGGGTAGTGAATGGAGATACTAGATAAAGTGGAGACTGAATCAAAAGCAACCTACTACCTCCACTACCCAAAGGAATATGAGAGACACTAGGAAGCTAATTTTCCTTATCTAGATCAAGCACCTCAAAAGGGTTAGATGTACGAAATGCAGACAAATCCTTATTCAACTCAACCAAATCATTATCAATAGAAGTAATCACTCTATCTGCTACATCAGAATCAAGAGTAATGTTATTTTTGTTAACAAGATTCTAAACCTGAGGAATGAGATGATCATCCGGAGCAATGAAAGGACTATCCAAAGACTTATGAAAAGTAGAATTAGAAAAAGAACCAGATCTGCCCGTCTCATAGTTAGGTTTACCCAAAACACTGGCTTGTGAAGGAGGAACATTAACATATTGAGCAGTCAAAGAATTTACTGGATCAGAAGAATTCACCCTATTTGGACCAAAACCACCCCCAAATGGGGCATTCACACACGAAGGATACGGAGGAGGAACAAAAGTGGGGATATTAGATCCCTTTAATATATTTTGCATTTTAGCCCATGAGAATGATTCCAAATTAGCAAAATCCTTCTCCGTGAAACCAAGAGAAGATTCCAAATCTTTAGAAGTGGACTTGGTCGACACCCTTTTCATATTAAAAAACAGTGCAGAATCCATAATAACAAAAGATCTACCAAACCAATCAGATTCCCTAACAATATTTTGACGCCAAATACTAGCAACATATCTAATATTGCAAGTCTGAGGAAGAGAAGTGCTTGAGTTAACCAAAAAACAAATTTTAACAAGGAACATATCATCCTCAAACACTGAATGAGATAATAGAAATTTACCAAAAGAATCCCCAATTTTCTGTAAAATATCAGAATCAACAAATTCAAAAGGCAATTGAGGAAGCTTAAACCAAATCAGAGTTTGTTTGGAAGAGACCCAAGAGGGCTCGAAAAGGGGTTTCCATAAATCAACAAAAAATAAATTCCTACCCAGCCAAAAGAATGGAACCTCCAAACCTTATTCCTAGCTTCTTCTGAATCAAAAACAACAATAAAAGAACTAGCAAACAAAACCTGAAAGTATAAAGTGTCATACCAGTGCTTATGAATCTTATATTGCAATTTTGAAAGGGTAATACCATCACCCCAAACCTGAATAATGAGTGCAAGAGATTGAAGATCACGAGCTTTCTTACCCAATGGGTTAGCACAAACATCAATTAAGGGCACCGAAAGCCATATTATCTGCAACTTATCAACCCCCAAACTATGGCCAGCAACCAAAGGGTTACCAAACTATGGCTAGCAACCAAAGGGTTATCGATGTCACCTGAGGTATCCACAAAAATCTCTCATGATGGTAATCACAAATTAGGGTTCAACGAAGGCTGGTTTTCAACAAATGCTCGCAGATTGGGGGAAACCCTAAAACCATCTTTCTGCCCATCATTAAAATTAGGGACTGAAGCAGAGGGCACCTTACCACTCACATTGACGGCATCCTTCAATGCCCTATTTTTATCAATCCCTATCCCTTCATGTCAACGCATTGCAGGAACCCTCTTTCCAATCCTCTATCGATTGGCCAAAACAAAATTTCCCTTGGGTTTAAAAAAACCCCGAAAGTATTTAGAAACAAGATAACAAAATTTATTCCCCTAAAAACCCTTCTCATTAAATTGACCATTATGTTGCATCGCTTCCATATCTACCCATTTCCCTCCATGAAATACCCACTATGGTATGTGATCTGTGTGTCGTCCAAAGGGATCCACATGTGGCGGAGGATCCTCAAATGCTTCATCCCCCCAAACATGCTTTTGAAAAATACCCCTCATTGTGAAATCTAACCATTACATTACATGTATATTCAAATGAAACATATACATTACATCTCATTCCATACATACATTGTTTGCATCATTAGATAATAAATACATTGCATTTCACTAAATCACTAAGTTACAAAATCAAATAATGTTACATTGCAATTTACATCTTGCCATTAAGGCATACATATCAAATTAATAGCAACTGATCATGAAAGGTCCACGATATACAAATAATGATCCATAACAAAAGGGATCCAATTGGATAACAAAATGCTTCAATCCAAGCACCAATAGAACACCTATGAAGTCAACTCCGCAAGAAGGGATGAACACACACTCGATGGAAAGTGGCACTACCACTTGACCATGTGGCTCAAAAAGAACCACCCCACCATGCTAGGAGATAGAAATAATACCCACTAGCAACCTATAGGTATGCACACACACATGGTCAAAATCACAACATCAGAATGACTCACAATAGGTAAAACTTGCAGAACATGACTCCACATCAAAATCAGGTAATATCAACAAGACTACACACTAGTGACCATAAGGGAATCACATAGCTTGATATGGTTACCCTTGTAGGTCTCCATAGGTCACGGCCCCCATCTTGGGTTACCCTAATAACCTCTCTCGAACCCCCAGCCCCATCCAAGTCTCATGTGGACCCAAACAATCTGTCCGTAAAGACAAGGTTGTTCATTTGCAATTTCAGGCCTTCTCACTGCATCTTGAGTCTATACTAGCACTCAACCATGAGAGGGGCATAATTATCTTACTTAGTGTTTCATCTACCAATATTATTAAGTTATTACTTAAGCAAACTTTCGATGGGTTACCCTATTAACCACTTTGGGTGCGACCCTCAATCGAAAGTCACTCTCCCTTAAGACACTTAAACCAAAAATTATACGAACTCCCAACACCAAGGTATACACATGAAATAGTACACGGAATTCAAAATGATAGAAAACCACCTAGCCAAATCAACCCTCATACAAGGTTAACTAACTGACAAATCCTCGACACGAGACATGAATAGCCATGAAAACCACCACATGACAACATTTGATACACTCGACAAAGAACTTGTAGTTTTGAAAATAAATGTGAATAATGTAATTAATCACGCATATTCGCTAATCTAGATTGACAATAATTTTCCATTTCGTTTAAAAAAAAACAAGTTGACCAAGGTTCTCTAATTCACCTATAACTCAAATTACATCATATAAATAAAATCACCATCTCACTACAAATTAAAAACCAAAATATCATTTATATAATTTTACATATTTGTTATACATATAAAAATATAAATTAACTTTTTTTTAAATCTAATATTTATATTTTTCCCAAATTAAAAATATTAGTTAATTCCCAACAATAACTATATTCCTCATTTTAATTTTCAAAATTTATAAATAACATATTGTTAATCCACAAATTATATTAAGTTATCACATATTGTTAATCCACAAATTATATATATATATATATATATATTTATTTATTAAATAAAATTTATTGAATTAAATATAAATTTAAACATAAATTAAAAAAAAAACTTTCAAATAGTCCAGGGGGTTGAGCTTAGTTGGTTAAAGCATTGAGTTCTCAATGTGGAAACCCAAGTTCAACTCCCAAGAGGGACATATTTGTGGAATTCTAAGTTGTGACTCTTGGTCTTCCATTGGTTGTATTTGTCACATTGTTTAAAGTGGATTTCTAAGTTGTGACCCTTGGTCTTCCAATTGTTGTTTCTAGTTTGGTGCTCGAAAGGAGCTAGTATTTCTAATAAGCTTGCTCGAAAGGAGCTGGTATTTGTAATAAGTTTGTAATTGTTCTATAATACTTAATACAAAAAAAAAACTTTCAAATACTTCCCCCCCCATGTGGCTTTTTACAACCACATGGGCCCCCTTACAAAGGGGTAGCCTGGTTGTGGGGACCATGTCATGGTCTCCCTAGAGCGCATGGTTGTGGAAGGCCATGACATGGCCTCCACCAGCCATGGCTCCCTTCCCATGGCTTGGTGAAGCCACGGCTCCCCAGCCATGGGTCGTGGAGCCCACGACACCACAAAACCCCTAAATAAAAAATTATATTTAATTAAAAAAAAAAAAATTTAAAAATTTCAAAACTGTCATTCCCAGAAACACACAAAACTCAGAAATTTCCGAGTCAAAATTAATACATTAAAATTTAATAAGGGGTGACAGATAATAATTTTTTCCCCAAATCAAAACCATAATAAGTAAACTAATTTTCTATTCCATAAACAAATGGAAAACTTCAAAAATGAAATCTTTTTCCAAAACACAGTAAACAGCCATTCACTATTTTAATTTGAAAACCAATTCTTTCAACAAATAAATCAAAAATTGATTGGAGAATTAAGAAATGTAACGAAGAGGGTTTAAATTTCAAGATAAAATGCAACCTTTCCTTTTTAACAAAATTTGAAGAGTTTACAAATAGATTAAATAGGAAATTTTCCAAAAATATCTATTTTTAGGTTAAAATTATTTTCAATCAATCATGTGATTTCTCCAAAGTAAATTTCAAAAAAAAAATTCTCTCCATTGATTTATTTTCCCAATTTAATTAAAAACTAAAACTTCTATTTCAAAAAGTCAATGAGGAAGATATTTTCTTTTATTAATTTCCAAATAATTTTTCAAAATGCATACACATTTAATTTCACAATTTAAAATAACCATTAATCAAATTCTCTAATTTAATGCATTGAACAAATTGATTTAACAATTTATAATACTAAGGGTCTAATTAACTTTTTATCCCTTTATTTAAATATGTAAATAAAATACATTAACTAATTAAACACTTTAAGATTTAATAGTCAATTTCAATGCATAACACACAATTCAAATAAACCAAATAAACACATGACCTGCATACTAGACATAGGGAACTGACGGACGACTGACGATGCTCACTATTGAGCTTGGCTAGGGTTAAAATGTAGAGCCTTACTACTATCTCCTCCACTTCCATCGGGTCAATAAGGTATGCTCAGACCTATGAAGGAAGGTGGAGACGATACCCCGTACCTACACGGTACTTGTACTTGCTATTTCATGCATCAATGAACCACATATACATACATATACAACCATAGTAAACACATCGGTGAAATAGAATCGTGGCGTTCTCTGTCTCACCGAATTGAGTGAAGGAAAATCATCTCCTCGCACCCCATACACTTACAAACATGAAACATATATATAACGCATCACACATATAAAATAAATGTGTCAGTCCATGTTAGTAATCCAAAAAAATATCATTTAGCTTTTAATAAGGAAATACTGCATGCAACTCCAATTAAAGCATAACACATCATAGCATAATGTCTGAGTAAAATATCACAATATAATGTATCCACTGAGAAAGTCAACTGAAGTCAAACATGGATCTAAAAAGTTTGATCAAGGGAGGGGTACTACAAAGACCTACTCCACAATGAATAGAACCCCAATAACTAGAAAAGCACGACAAAGTTGGTGGCCACACCACAACCTCAATCCTATTAGGAAAAGGGTTAAATGTTGATTGGGCTCTATTCCTTTTAATTGAGTTGAAACGGATAATGTAAAGAAATAAATTGAATACTAGATCAAGAGATAAAGATGGAAAATTGACATAAATTAACATGACCAATTAATTTCATTTTTGATATGTAGTTGTTAACATAGATTGAAGATGAGAAGACTGAGTAGAACCTATGTCTAGAATTTGAGCCTGAAAATGCAAGATAATGGTGCTTTGGGCAACCCTGTCCTAGAAATGTCGAATGCAAGCAACAATAAATTTTCCATAACTAGAATGATGCTCAAAATCTACCCCAAAAGTTTCACCTGAGATTTGTTGGACATAGGTTTATGGTGCGACCTTGTCCTTTGCTTCTCGCTCCTGCACATAGAAAGGGAGAAACAGGGTTGTGGATAGGGGTTTGCCTAAGTCAAACTGCAGGTTTGGAATCAGCCCTATAATTGAATTGAACTTGAACTTGAATTGAAATGTAAAGCATGCCTAAAAAGGTCAGAGGCTAGATTTGAATTAAAATGTTGTATATTGGAATGTAATACCTTGATGAATCCTTCCTTGAAGTCTTCATGCCAAGGTTGATGTTGTCATGTAGGATGTCTTCATCATAGATGTCATCTTGAATGTTTGAAACTTGAATACTTGACCTCTCTTTCAATGTTTTGAAAATGTTTGATTGCTTGCTCACTTGAATTTGAATTGTAGGACTTGAATTCGAACTTAAATCATATAGAGAGGATGTAAGTGGATGTTCAAATGATGGGGTAAGGCTTGCACAACACAAGAAGGGAATTCCTACCCAAATTTTATGACCGTTGTCAAGACCAAAATTGGGCCCCTTTAAGTGGGATAAGATTGAACAAAGGTCCACAAGAAACATTCCCAAACCAAATGCTAGGTGAAAATTATAATTTGAATACAATGTGAGAAAAATCAAACATGGTCAAAGCACAAAAGGCCAGAGCGCCATAGCGAGGCCTCAGTGAGGATGGAAATTGTATAGAGATATAATTATGTAAGTGGATGTTCAAATGATGGGGCAAGGCTTGCTTTTATACCCCAGTACATCAAGCGTGTGTTGAATTTTAAGACAGGCCAACACAGGAATGAAATTCCTACCCAAATTTTATCACCATTGTCAGGACCAAAATTGGGCCCCTTTAAGCGAGACAAGGTTGAACAAAAGTCCACAAGCAAACGTTCACAAACTAGATGCTAGGTGAAAATTGTAATTTGAAACCAATGTGACAAAAATCAAACATGATCAAAGCACAGAAGGCCAGAGTGGCAAAGTGAGGCAACAGTGAGGATGAAAATTGTATAGAGATATAATTATGACACTACATTTAGGCCCCACTTTAGTGAGAATATGACCCTACATTCATACTCTCTATAATTAGATAATAACATTGAAAAACTTTCATCAAGATATTAAAAAGTTAAGACATACCAGGCCCCCAAGGACTTAAAAACTTATGAACCTAGTATCAAGACAAAAGGAGCAATGCATGAAGAGAAGAGAGATCATGGTTGTACTAGCCTAGTAAAGCCTATGATTAATATGAGTCGTGTTAAGAAAGAAAATTTTGAATTGAAAAATTGGTGTACAAAAGATTACAAAGCAAAATGCTCAGTTTGTAAAGTAATCTGAATAATGAATTGACATTTCATGGTGTATGATCAAAGTGTACAAACCAAACCTTATGTTGTGTGCACAAAGTGTAACAAAGAGTGGAGTGTATGCCCCAATTTTAAAGTGATTGTGTGCACCTTACCGGGAGCAATTAATTTAAGATAGCATACATGCATCCAAAAGACAAGCATGTTGCCACAATGATATGCCCCAAAGCAAGGATGAATCAAGGACAATGGAGCACATGACAAAATGTGAGCACATAAAGAATACACTAGCAAGCGTCTATATGCGCATTTGATAAATCATGTATATCAAGTATCATTGCATTGAATTGATCTCATCCTCCAAAGGTAGTGGAACCATGAGCACAGTGGAAGAAGAGCGCACAAGATGAACAACCAAAGTCTTTTTTGGGTCAACATGGAAGAGACCAAAAAGAGAGATCTTGGTGCTTTGCATCATCCCTAAGTAGACAACACAGAGGCACATTTATGAAAATAGCACATGTATGACATAACATGAATATGACATATAGAAGAATTGAGATACAAATAGAGGAATGTCAAAACATTTTTGGCCTCTTTATTACCTTGTGCCAACAAAGCAACAAGGGTCATCCAAAGAGAACCTAACACAAAAACATCTCAAGCAACACATCACGGAGGGGAGCACATTGCATGCAAGAAAACACATAAAAGAGAATCCAATACGCAAGTGAGGCTAGTCTAGCAAGTCATTTGCCTCCCAATCTTGCTCAACACCTTCGAGGGATGGTGGACAAGATAAAAGAGGAGGAAATGGTTTGGGAAACAAGCTCATGAGCCTTGACACGACATCTTTGTCGATGTTCTCTCGCACTATGATTTATCTTGGTTCGACTTGAAACTTGTGAAGGTTGGGGATCAATCAACATAGGCTTCTTTTCTTCCCTTGTAGGGTGGGGAACGAAAGAAACCTCACTAGGTTGAGAGATGTGGGATGTTGGGTGCTTTCCTCTATAGGATTTGGAAGGTGGGACCGCAACATATATGGCTGAAATAACAAGACTAGGAAGAAGTCTAGGTCAAGGATGAAGAGGAATATCCATGGGTCTAGGATCCATAGATTTACTCAAGGCCAATATATTTTCATGTTTCAATTTTTGATAAGATAAGAATAGGATATCTTTACGTGGTTGTAAAGGTTTGGGTTTTTGAGGCCAAAAGAAATCTAAGGTAAAGTTTCCAAGGCTCACCAAGGGCTTATAAAGACTATGGTTGATCGTGATAATATGCCCATGATGAGGAAATGTCACACATTTATGGATGGTATAAGGGATATCTTTCATGGAATGAAGCCAAGGATGCCCCAATTTCACACAAAATTGGTCGGAGGGATAATAGCAAAGGTAACATCTAAGCATTGAGTACCAACCTCAATAGGAAGAGTGAAGGAACCTATAGTGGGGCAAATAAAGTCATCATGCACCTTGATCATAACATCAAATTTGTCATAAGAATCTTGATAAAATTGTCGAGTAGAAAGATGTTCTTCGTAAATAACATTCACCACACATACTAGATCAATAAGCACTTCTCATGATAGCTTTCCTTTAATTTTCTATAGGATTGTATAATGTTCCATTGGTGCATCTATTGTCTCTCAAGAGTCAAAGATAATGCAAGGTTCAAGTTTAGGCTTGAATTGTTCAATAAGGTTCACAACATTGGTAGCCTCTACACACATCTCATCAGGAGCTATATTAGTTCGATGTTTAGGCTCAATGAGATTGGTAGAATGAAAAAGAAAAGATCAGTAAATATTTCCAATTTTGATTAGGAAGCGTAATATGTATTAGGATCTATAAGGTCTTCGATCACATTCTTCAACCTATAACACTTCTTAGTATCATGGTCAAGTTGATGATGGTATTGTCAAAAGGCTTGGAGGTATCTATGGGTTTGATGGGAGGAATCGTCATTACACTAACATTAATTAATCTAAGCATTATACTATGCAATGATTCAAAAAGAAGAGTAAAATTGCTATGTGTTAAGATTGATGATTAGGGGCCACACCAAAAGTTGTGGCTGCCACTTGTGTATCAATGTGATTAGAAGAATTGTTGTTGATCATTATAATGTTCTTGGTTTGTTTTTTAAACTTTTGAAATGATTGATGCTAAGAACCCTCATTCTTATCAACTAGAACCACTGATGAAAAGGATTCAAATTGACTCACTAGAAACTAATAATAATGAAGTAGTGTCCATAAATGTGTGAAAGATTGAAAATTAGAAAACAAAAGCTTATCTCTAATATCCTTTAGCAAATCTATGAATAAAATTCTTTGAACAACACCATCAAACACATGGGAAGCAATTTGTGCATGCAATTGTTTATATCTACCAATGAAGTTAGCCACTTTTTCTTTAACTCCTTGCTTACAATGCATCAAATCATTTAAATGAATTTGAGGACCAATATTGTTTTGAAAATATTGCATAAATGCATTAGCAAATTGTTGAAAAGAACGAATTGATTGAAGAGGCATGGAACAATACCATTGCAAAGCCATAACTCTAAAGGTACGAGTGAATAGTTTTGCCATGAGTCTATGATCATGAGGGAAGTCACTACACAATGTTTGAAATATTTTCACATAAGTTTGGGGGTTACCTTTTTCATTGTATAACTCCAAATGGGGAACATCCATGTATCAAGGAGTAATAACATAGACAACATCATCGAAAAGTGGGCTAGCTATGTCACATGTAGGAGCATTGAATTTGGATTGGATTAAAGAAGCCAATTGTTTTTATAAGGATGAAACACTTTGAGGTAGATTGTTTAGAGTGGCTTTAGTGGGTAAATTGGAATTGGACACATTGGATTGTGATGGAGGTGTAACATGAGGGTAAATAGGTAAAGCTTGAGAATAGGAAGGTGGAACATTATGGTAGGTTGGTATAGGAGATGGTTGTGACAGAAAGGAGGTATGTAGGGCTATTGATTGATAGAGTTGCCCCCATTACTAACATGTGTAGGATTAACATTTTATGTAGAGGTAGCCATGATGGAAGATGTATTGTAGGCACATTAGGCAAATATGTAGCCATATGAATGGATTGTTCAACTTGAGTTCACGAGGGTTTCACTGGCTAGGCAATATTATATCACGTGCATTCATATTGAGGGGTTTAATTTCCCAAAAATAAGGGTGCAATATATTCCTATCGGTGAAAATAGGTGGGTTTTTAATTCTGCCTATGAAAAAATACAATATTTGGTGAAAATAGGGGGGCTTTTAATTCAGACTGTGTATTGGGAGGGGGTGACAAAAAAAGAGTTTAGGGCAATATTTTATGAAAATAGGGGGATTCTTTAGTATGTCATGAACACATGTGCTATAACCCAAGTTCACTAAGTGAAGCCCCCATGTTTGAGCTGTAGGATTGGAAAGACCAAGAGCTTTGGCACATCTTTTCATAGGCATAACATTAAAGTCAACAATATGAGAAATACCACTCAACACTTTCACACCAATTTCATCACTTTAAATCATTCTCCTCAAGCCTTCAATCAAGGGGATTGCCTCACTATTTCAGTGTTCTTGACCCATCCATTGTTGAAGCTTATCAACTCATGGTCTGGCTTCCCCAATTGGTCGATAGTTACTCATGTTAAGGAGTCATTCTCATCATAAGAAGTGTGAGGGGAATGGTTATCCATAATGTTAGGTATGTCTTATGTAGGAATAGAGGTTTCACCTAATTTCCCATGGGATAGGTTATTCAACCCAAGATCACATCCCTTAGTATTTAAACTTTGGGAAGCCATAAGTCTATAACTTCATCTCACCATGATATTGGATGTAGGTGAAAGGTTAGTGAAACTCATACACAAAGAAGACAAAGCTAATGGAATGGATTTGTACACTCAGAATGTCTCTAATGTAATTGAAAATGCAAGTAAAAGGTATGATTAACTAGTGAAATTTCCCAATAGAATGACTGATTGACCAATGAAATGCACTAAAGGAATGATAGATGTGATAAATAAAAGCTTCTAAATCTAAAAATAGCATACAATAACAATGAGATCCAAGCATATAAAGAAGAGATTATGCAAACCACATGTCAATTTGATCAAAACTTTTAAGGTTTTTGTGAATTACACCTTTAAATTTATGTAGCTTAAGTGCAAAAATGTAATGTGGTGAAATAGGTGTTCACAAACTTATGAATGCAAACTAGGAGCTAGACCTATTTCACAGAAGGCATTGCATTAAAATGAGACGAGAGCTCAAAAGATTGAACCTCAATTCTATTAGGAAAAGGGTTAAATGTTGATTGGGCTTTATTCCTTTTGATTGAGTTGAAATGTATAATGTAAAGATGTAAATTGAATGCTAGATCTAGGGCCAAAGATGGAAAAATGACATAAATTAACATGAACACGTGATTTTAGAATTGATATGCAGCCGCAAACACAAATTTGAGATAAAAGGAATGAGGAATTTGAGCCTAAAAATATGGGACAATGGTGCTCCAGGAGACCCTATCCTCAGAATGTCAGATGTAGACAAAAATAACTTTTCTAAAACTAGAATGGTGCTCAGAATCTACCCCATAAGTTATGCTAGAAATTTGTTAGACATAGGTGTGTGGGGCGACCTTGTCCTTCACTTTTTGCTCCTACAAAAGTTGGATCTAATCGTTTATGTCTACTCTACCTAGTTCTATAATTACAACACTTGAACCTATTACCTACACATAGAAAGAGAGAAATTAGTTTGTGAATAGGGGTTTACTTGAGTCAACCCCCAGTTTTAGAATCAACCCTATAATTGAATTGAAATATAAAACATGCCCTAAAAGGGTCAGAGGCTAGATCTAAATAAAAATGTTGCATATTGGAATTTAATACCTTGACGAATATTTCCTTGAAATCTCCATGCCAAGGTTGATGTTGTTATGCACGATGTATAATGTCTTCATGAAGTCTTGATCATGGATGCCATCTTGAATGCTTGAAACTTGAATACTTGACCTCTCCTTCAATGTCTTGAAAATGCTTGATTGTTTGCTCACTTGAATTTGAATTGTAGGACTTGAAATTAGACTTGAATCATGTAGAGAGGATGTAAAATAGATGTAAGTGGATGTTCAAATGAGGGGGTAAGGATTTATTTTATACCCCACTACATCAAAAATGTGTGAAATTCCCGCTCAAATTTTATGATTGTTGTAGGGACCGTAATTGGGCCCCTTACAATGGGACAAGAGCACACAATGCACCATTGTCGAACTTATCAGGGTTCAACATAGTCCACAAACCAAATGTTAGGTGAAAATTACAATTTGAAGTCGGTGTGAGCATAATCAAACATGGTCAAAGCATGGAAGGCCAAAATGCCAAAGTGAGGCCTAAGTGAGGATGAAAATTGTATAGGGATAGAATTTACAATGTTACAACTTGTTCTTCAATTCCCTTTCCTTTCATGGACCTATGTACACCACAATTCAACCACCTCCTCCAAGTTTACTTTTCTCCCCTTTTATCTCTCATGGGACTAAACCCACCATAGCCTAACCTCCTCCTTCCAAGTACACCACTGAATACTCCTCATCCTCTCACGATGGGGTTCAAGCCACTATGATCTAGCCTTTTACACCAAAAGCATTCTAATCTCCGCAACATCTCTTTTTCTTCACATTTTTCTACATCCTCATATTCTATTATTTGCACCACCTCTTTTGCATATGTACCTCCTTCATCTTCTACTGGAATATCTTCTATCTTATTTCCCTCTAGTTCACCTTGCATGACAACAAGCATCTTAATGCTCTGTTACACTACCTCCATGTCTTCCAAAAGACACTCAACTACTTCTGCAACATTGTTCTCCTCATCAAATAGTGCACAAACTGCCACAACTAAAGAACAATTAAGGAATAACGAAAAGATGTTATCACATTGAACAATCCACCAAGATTGTTCAATCTTATAGAGTTGTGTGATTGCTTTAAATATTGGAAATGCTTTAACTACCCTTGTTTTAAAAAATTTAAATGACTTGTTGCAAGAAGAGAAAATGACCATACTATACAAGGATTAAGGGACTTCAAATAATTAATGTCATCTTTTAATATAAGAGTTACTTCAACCACTTTTAATTATCAACCTAATTTTGAAAAAGGGGACATGATAGTCTGCCCTTCCCAAAGATTTCTTGTCCACAAGCAATTCTACCTAGATAATCTCGGATAAAAATATGTGTGATTCCAAGATCCAAAAGCAATCCAACATGTTTATGCGTCCATCTGCTCAGTGTACTAAGCTAAAACACACCTTCAGATTTAACCTCAAATTTCCATGCTAGTAGTTTAACAATCTTGAATTCACTTCTCTATTATCATTTCCTGAATTCTAGAATGGTAGCAATACTTGAATGGCGATGATAAAAAAATTACAATGAGTTTTAGAAAAAGCTGGCTAAGTCAAAAAAAACCTCCACGCCTTTGCAATGGTTCAGCCACTTAACTTCTCTGCCCATCAATTCAAAACGTGGCAACAAGAAAAAGGAGGTTAATTTGTCATGCTTTTGCACCCAGAGTGATTCAATAACTTAGTTTTTCCGCTCAACAGATTAAAAAGAGGGAAATATCCCTCATAATGGTGCTTAATGGGAGAAAGAGTCAGTTAAATGATAAGCAAGATTGGAATAGAGGTTGTGGAACAGAGTAATATGCCTTGACAATCTTTTGTGGCAGAACAGGCATGAGGTGGCACTTAGGTTTGTTTATTAGGCAACTTCAAGCAACAAACTTATCATTATGAAGCACCTGATATGTTCTGAATCTGAGGCAGGTTGAGTGGTTGGAGCAGCGATTTGGTCACCAATGACAGAGTTTCAGCATCTCCAATCAGTGAAAGTCGGTTCTTTCAGTCACTCATAACAACAAAACCTGATTATATATGATGATTGTATTCATACCCTTGATGTCAGTCATTTATCATGGTGTGAACAGTCAAAACAACAAAGAACGAGGATGATTTTCAGATTATATGTTGGGTTTCATTAAGAATTATCAGTTAGCATTTGGCCAACAAACATATGCAGTCATTCAAGGTTTTAGATTGATAATATGTCAGTCATTATTGCTTTCAAAGATTTAACCAAGACTTTTTCAGTCCTTGCTAGCTTTAGGCTATGAGGGATTTTGGTTCTTTAAAAGGTCTGTAAGAGTTGCTTTAGAGTTTTTAGGGATGATCAAGTGCAAATTATTATTTTTAGCAATGAACGTTTCTGGCGATGGCTATTTTCGGTGTTATATTCTGGGCAATGAATGATCGTTGACGTTAAGCCTATGATACAAAGGTTGACATTTGTCCATTTGATCTAAGTTTTATGTGTTCTACAACTTTTGAAGAGGTGTGCTTTCAGACATTTCTTTTTGAAATATTTAATTACTAATCTTAAATCCCCAAAAGCATATTTAATGTAACCTAGAAATAAGTGCCTTGGGGACAAGACATTCCAAATAATCATTGAAGTTAAGCTTATGTTGCAAAGACTTTTGTTTGTGTGTTTATCTCAGTTTTATGTATTCTTGTGTGATGTTTTATTCATTTGATTATAGTGAAGATAGTGTAGAGTTGCGTATTAACACTACCTTTCACCTTAGTAACTTTATGTGCTTTGAGAGTTCACCTTTCTTAAATCTTGCACTATGGTTTCATAGTTAGAATTAGTTGCGGTTTGATCCATTCTTGTGTATGTAGATCTACTAGTCACTTTTACTTAGTTTTAGTTGCAAGTTTTTATTCATAAATTTGTTGGTGAAAATAAGAACTCAAAAAGATAGGTCAAATTTACTTGTAGTTATTTTCCTCTATGCAAGACCCCACTGATGATCTTGTGAAGTGTGATTAGCCATAAATCTTGTTAATAAATATAGGTTTAAGAGCAATGTTTAGTTTTCAATGAGCTTCCCCTGCTAATTTGAGAAGACGTTTATCCTCGTGTGTTATTCCATTTTGTGTTGTCTTATAAGGTACAAATTCATACACTAACATTTTTTTATGCCCACTATGGGTTATGTGTCACTAAAAAACATTATCTTGCAACAAAGGTTAGTTTTACCACCCTTTACTAAAATACCTCCATGATCATGAATAAAGTATATACTAGATCACAAAGAAAATGTCATCCCAACTATTGTGATGTTTTCACACATCGCCCCATTGCAAATGGAGAGCCCACTTTTTTCTACTTTCTAGGTTAGTAGTAAAGTCTTTTGCTATTAGCCTTTCTCCTTACTACTCCCCCTTTTCACCACACCCTCTCCACCTCACAAACTTCGATCCCTTCCCAACAAAGTGGCATGCTTGGACTCCACCATAAACAACAATATTTTATTGCTCAAATAGCTCTACGCAACAATTTCATAAATCTCTCCACACTGAAATGAAATGAGAGATCGAGAGATAAATGCTTGAGATCAGTCTAAGATCGACGACTGAGATCTAGACAACCTAACCCTAGATAAAGTTTCCAAAAATAATATCAAATATCAATTTCAAAAGAGACAAGTGGCACGAGATGCTATTTTTTAGGATTGCATCCCTTTCTTCTGATATTCAATGAATTTCGACACAATTTGGTCCACTTCCTCCATGGTGACATGTGGCAACATGTTGATCCTGAACTCTAACCCTTCCAAGTCGTCTACACAGAGAAAAGATGATCTCCCAGTCTAATTCTTGCTTGTGAAAGGCATCTCTGATGGACATGAGGTTTGAAGCCTTAGCCAAATTGCTCTTCAAGACTCGTCTTGTGATGGCAAAGAAGATGTCTTGAACTCTGACCTGCAAATTCTCCAACCGCATATCGTTTTCCCTGATAGTCTCCTTCCCAAACATTTCCGCAACTACGAGGAAGATCTTGTTTTGAATTGCCTTTATTTGTCCTTCTATTCTATCAGCATCATCTTTCACCTTTTCCAAGACTTCACTCTGTGCAACCAATGTCCAGTGCCAATTGTTGAAATCATAGGCAGCCCCTGCTTCAATTATCTTCTAATCAGCCAACTCTTGGGGTGAGATTCCTTTCAGTTCTCTAAGGCATGGAATGATTCTATCCTGGACATCCTGGAAGTCAACTCACATTTCTGCCATGTTCTCAATCTTGGAAAGCAAAGTAGAAGTTTGATCATATGCTGATGAGATTCCTTCTATAAACTTGGCTACTTCTTCTCTTATACTTTTATCCAATCTCTAGTTTCCTTGGCTGATACTGCATCTTCCTCAGAACTTTTGACTTCCGGTTGTGAATCCAAAAGTGGGAGAACTTCTAGATTGGCTTGATCAAGTGGCTTTGTAGTCAAATGTCGAATATATTCTTTCAAGTGCTCAACTTCTCTCTTATGCTCATTCTTCTTTTGTGTCCCTTCATCCATCTTTGCCTTCATGGAAGCAGTTGAATTGTCTAAGTCCTCTTTTACTTGGGCCTTTGTGCTAGGTCCCAAGTCAAAGGTAGTAAATTCATACTCATGAGGAGCAATGTCTCCCTTTGCTTTGTTCACCTTAGGCACAGCTATCTGCATTGTATAGTTGCCCGTCTCATCGCTTTGGATGGTGGAAAATCTTTTGGTTGGTTTCTTCACTACAACCTTTTCTAGTCTGGCCAGGAAATATGTCATGTCATCCTCTTTTGGATCCTCTACTACTAGTGTCTTTAGTTTCAATCTTTCTTTCAAGCAATCAAGAACAGTGGGATGCTCAACACCTTCCATCTCTCAAGTGTCTTTTTCATGTCCAATGCCTCGAAGGGCAGAAATCATCCCTTCTTGAAATTCTCCTTCTTCCATTTTGTTTTCTGATTCTAGAATGCCTATGCCAGTAGGAGATGGTGGTTGTTCATTTTCCTCGTGGACTGATTTTGCATTCTCCTCATGAATGGAAGAAGGAATGTCTATCTTTGCCAATGACTCATCAATAGTTAATATATATCGTTCATTCTTAGATGTAGCAGAATGAGATGGTTCCACCCTTTTCTTCTTCTGAGTAGGCTCTTCATTCACAATTGTTTTCCCTTTTCTTTTAGCACCGACACTCTAAGTCGCTTCTTCATTTGAGGAGTATCCTTCTACTTCTCCCATCAGATCATAGGTCAAGGCTATATTTCTCCATTTCAATTCGCGACACTGTTGTTCAACCCACCACTTGGAGTATTTCATGATTGGACGCATTAGGGTGGTTAAGTCTACATGCTTTGGCTTTGACCATTTGATAGGAGGAAGGGGTTCATGCTCATCAAAACTGCGCTGAATATGTTCTCGATTATCTTTCAGTTGATCAGGCACAATGAAAGGTCCAGTCATCCTGATTAGGCTTACTAGCAACCTAGAACACATCCTTTTCCTAATATCAAACTCATCTTCTGCATTGGCCCAAAAATATTCTATGTCTACCCTGTGTCTGTATCTTTCTCCATTTGTTGATCTGATGTTGTTATGAGGATCATAATTTGCTCGAGACTGGTAGAATGTGAAAGGATACGACTGAATCTCTAACCTAGCACTTTCAACTGCCTGCACTGTCGGACAAGATTCTTCCATGTTTCAATGAAGAATGTGAAGGATATAGTTGTCTTTTGCTTTACTCTTTTGAAGTTCCAATATGTCTCAAGTTGTCTGAGAACTTCAAGCAGGACTATCGTATTCGTTGGGTAAATTGGAAGTTTATAAGGACGTCCTTCAAAGCCTTGGACTCTTATGTATGTGAACTTTGGAAACTGAATAAACCAAGACCCATATATGCTGATCAAACTTTTAGCCTCGGGAGATAGCCTCTAGTGAGTTGCTCCTTGTAATGTTCTTGTAATATACATCAGGAATGCATCATATGCTTGGTAGCTCTTTTCCTTAAGCTGCAACTACGGGTAATAATCATAGGATCTGAATTCATTCTCTCCATTGGCAACTATGCCTCTGTAAATTAGTCCAGAATATCTATAGGTTGCAGCTAGTAGACAAACTATGTAAGAACTCATGTAGAATGATTTCGTCTTCTCCAAATTTATCAGCTGCTCATGGAGATTATTGTTGATTGTGCGAGACCAATTAAACATCCTGACTCCTGATGTGATTTCGTCCATGAAGAAATACATCCATGTTTCGAAGGGTGTGCCTTTAGGGCTACCCATTAGCCTATTCAACAGCAAAATAATGTTGCCATATTCCTCCTTGAAGTATGGGCACAGCAGGACCTTAGGCACTTTCTCTTGAGGTCTTTTCTTCTCCAACCATGATTTGTTTACATTGGTTGCACAGAGCTCAAACTGAGCATCATAGATCTTCTTAGTATCCTCTTTTGTCTTGTAGGTGGTCTTATTATATTTAGGAATTCCAAATGTTTCTTGGATGGACAATTCTAAAAGGTTGGCTAAAACCCTTCCTTTAGGTGCAACGATTTCTCTTGAATGTGCATTGTAGTGTCTAGCACATTCAACCATAAGCTCAGGGCATTGCTTGGCTAGAGGAAATCATGTTGCCTGGACGATGCCATTCCTCATCATCCAGCAGGCTATGGGTGGAGGAAATCTTGTTGCCTGGACGATGCCATTCCTCATCATCATCTTTATACTTCCTGAATGGTGTTTCCTTCTTATGTGCCTAGGCAAACTTTGTCTTGTCTAAGACAAGGCAAACTTAGAAAGAGTTTGGACATGCTTTATCTTGTGCTTTATTCCTTTCCTTGTCTTGGCAAACTTGGAAGGATTTGGACAGTCATCCTTTGGTGAATCTTCATGCTTCATAGGCAAACTTTCAACATGCTATCTTCTTAAACCCTAGGTAAGAGTTTGGTTAACTTATGTCATCTTAATTAACTGCAGATCCGAGTATAGTAGGGTTCCGACATCATAGTCATATGTCTTATTGTCTTGAGCAGATTTAGGAATATGATCAAACCATTTGATCTTGCTTATTTGGCAAATTCCTTCTTGTGTCGCGTTTTATTGTCCATGTTTAGGCGAACTTAGGTGAGATTGTGTCATGTTTTGTGGGAGAGGTTTCATGCTTGAATACCTTCTTCTTGGCAAGGCGGAGTTTTCACCTTCTCAGACAAGTTTGGCTTGGAAGATCATTAGAAGACTATCAAAACATATGCAGGCTTGAATGGTCTTTCTCTTTCAAGGTGGACTTAGAGATGCTCAAGACAATCTTAGAACATTCCAAGACATGAATGCTTTATTGATTTGTCTTTGTCTATTATTCAACAAATCCTTAGTCTGCTATCCCTAACTTTGTTGATCATGACAAACTTGGATTGCAGCAGTTAGACAATTTTTGTTTGTCTTTCAAACCCTTGGTCCTGCTTTGCTTCTTATCTTCATGGCATATTTTGTTTGAAATTAGGTTCTTCCATGCTTGGAGCTGCTTGTTTTGATCATCCTTAGCGAATTTTGGATATAGGCTTATGCTCTTCTCATAGCATACGAACCTTTCTTGGCAATAAAGAAGTTCTAATAAAGCACAACCAGGTTTTATACATGATTGGCGATTTCTAGAAGTTTGAACTCTTGCTTGGAGCTTCTTGGCGAAGAATGAGACAAAACCTTGTTTTATAGTTTCTTGGAGACTTCTATAAGATTTTAATTTTGGGAAAGTTTTATTGTTTTATTTCATCTTTGAGGAATTTGAACTCCTTTGCTATCTTCTAGAAGGGGGTCTTAAAGACTTTTTAGAAGGAAAGCTTTATTTATTTTATTGTTTTATTGTTTTCCTCTTGAAAATTCAAACTCTTTGCTTTGTTCTAATCCTTGCAAATTTAGGAAGTTTCTCAAACATGTTACTTGCTTCTAGAAGGCGAACTTGGGAAATATATTTATATATTTTATTGCCATGTAATATTTCCACTTCAAACTTCAAGCGGACCCCATGCCATGTCATTGCTTCATTGCCAACTTGTCAGCTTTGCCATCCTTCTCTTTGTCAAGGTTTTCATGGGCCATGTCATCAACACATTATTACCAACTTGCAAAGCTTCTTAGGTGAACTTAATACTTGTTATGACAACTTCAATTTTACCTAGGTGGACCCTGCATTGCCTTAGTCATTCTTCCTTAGCCTTGGCAGACTTTGCCAACCTTCTTCCAACTTTGCATGGGTGGACTTAAATGTGTCTAGGAGAAGGCGGACTTTGGGGTTCCCTTGACATGTATGCTTGGGGTGGACTTTGGAGTTCGCTTGCCAACATCTTTCCCAAACCACCAAGGGCGGACTTGGATCTTTCTATGCCAAGGCAGACTTTGGAGGTATCCTTCCATCTTTGCTCATGCCTCTTGCTTATGCCACACACTTGGTAGGGTGGACTATTCATTCCATGTGCCAATGTAGGGCGGACTTGGAAGACATGATGCCAACTTCATTTGCTTGCCCATAACCAAAGGTAGGAGTTTGCTTGACCCTCGCCATGAGTTATGTAGCTGGAGGTGGGAGTTTAGCAAGTGTCGGACAACTTTGCTTCTTGCCTTGGGCGAACTTGAGAGCATCTTGGACATTCTTGTTTATGTGCCATCTTCCATGCTTCCATCCTTGACTTGAGGATGTCTTGTCATTAACCATGCCTTGGGCAAAATTTTTCTTGGATACCAATTTTCTTCCAATTTGATCAGCCATGCTTCCACCTAGACCAGCCATGTTCATATTTTATCTTTTGGAACAAAAACCCTAAGTTCTTGCTTTTTGCACTTGAAGACATGGTTTTTTCAATTCTGAGAACATGGGTACTGATGATATGACTTAAAGAATGCTTTTTGGGAACAAAACCCTAATTAGGGTTTCCATCTTGCTTTTTTTCTCCTTAGAGACCATATTTTCAAAATCTGAGAACATGGGTAGCGATAATTTGGCATGGGGATCAAAACCTTAATCTCATAATAAAGCAAAAAAATTAAAATGATTGCTTTTTACACTTAGAAGCAAAAAAATTCAAATCTGAAGACATGGGCAGGATCAATATGACATAAAGAACAAAACCCTAATCTTAGACAAAATAAACAATTTTGAAGCCTTGATTTTTACATCTAGAGGCAAGATTTTCAAATTCTGACAAAATGGGTAGTAATAAAATAACTTGAGGAACAAACCCATATGCCACTTTCAAAAAAGCAGAAAAAAGCAAAGAAATGACCCAAAGCGATTGTGATCCTCGTCGTTTGGACCTTCTAAGCACTTTGGCAACATTCAAATGCAATTTTGAGCAAGATTTCTCAATTTGACTCGAGATGACCTCAAAACTCTACTCTTAAACTCTCTCAAAATGAAGATTTATGAAAATGCAGAGCTAATGACAAAACCCTAAAAAGCAAAAACAGAGGTTCCCCATCTACGATGGGGCGATGTGTGAATTAGGTCACAACAGGACATTTTGTCCTTAGGCTAGGGACATCTACGCCACTAAATGCATCGTCATCCTTGAACCAAGGACATTTCATCCTTTGGCAAAGGACATCAAAGTTGGGATCAAGAAATTTGGCTAAGGCATGGAAATATAAGGACATTATGTCCTTGAGCTAAGAACATCCACACCATAGAATTTCAAGATGTCCTTGAGCTAAGGACATTGGCAACATAAGAAATGAAGGCATCCTTAGGCAAAGGACAAGTGCAAATAAAGGTTTTTCATTCGTCCTTTAACAATGACCGAGATCCGTCCATGACAATCAGCGATCTAAGGATTAGCACCTCTTTGGCCACATAATATCAAGGCAGATCAGACCTGTCTCAGTCCTGAAATTTATCAAATCAGGCATATAAAAATGAGAAACCAGGCATAAATCAGGCCTGAGCCACAAAATCAAACTTAAAATTAGATGTTTTCATTCAAGTTTTGTTTGTTTCTAGGTTTGATGAAAATGGAATGAACATGCAATGAAATGTGAAGAGGATGAATTTCATGGCATTGAAAGAACATCAGCTCAAGTTTTCAAACAAAGAAGGCTTCTATCACACCAATCTTATCAAGGTTAAGACTTCAAGTCAAGCTCAAAAAGGCAAATCAAGGTTCATGTTGCAAATTTATCAATCAAGCATAAGCATCAACATCAGACACTCAAATAGGAAATTTTCATAATCTTGAATTACCTTCGTTGCCAATATAGCCAGATGGAAGCTCCACGATGGAAGTAATCAAGACAAGAGAAAGTTTCAGAAGAGTTAATCAAAGTTAGAGGATTGACTTGAGCAACGTCATTTATTGATCGAGCTTGGATAATGTAGAGTATGAAGAGATATGCCTCATTCATCCACACACCTACAATGAGTTACAAAGATCAATCAAGTTGAGGTGGGGCATAATCATCACTTATCCAATCATATCATTCTAATATAAGGCACCCAAATTCAATGTACCTAAACTCATCCATCAAAGAAGATAACTACCACATGGGCACAAAGTTCGATGTACCTATCGTCACTATCTATTGGTTGAAGTTTCAAAGGACATGTGTCCCAACAGATGTAATTTTATCATTGGTCAAGCATTAAATGCTTTGCAATGAGTTCTTATCTTTCAATCTTGTCCATTGATTTTGAATCGATCTAAGCCATTGAATTGTATTAAGAGTAATATAAGGCTCTACCTCTTGACTTGTAAAAGGGAATAGAGAGTCAATAGTTAGTAGTTGATCAATAGATAGCAAGCAAAGTAGGAAGAGAAGGCAAAGACTGTTGCCAACATATTGTTGCAAGAAGCATGTAAACTTCATTGAAGATATGGTGAAATTGATATGTTGATTCAACAATTTGCATGATCTCTACTTCTCATTTAATTTTCATGTTGTTTAGATGAATGAAAGATTTTGTATATCATCAATGGTGAAATTCGTACATCCATACTACTAACACCTTGCCGATGGTAAAGTGTCTTGTGTAGTCAACTGGATTCATCTTAGCCAAGCTTAACTTCAATTATCGCTTCTTCATTGATATGCATCAACTTGATGGTGTCTATGCTTGTAGTGGTGATTTGAAAATCATCAAGCTATCCCTAGAAGATCGCACTAGCCTTGTGGAAGATGTTTGTTGCATGTCAAAGCAAGACTTAGTTGAATTCCACCAAAGATTGTCCATTGCTCTTACATTCTTAGAGTTAGATTAGCTTCCTGAACCCTATCTTTTTATGCCTTTTTTTTTCAAATCAAGTGAAATCCCACATTCCATCAATATTCAAAGCATTCAATTATTCAATGTAAGTGCACCTTGTGATTCCAACAATATGACATCATATACAACTGAGTCTATCCAAGAGCACGTCAAGACCTAACATTCGAGAACCTTGGAGTTATCCCACTTGATCATGCAGCTTAGCATTTGGGAGTCTTTGTTCAAGAGAGGATAGAATACTTGTATTTTATTCTGTGTTGCATAGTGCGTAAAAACACCATCAACACCAGCCTGCACGGGTAGCGGAGTTGGCTTGGGCCGTTTGTTTGCTCCTCATTGGTCTCAGGTTTGACTTTGAGGCCTGGACTCACCTAATGAACCTGGCTTGCAAGTGGCTTGGTACATCTCCAGTGGATGTGTCTCGCCTTAGCTCGCCCTTTCCTGAACCCCAACTTGGCAATATGTAAGTCCAAGGTAAGGTGTGTTGGGCATTGGGCTGGGTGGCAAGGATACCACTAGCGCAAAAAAAAAGAAACAAAAACATCATCAACACCGACCCTATCTTTCAAAATTTAAAGCAACCATCTACAAGTGATGGTTCTTCTTATTCAAGAGTTCCAAATCCTATAGGATTTGTTTAAGCTTTGGGAGAAGAACCATTTCAAACAATAGATGATCACAATAACCATAATGGTCCACCTCCACTTCCCTTGGTGTGGGGAACCAATATTGGTCTCTTGGCTCTTGTAGAGCACAATGACTTCCCACATGGCTCAAGCAAGAATTTTCTAAAGTTTCACAATGAGAACACGCATCATCCTAATGAACACATTGCAACCTTCACCATGTACTATTTTTGGGGTGGTGCATGAAGATGTTGCAATGTGATTTTTTGTCAAAACCTTTGTTGGGTAGCAGCAGAATGGTTCCAACAAGTTACCACACGATAAATCACAAGCTAGGAAATCATGCAGAAAAAGTTCTTGACACAATTCAAACCAGCCAAAGATAGCCACATCCCATTTCCACACCTCTCAAATCCAAAGAAGGAAGGTACATTTTGATGACCTGGTTGATATATCAACACTACTTTGAAGCTATCTCAAAAAGTCATCCTATGTTGTTTTATAACCATACTTATGTTAAAGATTGCACTCATAATCAAATCTATTATTGATTGAACTTGAAGAAGATTAAGAGCAAGTGGTTAAGTCAGAAGATGACATGAATACTAAAGGAAATATCAAAAAAGACACTATTAGAGCCATCATCCAAAGTTCATTTAATCGTCTCCAACAAAGAGTGGTGATTGATGTGAGAAAAATGAAGAGACAATTCCAATAAAATGGTCCAGCTCAATGGTAACAAGGACATCCACACATAAATATTTGGTCCCTCCCATGGGAAAGATAAGCTCTGGATACCTCCTCTGCCTACAATGCTTGCTTTGGAGGTACCAACTGAATACAACTTGAATATTTTTTGCTCTTTCCATGAGATGAGATCACAACAGTATATAATGTCAAGAGATGATTCTCATCATACAGCTCATGTCTTCTTCTCAATCAAACCATCAAAGGTTTTTGGGTAACCTTCAACATCTTCAAGATGACCTCAATGGCAATTCTAACAGAATATTTTCAATATGGACCCATTTCTTCTGAATAAGTACATTAAAAAACTACACATGTTCTTGGAGTCAACTAGTTAAGAAAGATTGTGTAGCTGAAGAAGAAACCACAAAGGAAATCTATCTAAGGAACCACCATTGGTGTCTTGTTTAGTGGTTACTTGACAAGCTGAAAGGCCTATAGACTACTGGATGTTGATGCTAATAAGGTTGGTGTCACTGGTGATGTTTTTGATGAACTATATATAGAGAAGGCTAACGAAAGGCAAGTTAAAATGAGCAAGGGAAAGAAAAAGCAATTGAAGTACAAAAACACGTTCCTGAAAGTCAAATGTGAGGTTGCATTCAGCGAGGATAGGCTCTGGCTACTGATTAGTTATATAGCTGACCCTTCTCAATTTATCAATTCTTAATTTTAATTGTTGGGATTTTCCTAACTTTGATGTTTCATAAGCATCTTCACTAAAGTAACTTTTCTGAGAATAGATTTACATGATCCAAATCCTAAGAAAGGCTAGGGTACCAAGTCTAATTATCTACCAGTTTCTAGATCAGAAAACTTATGATACATTCAGAGGCCAAAGCCCAAAGGGCAAAAACAATCAAATAGCAAAAACCAACAATGTAAATTGACTTAAATACCTTGTATGTATCATCTACTGGAAACAAGAACCTGCTGTTTACTAGTGTTCCTACAGTTTTGGATGGTAATCCTTTTATTAAGGTCAAAATTGTCTTGCAGTTAATCTGCACACTAAATGCATACCAAAATCAGAACTTCAAAAATTTAAGCACAATGACAATTAAGGTTCAACAACCATAAGCGGTCTAGGATTTTATTCCACCAAGCAACCAGAAAATGATGCTAAAGGGGAGCTATATGGATAAACTTTTGATTGTTAACTAGCAGAACCCCATAATGGGATCTACGTAGAGTTTCTAAATATCCAACATAAAGAATTGCCTTGAGCACCGAGCCATTCAAGATTCGAGGAGAATCTTGAACTCTACCACACTACTAAAATGTCACATTTACTAGCTCAGAATTCTTGAAAGAAGCATGCATACCAATCCCATGGCCACTTACATGGGGACAAGTAACTATTAACAGTGTTTATTCATAAAAAGAGGGCCATTAGATGCAGTTGATCTTACTACTGTTATGAAAGGTCTAAACTTCTGGTACACAGATGTTAGGGATTGTAAAGAACAGCTAAGAAAAAATATTAATGCAGGCGCACAAAAGCATATACTACCAACTATATAACAAGGTATACAAACACAATAGATCTTTATACTTGGAAGCACTGGCTAGTTCAACTTCATACCATTCTCTATTTTCACTAAACTCAGAAGCATTATTTCCATCTTTTTATTCATGACAAAATTATCATCCATAATTGGAGCAAGAAGACTTACTTCCTTGCAAAGAGCTTGAACAAGGTTGCATATTCTCTTTGCTGTCTCCACCTCTCCACCTGACTAATGGCTAACCTCATGAGCTCTCCTATCAAATCTCCAATCTAAAAAAGCACAATAAATACTAGAGTAAGTCTTCCAACATATATATGAATCCATATACAAGAAGGAAGATGTCTTATACATACCCCCAAAAGATAATCCAGAATGTTGCTCTTGAATTGGCTAGTAGATTAATCACCAAGCATTGAAATCTCATTATTGAGATCTGCAAGGGTCAAAAGTTTCCCACTCTTACAAAATTCAAGTACGGTCACTACTGCATACTCTTGAATGTTTGAAAATTCAGCACCACCCAACTAAAAGAACATAAATGGATTGATAAATTAAAAATTTAGAAGATCCCGAAATGATGTCTCAAATAGTATCAGTTAACAAAGCCTAGACAAAAAAGATCTTCTAAGCTTCCATGCATCACTGACATTGCCTTGCAAGTTGGCAAGTCGTTAGCAACCCAGTACTGCCTACTAACTCCATTCAGATCCTTTTCTGCCTGTTTCAAAACTGTTTCCTTGCCATTGTTACCAATCCTACAAAATTAGCACAGCAATTTGAGAATGTAAAAATTGATATGGTCACCAATGACTATGCCATTTACAGCAGTGGGCTATAATACCAAAGACTGCTACTTCCAGGAATATAATCACATGCCATGAGCATAATAACACCACAGAATATGAGAGAACAACAACTTTATAGTATGAGGTAGTGTACAGTTAAAATCTTAGTAGAGGGAGGAACTGTAACATTAATGCCCCTAACCCAACATTAATCTAGCTATTTATGAGTTCGTTGACCAAGCAGTTTTTAGTTATGACATACTATTTAGTAAACTGTACATAACAAAAAAATTAGTATGCTACCTAAGACAAAAATAAAATAATCACCAACCTGAGTCCACTACAAAATATGTAATTTCTTAATGTCAATAAGAACATGATTATCTAATTTTGTCCCTCTAAACAAGTTTGGGTCCTCTACAACATGAAGTTACAGTTGCTATTGCTGATTGTGGACATGAAAAGGCCGTTCCACTTGATTTCAACTGCTTCACTTCAACTCTAAGCACATACAACTCCTCAATGCATTCACTTCACCCTGTGAACAGCCTCTTGCAAACTTCCTTCAATTGATATCTTCTACTCTCCACCATGTTATGCTTGGCACTGAGCCTTCAACAGTGTCAATTATTAATCATAGTCAACAATCTTATTAGCTTGGTTTATGTATGCTGGGTCTTCTGGCAAAGCTGCTCTTTAAATATTGAATGTTGCTCCTTCAAATGACTATACAAGTACTCATTTTTAAGTGACTCCAGACTTCTAATTCTCTAGTTGGCATTGTTCACAGAATACAAACCATAAGATTATTCAGCATTGTTCACAACATGTATTATAACATTAAATAGTAAATACTGATAAGACTTTAATAATTAAATTAAATTAAATCATTAAACTTTATTAAATGCCGAATATCAAACCAACAATTGATCCTGCCAACTTTTTGGATATAACTGTGGTGCCCTCTAACCATCTCGATGAATTACCATAAATAGTAAGTGAGGACCCAAATGTTCAAGTGACTTACGAAAAAATAGTGTATAAATGGAGCCTCAAAGATCTTTGGAAGGCAAACCACAAATAAAGTAATCCACTGTGATGGATAGTACCGAAATAGACACCCAAATAACCCTAAATCACCCTCAAACAGCCTCCTAATCACCACATTAGCCTACGGGGACCACTGATAATAAGTTGCAAAAATGGGAACATTACATGTTTCTTCTTCTACATCTTCATATTCAAAAATGTCTATCTTTGACATTTCTCTTTTGATGGGTTATAACCTGCATTCTTTTGGTTGATAATCTTGCCATCTTGCTTAGTCAAATGAATTGTTCAAGTGTGTCCATTTAAAGGTAGATTTCCAAGCTAGGTTATGTTAATTTTGTATCAGACTGTAGCAAAATAATCAGAAATAACAGAACCAAATCAATGTGCACAATAAACACCAATATACCCTGGGAAAACCTCCCTCTTGGAGGTGAAAAACCCAGCAACTAATCTCAGATCTTTATTAAGAAATAACCAAATGTATCTTTACAATGAGCTTCAACACTTGAAGCAATCAGTAATATCTTCAACGTAGGGCAAACTGCAATGATGAACTTATCTGCAATATAGATATTGCTGCCAGAAAGATGAAGTTTGCTGATCTTAGGATGATGTTTGCAGCCTTCAAGGATAGTTCGCTGACCTTCAAATGATGACTGCTGTCTTTAAGAACAGTTGCTGCACCTAGGGTGAAGTTCGCTGCCTTCAATGGGTGGTTCACTGTCCTTCAAATGGTGTTCGCTAACCTTCCAAAGGTGTTCGCTGTGCTTCCAATAATGTTCGTTGTGCTTCCAGTAATGTTCGCTGTGCTTCCAATAATGTTCGCTGTGCTTCCAATGATGTTTGCCGCCTTTTGTATATGATTTGCTGATCACAGAGGTAATTCGCTGAAGGATACCGAATAGGGATGTAATTGCTGAATGTGTGTCATTACAATGAGGTTGACATTACATATATATGAGACTCTAGCCTTCCAATTTACCTTAGGTCGGCTTTACAATTTAGGCAAATTAATTACAATGCAAAACTTAAGGTTGGCGCCAAACTGAAATAGCCCCACACGTTATACAAGCAAGATAGGACGTGACTAATCCAAACGTGCTAGGTGTGCTAGGTCGGCCCTAGAAGGGCTCTAACCTAGCTACATACATCAGCACTCCCTCTTAGCTAGGGAGGAGACCTTCTCAAGATCCGAGATACATGGCTGCTCCCATGAGAAAATGCAAATGAATACAACCACCATGGCTACTCCCATGGATGATGTTCATCATAGCTACTCCTAGAGGGTAAACAAGCACAAGTGCTAAATCATTCACCATGCCTACTCGCAGAGGGTGGGTCCACCATACCTACTCGCAGAGGGTGGAAAAACACAAGTACATCATGGAATTTCTTCCATGACATCCACCATGCCTACTCATAGAGGGTGGATCTATCGTGCCTACTCACAGAGGGTGGAAGAGGGCTTTCACCTCAAACTTCTCTCAGAGAAGAGTGCATTACCACCATGCCTACTCGCAGAGGGTGGAAGAGGGCTTTCACCTCAAACTTCTCCCAGAGAAGAGTGCATTACCACCATGCCTACTCGCAGAGGGTGGAAGATACATTTCAATGTGTCACTGATGTTGTGACTCCCTCTCAGCAAGGGCTTCATTCTCCACAACTCTAATCTTGTCCCGAAAATGCACAAACTTCACTTTGGCAAGGGGCTTGGTGAGAATGTTTGCCGTCTGCTCCTCAGTGCAGGTGTATCTCAGCTGAATAGCATTCCTTTGTACCATATCCCTGATGTAGTGGTACTGAATCTCAACATGTTTTAATCTATCATGGAATACTAGATTAACCGAAAGCTTCACACAGCTTTGGTTATCACAATGAATGATATAAGGCTCCAACGATTGACCGAACAATCCTGCAAGGAGCTTCCGAAGCCACACTACTTCGCAAGATGCCACACAAGCTGCAATGTATTCTGCTTCTGTAGTACTCAATGCCACTGAAGACTGTTTCCTTCTACATTAGGAAATCATGGCGGATCCCAAAATGAAGCAAACTCTAGAAGTGCTCTTGCGATCAGTGACACTTCCTGCCCAATCAGAATCTGAGTAACCCTCCAAGTTCGGAGCGATGTTGGAGGAGTACTTCAGTCCATAGCCAACTGTGCCACACAAGTACCTCAAGATATGCTTGGCTGCAACTAGATGTATCTATCTCAGTTCACTCATGAACTGGCTAAGTGCACTCACTGCATAGCAAATATCCGGTCTAGTTTTAACTAGATACATCAAGGATGCAATCAACTACCTGTACATGGTAGGATTCACAAGATCTGAACTAGCTGCAATTTCCCTCAATTTCTTCAAGTTAGTTTCCATCGGAGTAGGCATGGATTTGCAGTCTAACAATCCAAACCTCTTCAAGATGTCAATGGTGTATTTGCATTGACTTAGGATGATCTCATTAGGCCTCTGCCATACTTCTAACCCTAGAAAGAAGTGCATGAGCCCTAAGTCCTCCATCTCAAATTTTGAAGCCAACTCCTTGCACCTGTGAATGAGATGATCTTCCCCTGTGACAAATAGGTCATCAACATATAATACTAGGATCAACATTTCACCATTAAATACCTTGAAGTAGAGGTTTGGATCAGCATCATTCTTGCAGAAGCCCAAACCTGTTAAGTATCTATCAATCCTCTCATACCATGCACGAGGAGCTTGTTTAAGGCCATATAAAGCTTTCTTCAGCTTGCATACATGAAACTCCTTCCCATGAATCACGAAACCCTCAGGTTGCTCAATGTAGACCTCTTCCTCAATCACACCATTGAGAAAGGTTGTCTTCACATCCATCTGATGTAGCTTCCATCCCTTAGCTACTGCAATCACTATAATGGACCTGATGGAAGTATATTGAGCAACTAGAGCGAAAGTTTCTTAATAATCTATCCCTTCCTTTTGAGAGAAACCACGAGCCACGAATCTAGCCTTGTATTTCTCAATGCTACCATCAGCTGCATGCTTGATCTTGAATAGCCACTTGGAAGATACAACTAACTTGCCCTTATGTCTCGGCACAATATCCCAAAAATCATTCTTAAGGATGGATTGATATTCTTCGTCCATGGCATCTTTCCATACTTGCTGATTTCCGGCTTCCTCAACACTGATAGGCTCAGTCTCAATGAGATTACACATCGAAGCAACATAACAAGAGAATGTTTGAGGTCTCTTACTTTCTCAAAATGTACCTCTAGGAGTCGTGAACTGTTCTGCCTCCTGCATAGTGTTCCTTGCCCAAAGAGGTCTCTTCCAAGTTATAACAATCTCTAGGCCCATCAGTAGGATCCGTAGGCTCAACTGGATCATTGTGCATCTCAGGTTCTGAAGGCTCCCTCTGGATCTCAGGATCTGAAGGCTCCCTTTGAATCTCCAAATCATGATCAGTATTCATGTCGTGAGGATGAGCTTCATCTTCCACCCATGAACCCTTGGATTTCTTGAATGCAAAGTCTTCCTCAAATGTAATATCTCTGCTGACCTCAATGTACCTCTGTCCTAGAATGTAGATTATGTAGTCCTTGGAAGATTCGTTGTATCCCACAAATATTCCTCTCTTGCCAGAAGGTTCCAACTTGGTCCTCTTGTCTTTAGGCACGTGTACATATACTGGACATCCAAAGATCCTCAAGCGACTGATACCAGGCTTGATCCCTGAAAGGCTTCTTCTGGAGTCATATTCTGCAATATCCGATGAGGGCATCTGTTCTGAATGTATACAACTATTCTAGAAGATTCTGTCCAAAGAAAAGTCTAAAGATCCTGATCAAGAATCATGCCTTTTGCAGCTTCAACTCTAGATTTGTTCTTTTTTTCTGCAACCCCGTTTTGTTGAGGGTTGTAGGGAGCACAAAAGTCCCTCTTGATCCCTGCCTCAATACAAAAATCATGATAACTACCCGAGGTGTATTCACCTCCATTGTCAGACCTTAACACTTTAATTCTTTTCCCAGATAAGTTTTCTACTAAGGCCTTGAACTCTTTGAATCTTCCTAGGACTTCATCAGACTCTTTAGACTTTAAGAAATAAATCCAAGTCTTCCTAGAGTAGTCATCTATGAAGGTTGCATTATACAAGAATCCACTAGGAGATGCTACTGACAAGGTCTGCATAAATCAAAATGCACAAGAGCTAATATTTCTTTTGACCTACTTTCACTACTATGAAATGGACTCTTAGTGTTTTTATCCATAGCACAACCTTTACAAGTACCATTATGAACATGGCTGAGTTTAGGCATACCTTTAACCATCTTCTCTAAAGTTGGAAGAGCCCGGAAGTGAAGATGTCCAAGTCTTCTATGCCACAATTCGCTTGAACTGGAGGAGTCACGAAGGAGAACCTGAACTAGAGGAAAGCTTGTACAAGCTCTCATACTGGTTCCCAATCACATGAGTAGATTTTATGTTGGATTTCTTCGGCCATGCGAGGACTCTTCCTTCGGAGAATGCCACTTGATAACCTTTATCCTCCAAGGCTAAGATGGAGATAAGGTTTTGTTGACATGGCTAAAGTCGTATCGCTACAACTCTCTTCGATAAATGTAGAATAGAATGTTGAGTATCCTATCCTCTCTTGAAATAAGGAAATCCCTAATGCTGTTTGTTTTGATCATGTGGGCATGACCTCAATGTTTTGGTTGTCAGGTCTTGACTCCAGGATAGCTCAACGGTCAATGTGTTTTGCTAGGAGCACAAGGGACCTTACATTTTGCAACAAGCTGGTATGTATTTGATTCTTGAACTAGGAAATAAAAGCAAAAGAGAAGGGTTTAGGGATCCTAAGGACAGTGATAAGAATGACTAGTGTAGCAGGTAGACAGATTTCCATAAACAAATTCTTGTTTTTGCCAGAGACACCCTCACAACTAGACAAGAACAGTGCAATCTCCAAGGGATGAAGGATTTTCAGACCAGAGACATTCATTTAGGCACCCAATTCTAGTGCAGCCTAAGGCGAACACCTGCAGTTGAACTAAGAATAGTAAGGTTAAGACTAACCATGCACAGTGGCCTACAATCAACAGACCACCAATGATATGAACTAGAAATGCATCACGTACCCCCCCACATTTTGCCATTAAAATCATGGAACTCTAATTCTAACTAGTTGAAGGAAACCATGCAAACATAAGAAAACAAAGACAATAAACACCATATTTCAATGTTCATATATTTGCTTTAGCTTCCATTATAACAATTTCTGCTATTCCTAAAATCTAACTTTCTACAAAACTCTAACCTATTCTAACTGCCTAAAAATCTAACCCTTTATAAAAGAAAGGCCTCTGCCTTTTATAGATCTTACATACTAAATCAAAGGGCATGATGGACTGCATCCAACAGCTGCAATCTGCCTTCTAGAACCTTGGCAGCCTTTACCCATGCCTACTCAATTCTCAGTTATCCCCCTAACCACCTTTCAACTACCTATCACTATTTGGCATTAATTTGATCAATTTGGTAGTTGGAAATAACTGACCTGTGTCCCCTCACTTTGAGTTCATTAGACGGGGCCCATATGCAGCTCTCTTTTTACAATAAACAATTTCAATTTTTTAAACTGAATTTCTGGAATTAAATCCAGTTGTGTATTTTTTTGAGAATGCACATTTTGTAGCACTTTATGTTCTTTGTCTTCAATCTCGTTTTCCGGTGGTCTAGTGATGGCGCGCTTCCTCGTGCTTCGTCTTGCGCTCTTGCATCTTTTCTTGGGATTGTCGCTTTGATACTGCGCTTCAGGTTGACGCCTTAGCTCGTTGATTCTGTAAACAGTAAATTCCGATTTGAATTAATTATCTCGCAAAATAAAAATGATTTCAACAAATATTAAATTTAAATTTTAAATGTTCCTTGTTGAAGAAAACCTTGCATCTTAATTTAAAATGTCCTAGCAAAATTCGTCCTTTGAAGGCACTTTGAAAACTCGGCTTCTCACGAAATGCACACCAAAATTTATTTTATTTTGACACCCCCCTAGCCTAACAAAATTCACAACCTAGAGGAAAATGGGAAATTTAATGATTTGAATGTCTCTCTCTTTGGTTGGCAGAATCGACCCTTTTAGCTTTGGATTTTTGGCTTACTAAGGCAAATTGCACGACTTTAGTCTTTTATTTTCAGCCTTTTGAAGAAGACGCACGATTTTCAGGTTCTTGAGGTTGAAATGCGAACTAATGACTTACCTATCATTCTTGACTCAATGCGACCTAAAGGTTTTCGGCTAAATGAGGGGCTTTTTGCAATTTAGAGCTCTTACTCCATTTTTGGCCTAAATGCTGGTTCTGCGCAAATTTGTTTTTTGAAGACTTTCAGTCAAATGAGGGAATGCGCAATTTTGAACTTAGACTCCCTCCCTCTCTTTTTCGGCTTATTAAAACGTGAACTTGGGAGAACTTTGCATTTCGGCACTCTAAGCCGATTTTTAGTGGTTTAAGTGTTTTTCGGCCTTAGAGGTCAAATCTGCAAATTTGGACTTAGTTATGGTTTTCGGCTCATAGAGCCATTTTGCAAACTTCGGGCTCTAAGACCAAATGCGCGACATTTTTCCTTTTCGGATTCTTAAACTATTATGCGAGACATTTTCATCTTTCAACTTTGGCGTCCAATTTATGTTACTTTCGACTTACAAGGCTATTATGTGAGTTTTAGTGATTTGGAGGTTTTGTTATTTTCGGCTTAGAGGCCGATTTTGGAGTACTTCATCCAACTTGTATTTCGGCCTTATAGGCCGATTTGAGTCTTTTATCATTTTTGGTTCAAGAAGCCTATTTGCACTATTCTCATTTTTTGTGATTTTTCGAGCAAATGAGAGGATTTTGCGAAGTATACTTTGGGATAACATCAGCACTGGAGATGGCTCGAGAGACTCAGGCATTTAGGAGAAAATACTTGATTCCTTTCTTGCTCTCATCGGGGTTTTTACTCAGCGATTTGAAGACGTCTGAGAGCGATCACGTCATGCTCCTTTCGAGATTTTCTCAGTATGTTCGTAGAAATAGTATCAAATGGTAAACCCCCTGTGCTGGTCAATGTCATGGTTAAATTCAAGGATCTGTTGATTTTGGCTTCACATCGCACTTTCTTCTCCGAGCAGACATAAGAAAAGGGGTCCCCTGTCCAGGATAGGCATGTGTATGCGACACGCACAATAGGTTCCTTTTGATTCCTGGCACGAACAAGACATCGTTGAGATGAAGAGAGATTCCCGAATCAAGGTTGAGGGAAGTAGCACCAAACCCTTTCACATAATAGTGGGCATCATCTCCAATGATGACTTGGAGATTAGACTCCCTCTCAACCAAATTTGAAAGATGCTCCCGATAGCCGGTGATGTGTCTAGAAGCTCCACTGTCAATTAGCCAGGCATCACTATCTGTGGGAATGTTGCTTGACAAGGCTGAAATGAAGAGGAATTTATTGGAGTTGTCTTCCGCTTCATCTGATTTGAAACTTCATTAATGTTGACCCCTTGTTGCATTGGTCTTGATTGGCAATCTCTTGCATAGTGACCAAACTTGTCACATTTGAAGCACTGAATGCGAGAGAGGTCTTTCTTCTTCTTCTTAGAATCAGGTGCAAATGCTGACCCTTGATCTCAGTTTCTCTTGAAGTTGCCTTTTTTTCCAATTCCCTCCTTTCTTCTTGACGGATTGGGTAGCAAGAACATGAGAGTCTTCACCGTGAGAGCTCTTGATGATACCTCTTGCAGTCAGCCTGGATTCCTCTTGAATGCAATCAGCACGGAGGCAGTCAAACTTGGGAAATTTGGATCTCCCACTTAAGCCTTGGATAAATGGCTCCCATGAGTGAGGAAGACCATTCAATGCAAGCATGACTAGGTCCTTGTCCACAACTTCATCTCCAATGGCGTTGAGTTGATCTCTCAATTCTAAAATCTTCATGAAGTAAGTGATGACTGAATCTCCCTTTGCCATCTTGACTTGATGAAGTTGTTGATGCAATGCAAGTGCTCTACTTGTGTTGTTGATCTCAAGCATCCCCTCCAATGTCTTGAACATGTCTCTAGCTAGAGACATCTTGGAGATGATGGGAACAAGATGATCTTTCACAGAGTCAATAAGGATCTTCTTGGTTTTGACTACATTCTTCTTGAACTAAAGCTTCTCATCTTGATCTTTAGGTTCAGATTGCTCCTTTCCTTGCATGAACTCCAAAAGATCATTTTCTTCTAGGGTGAGAAGGATTCGAAATTTCCATGAGGTGAAATTCGATGCTCCTTCAAGTCTGTCCTCAACTTTCAGACCATACACCATCTTTAATACTGGAAATGGTGTGAAGAATGTGAAGTAGGACCGCTGCTACAAGGTCTAATCACAACTAAGACAACCTTAGCTCTGATACCATGCTAATTTTGTATCAGACTGTAGCAAAATAATTAGAAAAAACAGAACCAAATCAATGTGCACAATAAACACCAATATACCCTAGGAAAACCTCTCTCTTGGAGGTGAGAAACCCAACAACTAATCCTAGATCTTTATTAAGCAATAACCAAATGTATCTTTACAATGAGCTTCAACACTTGAAGAAATCAGTAAACTATGCACAGTAATATCTTCAACCTAGGGCAAACTGCAATGATGAACTTATCTACAATACAGATATTGCTGCCACAAAGATGAAGTTCGCTGATCTTAGGATGATGTTTGCAGCCTTCAAGGATAGTTCGCTGACCTTCAAATGATGACTACTGTCAGAAAGAACAGTTGTTGCATCTAGGGTGAAGTTCTCTGCCCTCAATGGATGGTTCACTGTCCTTCAAATGGTGTTCGCTGACCTTCCAAAGGTGTTCGTTGTGCTTCCCATAATGTTCGTTGTGCTTCCATTAATGTTCATTGTGCTTCCAATAATGTTTGTTGTCTTTTGTATATGATTTGCTGATCACAGAGGTAATTCGCTGAAGGATACCAAATAGGGATGTAATTGCTGAATGTGTGTCATTACAATGAGGTTGACATTGTTGAAAATATATATATTGCTTCGGTCGGATAATCATTTAATTATGCAAATGTCTAATCTGACCTAAGCAATATATATATATATATATATATATATATATATATATTCAACAATGAGGTTGACATTGTTGAAAATATATATATTGCTTTGGTCAGATAATCATTTAATTATGCAAATGTCTAATTGGCCTTTGCCCTTAGACATTTGTATAATTAACTATTATCTCTATCCTTTATTGTTCTTACACTACAGATCAGTAAATTCAATTTTTTGATCATTGTACAAATTAATATTGTATTATATAAACATTGAATCGGTTAATTAAGTATTACCTATTCTATGCATAATTAATAATAACATTTTCATTGTTAATTAATTATGCATAGAATCGTATACTACTAATACCGATTGGTGTATATTTTACCAATTGATTTATATTGTTATGCTGATTGCTGTTTATATTTACTAATCGTACCCCATAAGCTTACGACCATATCTGGAACCATGTTGGTTCCACATAGGGTCGCAACCCTATGCAATCGACTAAGCATATATATCGTGCCACAGACATTGTGGTTGGTAACAAAAATAAGATATCCACTGCATAACATATATATAGGCAATCACAATCACAGCACGATAACTTCAGCATATGGTGTGGAGATATTATTTGATCTGCAAGGAGTCAACAGTGCTTTGATAAGGATCAGACATTTCTGTTTTATTGTACCTGCCATATTTGAACTCGGAGAGTTTGAATTGCATCTGCAGTCATTGCATTTTATATATATACAGTGTAATCGGCATTAAAGGAAATTCTGATACATATATATTAATTTGATAATTGAACATTACATTGCAATCTGAAAAATTAATCAAGAGTGTTTTAAAATATACCATATATAAGATCTGATCTAACTTTAACATGGTATCAAAGCCAGGTTAAGAAAAGATCAAGATCAGATTTATATAGTCAAAACTATTCTCTATATTCTTCAACTTCCTTCTATCCATCAAAATGGTGAATGGTGTTAGAATTGAGGATTGACTTGAAGGAGCTTCCAACTTTGTATCTTGGAAGTTCAGGATCATGCTTGCATTGAGAGAAAATGAATTAGATGAAGAAGATGAAAAGCTTCAATGGATGAGAAAGAACAATAAAGCCATGAAGATGTTAGTTGACTCAGTGAAAGATCATATTGTGCCAATTATCTACAAGATGGAGACTGCCTATGGCATGTTCAAATCATTAGAAAACATGTATGAGATAAACAACACAAGCCGAGATCTTGCTCTAAAGCAACAACTCCATCATGTTAAAATGACAAAAGGTGAATTCATCACCTCATACTGTTGGCATTGTGTTGTCATTGATGTCAACTGGTATGGGATGACTATCAGTATGAGAGATGTATGTGCAACACTGTCATGGAGGAGTATAGGATGAGATATCTTTGATATCACCTTGTGTTGCAGAAAACCGGTAAGGTAAGGAAGAGAATGTCATTCAGAGGAATGATCATTGGAGTCACCGGTACACAAGTTAGTGCCTGACTTGTGTGGATGAAAGGGTAAGGTTACCGGTACATTGTATCACTAGTAAGGAGAATATGTCAACTGATAAGTGTTGTGTTGACAGTGTGTAGTTGCCAACTAGCAAGCTCATGACCAGTGTACAAGAAAGATGGGCAAGGTGCTTGAGTTGTTGTTTGTGATAAAGAGGCAAAATGTTACCTAAATCACATCAAACACCGGAGGAGAAGAATGAACAAGTCACCGGTATGTTGTGAGTTTGCAGAACAGTGGACTCCCGCCAGATGAAGATGTAGTCACCATGTGAAGAGATGACTGACAGCAAATGTGCCCACACCGGATCACATGTGCCTGTTTGAAGTTGTGTTGCACAAATAGGGAAGTCACATGAGTGCATTGCAGGATGCAGATGACAAGGTATCATTCCACCGATAAGTGGAGCTTATCTCCTATTATGCATAACGTGCATTATTGTTTTGTGAGATAAGGAAGAAGAGGTAAAGGCAAGTGTTTGAAGGCTCACACCGGATCTACCGGTGAAACAAAGGAATGCCTTGAGTGCATGAAATCAGGGTTATGCACTGAACCGACAGAGAAGGCATGTTGGGATGCCGATGCAGATGAAGAGTGATGGATTTGTCATCTTGACAAACTGGCTGAGATGATATTCAGTCTGATGATGAAGAAGGCAAAGTGGAGCAATTGAAAATACAGAATGAAACCGGCATGCAGATGCCTTAGATGGAAACCACTGAAGGTTGATGACATGATGTCATTAGGATGGCTACCGGTAAGCATGAGAACCGGTGAGGAAGCGAAGAGGCTAAGAGTTGTGACTCTACTTGATGAGAATGAGCATGCTATGGATAGACATGTCTGGTGACCGGTTAAGGAGTTCCACTGACAGTTCAGCAAAGAGCAGACATGAGGAGTTAACCGGTAAAGTGTGAGATACCGACAGGGTTTGTAAACTGGCAGAAAAGAAGAATCGATTGAGTGTTTGGTCGGTGATCCTGTCTGAACTGACATCGATCCAAGCTGGCAGTTGGTCGACATGGATGCCACGTGGTGTCAAGGTGGCGGACTTGCATGCAGCGGTAGATGGAATGTGCACTGACGAGGTAGTTGCAAAGTTGGTCGACATTAATGGTAGATCTCGTAAATCATGGGATGTGTTGTAGAGTCGTTGCAGAGGTTTTCGGCTCGAGGTCTGGAGGGCAACAGAGAGCCAGCTCAGAGTGATTGAGGAGATCGAGGCAGATGAAGGAAACCGCAAGACCAATCTTGGTGATTGACCAAGAAATCAGCTGACAGGGTAAAAAGCAGATTGCCAAAGATAGAAGGCGTGATCAAGAAGGCACGACAATGGCAGTGATGAGCAAACAGTTTTCTGGGCAATTAGATCGGATAAGATCTGATTGGATTTGGTTTGCCTCGAGGTTGATGAGGAAACCCTAACCGCCCATGTTTTTGAATTGGCTTTTGGCAGGAAAACTAGGTTATAAATAAGGAAGCCAAAATCATTGAAGGTTGTTGCTGAATAGAAAAAGATAGATATGCTGCAAAGCGATTGAATGTTGCATGAGAGAGTTAGATCAGTCACAAGAAAAATAGCAGAAAAGAATAGTGACTAAGTGAGTGAAGGTTAAACCGGTGATAGGGTTTAACAGAGGGTTAACCGGTATGATCTGAGCAACCGGTATAGCAGCTAGAGTGCATCTGAGGAGATAACCGGTAGGTGCTTGTACCGGTAGGAAGATAGTTGAGAGGACTGAAGAGCAGAGCAGTGAGGAGGAGATTCAGCAGAGCAGAAGAGTAGAGGTGAACCGGTAGAGTTTACTGGCAATGTAGCAGCAGATGAGAGGAGCAGAAGAGTGAACCAGTGTAGCAAAGAAGGTGTCTCACCGATAGAGTGAGGTATATGAAATGGTTACAAGATTCACTTGTAACAGTATGATTAATTTTGTATTTGAAGTTATCATTGAGATCACTGAGTTGTAGCTCGGTGCAGGGGTTGTAGCTCCTTTGGGTAGTAGCCCATAAATCAGTTAGGGGTTGGTGCTCCTTGGGTTCATGCCCTAAATCAGGGGTTGTATCTCCTTTGGGTTGTAGCCCATAAACAAGTCAGGGGTTGTAGCTCCTTAGGTTGGTGCCCTAAACATTGTAACAGAGATTCACTGTGAGGTTGGATTGGAGCAGTAGTCTCCAACAGCATTTCTCACCGAGGTTTTTCCCATCTTGGGGTTTCCTTGTACATACTGGTGTTATGTGATGTCCCTTTATGTGAATGCATTTGTGTGTAGTCTCCTCACTTACCGGTAAGTCTGCATTCAGCTAGATCTGTTAGTCAGTATACTTTCATAGGGACAGTTAAAGGGAGAAAAGTTAAGAACCACTGATTCATCCCCCTCTCAATGGTGCATTGTGTCTAACACATACTTCATGAGGATTACTAAACTAAAAGACCAACTCTCTACTATAGGTCTCACAATAGAGAGCAAAGAGTTAACCATGTTGGCACTAAATGGTCTCCCCTACTCATGGGAGGCATTTATTCAAGGGATAAGTGCAAGATCAAAACTTCCTAAGTTTGATTGATTAAAGCAAGATTGCATTCAAGAAGATTCTAGATTGGCTATCAGAGGCATTAGCCAAAGCTCCATAAATGAAGATATTCATGTTCTTGCCTCCCACTCCACAAAGATGAAAAGTAAGAAAGGAAATTTCAAAAGGAAGAAAGATAAGGAATCTAATGGTGCTCCTACATTCAAAAGAAGGAAGGATAATTCAGAAATCCAATGCTTTAGATGTGACAAATATGGTCACTATGTAATGCAATGTCCAACAAGGACTATGCCTTAAGCTTCCATTGCGGATGTTGGAGAAACTCCTCCACAAAAGGATTCAGATGGATTCATATTCTGATTTGAAAGAGATAAGTTTTCCTTTTTGGTTGAATAACGTTCATGAATTCAATATGTAGTTTTTGTTAATTCATGTAATTACACTATGTGTGTTATTTGTGAAACAACTTTGTCAGTAGACATTCGCTTACAACAACTGCATTTGGATACCTTGTGTTTTAAATTTCTTCAATTTACTATGAGAAATTTGTCCCTTACACTTGGGACATCTTTAGAATCATAGTCAATTGCTTTTCAGGCTATAGAGTTTTGAAGTTCTATTTGCGATGAAGAGATCAAAATTCAGGAGGAATATGCAGAGGACTTTAGTGAAGATTCTGAGATTTTTGCATTTCCATTTCTTTATAAAACAAATATCTAATTGTGATGAAGGCTCTCTCAGTGAGAGCAAGCATACTGGAAGGGGATTTTGTTCTAAATCTCAAGATGATCATATTCCTTCCTAGGGCTTGATTTTATGATAGTAGATCCATGGTGGTATTAGATCTAGCACTTCCAACAGTATTAGGATCATACCAGATGATGAGAGTCTCCTAAAGAAAGATATCTTCCATGATTGGGACCATGTGAGTAGGGGATGCTTCCGTGACAGAGGAAGCAGCTAAGAGGATGTGCTTCTATTGATATCTGAGGATATTGATTATATAGGTTCAGAGGGAGTGGACCATGTCAAGATGGTTTCTCTAGTGATCATTCAAAGGACTATGATTCATGAGATGGAGTCCCATTTATGTAGGCTGGAAGGGCTTTATGCTGACTTCTAGGTCATGATATTCCTGGATAGATGAATACTTGGTGAGCTTGGAATACACCAAGAGTGATCCAGACTCCAACCTTGTATTTTATGAAAGGTCAAAGCATGTGGAGATCAAGTATCACTATTCTAAAGACATGGTGGAAAGGTATGCTATTCACCAATGTATTCTTCTTTTCAAAAGATGTTTTAAAGCGTAAACTCTTGTGATTGCATTTCTCTTTGAGAGAGACTTAAGGAGAAAGCCCTTATCTACACCCTCTGATATGGTTCATGGTGGATGTCATGTGTGTGACTGTATGACAATTTTGGTTCAATACTTGATGAGCCCCTCTGAACATTATTGTGAGGTGACGATCTCTTGATAGTGAACACTTGTACATCTGATCATTATTGTAAGGTGATGATCTTACGATATTGATTGATCATACCATTATGATGGATATCATGGGATGTGATATCTATGGACATGTCATAATGGTTTATATCTCTGTGGTAACATCTATGGATATGCCATAATGGTGGATATCATGAGACGTGATATCCATGGTGCAGATTTAATCTACCCTTTTGATCAGTGCCATTTTCTTCAAAAGATTTATCTCGTGTGATTTTCCATATATTTGGCTTTATTAGTAGAGGATAAGGTCCCTTAACTTGAAGTATTTTCTTCTTATCAGCAATTATTGCAAGTGCAATAATTGCTGATAAGAAAAGGCAAATTCATCAAGATGGAGACTGCCTATGGCATGTTCACATCATTAGAAAACAGGTATGAGATAAACAACACAAGACGAGCTCTTGCTCTAAAGCAGCAACTCCATCATGTCAAAATGACAAAAGGCGAATTCATCACCTCATACTTCATGAGGATTACCAAATTAAAAGATCAACTCTCTACTATAGGTCACACAATATAAGAATAACATAAAAATGATATTTGTCAAAACATTGAATCTGTTAATTAAGTATTACCAATTCTATGCATAATTAATAATAACGTTTTCATTGTTAATTAATTATGCATAGAATCGTATACTACTAATACAGATTGGTGTATGTTTTACCAATTGAGTTATATTGTTAAGCTGATCGCTGTTTATATTTACTAATCGTATCCCATCTGGTTACGACCATATGTGGAACCATATTGGTTCTGCATAGGGTCGCAACCCTATGCGATCGACTAAGCATATATATCATGCCACATAGACATTGTGGTTTGTAACAAAAATAAGATATCCGCTGAATAACATATATATAGGCAATCACAATCATAGCACGATAACTTCAGCATATCGTGTGGAGATATTATTTGATCTGCAAGGAGTCAACAGTGCTTTGATAAAGATCAGACATTTTTGTTTTATTGTACCTGCCATATTCAAACTTGGAGAGTTTGAATTGCATCTGCAGTCATTGCATTTTATATATATACAGTGTAATCAGCATTAAAGGAAATTGTGATACATATATATTAATGTGATAATTGAACATTACATTGCAATCTGAAAAATTAATCAAGAGTGACAATGAAAATTTTAAAACATACCATATATAAGATCTGATCTAAATTTAATAGACATTACATATATATGAGACTCTAGCCTTCCAATTTACCTTAGGTCAGCTTTACAATTTAGGCAAATTAATTACAGTGCAAAACTTAAGGTTGGTGCCAAACTGAAATAGCCCCACAAGTTATACAAGCAAGATAGGACGTGACTAATCCAAACGTGCTAGGTGTGCTAGGTCAGCCCTAGAAGGGCTCTGACCTAGCTACATACATCAATAGGTTATAACAGTTGTTGGAACTCCAATCACTTCCCAAAGTCACTGGAGAGTGCATCATGTCCAGGAATAGCCCAATTCAAAATGTAATGTCCCCACTTTAGCAGTTGACCAAGTGTATGTGCGTTAGCCTATCTCTACATGGTCCCGAGGGCTAACGAAGGGTTTAAGGGGATCTTGGAGTGTTTTGGCCTAGTCATTTCCAGTTTGGGCCAAAACGGAGTTGATTTACTTAGATTCAGGCATACTTACTGTATATGGTGAAAATGGATAACAATAATAACGATATTGAAAGGCTAAATGAATTCAACCACAAAACCCTAGCCTAACAACAACAAAGATCCACCATAACATATGAAGCTTACCTAAGACAATGCAAATCAAACGAAATCACAAAGATTATACCATCACATGTCCAATAGGGTTTGGATCTCCATTCTTCCTATCTCCATTGATCTTGCTTGATGTATTTGCTCTCAGATTTTATGTGCACAAGAGCTCAACAAAGAACGAAATGTGGTTGCAAGTAGGATCGTAGTGTAGTCAAGTGCTTAAATTGATTCATTAGGGTTTGATAATGAAGGAAGCATCTCCTTATATAGAAGACGCAATAAGAAATGGAGGGATAAGATTGAGAGGTGTAAAAGGAGGTCGGCTATGATTAGAGGGTAGGTAAAAGAAATAATAAAATAATGAAAGAGGTAGGTAGTGTAGGAATTAAGAGATGAATGACATGTGTCATGGGTAGAAAAGGTTAATGAATTAATTAAATAAATAAAGATTTATTTAATTAATAGCAGAAGTGGGATCAATTAAATAAATAAGATATTTATTTAATTTAGGAAAAGGATAATTTAAATAAATAAATGTATTTATTTAAATGAGAAATAAGGCTAGAAGAGGATAAATGAATTAATTAAATAAATAAAGATTTATTTAATTAATAGAAGAATTAAGCTTAGATAATTAAATAAATAAAATATTTATTTAATTAGACTGGACAATTTTGGGTGTCTACATTTTGCCCCTCTTTAAGACAATGCGGTTTGTCGCGTTGTTTCAAAGAAGATAAGATGAACTGATACAGAGTTGCCCCAAGATGGGAATGATATGCCCCTCGAGAGATTGGATGAGAATATTTGAAAAGATTGCAGACAATCTCTCGATAAGAAAGAAAGGCTAGAATGGACTAACCGGATAAAGTGACAGTCACGGGATAAAGAAGACTGACTCGGGAAACGAGGGCGAGGGCTAGGGTAGTCTATAAGATAGACCACGGGGGAAAATACATCCTCATTGTCATCTACACATCCACGAGAGCAGAGTGCAGAGCGAAAATAGAGCAGCAGCAGTCAACAGCGATGGCCTTCGTTCATAGATTCAACCGCGTTCGCCGATTTCAGAGGCCAACTGAGGCAGGAGAGCCAGTAAGTACCACCAAACCTCCTCGTACTTCGACGCATTTATTATTGTCATTAATGCATGCTAGGTAGAGCAAGAAATGTGCTTAGAATAGGGTCCAAAAAATGTCCAAAAGCGTCCAGGCGCGTCTATGTTGGTGCCAGGTGCGTCCATGCTCGTGAGGCACGTCTGTGTTTGTGCCAGGCGAGTCTGTGTTTGAAACCACGTCTGTGCTAAATGCGGCCGCGTTTGTGATGTGCAGGCACGTCTGTGCCAAGAAGGCACGTCTATGTCGCCTAGGCGTGTCTGTGCAGAGCATAGGCACGTCTGTGTTTGTCAGGCGCGTCTGTGTTTTTCAGGCGCGTCTGTGCAGTCTTTAAGCGCGTTTATGTCAGGTAAGCGCGTTTGTGTCAAAAAATGTGAATTTTTGTCTTCTAGGTCAAATCGGCAGTTCTGTGATGAACATACACTGTCGATTGGATAAGCTGCTGAGAGGATACACTCAAGCAGGTCCTCTAGGGAAGACTAGAATAGATCAAGGCACTTTGTGATGAACAGTGAGTACCAAGATAGAGTACTTTGTGATGAATAGGGAGTACTAAAATATGAGCAGCACTTTGTGATGAACAGTGAGTGCAAATGTGAGTAACACTTTGTGATGAACAGGGAGTACCACTAGGATAGAAGCAACACTTTGTGATGAACAGTGAGTGTCACTAGGATAGATAGCCATATGCATGTAGATAAAGAGTAGCATTTTGTGATGAAATTGAATGCCACAATGACTGACATGATTGATTTGCTTGATTGCAGGAGTATTTGCCTATGCTGGAGTCACGGGAGAGATTCCCATCAACTTAGAGATTGCGACCTGAGCTGACAGCCGAGGAGCGAGCTGCTATCGAGGCTATGGGATTGAGACATGTTCTATATGTGCCTAAATTTCGGGCGAACATGCGACTGTTGACTACGCTGGCGGAGAGATGGCACTCCGAGACATGTACTTTTCATTTGCCGATGGGTGAGATGACAGTCACCTTGAGGATGTATACAGGATTCTGCAGATACCGATCGATGGGGAGCTGATCCCATACGATCGAGATGGAGATAGGGAGGCCTTGAGGCGAGTGTTCCGGGACCCAGGACTAGAGATGAGGGCTAGACATGTGGCTTGGGATACGATGACAGCTACAGGGCTAGCGCTGCCAGCAATGGTAGGAGGAGCGATTAGTGGGTTCCTGTGTCTGGATAGGGCGACACGAGGGTTGGCTATAGGCTGGGGAGGAGCATTGGAGACACTGGTGACACAGCACACCAGATATGCTTGGGGACCATGTGTGCTGGCACACCTCTACTATGAGCTGCATCAATTTGTATACCATGGATCAGTGGGATTAGGCTGCGGGGTGACATTGTTGCAGGTGTGGGCTTATGAGCATCTGCCAGTAACGAGGCCGATACACTTCAAAGGGAGAGGTCATGGACGCAGTTTTGTGCACTTATATGACATGATCACATCGCAGCCACGGATTGGAAGGTTAGAGCATTGGCGACGGGTGATAGATGATATTGACATGGTCATATGGAGACCATACCTGGGATGCGAGCAGTGGGAGGATGATGCAGTTGAGCTTCCCTACACCTTCTGGAGCAGGTATCTGATTGGGCAGACGCCCTATGTGCTGGAGAGGCAGCTAGTGGACAGGGTTGGCAGGCAGTTTGGCAGGATTCAGCGGATGCCACGGGGCTCAGGCATGTATGCATGGACTGTGAGAGATCAGGCGCAGTTTGGTCCCCTGTTATCATATGATCAGTCTGTTACATAGCTGGTAGAGATGATGCCCCTACCCTGGGACATGTGGCCAGAGATTGAGGATGCCGGCATGGATGCCGAGTTCACAGCATACTGGGTGGAGCATCCATTCCCACGCTTGACGGATCCGGGAGAGCCATTAGATGGAGATGGTGGTGGGGATGATGATGATGGTGGAGGTGATGGGGGCAGAGGCCGACGGAGGAGGGGAGCAGTTGGAAAGAGGAGGGTTACACCATGGAGGGAGGGTGGAGAGGAGAGGCAGGCTCGGGTGGTGAGGGGTCGCGGTGGATTGCCACTACAGGTGCCAGCAGCACAGGGTCCCAGACAGGTACAGGGACAGGGACAGATATAGGGATAGGTACCAGTATAGGCACCCATATAGGTACAGGCACAGGCATAGGGGCAGGCACCCATACAAGGGGAGCCACAGGCAGAGCCAGAGGGGGCTGATGCAGAGGAGGATGAGCTGATAGAGCTGAGGGAGATCTGCCAGGGACAGACAGATGAGATCCAGGAGTTGGAGAGGGAGAGGGATAGGCTCAGGAGGAGGCTCAAAGATACTGAGTGGGAGTGGGATCAGGCCATTCAGCGCTATACAGAGGCTAAGATAACACTGAGGGTTGGGAGACAGGCAGCAAAGGACACAGGGGCCGGATATGCCTATGTCTTGCGGGCAGGGGAGGAGATTGCCTATTGGCGGGATCTCTATTATGGTGCAGTGCCAGTGGATCAGCGGGCGAGGAGCTTCCATAGACCGTCGCGTACAGTGACAGCTACGGGAGGGAGCCGGAGGAGACAGGCATCGAGTGGTGGGATTATGGATCCTCCACCACCACCAGATAGAGGGGACAGGAGGGATGATCCTGGGGCGGGTCCTTCAGGGGCTCAGATTCTATCGAGGCCAGGCGGCTCTAAGAGAGGGAGTTCATCATAGCCATAGAGGGCTCCCTATGTATCAGTATTGTACCATTTTTGTATGATGATGTAGACACCTGCGGGTGCTTTGTAGCCATATGATTTTGACATCATTGTATCATGACACTTTATGATTATATATATGAGATGATTCATCTTTGCGGCAGCTATATGCATGTGTACCTATATGATGAGATGTTCTTATGTGATGTTTGTTTTATGTTATGGATGCAAATATGTATATGATGCAATGTAGTATTTTTGTTCTTTTATGTTTTATATGTTATGCAAATGCAAATGTGACTGTATGTAATGCAGATGAATATGATAATGCAATTGTAAATTGTGCTAACAGGTGTTGTGTGCAGGATGTGATGCAGTTGTGATATCTATATGTATGTATGAAATGCTTATATGTGGTAATGCAGGTGCAACTACATGAAATGCAAATGTTTTTGGTGTGTCATTATACTCAGTCATGTGATAGCAGGCTACAAGGACTCGAGAAGGACGATGGAAGTCAATCAAGAAAGAGGGATGAAAGACAGAAGATATGAAAGTGAAAGAGCTTCTTGTGCATTATCATCATTGAGCTTTATTATGGCAAGTAGGTTATGACAATCTAGGCATATGTTCGACCTAGAAAGTCATTGTACCTGTTTGCATGGAGATAAGACAGTCACAAACAAGGAATGCCCCAGTTCATACTAGACTCAGTGTCCTCATATCCTTGGACAAGTCATAGCATTACTAAGAGTCAATCCATAGACAGCAAATACAAATAGGTGACGATACCCCATCCTCGCCTTTCTAGTCAAAGACATCCTAGAGACAAAATCTCTAGTCAGAGACATCCTGGAAAAGCTAAAAGACATGTCACCAAAAAGATTAAATCAAAAGAAAATCAAGACTCGACACCAACATCCACTGTAGCCCTCAAGTTTAGTGTCTCTTGTCACTTGTATAAAGTCATATTTGATTGTGGTCACAATGTTTACTTTCACAGAAAGGATAGATAGCACGGAACCATATGTTGTCTGAGTCTGTTGAAAGATTTGATTTGTTTAAGCCCATTGTTGCTGCTGTGTCTTATCTGAAACTGACTGAATCCATGAAACTGATACTTTATTGTGAAGAAGACGGAACTTTATTGTGGATTGGCGATGCAGATGCTGCTTTATTGCGGATTGTGCGCGGATAGACTGAAGGAAGCTGGAAGAAACTGTACTCCTCAAAACATGTGATGTTCTCAGTTCCACACCCATCACTAGACGTAGGATTTGCCTTAGCCACAGATAGGATCTGATTTATTATGGATGGAAAGGGAGGTTTATTATGAATGGCTAACCAATCTTGGGTAGACCAATAACAAGCCATGATGGGAATGGGTAAGTTTATTATGAATGGATAGGATGTGAGTGTGTGCAAAGTGAAAGGATGAAAATGAATTCTGAAGGAAGGAGGAGCAATGTCTCTACACATGGCACTGGTGACCTAGTTTTCACCATGGTACTTGCCCAGGGCGCCATCGAAGTGGTTTTCACCGTTGGACAAAATTATTTCTCTTTACTTTTTTCGATTTTTCAATGTTTTTTGTGTCACAAGGCACCTATTTGTCAGGTTTTCACCAAGTAACGATTTTTTTGTTTTATAATTTTTTTGTATTTTTGAATTTTTTGATTTTTTTTGTATTTTTGAATTAGGATATTCCAAAGAGCTATGTGTAGAACCTGCAAAGGTGCATGCTTTTGATAGGATCCTCCAAAGGTTCACCTTCTGTAGTTGAAAGCTGATATGCACCAGATCCATATGCTGCTGTAATGATGTAAGGACCAAGCCAATTTGGTTCGAACTTGCCCTTCTTCTCTCTGTCTTGCTGATTTTTGGGGTTTTCTCTGAGAACCAAATCACCTACCTCAAATGTGCAAGGCTTGACCTTGTGATTGTAGCTGTGACTCATTCGTTGTTGGTAAGCCTTGAGATGATTAAAAGCAGTTTGTCTTCGTTCATCCAGTAGTTCCAACTCTTGTAAGCGAGAGACCCTATAGTCTTCATCACTGATGATGTTTTGCAAAGAGACCCGTAAAGAGGGTAACTCGACCTCAATAGGCAAGATGGCTTTAGCATCGTAGACAAGTGAATAGGGTGTAGCTCCTGTAGGTGTGCGGTAAGCCCAAAGTGCAGGATTAAGTTGGATATGCCAATTACGGCCAGCGTCGTCGACTGTCTTCTTTAGGATTTTAAGGATTGTTTTATTAGACGCCTCAGCTTGGCCATTACCTTGGGGGTAATATGGTGTAGAGAAACGATGGGAAATATGGAAGCGGTCACAGAGTTCACGAACATCCTGATTTTTGAAGGGACGCCCGTTATCAGTGATAATGGAAAGAGGAATACCGTATCGGCAAATGATATAGTTGAGGATAAATGTAGCAATTTGTTTTCCTGTGACTTGTGTGAGAGGCACGGCTTCAATCCATTTTGTAAAATACTCCATGGCAATGATAATGAATTTATGACCATTGGACGAAGGAGGGTGAATCTTGCCTATGAGATCGAGTCCCCACTGACAAAAGGGCCAGGGAGATGCAATTGGTTGAAGTTCCTGTGCTGGCGCATGTATGAGGTCTCCATGAATTTGACATTGGTTACATTTCTTGACAAACTGATATGAGTCTTTTTCCATATTGGGCCAGTAATATCCAGTCCTGATGAGTTTCTTGGCTAAGGTAGGACCACTAGCATGTGGACCACATATCCCTTCATGCACTTCACGTAACGTAATCTGAGCTTCGTCGCTTTCTAAACATCTAAGAAGAGTGCCATCTAGACCTCACGGGTATAAGATATCAGCTAAAATGACATATCGAGAGGATTGGCGAATGAAAGTGCGACGTTGGTTATTTGATAGATCAGGAGGTAGAGTATTGTCACTAAGGTATGTGAAAATGGAACCATATAACTGGGACTCGGGACCGACAACACATATCGTCTCAGTAGGAATGATTTCATATGAAGGAACCAAAAGGTTATCCACCAAGAACTCATAGCGGGTCTCGTTTGGAGGTAGATCAATCAGTGAAGCAATTGTAGCCATGGCATCTGCGGCTCGATTCTGCTCTCTTGGTATCTGCTCAAAATCTATCTTGGTGAAGTGTTGTTTCAGGTCATCCACCATTTGTTTATAAGGCATTAGTTTTTCATCTTTTGTTTGGTAATCATCAGTTGCTTGACGGATGACAAGTTGAGAGTCCCCAAAAACACGAAGTTCCTGGATCTTCCATTGAACTGCAATTCGTAATCCTGTTGTTAATGCCTCATATTCCGCTATATTGTTAGTACAAGGAAATGATAAGCGGTATGATTTTGGTATAGAATCCCCTTGAGGAGTTATAAAGAGGATGTCGGCCCCTGCCCCATGCTGTGTGTATGAGCCGTCGAAGTACAGTTGCCATGGCTTTGCATGTGACATTGTCAAAATAGAGTCATCTGGAAATTCTGAACTTAGAGGAACATCATCTATCATGGCAGCATCTGCTAATTGATCTGCGATGGCTTGTCCTTTTATTGCTTTTCTGTCCACATACTCGATGTCAACTTCACTCAGGATCATTACCCATTTGGCCAGTCGCCCAGTAAGTGTTGCTTTATTGAGAAGATATTTCAATGGATCAATCCTTGCAACTAACTTAGTCTTATGAGTGAGCATGTAATGTCGTAATTTCTACGAAGCAAAGACCACAGCGAGACATGCACGCTCAATTGGTGTGTAGTTTAGCTCATATCCTACCAATGTGCAACTAATATAGTATACTGCTTTTTCTTTGCCCTCAGCAATTTGTTGTGCTAAGAGTGCCCCAGTGTTGTTGAAGTAGCTGAGATGTATAGTAACAGAGGTTGATCTGGAACTGGTGGCATCAAAACTGGCGGATTTAGAAGATAATCTTTGAGTGTCTGGAAAGCTTGTTGACAGTTATCATCCCATTTGAATTTGATGTTTTTATGTAGCAGGTGCTGAAAAGGATTACACTTATCTGCAAGTTGTGCTATGAATCTTCGGATGGACTGGAGTCTGCCTTGTAAGGATCGAAGTTGACTGATATTTCTTGGTGGTTGCATCTCCAAGATGGCTTTGACTATTGCTAGATCAGCTTCGATTCCTCTTTTGGATACAATGAATCCTAGAAGCTTCCCGGAGGTTACTCCAAAGACACATTTCTTGGGGTTTAATCTTACTTTGTATTTTTCCAACCGATCAAAGATGACTGAAAGTATGTCCAAATGTGTATTTCTGTCTATTGATTTGCCCAAGAGGTCATCGACATAATCTTCCACGGTTACGTGCATGAGATCATGAAAGATAGTAGTCATGGCTCTTTGATATGTAGCACTTGCATTCTTTAGCCCGAAGGGCATGACGTTCCAGCAGAAAGTTCCCCAAGGACAAGTGAATGATGTTTTGTGTTGATCCTCGGGCGCGATCCTTATTTGATTATAACCAGAGAATCCATCCATTAATGATAACATTTCATGACCTGCTGTGAGATCAACAATCAAGTCAATATTTGGTAATGGGAAGTCATCCTTTGGACAAGCTTTGTTGATATCTCTGAAATTTGTACAAATTCTGATGCTGTGATCTGGTTTACTTACAGGCACTAAGTTAGAGATCCATTCAGGATAATCAATTGGGCGTATGAATACAACATCCAATAATTTCTCAAGTTCTGCTTTGACCAGTAATGCCACTTGTGGATGCATCTTTCTTAATTTCTGTTTCACTGGTTTTGCCCCCGGTTTAACTGTCAAATGATGCATTACCAAATCCGGGTCGAATCGAGGCATATCAGCGTATGACCAGGCAAAGTTGATTTGTCGTTCTTTGAAGAAACTTATGAATTTTGACCTTTTTGACTCTGTCAATGATTGAGCTAGGAATATGTTGTGTGGAACCTCTTCTGTACCAATGTTTGTTTTGATAGTCTCCTCTACCAACATGGATGACTTTTCCTCATATGATGCTGGGAGAATGTCGAGCCTTCCATCTTCGGGTGCCTCAAAGAGGTTTTCGCCCTCAGATACGTCCTTTCTTTTTACTTTTTTGGGGTTAGACAGCGCCACAGTGTGGTTTTCGCCATAAGACCCTTGATTTGTTCTTATTTTCACATTTTTGCGACTGGAAGGTCCGACACCCTCACCAAAATATGCCACCCTGTTGAGTTCTATAGTGTATCTTGCCTTATGGTCCCTAGGAGGAAGATCATCTCGTATGCCAAGATAGTCAATAAAAGCTTCATCATTTTGGAATGTGTCAAACTGTGCAGGTCCTTCATGATCCCAGTCAATGAGTTGGTGGTGGACAAGGGGAAGGCCGTTAATGTCTTCAAAGTTAGCGGGGCTAAGAGTGAAGATGCAGTTATGTTCCGGTATGTCAAGGTAATTATCGAGGTCATCGATGGCACTCTCCTCATCAGTCTTGATCGCGAACGAATCCAAATTATCATCACTAGTAGCGCATTCTGGGATAGGTGTTCTCATCCTATGTGATTTCAACCTAGAACCTTGAGACAAGGATTGTGTAGAATCCTCATGGGTTGTTTCTTGACCAACTTTGAACTTGTTATAAAATTCCTCTTCTTCTGTTGGTTCATCTGGCTCTCTGAATATCTCGGTGAGCTCGTAGTCACTGGAGGACTTATCTGAACCCCATTCCCATTCGTTGGAATCTGTGGAATAGCAATCCTCTTGTTGAATTTTGGCAGCTTTGATTTGTAAGGCTTCTTCTATCCTTTGGGTGTGGACCTTGGAAGTTAAGAAACCAAGTCCTTTCGAGCATTCCTTTTTGAAAGTCAATTTAGGTTGTAAAGGTTCAATGATGCCTTCCTTTCGTAACCCAAGAGGGCTTTTTCCATCATACCCGAATTTTTGTAGAATTTTGAAGTCTTTGCCATATTTCTCACATGGTAGACTAATGTGATCTTGTGTGTCATCTTCAATGTCTTTGTAAAGCATTTTGTATAAATCTTCCTCTTCTAGTTCACCCCATCTTTGAAAGGTAGTAGGGTCCCATTTGAGTATCATGATGGATACTTGCTTGTTAGGATGTGGTCTTCCATATTCTTTTGGGGAACTCATGACTTGTCGTAAGTACATGGTCTGATTTAAAGTGTATTCCCCCAAGCCCTTGTCTTGAAACTTGCCTTTAAGCTCACCTTGTTTTGATGTGGAAGGTTTTAATGACTTAGGATCAATGTATGTCGAGGAAGGAACAGCTTCACGATTACTGGGAATAATGGTCTCAGTCTTTGATCTTAGGTTATTGCAGTATATGAACGGATTAGGATCGCCGTTAACTGTTACTTCCACTCCATTATGAGGAAACTTAATGCATTGGTGATATGTGGATGGGACTGCCCTCATTTCATGAATCCAAGGACGTCCTAGTAATATGTTATAAGTGAGATCCAGATCCAAGACTTGACAAACCACATCCTTTGTAACTGGCCCAACTCTGAGAGGTAGGGTGACTGTGCCTTTGGATGAACGCTCTTCGTCATCATATGTCTTGATGGTGATTTGATTTGTAGAATTCACAGCTTTATCAGAATATCGCAATTGTTTAATAGTGCTCAATGTACAAATGTTTAGATCTGCTCCTCCATCTATCAGGACTCTTTTTATTCGATTTTTGTGTATGAAGGCTTCAACGTGTAGCGGTGCATTATGTGGCTGACTTACGGAGGCGTCATCGGCTTCTGTGAATGTAAGGGAGTGTGGAATGGAAAGGTATCCCACCATGGCTTGAAACTGGTCCACGTTCAGATCAGTAGGAACGACGGTGTCTCTCAAGATTTTGTCAAGAATGGCTTTATGAGCGGGAGATATGCGTAATAGCTCAAGGATGGAGATGAGCGCGGGTGTCTTCCCTAACTGTTCTACAAGATCATTCTCAGGTTTGGTTGATGAAGAAGCGGTGTTCTTGGCTAGAGCACCTTGTAAAGTGATTTTACCTCGACGGGTTGTAACATGACATTCAGAGGTAGGTTCGGAAGAAGATCCAACACCTTTTAGGACAATCCAGGGTCTCTGGGTAGAATTCTCAGGGTTTTTGTCCTTGATGATAATAGTAGAGACATAATTGTTCATTGAAATGTGATTGATAGTTGAATCATAGTTGTAGGATGCTCTGGTATAGTTGGTTTGGTCATCTGTGGCTTTAGCTTTTCCCTTGTCATGTTTTGGGAATGGTTCCTTAAACATCTCATGTTCTTGATTAGATGAGTGTCCTTCAATTTCAATATCACCTCTATCAATGAGATCTTGTATGATGTTCTTTAGTCGATGACAATTTCCTGTCTTATGACCCTTGCTCTTATGAAATTCACAATACTCATGATCATTCCACCAATTTGGCTTAACCTTTGGTTCATATGGAGGAAAATATGGAACTGTGATTACCTTGTTTGCCACTAGCTTCTTAAAAACTGACTCAAGTGGTTCTCCCAAGGGAGTGTATTTCCTTCGTGATCTGGAAGTTATTTGAGTATTCACTTGATTGTTTGTAGAACTTGATCCTGAAAAAATGAATTTGGGTCGCACTGTGTTGGCATCAACAACACCATCATTGACTATATTCTTGTTTTTGTTCCAAAATCTCGGCTTGTCTTTTCCCTTAAAGTCATCTTTGTTTTCCTTGAATATCTTAATGACTCCTTGTTCAATTAGGACCTTCTCTGTTGCTAAGCCTTTTTCAATGACGTCCTTGAAGGTGGACAAGCAAGTTTTCCTTAAGTCATAACCAATCTCTTTGTTAACATTCTGGGTGAACATTTCTACCATTTGTTTTTGTGGAATTTCACAAGAGCATCTGCTGGCTAGATTTCTCCATCTTTGTAAAAATGATGCAAAAGACTCTCCATCTTTTTGCTTAGTATTGCACAAAGTAGTGACTGATATATCTGTCTCTATGTTGTAGGAGAAATGTTGAATAAATGCCTCTGCTAAGACACCCCATGACTTAATTCCAGGTGGAAGTTGGGAGAACCATTCCATAGCTTGATCACCTAGGCTTTGTGGGAATAATCTCATCAAATATGTCTCTTCTGCTGCTACCTCAATGCAGGCTATGAAAAACTGTCTTATGTGTGCCTTAGGATCCCCTTTTCCTCTATACTTATCAAATTTAGGCGTCACAAAGTGTGTAGAAAAAGGAGGCATTGGAATGCTCTTGTCAAATGGATAAGGACATATGTCTCTCATTGTGTATGTTGGCTTCGGTGTATTTATGTCCTCCATTTTCTTTTGTAAGTCCCTGATTTGTTGCTCCAAATTGTTCTTAGGTAGAGATCGGCTTCTTGGACCATACCCCATGCTTGAGGCACCAATTGGAGGAGAAGCATGTTGCATATATGGATGATATTGATCATACACATGTTCATATGGAGGAGGTCTATAATGATGCTGCATATATGGACCACTTGGTATAGATTCATGTTGAGGAGTACCATATCTATTTTGTCCATGTATACCATATTCTACAGGCATGTCATGTTCTAATGTGTTGCCCCCAAATTTGACACGGGGTTTCCTTGTGTCCAAATTTTGAGCATGCCTTTGAATATCCAATTGCTTTGGTGGTTGATCCTTAGCATTGGTATGTGATTGAACATATCTATCTGCATAAGACTTCCATAATGGTCTGCGAAGGTGAGTATCATATGCTTGACCATGTGTGTATGAGACCTCTAGTTTTTGAAATAAAGATGATGGTGATTCAGGTACCATATGTGGTCCTCTATTGCCTCCACTATTAGGCCTTCTTTGATCCATGTTGGAGTGAGTTTGTTGCAAAGGCCGATTTTCCATTATTTGAGACATGTCAAAATCATGAGGTATCTTGGCTCCACTTTGCGCCATCATTTGTAAGAAGTATTGTCTATCCCTCCTCATTATTGAAAGGCTAAATGAATTCAACCACAAAACCCTAGCCTAACAACAACAAAGATCCACCATAACATATGAAGATTACCTAAGACAATGCAAATCAAACGAAATCACAAAGATTATACCATCACAAGTCCAATAGGGTTTGGATCTCCATTCTTCCTATCTCCATTGATCTTGCTTGATATATTTGCTCTTAGATTTTATGTGCACAAGAGCTCAACAAAGAACGGAATGTGGTTGCAAGTAGGATCGTAGTGTAGTCAAGTGCATAAATTGATTCATTAGGGTTTGATAATGAAGGAAGCATCTCCTTATATAGAAGACGCAATAAGAAATGGAGGGATAAGATTGAGAGGTGTAAAAGGAGGTCGGCTATGATTAGAGGGTAGGTAAAAGAAATAATAAAATAATGAAAGAGGTAGGTAGTGTAGAAATTAAGAGATGAATGACATGTGTCATGGGTAGAAAAGGTTAATGAATTAATTAAATAAATAAAGATTTATTTAATTAATAGCAGAAGTGGGATCAATTAAATAAATAAGATATTTATTTAATTTAGGAAAAGGATAATTTAAATAAATAAATGTATTTATTTAAATGAGAAATAAAGTTAGAAGAGGATAAATGAATTAATTAAATAAATAAAGATTTATTTAATTAATAGAAGAATTAAGCTTAGATAATTAAATAAATAAAATATTTATTTAATTAGACTGGACAATTTTGGGTGTCTACACTTACTATTTTTAGTAAGTCAGCAAGACACAACGGAGGCTAGTTTTGGTGATTGGATTCGATACTCCTTGGCGAGAGTTTTTCGACAAGCTATCACTCGCGCTATTTGGAGTCCGATTGCTAATATATTTTAATGCCTGAAGTGTTATTAAAGTAACATTTAATTTAATTGTAAAATATTAAAGTGTTACTTTAATTTTTATTTTATGGGGATGTGTGCAAATCAAAGGGGCACCCAAGGGAGAGATAAGTGAATATTTTAATATGTTTTATATTGCACATCTTTTATCCCACATTGCTCAAGTGAGTTGGGTCGACCCTTGGAGAAAGAATAAAAGGAAGCTTTTGTGGCTTCATTCAGCATGTTGAATTTGAGAAGAAATTGATGTGTGAGTTGCAGATCCTTTCTTGGCATTAGAGGACGTCTATCCTCTCGTGTGACATTCTAGACGTCATTCCCTTGGGGTTTGGCCTTTGGAATCCATTGCTTTCAGCTTCATTAACAGGCAGATTGGGTGCATTCTGGGTGCATTTCCAGCTACAAGCAGCAACACTATTTGGGTGTATTTTTAGCTACAGGCTGCAACACTATTCACGCAGGCACTATTCACGTGGGCACTATTCATGTGGTACTATTCACGCTGGCACTATTCATGTGGCACTATTCACGTGACACTATTCACGCGGCACTATTCACATGACACTATTCACGCGACACTATTCATGTCATTGTAGCAGCAAGATTGGAAAACATTTGATGGAGCATTATTGCTGGAGTATTTAGTGAGTTGAAAAATCTGCTATGTATTTGATTAATTCTGAAAATAATATCATATCAGCAGTAGTTCAATTTCCAGTTGCATATTATTGTAGTTTCATTCTTGTTCATATTCTATGATTTCAATTCCATGTAAAACAAACCAACATTTCATTTTCGGAGCCATAAGGGAATTTAAAACATTAAACGGAGAAATAAGGAGTTGGATGCAAACTGTTTGATAAAATTCCTAGCAGCAGTTGGTATGGTTTTTGGGCATTCCGGGGTGTCCATTACAGTGGTATCAGAGCTTGTTTTTCCTGCCATCCTGTGAGGGTTTCATGTATCCAGCACATCAGTATTACTTGAGGAGAAACAGGTCAAACACAAACCTACAGAATTCACCAGAGATTGAAGAAGAGGGTGACCTTTTTTCAGCACTAGCCATGGGTGACAGAGATGGGGAAAGGGGAGAACCTAGCACTAGGGAGATGCTCAGTGATCTTGCTAGGGGTCAGAGGGAGCTCCAGGCTACGTTGCAGCAGATGGCTATAGCATTTACACAACATTTGACGAGAGAAGATCAAGGTAATAATACCAATCAGGGTAATAATGCTAATCAGGGAGGTGGACAAGGTAATGGAGGTAATGGAGACGCATCGGTTAACAGGGGAACCAGGACATATGCTAGAGAAGGTTCTTCTACTACGAGACCACTCATGCCACAGTTTCCTTTGAGATAGAATGACCAAAATAATGTCGGTCCTACACAACAAGAGATTCAAAATATGATTATGGATGATTGGAGGGACTCTAGCCCTGAGCTACAGGCTGAGATGACATTCAGGGAATATATGGATGTTAGACTCAAGAATATGCCCATGAGAGGAAATCGACAACAAAATTATGAGATGAGGAAGAAGTTGGGAAAGTTGTCTATTCCCTACTATGATGGTACAGGGAAGGCTTCAGCACGAACATGGGTCCAGAAATTAGATACTTATTTTCAGCTTAATCCCATGCTTGAGGAGGATGCGATTAAGTATGCTGCATTGCACTTGGATGGGAGTGCACACGAGTGGTGGCACCATGGTATGGTCACATTGGGCCATAATCAGATAGACACATATGCAGAGTTCACTGAGAGGTTGATTGATAGGTTTGATACGAAGGATCCAAAACTCCATTTCAAGGAGTTAGCTCAGTTGAGACACTGGGGTCCTATCGATAGTTACATCTCAGATTTCCAGAGACTATCAGTGTTGGTTACAGACATTTCGGAGAGGAGGTTGATTGTACTATTTGTGGATGGATTGTCAGAGCCTCTTCGTGGTTGGGTGAAGGGACATGATCCCCTCACATTGCGGGATGCCATTCGGAAGGCAAGAGATCTTGCACCTTCTGCTTCTAGGAGTAAGTTCACTCCTAAGGACCCACACTTCAAGAAGGATAAGGATAATAAACCTCTACATAGGGATTCTCAACCTCAGAAAAAGGAATCAAAGAGGTTAGACAATGAGACACTGAACGAGTTGAGGTGGAAAAAACTATGTTTTTAGTGTAGGGAACCGTGGGATTTATCTCACAAGTGTCCTCTGAAGGCTAAGGCCAACTAGATGGAGTACTTCTCTGCTGAGGAGTCACAGTCAAAGGATGAGGAGCAGCAGTCAGAGTCTGATGGTGAGAGCAGTGCCACTGAGGAGGGTTCAGGGAATGAGAAGTCCCTAGCTAGATTGACAGGTGCTCAAAAGGCAATTACTTTTAAGGTGCGTGGTACCATACAAAGACAGAAGGTGGTTGCTTTGCTGGACACTGGGGCCACACATAATTTCATAGATTCACAGTTAGTGGCTAGGAGAGGGTGGCAAACTGAAGAACATTCAGGATTCCGAGTCATGGTAGCTAGTGGTCACAAGTTACTATGCACACAGAAGATTACAAATCTTCGCATCAGATTGGGAGATGGTTATGAGCTACAGGATGAGTTCTATGTTGTGGACATGGGTGATTATGACGTTATCTTAGGGATGACTTGGATGGCATCGTTGAGAGAGTTTACTCTCAACATGGAGAGAGTAGAGATGAGGTTCCAGCATGAGGGCAGGACTGTGGTACTCAGAGGATTATCAGATGGCAGTTGTAGGGTAGTTTCTTTGAGAAGGATGGAGAGGTTGTTCAGACATGATGATGTTGAGTGGGCAGCGGAGTGCTTGATTATGCCAGCATCACCAGAGCCACAGGTTAAGAGTCATCCGCTTGATATGTAGGACATCCTTGATAGACATGCCAAGGTATTTGGTAGTATTCCACATGGCGTTCCTCTAGATAGGGGGATAGAGCACGTCATTGAGTTAGAAGAGGGGGCTAAGCCCATTATGATCACGCCCTATCGTCATCCAAAAAAACACAAGGATGAGATAGAGAAAGCCATCAAGGAGTTGTTGGAGATGGGACACATTAGGCCAAGCAAAAGCCCTTTTTCTTCAGCAGTTGTTTTGGTTAAGAAGAAGGATGGAACAATGCGCATGTGCATTGACTACAGGGCCTTGAACAAGAGAACCATTAAGAACAGGTACCCCATTCCGAGGATAGGTGAGCTGATAGATGAGCTACATGGGGCATGCTTCTTCACAAAGATAGATTTGAGATCAGGGTATCATCAGATCAGTATGAGGGCAAAGGACATTGAGAAGACAGCTTTTCGATGCCACTATGGTCATTTCGAGTTTCTGATTATGCCATTTGGGCTAACCAATGCTCCTGCTACTTTTCAGAGTTGCATGAACCAGGTGTTCAAGGGGCATTTGAGGAGATTCGTTTTGATTTTCTTTGATGATATTTTGGTCTTTAGCAGGACATGGGAGGAGCATTTGCAGCATCTTGAGGAGGTGCTATCTATCTTGGAGAGAGAGTCACTGTATGCCAAGGAGTCTAAGTGTGAGTTCGGGATGACAGAGCTTTTGTACCTTGGTCATATTATTAGTGCAAAGGGAGTTTGGATGGATCCTGAAAAGATTAGAACTATTGTTGATTGGCCCATGCCTACGAACCTTACTCAGCTTAAGGGGTTCTCTGGCTTATGTGGTTTTTATAGGAGGTTTGTTAAGGGGTTTTCTCAGACAGTTGCTCCTTTGACAGATCTTACTAAGAAGGGGGCCTTCATGTGGACAGGGGCAACACAGAGGTGTTTTGAGCATTTCAAGAAGGTGATGTCTTCATGTCTGGTCCTAGCTCTACCAGACTTCACGAAGCCTTTTGAGCTTCATTGTGATGCATCAGGTGATGGGATTGGAGTAGTATTGATGCAGGAGAAGCACCCCATTGCTTTTGAGAGTAGGAAGCTCCGAGGTGTGGAGAGGAGCTATTCTATTTATGATCGTGAGATGTTGGCCATCATGCATGCCTTGGCCAAATTCCAATCCTACTTGGTTGGAGAGAAGTTTGTGATCAAGACGGATCACAATAGCATAAAGTATTTCATGAGCCAGCGAGACTTGAATGACAGACAGCAAAAGTGGGTCACTAAATTGCAGGCTTATGACTTTGACATTGAGTTTGTCAAAGGGAAGAAGAATGTAGTAGCTGATGCCTTATCCAGAAGACCTCACATTTGTGCTCTTGCAGAGATTACAGGAGATTGGAGGGATAAGATTATAGCAGAGTATGTCGGAGATACTTGGGCTTCTGGTTTGATTTCAGGTACTATACAGGATGATCGCTATGAGGTGATAGATGGATTGATCAGATTTCAGGACAGGGTTTATTTGATTCCGTCATCACAGTTGAGAGAGGCGATACTGAGGGTATTTCATGATGCGCCTACAGCTGGGCATCCAGGGGTCTTCAAGACCTACAGGCAGATCTGAGAGCGGTTTTCATGGAGAGGGTTCAAGGATGATGTTCAGAGGTATGTCAGGGAGTGTGCAGTTTGTCAGCAGAATAAGGGAGAGCACACATTTCCTGCAGGTTTACTACAGCCCTTGCCCATTCCTAACAAGAAATGGGAAAGCCTTTCTATGGACTTCATCATTGGTTTACCACGGGTGCAGGGAAGAGATTGCATTTATGTGGTGGTAGATAGATTGACGAAGTTTGCTCGCTTCTTTGCTATTCCTTCTTCTTACACAGCAGCTCAGGTGGCAGATTTGTTCTTCAGAGAGATTTTTAGGTTGCATGGGCTACCGAGATTTATTGTTAGTGACAGGGATAGCAAGTTCATGAGCGCCTTTTGGCAGGAGTTGTTCAGGTTTTGCGGTACAGATCTTACACCTAGTACGAGCTACCATCCTCAGACAGATGGGCAGACAGAGATAGTAAATAAATGGGTGGAAGGCTATTTACGGAACTATGTGACTGCACAACAGAGAGCTTGGGTCAGGTGGTTACACATGGGGGAGTATTGTTACAATACCACATATCACATGACCATCAGGATGACTCCATTTATGGCATTGTATGGGTATGAAGCACCAAGCTTCATGGATTTGGCTTTGGGGGACAGCAGAGTGCCCAAAGCCAAGGATCTATTGCAGGATAGTCAGGATATCTTAAGAGCACTCAAGGAGAATATACAGCAGGCTCAAAATCAGCAGAAGTTGTATGCTGACCAACATAGGGTAGAGCGCAGTTTCGAGGTGGGGGACATGGTGTATTTGAGGCTACAACCATATAGGCAGTCATCGCTTAAGAGGAGCGGAGCAAAGAAGCTGAAGCCTAGATTTTATGGTCCCTACAAGGTGATTCGCAGAGTGGGCGAAGTCGCCTATGAGCTTGAGCTTCCAGAGGGCAGTCGGGTACACAATGTATTTCATGTGTCTAGGCTTAAGAAAGCTATTGGTCAGAGTGTAGTACCTTCTGCAGATTTACCCCCTTTGGATGAGGAGGGGAAACTCGTGTTAGTACCTGAGGCTATTCTGGACACCAGAGAGAGGAAACTTAGAAACAGGATAGTGAAGGAGTATTTGGTCAGATGGAGAAACCTGTCGGAGGAAGATGCTACATGGGAGAATGAGCAAGTGATACAGTAGGCTGGACTGAGATTGCTTGAGGACAAGCAATTTCAGGGGGGGCGGATTGTAATGTCCCCACTTTAGTAGTTGACCAAGTGTATGTGCGTTAGCCTATCTCTACATGGTCTCGAGGGCTAACGAAGGGTTTAAGGGGATCTTGGAGTGTTTTGACCTAGTCATTTCCAGTTTGGGCCAAAATGGAGTTGATTTACTTAGATTCAAGCATACTTACTATTTTTAGTAAGTCAGGAAGACACAATAGAGGCTAGTTTTGGTGATTGGATTCGATACTCCTTGGCGAGAGCTTTCCGACGAGCTATCACTCACGCTATTCGGAGTCCGATTGCTAATATATTTTAATGCTTGAAGTGTTATTAAAGTAATATTTAATTTAATTGTAAAATATTGAAGTGTTACTTTAATTTTTATTTTATGGGGATGTGTGCAAATCAAAGGGGCACCCAAGGGAGACATAAGTGAATATTTTAATATGTTTTATATTGCACATCTTTTATCCCACATTGCTCAAGTGAGTTGGGTCGACCCTTGGAGAAAGAATAAAAGGAAGCTTTTGTGGCTTCATTCAGCATGTTGAATTTGAAAAGAAATTGATGTGTGAGTTGCAGATCCTTTCTTGGCATTAGAGGATGTCTATCCTCTCGTGTGACATTCTAGACGTCATTCCCTTGGGGTTTGGCCTTTGGAATCCATTGCTTTTAGCTTCATTAACAGGCAGATTGGGTGCATTCTGGGTGCATTTCCAGCTACAGGCAACAACACTATTTGGGTGTATTTTCAGCTATAGGCCGCAACACTATTCACATGGGCACTATTCACGTGGTACTATTCACATGGGCACTATTCATGTGGTACTATTCACGCTGGCACTGTTCATGCAGCACTATTCACGTGGCACTATTCACGTGACACTATTCATGCAGCACTATTCATGTCATTGTAGCAGCAAGATTAGAAAACATTTGATGGAGCATTATTGCTGGAGTATTTAGTGAGTTAAAAAATCTGCTATGTATTTGATTAATTCTGAAAATAATATCATATCAGCAGTAGTTCAATTTCCAGTTGCATATTATTGTAGTTTCATTCTTGTTCATATTCTGTGATTTCAATTCAATGTAAAACAAACCAACATTTCATTTCCGGAGCCATAAGGGAATTTAAAACATTAAACGGAGAAATAAGGAGTTGGATGCAAATTGTTTGATAAAATTCCTAGCAGCAGTTGGTATGGTTTTTGGGCATTCCGGGGTGTCCATTACACAAAACCAGAGTAAATAAAATCCTTTGCGCACAAGAAAAAGTAATTTGTGAATTATGCTTGGCAACAACTTTTCCAATTATAAACTTCTCTTTTCAACACTATCATATTAGTCCACTGTCCACCATCCACATCGCATAATCAAATTCTGCAGTGGCTCCAACTTACTGACAACAGTCACACTAAAAATTTAGTTTTAATGCCTCTACTGCTCTTGATCCAAATGCATATAAAATCTTCAACAGTCAAAATATCTCTAGACAAGAATTTGGACGACATAATCCGATTAGACCTATGTAATTCAAAGGTTGCTTTGCAGCTTTACGACCAACTGTCAATGGAAGGATACCCAAATACCCTTTAAATCCTCTGTTTTGTATGCTATTTTTACTTCCTGATACATGTACTGTATGAACAACTATCATTTGCCCGTCATATTAGATACTACACAAACCAAGAATGGTTCAATATCTCTGGCATCAAAAGTAACACCCGCAAAATGTTATCTGCACCAACCCCCTTGTAATGCTGTCTTAAATTCATGGCCAATTACTTTACTTGCCCACTATGTATAAAATTTAATGGCAGGTGAACTCTCCCACATTAGAGTTTGTAACATGAGCAATATTTTTATTTCAAGTATCCTAATCAATTGCTTGCATCATTTTTTCTTTTTATTCCCTTTCATTGCTAGAGTTTTGCCCTAGCTAATAGAACTATGCGTAAAGTTGTCTCAACTGATCGTGGAAATGTTTGAACCATTTTAGGCAGTGCTACTATTAATTCCTGCAGATTTAATTTACTATTTTGATCAGTGCCATTTTCTTCAATAGATTTATCTTGTGTGATTTTCCATATATTTGGCTTTATTAGTAGAGGATAAGGTCCCTTAACTTGAGGTATTTTCTTCTTATCAGCAGTTATTGCAGGTGCAAAATCAGAGATGTCTGCCATGTAAAATTTACTAATTCTGTTAAGTTGGTCTTAGCCTTGAATTTGTAAAGACTATGAGTAAACTATGGAAAAGGGACTCTTATTAGAGTACTTTCTTCTGCCACATTTGCCCCTGAACAATCGTCTACTTCCTCTACAATTATCTGCAACTCAAGAAAATGATGTAATTTTTTTTCCAACAAATAATTATGCACAAACCCAAAGAATACCTTATTTATATTACCCTTCATCAAAGTCGCATGATGAAGTGGAAGGTACAAAATGGCCATGTCGCTCATCATGCAAGAAGTCTTGGAACCACATCAGTTGCAATGGCTACAGAGGACCTTGACTGGGAAATACAGTGGAATGGCCATACGATGTAGGGGCATGTGGCAGATGAGAAAGATGATAATAAGATGCAACAAAGGGCAGTAATAAAGAGTAGTTGGCGTGCCCCACCTGAGCTTAGGGCTTTATAAGTACGAATCTTAGCTCTAAATAAAATAAACACCTGAAGGTTTAGGGCTGACCTAGGGTTTAAGGGCAAACAATAAAGATTATCACTAAATAATTATGGGCTGATTCCTTTTATGAAATATGCAATGAAATTAAATGCACACCCTATGCTTGGCCAACCTCCTTTCTTGAATAGTCGCCTTCCATAAAGAATTATAAATAAATCAAGTCAGAACATTATTTCTCTTTGTAGGCCGACCTGCAGATGTTTGGCACCTTTGTTTGGTTGTTTTTAGAAAATGAAAATGAAATAGTAAAATACAAATGTGTTTAATGAAGTTGGGCCAACCAATTTGGAGAGGTGCACCTCTTGGATGAAGAGGTGTTTTTGCAAAGTATAAATAGAGGTTATTTTGGGGAAAAACAGGCAGAAAGTTGGGGAATATATTTCCTATTTAAGCAGACTTAGAGCAGAAAGAGAGCAGATTATATTTCAGATTCTTGTGCATAAATTAAAGAATCAATTGCAGATCTGATAGTTACATTGATCAAGAGTGACTGGAACAGGTCCTAGTGCATACAAAGAGCATATTAATAGCAGCAATCAGGCCATAAGATCATATCAGAGTTTGCTTTTTATTACAGGCAGTGGGCAAAATATAAGGTGATCCAGAAAGGGGACATTACAAGTGGTATCAGAGCATGATCCTGCCAACCTGCAGGGTAAAGCTAAAGCAATGCATTCTAGTTAACAAATAAAGCCATGTAGTCATAAATGTGTTGTTAATGATATGGACAGTGATATACTAGAAAAGAATATGACTGTCTCTGTGGTAGAAGGAAAACAATGGAAATATAAGAACACAGTGCCAAGGAACAACCATGATAAAAGTTTAATAGATAACAGTCTATTTAAAGCCATGGGTAATGGTTAAACAACAAAGTGAGGTTATAAAATTGCTGCTTCATCAGAGGGCAGTCCTTTGTCCTGTGCACAAAGACAGTAGGTTATCATAGATGTCATAACAGTGCTAGCATAAAAACAAAAAGAAGATTTGTCTATTCTAAAACAATCATTAAGAAAAATTAAGATATAGGAATACAAAGTGACAGTAACAATCCCTGTGCAAAGAATCATAGATTACATGATTAATTGCCTTAATGACATAAAAGAGAAAGAAATTTGAACAAAAGGAAAGCCAACTCACAGTCCTAAATGACAGTCTTTATGATGAAGCAACTAAGAAGGTATTGATAGATTTCTTTAGAAGTGACAATAGAAAGATATGAGGGACAATCTCTGAAATGGGTGACGAAAGAAGCAGTGTAAGACATAAAGCATGAATGTGGCAACCGATAGATGACTATGGACTGTAGATTGACTGAGGAGTAGAGAAATGACCAATACAGAAACTATCATAAGGCACATGAAAGACAGGTCAGCATCATGCCTAAAGAACAGTCTCCAAAAGCCTGAGGCACAATGCAACATGATAGTGAAACAAAGAAGGTAGATTGCAGCATGAATTGAAGTAGATAGTCATGGGCAATACAACAATAGTCATATGATTAGTGGACAACAAACTCAAAGTCAAACCCTTGACAAACATGAAGGGTAGAACAAGGTTTACAATAGAGAAGAGTGAAAAAGTGATAGAGAAAGTTCACAAGTCATATAACCTCTAACAATCACAAATATTGTCAAATGTAGCATGAAAGAAGGATATCAATAGTCATCATGAGGCCTTAAGACGATAAATAAAGCTTTAATAAAAATGATATTTGCCAAATGACCAAATGCTTGAACCAAAAAAAATCAAATATAAGTGTTATGACATTTTTTCAAGAGATTTCATGCAGCAATATAAGCATGACTAGAAGACCAATCAAGCAGATCGATCAAGGCCTTAATCCAATATAAGCAGATCAAATTGGGATATCAAGCAGCTATATATTGCATCATTGATTCGTTAGGGAGATACTTTTTACTGACTCCCCTGAACTAAGTACACCACCCCAAGGGATGGATTTAATCCTAGTTGGATTTTCCTACCTCTTGTGGGCCAAATGATGAATTGATTACCCCAAGAGATGGATCTAGTCCTGGTTGAACGTTCTTGCCTCTTGTGGGCCAAATGATGAATTGATTACCCCTAGAGATGGATCTGGTCTTGGTTGGACGTTCCTGCCTCTTGTGGGCCAAATGATGAGTTGATTACCCCAAGGGATGGATCTAGTCTTGGTTGGACGTTCCTTCCTCTTGTGGGCTATGTGATGAATTGATTACCCCAAGGGATGGATCTAGCCTTGGTTGGGCGTTCTTGCCTCTTGTGGGCTAAGTGATGAATTGATTACCCCAAAGGATGGATCTGGTCCTAGTTGGACATTCTTGCCTTTTGTGGGCCAAATGATGAATTGATTACCCCAAGAGATGGATCTGGTCCTGGTTGGACATTCCTACCTCTTGTGGGCCAAATGATGAATTGATTACCCCAAGGGATGGATCTATTCCAAGTTGGATGTTCTTGCCTCTTGTGGGCTATGTGACGATTTGATTACCCCAAGGAATGGATCTAGTCTTGGTTGGACGTTCCTGCCTCTTTTGGGCTAAGTGATCAATTGATTACCCCAAAGGATGGATCTTGTCCTAGTTGGACGTTCCTATTGTGGACTAAGTGATGAATTGATTACCCCAAAGGATGGATCTAGTCCTAGTTGGACGTTCTTGCCGCTTGTGGGATGTGATGCAAATGGCCATGACTTAGATATTGCGTTCTCTTGGGCTTAGTTGGGTTGGGCAATTTACTAACGTCCTTTCGAGTCTCCTACCAAACTAAGCAATGACTAGTTATAGGATAATTAGGTAGTCATAATGTTTATCATAATTTGCTTATTCACTAAATGCTCATTGTTTCTTATGGTAGATTGAGTTTACTTAGCATGTTATTGTTGAATTGTTGTTTCCTTGCATAAACAAGTTGATTCCAAAATGTGTATAATGAATTGATTACCCCAAGAGATGGATCTAGTCCTGGTTGAACGTTCTTGCCTCTTGTGGGCCAAATGATGAATTGATTACCCCTAGAGATGGATCTGGTCTTGGTTGGACGTTCCTGCCTCTTGTGGGCCAAATGATGAGTTGATTACCCCAAGGGATGGATCTAGTCCTGGTTGGATGTTCCTTCCTCTTGTGGGCTATGTGATGAATTGATTACCCCAAGGGATGGATCTAGCCTTGGTTGGACGTTCTTGCCTCTTGTGGGCTAAGTGATGAATTGATTACCCCAAAGGATGGATCTGGTCCTAGTTGGACATTCTTGCCTCTTGTGGGCCAAATGATGAATTGATTACCCCAAGAGATGGATCTGGTCCTGGTTGGAAATTCCTGCCTCTTGTGGGCCAAATGATGAATTGATTACTGGATTTGGTCCTAGTTGGATGTTCTTGCCTCTTGTGGGCTATGTGACGACTTGATTACCCCAAGGGATGGATCTAGTCTTGGTTGGACGTTCCTGCCTCTTTTGGGTTAAGTGATCAATTGATTACCCCAAAGGATGGATCTTGTCCTAGTTGGACGTTCCTATTGTGGACTAAGTGATGAATTAATTACCCCAAAGGATGGATCTAGTCCTAGTTGTACATTCTTGCCGCTTGTGGGATGTGATGCAAATGGCCATGACTTAGATATTGCGTGCTCTCGGGCTTAGTTGGGTTGGGCAATTTACTAACGTCCTTTCGAGTCTCCTACCAAACTAAGCAATGACTGGTTATAGGATAATTAGGTAGTCATAATGTTTATCACAATTTCCTTATTCACTAAATGCTCATTGTTTCTTATGGTAGATTGAGTTTACTTAGCATGTTATTGTTGAATTGTTGTTTCCTTGCATAAACAAGTTGATTCCAAAATGTGTTAGGTAATTCTATGGATGCATTCTAGTCAATGAGGAGGATCTAACAATACTTGTATTTGTATACTTTGTGTCTGCATATATTCATGTGTATACTTCATGTTTCGTATATCTACTACGTGAATATTTAAAGATTACTGATTTTTATCATCATGAATTATATTTTTTTGTTGATCTAGAATATGAGAATAACAAGAGTGAATCAAAAGAGATGAGTTTTTTAAGGAGAGAACATTGCATTTAAGGTTATAAATGTGTGTCATGCTTCTAAACCTCTTCTCAATATATGGGAAGTTCACCCTTTCATTGTCTCGAAGAGATATCCATAGGACCAACCAAAATAGTTCTTACAATTAAAATTGATGAGAAAAAGAAATTGTCTTATATTTACAAACATTGGTCGAGATAACTCACATTTGAAATCAAGACGGAGATATATGCCTTGTGATAATACATATCCCATGGAGGATCTAAAGATTACAAATCTCCAAGGGTTAGTTAGGGACCTGTTGATGCGTATTTTGTACACGACCAAACACAGAATAAAATACCCAGAGGTATCTTATCCTCTCTTGAGTAAAGTCTCTGAATGCTGAAGATATCGCAAAAAAAGGATCAATCGGAAAGACTTCAAGGTTATGCTTTGTAGGATCTCTACTCGCGGATAAGCACCAATGGTCGTTGTGTTTGTTGTTTCTTCAAGGGGCCTTACGTACTTTCAAAGAAAGCTTGTCCGTGCTACTATCTTTCCGAATGAGGAAACAGGATTTTCCTAATACTAACAAATTTTCAAAAAAGATCAAAAGATAAAGGTTTCGAGGAAGAGATACTTAAACTAATCCTAAGAGTGACTTAATGAGGATTGTTCTTGATAAGATTCTACCAATTTCAGTATCGCCAAAGGATTACAACTCCACTAGAATTGGTGCGATCTTCTAAGGGGATTCAACGATTTTCAAATCACCAAGGAGATAGATACTATCAAGGAGATACATATCAATACTTCTAATGATGATTGAATTCCTAATCAATTTCAATGTTTCCAGTTGACCACACAAGGCATTCTCACAATCAGTAAGAAGCTAGTGGTTTGGAATGTGAGTCTTATCGAAGATCAGGCACAACATTCGTCGTTCAAACTTAAAATTTAAATGCTATCTCTACTAAGAGTGATTCAAGAAGATAAACAACCATCAAACTAGCCACAAGGATTGCAACAAAACACCATAACTTCAATATTTCATTGATCTCATAGCCAAATAAACAACAATTGTTCAACTTTCTCTCTTCACTACTCAATTCTTTACTACTAACAAACTTAAACTTGCTTCTCTCCAACTTTCTAACTTTTCTAACCTCTCTAACCTTTTTAAAATGAAATGAGTGAGGGCTTATATAGCATCCTAAAATACAATGAACGACCTAGATCAAAAGAAGATCGATGGCTGAGATTCTGACACCTAAGCCCTAATTAGGGTTTGTTACAAAAAAGTCCCCATTTAGATAAACATTATTAATCCATAGCCAATAAAAATTGGCACAAATAACGAGGAGACAGACCAATAGGAATTAAGCTGCCACCTCATTTTATAACAACTTATCATCTAGAACTTTGTTCCCTTTCCTATGCTCTTTTCTAGCATATTCAATGAATCTAGACACAATTCCCTCAATCTCAGCAATGGGAATCTCAATAAGATTCTTCATTCGTTCTTCCAAGTGAAGGAATTGATCAAAAGCAGTGAGAAGAGTCGTCTCCCACCCAGGCTCAAGTTCTTTGGTCTTCTCAATCAGGAACATAGTAGCATACATTTGATCTCGCTGCCTTTCTGTGACGATGTTCTCTTCCTTGCAAAAGATGACCTTGATTCTGTCTTCCAACTCTTGGATGTCCACATCTGTTTCGATCTCAATCCGTCTGTCAAGGATGGTACGCAACATTTCAAACACCTTGTCTTGAACTGGATGGATGGTGTCTTCAACTCAGCTACATCTGGTGTTGACATCTTCGAAAAGAACAACTTTCATCTGGAGAAGAGCTGACCACTACAGGAGGCTATGGGTTCCTCCATCCATTATCTTTTCTTGTGCTAGAACACGTCTTGGTGTTCCTCTTATCACCTGCAAAAATGGGATGATAACATCTCTTGTGTGAGTGAATGCATCTATAGTTATCATCAGATTATGGATGATCTCAAAGACTTGGATAGCTCGATGAACTGTCTTCATCATTCTTGTTGCAAATTCCATGGCTACCTTGTAAGATTCATCAATCCAAGAACTCATGAGTTGGACCAAGCTCTTTACCCTCTCTGCCTCACCTACTAATTCAAGAGGAAGTGCATGCAAAGGAGATATTGCTGGATCCTGTCGTCTCAAAGGTTGATTAAGATGGCTAAAATAATTCCTCCAAGCACTGACCTCTCTCTCGAGCTTCTTATTCCTTCCCACATCTTTTTTGAGTTTGTCTTTGAGTGCTTTCAGTGAATTAGTTGCTTCATCCATAGCTTGCGCGGAGGTAAGTGGACCAAGCTCAAATGTTTCTAGATCATATTCTTCTGCTAGAATCTCATCCTCATACTTGTCCACCACTGGTGTAGCTATATGCACTTTTCTGGATCCTGTCTCATCTCTAATTACTTTAGTCATCTTTGTGGCCTTCTTCTTTTCTATTACTTCATCAGAATTTCCTATGAGGCTTTTGAAGTCAAATACATGTTCTTCCTCTTCAACCACAACTACCCTTGTCAACCTCTCTTTTAGCCAATCCAGAATGGTGGATCTCCTTTCCCTCACTTGTATTTCTTTAAGCATAGGTTCATCTTCCCTGAAAGGAGATGTTGGTTCATCATCATTCTTTTCTTCTTATTGCTCATTAGCATCAACTTGGGGAGATTGACTTGATGAATGCTGAGGTGTCTGCCCTTTTCCTTGCTTATCATTCTGTACCATGGATTCCATTGACTCATCGATTTCATACACTATCTGCCTCTGATCTTCTCCTTGACTTGCTTCCTTTTCATGCCTAGAAGATGTGCTTGGTGGACGATCAAGATTCACTTCTGCTTCTTCTTGGAAGGCTCTCTCTTCTCAGGTCTTTCTTTCCTCTTGGAACCTTTTGAATGAGAAGTATTTTCACTCACACTTGTCTCTCCTTCTTCTAGTCTTGTTTCCAAGGTGAATGTCATGGATACATTTTGCTCCTTCAACTTTTGATGTTGTACGTCTACCCATCTACGAGTACAAGCTAACACAGGAGCCATCAATGCTCTTAGGTCCGAAACCTCTGGCTCATTCCAATCTATCTTCACTTCTTTATCTTCCTTCTCATAGGATGATTGGAGGCTCTACCACTGTCTTGGGCTTGATTGGCTACTCTATAAATTTTGCATTTCCTGATGAAATCCAAGGGTAACCTGGAATGCATCTTTCTTTTGACCTCTACATCATCTTGGACATTCATCCAAAAGTCTTCCACTTGAAACTCATGTTTTTACTTCTTCCCGACTGTCTCTTCTATATAACCATGAGGATCAAAATTTTCTCTTGAGGCAAGGGATGTGAATGAATATAGAGATAGTTCTTTCTCTGCATCTTCCGCAACCTGAGTATTAGGACACACTTCAACTGAGTTCCCTAGTAGGATGGGTACGGGAATTCCATTTCCATGCTTGTGTCTTGATGCCTTCGCATAAGCTGCCAACTGCCTAGTCACCTCAAGCAGTACTATCCCGTCTGTAGAATATCTCGGCAACAAGGTGAAGAACATCCATGAACTCTGATATATGTGAACTTCGGAAACTGAATGAACCATGCACCATGCTTCTTCACGAGCTCCTGAGCATCCAGAGACAGTCGATTATGAATCCCTCCTTGCAATGTCCTAGTGATATACATCATGAAGGTGTCATTGACTAACTTGTGGTCGCTTCTTGGCGGATGATACAGTTGAACATAAGTCACAAACTCTTATTTCTCCGGGTCCTCTTCCAACAACTCCTCTATGAGGTAGTCCTGCGTACTCAAAACCTTTGATCAAGGCATATATGACATATGAGCTCATGTGGAATGACTTGGTGGGCTTTAGTCTTCTCAACTACAGGTCCAGGCTGTTGCTAATGATTCTAGCCCAATGAAGCATTCCCTTTACTTGGACAATCACTTGTATGAAGAAGAACATCCATTTGTCAAAGAAGAAAGCTTGAGAAGCACCTGTAACCCGATTGAGCAAGGTTATCAAGTCCTTCAATTCTTCCTGGAAGTCAATTCTGTGTGGTGTATTGGGAATCTTGTTCAGGCGAGGTCGACTTTTGAGCAACAATTTCTTGTTGATAAAGTTCAGGCAGGACTCAAGATCATCTTCGTAGATAGACCTAGCTCCTTCCAAGCTCTTGTAAATCATGTCTTTATGCTCCGGGAGATGAAAAGCTTCGCTTATAGCTTCCTCTGAAAGGTAGGCTAAGATAGTTCCATTCTCAGCTACGATAATCCTTGAGTGTGAATCGTAGTGCCGGGCACACTCGATCATCAACTCATGACACTTGACTGCGGGAGGGAAACCTGCAGCCTTGATGATGCCACTTTCAATTATCCTCTTTGCAACGGGTGACAGCTTGCCGATATAGGGTGCCTCTCGAAACTTCCTCACATTGAAGTTTCCTAGGTTGGTGTCTCCGATATTGCTCCACTTGGACACAATCTTGGTCTCCAATTCGTCATTCCTCTGATCCTCCTTGATGAGAGCCTGTCGAGTAGTAGATCCTATGGCTTTGGGGGTCGTCATTTGATACTTACACATAAGCTTAAAGTTAGGGTTTGAGCATAATATCTTCATTATAGGAGATTTGAGACCTTTTCAAGGAAATAACTAAATATTAATTTGAAAATAATGATAAATCTAAGAATTATGAATTTTCAAATTAAAATCAGATTGTACAAGACTTAGATTTTTCAGAGGATTACTATGGAAACTCAAACTAAATCTTGAATAAAAATTTCAAAAATCTGATTCTTCATACCTCTTCCTTGAATTTTAGCTATCAACCTTGAAAAATGAGTGAAGGGAGATGAGAATTTGCTGGACAAGGACATTTGATCTGAATTTCTGGTCTTCTCTTTGATGGCTTCAAGCTTCAATTGACCTTCAAGCTTCCTCCAAAATCTGGAAATTAACCTTCAACCAGCTCTTTAAAAAATTCGCTTTCAATCAACCTTCAAGATCTGGAAATTTGCCTTGAATCTGCTCAATTTCGCACCACTAGGTCTGCTCCTCAAATTCGCACAAGGGAAAATGAATGAATGATTTAGAATTTGTCAAAATACACCTCCCTTATATAGGGTGCTTACCTTGATTTCCCTCAAGGCCGACTTGGCAAATAGGGAATTAAATAAAAGAAAACCCCTCTTAAAGGATGGCCGACTTGCTTGTAAAGGCAAAATAATGAAATATTGAGCGCTCAAGCATAATTTTTATTTTTTTTAATTAATTCCAAAGCTTAAAGGTGGATTTTTCATTTATTTCAAGGCTTAAAAATTAATTAATCAAATTATGAATGCCTTAATTTATGCGAACTTGTTTTAGTCTTCTAAATGTCTTGTAATAGGAAAATTTAGTGAAAGACTATAGGCTAGTTTAGGGAATGTTAAAGCTTGATTAAGGCTTGATGAATCTTCATTTTCCATAGGCATTAAAATATTCAAAGTGATGGAGACTTAAATTATTTCAAGGCTTATTTGAACCTCTCATCTAGGCTTGTTTGCTTCATGAATCAAAATCTTCTCAACCTAGGTTTGCCATCACAATTGTGCAATTTGCCTTCAACTTAACCTAAACAAGGTGAATAATAGGTGTCCTTAAGAATTTCGCCCTGGACCCTTTGGAAGGGTCAAGAGCGATTTTCTTGATTAGGCCTTGAATACCTCAATTTCTCTATTTCAAAATCCTCCGGAAGGCGAGCATATGCTTGTTTTGGTCTAACAAAGCCTAGGATTCCAATTTTTTAGCCTTTCACATGGGTAAATTAGGTGCAAATGGGAATTTCGCTTTGGACCCTTTGGAAGGGTTAGGAGTGAAATTCACCTTTTAGGTCAAAATTCACCTTTGCTTGATCATCGACCTTCTCCAAGTTAATCTCCAGGGTCCATTCATCTCGACCACTGACTTGGCTCAACAATATTTTGAAGGAAATACTGCATTTTGGGAATTTCGCTCTGGACCCTTTGGAAGGGTCAGGAGCGATATTCACTCTTCAGGCCAATTTTCCAATGTCTTTCACTTCAATTCATCAAAATTCCTTTTGTTTGAATCCACTTCTCAACTTGCTAGCATTGGTTTAATCCTCACAAGGCAAAAATGGTCAATTTTGCTCAACAACCTAGCCGGGGACAGGACCTATCCAGAATTTTGCTTTGGACCCTTTGGAAGGGTTAGGAGCAAAATTCTCATTTGAGCTCAAAATTCACATTTTTTGAAGGTCATAATTTCTTCAAGACATTCTAAATAGTCTCTTTCACCTTTGTTTAGGCCTGGTTTAACTCAAATCTTTAAGGAAAAGGTGACTTTAGGGTTTTTCGCTCTGGACCCTTTGGAAGGGTCAGGAGCAAATTTCTTTGTTTGTAGCTCATTTTTCATCATTCCAACTTCAATCCACCTCACAAGGCTAGGAAATAGTTCTCTTCTTTCACCCAACCCAAGTTTGATTTGATTTTGCAAGGTAAAAATAGGAGTTTTTAGGATTTTTGCCCTAGACCCTTTGGAAGGGTCAGGAGCGAATTTCCTCCTTTGGCCTAAAATCATCACTTTTGGAAACAAACATCAACTCAAAGGTAGTCTCAAGGGCATTTTTTTACCTTGTTTAGTCTTGTCTTAGCATAAATTTGAAAGGAATAATTAGGTTTTAGGATTTTTGCTTTGGACCCTTTGGAAGGGTCAGGAGTGAAAATCTTGCTTTAGGGAATTTTTGCCATCCTTTCAACTTCAAATCATCTCCAAGGCATAGAACATCTTGTCTCACTCCTCTCCGGGGTATAAAAACCAAAATCTTGTCTTGAATTGCAAGGAAAAAGGTGAATCTTAGAAATTTCGCTCTGGACCCTTTGGAAGGGTCAGGAGCGAAATTTCATTAGGCTTCAAAATTTGTATTCTTGGCAACCAAAATCCACTCTAAGGCAATCCAAATGCCTTCTCACACCCTTGTCCAAGCTTGGCTTTGCTCAAAATTTGGAAGAAAAGATGATTTTAAGGATTTTCGCTCTGGACCCTTTGGAAGGGTCAGGAGCGAAAATCACTTCTAGGCTCAATTCCTTCATCTTTCATGGTTTATAGCAATTCAAGGTCACTCTTAGGGGAAACTTCATCTTGATTTTACCTTATCCCACACTTGATCTAGCAAAAACTTGATAGCAAAAAGAGGTTTTGAGAAAATTCGCTCTGGACCCTTTGGAAGGGTCGGGAGCGAATTTCTCACTCTTGACCAAAAATCATCATTTTTTCAACTTGAAACTTCTTTGCAGGGTGGGATTTCATCTTTCATTGCCATAGAAACAAGGTTTCATATCCAAGAAAGGTGAAAAAGTAGGTTTATAAGGAATTTCGCTCTGGACCCTTTGGAAGGGTCAAGAGCGAAAATCCTTTCCTGGCTAGAATCCTTCATTTTCACAACTTCTAAACATTCCCAAAGATTTCAACATGTTCATTCTCCTGCTCATCATGCCTTGGACACCAAAGTTTGGTCAAATAAGGCAAGAAATGTCTCTTAGAGAGATTTTTGCTCTGGGCCCTTTGGAAGGGTTAGGAGCGAAAATCTTGACTTGGGCTAAATTCTTCATTTCTCCCTTTCAAAATGACCTCAAGAGGCAAAGAAAAGTTATTTCTCTTCCATCCACGTCATAACAAATCAAAACTTGATCTTCTTCATTGCAAAAATAAGAGCTTTAGGAATTTCGCTCTGGACCCTTTGGAAGGGTCAAGAGCGAAATTTCCTTTTTGGTCCAAAATCCTTCATTTTCATATGCTTTCAAACCTTCAAAGGCAACAAGGATGTCTAACCTTCCTTCCAAGATACCCTGCAAATCAAAAATTAGCCGAACTTAGGAGGAAATGAGCTTTAAGAAGATTTTTGCTCTGGACCCTTTGGAAGGGTCAGTAGCGAAAATCCTATTCTAGGCTAGATTTCTCACCTTTCAAACTTCAAACCACTTCAAGAAGCAAACTTAGATCATTTTCCAAGTTAGGAACAAGGTTTCTAATCCATTCAAAGCAACAAATAAGGTTCATGATGAATTTCGCTCTAGACCCTTTGGAAAGGTCAGGAGCAAAATTCTCCTTTAGGCCAAAATCTTGCTCTTCAAAATCAATCAACTCCATCTCCAGGCAAGAGCATATCAATTCGTCCTCAAACATGCCTTAGAAAACAAAACTTAGTCAAAACTTGAAAGGAAATGAGAGGTACAAATATTTTCGCTCTGGACCCTTTGGAAGGGTCAGGAGCGAAAATCAAGATTTGAGTTTGATTCTTGACCTTTTGAACTCCAATTTTCTTTGAGAGGCAAACAAAGACCCCTCTTCACGCATCCCCATCAAGATCCTGACTTTAGCCAAGGAAAAATAAGAGCTTTCAAGAATTTTGCTCTGGACCCTTTGGAAGGGTCAGGAGCGAAAATCTTGTTCCTAGCTAGTTCTTTACCTTGTTTCACTTCATTCTTCATCAAATTTGATCAAATCAACTCCCTGGCTTCACAATCAAGACAAATCTCCATCCAATTTGGTCTAGGTAAGGTCGAACTGGGTTTTTAGGGCCAAAGGAAGGCAGGAAAGGGAGATTTCGCTCTGGACCCTTTGGAAGGGTCAGGAGCGAAAATCTCCTCCTAGACTGGCTTTCATCATTTCAAAACCTAAAAACTCTCCTTCAAGGCAAAAATGTATCAACTTTCTCAATTATGCCTCAAAAGTCAACAATCTTGGTCATAGTCTTCCAAAACTCCTTCAATCATCATCAGGTGCATTTGCTCATCAATTTCTAAAATCACCATTTCGATCTCCTTCTGATCACTGACTCTGCTCAATCAACTTAGACCTGGAAGCAAATAGGACTCCGACAAGAAAACCATCAATCCAGACCTATCTTGACCTGAAACCTATTCACCCTCTTCCTCGATCTAACCATCCTGATTCACAACTAACGACCTCCCAAAACTAGGCTAGACTCAGCTTGAAAGAAACCCTAATACGAGCTTTCAAAGATAAACCCTAATCTAGCCAGCCCAGGCAACCACTCACTCACTCAAAACCCAGAAAGCAGAGAGAAAAACTAAGGGAAAGCAAAACCCTAAGAAAAAGAGGGGGTCCCCATTCTAATGGGGCGATGTGTGAAATGGTCACAACTTCTGGCGACACCACTGAGAATGTTCGCAAACATCTGAGAATCAATCCATCTTAAAAGAATACTCAGAGAATCTTCCTCAATAAAACAAGGAGTTAAACAGTTTTTAGAAGAAGAGACTTTCATATTGAGACAGAGTACTAAGTCCATAGTTATCCATGTGTGTGCAATGAGTTAATTCCCCTCAACAAGACAACCATGATCTCCAGGTTCCCCTGTGATTAGCTACGTAGTTTATCTGAACCTCAAAAGCATCCTGGATAGAGCCTCGCTGCCAGTCAGACGTCCATAGTCCCGACGAGGTTATCGCCGCAAGCTCACGAACATTGCTCCATTGCCAGTCGGGCGTCCATAGCCCCGATGGAGTTATCCGTATATTCCCGTTAGCCAATTTTGGTATTCCTTTTTATTTCATCTTTTCTTGATTTTTCTTTCATTTTCTCGTTTTTTTTCTTTTTTTTTTTTTTATATTGCCTTTTCATTCCGTCAATTCTTTTGGCTCGTAAGCAGAGAAGCTTACTAGGGTTTGAGGATTGCGGTGGCGCTGAAGCCAGATTTTAGATTTTTTCACTGATCACAGCTTAGCCTGAAAATCATAACGACTCGGAGATTAAAAGTGTGAGAAGATATAATAACTGAAGGACACTAATATCGGAGTCCAATAAGCCAATCTTACTTCATTGCAAATACAACCTGACTCAAAATTTTATCAAGAAAAACTTCTTCGTGCTTCTAAAAAAGACTTCATGATTGACCAAATGAAACAGACAATCCAATGGGGAGTCAGAGTGCTTCATAACAAAAATTGCCCTTTTCAAATGGATACCCCTCAAAACAAGCAAACCAACCTAACTGAGACGCAAAAACCACCTAAACTAAGACCCAAAACAAAACCAAGGAAAACCCAAAACACACCACACAGCAAACCTAAACAAACTGAACTGAAAAGAAACTAGGCTAACTATATACAAAGGCAGACTTCCTGATTTAGGACTGGAAGTAATGCTTGAGATACCTCCCATTGACAGGTAATGGGACATCTTCTCCAGTTAAGGTCTTCAATTTGAATGCATTCTCGCCTAGAATCTCAGAGATCTGGCAAGGGCCCTTCCATAGTCTGTCAAATTTATCATGTTCTCCCTTCTTTTCATGTGCTTTATCCCAATATAAGACAAGATCCGAGATCCGGAATGCCTTGACTCTAGCCTGTCTACAAACCATCTTTTGACAACTCCCTGATGTTTTGCAAAATTTTCTAAGGCTTGATCTCTCTTTTCTTCAAGATTCAATAGTTGTGTTAATCGAGCTTGCACAACGTCGGTGTCCTCCATGTATTCTTGGATAAACCTTAAGGTTGGGATCCTAAGTTGCATAGGGAATACTGGGTCTTGACCATAAACTAGGAAGTAAGGTGAAATCCCTAACGCATTCTTGGTCCTAATCCAATCCGCCCAAAGGGCAAATCTTAGTTGGGTATGCCATTCTCTTGGACTTCTCTCCAACAATTTCTTGATTACACTGAGTAGGTTTTTGTTTGTCGACTCGACTAACCCATTACCCTGAGGATAATAATTAGATGAGAATTTAAGGGTTATACCGTACTCAAAGGCCCAATTTGAAAATTTCAATGATGTGAAAGCCGAGCCATTGTTGCAAACTAATGCATAAGGACACCCAAACATTGTAATAATGTTTTCCTCAAGGAATTTAATTACGGCCTCAGTAGTGCAAACCTTGAGAGCTTGAGCCTCCAACCATCTGGTACAATAGTCAGTAGCAGTGATGATATACCTGTGCTGTGCCGAGGATGAGGGGTTGATGACACCAATAAAATCCATTCCCCATTTCGCAAATGGTCTTGCTTCGATCATTGGATTGAGTGGCATGGCAGGATTCTTCTCTCTGAAAGTGGCGACTTGGCAAGTGTGACAAATCTTGATATGATCAAATGTATCTTTGAATAGTGTGGGCCAGTAATATCCGGTTCTCAGAATTTAATGGGCTGTGGCCAGGTTAGCACCATGCCCTGTACCGAATTTTGAATGAAAGTGTTTAATTATTTGTTTGGCTTCCTCCTTGCCAACACATCTTAGATATATTCTTTTGTGATTCCTGCGATATAGGACGAATCCTTGAAGCATATAATACTGACACTTTAACCTCAATGCTCTCTTCTGAGTGGGTGTCATATGAGCAGGGCATTTCTGGTTGAGTAGGTAGGTCACAATTTCCTTGTACCATTCATCTGGGGTGACATCATCCAATTCATATACCTGCTGGACTAACCCGGGCCCGTCAACCGCCAGTGTCTAAGCTAGAGCCTTCCCTCAAACAAGTTTCATAGGCTAGATTTCAATATCAAATTCTTGAATAATGGCAACCCACTTGCCTCTTCTCTCTCCTTGTTCATTTTGCATGAGGAGGGTTTTCACGGCTGCATCTGGTACAATTGCATAAATTTTGGCCCTCAAGAGGTAATGTCTAAACTTTTTGATGGCTTTGACCAATGCATAGGCCTATTTTACAATGTTAGGGTATCTGAGTTCCGCATCTTTCAACGGGGTGCTCATGAAAGCAATCGGGTTCTCGTTTCTTTCTTCACTCCTTTGTGTGAGGATAGCTACACAAGTATATTCAGAGGCAAATGAATATAGGTAGAAAGGCTTCATGTAGTCAGGACTGATTAGTACTGGATCCTTTGCAATTGCTGACCTTATCTCCTCGAATGCTCTTCTTGCTAGTGTCATCCATTCTATTTTGGCGTCCTTTTTCAACATCTCATTCAATGGTCTGACTATTTCGGCAAACCCTGTAATAAATTTTCTGACAAAATTAATTTTGCCAAAGAATGATTTAAGTTCTTTCTTACTGGCTGGCAAGTTGATGGTTGATATAGCTTTTACTCTATCAGGATCAATGGAAATACCCTTCTCTGATATGACATGTCCTAGCAGCTTTCCTTCTGTCAGCCCAAATATACATTTTTTAGGAATGAGGGAAACACCATATCTTTTACACCTTTGGAAAACTTTTCTTAAATCATCTACATGATCTTCCCTTTTCCTGGAGAATACTGTGATATTGTCCATGTATATGATGATGCATTTCCCTATCAGGTCCCTGAAAGCAATATCCATGGCTCTCTGAAAGGTGGCCCCGACATTGATAAGTCCAAAAGGCATTCTTTTATATGCAAATGTTCCCCACTTGGTAGTAAAAGTGGTCTTCAATCGATCTTCAGGTTCTACCAATACTTGATTATAACCTGAATATCCATCCAGAAATGACATCATTTGTGATCCGTTGACAATTTGCAATACTTCGTCTAGCGATGGCAGTGGATAATTATCCTTTTCTGAGGCTCGGTTGAGATTCCTGAAATCAACACATAATCTGATCTCTCCATTCTTTTTCCTGACAGGGACTAGGTTGGCGACCCATGTCGAATGTCTTACTGGAAAGATGATTTTAGCTGAGAGAAGCTTCTTAACTTCCTGGTATATCAATGGTTCTAATAAAGGATTAACTAGCCTTTGTCTTTGTCTGAAAGGTTTGCTTCCTGGCTTCAAAGGAATTGTATGAGTGATGATTGCAGTATCATAAGTTCTGAGATCTTCATAGCTCCAAGCGATGACATCTGGGAAATCTCTTACATTTTTCAAGATACCATTTCTCTCTTGCGAAGTATAGGTCTTCCCAATGAATACATTCTTAACTTCTCTGTCATCACCAACGTTGATTGTGTCACATGCATTTCCTTCCATGCTATGGCTTTTCATCTCCCTCAATTTGTCAGGATCAAAGATTCTTTCTAACTCCACCATTCCTTTTGGAATAGTGTTTGTTTTCAAATTCAAAACTCCTTCTGCATCCAGTTTTGCTCCTTCCACTTCCTCTTCATCAATGATTTGGGCTAAGAAGACATCCGTGTTGGTCAAGAAATCCAATATGTGCTTGTCTTCTTCAAAGACCTGAAAGTTAGTGATGTTGTCTAGGATTGAAGGCGCTGGGGTCAGCTCTACTATGAACTTTTTCAATCCTTCCATAGCTAATGGTACCAAAGAGCTGGCGGCCTGTGCAAGAGAATTAGCCACTCGATTCTGATGTCTGTATATGGACTTGATATTGAAAGCATCAAAACTTTCAATGAGGTCCCAAACTCGATTCCAGTATCTAGTCAGCCTTTTGTCATGGCACACATACTGCCTTCTGATTTGTCTTATTACTATTTCCGAATCTCCATATTCCTACAGTATTTTAGCTTTCTTCCTGATGGCTAACAATAACCCATGAATCAAGGATTCATATTCAGCCACATTGTTAGTGCATGGGAATTGTAGCCTATGGGCGGCAAGGTAGGTTTCTCCTGACGGACTGATCAATTCAAAGCCAGCTCCAGATCCTTGTTTGGACTTAGATCCATCAAATCTTAGTGTCCACATTAGTTTTCCTTGGTCTTCTGACTCTTGGACTTCTTGGCTTTCCACTGATGTGTCGGATAGAGTTTCATCTTCTGAAGAGCTTTCAACTTCAGGGTCTTCGATTTCTTCTACAATCAATGTCTGTGGGACTCTCTTGTATACTTGTTCTAATGCGGTCTTGCACATAGCACAAGATAATTCTGAATGGACAACATTATGTATCCTACACCAGTTGGGGAGGAGCAGATCTCGAACATATGCTAAATTGCCAAGTTGCATACTCTGTTGCACATTCTTGTGGACAAATTTTCTAAAATTTTCGAACATTCCATCATCATCTTGGTCAGATCTTTGATCGCTTTCCACGATAATTTCCGTGGATTCTATCACCTCTTGTCGACTGTCTTTCTCTTGCAGATCTTGTATCATCAAGACTTCTTCTACTTTAGGTTTGTATGTCCCCAAATCAATTTCTAAGAATAGGACTTCATTATCTTCTCCATACTCAGTTATCATATGTCTCAATCTTGGAGTATTGTCGATTTTGATTTGATTTGGAACTCCTCTCCAGGGTAGCCACATATGTGCAAAGTCCGTTGACACATACCCATTTAACTTTCGTGACCAATCTCTACTCAGAAGCATACCATATGTGTCAGGTATATCCACAACTGATATGTCTATGAAATTCTGGACCCTCGGGTCTACAGCTAACTGCATGTGGATATTGTTCAATTCTCCCATGACTGGAACCTCTGTCTTGTCTAACTGAGTGACTTTCCTTCTGGTGGGAGCAGAAGTTATACCTAACTTCTGACAGATGACCAGGGGCATCACATTGCTAGAAGCTCCTGAATCATATAAACAGTTGTGCAATGGTTTCCCAAAGATTCTGACTGATAGTAGGAACGAAGCTGGCTCATCTTTTCCTTGGTAAAGGATTGAGGAATCCTCATCATGTTCTTGATTCTTTACTTCGTTGATCTTTGGATTGTCACTCTTTTTAGCGAAGGCAGATCGATGAGTTTCCCTACTATTCTAAAGGGCATCTCCAAAGGATCTGAGGTTTCTTCTTTCGAATTTTCTGTTTTCTTTGGAGACTTTCCTTTCTTGATCACATCTTTCTTAGCAGCAACCCATTTTTCGGGAAGGATTTGACTTGTAATGAGGCTTTCTTTAACGGTGGGTTGAGTTTTCTTAACGTCGCCTCTTTTAAGTAACACTTTTCCTTCTAACATATCCTCCTTTTTGGCTGGGAAGGCTATGGTCTGGACCATACACTCGTCTTCTTTAGACTGCTGCTTGCTATCAGCTTCATCTTGAATTACATTGATGGTGGATTGAATATTGTTGGCCACTTCTTTGGAAGTATTCTGGTTATTCGGCCTTACTGCGTTTGAGTCATTCAGGCTATTGATCACAGTATCTTTAATTTCTGACACTTTCAACAACTCATAGAGTGGCAAGCTAATTTTAACCCTTTTGAGTTCTTCCAACACCAACATAGCCAGTCTTTTCATTTCATCCCTTGGGGAAGGAGGAGCATTCCTTTGCCTATACTCTTGTGCATCTTGTGGATAATCCGGAGTATTGCTAGCCTTTGGATCAGGGGGAGTAGAGAAATTGTTTGGAGGGATGGATGTTGTCAGAGGTTCTTGATTTCTCTGATTTCTTTGGTATACTCTCAGACCTACGCCTCCTGAAGACTGGTGGAAGACTTCTTTTATCCCCTCAACTAGGATGCTATTATTCAAAGGCAGGAAATAAAATTCTGAGTCTTCAACAGGTTCATTTGCTGATGCTGGTGGAAACTGAGAACCAGGAGGTACCATTGGTCCATTAGCTGATGCTGGTGGAAATCTTCCATTTTGAGCCTGGTTATTTTCTCCTTTTGGTAAATGTTTGTAACTTTCCACAACCATGGCTTGATCATACCGAGTAGTCGGGACGATTTCATATCCTGTTGTAGGAGGGTTTTCTGGTGCATCATTGCTACGCATCTCCTGCTGGAATATGTCAGCTGCAATCTTGAATTTCGGACACTGCAATTCAGAATGTTGGTTTGTACTGTGGAGTCTACACCAGCTGGATAAGGCCGCCTCTGCTAGAAACACTTTACTGGTAGGATGATTTTCGTGATTTTGTGAACTTGATGGGTTGTCTAGTGGCATCACCACGTTTCCATTATTAGGAGCTGTATTCCATGTTCTTCTTTGAAAGCCTTGATTGTTGTTTCCCTAATAGTTGTTTTTGAAACCTTGATTATTATTCCCTTGAAAATTTTGATTGTTCGCTTGTTGTCCTTGGTTAATTCTTTGCATGCTTTGCAGTTGATTATTTTGATTCCTCAAATGGGTCACCTCAGTTGACAGCTTCTTGACTTGTTCAATCAATTCTTTCATTTCGTCCTTTTCTTCCTGTGTTCTTGAAGAGTTTGTTGCATTTTGCAGGTACACAGGTTGCGCTGGTGGGGCTTGTGAAAGTGCAACTCCAAGATGAAGTACCAACTGGTTTGATGGCTGCATACCAGGGTATGTTGCTTGTGGAATAGGATTCAGAACTGGGGTCTGATTTGCCAACGCCATACTAATTGCTTGAATTTGGTTCGGTGCTGCAACAAGTCCCATATGAAGTAGCGGCTCAGTAATATTCTGCCCCATGTGCTTACTAACCTCAATAGCTTTTGCATATGTTGCGTTTAGATCATTCAGGATGGGATAAGTTCTCACAAACATGGCAGTGAGATGATCTAAGGCTCCATAATAAATCTCCCTTGGGTCAACAATGAGATATGGATGTCGCAACATCGTGTAAGCCCTATGGAACTTGTTATTGAAAGAAGTGATAGGCTCATGTTCTCTCCTTCGGATCTCAACAAATTGTCTATACAACTCAGCTGGCGTGGTTGGGATACCAAACTTTGCAATAAATGTATCCTTCATTGCATCCCATGTCCTGATTGACCCTGTTGGTAAGTTAATGAACTAGAAGTATGCTTCTTCTCCTAACGAGTAGGGAAAGAGCTTACATGCTACATCTCCGTATTCAACTCACCTGTTGCGAAGAAGATCTTCGAACATCTTGATATGATCTTCCACAGTACGATTGAAATCACTAGCATTGAATTTAGGACAGAAATTCTCAGGATTCTTAGGCATATCATGATAAATTGCAAATTTTAATGGTGATGGATTGTCGATCATCCATGTAGCGCCGTTGAGTGCATGAGCAAGAGGAGGAGGAGGAGGAGCATTGTGAGCCATCATGCTTCCCGAAGGTTGGAAACTTGATTGAGAACTTGATGAACCGACTTGGCCTGCTGGTTGAGAAATTGCCTGGATACTTTCTTGAATTGCTACTTGTACATGTTCTTGAAGAGATGGAGCTTGTAATGACTCGGAAGTGCCTTCTAATCTCCGTTCAGATTCTCTTGGAGTATCTTCTCTTTTTGCCCGCTTTGACCTTGAAGTGAACTGGAGTTCAGTCAGATTTTTGGTGCCTGGTGTAGACCTCAATATCCTTTGGTGTTTTTCAGGCGAGAAAGAACCAATACGATCCAGCGTGAAGATCTTGTTTCTGGAGATTATTGCAGGTTCCTTTGGTTACGAGGTTCTCTGGCAGCGGCTCTTTGGCGTTCTTCAGCTCTGTCTGCTTCTTGCTCCAAAATAATTCTAACTCTAGTGTACTCAGCTTCACTTCTCCTTAAGTTCCACACTAGGTCATTCAATCCTAAAATAATGTCCTCTTGACTGTTGCCTATTTCCAAATTAGGTTGTACTACCTCATTCAATCCTCTATGTGGCAACACCATAGTGATACATGTTTATGCTGAAAAAAAAAAAAATTATATATTTTTTTTTTTAATTTTCTGGATGGTACTGCTCCTCTTGATAATCAAACTTTTGTATAAGAAAGTAGGTGCCCTCCTTCTAGCACCAATTCTGTTGATGCGTATTTTGTACACGACCAAACACAGAATAAAATACCTAGAGGTATCTTATCCTCTCTTGAGTAAAGTCTCCGAATACTGAAGATATCGTAAAAAAAGGATCAATCGGAAAGACTTCAAGGTTATGCTTTGTAGGGTCTCTACTCGCGGATAAGCACCAGTGGTCGTTGTGTTTGCTGTTTCTTCAAGGGGCCTTACATACTTTCAAAGAAAGCTTGTCTGTGCTACTATCTTTCCAAATGAGGAAACAGGATTTTCCTAATACTAACAGATTTTCAAAAAAGATCAAAAGATAAAGGTTTCGAGGAAGAGATACTTAAACTAATCCTAAGAGTGACTTAATGAGGACTGGTCTTGATAAGATTCTACCAATTTCAGTATCGCCAAAGGATTACAACTCCACTGGAATTGGTGCGATCTTCTAAGGGGATTCAACGATTTTCAAATCACCAAGGAGATAGATACTATCAGGGAGATACATATCAATACTTCTAATGATGATTGAATTCTTAATCAATTTCAATGTTTCCAGTTGACCACACAAGGCGTTCTCACAATCAGTAAGAAGCTAGTGGTTTGGAATGTGAGTCTTATCGAAAATCAGGCACAACATTCGTTGTTCAAACTTAAAATTTAAATGCTATCTCTACTAAGAGTGATTCAAGAAGATAAACAACCATGAAGTAGCCACAAGGATTGCAACAAAACACCATAACTTCAATATTTCATTGATCTCATAGCCAAATAAACAACAATTGTTCAACTTTCTCTCTTCACTACTCAATTCTTTACTACTAACAAACTTAAACTTGCTTCTCTCCAACTTTCTAACTTTTCTAACCTCTCTAACCTTTTAAAAATGAAATGAGTGAGGGCTTATAAAGCATCCTCAAATACAATGAACGACCCAGATCAAAAGAAGATCGATGGCTGAGATTCTGACACCTAAACCCTAATTAGGGTTTGTTACAAAAAAGTCCCCATTTAGATAAACATTATTAATCCATAGCCAATAAAAATTGGCACAAATAACGAGGAGACATAGACCAATAGGAATTAAGTTGCCACCTCATTTTATAACAACTTCTCATCTAGAACTTTGTTCCCTTTCCTATGCTCTTTTCTAGCATATTCAATGAATCTGGACACAATTCCCTCAATCTTAGCAATGGGAATCTCAGGAAGATTTTTCATTCGTTCTTCCAAGTGAAGGACTTGATCAAAAGTAGTGAGAAGAGTCGTCTCCCACCCAAACTCAAGTTCTTTGGTCTTCTCAATCAAGAACATAGTAGCATACATTTGATCTCGCTTCCTTTCCATGACGATGTTCTCTTCCTTGCAAAAGATGACCTTGATTCTGTCTTCCAACTCCTCGATGTCCACATCTGTTTCGATCTCAATCCATCTGTCAAGGATAGTACGCAACACTTCAAACACCCTGTCTTGAACTAGATGGATGGTGCCTTCAACTCGGCTACATCTGGTGTTGACATCTTCGAAAAGAATTTCTTTCATCTGGAGCAGAGCTAACCACTGCAGGAGGCTACGGGTTCCTCCATCCATTATCTTTTCTTGTGCTAGAACATGTCTTGGTGTTCCTCATATCACCTGCAAAACTGGGATGATAACATCTCTTGTGTGAGTGAATGCATCTACAGTTATCATCAAATTACGGATGATCTCAAAGACTTGGATAGATTGATGAGCTATCTTCATCATTCTTGTTGCAAATTCCATGGCTACCTTGTAAGATTCATCAATCCAAGAACTCATGAGTTGGACCAAGCTCTTTACCCTCTCTGCCTCACCTACTGATTCAAGAGGAAGTGCATGCAAAGGAGATATTGCTGGATCCTATCATCTCAAAGGTTGATTAAGATGGCTAAAATAATTCCTCCAAGCACTGACCTCTCTCTCGAGCTTCTTATTCCTTTCCACTTCTTCTTTGAGTTTGTATTTGAGTGCTTTCAGTGAATCAGTTGCTTCTTCCATAGCCTACTCGGACGTAAGTGGACCAAGCTCAAATGTTTCTAGATCATATTCTTCTGCTAGAATCTCATCCTCATACTTGTCCACCACTGGTGTAGCTATCTGCACTTTTCTGGATCCTGTCTCATCTCTGATTACCTTTGACATCTTTGTGACCTTCTTGTTTTCTATTACTTCATGAGAATTTCCTATGAGGCTTTCGAAGTCAAATACATGTTCTTCCTCTTCAACCACAACTACCCTTGTCAACCTTTGTTTTAGCCAATCCGGAATGGTGGATCTCCTTTTCCTCACTTGTATTTCTTTAAGAAGAGGTCCATCTTCCCTGAAAGGAGATGTTGCTTCATCATCATTCTTTTCTTCTTGTTGCTCATTAGTATCAACTTGGGGAGATTGACTTGATGAATGCTGAGGTGTCTGTCCTTTTCCTTGTTTATCATTATGTACCATGGATTCCATTGACTCATCGATTTCATACACTATCTGCCTCTGATCTTCTCCTCGACTTGCTTCCTTTTCACACCTAGAAGATGTGCTTGGTCGACGATCAAGATTCACTTTCTGCTTCTTCTTGGAAGGCTCTCTCTTCTCAGGTCTTTCTTTCCTCTTGGAACCTTTGAATGAGAAGTATTTTCACTCACACTTGCCTCTCCTTCTTCTGGTCTTGTTTCCAAGGTGAATGTCATGGATACATTTTGCTCCTTCAACTTTTGATGTTGTACGTCTACCCATCTACGAGTACAAGGTAACACAAGGGCCATCAATGCTCTTAGGTCCGAAACCTCTGGCTCATTCCAATCTATCTTCACTTCTTTATCTTCCTTCTCATAGGATGATTGGAGGCATCTACCATTGTCCTGGGCTTGATCGGCTACTCTATAAATTTTGCATTTCCTGATGAAATCCAAGGGTAACCTGGAATGCATCTTTCTTTTGACCTCTACATCATCTTGGACATTCATCCAAAAGTCTTCCACTTGAAACTCATGTTTGTACTTCTTCCCGACTGTCTCTTCTATATAACCATGAGGATCAAAATTCTCTCTTGAAACAAAGGATGTGAATGAATATAGAGATAGTTATTTCTCTGCATCTTCTATCGCCTGAGTATTAGAACACACTTCAACTGAGTTCCCTAGTAGGATAGGTACGGGAATTCCATTTCCATGCTTGTGTCTTGATGCCTTCGCATAAGCTGCCAACTGCCTAGTCACCTCAAGTAGTACTATCCTATCTGTAGAATATCTCGGCAACAAGGTGAAGAACATCCATGAACTCTAATATATGTGAACTTTGGAAACTGAATGAACCATTCACCATGCTTCTTCACGAGCTCCTGAGCATCCAGAGACAGTCGATTATGAATCCCTCTTTGCAATGTCCTGGTGATATACATCATGAAGGTGTCATTGACTAGCTTGTGGTCACTTGTTGGCGGATGATGCAGTTGAACATAAGAGTCACAATCTCTTATTTCTCCGGGTCCTCTTTCAACAACTCCTCTGTGAGGTAGTCCTGCATACTCAAAACCTCTGATCAAGGCATATATGACATATGAGCTCATGTGGAATGACTTGGTGGGCTTTAGTCTTCTCAACTACACGTCCAAGCTGTTGCTAATGATTCTAGCCCACTGAAGCATTCCCTTTCCTTGGACAATCACTTGTATGAAGAAGACGATCCATTTGTCGAAGAAGAAAGCTTGAGAAGCACCTGTAACCCGATTGAGCAAGGTTATCAAGTCCTTCAATTCTTCCTGGAAGTCAATTCTGTGCGGTGTATTGGGAATCTTGTTCAGGCAAGGTCGACTTTTGAGCAACCAATTCTTGTTGATAAAGTTCAGGTAGGACTCAGGATCATCTTCGTAGATAGACCTAGCTCCTTCCAAGCTCTTGTAAATCATGTCTTTATGCTCCAGGAGATGAAAAGCTTCGCTTATAGCTTCCTTTGAAAGGTAGGCTAAGATAGTTCCGTCCTCGGGTACGATTGTCCTTGAGTGTGAATCGTAGTGCCGGGCACACTCGATCATCAACTCATGACACTTGACTGCGGGAGGGAAACCTGCAGCCTTGATGATGCCACTCTCAATTATCCTCTTTGCAACAGGTGACGGCTTGCCAATATAGGGCGCCTCTCGAAACTTCCTCACATTGAAGTTTCCTAGGTTGGTGTCTCCGATATTGCTCCACTTGGACATGATCTTGGTCTCCAATTCGTCATTCCTCTGATCCTCCTTGATGAGAGCCTGTCGAGTAGTAGGTCCTCCGGCTTTGGGGGTCGTCATTTGATACTTACACATAAGCTTAAAGTTAGGGTTTGAGCATAATATCTTCATTATAGGAGATTTGAGACCTTTTCAAGGAAATATCTAAATATTAATTTGAAAATAATGATAAATCTAAGAATTATGAATTTTCAAATTGGAATCAGATTGTACAAGACTTAGATTTTTCAAAGGATTACTATGGAAAATCAAACTAAATCTTGAATAAAAATTTCAAAAATCTGATTCTTCATACCTCTTCCTTGAATTTCAGCTATCAACCTTGAAAAATGAATGAAGGGAGATGAGAATTTGCTGGACAAGGACATTTGATCTGAATTTCTAGTCTTCTCTTTGATGGCTTCAATCTTCAATTGACCTTCAAGCTTCCTCCAAAATCTGGAAATTAACCTTCAACCAGCTCTTTAAAAAATTCGCTTTCAATCAACCTTCAAGATCTGGAAATTTGCCTTGAATCTGCTCAATTTTGCACCACTGGGTCTGCTCCTCCAATTCGCACAAGGGAAAATGAATGAATGATTTAGAATTTATCAAAATACACCTCCCTTATATAGGGCGCTCACCTCAATTTCCCTCAAGGCCGACATGGCAAATAGGGAATAAAATAAAATAAAACCCCTCTTAAAGGATGGCGGACTTGCTTGTAAAGGCAAAATAATGAAATATTGAGCGCTCAAGCATAATTTTTTTTTTTATAATTAATTCCAAAGCTTAAAGGTGGATTTTTCATTTATTTCAAGGCTTAAAAATTAATTAATCAAATTATGAATGCCTAATTTATGCAAACTTGTTTTAGTCTTCTAAATGTCTTGTAATAGGCAAATTTAGTGAAAGACTATAGGCTAGTTTAGGGAATGTTAAAGCTTGATTAAGGCTTGATGAATCTTCATTTTCCTTAGGCATTAAAATATTCAAAGTGATGGAGGCTTAAATTATTTCAAGGCTTATTTGAACCTCTCATCTAGGCTTGTTTGCTTCATGAATCAAAATCTTCTCAACCTAGGTTTGCCATCACAATTTTGCAATTTGCCTTCAACTTAACCTAAACAAGGTGAATACTAGGTGTCCTTAAGAATTTTGCCTTGGACCCTTTGGAAGGGTCAAGATCGATTTTCTTGATTAGGCCTTGAATACCTCATTTTCTCTATTTCAAAATCCTCCCGAAGGCGAGCATATGCTTGTTTTGGTCTAACAAAGCCTAGGATTCCAATTTTTTAGCCTTTCACATGGGTAAATTAGGTGCAAATGGAAATTTTGCTCTGGACCCTTTGGAAGGATCAGGAGCGAGATTCACCTTTGCTTGATCATCAACCTTCTCCAAGGCAATCTCTAGGGTCCATTCATCTCAACCATTGACTTGGCTCAACAATATTTTGAAGGAAATACTGCATTTTGGGAATTTCGCTCTGGACCCTTTGGAAGGGTCAGGAGCGAAATTCACTCTTCAGGCCAATTTTCCAATCTCTTTCACTTTAATTCATCAAAATTCCTTTAGTTTGAATCCACTTCTCAACTTGCTAGCATTGGTTTAATCCTCACAAGGCGAAAAAGGTCAATTTTGCTCAACAACCTAGCCGAGGATAGGACCTATCCAGAATTTCACTCTGGACCCTTTGGAAGGGTTAGGAGCGAAATTCTCATTTGAGCTCAAAATTCACATTTTTTGAAGGTCATAATTTCTTCAAGACATTCTAAATAGTCTCTTTCACCTTTGTTTAGGCCTGGTTTAACTCAAATCTTGAAGGAAAAGGTGACTAGGGTTTTTCGCTCTGGACCCTTTGGAAGGGTCAGGAGCGAATTTCTTTATTTGTAGCTCATTTTTCATCATTCCAACTTCAATCCACCTCACAAGGCTAGGAAATAGTTCTCTTCTTTCACCCAACCCAAGTTTGATTTTATTTTGCAAGGTAAAATAGGAGTTTTTAGGATTTTCGCCCTAGACCCTTTGGAAGGGTCAGGAGTGAATTTCCTCCTTTGGCCTAAAATCATCACTTTTGGAAACAAACATCAACTCAAAGGTAGTCTCAAGGGCATTTTTTTACCTTGCTTAGTCTCGTCTTAGCATAAATTTGAAAGGAATAAGTAGGTTTTAGGATTTTCGCTCTAGACCCTTTGGAAGGGTCAGGAGCGAAAATCTTGCTTTAGGGAAATTTTGCCATCCTTTCAACTTCAAATCACCTCCAAGGCATAGAACATCTTGTCTCACTCCTCTCCGGGGTATAAAAACCTAAATCTTGTCTTGAATTGCAAGGAAAAAGGTGAATCTTAGAAATTTCGCTCTGGACCCTTTGGAAGGGTCAGGAGCGAAATTTTCATTAGGCTTCAAAATTTGTATTCTTGGCAACCAAAATCCACTCTAAGGCAATCCAAATGCCTTCTCACACCCTTGTCCAAGCTTGGCTTTGCTCAAAATTTGGAAGAAAAGATGATTTTAAGGATTTTCGCTCTGGACCCTTTGGAAGGGTCAGGAGCGAAAATCACTTCTAGGCTCAATTGCTTCATCTTTCATGGTTTATATCAATTCAAGGTCAGTCTTAGGGGCAACTTCATCTTGATTTTACCTTATCCCACACTTGATCTAGCAAAAACTTGATAGCAAAAAGAGGTTTTGAGAAAATTCGCTCTAGACCCTTTGGAAGGGTCAGGAGCGAATTTCTCACTCTTGACCAAAAATCATCATTTTTTCATTTTGAAACTTCTTTGCAAGGTGGGATTTCATCTTTCATTGCCCTAGAAACAAGGTTTCATGTCCAAGAAAGGTCAAAAAGTAGGTTTATAAGGAATTTCGCTCTCGACCCTTTGGAAGGGTCAGGAGCGAAAATCCTTTCCTGGCTAGAATCCGTCATTTTCACAACTTCTAAACATTTCCAAAGATTTCAACATGTTCATTCTCCTTCTCATCATGCCTTGGACTCCAAAATTTGGCCAAATAAGGCAAGAAATGTCTCTTAGAGAGATTTTCGCTCTGGACCCTTTGGAAGGGTCAAGAGCGAAAATCTTGACTTGGGCTAAATTCTTCATTTCTCCCTTTCAAAACGACCTCAAGAGGCAAAGACAAGTTATTTCTCTTCCATCCACGTCATAAAAAATCAAACCTTGATCTTCTTCATTGCAAAAATAAGAGCTTTAGGAATTTCGCTCTGGACCCTTTGGAAGGGTCAGGAGCGAAATTTCCTTTTTTGTCCAAAATCCTTCATTTTCATATGCTTTCAAACCTTCAAAGGCAACAAGGATGTCTGACCTTCCTTCCAAGATACCTTGCAAATCAAAAATTAGCCAAACTTAGGAGGAAATGAGCTTTAAGAAGATTTTTGCTCTAGACCGCTTGGAAGGGTCAAGAGCGAAAAATCCTATTCTAGGCTAGATTGCTCACCTTTCAAACTTCAAACCACTTCAAGAAGCAAACTTAGATCATTTTCCAAGTTAGGAACAAGGTTTCTAATCCATTCAAAGCAACAAATAAGGTTCATGATGAATTTCGCTCTGGACCCTTTGGAAGGGTCAGGAGCGAAATTCTCCTTTAGGCCAAAATCTTGCTCTTCAAAATCAATCAACTCCATCTCTAGGCAAGAACATATCAATTCATCCTCAAACATGCCTTAGAAAACAAACTTAGTCAAAACTTGAAAGGAAATGAGAGCTACAAAGATTTTTCGCTCTAGACCCTTTGGAAGGGTCAGGAGCGAAAATCAAGATTTGAGTTTGATTCTTGACCTTTTGAACTCCAATTTTCTTTGAGAGGCAAACAAAGACCCCTCTTCATGCATCCCCATCAAGATCCTGACTTTAGCCAAGGAAAAATAAGAGCTTTCAAGAATTTCGCTCTGGACCCTTTGGAAGGGTCAGGAGCGAAAATCTTGTTCCTAGGTAGTTCTTTACCTTGTTTCACTTCATTCTTCATCAAATTTGATCAAATGAACTCCCTCGCTTCACAATCAAGACAAATCTCCATCCAATTTTGTCTAGGTAAGGTCAAACTGGGTTTTCAGGGCCAAAGGAAGGCAGGAAAGGGAGATTTCGCTTTGGACCCTTTGGAAGGGTCAGGAGCGAAAATCTCCTCCTAGACTAGCTTTCATCATTTCAAAACCTAAAAACTCTCCTTCAAGGCAAAAATGTATCAACTTTCTCAATTATGCCTCAAAAGTCAACAATCTTGGTCATAGTCTTCCAAAACTCCTTCAATCATCATCAGGTGCATTTGCTCATCAATTTCTGAAATCACCATTTCGATCCCCTTCTGATCACTGACTCTGCTCAATCAACTCAGACCTGGAAGCAAACAGGACTCCAACAAGAAAACCATCAATCCAGACCTATCCTGACCTGAAACATATTCACCCTCTTCCTCGATCTAACCATCTTGATTCACAACTAACGACCTCCCAAAACTAGGCTAGACTCAGCTTGAAAGAAACCCTAATACGAGCTTTCAAAGATAAACCCTAATCTAGCCAGCCCAGGCAACCACTCACTCACTCAAAACCCAGAAAGTAGAGAGAAAAACTAAGTAAGGGAAAGCAAAACCCTAAGAAAAAGAGGGGGTCCCCATTCTAATGGGGCAATGTGTGAAATGGTCACAACAGGACCCTCACATATAAGATTTGGATAAAATTGGCATTGCTTGAGGACAAGCAATTTTGGCAAGGGTAGACTGCCATGCCCTGCCTCAGGTTAGGGCTTTATAAGTACGAATCTTAGCACTAAAAAAAATAAACACCTGAAGGTTTAGGGCCGACCTAGGGTTTAAGGGCAAACAATAAAGATTATCACTAAATAATTATGGGCTAATTCCTTTTATGAAATATACAATGAAATTAAATGCACACCTTATGCTTGGCCGACCTCCTTCCTTGAATAGTCGCCTTCCATAAAGAATTATATATAAATCAAGTGAGAACATTATTTCTCTTTGTAGGCTGACCTATAAATGTTTAGCGCCTTGTTCGATTGTTTTTAGAAAATGAAAATAAAATACAAATGTATTTAATGAAGTTGGGTCGACCTATTTGGAGAGGTGCATCCTTTGGATGAAGAGGTATTTTTGCAAAGTATAAATAGAGGTTATTATAGGGAAAAACAGGTAGGAAGAAGTTAGGGAATATATTTCCTATTTAAGAAAACTCAGAGCACAAAGAGAGCAGATTATATTTCAGATTCTTGTGCATAAATTAAAGAATCAATTGCAGATCTAATAGTTAAATTGATCGAGAGCGAACTGGATTAGGTCCTAGTGCATACAAAGAGTATATTAATAGCAGCAATAAGGTCATAAGATCATATCAGAGTTTGCTATTTATTACAGGCAATGGACAAAATATAAGGTGATCTAGAAAGAGGACATTACAGTAATATAGCAAGGCAATTGAATACTGACATATAGCATAAAGCAAAACGAACTGGATAAAAATATGGCAACAGAATCTCAGGCTCACTTCTGTATAGTGGTATAAATGAATGGATGAATAGTTTGATACCAAAATTTTACGTTTTAGAGAAGTGGGAATTTGTTGTAGAGGTGTGGCTATACAGAGCATGGACATACAATGTTGTGGCAATACAATGTATGGACATACAATGAGTGGACATAAGAAGTATGAACATATGGAATAAGAAGTATGAACATATGGAATTTTAAGATAGGTACTTATATTATTTTTTAAAAGAGAGGTTGTTGTTTAATAGCTACTTGCACACAACAGTCACATAGCCCTTCCGAACATCTGTTAGAGCAACATGTCATTGTAATTCTAATGCATTTGACTTTTCCTTGATAATTTTCTTAAGACACTCTCAAACCTTTCAATTTCATTTTTTTCTACTTTCAATAAGAAGCATTGATCAATGCTTTTATTAATAACATTCATACCTTTTCCCTCTTTCCTAGTGGATCCCTTATGAATGACTTTTCTATATCTTATTCAGTACTGAGGATTCAACATTAATCATATTTATATCCTTCGTTCACAGTCAATATAATTTAAATTTCAAACTGTCCCATTAGGCATTGCATCCAAGTTCTCCTGTTTCTTTGACTTTCCAAGCCAAGTACATTAAAGTTATCAGGCTTGATTTCTTTTTGAAGGTGCTGGTCATTTTCGCAATATGCAAAGCTTGTCTAACTTGGTTAATCTGATGAGTTAAGTCTTCTCAACAACAATTCTTTCACTTCGTACGAGATATTCCATTGGTATAGCCACCTATTGTTCACACAATGCCTTGTACGGGAGAGGACCCAATACTTGAGCATGTATCAATTGTTGTGAGGATTCTTGACATTTTTTGATCCAATAATAGTACCAATGTAGCCTATCAATTGAACATTAAAATAGCATTTTTTATGTGTTTGTATATTATTTTATTAATAATTACAATGCAATAAATCGTTTTGAATATGTATTGCATATATTACTGATTTACTATTAAACAAGGCTCATTCTTAATAATTCAAATTACTTTTGATCTAATATGACACAACAGTTGTAAAATATTATATTCAGATTTGTACAGTTTTGTCAAATTTGTCTAAACAAATGGACATAATAGTCAAATAACTAGTTCGTTTTTAATTAATAACTGATTTACAATTGCTCAACTTCCTATCCCATAATAGGCACATAAAAAACTCTTTTTTTTTTCACCGACCCTCTCTCTCATAACTTCTGAATTTAAATGCTCAAGTTTCAAACTACAACCACCAAACCTTGAGTACTTGGATCATAAATATAGCAGTTGTGAAGCTCACCATTCAGTTCAAATCAAACAATTAATGCCACAAAATTCAAATTTAGCCCCCATGAATCCACCTCATCTACTCTTTGCCAATAAAAATGCAGAATTTCAGAGTCATAGATCAAGCAAGATCAAAAAAGATGGAAAAAAGTTCTAGTAATATAGCATATGATAAAGGAGAGCTTTTACATTTACATTCTCCCTGGCAAAAAACATTCCTACAGTTTTCATAAATTTCTTCTTGTTGCAAAGAATATCAGACTACACAGAATAAACTTTCAAATTTGAATATCTGACTGTACAAAATCTCTCATCCAAGTATTTTGTTTCCAACTTCCCACTACATTGTATTTTTTATAGTCATGCAATTTTATAATCTTTTAAGTCACTGTTATTTATACATGTTAGTTTTACTGTCACTATTGTTTATACATGTCAATTAAACTGTCATTGTTGTTTATAATTGTTACTTTCCTGTCACGGTTGTTTATACATGTTAGTTTTACTGTCACTGTTGTTTATACATGTTAGTTTCATTGTCATTGTTTATACATGTTAGTTTTACTATCACTATTGTTTATACATGTTAGTTTTATAGTTTAAATTTGTATTAATTAGGATTCATTATTTCCATCCAGCTCTTCACCTAAAACAAGTATTAGTGCAAATGAAGTTGTCATAGAGTTTCAAAATAAGATTAAGTTTGTTGTGTTTCTATCAATTTTTCAAATTCGTATGTCTTTATTAACTATTTGGATCACATCAAAATATGGAAGTATATGATAACAAAATTGTACAAATAGTTAATAAAATGCAAACAAATGTCAATGCAAAGGCACATTTTCAACAATTTTTAAACATTATGAGAAAAATGGGGTAATTCCTAATTTCATTAATACAATGAGAGTCTAAAGTAACACTCAAAACATGGTATGACAGGAAGTTTTGTCAACCATGGCTGACCAAAATGCCAACAATGAGTTGTTCTTATAGAATATTGTCAATGAGTCAATGGGAGAGAAGATCTAGATTTTCTTAGTGTCTCAAGCATTCTACATGTCTATTAGAACATATAATATTCTCATCAAGGAGTCATGTCTCTGATAAACTACTTATTATTCATTGTAGGAATTCCATTAAATAGCAAAAAATATAGTATAAATTATAAAGTTGCAGAAAATTGAGTAAAAATCTTTGTATGTAAGATATAGGATAATACATCTAAGAAATCATGTTTCTGATAAACTGCTTATTATTCATTGTAGGAATTCCATTAAATTGCAAAAAATATAATATAAATTATAAAGTTGCAGAAAATAGAGTAAAAATCTTTGTATATAAGATACATCATAGTACATCTACTTTTGTAGATGATTATTCTTTCAAGTTTTTAGTTCGAAATTATATTGTAAATGAACTCAGCAAGCTTGACCACATTAAATCTAAACAATTCAAAATATCTATCTTTGGACTTAATATTTTGATGTTATTTTTGTTCAAGCATTATGACAACAAGAAAAAGAAGGAAAAGAACCACCTGAAAGTTGAGAACTCGTTATCCATGGGGTGTTAAATTGCATTTGTTTGACTTGAATGATGTTGACACTACAACCAACCTACTTTAGGACAATAGAACTTGTAATCTTGTTGCTAACAATGCAGAAAGAACATACGCTCTTGTATAATCTTCTCAACATCATAGACATAAAAAGAGTAATGGCAGTCAGTGGATAGAAGAAGACATGGAACGTGCCATGGAAGATGTTTAAGACAATTCTTTTTCCATAGAGCAGCAGCAAAAATGTGGAGAATCCTTACTAACAGTTTAACATATTAGTTTTCATGGCTCACAACAACAAAAAGAAAAGGACCACCAACAATCCTTTCTTTGGAAGAAGAGTTGGAGATTGTTGAGTGGTGCAAAGATATGGCTCAACTTGGTTATGGATTTGAAGTTATTCAACTAAAGTCACACGTTGCTCACATCTGTCAAACAAGGCAAAATCCATTTTAAAAAAAGTTTAATAGACAGCTCATGGTGGGTGGGATTCCACAAATGCCATCCGGAATCGACAATAAAGACTACATAGGGTCTAGATAGGGATAGAGCAATAATACTACAACTAAGTATTGTGATAGATTTCTGTGACAATTTGGAGAAATTATATAATGCTTGTCAATATGGACCAACCACGATATGAAATTATGATGAAATGAGTGTTCAAGTAGGTAGAAACTATGGGATGTGAATAATTGCAAAGATGGACAACAAAAGTGTGCCACATATCTTATCAAAGAGTAGAGAATGGATAACTATTTTATATTGTGTTAATGCAACACATCACAACATTCTAGGAGTTTATCTTTTCAAGGCTAAAAGACAATAAAAAACTACATTGCTAACTATGAAGTAGGACCCTATATGACAACAGAGCCATATGCTTGGATAATGAAAGAGTTGTTCTTGAATTGGCTGCATCATTTTGCTAGATCTATTTTAGATGAGACTACACCCTCAAACAAACATCTCCTTATATTTGATGGACATGGAAGCCATATTGTTTTAACTAAAATCCAAAAGGCAAGATCTCTAGATATTGATCTTCTCACATGCTTGCCCACACCAACAATAAATTGCAGCCTTTAGATGTGTTTTCTCTCCATTCAAAACATATTTCAAATCTAAAAGGTCAAAATGGATGGCCAAATATCCACAAAGAAATAAAAAGAACCAAATTGGCAGAACTTGCAAGCAAAGCATTCAAACATGCCCCAATGTCTAACAACATCATAATTGGTTTTCGAAAGACAAGTGATGCATTCAATGTGCAAGATGATAATGATGCTATAGGAATTGCTAGCATCTTAAGGTTAGTTGGCTATGAAGAGGCAGAAGTGGAACAATGTCTGGCACAAATGGGAACACTACAAACATGTGACCCAAATGAAAGCACATGTTCACCAACTCATGTTAGCCAAACACAATATGAAAATGACTTGCATGTTTTACCATCACAATTTGAACCACCGAATTGGGCTAAAGGAGAAAAACACTTAGGTGTACAAATTGATTTCCAAAATAAAGAAATTTCATTATCTATGTTTTCTCCACCTCTAATGCCAAAATTTGAGTTGATTAATTATTATGTAGATATAACAGATTGAGAAAATTCAACTGTGGAACCTAATGAAGTTGAAGATGAGCGGGATGGACACAATAAAGGTTCATTGAAGACATATGAAGCTTTTGAGATAGAAAATGAACAAATGTTATGTAGTTAGGGCTCTTTAAAAAAAGAGACTTCATTGAATTGAGCAAAGAAAAAGGGGAGGAAAAAAATGAAAGAGAAATAATAAAACATAGGAAGGAAGAAGAAAGGCTACAATGGCAAAAGGAAAGAGCATTGAAAATGAAACAAAAATAGGTGAGCAAGAAAAAGAATCTAAGAAAAGAGCACGTGAACAAAGTAGTTACAAATATTGCTGGGGAGAGGAGTACTCCAACACCCTTGTCTAAACATCATCAAACTCCAAGAGATATGCACTAGATTTTAACCCCTACATATGCTATTCTTACTAACCTCCAAGTTGGTTATCAAAACAATTTAGAACCAAATGTAAGCATAGTAGGAGAGCATATTACTACATCAACCCCTCTACCTAGCCATCAGCAAATTTTGAGAGAAATGTACAACATTTTAACCCCTGCCTATGCTACCCTTAACAACATCCAAATTCTTGCTAACCATGTTAAACAATTCCAATTTGGTGGACTATTAGATGAAAACATGTTTGATCACATAATTCCTATCACACCACAAGTTGATTCAACTAGTCCAATACAAACTATTATAGAGAGTACTATAGAGGAGCCAAAACCTTTCATTGGCTTTATGGTGAACTAATGAATATTACATCATATACTTCATAATTTTAGACACCACAACAATGCCTATTTTATTTATGGTTTAACAAAATATATTCATCTTGCAAATATTGTCAACCATGTAATTTTTTTGGAGACCATTCTTATTTTCCAATGTCTAAAGGATGGTCATGGTCTTATTTTTCAAATTATACAAGCTGGTCATGACTCTCCACAATCATAATTCCAATGACTCTTCACAAGCTAATGATGGCTCCTCCCAAGATGAGGTTGTGCCTTTTAATGTTGTTGTGGCCTTTATTGCCCCCTAGATCATGTTGGTGTGGCCTCCTTAGGCCTTGAGGTTTTTACTCATATTTCTTTTGTTTTATAGCAACAATCTACTCATGATGAGTCTTCTCCAGGTTCTCTTCTGCAACAATAGTTTGCTCCAAGTGTTGACAAACACTCAGAGGGGATTTCCCTGCTTGATACTACTTGCATTGATGTTCCTAATAATAATATTGCTTGGATTGTTGTTTGTCGTAGGCATAAAAAGTAAGACCCCCCCTCCGCCTCCCCCCACCAAACTCTTATGTGTCAAGTTTTGGGTGATTCTCTCCACTCTTGAGGTGGGTTCCTAGCTTTCTACTATTGAGTTGTTGTTGGTTTGGTTGGCCTTTTAACAATGATCTTCTAACTTGTTATTGGTTTGTCTGATTTGAGCTTGTATAGGGTCAACACCCTTGTTTGTTACCTTTTTTTTTTTATGTTGCCTACAATTTGTTTGTATATAGGTTCAACACCCTTGTTTTGCTGCTTTTAATAATAAAAAAAATTCATTTACATAAATTTAGGTTAATTAAAAAATTGGAAAAAGTAATCACAAAATTAATTTAAATTTAACTTTAGGATTTCGGAGTTGATAATTGAACAATAAATTTATATTAATGAATGAATATAAATTGTGAAGTTGTATCAAATTAGTTTTCTAACATCAAAAAATAAACATTTTGAAGTATGTGATAGATCTTAGAATCTTTTATGAGTTGATCTTGAGTGGCTCAGGGTTTTAATTCTCAACAATACAAAAATAATCTCTAAGGCAAGGTTTTAATTCTCAACGATACAAAAACAATCTCTAAGGAAAGGATGTGACTAGCATATGATGAACTCATGAGACTTAGTTTGTGTGAAAATAAAGCCGGGAAAATTAGGAAGAAAAACTAGTATTGCGAGTCAACCAAATACTCAAGAGTGTAGATTAAATTGGTGTATTGAACAATAAATTTATTTAACTTTCACATTAATGTATGAATATAAATTGTGTATCAAATTAGTTTTCTAATATCTAAAACTAATCATTTTGAAGTATGTGATAGATCTTAGAATCTTTTGTGAGTTGAACTTGAGTGGCTCGAGGTTTTAATTCTCAACAATACAAAAATAATCTCTAAGGGAAGGTTTAATTCTCAACAACACAAAAACAATCTCTAAGGCAAGGATGTGACTAGCATATGATGAACTCATGTGACTTAGTTTGTGTGAAAATAAAGCTGGGAAAATTAGGAAGAAAAACTAGTATTGCGAGTCGACCAAATACTCAAGAGAGTAGATCGAATTGACGAGTATATATAGGATTTGAAAAATAACTACATCTCTAACCAACTCACCACCTAAGAAAGATTAACCTACATAAAGTAAAATAAAACTCATAAATTAAGGTGAAACAAAAAATTTACACCAACACCTCCCCCTAAGAATGGCTTAGATGGGGACAAAAGATTAGGTCCTAACAACTAGGTTTGCTAAGCTATACAAGTACAATGCAACCTCATAAAGAAGGGGAGAAAACCTTGTGAGAAAAAACTGCCCCCAAGTGACGATAAAGAAATATATGCTCTCTAAAAGATGAGAAGGAAGAAACCACATGTGATGGAAATGTCCCCTCACTAAGAGAGAAGAAGAAGAAGAAGAAGCCCCCTCCTCATGTAGAATTTTCTTATAGTGATGGTAAATGCCCGATAATAGATGTTGAAGATGATCCAAGATCATCAAATAATGTTCCTCCCCTTCAAAAGAAATAAAACCACAGAAGTATGCAAGTCGTGTTCTTATTCCTTAAAAGAATATGAGAGAAGAAAACTCTATTAGATTTTGCGAGAAGTGTGAATCGATCCAAGACACATCACATGCAACTCCAATCAATAGATAATTGAAGATCAAAATAGAAAAATGGAGAGAGAATTTGAAAGAGAAAAAAATTAAGATAATACAAGAGAATTTCGAGAATACTCTTGTCACTCTCATTGAACAAGTTACCATTTGACTAGTGTAGGTGAGAAGGGAGTGTTGTATATATAGTAAAATATAAACATATATATCTAAGAGGTGCATTATCTCCAACTACCCATAAATTGTGGTAGGTTTTACCTACTTGATAAATATCAAAACATGTGGCATGACCAGCAATAATCTTTTACCTATTTCACTCATCAATTGTGCTAGCTTGACAACAACATGATGAAAGTTGCCTAGGCCCAAGCACCCATGAAAGTTTAACACCCTAAGCTTTGGTAACTTTTTGACTATGCAAGGAAGTCTTTTTAAACGTGAACAATGATAGAAGTTCAACTTCTTGAGTTGCTATAGGTCATCAATTGTGTTGGGAAGAATCCTTAGACCTCTACATTTGTACAAGTTCCACAATCATAGTTGAGCCAAATTACCTAAAGTGTTGGGAAGGCTTTTTAGATTTGCATAGCCACCCAAACACAACACTTCTAGCCACACCAAGTGGATTGTTAAACTTTTATAGTTGGACCATTTTATTAACTTGAGTTGTGACAAGTTACCGATTGTGCTTGGAAGTGTTGTGAGAGCTCTACAATCCTGTATATACAAGCATTGAAGGTTCATCAAGATATCAAGCATGTTTGGTATTTTCGTGAGACTTGTACACTTCTCTAGAGTTAAGATCTTGACTTGGGACCAACTACCATCCAACTAGAGTTTGTTTCTTGACATCATCCATATATGTGTATCACATACAATTTCACAATTTCTATTTTTTATCCATTAAAAATTTGGAGCTAGCTTTCCAAGGTTGACAACTACTTTTTGTATTTTGTAGAAATAGGTAGTGCAAAGAAGGCATGTTATACAAGCTAATAGGTTATCTTCCACTCTCTCCTATATAAACAAGCCCGCTCACTCCCTCTTTTAGTAATCACGTTATAAAAATATGTCCCATAGGTTTTTTTCAATCATTGTTTCTTGTTCTTTTTCTTAACGTCTTTAAATCATTTCATTTTTATTTAGGGAAATAAGAATCTTTTACATAAATTGTTTTTATTTAAGGAAATAAGCAATCCTTTACATAAATTTAGGTAAATTAAAAAATTGTAAATAGTAATCATAAAATTAATTTAGATTTAAATTTAGGAGTTAAAAATTGATAATTGAACAATAAACTTATTTAACTTTCACATTACTGAATGAATATAAATTTTGAAGGTGTGTCAAATTAGATTTCTATTATCCACAATAATCATTTTAAATTATACACAATATCTTGTAATCTTTTGCAAGTTGATCTTGAGTGGCTCAAGGTCAATTCTCAAAAATACAAAAACAATATCTAAGGTAAGGATGTGAATAGCATATGATGAACTCATGAGACCTTGTTTATGTCAAAACAAAACCAAGAAAAATAGGAGAAGAAATATAGTATTGTGAATCAACCAAATACTCAAGAGTGTAGGTCAAAATGATGTATTGCATTAATCAAGTGATGAGTGTATATAGGATTCGAAAGATAATTACCTCTCTAACCAACTCACCACCTAAGAAATATTAACCTACACAAAGTAAAATAAAACTCATAAATGAAAGTAAAACAAAAAATTTACACCACCTCCCCTTAAGGACAACTTAGACGGGAACAAAAGACTAGGTCTAGACAACTAAGTCTGCTAGGGTATCCAAGTACTATGAAACCAAGGGTAAAGAAGAGGAGAAAACCTTGTGAGAAAAATCCCCCCCAAGTGAGGGAAAGGAAATATATTCTCTAAAAGATGAGAAGGACAAAACCACATGTGAGGGAAAAGTCCCCCCAATAAGAGAGATGAAGAAGAAGAAGTATGAAACTCCCTCTTAATGTAGAATCTCCTGTATTGATGGTAGATGTCTAACAATTGATGTTGAAGATGATCCAAGATCATCAAACAATGTTTCTCCCCTTAATAAGAAAAAAAATAACAGAAGCATGCAATTTTTGTCTTTATTATTAAAAGGAATATGAAAAAAGAAAATTATGTTAGAATTTCACGAGAAGGGAGAATCGAGCTAGGACATAATATTGGTTATACTTTACATGCAACACCAATCAATAGATGATCGCAGATCAAAATAGAAAAAATAAGAGAGAATCTAAAAGACAAAAGTTAAAAACAAAACAAGAGAATTTTGAGAATAGTCTTGTCACTCTCATCAAATGTCATTTGACTAAGGCATGTGAGAAGAGATTGTTGTATATATAGTAAGACGTGCATTATCTTCAACTACCCATAAACAATGATAGGTTTTGTCTACTTGGTGAATGGACAATCATGTGGCATAACCTCCTCAAGTAAAGATATAATAGTGGTTATGAGAGGTAACACAAAAATCCAAAAGAGGGTGTGTAACTCAACTACCCATGTGTGGGAGAGAGTGGCATATGTAGCTGATGTATTCCTCTACGTGTTCCTATATTAACCACATATAATAAATATAAACAATCTTAAATAATATGTGAGAAAAATAAATACCTCTAACATAGAGAACATGAAAAACCTCCATTGGCATCCCCTTAAGTGTAGCTTAGGTGGGTGAACAGATGGATACTGACAAATCAAGTTTAATGAGGTACCCATGTACAAAGAGATCCCCCAAAAGAATATGCCAACCCAGACACATAAAAGGAATAGAACCCACCAAAATAGAGAGAGAAAATAACCCCAAGTAGAGAGAGAGAGACAGAGAGAGAGAGAGAGAGAGAGAGAGAGAGAGAGACAGACAGAGACAAAGAGAAATAGAGAGAGACAGAGAGAGATAGAGAATAAAGGACTAAGAAGTCCCCCTTGAAGTAGACACCTATCCTACCCCCAACAATGCTCATAGATGAAAGAACTTACATTTTATGAAGGGTTTGGTGAAGATGTCCATAGTTTGTTGGAATGTAGAACAATGCTTAATTTATATGATTCATTTATAAATTAGCTCCTAAATGTAGTGCATATGTATCTAAATGTGTTTTGTCCTTTGGTGATGAACTAGGTTTCTTGAGATCCATCACACTTTAAATATCGCAAAAGATGAATATAGGATTTTTTATTGGAATTATAAATTTAGTGAAAATATTTTGAATCCAAATAGCCTTAGTGGTGGCATTAACTACCCCTCAATACTCATCCTCTATCGATGAAAGAGAAATTACAAACTACTTCTTGCTCGGCCAACAAACTGGACCAAAACCAAGTGAGAAGAAATACCTTGAAGTAGATTTGCAATATTACAAATTGCTTACCCAATATGAATCTGTGTCCCACAAATTCAATATCCACACCCCTTTCATATTAAATCCCATAATTTTCAATACCATAAATGTAATTAAGGATCCACTTAGCTACTTTTCAATGCAACTCATCTGTCTCATGCATGAGTCGAGAGACCATGCCCACAATCTCACATGAGTCAAGTATATCAGACTCAAAATAAGTTATTGGTATAAAGTGCCATTAACCAAGGGCGTGTTAGTGCAGGTTTTTTATTTTCCTTATGTTAGGGGGTATTTATTTTTCCTAAACATATTATTTAAGCTTTCTTAAGTTATTAGCAATGGTTAATATGAGGGCATGTCGCGAAATACTTCAGCTACATGTGTAACTCTCCACCTCACGTGGGTAGTTGAGTTACACACCCTCTTTTGGCTTGTTGTGCCACCTCCCATAACCACTATTTTGTCATTTCCTAAGTGGGTTATAGGGCAGTTGGGTTTCTCACCCTCTTTTGGCCTTATGTACCAACTTTCCCAACTCCTTTTATGTCCTCATGTAAGGATCGACTAAGCCACATGTTTTGGCATTTACCAAGAAGGTAAAACCTCCCACTTTTTATGGGGAATAGGAGTTAATGCACCCCTTGGATGTATATGCTATTATTTTTCTATATAATAAGCACTATACTCTCACCTCCACTAGTTCAATGATAGCTTAGTGAGAGTCTTCTCCAAATTCTCTTTTGTCTCTATTTTTTTCTCTTATATCAATTTTTTCTTCTTTCAGCTATTTTGATCTTTGATCATCTATTGTTTAGAGTTGAATGTGATATACAACTGACATCAAATCTTGGATCGGTTCTCGCTTCTCCCAGAATCTAATAGGGTGAAGAACACTTAGCCTCAAGGTTGACTTCTAACAGAAATGGACTTAGTGCAAGCTTACAATCATTCATGAAATAATTGGAGACCATGTCAAATGCATACTTGGGTTGTGCAATTAAGATACCTAAAAATGATTGAGTGATCTCAATCCCCAAGAAGTAACATAAACAACCCAAGTCTGACATTAAAAATCTATCATGTAGAGAAATTTTCACTACCTTGATGGTAGATGAGTGATTCCATGTGATCAACAAGTCATCAACATGGGGAATTAGAACTGTGAGATTCATATTATTGTAGAATGTATATGTTTAAAAAATAATAGAATTGAGTGAATTCAACTATCAAAAGGAAGGAGTCCATCTAGGCATACCACTCTTGAAGAGCCTATTTGAGGCTATAAAGAGACTTTTGAAGATGGAAAACAAGTTAAGGATCATGTACGAACCCTTATGGCTACTCCATGTAGATTTCCTCCTAAAGGTCATTGTGAAGAAAGGAACTCTTCACATCCATCGGATGAGCTTCCCAACAATGGGTTGCAACTATATCAAGAATAAGCCAGGTGGGATTCATTTTGGCAACTAGTACAAAAGAATCAAAGTAGTCAATCTCAAGAACCTGAGAGAATCCATTTGCTACCAAGAAAGACTTATGCTTCTTGAACAACCCATCTATTATAAATTTTATTTAATAGATCCAATTGCATCAAACAAAATTTCTTTGTAATGTCCCGTATTAGGACTTAATTAATTTTTTCACCTAAATCATCTTTTCATGTAGAACAATAAGTGGAATAGAATGAATACCTTATTGAGGTCCTACAATAAGTTAGAAAACTATTGAAATGTATAAATTAATCACATAAATCTTTTAAGAAAGATAATAAGGCATAGTTTCTCTATACCTAGGGTTAGGAAACACTCACTTAACCATAGTTATATCTCATTTCTTATTGGAATTCAATCGTAAGGGAGGGGTAAGGAGGAATGGCAAGGTGTCCAAGAGACCCTCTACCCTAGGTCCAAGAGTAGAACTTTGGCCTCCTTGGCCTCACAGGACCATCGATCAACTACCATGAGTTGCCTAACTAGTGAGCTATCCTATCACTATTTCTCCTTAGTCACTTCCATCCATATCCTTCTCCTTTTGATTGTGATTCCCCTAATTCAATGATCAATCAGGATAGGGTTGGGAAAGTCACAATAGGGTAACCTGAGCGTCCTTCCCCTCTAAGTCCAAGAGTAGTGGACTTTGTCTTACACCCTCTTAGCTTCATGGGACCACCAATAAACTACCATGAGGTATCATACTTAGAGGAGGAACTCATCAGTGTTATCCTTCTTTGTATTCCCACATTCCCCCTTACCATGGCTGCCTTAACTAATCAAACAGTACATAGAGTATTCATCACTTTGCATGTATTCTACATATGATGATCAGTAATGAGCAAATTCAGATAATATTTATTATACTATGCAAAATGGTCATAACAACTATGCATCACTTAATCAGTAGTGTTTAGATAAATCGTATGCAATGTGCCATATATAGGGAGCACATACCATAGTCCCCATTATTTTACATTTGATGGAAATGACTAATTCCTTGATTAGACAACTTTTTCTTGAATCAATATTCCTTGGATACTAGAGGAATCAATACTTAAATGTTTGTTTATGGCTCTTTTTGAGATGATAATTAATATAATCTAATATTACTTAATCAATTGTTTGTCATAAAAATAGAATAATCATACTATTAATGTGTAATATGAATTTGTAATTTATTAATATGAATGTGTAACATAAACTGATTATTTACCACTTAAAGTGGTTCATACATATCTTTAATTTTAATGAATTATATATATATACAATGCAATTTTTTGTTAAATTATTACACATATAAAATTACCTTTACTAATGAAATTGAACATTCGTGTAACCCATTATTAAGGATTTTCGAGTGTTTTGTTCTCTTGCATGGGCCCACATTCTAGTTTGGAATCTAAGGAGCTATGGATCCATATAGCAAGCCTTGCGTATTTATTGCATACCTAGTGTGTGGGGGAAAAAGTGACACTAAGCAAACATGCCCTAATCTCACTTTCAATCACACACTTGTGGAATACGAAAGAGCCTAGAGGTATCACACAATTGGCTACTTATTTTTGTGGAAGAGAGAGCCACGGGCTACCTATTAGGATTTCTATTCCTTTGTTGCAAATGATAGATAGAATGATGCAAGTCCAACTATTAACCCTAAAGTGTAAGTATGAACTAGTAACTTTGAGCACAAGATTGTAGAATTGAGATTTAATGATGAACAATTGTAAGGATAAGAGGAGAAATGTAAATGTGTACCTTGAATGGATTTGATTCTGCAAGATCTGCTTCTGAACCCGGAAGCCTAAAATACTGAAGTTGCTACCTTTGAAACTGCTAAAATTCACTGAAATGGACAGGGACCAGGGCACCCAGTGCCCCTGTCCCAGGGACCAGGGCGCCCAGCGCCCTTGTCCTGGTAGGACCAGGGCACCCCATGCCCCTGTCCTAGCTTTCTAGGTTGGAATTTGGTGTGAAGTTCTGTCTCGGTCCGCTTCCGTCGGATCTGCAACTTGCGACGTCCTTCGAATTCAAAAATCTGCACTTATATCTGAAAAGGGTTGTAGGTGGCTATATAGGGTTTTGCCTTAGTCAAACCCCCGCTTTGGTGATTTCCACCTCCACGAATAGCCAAGTTGTATAGTAAAAGTTGTGTGTGCAGACCTTGTGTGTGTGCAAGATCCTAAAATGAAAGTAAGCAAACTAGAGCAACCTACAAAGTAAACCCTAATTGCTTGTAATTGACAAAGTAAAATGCTCTAAATCAAGATGCAAAGTGATCTAAAGCATGAGTGCAAAGGATGTAATGAAGCTTGTGCAAAGACATGAAAACAACATGAAACCATACCCAACCCCAAGGGAGGGGTACAAGCCAATCTTCAATCGGTGATCTCTTATTGTTCTTCTATGTCTTCAAAGCCCTAAGTTGATGAATGAAATTGAATGCTTGATTAAGGGATGTTGAGTGTTGTTGAAGATCCCACAAGACTTTCTCTTTTGCTACAATGCCTTCCTTCTTGTTGCTTGTTGTTGTTGTCTCCATTCATGATTCTTCCTTATATGTCTCTCATGCCTTCAATTGAGAAAAGAGAGTCTTTATATAGGAAACCCTAGGTCTTAATTTCACTTTAGGCTGACTTAGAGATTGAATCTCCCACCAATTTCTTGGGGTTAAGCTTTATTTTATGATTGGATCGCGCTCCTAAAATTTCGAGAAAAATGTCCGGGACCGTGTGCACTCTGGGCGCCATGGTCCTTTCCGGGTGCCATGGTCCTGACAACTTTTCACCAAATTTTCAGGGCCATCGGATATGATGATTTTAGAGAGAATCCCAAAGTTACAGCTGATTTCAAGATGTTTTGACCCCCGAAATCAGGCCTTAAAGTTCAAAATAGGACCTAATTAGGGTTTTAGATTAAATGATGTATTGGAAGAATAAAATGAAAGGGGCACATTTTAATGAAAAGGGCCCAACTTTATGATATGGGAGATGATAAAATAGAACCTTAGACCTAATTAATTTAATTAATTAAGTGCTAAAGGGGAAATGCAATGCAAAATGCAAAATGCGCCAAGGCGGGAGCTAAACCAAGTGTGAAATTGTACCACCCTAGCAAGTGCATACAATTTTCGACGCTACACCTAGATGATGTCAAAGGCTACAAGATTCTTCATCTTGCCACTTATGAGTTGTTAATAGAGTGCAGTGTTCATTTTGAGGAGATTCCTTCCAATTCTTTTCCTACCACTTCTCATCCCCTATCAATTAGAGACATTACATTATGATGATCTAGTTGTTTATGGGATCTTAATCCTCCTAACCTTGATGATGAATCTTCTTCCTCCACTTCAGATGGTGACAACAACATGATGACAATTCACATTCCTCTCCTAGTCATCATTTAGAAGTTGACGATTCTTCTCCAAATTCTTTAGCCTTAGTATCTCTTTGGTCTCATTAGGCATTTGAGTTCGCAAGTGATCGGGTTGTTCCATTAGATACAAGAATACTTTCATAGTTTCAACAGGCTCAACATCTCTTCACTTCTCTAGCTTATAATCCATAGTAATTTTGAGAAGCTTCAGGTATTACTGAGTGGAATTATGTAAGAAAATCTCAATGCCTTATAGAGAAATCACACAAAAAATATTTTTCCTCTTCCCGAGGGAAGAATGTTATGTTCCCCAATATATATATATATATATATATATATATATATATATATAGAGAGAGAGAGAGAGAGAGAGAGAGAGAGAGAGAGAGAGAGAGATGTATGTATGTATAGGTATGTGTGTGTGTATATGTATGTATGGGTATATGCACCAAGGTGTGGTACCAAAAGGGGGTCTTGAGATGCCACTTTTTTTTTTTCTGAAATGAGCAAAGTCTGAACTTCAATGACAAATTGAACATAATTACACTCCAAATTTGAAGATGCAACAAGAACAAGAGTCAGAGTGCTTTGAGTCTACTTTCTAAACTACTAATTTATTTTGAAAATGATGGAGATTAAGGGCTTCAAAAAGGAGGGCACAAAAAGTGGTCATGTTTTTATGCAAAAAACATAACATAGCGTCTGTTGTGGCCCCCCTAAAATGTTAACTCTTTTTCTTGAATTTTTAAAATCGCCTTGGTGAGAAATTATCTAACACCTTGTAGTTTATGCCAGATTTTTCAGCTAATTTTTTAATGAGTATATGATTTTTTACTAATTTTCGAAGTGGACACGTCTTGAAAAACAAAAATTTGAGCGTGCTCCCCCCTAAAATCATTGAAAACTAATAATTTTTTTTAAAAAATTGTGTAGAATGGATTCTAGTTTCTAAAAATGTAAGTTTTTTCAAAATCCGATGAACGTGTAAAAATCTATACCCAAAATAGCGCATGTTGGTTTTTGACAAAAAATGGATACACTGACAAAATAAATTATAGATGAAAGACTTAATGAAGTAAAAATTTAAAATAAATTACATCGTTGGATAGCTAAGATCTTCAAATAATCAAGGACAGTGACTATGCTAAGTATGTTTGGGCTAATGTTGCGTGAATAAGTGTTTGGGCGATGGCCATTAGCTGAGACTTGGATGGATGTAAAAGATATGAGTATTGATAGATAGAGGAGTCAGTCACTCGCAGATAGCACTTGTTGCCAAGTTTTCAATACTTGATTTTATTGCACTTTTTTTTGTTGTTGTTTTTTTTTGCATTTTTTGCTTTTTTCGTGCATCAGACGACTCAAGTGTAGAATTTATTTAGATGGATGTTGTTGGTTGGCTCATTGAGCACGTCTCCTTTTAAATTTGTTAGCTGATAGGCACCTTATCCATAGGCTGATATGATGACATAGGGACCCAACCAGTTAGGTTCAAACTTCCCCTTCTTTTCTCGATCCTGTTGATTTCTGTGATTTTCTTTTAGTACAAGATCATCAACTTTGAAAGCCCTAAGGCTGACTCTGTGATTATAGCTTCTACACATTCACTGTCGGTATGCCTTGAGATGGTCATAGGCATGTTGTCGTTTTTCATCAAGAAGCTCTGGTTCATGCAATCTGTTGACTCGATACTCTTCATTGAGATGAGGCCTTTTAAAGATACTCTGAGAGATGAAATTTCTACCTCTAGAGGTAGAATTGCTTCTAATCCGTACACCAATGAATATGGTGTAGCCCCTGTAGGTGTCTGAATGCTAGTCTTGTATCCCCAAAGTGTCGGATTGAGTTGTGCATGCCAATCCTTACCTGCATCATTTTCTATTTTCTTGAGTATTTTTAAGATTGTTTTATTTGATGCCTCTACTTGACCATTCCCCTGTGGGTATTAAGGTGTAGAGAAGCAATGCTGGATTTTGAATCTTTCACATAGCTCTCATACATCTTGATTTTTGAAAGGACACCCATTGTTTATGATGATTGAACTTGGAATGCCATATCTACAAATAAGATAATTGAGAATAAATGAGGCAATCTATTTTCTAGTTACTGTGGTCATCAGGATTGCTTCAATCCACTTTGTGAAATACTCTATTGTAGTGATAATGAACTTGTGTCCATTAGAAGAGGAAGGATGGATTTCCCTACTAAATCAAGTCCCCACTGACAGAAAGGCCAAGATGTTGTAAATGGTTGCAGCTCATGTGTTGGTGCATGGATAAGATTGCCATGAATTTGGCACTTAGGACATTTTTTTGCAAATTGGTAAGAGTCTTTCTCCATTGTCGGCCAGTAATATCCCATTCTCAAAAGTTTCTTGGCAAGAGTAGGACCTCTTGAATGCATGCCACAAATATCCTCATGAAGCTCATGTACTTAAGGCAGAGTTAGACTCATTACGATCAAGACAATGAAGAAACGTACCATCTAGACCTCAACAGTAAAGGGTGTCAGCAATTAAGATATAATGGGCAGCTTGCCAGATGAAGCTATGCTTTTCATTATGAGATAGATCGAGTGGAAGGGTATTATTCTTAAGATATTCATAGATTGTCCCGTAGAGAGGGGAGTCTGAACTGGTTAAGACATAGATGACTTGGGATGTGGAATTGTCATAGGCTGGGGAAAACAGTTTCTCTACCAGGATCTCATAATGACTTTGTTTCTCTGGAATTTGCCTCAGTGAAGTGATAGTGGCCATTGCATTGGCCGCTTTGTTGTCCAATCATGGTATTTGCTCGAAGGTGATGTGTACAAAGTACTATTTGAAATCATATAGGGCATTAGTTTATCATCCTTTGTTTGATATGCATCGTTGATTTGATTGATAACTAATTGAGAATCCTCATAAACTCTCAATTATATGATTCTCCATTCCACAACAATTTTGATGCATGTGACCAGGGCTTCATATTCAGCGATGTTTTCGGTGCATGGAAACATCAATCTATAAGATCGTGGAATTGTGTGCCCTTCTAAAGTGACGAACAAGATGTCGGTACCCGATCCATGTTGTGTATAGGAGCCATCAAAGTACAGGGTCCATTGCTTGGGTGTGATAGTAAGGACATCTATGTTTGGAAATTCCACCTGCATTGGTTGTTTATTTGGTAGTGGTGCTTTAGCCAGTTGATCTACAATTACTTGTCCTTTGATATCCCGATGCTCTGTGTACTGGATATCCAACTCGTTGAGAACCATGACCCATTTAGCCAATCAGCCTATAAGAGCTTCTTTGTTGAGTAAATACTTGAGAGGATTAATTTTTGCTACCAACTTGATTATGTGAGCTAGCATTTAGTGGCAAAACTTTTGAGAGGCGAATACCACAACTAAGCAAGCCTTCTCAATGAATGTATAATTTTGCTCATATCCATTTAATGTCCTTCTAATGTAATATATATTTCATTCCTTGCCTTCTTGATCTTCTTGTGCTAGCAATGCCCCCAATGATACTTTCGTTGTTGAGATGTAGAGGATGAGCGGCTTCCCTGCTATTGGTGGTACTAGAATTGGCGGAATCATTAGATATTGCTTGAGTTGGTAGAATGATTCCGCACACTTGGCTTCCCATCTAAAAGGTACGTTCATATGTAGCAGATGATTGAATGATAGAGTTTTATCTGCTAGTTGGGCTATGAATCGCTTGATAGACTACAACTGTCCTTGTAAAGATCTGAGTTGGCTAATGTTCCTAGGAGGTGGCATCTCCATGATGGCTTGTACCTTCGCTGGATCTACTTCAATGCCCTTTGCGGACACAATATAGCCTAATAGTTTGCCTAGTGTGACTCCGAAGACACACTTCTTAGGGTTGAGTTTGACATTGAACTGTTCCAATCTTTGAAATATTTTATCTAATATGCCCAAATGTTCTATTTGGGTGTATGATTTAGCTAGTAAATCATCCACATAGTCCTTCATGAAGGTATGCATCATATCATGGAAGATTATCGTCATGGCTCTTTGATAAGTTGCCCTAGCATTCTTTAAGCCAAAAGGCATGATGTTCCAACAAGACGTTCCCCATGGAAATGTGAATGCAGTTTTATCTTGATCCTCTGGGGAAATTTTGATTTCAGTATATCCAGAGAAACTGTCCATTACTGATAACATTTCGTGGCCTGTTGTTAGATCCACAATTATGTTGATGCTGGGCAAAGGAAAGTCATCCTTTCGATAGGGTTTGTTGACATCTCTAAAGTTTGTGCATATTCTGATGCTTCTGTTAGGTTTTAAAACTAGTACAATGTTTGAAATCCATTCAACATAGTCTATAGGTTGAATGAATCCGATGTCTAATAACTTCTTTAGTTCATCTTTGACCAACAATGCCACATGCGGGTTCATCTTTCTTAATTTATGTTTGATTGACTTAGCTTCTGGAGTGATGGATAAATGATGCATGATCAGGTTCATATCTATTCCAGGTATATATGCATAGGACCAAGCAAAATTGATTTATTTTTCTTTACAGAATTGGATAAAATCTAGTTGCTCTTCTTGTGTCAATGATATTGCTAGGCGTATGGCTTTGACTATTGTTTTTGTACTGATGTTTACTGATTGAGTGGGCTCAATCAATATGGGTGACCTATTTTGGTAGTGTTCAGGAAGAGTGTCAAGTTTCCCATCCTTAGGTGCCTCAAAAAGGTTTTCACCTATAGATGCATCCTTTTTTTTTTGTTTGTTTGTGATCTAATATTGCCATCGACTGGTTTTCAGTATTAGACCCTTTATTCTTTCATTTTTGTGACTGAGAGACTTGGCACTCCCTTGATTGCAGATATCGTTATTTTGTTCATTGGTAGAGCACGTTTCCGGGTTGGCTGTACATAGATACTGGACAATGGATTCATCATCTGGGAAAATGGGTATATCATGGTGTTCAGGTTCTTCCCAATCTATCAAATCAGGAAATATGAGTGGTAGAGAGTCATTTGGTGGGTCAAGATCGACTATGGTAAGTGTCATGATAGAGGTAGTGTTATAGTTATTTGGGATGCTAGTTAGGTTAATGATACTATCAAGGTCTTTGATGGTATCATCTTTGATGTAGACTTGTTTGTATTGTTTTTGCTCATTCTCTTTAGCCTCATGGATGTGTCGTGGTCTGAATTCAAGTAATCGAGACTCTGCACCTTGTCTCTCCTAATAAAGGGGTGTGGGTGAATGGATAATACCTACCTCGATATCCTCAATAATATCTAAACAACTACCCCATTCATAGTCATTAAAATCAGTTTCAGAAGTACTGTCCCAAAGTCTCTCATTACTGCTAACAGGTACGTTGTAGGGTGAGAAAAGATCTTTGATAATTGATACTAGTCTTGTACTTTTTTTTAATTCAGAATAAGATCCTGCTTGTACCCTTTGCATTTGTTCATACATTGTTTCTCTTTAGGGAGTAGTGATTTATTTGGGTGGCGACTCTACCTTGTTTTGAATAGGTTCTTGCACATGATGCACTTTCTTGTAAGAGGCTTCTTCCCTTTGAATGACTAGTTTCTCTTGTCGTTTCTCTATTTCTTGGTGTTCTTGCTCTTTCCTTGTCGTTTCAGCTGCTTGGTGTAGCGCTTCTTGCCATGAGTTTTCATTGTATTTATTCTTTACTTTCCACTGAGGTTTTTGATACTTATTTTATTTTTTCCTAGGTGGTATACTGCATCCATATCCCAGTCCTGTTTTATCTCATGAAAAATGTGAAGGAGGTTCTAGCGGTTCTGTAATGCCTTCTTGATGCTTGCCTATAAATCCTTTGTCATTGTATCCCATCCATTGCATGATTCAGAATCCTTTTCCATATTATTGTTTTGCTATGGCCACCTCTAGAGTAGAAGCTCTAACCTCATCCTCATCCTTGTATATCCAACTAAGGATGTCTTTCTCTTCTGATTCATTTGCTAGTGTGCCCAATTGGATAAATTTACCATCAAACTTGGTGATGGGTCGGGTTGCTTGATATGTTGATGTCGAAGGTTGTCCATAAGATTTTGGTGATGTTGGTAATTTTGATAGACACATGGATTCAAAAGAGTATTCCCCCATGCCTTGATCTTTGATTTTTGTCTTTTGTTTGAAGTCCATGGTTAAAGATTTGATTTTTTCTTGATGATGAGAGAATGCTGAAGAAGCTTGAGCCTCCCTGTTGTGTGGAACCAAGATGTCTTGAGATGCCCCCATAGCATTGCAATGCTGGAAAGGGTTATTATCTATAGATATGGAAATTTCCTATCCATTGTATGAGAATTTGATACACTGTTGGTATGTTGAAGGCACTGCTTGCATTTCATGTATCCAAGGATGACCCAATAGAATATTGTATGTTAAGTCTATGTCCAAGACTTGGCACATAGTGTCCTTTTATATTGGTCCTACCTAAATAGGTGGTATTACTGTCCCTTTGGATTACCTTTCTTCATCATCACATGCCTTGATGGTGATCTTTTTATTTGGATCAATAGACTAATTGGAGAAGCCCAATGCACAGATAAGCTTTAAAGTACAGATATTGAGACCAGCTCCCCCATCTATTAAAACTCTCTTAACTTGATGTTTATAGACTAAGACTTCAATGTGGAGAGGAGTGTTATGGGAATGATTCAAGGCAACATCATCGTGTTTAGAAAATGTAAGGTTATGAGGCCCCGTTATATGAGCCACCATGGCTTGGAATCTATCAATGTCCAGATCTTTAGGAGTGCTGGTTTCGACAAGTGCTTGCTCTAAGATGTCTTTATGTTTTGGCGAGAGTTTGAGTAACTCGAGTATGGATATTTGAGCAGGAATTCTCCACAATTGATCAACCAAATTCTATTGAGTCTTGGGGATAGTGGTGGATGTTGATGTATGCCCTTTCAAGACATATTTTTGTGCTCTGGTGGTTACATTGATTGATGCATGGTCTTGTTTGTCCTTGATTTTTATGACATTTATTTGATTGTTATCTGTCGATATGTGATTGATGGTGTTATTTTATAGGTGATTTATACGAGCTCCTCCCTTGTAATTCAAAAGAGGATTTTTAAAGGCATCATGGTCACCATTTGTTTTGAGACTATCAACTATCAAATCACCTCTATCGATCATGTCCTGAACAATGTTCTTAAGCCTCATGAAATCATTTGTGTGATGTCCTTTGTTTTGATGAAAATCACAAAAATGCGAATCATTCCACCAAGGTGGTTTGAATTGGGGTTCAAAGTTGTTAATGGCTGGCAATGTGATAATTTTGTTCACCAAGAGTTCTCAAAACACTGATTCTAAGGTTTTCCCCCAATGGTGTGTAGATGCATCTATTCGAGAAAGTGTTAGTGTTGCCTCTCTGGTTTGTATCATTCCCTTGGTTAGTGTTGTTGCCTTGGTTATTGGTGTTGCCTTGGGTATTGTTGTTGGTGTTTGAAATTGAAGGTCCTTGATTGGTATTTTGACGATAAGTGTTAGTGCCTTGATGAACACTTTTTTTTATTTTTGTTAGATTGTGGGTTACTAGTTGTTTGGACTTCACATCATTAGCATCAACTACCCCATCATTAACAACGTTTTTGTTTCTTGTCCAAAATATGGATTTGTCTAAAGTGTTGTTGTTGTTTTGATTGTTAAAGGGGTGAGTGTTTGATGAGTTAGCTCCTTCCTTAAAGAACTTCAATGTTCCTTTCTTGATACATGCTTCCTCCACTTGGATTTTTTTTTCTATCAATTTGGCAAAAGATGGTATGCATTGGAGTTTGAGTTGATAACTCATCTGATTATTTAGATTATCGATAAAGATCTCCATCTTTTCCTTTTCAGGCACGTCTCGAGGATATCTTGAAACCATGCATCTCCAATGCTGAAGAAACACCATGAATGTTTCATTGTTCTTTTATTTGGTGTTACATACATCCAACATGGTGATGGTGTGTTGAATATTATAGGAGATTGCGTGATAAATTTGTTTACCAACTCATCAAATGATCTGATGGGAGGTGTGAGTTTAGACAACCACTCCATTGTTTGCCCTCCCAAAATTCTTGGGAATAGTCTCATTAAGTAAGTGTCATCATGAGCAAACTGTAGGCTTATGGTACAAAATTCCCAAACATGATAATGGGGATCACTTTTACCATCGTACTTGTCATACTTTGGTATATCTGAATTTGAGGGAAAAGGTACCATGTTCAATCTCATGTCAAAAGGATAAGGACATATTTGGTCTGAGGAGTACCGTACTGTGGTTCCTTGTTGCATGTCTTACATTTACCTTTGCAACATTTGGATTTGTTGTGTAAGAGCGACCATGGGTGCATTTGTATGTCGAGGGAGGGCTTCCTCCCTTTCATTAAGATTGTCCCTGTTTTAGGCATGGTTGTGTTCAGGGGTGTTATTTTGTTCATGTATGATTTCCAGGTCATGTGTTTCTTCTTCTCTTTGCTGGTCTTGATAGGCCTAATTTCTAGACCTTGTTCTAAAAATTCTTTCATCTACATTCCTTAAGTTTTCGGTATCGAAATATTCAGGAAGTTTGACTCCTTTGCTAGTTAGCATGAGTATAAATTTTTCCTTGTCTGCTTCAATAAGTCTTTCCATGAGTCTTTGGAATGATGGGTTTTCTTGACACTCTTGGAGAAGTTCCTTGGTGATCTCTATTTCACCCATATTGGCAATACTCATCAAAAGGGTTGGATAATCTATGACCCATACTTGATTCTGGTTGTGATTCTCTTTGTTTGTTTCTCTGAGATCGAGTGACAACGAGCATTTAGTAAATTTTTACTGTGATGAATTATTTGTCCTCTATGGGAGTTATGGGTGGTGTTGGTGGTTCGGTTTGAGCTTTGTTATAGGTGATATAGAACTGTGGGAATAAAGCTGGCTTGATCCTTCCTCCACAATTTAAGCGTTGGTTGAATGCTACTTTCTGAATATAAGCTCTACTTCTCAAAGATTCTTTGTCATACTCGTTTGTTTTGCCTTGGATATACAATTGCATGTGATACAAGAATGCACGATGTGATGCAAAGAGTTGGTGATTGATATAGAGAAACTTATTCCTTTTTGCAAGTGCCTTAGAACTGGGTTATCTTTTCTTCAACTTATTTTTGTGATGAAGACCTATTCTTCTCAAGAGTGGTCATATACGAATGACCAATGGTTGTTGATGTTGGATTTGGATACTTTGTTTGAAAACTCAAGCTTACTTTATCGAGTAGAGGTTTAGTTAGATTTGCCTCCATGAAAAAGTGTGTCAAATGATATGGATAAAAGTTTCCCGATATGGAAACTTGATTTGACAACTTAAGGATTAAACTAGGTATGTTATTTATAATAAAATCCATTAGATGGTGGAACTTTGATCAATGTTATGATACTGCCTGATTTTGTTGGAGGAAGTCTTATCTCGAGCTAATTTAAGATTTGAAAACTTTTGTTCTAAGGATGTGTTGTTGATTTTGGAATTGTTTTCTTTGATAATTTGATTCGTATTTTGACTGCTGAGTTTGACGTAAGACTAAAAAGGGTACTCAAGACTGTGGATGGAATTTTTCTGAAAGGTTCAAGATTAGCTCTTTGTTTTTCTGGTTTTTGAATATGCACTAAGACAGAGTTTGGATGCTAACGAATGTTCCAGATGCGCCACAGACAATTCTCTATGCGCTAAGCTTCCTTTCCTATGCGCTAACTCATATTGTTTGAAACTGACTTGGTTGGAAAAGTTATAGGCTAATATGTCCCGATTACATGCTATTGTTTAAGCTAAAAGTGCTAAGGTATGGCTCTGATGTGCTAAGCTAATGTTTAAATGCGCTAGATTGGTGCCGAAAAGCACCACTAAAAGTTTTACCAGTGTGATACTATTTATGCGCTAATATGACAGTTTAAAGCGCTATGTTTTGGTTGAAATGCGCTACAGAATGGTTGAAACGTGCTAGGAAGTTTCTCCTACACGCTAAGCTACCCTAATTTCTTTGCTTTTGCTATTTTTGGGTATTTTTAACGTGTTTTGGATGGAGGATTTTCTAAAAAATAAATTGAAAACACAGCATGAAAGAGATAACAAATTTTGCCTATGCTAGACAATTAGTGTATGTTCTATGAGGATGTGTTCAAATCCCCGATGTTTTCACTAGATTAGATAACAAGTAATAAAGATTAGGCAAACTCTTTATTCAAGGGTCATTAACAACATCATAGCCCACTAGTCTCGATACTGTGTCAACTCAAACAGTCGTGTCACCCCCTAGAGGGCGCCCGTTTTTTTGCTTTTTGCCAAAAATTAACCCAAAGTGAATTGCTTCACAATTGAGTAGTTATCTTGGAAGATATATCGTGAGTGATCTTGGGGGTGGATTCTTCCCCACCCTTGCACTATGATGTTGAAAATGTTTGGATACTGACTTGGTTCAAGGTTTCTAGTGTTAAGGCTCTTAATCAAGCTTTCGTTTGTTCTTCAGTGATAAACTCCCTCAGGAGGCTTCCCAACCTTTAGAACAAAGGCTTTACTTATCTTAAAGATACTGGGGGAAGGCTAATCGCGGAGCAAAACTATTGAAGGGTACTTTTATCAGCCTCCACATTTGATTATAGTGGGTTGGAACACTTGGCAATAAAGTCATTTCCCACTTAGGTCGTTCCCCTCTTACCAGCCATTATTGGTGCTCTAAGAGCAACTCGAGAGGGCAGACCTTCTAAAGGTTTTAACTGCTTGAAATAAAGAAAGCATAAGAGTGGTTTGGCTTTTTGGTCACCCAGTTAAGGGGAGAGCATATACCTTCCACTTTCGAGACAAGGAAAACAAGATTCTTTTTATCCTTCAAGACAATGAGTTTCTAACTTCTATTTGGAGATGTTGCTCCAACAAGCATGGTGTTCTTTTTAACTTTTCATAGCAAAATGTGTATTTCAAAAACTCTTGAAAAACAAACCTGGTCAACAAAGTAAATCGTGATGTTGTTCAACAAAAGGAAAACTGCGAAATCAATCCTTAATGAAAAAATATTTTGCTTTATACAAGAACAAGAAAAGTGAGTTTATTTTTATCCTTTGCAAAGAAATGAAAGTGAGTTTGTTGTTCTTTTTAATCCTTTGAAAAATGAAAATGAGGTTTTGTTTTAAGAACCAAAGGATAAAGGAGGTTCTTTTTAAGAAACACCAAAAGAAAATGGGATTCTTTTTAACCTTTGCAAAACTTTGAAAGTTTGTTTATAGTTCCTTTTAATCCTTTACAAAATGAAAATGAGGTTTTGTTTTAAGCACCAAAAGATAAATGAGGTTCTTTTTAAGCAACACCAAAAGAAAATAGGATTCTTTTTAACCTTTGCAAAGCTTTGAAAGTTTGTTTGTGGTTCCTTTTAATCTTTTGCAAAATGGAACGAGTTTGTAGTTCTTTTTAACTAATAGGAAAATGAACTATTTTTAAAACTAACTTGAAAAAGTTAGAAACAAAAAAAATTAAATGCCTAAAATAAAACTCCAATCTGCAAACAAATATTAGTGAAAATTTTAAATCTAAGGTGAGCTTAGACAAGCCTAACTTTTTACTTCTGTTACAAATTATGTTTTTGCTTCTGCCAGAATCATGCGCTGGACTTCTACACAGATGTGCTACAAAAAGTTACAGATGCGCTACATAATGACTCCTATGCGCTATACTGATTACTGAATGCGCTACGTTGTTTTTCTAATGCACAGAATAAAAACCAGAATACTATGCACTAAAATAAAGTCTATATGCGCTAAGGGATGGGTCTTACACGCTAAACAGTGTACCAAAAGTGCTAACAGAAAGTTCCTACGTGCAAATGAAAGGTTCCAATGCGCTAATACATCTTTTCCGCGTGCTTTCAATCTTGCTCCTGCATAAAAAACGATGTGATTAATGGGGTTCAACCCCACGATGGGTGCCAAAAATATGTGCGCAAAATGAGGGCGCCATAAACATAAAAGTCTAATTCCAAATTGTCCACACACCAATGGGACTCTTGGTGCAAGTTATAGGAGCTATATTGAATAGATCAACTTCCCAATGGGTGTTCCATTGTTCTCTATCTTATGGGATCCCTGAAGTTAATGTCTTTTCTCTTAGATCACTGAGCAAAGTGACTTAGGAATGAAAACTCCAAGAATGAGTGATGTTTGCTTATAAGTCTGAATGCATTCCTATAACATGTATAATATTGAAACTAGAATGATTTAAAATAGTATGAATATGATGCTATGATAAAGATTAGTAATCCTATCCTAACAAGATATACTAGTCTAACATGTATATGCTATGATATTAAAAATGCTTCTAAATGTTTAATGTGTTTTATCAAAGAGAGGCTAGATGCTTAGTAAAATGACTATAAATTAGATGCATGAAACTTGGATATATGAAAATGAGAGAATGAGAGCTCTATTTATAGGAAAAATAGGGCAATGGATGGTCAAGATTGGATAATCTTAACAAGGGTCAGGATTGAAAGTTATCAATCCATGTTTACAATTCTCACCAATTAAATGGTGATAATTGTCAACAAGAGGTTGCTTGAGAGGAGATGAAAGAAGCATTAAATGCTTGAGAAGACATGAAGGTTACCTTAGGAGGTAAGGGTTAAGGTTAGGTTAGGGTTATCCATTAGATAAAGCTTTTATCCAAGGGATAAATTCTTATGCAAGGGTTAATAGGATAGCCAAGGTTAAAGATATGAGTGTTTGATGAGACCCTTGGGCTAGATGAGGGTTAAGTTAGAGAGAAAGTCTCTAATCATGCAAGAGGGTTGAGTTAACCATTAATGATTATGTAAGAGCCTTTAATGGTTTGGAAGACTTTAAGGGTTAACTTGTTGAAGACATAAAACCTTTAATGGTTTTGAAAGACTTTGAAGGCTTTAAGAAGTGACTTCTCTTTGCTTAGGGATGTGACAATACTTAGGAGATGGATTAGGCTAAATTAGAATTGATTAGAAGAATCTAGAAGGGGTTTAGGAGGCAAGTGGGAGATGTACGAAAATGCAAGTGGATGAAGGGGAATTTTAATTAAAATAAATTACTTTATTTCAACAAAAATAGAAGCAACTTGCATAAATACAAATGAGGGATTTAAATAAATAAATTAGATTTATTTACTTGCAAGGATAAATTTAATTAAAAGGGGAAAGGGGGAATTAATTAAATAAAGTGATTTATTTAATTAAGTTTAGAAAAATCTTAGGTGAACTTAATTAAATAAATTGAGTAACTTGTTTAATCAAATAGATGAATGTGAATAATTTAATTAAAATATAATTTAATTAAATAGAAGAATGAGGTTAAACTGAATATTAAATATTCACTTAGGAAGGTGGTCAGATTTATACGTCTACAGTATTATATCAAGATTTTAGAGTGATCCTAGATAAAATCATGAGGGTATGGTGAAAAGGATTTTTAGATACTTGCAAGGTACATCAGAATATGGTTTGTGGTACCCTAAGGATAATGAATTTACTTTATGTGCATATACAGATGTTGATTGGGTTGGAGATGTTGATGACCGAAAAATTACTTTCAGTGGAGATTTATTTCTTGGAAAGAAGTTGGTTTCATGGATCAATAAGAAACAATCATGTACTTTTTTATCTACTGCTGAAGCTGAGTATGTTGATGTTGCTACTAACTATACACAGGTTTTATGGATGAAATAAATGTTGAAGGATATAAAGGTGGATTGTAATGGACTGGTAGTTATTCACTGTGATAACTCTGCTGCTATTGATATATCGAAAAATCTGATATTTCATTCCAAGACAAAGCACATATCTATCAAGTATAACTTTTTAAAGGAAAAGGTGGAAGCAAATGAAGTTAGACTGGTTTATGTGAACATTAAAGAGTGAATTGCAGATATCTTCACTAAACCTTTACCTAAGGAATCAATTGAGTACTTTAGAGATAGATTGGGGGTTTCTGCCCCTTCGACAGAGAACTGATTGATGCAGTTTGGCATCAGTCCGATATGCATTATCAGAGATATTTTTCATTCCGGCACTGATGTGGGGATGCTACTACTCAAGGGGAGTAGTCAGCCTTGTAATTTAGTAGTTTATATTTTTGCTTTGATATTTTTGTCAAATTTATGGCATTGATGTCAAAGGGGGAGAGATATATATGTCATCTATTGGAGTTTGGTCTTTTTTTTAGAACTTCATTGTTGCATCTATCATCTGTATGTGGGATATTGTTGGCAATCTTCCATTGGGGAGACTTGTTTGACATTTCTTGGTACTTAGATGTTTTTCACATCTAGTGTTGCCATCAATGCCAAAGGAGGAGATTGTTGGCCATTTGGAGGAATTGATTATGTGTTGCATTGATGTTTTTTAATTGATGTCAACACTAGTTGTTTGGATGCTTTACCGACACCCTTCTGGTCCTGGTAGGTTGAGTATTTTCTGGATGGTTTGGATCCGACATGATCCGGTAGGCTCTGGTATGATTTGGTTATGGAATTGGCTTATTCATGATACTTATATTCATATTCCATCAGTTAGTTTTGGTCTGGTGATTGGATGCTATCCTATTTGTTTGGAATCTTGGCTTGTGGTTCCGGGGAGGGTTTCATCGATAGAGCTTTTGTTGAAGATTTTTGATGATATAAATAAGTGGTGTTGGTATAGCTTCTGGTGGAGTTTCAGGATGCTGTTAGTGATCATGTTTGAGACTTGGCGGATGGAGATCATTGTTTTAGCGTGTGGACCTATATTGGGTCCCGGTTGGTCTAGGTTATGGACCGGTTTAATGTAACACATGGATTAGGCCTCTCGATGGGTTTCCGGGATGTCTTAAGTGTTGAATATTATTTTTTTGGTCTAAGGCCGACATGTTTTATAATTATGTATTTAGTTTATTGTCTGGTGGTCAATGTGATTGTTTATGATCAAGGGTTTGTATATATAGATGTGAGATCTCATTGTAGATCATAATGGGAATGGGATATGGATATGTAATGTGTGAATAATGTAATATCATTCAGGCAGAGGATTTGGTTGATCATTGGAGATCGAATTGGGTTTATATAATAGGATTTAGTCCTTCGGTATTGAGCTTAACTGAAACTATACTCAAGCATAGGAGATGTTATCTTTGTAGTTAAACCTCTTCTCTGGATCGTAATCTAGATTTCTATGTATTCAGTGAGGCTCCTTTTGTGATGAGTAGTGTGCTCTAAGTTGTTTTCCTTCTTGCAAGTGCAGGCCCCTCAATTGTAATTCACATACTTAGTGCAAAAGTATTATTTGACTATGGGTAGGCTTCCCACCATGGTTTTTCCTTTTATCGGGTTTTCCATGTATAAATCTTGGTGTCATGTGGATGGTATTTATTCTGTGATTATTGTTTATGCTTAATTGGTTTAACTTCTATTCTGGTATTTGGTTAAACAAACTGGTATTAAAGTTTTAATTGCTTAAGGTTCCGATAATCTGTGACAACTGATTCACCCCCCCTCTCAGTTGTCTTCCTGTTATTTGAACTGTCTAACAAAATTACCTATCGATGACTATTTCCAACCAGTTTATGAAGGCCTCTAAAATCAATCCCCTAATGTCCATTTGAAAGATCGACTAGAACAATATTTACTAAGTAGAAAATGGACTCCTCTATTACAAAAGAAGATTGTGTATTCCTAATATACTTGGCACTAAATCACAAATATTGAAAGATTCTCATGATATACCTATAGCCGGACACTTTGGATTTCAAAAAACCTATCTTTGAATCAAGAAAAACTACTTTTGGTCTCAAATGAAGAGTGATATCCGTACTTATGTTCAACAATGTTTAACTTGTCAAAAGGTAAAAGTGGAACAATGTAAAACTCCTGGCCTCTTGCAACCCTTGTCTATTCTAGAGTGGAAATGAGAATCAATTAGTATGGATTTTATCACTGGATTACCTCGAACCCAAAAAGGTCATGATTCTATCTTGTAGTAGTAGATCGATTAACCAAAATGGCATATTTTCTACCCATCAAAGATAAAATCTTCTGCTTCTAACATTTCCCACATTATTGTTAAAGAAATTGTTAGATTTCATGGTATTCCAAAGAATATTGTTTCAAACCGAGACCCTAAATTTACATCATCTTTTTGGAAATCTCTTTTTTTATGAACTTGGCCATAAATTAAGCTTTGATACTGCATATCACCCTAAATTTGATGGGCAAACAGAATGAATTAATATAGTCTTAGAAGATATGTTGCCCATGTATACCATAGATAAACCCAAATCATGGGAAGAATGCTTACATTTAGTTGAGTTTGCCTACAATCAAGGATATCATTCAACCATTAAGATGTCACCTTTTGAAGCTATGTATGGTCAAAATTGTAATACACCTATCTCTTGGTCTGACCTTGTTCATGAGATTTGGTATGAAAATGAAAACTTGTTAGAGATGGATGTTATTATTAACAAAGCCAAACAAAACATGAAAGCTGCCCAAGATTGATATAAAAGTTGGGCTGATTCCAAGAGGGATACTTGAGATTTTGATGTTGGTGATCATGTTTTCTTAAGAGTCAAACCAAAAAGGAGCTCATTAAAGCTTGGAAAGTATTCTAAAATAGCTCCTTTTTTTGTGGTCCTTTTCAAATATTAGAAATAATAAGAAATGTTGCTTATAGACTTGCTTTACCTCCTCAGTTATAAATTCATGATGTATTTCATGTAAGTTTACTTAAGAAATACATTTATAATGTAGATCATGTTATTGATTGGAAAAGTATTTCTATTGAACCTTCTTGTGAATTTAAAATTGAACCAGAAAGAATAATTGAAAAAAGAACTAGAACATTAAGAAATAGAATTATAAAAGAAGTAAAAGTTAAATGGAGTCATTATGGTAATGATAGTGCTACATGGGAAAAAGCTGATTTTATTAGAGTTCAATATCCACAATTGTTAATGATGCAAAAAATCCTCATGCTACTGAGGACAACAACTGATTTACATGGAGACAAATGTTATGGGACTTTTTCCTGTGGAAATAAATTTTAATAAATATAATTATGAACATTATTATAGTTATGAAAGGGTGTGATTTTTAGTAACCACCCTGTGACATTATATAAACCCATGAATTAATAAAGAAGGATACATAGAGGGAGAAAATAATGGAAGAAAAATAAATTGAAAGAAGAAAAAGTGAGAGGATAGTTAAGGTCTGGTGGTTGGGCATTGAGCATTAGAGAAGGGGCATACATTGTGTGTCCAACTCGGGGTACAACGTACACTCGGGAGTGTCCTGGCTAAGGTTGTGTTTATTTCATGTCGTGAAGGCATGTGGGGTTCTATGTAGGAACCATGTCCTCTTGGAGTGCTTCCTTGCCTGGAAACCCTAGGCCTATGAATAATTCTCTGTGTGGAAAGCAGCCTCTTCGGGATTTACATATATGTATTAATCAATTTTATTTAGTCATTTCCTTAATATTTCACTATTGCAAATTATTATCTCAAATCTTTATTATTGATTATTGACGTTAATTCATGTTTATAATGAAAACTCATCTTTAATATAATTTATAATTGTAGTATAAATGTTTTGAATGTTCATTCAATATAAAATATAAATTTATGAGCAATTAGTTTATTGTTACCTTGAATAACTACTATTGGAACTTTATTTAAATATGGTGCAAACTCTTCATAATAAAAGTAAATTAAACACCTTACTATTAAATTATTTATTGTAGGTAAAAGGTTAATTACATTAGATTTAGCTTAATATTTTATTTATTTAATCTGTTGCTAATGACAAAATTAACCATAGAGAAAAGTACCATCACAATCAAGTAGTCATCCCAATGAACTAAAGCTGGAAGACATGAAATATCTTGTTGCACTGAATCACAAGAAGACAAAACTGTCGCACTAGCTGCATCATTAGGTGCTATAGGTGATGTGATATCAATAGAAGGAAATGAAATGCAAGGCTCAAGAATGGGGTCACATGTGAGAATCCCCTAGTTCAAGTACCTAAAGTTCTCCTCAAAATATGAATAATCAACATAGGAATAATCAACCTCATCAATAGGACCAAAATGTGAAAAGGAGTACAACCGAGATGCATGATCTACCACCCTAGTCGCAATGATAGCTCTAGTCTCCAAGTCTCTAATGATAACTGAATCAAGTGTGAACTCCACAATTTTCTTAGTTGCACCATGTGTGATTTGATAGATGGAAATAAGATTATTTGTCAAATGAGGTACACACAACACATTATTGAAGAAGGTATCCCCAACGGCAATAGATCCTTTCCCAATCACATCCATGTATGTATGATTGACCATCAAAATCCGCGGCATGGTACAAGGCTCAAATGAAGAGAACATAGACTGCGAAGATGCCATATGATGAGAAGCCCCTGAATCTAGAAGCCATCTCCCTGAATCATGACTTGTAGTAGCACAAAAAGCTTGTCCCTTTCCTTTATTTGTCCCAAAAGAGTGATCCTTTCTTTTATCCTTTTCTTTGGAAGAATTCAAAGTAGACATCCTAGAAGGCAAACTAATTTTTTTCTTCTCAAGAAGATGTTTCAATTCATCAATATCCTTCTTGTCACAACGATGTTCATCATGTCTTGACTTCTTGCAATATGCACAAAATCAATTGTCCTTATTTGATTTCCTCTTAGGTTAGGATGTAGAATCACCTTGTTGTGGAGAGGATGATTGTGCTCCATCTTGTTTAGGCTTAGGTTGCTTTTGGTTCTTGCCTTTCCTTGATTTCTTTGATTCCCTTTATTAGCCACCAATGCTTCTGACTTTGAAGATTTGAGAATCCCCATCTTGGTCAACTTAGATTGATCAAGAATCAACATCTCCATGAATGCATCAAAAGAGGGAGAAGTGTATGAGGAATCTTGAGCTAACCTATGGGTGTGAAAGATAGATACAAAGGCCGCATACTCTGATGGAAGCTTTTCCAACAAGTTGTAAACTAATTGAGCATCATTTTTGTCAATTCCACAATCCTTTAGCTTTGCTCTTAGCTCATTTGCTTTTGTGACATAATCTTGGATTGTATCAAAATCCTTGGGATCCAATGTTGTGAGTTGACTATCAAGCTTGTAGCCCTTAATCTCATCAACTTGACCATATAATTTGTCATAAATATCCCAAGCCTCTTTAATTGTTGTGCACTTCTCAATGTGAAAACTGAGGTCATTTGATACATAATTTTTAAAAGTTCCAAGTGCCATAGAGTTTTTAGTGAGCCATTCAACTTTAGCAGTATGATTAGCCTTGGGATTAGGTGGTGTTGTTATAGTTCCATTTACATAATGAACGAGTCCTTTTTCCATTAGTTTACTCCATGCCTTAATCTTCCATGATGCATAATTATGAGGAGTTAAAAGTGGAAATTTAGGAGAACCCATAGCACCAAAATGAAAAAAACAAGATAGAGAGAGAGGCACAATCACACAAGACACCTCCCAAATTACTCAATCAAGAAACCTCACGCAAAATAATGATTTGGCACTTTATACTTAGTGCGATTACAATGGGCCACTTGCAAAATAAGGCAAGGTGGACTTCTGATTTCAACTTTACAACTGCCTCAAATAGGCTATAAGAGACTCCAACAAATACTGCAAGTGATCTAAAATGAGATCCAAGCAAAATACACGTACCAAATAGGCTAAAAATGACCAAATACTGAAAGTACAATTTCTACTCAAAATCACTGCAAGATAATGGAAGATTATGAAATTAGACAAAAAATTATGCACTTACAAAAAAATGGCACCTGAAAAGGAGGTTGTATGACCCCAAATGAAGCCTCTAAAGTTGCAAAATTGAGGATTAGACAAGTAAAATCGTCAAAAATTATAAATTGTGAAAAATCTATCCATAAAAATCAGAAAATTTATCCACCACTGCGAAGAGCACGAAAAAGTATCCCAAACAAAAAAAAATTGCACCAAAAAAGGAGCAAAAATGAGCAAGATATGGCCTCCTGAAGTCGGACTACGAAATCAAAAAGCTTAATGAGAGGGGGCTCCAAAAATTTCAAATACTGCTGATGCGGTGATGATGTCAGTGAATGATGGGCTTAAATTTGATGCCCGTCTGACCGTCATAAAAACTTCATCTCCACCCTGCGTGTGTCCATACCATACAGACATGTTTATGTGGCCTAACTAGAATATGCCAAGTGTCGTACGGTCGTACGGAAAATCCGATGTGGTGGGTGACAAGGCTCACTGACTGTTCATATAGAATATTGAGGTGTCTAGCATGTGGACTATATGACAGATGACATGTCTCAGGTGACATGGCACCATACAAGTGACTGGGCTCTACGTGGAGGGGTCATTGAGGTTGTTGATGCGGCTGTCCGACTGTGTATGTCATGGGTGCCAAGTAAGTAGACTATGTGGCGCAGTCAGTAGGGCCCACACTGTAGGCCAATGGGGCTAGGAGGAAAAGTGGCCCGCGTGGTGGGAGCACGACGTGGTCGGCAATGGGAGGTCTGGGGTTGGAGCGGCGGTCCGACCAGTGTGGCAGCGGCGATTGATTCCGGGGTGGCAGCGGCGGTCGATGGGAGCAAGTGCCGACGAACAGAGGAGTCGAGAGCAAGGGCCGAAGAGCTGTAGAAGAGCCAGATGGGGATGGTGTGAGACAGAGTACGACACTGCACAAGCTGACACAAGGACAAAGTATGGTGTGGGGGGTTTAAACGCCTCCAAAAAATATTAAAAATATATATATTTTTTTTAATAAAACAAAACTTTTACAATATGCTCCATGATAAAAAAAAATTATTTTCTACAGAATAATAATTTATAAAATATTTTCATAGAAAAATGAAAACTTTTTTTATTTAAATCGTACCGTATGCCCTAATTGGGCAAAATTTTACTCCAAGCCCCAAAAATCAATTTTCACCAAAATAGGCTGAGTTTATAGTCAAATTTCATGGAAATGACCTCCCAGACTCAACCGTGTTGTCCAAATCATTGTAGGATGCCCTCAAAAAATATAGATCCCCAAATCCAAAAATTGAAGCCTCCGAAATGTCTCCAAAAGACTAATCAAAGAAGCCCTTTAGGCTCTGATACCATGTGATATTTTTCCAAGATCAAGAGCTCAATGAAAAGTACAAACTAGAGAGACAAAATATTGATAGGAATAAACTGTATTCTATCAAGAGAAAATACTAATCAACTGGATCATCAATCATTACATACAATGTAGATGAGCCTACTTATAAAGGCAAGGCTAAGAGACAAGAGAGCACACAATGATGACATGTGGCTCAATGAGATGCAAGGGTAGGTAGGAGTAGGTAGGAGAAATAGTAGAATATTTCACATGAGGTGGATCACCCACAAAAGGTGGAATTATCACTCCACAATAAGTGGATATGATAAGTAAAAACAAGATCACACCATAAAAGGTGGAAATTCTCCTACATACACACTCCCAATGAATGCACATCTCCCTAAGTGTCTTATATGCAAACTACTATTATATGCATGTACCTAAGTGAACTTAAGTAAAGTGTAATTATATCTAAACATGAATAAATAATTACACCAACAGAGATAGCTGAACATAGGCAAAGTAACATTTTCAAGTAATACTGATAGAGTAAACCACTGTGATATCAGTCTATTGGAATAGTTGTGCCGACCATTGAGACCGAGGATGCCTATCGGGGTAGTTTTTGAAGGCGGGATAGAACATTTTTTCTATGCTAATAGTGTAAGTTATTCCGATAGAGGAAGAATGAAGTGAAGACCCCTTGGCATGATCATCGACCTAACTTATAGCGACATAACAAAAGAATCACAAGGTCATCTTTGTAGAAATTGGGATAAAATATGCCACTATTGAGAAGGTATTTGGAGTTTCATTTTTGCAATAACTATGTCAATGTAGGTTCAAGTTGAGTCATCGGGATAAGTTGTTTTGATGGTATAACATCCAAAAACTAATCCGATAGTGTTAACTATTATGATGGGTATACACTTCGAGATATCTATGCCGATAAATGGAGGTAGATAGTGTGGCATCAGAATAACTTGTTCAGTCAATCTAGCATTATTTTCCTATGTCGAGAGTTACGCTTAACATGATGAGTGATCGTTGGCTTAAAGTTGATCAGTTCGGAGTAGCTTATGCTAATAAGGTGTGTCAACTTGGAGAATGTGGTTCGGTATATGTCATGGCGATAAAGAAAATCAAAGGGGAGGTTCTCATCAGAGTAACATATGCCAATGTCATTTATGATTGCGGAGCTTAAGTATTGGGATAACTATGCTAATAAAAGGTAAGTTGATTGTGTCTCATCGAAATGACTTGTTCGGTCGTTCTAACTAGTTTTTTCTTATGCCAATAGTTGCAACTATTCCGATGAGTGGTTGTTTGGCTTGAAGTCCTTCAGTTCAAGGTAACCTATGCCAATAAGGTTGGTCAACATGGACATTGTGTGTCGGGATAGCCTATGGTGATAGCAGAACTCAAGGTGAGGATTTCATCAGTATAACCAATGTCGACGAAAGAGACCAAAGGTGTCACAAGGTCATTGGGATAATTTTTGAAGGCAGGATAGAGACAAAATGTTAACCCGATAGTTAACTCTATACCGATGAAGCTTTGAGAATTTGACTTTGATATTGCTATAGCGATGAACATGTTTGCAAACCACATAACATGAAGGTTAGTGACCGTATGGAAATTAACCGATCTGGGCAGTTCGACAGTCCATGTGGATGTTTGACCTGTTTTGATCAAGTAACCTAGATGTAGATTGAGGAGATTAGGAAGACTTGGAGGCCATGTTTGCATGGTAACAGAAGAAGATATCTACTTGGTGTCTAACCAGACTTGACTAAATGACCTAGATGTCGATTGTGATGACATGTGTTATCCAAGTGGTTAAACAGGAGAGCTGAAGTACTGAAGATGGTGTTGGTGATTCTATCTAGACAAGAGGATGGTGTATTTATTAACGGTGATCTAGTAGCATATAGGTGAGCGGCTCAAGAACATCAAAAGATCTTCCATTGATAAGATTTCCAGACTAGATGCAAGTGAATATTACTAAAGATAGTAATCTAAATCTAGTGTTTGAACTGAAGAAGGAAGTTGCTGCAATTAATGATGATGGGCAAAAAATCTCTTGAGCAGATTTAGAAGATCAAATTTTATTGATCTATCAAATGTACATTTTAACTTTAGCTCTTGGCAGGAATGTCAGCGTGCTCTCGAGATAGAGTGTGAACAAGTGACAAAGCAGTTAGAGTAGAACATAGAGACAATGTGGCACGCGAAACCGCCACGATGCCAGCAATGAAGGTAGAAATTAGCTAATCCATGACCCAAAGTTAAAAGTTGACAAAGAATATAGTTCAGCAATGTCTTATGTGCATAGGAACTTGAATTTATGACTGGCTAGATACACACTAACTAAGGGAATGATCTGTAAGCCACATTGAAATTGTACAGCTGATGTGGCATGACAACAAGGAAAATAGATCATGTCTGATCTATGATGAGTTAAGCCTAGACCGACTTGATGTAGGGGTAGAGAATGAATTCAAGGGTGTAGAGAAGAGTAGAGAAGTGAATGTGATCTGACTATAGGGTGTTTATGTACGCATAGAACATATAAGAGAGAGGAGAAATAAAGAAGAGTGTGTGTAGGTGCAGATGCAGAAGATCATGTGTAGAGCAGTCTGAGAAAGGTAGAAAAAGTGTTGGAGGAGTTCTATAAAAATATAAATACAAAACTATAATAAAGAGGAGAGGTAGCTAGGAACAAGAAACAAGAAAGAGAATAGAGGGCATAGAACATAATAGAGTTCAGACAAAGAGAAATGATTAGAGTGTAGAGAGATGAGATAGCTAGAGGCAACAAGAGATTGAGAAAAGGTTGAAAGAGCGGTAGAAGGAGAGCATATCAGACAAAGATCAGAAATTAGTGAACAAGAGAAGAGACAAATAGGGGGATGAGAGATGAGATTGAGACAAAATGACTTGAGGACAGAAGAGAGTCAATCAATCTCAAGAGAAGATTAGCAAGGTTTTTCAAAACCTCATTTGCAACAAGGTGCTTAAACTGTATTCATTATATACTTATTGTAATCTTTGAGTGGGTGCTCAAAGTTAGGGATTGGTCCCCTAAATGTTGTAACAAGTTTTTACCTATGAGGCTAGATTGGAGCAGTAGACTCCAACAACATTTCTCATCGAGGTTTTTCCCCACCATGGGTTTTCCTCGTACATCTGATGTTATGTGATGTGCCTCTTATGTGTGTGTGCTCATATGTTTAATATCTCTTCTCATAGTCTTGCATTGAATTAATTTTTTCTTCGATCCTCTAGAAGGTAAAAGTTTTTATTGATCACCACTATTCACCCCCCCTCAGTGGTCCATTGTGTTCCAATAATTGGTATCATAGCCTAGGTTCCCTGTCTGAAGAGCTTCCTCTAACTTAGGTAGATTTTGGTGTATGAGCACAATGGTTGAGTTTGAGTCAATCCCTATACCTATGTTTGATGGTTCAAAATATTTCATTTGGTCTTGTAGAATGGAATTCTATTTGTCCTCCTTATGTTATGGTGTTTGAATGTTAGTTGTTAATGGTTACATTGTTCCTGCTAGTTCTCCAACTGATCCTGAAGCAAAAAGAATATATGAATGCAATGCTGAAGCCATGAAGGCTATTCTCAGTGGGCTTTCTGATGATGTATCTTCAAAGGTGGATAGATGCAAATCAACAAAGGGATTGTGGGATAAATTGAATAAACTTTATGGTGAAGAGCCTACCACAACTGACTCAGATTGTGAAAGCAAGAAGAAAAAATCTTGTAAAAGTACAAATGTGAAAAGGAGATCAGATTGTTTCAGCAGTGAGGATGAAAAGGGAGCTCGACTACTCATGGAACAAGAGACACAAGATGAGGAGAGAACATCTTGCTATGATAAAGTATCACCTTCCTACAGGCAAGGTCTATTTGGCAGTGATGAAGAAGATGAAGAAGTTGAAGCTAAAGTGGATCATGAAGGAGAATTAGCGAGTGCACTTTAAGAACTCAAAAGAGTGAGGAGAGAATACAAGAATTATAGGAATGCTTCTACTGAATAACATGACAGATTAAATTCAAGTCTTGAAGAGTCTAGCAATAATATCAGCACAATGACAAAACAACTGGAAGAAGTTAGAAGAATGTATGAAGTAACAAAATCAGATATGGAAGCCAACGAGAAAGAATGTGAAAAGCTAGAACAAGAAGTGGGGAATCTGAGGAAGGAACTTGAAAGATGCAATGATGAGCTCAAAGTGAGAATCAAGTATGAGGGAAACATTGAGGCTTTGGATAAAATATAGAGTAAATAAAAGTACTCAAAGGATACATAAGGTGTTGGATTTGATGTTGGCCAATGTTCTACTAGCAAGGACTCATCTAATAAGGAGATACATTTTGTTTCTTCTAGTGATAATGGTAATAAACAAACCTTCATAGTTAGAAATGTTCCAAGGAATAAGATTGATTTGACTACTATTGTTGAAGACATGAAGATGAAGATTGCTACTACAAAAAATAATAATGCTAATAAGAAGGGTAAAGGAAAACTAATGAAGATGGCTTCATCAAAGATATGGACTCAAGAAGAAAGTCTAGAAGACCTCTTGCTAGAAGAAAATCAATAAATATTGTTGCTCACAAGAACAAACAAGTTTGGAGACAAAAAGGATCAGAAGAAATGACTGTTGCAAATGTACTGTGCAAGGTCAATGACAAAAGAAGGAAAAATAAAGCTAAAATGTCTACAATATCTCCACATGTTTGGCAAAACAAATTTATAAGTTATAAGTCATCCTTCTCTGGTTATTGTCATTCATGCAATGGTTATGGTCATAGAGCAACTGAATGTAGAAAATGGTCTAGGATAGGTCAAGGTGCATTCTCTAATAATAGAAATGTAGTTTTCCAAAGATGTAATGCATATGGACACAATATGTCAAGTTGTAGATACATGCATATATATGCTTCCATTTATGATAGTAAGAGTCAATTTTCTGCTCCAAAAAATGTAAATGTTGTATGTTACAATTGTAAAAAAGTTGGTCATAAGAGTAATTAATGTAGAAGTAGAAAATTTCAATTATATGGGAGCCCTTCCATTTTCTCTCCCAACAAAATTGCAAGGCATAACAACTATGGTCAGCATGGAAGAGTTGGCAGAAAATATCAAAGACAAATTTTTTCGATGGAACAAAATGAGAAGTGTTCCAAGAAGATCAAGAAGGTCGTTTGGTCCATCTATAGTTGGTCACAATGGCATGGTTTGGAGAAGAAGAATAGAGCAATTTGATAGATACCCATCTACTTCTTAATTTAGCAAGAACATAGTGTGCTACTAGTGTCACAATTTTAGCCACACTGTAAGGTATTGCAGTGAAAGGGATATTCATAACAAAAAGATTGATGCTGCTCCAGAAGTTGTGAATGAAGGAAGGAAGGGAATCAAGAAAGTATGGAAAAGGAAACAAGTGGATACATTCATGGGCCAGCATGATGTATTTCATGTACAAGTGAAATCTTCCAAGGCTTAAGGAGATGCAGAATCTTAGGGGGAGATACCTATTGATTATATTCTTTGTCCCCAAATTATTAAGAAAGAAAAGTGAAAGGACGAGATGTTACAGGTATAAGGAAGATCATGTTTAAAAAGGAGACATGAAGGACAAAGTAGTGTTGAGAGTACATGCTTAAGAAGGCATACAATGTGTAATTCAGAGGAGAGGCCAACATCAAGGCACATGAAAGAAGAATTGCAGTAGGCATGAAATTAAATAAATGAATAAGACTTGTCAAATTTTTGCAGCAGTGGTATGTTGGTTGCAGATGTTTTTGGCTCAGGGGGAGCTTATTGATTACAACCTTTCTCATCCTTGAACATGTGTGTGTTCTTCAAGGGTGATGAAGCGTAGAAGTTACTTGTCTAAGGCCATGGCTCTAGATTATATTGCACACTTGCATACATGAGGATGAATATAGATGCAAGTAGTGAATATATTTTGAAGGTTGTCCAAACTATGAAGATAGTTTCTCATAATGGTGTAGCTAATAATGCAAGGAAAGGGACTTCAATAAGTGAAGTTACGGGTCTACATATAATCTAGATACATGCATTGTATCAAGGAAAAGATGTCTATGGTTCAGGGGGAGCGTACTTTATTTTATTTTTCATCCTTGAACCTCATGTGCAGTCTTAGGGGGAGATCTAAATTTTTGTAAGCAATATTGGCATGCTGCTTGTTATATTTTAATAATAATTCATATAGCTACAAAAAGGGATATCCCATATGTCAAAAGTGGAAGAGTGAAAGGCAATAGTGGTGCACACAATCAAATGACTCAAAGGGAGAGTGTGATGAGAAGTGCTATACAAAGAAGTCAAATTGGTATTAGATGAAATTCTACTGGTAGCTAGGACCATTTGCCATTGTTGTCGAAGTGGGAGAATGAGAAGTCTATGTGTGTTGACATCAATGCCAAAGGGGGAGGTTGTTGGCATTGATTTGTCATTGATGTCAACATGTGTGTTTGCATGACTGGGTTAATGGAATACCAGAGAGATATATATGACACCCACTGGATGAAGAAGCAATAGGCATGCAAAGTTGATTGATATCATTAGAAAGGAATTTGAAATGGTCACAAAGATATGATTGATGAAGATGATGGTGATGTTGCAAATTCCCACAATTCCACAATACCACAATGCCATATGATATGTCTATGGAGTTCCTGTTGGATGTGCTGAAGCTAGAGTTGTGAAAATAATAAATCTTGTATATCGGCATAATCTCACTATGTTATAGCGATCAAGTGTTGTGTAGATAATATCTTCTCAGGTGGTCGTATCAGAATAACTATATTGATAACGACTCATGTGGAAGAAAATACTATCCGCATAAGTCATGCTGATGTCGGTCATGTGGTGTTCTTGTGTGCTTCATCAGATTGGGATAGCAATACCGAGTGTCAAGGGAGAGTTACTTATCGAGATAACAAAACATAGGCAGAGTGACATTTTTGAGTAATATCGATAGAGTAAACTACTCTGATATCAGTCTATTGGAATAGTTGTGCCGACCATTGAGACCGAGGATTCCTATGGGGGTAGTTTTTGAAGGCAGGATAACACATTTTTGCTATGCCAATAGTGTAAGTTATTTCAATAGAGGAAGAATGAAGTGAAGACCCCTTGGCATGATCATCAGCCTAACTTATAGCGACATAACAAAAGAATCACAAGGTCATCTCTGTGGAAATCGGGATAACATATGTTGATATGGAGAAGGTCTTCGGAGTTGCATTTTTGGAATAACTATGCCGATGTAGGTTCAAGTTGAGTCATTAGGATAGGTTATTTTGATGGTATAACATCCAAAAACTAATCTGATAGTGTTAACTATTCAGATGGGTATGTGTTTTGGGATACCCATGCCGATAAAAGGGAGGTAGACAGTGTGGCATCAGAATAACTTGTTTGGTGATCTAGCATGATTTTTCTATGCCGATAGTTATGGTTAACCCAATGAGTGATCGTTGGCTTGAAATTGATTAGTTAGGAGTATCTTATGCTGATAAGGTGTCTCAACATGGAGAATGTGGTTCTGTACAGGTCATGGTGATAAAGGAAATCAAAGGGGAGGTTCTTATCAGAGTAATCTATGCTAATGTGCTTTATCACCGTGGAACTTGAGTATCAGGATACCTATGCCGATAAAATGTAAGCCGATTGTGTCTCATTAGAATGACTTGTTCAGTCATTCTAATAAAGTCTTTCTTATGCCAATAGTTGCAACTATTCTGATGAGTGGGTGTTTAGCTTGAATTCTTTTAGTTTAGGGCAACCTATGCCGATAAGGTTGGTCAAAATGGAGATTGTATGTCGGGATAGCCTATGGTGATAGCAGAACTCAAGGTGAGAATTTCATCGGTATAACTAATGTTGATGAAAGAGACCAAAGGTGTCACAAGATCATCTGCATAAGTTTTGAAGGTGGAATAGAGACAAAATGTTAACCCGATAGTTAATGCTATACCGATGCAACTTTGAGAATCCAACTTCAGGACTACTATAGCAATGAACATGTTTGCAGACTGCATAACACAAAGGTTAGTGACAAGATGGAAATCAATCGATCTAGGTAGTTCAACAGTCCATGTGGATGTTTGACTTGTTTTGATCGAGTAACCTAGATGCAGATTGAGGAGATTAGGAAGAATTTGAGGCCATGTTTGCATATTAACGGAAGCAAAGATCTACTTGGTGTTTGACCACACTTGACTAATTGACCTGGATGTCGATTGTGATGACATGTTCTATCTAAGTGGTTAAATATGAGAGCTGAAGTACTGAAGATGGTGTTGGTGATTTTATCTAGACAAGAGGATGGTGTATTTATTAATGGTGATCTAGTAGCAGACAGGTGAGCAGCTCAAGAACATCAGAAGATCTTCAGTCAAAAAGATGTCCAAACTATATGTAGGTGAAGATTACTAAAGATAGTAATCTAAATCCAGTGTTTGAACTGAAGAAGGAAGTTGCTGCAATTAATGATGATGGGCAGAAAATCTCTAGAGCAGATTTAGAAGATCAACTTTGCTAGATCTATTAGATGTACATTTGAACTTCATCTCTTGGCGGGAATGTAGGCGTGCTCTCGAGACAAAGTGTGAACAAGTGACAAAGCAATTAGAGTGAAACGTAGAGATGATGTGGCATGTAAAATGACCACGATGGCAACAGTGAAGGTAGAAACTAGCTAATTGATGAACCTGAGTTAAAAGTTGACAAAGAATACAGTTTGGCAATGTCTTGTGTGCATAGAAACTTGAATTGCTGACTGGCCAGATACACACTAAGGGAATGATTTGTAAGCCACATTGGAAATTGTACAACTCATGTGGCATGACAACAAGGAAAATAGATCATGTTTGATCTATGATGAGGTAAGACTATAATGACTTGATGTATGGGTAGAGAATGAATGCAAGGGTGTGGAGAAAATTAGAGAAGTGAATTTGATCTAACTAAGGGTGTTGATGTACACATAGAACATAGAAGAGAGAGAAAAAATAGAGAAGAGTGTGTGTAGGTGCAGATGTAGAAGATCATGTGTAGAGCAGTCTGAGAAAGGTATAAAAAGTGGTGAAGGAGTTTTGTAAAAATATAGAATACAAAACTATAATAAAGAGGAGAGGTAGCTAGAAGCAGGAATAGAGAAGAGAAGAGAGGGCAAAGAACATAACAAAGTTTAGATAAAGAGCAATGATCAGAGTGTAGAGAGCTGAGACAACTAGAGGCAACAAGAGATTGCGAAAAGGTTGAAAGAGAAATAGAAGGAGAGCATATCAGACAAAGAGTAGAAAGAAGAGAAAAAGAGAAGAGACAAATAGGGGTTGAGAGTTGAGATTGAGAAAATAATACTTGAGGACAAAAGAGAGTCAGTCAATCTCAAGAACAGATTAGCAAGGTGTTACAAAACCTCATTTGTAATAAGGTGCTTAAACTGTATTCATTATATACTCATTGTAATATCTGAGTGGGTGCTCAAAGTTAGTGGTTGGTTCTCCTTTGAGTTGTAGCCCATAAAACTGTAAGGGGTTGGTGCTCCTTGGGTTGGTACCCTAAAGCTAGGGGTCATTGCTCCTTGGGTTGGTGCCCTAAATATTTTAACAAGTTTTTACTTGTGAGGTTGAATTGAAGTAGTAGGCTCTAGCAACATTTTTCACGGAGGTTTTTCCCCACCGTAGGTTTTCCTCGTACATCTAGTGTTATGTGATGTGTCTCTTATGTGTTTGTGCTCATATGTTTAATATCTCTACTCGTAGTCTTGGATTGAAGTTGTTATTTATTAGATCCTCTATAAGGTAAAAGTTTTTATTGATCACCACTTATTCACCCCCCTCTCAGTGGTCCATTGTGTTCCAACAACATGATGCAAAGCATATTCAAGACATAAGGAATACATTAGGAAGACACACACACAATCATAGACATGAGGCAAACACATAAATGCACATAAGATATGAAACATATATACAAGACACCAAGAATACATGAGAAGGGTATGCATATAAAATACACATAGACTAAACATGTAAAGTATGAGGTATACATATGAACACACATAAGGGATGAATCATACACATAAATACATGCAAGGCATAAAGCATGAAGTATACACATGAATACAAGTAAGCCATGAAGCATACACAAAGCATGAAGTACACATGCAAATACACACAAGGCATGAATTATACACTTAAATACATGTAAGGTATGAATCATACACATGAATGCATGTAAGGCATAAAACATAAAGGATACATGTAAATCATGTAAGACATGAAGTAATACACATAAATAAATGTACATATGAAGTATACATGTAAGGCATGAAACATACATGTAAGGGATGAAGCAATACATAAATACATGTAAGGTACAAAACATATATGAGTAAGGCACTCATAGATTGGACATAAATCAATCATGAAGTAGCAAATAAATGTACATAAGAAACAAGGCATACATGTTGAAAACATATCATAGATGAAGCAAACACAAGGCATTGATGAGAAAAGAACCCATATTAAATATACATGGAGTAAGCATGCTTAGCATGCATTAGTCATGAAGTAGTTAAAGGTTTACATATATAGAAATTAAATGTTGGTCTACTTAATTTTATTTTTGAACTAAGTTTATAGGCACCTTTCTTAGAACTTCAAATTACTTTTGAATAGAATGCATTTCATTGTTTTATTTTTACCTTGTAGGCTAGTAGGATCAAGCTCTGATACCATTTTTAGTGTCACCTATTGTAAATGTCTATTTTTTGCTGTAAAATACAATTCCAAGTAACTTTCCTACTAGGATTAGGGAAATAAAATTAATCATAAGACACCTCTAACTTATTGCGGAATTTCAACCATAGGGAATCTAGGATAAGGTATCTCAATAGGGTGTCTTAGAGATCTTCTACCCTAGGCCCAAAAGAAAATATGCCATCCTCTTGGCCTCATGTGGCATGTGAAATCCATATGAAGTGGTACGCCTATTGAGGTTTCTTACACCCATTCTCATTCATCTTGCCATCCATTTATCACTTCTTATGATTGAACTCCTTATTGTGTTGATTCACCATGATAGTGGGATGAGGTGTATTCACAACAGGTTTTCAGAGAAGCCCATCTCTTATAATCCCAAAGGCAGTGCCCTTTTATACCCCCTTGGCCTCATGGGACCATTTGGTCACCACCATGAGGTGGCGTACCTAGAAGAGTACCCCATTCTCATACCCCTCTTGCAACCCCTTATTTCCTCTACCATGGCCAACTTAAATAATTTAATCATTCACAACATATAAAAAATTCCAAAATTATACATGTATTCTATATATAATAAAAAAACATAAATCACAACATATCATGAAATGGTAATGAGTAGATACAACTAATATTTACAATGCTATGTTAAGAAACCTAAATAACAATCCAACATTAATGATAGTGTGTAGGTCTATATATAAAATGTTCACTATGCAATATATAGAGAGCTCATACCACACTATAGTATTAAACCAAATTGCTGTGTATTTCAATTTCTTATGAATGCCAAGATCTTATGGTATATGATCATTCTTATTTCCCTTCCTTTATATGACCTCTCCTTTATACTTTATTGGTGGAAGAGTCACCATCTTTCATAGGAATTAAGTCACCACTTTTTGTTGTTTCTTTTGAGAATAATATATTACTCTTCAAATGGATCTCCCTTCCATCTCTTCCTCGAATTAACCTTCTTCCATTTATATCTTCCCATGTGAGGAAGAGGTCAAATCTCTTCATCATGTGTGCCCCTTGGCAAGAGACACAACCCTTCACAATTAGCACCCTTTGAAATAGTACAACCTTTCATAATTCTTTCCCTTTGAAAGAGGCACAACCTTATCTACTCCCCATTCCTTTATTCCTCCATTAATCCTTCCTTGAATCCAATGCTTCATTCATTTCTTCCCTCCTCCTCCCTTTTCAAATTATCTCCTCTCTCTCTCTCTCTCTCTCTCTCTCATATCCAAGATATTCACAACTTTGCATTCCATGCTTTTTGACCATTGATTAACTTAATTACAATTTAATTATATTATACTATATTTTTTATTATTTTATTGCTATTATTATTTATTATTAAATACTATTTCAAAATGGGGACATTACATATAGATAGGACTTGCAATATACTTGTTGAAAAAGTAAGCAACAATTTATTCTACTGGTATATAACACACTCTCAAAGGTGTCTGAGGACGTCGTCCTTCAACCCCTTCTAGGAAAATATCTCTCACCTACTTGTAGGATTTGAGGCATGCCTAATGACCTGCTAGAGGGATGTCATGAAGAGTGTTGAGAATTTTTTTCTTCATTTTTAATTTAGGCACTGAATAGGTTTTGTCCTTATAATAGATAAGGTCATCAATCACCTTATATCTTTAATCTTGAATGTTTCTATGCACTATTTCACAAGAAATTTTTTTCATAGAGTATTCAACTAGAAGATGGGATTTCCAATCTATTCAAATCCTTAACATAGCACACAAAGTGGGTTTCGTGGATAAAGTATATGCTACCAAATTTTTCTTCTTTCTAACATACTTAATATCAAAGTCATAAGCTTGTAATTTTCTTAACCACTTTGGTTGCCTTTGTTTTAGGTCATTTTTTCCATGGAAGTATTTCATGTTGTTATGATCATTTCTCATCGCTTCTTACCATAAACTTTCTTCCAATTAGATACTATCTATATTCCTTTTCATATGTATAATAGAGCCTTTCAAAATCTCTAATATTTTTTCTTTCAATTTCTATAGGTTGCTTATTCTACATAAGAACAACTTTAATCCCCTCTCTCAAATCATCACACTAAAGCACAAAGGGCTAACAAAAGTTGAAAAAAATTAGGATGTGTCAAAATAGGACAAGTGCTCATTACCTCCTTAAGGGGTAAGTGCACAAATATGGTGTGCTGAAAAGTGGACACACACCTAAAAAAACTTGTAAAATAGGCACCGTGATCACGGTTCTAAAAATTCAAATTACCTCGTACCCACTAAGGTTCGTTGTACCCGACCCTAAAGGGACAAAAGCGCGTATGTGGTTATTTTATAAAAATGATTGTGTACTCACTGCTTTATGACTTAGCACCACATACACGTTGCTTTAGGACTTAGCACCATGTATGTAGTTTTAAGTCCTAAAAGAGCGCGTACGTGGTACCTGTCAATATTTTTTTTTTTGGAATATTGTGTTTTACTTTTCACGCAGTTGCGAGTTGGAAATTGGGGGTTTTTCTCGCTAAACCATGCACGGGCTCACGCTTTTCTCACCCAAACGCCATGGATCAACGTTGGTTTTGCTTGATTTTTTTTCTTTCGCATTTGTTCTATTTTTTATGTTTTTAATTTAAATTCATTTATTTTGATTAGTTTTTATTTTATTTTTTGTTACACAAAAAAAATTCTAAAAATCCATAACAAGAACAACAAGATGCACCTCTTGAAAACCATGAACAAAACCCATAAAATACACCTTCAACTCCTTTTGACTATACATTTGATACAGAAGAGCAATTGCTTAATTAGTTAGGGAAAAAAATAACTAAAATAAATAGACTGATTAATAAATTGAAAACATCTGAGCTTAAGCATCATAAATCCCTCACCACTAGCCTAGAAACATTAGCTAGTGGTGCCACTGCAGTTTCCACTCAAATTACAAAATGGGGAAACTATACGGATGGGTGTCATCAATTTTATGCTAGTGGGTTATCATATGAGGGAGTGAAAAACAAAAACATTAGTAAACAACAAATATGTGCCCCTTTTTTTGATCCTAAAACTAGTCAGTTGTTACCTCTTAATGCAAAGAGGTTTCCCATACATTAGTGTACCAATGTGCAGATGAAGAATATTTTTTGGCAGAGGTGGTGGATGGTCTTTGATGAACCACCTTAAAATAATTTTGAGGTGACATTGTATTTTTTGAGGAAAGTATACTGTGAGTTTTCCCTCAATGTGTTGCCTAATTATTTTGACATGAGAGAGTTCCATGGTAGAGGTGGCGGCTCTGCCCAAGATAGACCTAGAGCCCATAGGTGAGTAGCCCAGAAGAGTCATCGCCCCTTAGCACCTAAACCCAAGGTGAATTTGACTGTCCCAGTAGACCTGAAAGAGTCTATGGAGCTACAGACTCTTTAGGCGGCCACAACATTGACTGATGCGATCATCTAGCATGGGACATACTTATCACACCCTCTTGTACTAGATGATGAGCCATTAGTTGCTGCAAGTGGTGCCAATGAGCCCATTCAACATGTGTGTGCCACTTGCTCTTGGATATGTACAGGGATGGATGACGAGGCCACTACAGATGGATCCACATCCCATTCCTGCATGATTTGCGGGAGTAGATGTCAGACCCACATGATTGAGGATGTGGAACTGACAGATGAGTTGATCGACATGTTGTTTGGCAGTCATCCATAGACACAGGTGTGCTGATTTGAATTCATGGCATTTTATTTATCAGTCACTTAAAATTTGTAATTTTAAATGACTTTTCATTTATAGATCAATTTAAATTGATACAAATAATATGCATTTCAAGATGCAACAACAATATCTGATATTCCACTCACAATTACTGCAGCGACAAATTCAACGTCTGAGGTATAAATTTTGTAACATATTAAAATAGAATAATACACTTTAAAATTAAAAAAATTACAAGATATACTAACTCTCTTTAATGCTTTACAATTTTTTGTTTGTAGGTGTTGTCAGTGGACCAAATGTCCCAGATTGATGATGTCACTCTCTCAGCCATTGATTTTGGCTGACAAGGCTATACTGTATCATATTTTGTACACCTTATTTTATGTATTCCTTTGATGGAATATGCAAGTCATTTCATTTTAGATTTGTTAAATTATGTTCATATCATCTATACTAATATCTCACATTATTTTTGTTACTACTTATCAAGTTGCCATTAGTTTCATGTCAAAGTTATTCTATATACTCTAGTCGGTTATCTCTATCGAGATATTCAGTTGATATGAACAGTCTAGTCGGTTACAGAAGAAACTAGTCATAGAGCCTAGTATACACCGAGCTGTCTACCGAGTATCATTTCATGTATACTGAGCAGCAAAGATAACACACCAAGTTAATATACACCGAGTTAAACGTGTTACAAGATTCATTGAACTTGGACATACATATGGAAACGTGTTACAAGATCGAGGTACATAGAACCATTATCACATTGGAAATTGCACTTCAAGATTGTGTATGATTTCAAGGTCATTTAACCAATGAAATATTTTGTTTGATTATTCATTCGATAAAATATGTTTGTAAGATCGAAGCAATGAATGGATCACCGTCTTAAGAGATCTATTTATACAACATGATTTGAGATCAGACATATACATGCAGAAAGGAAGATATAGTAATGCATGAGTGTATAAAGACTGTTACAGAGACACAAAGGTCACCGAGAAGCATTTCAGAGAACAGTTAAAGAACAGAGTAAATAGAAGGGTTTACCGAGTTACTATATGGGTTACCGAGGTATGCTATAAGCAAGGTAACTTATTTTGAGCACATAGAATCTGCTATAAAATTTCAGATGTAAAGTTGTAGATATTTGTAATAATCTTATTGTAATATTTTGAGTTATAGAGAAACCTTTAATAGGGTAAAAGACTCTAACCAAGTCTATAAATTGTAAAGCCTCTAACCAGGTGCAACATTTAGATAAGTGTTGTGAAATCCTTTAGCAAGGTAGATCTAACAAATCTTGATACTCCTAATAGGGTAAGCTATCAGAAATAGCTAAACATGTAGCTCTAACCGAGCACTCTTTATTATTGCAGTAGTGAAGTTGTGGGTGCCATCCCCACCGCAGTTTTTCTCTCTAACCAAGAGTTTCTGCGTAACCAAAATATATGTGTTATGGAGTGAATCATGTATGATTGTTATCTATTTGTTTTAGCTTTATGTTATGTTTCAGTAGTTTTCAGTTTATGCATAACAATAAAGTTATTATTTAGAAAAAGTTTTGGAGTACTGATTCACCCCTCCCCTCTCAGTACATTAGCTTTCCATATTGGGCCTAACAATTGGTATCAGAGCCTCAATCTTGGAAAAGGGTTTAACTGCCTAAAGAGAAAGATCTTATCCATGGAAGGCTATAAACAATCTCAGAGGATTGTGTATCTGCAAGAGGAGTTAGATCATGCTAATCAACTGATTGTAGACATGCAAAGACAAATGCACAAATCTCTGAAAGTGAGAAAAAGATTATTTGATGATTTGCAGGATTCTCAAGAGTTAGTGGAACAAATTGAGACATCATCTGTAATGCCCCGCCAGGAAACCCCTAAGGGTTTAAGTTAAAAACACTCAAATAGAGTGTAAATATATATATATATTTTTTTATTATACTATTAATAATTAAGAGCATTAATAATAAGTTACAACATTAAGATAATTAGAAGTCATCTAAAACTTAGATACCACAGTGGAAGGCTAAATGAACCTAAGGAGTTTCCCAACGCGATTACGTAACCTTACTCCCAACTCAACTCACGTCAGTTGATCCAATAAGTTGGATAACTTAATTACGAGATAATGCATTCGACATGGTCCTATGTATGTTCAATGGATTGACGTCTTAGAATTTTAGGAAGCATTCATTTACTTTGGGTGGTTAGGAGGCCATCGTGAGGTTATTTACTCAATGCACTTTAATTCATAATTTCATTAAGAGGCCTCCCAAAAGGTTCAAAGAGTTTAATATAACGAAGTTCATTCATTGGGTTTAAGGTATCCATCCACAATTGATATCATCCTTTAATATTAAAAGTATGGCTAATAAGATGAGATTCATTCATTAAGGATTAGACTACAATTAATAGAGTGAGGTTCCCTCATTTGATTTCAAGCGTAACCAACTAATGAGTCGTAGTTCTTTTATGGAGGATAAAATGTAATTAGCCATAGGGTTCATTCATTGAAGATTTAATAATGCTAATAGAAGAACTAAATTCATTTAGGTGGAAATGTAAATAGGAACACATGAGTTCATCCCTTTAGTTAAGATATAGTTAGCAAGATGATATTCATTATTACAGGATTAAAATATAAGTTCATAGCAACGTTCTTCCATTAGGATTAGAATTTAACTAACTTAATGTATGTCACTCTTTTTATTTAAAATGAAGTTAATATGAAGAGATACATTTGCTAAGATTAAGATATAAACAACTATATGAATATTTCCCTTTTCTGTTCAATTTTAGCAATCATAAGAGATTCTTTTATTAGGGTTATAATTATGGATAAATAGTTGAGTTCACCCAATTATCAAGTTAGTTTGGTAAGGATTATCTGTTAAGATTAAAGCATGAGATAACTAAACAAATTCATCCAATATAGTGAAACATAATTAACGTGGCAATACTCATTTACTAAGGTAAGAAGGTAAATACCTATATGTGGTTCATCCTTTAGATTTCAACTTAGAAATTATAACATTAATTCTAACTTTGTTCCCATTCACATTCGTTCAATTTACATGCTTAATAACAAGTTAATCCAATGATGGTAACCTAGCAAGATTCTTTCCACTATTACTACTTCTAAATAACATAAACAAAATATTTTTCCATAATCATAATTACAATGTTTTATGAATCTGATTACTACATTCCTCAAGATGTCTAATTTTAGGCACTTTGATTTAGCTTCATTAAATTCCCATTATACACTTATGAAAAGCAACCATACATGATAACTTAAAGTAGGAAATAAAGGAAGCTAAAACATCGCACAACACAGATATGATCTCAGAGTTCACCCCTAAGGGGCTACATCTCCGGGTCTGCTCAACTGCAAGACCCCTCTGGCATTTAATGTAGTTAGGAATTTACATAATCACATTTCTTTTACATCTTTGCCACTTAGTCGAACACAACCAATATACAATAGACACCTTGGTCGGAATTTACATAATGATCCCTTTTGAAGCGGATCCAACTGAACACTTCAAGCAATTACAGGTTCAAATGACGGACGCTACTCTATCTAGGGATGTACCCAACCATGACCAACACAAGTAAACAGATGACAGAGTCCAAAACAAACCTAGCAAAGCCTTGCCAGTACTTAACACAAGCGAAAAACATAAAATAAACTTGCCATATTTTCCATTATCTATTTCTCGTTATCGGGAAGGGAAGTAACTAAACTATTTATTTTACTAAAGAAGATATCATTAACTTCCAAACTTCCAATCGTTACATTACTAAATTTCTGATGATCCTATTAGCATATCATTTGAGCTTTCAAAATTTCCCTTGACGAACTTAAAAATACTTATACATTTCAGATTTCCATTTCTAAGTTCTCAGAATGATCAGATCAAATCACAAGTTGTTCCTGAATATCGCAATATTTTAAAAAAGAAATCACCAATTGTTAAATACTATTCAATATATACATATAAATTTCCTTCAAAAATATATATATATTAATCATATTATTTAATAACGTTCAAATTTCAAATTTATTATTTATTAATACATATAATAACCTTCACATTAAATAGCTATTAATAAAAATTAATTATTATTTAAAAACTTTATTTAAAAAAAAAACTATTAATAAAACCAAATTAATTATTTTATTATATCATAATTTTTCTTTTTTTAAATATATATATAAAAAAAAAAGAAACTAAAATAAAAATTGGGGGGGGGGGGGGTTCCATGTGGACCCCACGTGGCCCCCATGGTAGCTCACGCTACCATTGGTAGCGCTGCTACCAAATGGTAGCAAGCGGCTGCCATGGGCAGCGCTGCTACCATTTGGTAGCAGTCCGCTACCATGGTAGCAGACGCTACACCCCGTGGTGGGGGGTTTATCCCTGCCATGAGGGTTTCTTGTTTTTTTTTTTGGAAATTTCTTTTTTAAAAAATTATCTACTGTCAAAAAAAGTCACACAGCAAAAAAAAAAATACAGTCTCCCAGAGACTTTAAAATTTCATTTTCTAGCAACATGGTTTTCTCATATTTAATTTTTTTTTTCCTTTTTTTAAAATCAAACACCATCATGGCCAGGGAGATTGATTTACACAAATTAATAATAATTCAAAACCTCATAAAAGTAAAACAGTAATAAACTAAAAACCCCCAAATTTTCTTTCATTCACGGTCACTAATATATATATTTTTTTGAATGACAAGGGTTTCAAAATAATAGAAGAAATTGTTGACTAACCCTCCCATTAAGCAAATCTTTGGCACAAGGAAGCTCTCTTCTCACACAAAGATCCAACAAAATTAATCTTTAACAATTTTCTACAATGAAACTTACTCATGGGCAAACAATGGAAAATCAGAAAAAACAAAATTGCAAGAACAACATACAAGCACCCTTTTTTTTTCATTTTTTTTTTTGGTTAAAAGAGATTCCTACCTCAACAAGCTTTCCTGGAAGGATTTTGATGATGAGCCCCCAAATCTGCTGCTCTAAAACTCCATCTTTGTCCAAAATCTCCAATCTCCCTTCCAAAACCATTTTTTTTTCCAAAAAAATGACCCAAGGAAAGAACCCCCAAAAACATTTCAAAAACTAGGTTAAATGAGAAACCCCATTTTTTGACCTAATTTTCAATTTCAAATTTAGGCATTTATATAAAATAAAAGAAAATAAGAATGGAAATCATTCCTTTCCACTATTCAATACATCTTATTCGATTTTCTAATTAAAATTAAAATGCCTCTATTTCTTATTTAATTCTAATTTTAATTTCTCCATATTACTTTAACCAACATTTATATTTTGAACTATTAACAAGGGTAAGGCATTTAAATTAATTTAAATTTCCAAAAATCAATCCTTTATACTATATCAACTTAACAAGTAAAAAGAATAATTTCCCTTAAATAATAAAATTTACCCTTTTTTTTTTTTCCAAAATGCGAAAATGATTAATTTATTTCTATTTCGCCAAATGACTTTAAATCCTTCCTTTCTAAAACGCATAACTCATTGAATTCGTTATTTTAAAATTAACTATTAAATTAACTCGCTATAACATAATAAAGCGACCTTTTTAATAAATGACTAATCTCATGAAAGAAACCTATTTATTCTAATTTTCTCAACTACAAATGCGTAAATGAACACATTAATCCAAGTTAAATACTTTAAGCTTGCTACAATTATAATTAAAGTGATCTCTTTAAATTAAAGATTATTCATATAAAAGAAACTACCTATTTTACATTTCTAAATTACTAATGCGTACATCTCCTCATTAAATTGAATTAAATACTTAGGATAACAAACTCCACTTACCCTACGCAAGGCATGCAAATCGAGGAAGTCCACCAAATCACACGACATGCAACCCAACGAAAAGAAAGCCCCACGAACCACACACGATGCTGACCTGACCATGGCTAAGGCAAGACGAGAGTTTTATGACCCCCAAATCTGAATTCCGAGGATGGAGGAGGTTTACTCAAACCTGCAAACCTCGAAGGAGATGAACCTCGCCCTAGGCGGTGTTGTACCTGCAATCTCCTGCACCCATGAATCACGCAAGCATACATATACATATACATATTCAATGAAGGCGTTAGCTCGAGATTTATCACAATAGTTAGGAAACAATTACATTTACACAAGAATCGATGCAAAAGCACAATAATAGGTATGCATGATTATTTATATTATCTAAACTACACATTGCATCACGGTTAACCTACCATTCAAAGGAAGGATAGAGTTAATAGAAGAATCGACAGATGGAGAGCATCAAAGAGGTTGTGTACCATCTTGAAAGAGAGAAAGCAAATGTGAAGAGGGAAGCAAATCCATCACCTCAAGCCACTAACAAGAGCATAAGGAGGTAGGATCTACCTTAATTCTTTGGTCATTATGCAAGGATAGTAAGTGAGTCATGAAGTTATATAATGTTATTAGAATGAACTTTGATTGAGTCAAGCCATGATTAGAACAAAATTGTTTGAACTCCCTTTCAAATAGTCTTATAGAGAAATGTATTATGAGGTATATATGATAAAATAACTAAGAACATGCATGGAAGATGTTAAAGAGTAGTAGGAATTGCATTATAGGTTGCTTCTCATATTCTTTAAAAGATGATCTAGTTTTAGACCTATGCAATATACTAATGGAAGAGTTAGAGTCGAAAGAGGATCATTGTTAATTGTTCAAAAATTACGTTCGTGTAAATAGAGATACAATAGTGAAATAATTTCTCAAAGGTTGTTGATAAGATTAGTAAAACTCTCATAAATGAGATTATCCAATCCTCTAGAAATTAAGTAAGAGGATAGAGAGAGAAACTTGGAGATTGAACCACGAAGAAGATGAAATAATAGGATAATGACTTATTAAATAATGAAGTTATTTTGATATCACAAGGAAAGACTTAGACTTTCAAATTTTGCAAAGAAAAATAATGATGGTTATCGAGTGTCTCATTTGAAAAGCCTTATAGATAGGTGTTTTATGAACTTGTATCATATTAGATTGTCATTATGGTAAAGTAGTGAAGTCGGTGTGTTAAGTTTTAAATCATGAAAAGTCACATATTAGTATTTAAACTAAATATGATGTTTTGAGAAAATAGGTAAATGAACCACGACACTTGGAAAGATAGAGAGAGAGTTTAGACGAGATAAACTTAGAATTCTAAACCATAAGAATGGAATGCATGTTAATGATTATGCTATTTAAACGTTTTAATAATTGAATAAAAGAATGTGTAGTCATTTTATTCAATTTATATGTAAGGTACATACATGTGTTACACCTTCTTAATATTTTTTTAATCTTGTCTTTAAATTGCTTGAAAGATAGAAGGGAAAAATTGTCTTCTTTTAGAAGTATATTTGATTATCCATAAAAGATTGTTTCCTGTCAGATAGGATTGGTTTTAAAATAAAGATTTATTTTATCAATTTCTATTCAAACAAAAGATTGTCTTCTTAGCATAGTATTTTTATCTTGCAAGAAATAGGAAGCGAGAAATAAAAGGTGAAATATTGTTTTCTGTATGAATTTATGTGAACAAAGCTAGATAGGCTTGTGTTTGTGGAAGGTTACCTTCCAGGACGGGTGCCGAATATGGATTATAGAGAGTATAGCTGCTTTTCCAACTGTCTATTTTTGCCGTGCATGTCATTATACTCGGCCAGGTAATCAAATTGAATTAACCATTGAAATAATGGAATTCTTTTTTTTTATCCTCTCTACCATATCCTAGATTGATAATGAATGCTTGTTTCTTAAAAGAGTTAGAAAACTGAAAAATGCTTGTATCATCTAGGCATGCACCACATTCCATCTTGCCTTTCGAATTTCTTTTGCTAAGCAATTCGTGCAGGGTCGAGTATTCTTGATCAACCAAGAATTTCGGGGAAGCGTAAGCTTCAAGGTTGGGCGGAAAAAGCGCCTGAATCTTGTTCTCGTCCTCATGCTAAAGATTGCATTGGCGACAGCTTGGGTTGCAGATCAACGGATGCATCTCACCCTTTAATTTGTATTATTTTGTTATTGAACTTACGACAACTTGAAATGCGTAAGTATTGTATGATGGAAATACTACTTATATCAATTTATTGAATAAAGAATATTTTTCTTTTACTAGAAATTTCATTTTTATTACGATCTAAATGGAATGAAATAGATTTATTAACTGATTTATGAGTTTATTTAAGAATAAAGAGTATTTCGGCTATATTTGAAAGTTAGCTCAATTTACGTCTTTACATTTTTGTATCAACAACCTAGAAGAAGGAGGATGGTTGAATAAGGAAGAAAAATTTCCCTCCTACTATGAAATAAATTCAGGATATTCAAGATGAGAATTATAAGGTCAAGGAAGGCAGTTGTCTACTTTTAGGATGAAAGAGGAAAAGAATCAACTTCTAAAACCAAGAGAAAAAAATAGCTAAGCAAGCTAAGTAGGGTAACAGAAATCTCACCTACCTTTCTGTTGGGAGACAAGAATAGTTGGACTATCCTATTGAGGAGATAGACGAAGAATATCTATATGAGTATCTCCCTACTAAGTCAACTATATTAGTCAGATAAGTTGAAGGGATGTACCCATTTGATTCCATGAGAAGAGATATAAATTTGGGTGATATCATTTATGGACAATCAATAAGTAAAGTTGCTTTTTGCGAAATCAACATGGTGTCCAGATAGATGGAGAAAGAGTATCTCCTAGAATGACATACTTAATGGACACATTCATCGGAAGATAGTTATTGAGTAAGAGTTGGGTGCTTATATAGTAAGTTGTGGTTGAGATTTAATTGATAAATGATGGTTGTTATTAGAACCTATATGCTTGAGACGTTTGACTGATAATTATTCTAACTTATCTCTTGCGAAAGGTATTATTCTATGTCTATGGTATACGAGGTAGGTACTTAATGGATAGGAATTATGGATGATATGATGAAATCTGCATAGGACTATGTATTCTAGTTTTGTGTCCTTATCTTCAAACATGAAATTGTAGGTATTGTGTTGCACACTCTAGAAAAGATACCCCAAGGTGTTGTAACACACCTTCATATGTGATTAGTCCTAGATACACAGTACATTTGTTATGTATTCAGTTTGATGCTTTGTTGGGTTTATCGATGAATTATTTGATCATTGGTTTTTGGATTAGTTGTCTTTTGGTTGCATATTGCATTTCATCCTTATCATGATCATAGTGAACCCCTGATGGTATGTTCAAGAGAGTAAGAGAAAAGAGTGTACCAAACATAGGTATTATGTCAGTTAGGGCAATAATACTATGTGTTGTGTAATTTTTGTTTGAGTAAATTTAATATGTGGAATAAGAGAATAGACCTTGCAAAAGAAAATAAATTTTATTTATTTAATAAATAGACAAATTCAAATTAGTTCATCAATTATATGAGATCTTACTTAGTTTTTACCTTCAAGATCATGTGACCATGAAAGATGCCTTTTGCTAAAATAGGTTTTGGAGTCTTAAACATTCAAGAATATATGGCCTTGGCATAAAAACACATTTGAGATTAATGAGTATAAGGTTGTGCTAACATATGTTATGATGTTAGGAAATTTTCTGTCATCATGGTTGCCTTGTCGTTTGTCGATTAAGAGCATACATAGTAATTTGGAAATCTTATGGATTGATAGAAGTTTAAGGTATGAAACAGATTGAGTTGGTTGGAATAGTTGGAAATTAAAAAAAGAAGTCAAATGATGGGTTCTCATAGATCAAGGATATTTTACCTACCATGTCTACTATAAAGTCAAACTTGAGATAGCAATAGATGTAGAATCACTTGGAAGAAAAACATTATTGAGGTTTTGAAAGGAGATATTTTGGATCATAGATTTGATAGATTTGAGAAAAGAACTTGAGGGTAATTAAGAATGTCAATGAAGGATGTACACACTTAGAGGCGGAAACTTGAACAAGTTAATATTGCACTCTAATTAGAACATTTGGAAATATCTAGTTAATCTAGAGATTGATAAAGATGTGACGAAACCAAGAACTTTGGAAAAGGTAGATGAGTATATGGCACAATGTTTAGCAATCAAAAGTTGAGAAAGATCGTATAATAGGACTTTTATATCAAACCTAAGTATAGGTGGTTGAAAATAAATATGAAATTTATTCAAGGATTGCTTTTGAGAAAGAACAAGCATGACATTATAGTTGGATAGTGTCAACGGATTGACAGAGATTGGATATTTCGTAATTGGATATATATAAAGATGAATCATTAAATTTTGTGAAGACATTTACTCATTCAACTTATCAATTGCATAGAGTTTCAAAAATAGAAATATCAAATAGGAATGTTTGGATGACATTTTGGAATTGGACAATATTGAATATATCTTTGGGAACTAAAGTAAATCGACATGACATCTTTACGTAGATGACCGAATGGAAAAAATAAAAATAAATAAATAAATAGAAAGAGTTAATCAGGTTGTGGAAAATTCATTTTGGTGTATCTCATGAATTAGAAATACAAATGGAAGAAATATTTGCCTTTGGACTGAGTTGGCATACAACAAAATCTTTTCATATGTTTGTAAGGAATGATACCCATTATGATGCTTATGACATAAATGACAAACATTTGTCAGTTGGGATAGAATAAAGATAGGATCATCATTGGTTCTAATATGCTTAAAAGTAACGAATGAGCAAATGAAATTGATCAAGAATATATTGGAAGAGATAGTCGACAGACAAGAAAAAGATATGATAATAGAAACAAGACTCTCAAATAATTGTTACTGAAGAAGAAATTTGTTTTGAGAGAGAAGCCTCATAAGAGCCTTATTTTATTGAGGAAATCATCAAAGTTGGCAACAAGATATGTTGGACCCTTCGATGTGCCAGAAGTATGAATCCAATTGCTTATGGATATAGGATCCAGGAATGATGCTAGTGGAGCACATCCAAATTCTTGATCGAAGTAGCGTTAAGACTACTTAGCAGAGATTTCACTCAGTATTGGATCCAGTAGACCTATATTCTGATGATAGTGCTATTTGGGAGGATGATTCGATGATTGACTATCATATTCATCTTTTGTTTTCTTATAGTAGTATTTGCTTGATGCATCAAATACTTGAATACTCTAATTTTGATTTGCATGTTGTAAATTTGGATAGTATAGATGATACTATTATTACTATATTTGATTGAGATCATAAAGAATGGTTAATGTTTATAATATTGAGAAAGTATGTGCTTAGTGATAGAATAATAAGACATCGAGATGATGTCTCTTTTAAGAGGGGAAGGATGTCACGAACCCTATTTTTCCATAATTATTTAATTAGGAAAATAATGTTTATTTTTCAAATGAAATGAAAATAGAACTGATAATGAAATAAGAAAGGATATTGAATGTACTGATATGATTTATGTACAATTGAATGATCAGTAATAATTTTTATTGTAAATTGGGATCGTCATTGCTAATGAGCGATTGAGTGCAAAGTGAATGCAGGAACAAGTGAACAATGATGAAGGCGAGAACATGGTTCAGGTAGAGTTGTCTTAGCTCTTGTATTTCGTTAGGATAGATGGAATCTTTCACACACCACATTAGGATTTATAATTTGCATCTTGAAAATGTAGATGATTTAAATGATCTTATGGAGTGTTTGTTCAAACTGAAATGATGAAATTGGAATGAGTAGTAGATTGATTTAAATGATTATACATGTGTATTGATTGCATGATGTGAGTGGTGATTGAATTGAATTTTAGTTGCATGAGTAATCGTGAAATATTAAGCTTTATGGTTAAAAGAGATAAAATGTGTAGATGATTCGAAAATGAATATCGACCCTAGGTTTTTATGTCCTTCTTGTTCAGGTATGTAAATGTATGAAATGAGTACTTACGAGTTTAAATTTTGTAAATTGAATAATAGTCTAATATATATGTATGAGAAATTTATTCAATCATATATATATATCAATATCCAATTATAGTGAAATTTGATTTTGTCAAGACTTCTATTTATACATATACGTAATCATTTGAGATCAAAAATATATACGCATTATGTGTATATGAATTCCAATGATAATTCGCTCACAGACTTATAGATAAGAGTGTAATTATCAAATATAGGTTTGAGGAATTAAACTATTTTATAATAATCCATAATATATATATATATATATATATATATATACATTTATATATTGAATATTTAATTATGCTTAAGTAATTATCTTCCTATTTTATGATCATGACCATTCGAAATTTGTCTAATAATAATTTGATCATCTATTTTGTAAATATTGTATGTGTATTTATGAAATTAAACTAAGTAATGAAAATTATATATATATATATATATCAAAGAAAGAATTTATTTAAAAACAAAGTCTAATGTTTAATGTTTAATGAAAAGTCATTATAAATAACTTATAAAATAAACCATATAACACATATAATATAATATATCCTTTTTTTAAACATGTTAATATAGGGTGGTGGTTGAAAAAGGTGGTTGACCATCGAAGCCAAAGGAATAACTTCCTTGGTCGGTGTATAAACAAACCCCTCCACCCACGATAGCCACTTTGGTCGGTGTAAACAGTCTTCCTCCACACTCGGTAGTTGTTGTTAAAGCTTTAAATGCAGGTCAACTTGGGAGGAAAAGTAGTTAAGGTAGGCATAGCTTAAGGGAGATACCACCGCCTACCACCACTACCACTATCAAAACATAAACAACGTGCAAAACACTCCCTCCATCCACGGTGGTCATTGTCAAAGCAACTATGCAGACCAAAGCACGATGGAAACTTTAACACTCCCACGACCCCTTGGGGTGACTTAGCATGCAAACATCATTCCACGGTGGATAAGAAGTCGATAGATCCCATGCAGCAATCAAGCTCCAACTGAAACGGTTGGAAGCTTTAAACAATAAGACTCGATCTTGCCATGAACCGGGGGGTTGTATTTAATTTAAAAACATGTATGGAGATTGTAGTTAGAACCAACTACTGCGTGGAGATTATAGATACAACCGCATGACAATAGAAATAATGAAACAATAAATAAGACCCAGAGGATAGCAACAAACATAGCCACAGATTAGAATAAATAGACATACACACACACTCATTTGGGGATTCTTTCTCACACGAGATTAGAAGAGCGATAATTTCTTGAAGGAAGGGTTAGAATAGTTTGATAGAAAGGAGATGGAAGAGGAAAAAGAAGGAGATGCAACCGAGGATTAGAGATTGGAATGAAGAAGAGAAAAGTAGTGAGATTTAGATTAGTTTTCAATCGAATTGTAAAAGATCAATCATGATCATCTAAGATTTAGAGTCGAATTTCAGAGTAAAGTTTAGAAATAAAAGATAGAAAGGAAGGATAGAGCTAATAGAAGAATCGACAGATGGAGAGCGTCAAAGAGGTTGTGTACCATCTTGAAAGAGAGAAAGCAAATGTGAAGAGGGAAGCAAATCCATCACCTCAAGCCAGTAACAAGAGCATAAGGAGGTAGGATCTACCTTAATTCTTTGGTCATTATGCAAGGATAGTAAGTGAGTCATGAAGTTATATAATGTTATTAGAATGAAGTTTGATTGAGTCAAGCCATCATTAGAAAAAAATTGTTTGAACTCGCTTTTGAATAGTCTTATAGAGAAATGTATTATGAGATATATATGATAAAATAACTAAGAACATGCATGGAAGATGTTAAAGAGTAGTAGGAATTGCATTATAGGTTGCTTCTCATATTCTTTAAAAGATGATCTAGTTTTAGACCTATGCAATATACTAATGGAAGAGTTAGAGTCGAAAGAGGATCATTGTTAATTGTTCAAAAATTATGTTCATGTAAATAGAGATACAATAGTGAAATAATTTCTCAAAGGTTGTTGATAAGATTAGTAAAACTCTCATAAATGAGATTATCCAATCCTCTAGAAATTAAGAGGATAGAGAGAGAAACTTGGAGATTGAACCACGAAGAAGATGAAATAATAGGATAACGACTTATTAAATAATGAAGTTATTTTGATATCACAAGGAAAGACTTAGACTTTCAATTTTGCAAAGAAAAATAATGATGGTTATCGAGTGTCTCATTTGAAAAGCCTTATAGATAGGTGGTTTATGAACTTGTATCATATTAGATTGTCGTTATGGTAAAGTAGTGAAGTCGGTGTGTTAAGTTTTAAATCATGAAAAGTCACATATTAGTATTTAAACTAAATATGATGTTTTGAGAAAATAGGTAAATGAACCACGACACTTGGAAAGATAGAGAGAGAGTTTGGACGAGATAAACTTAGAATTCTAAACCATAAGAATGGAATGCATGTTAATGATTATGCTATTTAAACGTTTTAATAATTGAATAAAAGAATGTGTAGTCATTTTATTCAATTTATATGTAAGGTACATACATGTGTTACACCTTCTTAATATTTCTTTAATCTTGTCTTTAAATTGCTTGAAAGATAGAAGGGAAAAATTGTCTTCTTTTAGAAGTATATTTGATTATCCATAAAAGATTGTTTCTTGTCAGATAGGATTGGTTTTAAAATAAAGATTTATTTTGTCAGTTTCTATTCAAACAAAAGATTGTCTTCTTAGCATAGTATTTTTATCTTGCAGGAAATAGGAAGCGAGAAATAAAAGGCGAAAGATTGTCTTCTGTATGAATTTATGTGAACAAAGCTAGATAGACTTGTGTTTGTGGAAAGTTACCTTCCAGGACGGGTGCCGAATGTGGATTATAGAGAGTATAGTTGCTTTTCCAACTGTCTATTTTTGCTGTGCATGGCATTATACTCGGTTGAGTAATCAAATTGAATTAACCATTGAAATAATGGAATTCTTTTATTTTATCCTCTCTACCATATCCTAGATTGATAATGAATGCTTGTTTCTTAAAAGAGTTAGAAAAATGAAAATGCTTGTATCATCTAGGCACGCACCACATTCCATCTTGCCTTTCGAATTTCTTTTGCTAAGCAATTTGTGCAGGGTTGGGTATTCTTGATTGACCAAGAATTCCGGGGAAGCGTAAGCTTCAAGGTTGCGTGGAAAAAGTGTCTGAATCTTGTTCTCATCTTCATGCTAAAGATTGCATTGGGAATAGCTTGGGTTGCAGATCAATGGACACATCTCACCCTTCACTTATATTATTTTGTTATCGAACTTATGGCAACTTGAAATGCGTAAGTATTGTATGATTGAAATACTACTTATATCGATTTATTGAATAAAGAAAATTTATCTTTTACTAAAAATTTCGTGTTTATTACGATCTAAATGGAATGATCAAATGAAGCTATGGATGGAAAAATGGAATGAAATAGATTTATTAACTGATTTATGAGTTGATTTAAGAATAAAGAGTATTTTGGCTATATTTGAAAGTTAGCTCGATTTACGTCTTTACAAATCCCCCCCCCCCAAAAAAAAAAGCCTAATTAAAAATATTTCCCAAATGTAACTCCCCAATGCATGCAAGAAAACCCTCAATTTAATAAAGTTTATTAATTTCTTTTTTGTAACTCCCCTAATTATTCAAATTTTAATTTTTAAAACAACCAATTGACATTAATATTTTTTTTTTTTTTTTGTATTCCATGAGAAAAAGGTAAATTCCTAATTAAATATTTAATTACCCTATATAATTAATCCCTTACAACAAGGATAAAATAAATTTAATTATTTTACCACTAACATTAATTTTATGTAATTTAGCACAATTGTAATTTTACTAATTAATTAATCATTAATCTTCAAATACCATTAATATATATAATATTAATGTTTATCACAAAATAAAAGATAATAGTTACACTAAACACATGAGCAATGAATCACGACAAACCAAAACACAAAGACCAACACAAAATACTAACAAGGCAAGCAACTGACATGACTGGCAACAAAACATTGGGATACTTGACAAGCATCTCATTCCCATGGGAATGATGGTTGTGATAGGGTCTGGTTGATAACTCCTTTTTCCACTTTTCTATCGGGTCAAAGAACATGCTCAGACCTAAAGATTTAGGTGGAGTTGATGCTCGATACATGTAGCTGCATCACTGAGAAACACACATACATTTCACCAACATATACAAGCACACCGGTGGAGGAGAATCGTGGCATTCCATGTCCCTCCAAAGTGGGTGATGGAAGATCATCCCATCGCACCCCATATAGACTCGTACCCATACAAGAAGACGATCACAAGATATAACTTATAAATAAATTAGATATGTCAATCCAAGGTCAGTACATAAGCATATAATCTAACATCCAAACATCGACAGAGATATAATGCACAAATAACATTTATTATATCATAGAATCATGATTAGCGAGTATCATCCAGTCACGTGAACACAAAAAAAGTCAACTAGAGTCAAACTGGGTTAACTAGACCCTGATTGAGGAAGGGACATTACATCCTCTCCTCGTAGGGTTTGCCTTACTCTTGGAAGTCACAAGGCTAGGTTAGGAAAAATAAGAACACATCAATCATAACACTTATATTAAGTAATTCTAAGATCCTTATTCCACAAGTATTCTTGCAAAACAAAATTTCTCTTCTGAATTCCCTATTGAAAGTAAACATATCATAAAGCACAACCATCATACCTTGCACTATAAAAATGACTAAAATATAAATCTAATACAACATCCTACACATACACTTTTTTCTACATATTAGGGCAAACATAACATATTTTCCATTTAAGTTCCCAAGTTCAAACATAGCTAATGTATCATTTATCATCTAAGGTCCATAACACATACACATGAAAGAAGAAGAGAATTCACGGTACATATGTCATATCACATCAACACCAACTCCAATCATAAAACACAAAACAATCTCAATCTAAGAAAGGCAAAGAATATAATAATACAAATTATTATTGTGTTCTATACATCTCAACCCATAAAAAAAAAAGACCTATTTTCTATTCTATTTCACAATTCTTATTCTAAATGCAACTACAAATTTGATACATATGAAACAGTTCCAAAAATAAAAATAAAAACAATAACACATACCATAAAACAATATCCAAAACACTTGAAGAATTGGGAACAATACACCAATTAATGATATATAAGAATCCGATATTTAATCTCCAAACCATAGTAAGTTATTTAAAACGGTGCGAATTGAGTTTAGCTTTATTCATAACTACATCTTCAATTCATCCATAGATCTCAAACTACTAAAGAAAGTAGCAGAAACATGCAGAGCCACACACCATAATTTTAAAGCTACAGTCGTACTACCATACTCGCAAACAAACGAATCATTTAGCATCCACTCCCATCTGGGCACCCAGGGAAGTAGCAGAAACATGCATACCCCGATCCACCTTCATGGCATATTCCATAGCATGCATGTCCCAAATTCCTACATCGGTTATCGCAATCTTCCGATAGTCCGCAATATCCTACAAATGTTGTGCTGCTTCTTTCACAGAGACATTCACCACCATGTACTTCTGCGGATATACAAACATATCAAAACCGAGCATTATAATGAATTTCGTGTTAATTATTTTGACTGAATAAAAAGAGGAGAAATGTAGAAATGTATACCAGAAGCAACAACAACGACGATCAACAGTAAAGCAAGCACTGCATACCCTCGCTTCTCCATCTCTACACTTGTGGCAACAGATTAATGTGTTCATATACTTATAATGAATTAGTTAGCTGGTAAAACAAAATAACGTAGTTATCCACTCCCAGAATAGAGAAGATTGCTTACCTATCATCCTTGGAATCGATGTAATGAAGCGAATATTTCAAAAGAAACTTTCTAGAAAACATTGCTTACCTATCATCGATGTAATGATGCAAATATTTCAAAGAAACCTTTACTTGGAATCATCAACGTATCACACCTTCCTAGTAGTATCATGCCATAAGTTAACTATAAGTCTATGCAAGTAAATGTAGAATAAATATGATGCATCCACGTGTCACATTCACACCATCCGATCACCACATTCAATGGTTAGTACAAGCTTAAATATATGTTGTCCTTGATGATTGGCATAAGACCATAGCACTTTCACAACACTCCAATGGATGTAGTGCAAGGAATATAAAACCTGAATCAAGCTATGAGAATAAGGCATACCTAGCATACATTGATAGCAAAGAATGTGCCACTAGGGAATAATAGGTCAACATGGTGGAGGGGCTTGCCAAACATTAGAGCTCATCTCAAATCATTCGTATCTCCTAAAATCCTATGGCTAGTAAGCACTCTAGGAATTGTGAACAATGTAACATTGGCTACCTTATTATTAAGGTAAAAGTGGATTCACAAGCATATAATCAAGTAAATAAATTTTGCATGGTAATTATGTTTTGGTGTAGGATAAGATATAAAATCCAATGATTTAATTAAAATTGCTTAAATAATCAATTAACAATTATAATGGAGTTCATTAATTAAATGAGTAATGAATTGAGTAAAAGCATCTGACGATGCCAAATAATAGTTCCAGTTAGGCACAAAGTGATCCGCTACACTATTTTAATAATATGCTTTGTTTTGTCCTGCTACTGATTACTGGATCAACAAAACTCAAAGTGCGCACGTGAAACTGCACTCAATCGCTCCCAAAATCATCTCACACATCATATCCATACTCAAATGCATTAACCAAGTCGATCTTATATATCTGCACTAGCAAATTCGATCTCCCACAAGTCGGCTTCACAAAATCAAGTAAATAAATTTTTCATGGTAATTATGTTTTTGTGTAGGATACGATATAAAACCCAATGATTTAATTAAAATCGTTTAAATAATCCATTAACAATTATAATGGAGTCCAAAGAAAGTAATTTTTTAAATGAGCAATATCATTTTAATATTCCCACAAGTACAAGATCATTAGTTCTACTATTTTAAAATCATTAAGGAACATAAGAAATTAAAATTGAGTGTGAGGAACTCAAATGAATGAGAGAAATTTCATATTAGTATTTATTCTCTTGTTTAATAAAATGAGAATAGTTAAATGGAAATTCATGGATGAAAAATTAAATTGAAACCTTTATTCAAATTGTTCGCAAATGCACACTCCAATGAGAATTTTAGGTGATTGAAGGTTTTGTCAGTGATGGCAACCTTGCAATCATATGATACTGGCAAGACAAATATACTGGCACCGGCAACGACAAACTCTACACCGACACTCAGAACACTGGCAGAGAAAAGAAGGATACCGACACCCTGGCCGACAGGAATTTTATTGATAATATATTTTCTAATTAATTGTAAAATCATTATAAGCCGACATGGCAATATGACTCATATATGTATGAGATCATTTTGTAATAGGAAAGCGTGTGTGATGGAATATGTTAGGCGAAGTATAATTTGCAGACCTAATATGCAAATTATTTGTTAAGGGTTTATGTAAGTAGCAGAGCTGAAACCGGTACTAAATCTAGCATAGCAGATGCTTATTTGAAGCAGTACAAGACATTGGATTTATTCAATCCATTTTTGTAAGTCAGTGTGACTTCTTTTGTATTTGAGCAATGAGCTCTAGGCACTTGGCATTCCTGCATGTGCAAGCCCCTATTGTAAAAGTAATATTCTCTTATTGACCGGTAAGTGAATATTGTGGGTCACAAATCCCACCGAGGTTTTTACCACACCGGGTTTCCTCGTTAAAATACTGTGTTATGGTGTGCTTCTCATGTGGTTGTTGTTATTCTTGTTCATTGCATTATTTCTGGTTTATCGGTACACAGTATTGATATGCTTTTCATGTTTTAAGTTGTTAAATTTATATAATTGGTTAGATACTGATTCACCCCCCCTCTTAGTATCTTTGGGAATCCTAACAATTGGTATCAGAGCTTGGTCCTCTATTTTCAGAAGCCTAACAACTTGAGGAAGATCTTATCACCGATAGAGATGGAAAACTTGATGAAGCAACTGAAAACAACTCTTCAGACTATGATGTAGAATAATTAAGGAACATCAAACTTGAAGATGATCTAAAGGCTGCTCAAGATATTATTCAAGCACTTCAAGAAAATTTTACTATTGCAAGAAACAAGAGAAGAGAACTTTGTGAAAAGATGCAGAATAATGAAGATGGAAAGGAAACTCTTAATGATCTTGTGAACAAACTGAGACAAGAAAACACTACAATGAAGAATGAGATGCAAGATATGACTATGAGATTTTGTAAAGAGAATGAAGATAGAAAAAAGAATGAAGATGATTTGGTTAGAAGATTGAGTCATGAAAATGATATGTTGAAGACAAACCTCATGCATACACAAAATGACACAAATGAATTCATGAGACATAAAGGAATCTTGGAAAGAGAACTGACTGCTGCAAATCAACACAAGGAGAATTCAAGAAAAGCTCAAAAGAACTTGGTGACATGTTGAAAAATCAGAAACCAAATGGTGATACAAATGACCTTGGCTTTGAAGTTGGTGAAAGCTCCGGTACTGCAAACAATCATGATCATAGCAAGCTGGTAAGATAACATAATGCCTACAAATTCAATGGAAAATGCTTTAGCTGTAACAAGTATAGTCATAGAGAAAATCAATGTAGATCTAGAAATTATCAAAACACTAATACACCCACCGGTCAATGTCCTAAATGCAACAAAGTTGGTCATAATTCAGAGAATTATAGAATGAATGTTAGATGTTATGTTTGTGGGAGATTTGGACACTTGTCTAATCAATGCAGAACACAAATCGACATAGGATATGGGAAAGCTATTCAAAAGAACAATGTGACTTGTTATGCCTATAACAAGATTGTGTTACTATTTACTAGTTGTCATTAGTTTTATGTCCAAAGTCATTCTATATACTCTAGTCGGTTAATACAACCGAAATACTCAGTCGGTAAGTACTAAAGCAGTCAGTAATAGAAGAAAGAAGTCACAGAGTTCAGTATACACCGAGCTATCTACCGAGTAAAGTTCTATGTCTACCGAGCAGCAAAGATGGTATACCGAGTTAATATGAACCGAGTGAAACATGTTACCAGATTCATTGAACCTAGACATATAAGGGAAACATGTTACAAAAATCGAGGAATAGGAAACCGTTATTACATTGGAAATTACACCTTAAGATTTTGTATGATTACGAGGATATCTATCCAATGAAATAATTTGTATGGTTATTCATTTGATGAATCATGTTTGTAAGATCAAAGCAAGATCAAATCACTGTCATAAGAGATCTATTTATATAACATGAATTGAGGATCAAAATACATGAAGCAAGACTTATGTGTTAGATAAGTTGAAAAGAAAAAAATCATGAGTAAGCACAGAGTATTGTGACTATTATGATTGATAGAGTTATTCAGAGGTCACCGAGAAGGATTTCAGAGAACAGTCAAGGAACAAAGTATATAGAAGGGTTTACCGAGTTGATTTATGAGTTACTGAGGTATGCTGTGAGCAAGGTAATTTCATATTGAGCACATAGAGTCTGCTATAACATTTCAACTGTAAAGTTGCAGATTTTTGTAAAGATTTAATTGTATTATTTTGAGTAGTAAGAGAAACCTTTAACAGGGTAAAAGACTCTAACAAGGTCTATAAATTGTAAAGCCTTTAACTAGGTGCAGCATTTAGTATAAGTGTTGTAAAATCCTTTAGCCAAGTAGATCTAAAGATCTTGATACTCCTAACAGGGTAAGCTATCAAAAATAGCTAAACATGTAGCTCTAACCGAGCAACCTTTATTATTGTAGTAGTGAAGTTGTGGGTGCCATCCCCACCACAAATTTTCTCTCTAACAAGGAGTTTCTGTGTAACCAAAATATATGAGTTATGGAGTGAATCATGTATGAATGTTATTTATATGTTTTATGTTATGTTTCAGCAATATTCAATTTATGCTTAACAGTAAAGTTATTATTAAAGAAAAGTTTTGAAGTACTGATTCACCCCTCCCCTCTCAGTACATTAGCTTTCCATATTGGACCTAACAATTGGTATTAGAGCTTTAATCTTGGAAAAGGGTTTAACTACCTAAAGAGAAAGAACTTATCAATGGAAGACTACAAACAATCTTGGAGAATTCTGAATCTTCAAAATGAATTGGATCATGCTAATCAAGTGATTGCAGACATGCAGAAACAAATGCAGAGATCACTGAAAGTTAGAAGAAAGTTGTTTGATGATTTGCAGGACTCACAAGAGCTAGTGGAACAAATTGAGACATCATATGAGAATAGTATATCTAAAGAAATAGAAGAAATGATTGCAGATCTAAAGGAAAAGAACAAAGCACTGACTGATCAACTAAAAGAAATGAAAAGAGAACATGAGCATTTCAGCACATAGATGATTTAAAATATTGATGCATTAAGGACAATCGAGGATAAATTAGGAGATATAGAAAGAGAGAAACAATAGATTGAAGCATTAGTAACTGAAAAGAATGATGAAATCACTAGGATGACTGGAATTCAACAAAATCTGTCTGATCAATTAGGTTATGCACATCATGAAGCAGATCTAAAAGACAATGAGAATCAAGCATTGAAACTTAAAGTATCAAGGTTGACTGATGAACTTGAAACAAAGAAGAAATCCAAAGAAACATTAATTAAAAGTTATGAAGCATCAAAGATGTTGGATGAGGAACTAAATACAAAATGACCCAACAAAGTTGCAGGACTCGGTTACAAAGGAAGAGACTTTACCAAGAAAGGAATCCACACTACCAAGAGAGGAGAATCATCAAAGAAAGGTGGAAACAAGAAGAACATCAAAGGAAAGAAGCCTATTTGCAACTACTGTGGAAAACAAGGACATACTGCCAACATGTGCCAAATAAGAAAAGGTAAGCAACTGAATGTCACTAGGTCTGATGATTATTGTTACAATTGCAATAAGTATGGTCACACTTCTAAACATTGTAGGACAAAGTCTGTTAACAACTATCAGAAGGCAAAATTCAAAGGATTTTGTAAAAACTACAATAGATATGGACACAGTACCGAGAAGTGTTGGTTTAAGTAGAAGAACTATATGTGGTATGCACACCGAGCAAATACTAGAGGCTACCGAACTCACACAGAACTTAACCGACAGTATACTACAGTACCATGGGATTATAATACAAGGATATGGTATGAATGTTGTGGAAGATATGGACATATAAGTGCCAACTACTTTATAAGGTTTGGAATGAACAACCGAAGATCATGGAGAAATCCTAGTATGGCATATTTTCATTGTCACAAAGTTGGACACTTGACTAAAGATTGCAGAGATCAACCCAGAGAGGATACTGAGGAAATAAAAGGCAAACTACAGATGATTTGGAAAAAGAAAGAAAATGTGTCAACTAATGAAGAATGCACCTTACCTACCGAGTTAGGTGCATTTGTTCCAAATTAATTGGTAAAGGTATGAAGGGACTGCATTCTCTCAAGGTTATATCTGAACAGTTCCTACTTTATCATGTACTTAATTCCAAAATATGCATAGCTAAGATGCAATAGCATGTTTGAAATTTTATCTAGTCTTTTGGAGTACTAGTCAAGTTAGTAAATACAGGAAACCTGTTTAGTCGGTAAAAGCATAAAAAGGAAGGTAATCGGTTTAATGGAACTGAGTGCGTTAAATGTTTTTCGACCTAACTGCATGGAGCCCGAGAAGGAAAAATGTGTACTTAAAGTATTTTGCGCGGTCATTTTACACTTACCAAGTTTTCAAAAAGCAAAAGCAAGCGATTCAAAGGCGATCAAACTCTTCAAAAGCAAATTTTAAGATATTTATAATGCATTTCTCAGAACTTGTTAACCGATCATATGAGTTGTGGATATCTGTTTTATTTACTAAGTGGAAAGCATTTCCTGGTTAAGTTTTTCAAACCCTAAGACTCTCTTGTTAGTGTTTATCCAAATGGCTCCTAAAATTCAGAAACCTATCATTGTTGAGAACATTGAGAAACCCTCACTGAAATACTCACTACCTCCCAAAGTTGCATTTGAACCGGATGATAAAACTGGATAAAACTGCTTTTTCACTCATTCCGGATAGGGTTTTACTAGTTGAGGATGTTAGATTCTTCACTAAGTGTCATGTTGAAGAAATAGGTCATACAAAGATCAAGGACACATATGATGAATTGTGTACCAATGGAAAACTGGATAGCAACTTCGAACATATCAAAATCAAGGAATTGACCGAAGCCCTAACCTACCTGCGAGTCTTCAAACCCCAATGGGTTAAATTTATTTTGAGCAGAGTTCATGATGACTTCATGTGGTTAGAGGAGAAACCATTTAAAATCACCAAGGAAATCATTCACTTGATCACCGGATACCCCATATTCGACCATGCCCGAGCTCAGAAGATGATTTCACAGAAAGAATTGATCACTTTAACCGGAGTTGAATCTGATTGCAGAGGTCTGAAATTGAACAATGTTACAGATGCAGAGTTAAAGTTTGCAATTAGAGTCATAGGTTATTGTTTCTTTCAGTCGGCAAGGGAAAACAATGTACCATGTGCAGCTGTTGATTTAGCAAACAAAATTGTGAAAAAGGGAATGAAAATTGATCTATGCGAAGTGCTATTGAAAAATCTATTTGAAAATCTCAACACCATCAGGAAGCCGAAGAAGAACAACTCGACAAATACACTGAAGTTTGGATCACTTTTGGTATGCATGTTTTTCTATTTTGAGAAATTGTTTCCATCAGTGGGTAATGTAGTTTGGGAGCTACACCGACCAATCACCCACCAAATAAATGACTTCATCAATCAGCTAGGTGATAACTTCAATGAGATCATGGATGATTATTTTAGCAAGTTTCAGGAGAAAATGCATAACAAGCACAGGATACCACCCCAGTTAGTGGAAAAATACAAGGATGAAATATGTTTTGAAGTGGATACTGACTACTGCTATGTCAATGCAGTAGAACCAAGAACTCAATCTTTGCCACCGATGGGTTATGAAATTGATTTTGACATTACACAATAGCAGATAGATGCCTTTCTTACACTTCCAAGGCATGCTACCGAGATTAGGTACGATACTTATGAAGAAGTAAAAGAAAAAGTTAAGATGAGCATTGTAGTACCTAAGGCTACAAGGAAAGCAACAAATAGAAGGTTCTTCCTCCACACCTGTCAAGACCGATCAACTCATCACCGAGGATGAATCAGAAGCCCAAGAAGTTGCAATTACATTGAGCACCGAGTTGCCTAAAGGGAAAATTTTGAAAAGGAAGAAACAAGATGCATCACAGGTATCATCGACTCCTCCCATGAAAAGACCAAACACAAGATCATTTGCAGTATCACCGAGTAAGAAGGAGAAAAATGTTGCCATGCCTAAGGTAACAAAAACTTATAAGAAGTCTACTCAGAGACTCATTTTGAGTAAAGAGTCCAGTGACACCTAATTTGAAGATGTAAGTAAATTTCAGATTGTTAAGAGTAAGAAGGAAAATGTACATAGTGTTGATAATTTTTGCACAAATTTGAAACAATATGGTGGATCTGGAGCATTCAGGTATGTGAAATATGACTCCAGATCTGATGCAAAAAAGAGACAACTTGAAGAAGTTGTAATTTGTACACTTCTTAAATTCTGATTAGTCCCATTGGAAGTAATTAATTCTCTTCCAAAAGAATTGTATTTACACATTGATAACAGGTGGAAATATGCTATGGAATCGGAAATACAGATGAGAGAAACATGTCTGGTATATCTCTTTCTAGATATGTTAGTGGATGAGATAAGTAAAAATCTGAAAACCCACCAAACAAAATTCTTAGTCAAACAAAGAGCCTTGAAACTGATGAATGGCCTTTATCTTGAAGTGGAGAAGGAAACAAAATAAAAATGGGAAAACATTTTCAAAATTCAGTCTAAAGGAACTCAAAGTGAAGTTGAAATAGTTGATATCACCAAGTAAGATCCTGTATCAACTATACAACTTGATGAGAATGTCATGGACACCGAGGCACAAGAAATAGAAATGATAGGAGGGAATGTCTATGCCAAAATGGTATCAAGTGAATCAGTTTTGGAACAAGTCAAGGCCTATCCTCTGATGACTCCACATGTTTCAACCGAGACACCTCAGGACACAGAACAAGGCACAGATGGTCAACAGTCTACCAAAGGAGAAGCTACTTCTCAGGCCACTGGGGAGCAGACTTCTCAAGCACCAACAAGCACCAAAACTATTGCAACCGAAATCACAAGAAAAGACACACCGCAGAGTACAACAGAGGCTAAGGAAACCGATAAAAGTGTTTCCTCTATCGAGCAACCTACTAAGGGTGAACAAGCCTCCCAAGCCATTGTACTGGTTCAACCAATGAAAGCCTCATCCTCAAAAGAGAAGAAAATGAGGAAGCATAGTTTCAAAGTAGATTTATCAAAATCGATTATGTTGCTGAATGTAGAAATATCCAAACTAAAAGGGCAATCACTCATTGACTTCGGTGAACTATGCAAAGCCAAAGCAGAGCAAGAGAAACAAATGGCTATACAAAAGAAAAATAGAGTACTTCAAAAGGTAAAAGCACTGTTAACAGAAATGCTAACTAAAGCTACCGTGACAAAAGATGCAGCCATCCATGTGCAACTAAATGAACTCCTTACTAAATTAGAAGCATCTGGAGTAGATGCATCTGAGTACGTGAGAAAATTGAAGGATAAAGAGCTCACAACTAAAATGATTAAAGAGGTACAAAAAGCCATTTCTCTTGGTAAAGTTAAGCTAGTAGGACTCATTGTTGAGTTGTCCCCTCAACTCAAACATATTCTTTATTTATTTCAAAAGCTCTGCACATTTTCTTTATTCATTAAAGATGTCAAGAATAAAACCGATGCTATTGAAAAAGAGATCACCGATCTCTCAAATAAGATGACCACCAAGCCAAATTCTATTCAGAATTTTTATACAAAGTTACAATCTCTCATGGCTCAACAATTGGAACTACAGATTGCAGAACAAAAAATAAGGATGGATGTAATGACTCTTCAAACCTTATTCATTCCACACTTGTCCTTCGTCCAAGAATAGATCAACTGAGCTACCTCCTTATCCACTCAACAAGAGGGAAGCACTTTAGATGATTTGATTTCATTATTAGCTGACATTACAGTTCAAAATTCTTTAATGGATAGTGTCAAGACTGCACTCTCTACCACTCTCACCGATGCTAGAACAATGTATAAATCCATTTTTGACCAGTTGCCCCCACCGAATGGTAACTAGTTTTGTTGTTCATAAAAAAGGGGGAGTATAGTGTATACAAGAGTATAGCATATTATAGTGTAAAGAAGCGCAAGTACACCGAAAAGATCAGAGTATCCGAATATACAGGTGAATTTGATAGGGGGAGCAGTAAACACCGACCAGAGCATTGATCACAGAAGCAAAATCAGAGTTATGTACAATATATTAATAAGGGGAGTATATCTGAGTATACTATTTATTGACAATTGTATATACTGTCAGTTTAGTCAAAATTTTGTAAATATATAGATTTTTGAGTTATGACTTTGAAAGGAGTTTTGTCAAACATACAAAACTAATGTCAAAAGGGGAGATTGTTACTATTTACTAGTTGTCATTAGTTTTATGTCCAAAGTCATTCTATATACTCTAGTCGGTTAATACTACCAAAATACTCAGTCAGTAAGCACTAAAGTAGTCGGTAACAGAAGAAAGAAGTCACATGGTTCAGTATACACCAAGCTGTCTACCGAGCAGCAAAGATGGTATACCGAGTTAATATGAACCGAGTGAAGCGTGTTACTAGATTCATTGAACCTAGACATATAAGGGAAACCTGTTACAAAGGTCGAGGAACAGGAAACCGTTATTACATTGGAAATTACACCTTAAGATTTTGTATGATTACGAGGATATCTATCTAATGAAATAATTTGTATGGTTATTATTTGATGAATCATTTTTGTAAGATCGAAGCAAGATCAGATCACCATCATAAGAGATCTATTTATATAGCATGAATTGAGGATCAAAATACATGAAGCAAGACTTATGTGTTAGATAAGTTGAAAAACAAAAAATCATGAGTAAGCACAGAGTATTGTGACTGTTACGATTGATAGAGTTATTCAGAGGTCACCGAGAAGGATTTCAGAGAACAGTCAAGGAATAGAGTAAACAAAAGGGTTTACCGAGTTGATTTATGAGTTACTGAGGTATGTTATGAGCAAGGTAATTTCATATTGAGCACATAGAGTCTGCTATAACATTTCAGATGTAAAGTTGCATATTTTTGTAAAGATTTAATTGTATTGTTTTGAGTAGTAAGAGAAACCTTTAACAAGGTAAAAGACTCTAACAAGGTCTATAAATTGTAAAGCCTTTAACTAGGTGCAACATTTAGTATAAGTGTTGTAAAATCATTTAGCAAGGTAGATCTAAAGATCTTGATACTCCTAACAAGGTAAGCTATCAAAAATAGCTAAACATGTAGCTCTAACCGAGCAACCTTTATTATTGCAGTAGTGAATTTGTGGGTGCCATCCCCACTACAGTTTTTCTCTCTAACAAGGAGTTTCTGCGTAACCAAAATATATGAGTTATGGAGTGAATCATGTATGAATGTTATTTATATGTTTTATGTTATGTTTTAGCAATATTCAATTTATGCTTAACAGTAAAGTTATTATTAAAGAAAAGTTTTGAAGTACTGATTCACCCCTCCCCTCTTAGTACATTAGCTTTCCATATTGGACCTAACAGATTGGACATATTGCAAAATTTTCTAGAAGTAAGGCACCACCGGCAAATAACAAAGGTCCAAGTTTGAAGGGTAAAGAAAAGGTTTAAGAAGTATAAAAAGAATTCTCAAGACAATGGATCAGAAAGTCAGATCAAAATCTTGATGGGAATACTCCTCCACCGATAGAACAGAGTAACACTCCACCGACATGAGACTCTTCATCCAATTGAAGAAAATTATTTTGAGGGTTTAGCAAAAAATTGAAAAACATGCTATTATTCCCTTGGTTGATGGTGAGAAGTTGAAATTACTTCTATACCAGCAGATGAGTTAAGTTGTAACTTAACCGACAAGCATTTAATGTGGTAGTTGGCAAAAATAATATTATAAAGGAAGTATTTTGGCTCCATTTTCATTTCATCGAGCATTCAAATCTTCGAGAGCGAATGAATTCCAAGCGAAGAAGTGAAGCAATCCATTAGATCATTCATCCCTAAGGTAGATTGAGGTATTTATAGCTATGGCATCTTCATCCACTCTTGAATTTATTGCAAACCCTACTGTTGTTGAAGTCGTTAAGCGCCCTAGACCCGTATTTCAGTTAGTTCCCGAAATTGCTAAGAAAGATGATAGCATAGGTGCATTCTCTCAAATCCCTAAAGGAGTAGTATATGCTGAAGACCCTAAGATGTACATACATTGCCATATTGATGAACTAGGTGATGATGAAATTAAAAATATGTATAAGGCTATAATCTGTGATGAATCCGGAAATGTCAAGTCTGAACATAAGATAATAGAAACCCTAGGTTTCATTGAGATTCTTAGTATCCCGGATTTCCCCAAGGATATCATAATAATTGTGTTAAGCAGAGTGCATGGTGAATTTTTCTGGTTGGACTCTATTCACAAAATCATAAAAGAAGCAGTAAGAGTCGTAACAGAGTTACCTTCCATCGGTAACATATCGGACAAAACTAAGAAGGTCTCAAATGACTTAGTGATGAAACTAACCAGTGCAAAATTTGATAAGAGATCACTAAGGGTAAATGATGTAAAGGATATAAATATCAGATTTCTCAGTATGATCTTAGGCTATCAGGCTACACATACAAATAGGTTAAACTTAGTCTCTAGCCTATGTATTAAGAGTGCCCATGATATGGTAAATGATAATGCAAGGATAGACATATGTGAGTGGCTTAAAGATGAGCTAATAGACAATCTTGGGAAAATTAAGAAGGATAAGAAAGGTACATTCAAATTTGAAAACCTACTTGTTTGCCTAATGCTATACATATGCAAACAAGTACTCAGTATTGGCTCTAAAGACTTTGGTTTTGATATACCGATAGGTAAACAACTATCATAACTACTAAACAATATAGGAGAGGACAAGGAGAAAAACATTAATGAGCATTTTCAAATACTAAAAGCTCGAATGAAAACCAATGTAAGGTTATCACAAGCCATTGTGAATAAATATCAGAAGGAAATCTGTTTTGTGATCAAGAAAGATGAAATTTGGATGGAAGCAGTTATCCCAAGAACTATTTGGGTAACTGAAATGGGCTATGAGATAGATGATAACATCATAGAAACCTATACAACATCCCTCCTGGAAGCTCCTAAGGAACCCAAAGAGAAAGTATTTGGTGATGCAGAACCTATAGAAAGAAAAATTCAATCTAAGAAAAGAGTTAAAAAGGTTGAGGCAATTGTGAGGAAAGGAACCCGACAGGCTAAAGCAAGGAAGATGTCTTGAAGAAAACCGGTATAACTAAAAGTGAGTTGGAAGCACTTCAACTAGAAACTCACCTTTCACCAATTGGAACTTCTTCAGAAAGTGACATGCCTATTGTATTCAAGAGAGTTGAAAGGAAAAGAAAACCTACACTGGCACCTTCTCCTACACCAAAAAGAACAAGGCAAAAGCAACAGGTAGTGAGGCCTCCGGCAAAGAAATTAACTCCAAAGAAAAAGGTAAAACAAGTTATTGCACCAATAGATAAACTCCTTAGCGAAATAACTGAGAATGGAAAATTGAATAACATCAACAAAATATATGACACACTATCCACTGATGACAAAGAGAAAGTAGAAAACAATGTAATCTTACACTTGGATATTTTCAAGAAATTTTTGATGCAAGTTGTTGATGAAATACCAGCTGATCTATATTATAGACTAGAAGCTAGAAGGGTAGCTATTATAGAATTGGATAAGAAAAAAAAGGTTGAAAAACTACTTGCAGTGCACCCTGTAAACTCACTTGAGGAAATAGATCAATTAATATCTGAGGCTAACCAGTCAGTATTCTCAACTACTCACCGACATGTAGCATTGATAGAAGGGAGAGTGAATGAAGTATCTGAAGAAACGACAAATGCATGGGATATATTCTTGGTAGAAAAAGAGAAATAGGAAGAGTATCAAAAACCTAAAACCTTCAAACTATATCAAAAGGATAAGGGAAAAGGTAAGGTAGGTGGACCTCCCAATATAAAGATAATCGATAACTTACCCCCACCACCTCTAGATACTCCACCGGTAGACACAACTGACAATCAACCGGAAACTGAGAGTATGGATACACAACATGAGGATACAAATCCTAATTCTGAGGTGTTATATACAATGAACATTGACACTCAGGAATTCAATATTATGGTGGATAAGGAATCAACTGAGAAAACTGATATGGCAAAAGAGACACCGACAGGAAATACTGAAGTTGAAAACATTGTAATTGGGGAACAACAACAAACTGAAGTATCAAATGAACCCCCAGACACTGGAAAATAAAAGACCACTGATGTGCAATCCATTGAGCCATCAGTACCTATAGAAACTGGAAAACCAACTGAGTCATCGACAATAGACAGCACAGGGGCAAACACAGAGACACCGAAAGTAGACACAACAAAGAAATAGGTAGAGCAACATGATCCTTCATAGGTTCCTACTCAAAGTATACCACCAGCTACATCTGAGAAGCCCAATCCTTTGGTAGTGGAAATGCAAACTCAGACAGATCCTCCAGAGAAAGAGGCAAGCCCAACCGACAGACTACAAATTGTAAATACAATTGGACAATCATCCAGCAAATAAATGATTGAATTCAGGCCAACAAATGTAACAAAGGTACTATTGGATTCAATAAAGAAAATAACAAAAGCAATGCACAAGCCTATAAGGCTATAGATGACACTTTACCAATTTTGAAGATGATTTCTCCAAAGTGTAATATAGATAATAAAGATTCTTTGAGTCAATTAGACACATTGTCTAAGTATATAACCGACAACCTAATATCACTGGACCAAATAAATGAGGATACATTTAAGGAAAGGATTACAAAAGAAAAAGAGAAATTCTTTAAGGATATTGTATAGAAGAGAAAGGAAGACATGGACACCCTTTTACCAGAACTTGGAGAAATAATTCTTGATTTCAAGAAACTTTATAGGGACACTTGTAAGACAAATGTCTTAATAGAAGACCTTGACAAGGAGATCAGCAAAATACAAGAGAAAATAAATAACATTGCTGATAATCTAATTGGAACATCAGACTCATTTTTGGAATTAGAGAATAAAATTGCAGGGCAGGAAGAGAAAATCAAGAAACTGGAAAATGAAAAACAGGGAATAAAGGACAAGGCTAAGGACTTGAGATGCAGACTTAGTCCACGACTTGAGTATCTTATTTATTTGAGAAAAGAAATATCTGAGGCTTTGGTTCCTAGACTGAAGACACTAGAAGAGAAAATGCACTTACTCACCGGTACATTGCAGAGAAGACAAGAGGCAATAAAAGAAAGCAAAATATTCAGTAATAGCATACATCAAATTTTGACAGACATTTTTCAGATTGTAACCCACTGGTTACAAGAATTCAAGCAGGACTCCACTGGCAGCAAATGACAACCTTTGTCACTGATGTCAAAGGGGGAGTAGTGGTATGAGAAAAATAAAAAAGTAGAGATCATCCGCTCAAGGGGAGCACACATCAGGTAAAATATTGGCATAGTTTTTGGAAAGATTTTTGGACTTCAATTTTGGATACATTCTTGAAATTTTTCTCATGAGTGTTGCCATCAATGCCAAAGGGGGAGATTTTTGGCAAATGCACACTCCAATGAGAATTGTAGGTGATTGAAGGTTTTGTCATTGATGGCAACCTTGCAATCATATGATACGGGCAAGACAAATATACCGGCATTGACAACGACAAACTCTACACCGACACTCAGAACACCGACAAAGAAAGGAAGGATATCGGCACCCTGGCTGACATGAATTTTGTTGATAATATATTTTCTAATTAATTGTAAAATCATTATAAGCCTACATGGAAATATGAATCATATATGTATGAGATCATTTTGTAATAGGAAAGCGGGTGTGATGGAATGTGTTAGGCGAAGTATAATTTGTAGACCTAATATGCAAATTATTTGTTAAGGGTTTATGTAAGTAGCAGAGTTGAAACTGGTACTGAATCTACCATAGCAGATGCTTATTTGAAGCAGTACAAGACATTGGATCTATTCAATCCATTTTTGTAAGTCGGTGTGACTTCTTTTGTATTTGAGCAATGAGCTTTAGGCACTTGGCCTTCCTGCATGTGCAGGCCCCTATTGTAAAAGTAATATTCTCTTATTGGCCAGTAAGAGAGTATTATGGGTCACAAATCACACCGAGGTTTTTCCCACACCGGGTTTCCTCGTTAAAATACTGTGTTATGGTGTGCTTCTCATGTGGTTGTTGTTATTCTTGTTCACTGCGTTATTTCTGGTTTACCGATACACAGTATTGATATGCTTTTCATGTATTAAGTTGGTAAATTTATATAACCGGTTAGATACTGATTCACCCCCCCTCGTAGTATCTTTGGGAATCCTAACACAAATAAAGCACATCAAGGAAAAAGATTTACAAATAGAAATTATGCGTAAATTAAATATAAAATATAAGATCCTATATGAAAAAAGATATAGACCCTAATCATTTTCCATTAAAATAAAGACAACAAGAATTATATAACATAAAATTATTTAAATAAAGCTAATTTTTTAAAATTAACCCTAACATTATTTCACATACTCCTATAAGAGAAGCTCATAGAGAAGAAAATAAGAAATGAAAAAACAAAAATGGAGTTGTTAACAAAAGAGGACTATAAGTAAGAAATTTAGAGTTTATCATCTAAGTAATAGAGACAAAAATATCAATAACAATTAATGGAATTTATTATTATTATTGTGTGCACAAAAGTGTGACTATCAAATAATCAAAATGTTAGTGACACACCAATACAACAATATATATCAAAGGATAAAATTGACAAAACAAGTTTAAGCAAGCTATCCTTTTAAAAGAGTTCCATTGTTTCTCTATCTCCAAGGATTCCTTAAGTCATGATTTTGCTCTCAGCTAATGAGATTGTAGGTTATTTCATTATCATAGTAGGTTATTTCATTATCATAGCATGTTACTTTCAGTATCATAGCATAAAATCTTCATTATAGAATTTTTTTTACAATCTCATAGATCTTAGTAAAAAAAAATTCTATAATGAAGATTTTATGCTATGATACTGAAAGTAACATGCTATGATAATGAAATAACCTACTATGATAATGATATTGCAATCTGAAATGCTTCTACAATGTACTAGTGAGAGAGACTCGTGTATCACAATGTATATATTAACCTAATAATGAAATAACATTGATCATGTGTAGCATTGATAATAAGAGGATGAGTCCTTTTTATAGAGGATGGCTAATATGGAATTGGCTTAGCAAGGGCTAGGATTGCATGAGGAGGGCTTGATCCTCAATCCATGTTTGCAACTTCCACCAATGCAATAGTGATAGGTGGCATCATGAGAGGGCTTGATAGGAGAGGGAAGAGGTATTAAATGCCTATAGAGACATGATGGTTACCCTAGGGGTTTTGGTTAGGGTTAGGTTAGTGGATAAAGCTTTTATCCAATGGATAAATGAGTTCACAATGGTTAAAGGGTAACCTTAGTCAAAACATTAAAAAATTGAGGAGACTTGAAGGTTACTTTGGATGGTTGAGTTAGGGAATTAGTCTCTAATCTAGAGTCAAAAGGTGGGTTATCTTGTTGGAAGAGAGAAAGTATTTTAATGTTTGTAAGAGCCTTAAACGCTTTTGGGAGACTTTGGGGGCTAACTTGTGGAAGAAAAATGTTGTTATTGTTATGTAAGAGCCTTAATTGTTGTTGAGTAGTGACTCCCCCCTAATCCTTAGTTTACGAATGTGAAAATGTTTAGAAGGGGATTAGGCTAAATTAGAAGGGATTAGAAGAATTTAGAAGAAGGGTAAGTGTGCAAGTGGGATGGATTTTTAGGATTTTAATTGAAATAAAATTCATTTATTTCAATCCATTGTACAACTTACATGGGCTGGACTTTTAAATAAATATTGATTTATTTAAATGTGAGAGGGATTTAATCAAATGTGAAAGGGGAATTTAATAAAAAAAACATGTTTGATTTAATTAATATGACTATGTGAATAAAATAAAATAAATTGAATAATTTATTTAACTAATAGAAGAAGGGGGTCGCGATGAATTAATTAAACATTAATTTAATTAATAGTTGAGAAGGGGTAAAAGATTAATCAAAGGTGAATTTAATTAATAGCTAGATGGATGATAATTAAATAAATATAAAATTTATTTAATTAAGTGGACAGAAATAGGTATCTACAATTATTATTTCTTTTCACCCCTAGGGTGTAGATCAATTGGTTGAGCCATTGAAAGACATAGACAACGGATGTAGGTTCAAACTTAATTGAAAGAGTTTGTTTAGATGATTTTCGCATGAAAAGATTTATTTTATTATAAATAAATCTAATTGAAACAATTAAACAACATTTTTCATACATATTAAATTATAATTTTCCTTTATTTTTTGCCCATTTTTTGGCTCTCTACGCGTTAAATACTATTCAAAAACAAGATTTAATCTTTAAAAATATAGATACATGCAAATGGGAGATTAAATCACACAAATTAAATTATGCTTTTATTGATCTTTCACAACAAATGAAATCTATAATCGCCACTCATTTGGATCCAAAACTATGGGAGAAATCAAAACTCATTTCATGCTCAAACAAGTGTAATAATTACTGCCGAACATGTAAAACCAAATTAATATTATTAATTAGCCATAATTGTAGAATAACTAAAACCTACATATTTAGGTAGAGAAATTTTCTTGTACCTACATACATTCAATAGACACATCAATCATAAATATTTTTCAACATTTAATCTTAAATTTTTTTTAAAAGAAAATCATTAATATTTTAAACATTCAACTTCAACTTCAAAGAAAATTAAATAGAAAATAATTTATCTAATTCAAGATAATTTTAAACAATGTTTTTAAAATAAAAATAATTATTTTATAATATTTTTTGTTGAACACCACCGGATGTTAAGAGGATGGGGTGTTAATAAGCATATACTAAAACTTAATCAGATTTAACCGTCCATTCCATCAACTATATGAATGAAACTAAATAGGTGAAACCACAAAAGCAACCACCACACATGAAACCCAATATTTTTACATGGGAAACCCAAACTAGGAAAAACAATAGTGATAATTGTCTCACTATACGAGAATCGAGTTACAATGTTTAGGCCAGCAGCCAAGCAGCGCATTGCTCCTCAAATAACTTACAAGATCAAGGCAAATAACTTATAGCAATATACAATGAGGGCTTGCAAATGTTGAAGAACACTTCTTCAAGAGAATATATAAAACTCTTGATAGAGTAACATCAATATGACTCCCTTTCTTCTATATTGGCCAATTATCTAGTTGAACCTTTTATACTCGGGGGGGACGGGGGGAGGATTTCAATGCTATTTTATCCCTTAAATACAAGGTGGGAGGTATCATTCCTCATCTTCAAACTATGAAGGGTTTTAGAGGTTTTTCTATTAATAATGGATTGAAAGATTGAGAACCTTTGAATGGTCATGTGACTTGGACTAATAGAAGGAAGAGTTTTATGCATATTGTTGAGCGTCTGGATAAAAAAAAATTAAATCCAATTTTCCTCTTATAGTTTGGTTTAGGTTCCTCTTAGATATTGTCATTATTTGGATCTGGTCACTTTCCTCTTTAGTTGTCGACGTCTTTTACCCCTTTTGTGTTTCATTCTAATATGTCCTTTGAGTCTGAACCTGTTTGGTTTAGGGATCCAAAGTTTATTCTTTTGCTTCGAATGTGGTGGTGGAGTTTTCTTTATGAACATCACTCTAGAATGTATCAATTGTGTAAGAAGTTGCAAAAGATTCAAGGTAAGATTAAGGAATGGAAAAAAAAGGTTTTAAGAATATTTTTGTGTTAAAGTAAAAAATTGAAGCCTCCCTACTTAATGTTAATAATCTAATCAATCAGAAAGGTATGAATCCTTCAACTTACACTCGGAAAAACCACTTGCAAAATTAGCTTGAAGAAGTGTTGTTGAGGGGGGGAGATCTTTTGGAGGTAGAAATATAGGGAGTTATGGCTCAAGGAAGGGGATAGGATTACTAAATTCTTTCACTCTTAAGCTAAGATGAAAGTTATTCCTAAAACTATTTGTTAGATTAAAACAAGTTCTAGTTGGTTGCTAATTTAAAATAGAATGAGGATGAAGTAGTTCTCTTTTATCAAAACTTTTTCAAGGTTCCTCATGTAGGGATTATCTTGACTCACTTCATCTGTTGGTTCATATTCCAACTTTAGTTTCTAATCAAGAGAACATGGAATTGTCTAAGCCGTTTTCCCTTGATGAAATTAAATCAATAGTTTTTTCTATGCCCCCAAATAAATCTCATGTACCTAATGGTTTCACTTCTTTTTTATTTCAAAAGTGTTGGGATTTCATTGGTGTTGATGTTTGGAGGGTAGTTGAAAAATCTAGGAAGAATGGTAATGTTCTCAAATAATTTAATACAACCTTCATTTCTTTTATCCCAAAATCAGCTACCATATCCACTTTTTCAGACTTTAGGCCCATTTCTCTATGTAATTTAGTGTATAAAATCATCGTTAATGCCATTTCTCTAAGGCTTTGCAAGATTATTCTTATGATTATTTTTATGGAGCAAGGGGGGTTTGTCCCAAGGAAGGAGATGAATGAAGGGTCTCTAATTTCTCATGAAGTGTTACACTTAGTTAGTTAATCAAAATACGAAACTGTGATTATTAAATTGGATATGATGAAAACGTATGATAGGGTTTGTTTGAAATGTTTAGACCATATCCTCTTGAAGTTTGGTTTTGCTAGAAAGTGGTGCATGTGGATTATTTCTTGTCTCTCAACGGATAAATTTTGTAAGTAAGTTAAGTAATATAACAACTTCCTACAATAACCTTGAGAGTAGGGTAATGCAAAAAAAATTCATATTGTAGACACTTAAATTTGACTAATTAATTTAATCAAATTTAAATCGATTTGAAAGGATGTTTCTTGAAAATGGGTCTCACCCTCTCAGAAATATCAACAACCAGAGGAGCAAAAATATTGGACGTGGATGCCATATAAAATTTAGGCTTTAAAATAGATAGCTCATGAAAAATAGATCAATACCTTTAATTCTCAACCGGGTGCATGAAATTTCTCACTGATAGCTTCAAGCTCGGTTTCGCTGTCAAATCTCTTTCACTCTGCAACTCGGCTCTTTTCTCTTGATCACATTGTGAAGAATAAGCTTTTGAAATTTCATTTTAACCTAATTTCTAGTTGTAATAATTACTCAACCTTAAAGCTTCTAGTTACACTATTTTTCATCACTTCTTTCACCAAATTGCCAAACTGCTACAAAAATATTTCAGATATCAACTGCATTATTGATCTGAATCTTTTGCAACCTTCTGAAACAAGTTACAGATCTCTAAAGAGGGGGTTCTATTGATCTGCAGGAAAAATTCCCCCTAAGGCCAAAAATCCCTAGTTATCGGATGAGGTTCCATCACCGGATTCAGGTGTGGAGCCATTATGCACATTTTGATCTTCTTTCTTTACCCAAATCTTCTTGTGTTGATCTCTAATTTCATCTACCTTTACTTTAAATTTCTCATTAATTTTTTTCTTGTTCATTTGTGCATTCTTGCTTCTGCAATGTCTTGCAATATGACCTACTTTGTTACATGCATGAGAGACAACATTCCTTTGCATAGGCCTAAAGTTCATCTGATTTGGTCTCGTCCTGCATTGGTTAGATATATGTCTAAACATTCCACATGCAAAACATCTCTTATTGTAAAAATTATTCATTATTTCTTTGCACATGTTTGACTTGTGACCAAAATTGTTGCATATGAAACATTGACAGGGAAAGGTAGGATCAATGTTCACATTATTCTTCATTTCATTATTCATCCTACTTCTACATTGATTTGCCATATGGATAAATTTATTGCAAGTAAAGCATCTACCATTGAATTTATAGGAATTAGGTTGTCTTACTGGAGGTTCTTGCTCTACTGATGATTTGATTTTGTATTTCTCTATCCAGAACTGGAGGATTCTCCTTTATCATATCCAAGTCCTCTTGTGTCTTTCCCATGCCTATGACTATCAAGCATCTCATCCAACCAGACTGAACTAGCTTTGCAATTTTATTTGTACTCATTAGAAGTAGTTGACTCATCTCTCAGAATTATGATCTATCCCTCAAGTTCTTGTCCATAATTCTTTGTCTGCACCCATTCAATCTTCAACTGATCATTCCCATATGTTAATCTACAATATTCATCAAATCTGTCCTTTGAGGATTGAGTCAAGTTTTTTTCATTCTTCTTCCAATCTTCAATTTCCTTAGCCAACTTCATAATAATAGATTGCATCTCATTCTTCAAACCTGTATTCTCTCTGGCTAGCTTCTCACATTCATCAGTCTTGTCTTGTAGATTTTGATTGTCAACACTTTTTTCTTCTTTTCCTTCAGCTTGTCCATTAGCTCCTTTCTCTTTTCCCTAGAGGTGTTTACTTAATCTTTTAGGGTTTCAACGAAGTCTTCACTTGCACTCAGATTTATTTTCAAGCTACTTTTTCTTTCATTGTTGCATCAAGATCTTCAAGTGCCACATCAATCTGTATCTACAAACCGGAGTCCATTGATTCAGTCTACCAAAGCTTCCTCGAGTTGTTAGGATACCTCAAAGGAACTAGGCTCCGATACCAATTGTTGGAATGAATGAAAACTAAGAGGGGGGTGAATCAGTGTTCTAGTATTTATGAATTTATTAATCTAATTCTTAATCAACCGGAAGCACAAATAAGAAACTGAAATGTAGAAACACAAAGCAATCAAGCACATAAACATAACACCAATATTTTTATGTGGAAACCCGTAAAGGGAAAAAATACGGTGGGATTTTAACCCACAATATTATTCCACTATGGAAAGTATCAAAACAATATTATAAAAGGAGAATGCACTTGCATTCAGACATACTACGTAGAGCTCACTGCTCAGTTACAAAAAAAGGGCTACAACCCCAAAGGAAGCCTCACTACCTTACAGGCTGATAGGAAATGCTTAAAATGAGTAATGAAGTGGAAAATAGAATCTGACAATGCCAAGTATCAGTTTTGGTTAGGCCCAAAGTGATTCAATGCACTATTCTGATTAATTGCTCTATTCTGCTCTACTCTGCTTACCAGATCAACACAATTCAAGGTGCATGCGTGAAACTATCCTCAATCGCTCCAATATGGTGCAGGAGAACCTACCTATGAAGGCATGGGCCAGAAACAAGAATATTTTCTATTAGTTAGAAGCAATGTAATAAGACCCTATGGGTCCTTCTTGTAAATGTCCTAGGAGTGTGATAAGTTTGTCCATGTTTGGATCAAATTGTCATCTAGGGTCTAGTAGAGCAAATTGAGTCAATAAGGGTCACAATGGTCTAAATTGAGGGATCAAGTGACCACAAGTCTATTTGAGTCATTTTTGATGTTTTGAAATAAAATGTAATCATTTTGGGGGACTAGGATGGTCTAGAGTCTAAGTTGTTCGAATTATGCAAAAGTTGTCATATTGTCAATTTGTTGTCATTAACAATTTTGCACTTTTTGTAAATCGAGATTCTCCAATGGTCAGATAGTATGAAAAAAAGTTGGAGGAGGTTGTGGTAATTTGGGAAACACCTCTAAAGGCCCCAAACATAGAAGAATGTATGTTGGTTGAGTTTTGGTTGTTTGGAAAGAAATTGAAGCATCAAGAGCTGTTGGAAACTCGAAGAAACCGTCTAATTTTTGTCAATTGCATACTGAAGGTGGATTGGTAAGAAGGCTCATGGCATATATTCCATAATTAGATTGTCTTACCTTTATTTTTAATTTAGTGTGGAGGCTTGAAGTGACCATTTCCCATTTCTACAAGCAAATCTTTACCATGTAGCCTAAACCCTTAAACCCCTAGGGTTTGTCTGCGAAAATGGGTTTTTCCCTATCAATCCTTAACTGAACACTCTATTGTTACAAAATATGATAGTCCAATATATCATATGTCAATACCAAAATCCATTAAGAGGACACAACAGGGTGAAGAAGATGGAGAACTAACCCTAGGTCTGTCATCTCTATGTGACATACCAATTTGATGAGTGCAGTGCGTGAGAATTGAGAGGTAAAGCACTAGGAAAGGGTTTGAATGTGGTAGAAGAGTATTTTGGAGGTTTGCATAATATTTCATAGTCAAAGGTGGTGATCCATTAGGAGAGCCTAACCAATTTGTGAAAGGTATTTAGTCAAACAGGTCAAATAACCCTATTAGGTCTGTTAGTGTAGTACCGGTTGGGATATCTGCAAGTTGATCTGATATCGAAAACTAAGATATTGTCTAGAACTCCAAGGTATCCAAAAACATAACTTGTTTGTTTAGATCCTCAAGGTATCAAAATTTATCACCTGATGCCTTCAAAAGGAGGCCTAATAGCATCTGGTTCAGGTTTTTGGGCGAATGAGTCAAGATTGATGTTCTAGTGGACCTAAACTGTGAGATCATGTTTCATTTGTGCTCAACTATTGTCAGAACACCCCTCCAAGGGTTGTTGTATTGAATTGCTCAAGTGGGCCATTCAAACCCTTAAGCCTAGTAGTAGCCCACTCATGAATGCTAGTGTGTGTGTACACAAAAAATTGAGAAGTGTTAGTTGTCTGTAAGTTAACATAGTGTAGCCTTGGGGTTGTCCAAGGTGTTTTTTGGTGTCATTGAATCATTGCTTGAATTGGCGATTTTGTAAGGATCTTTGGAATCAGGGATTATCGGTTGGGTCTGTGAACCTTAGAGATTGCCTAGTTAAGGTTTTCCTCCTTCCGGTCTTTTGCCTCCTCATCATATTGGTATCAGAGAAGGATTTTGAAGATCACTTGGGTGGTGTGGTCTTAGTGTATGTCAGAGGAAGAGATTGAAATAGGGACTTCTAGAATGCCTCCTAAGAGTATGTCACAAGATGAGGTGAAGAAGTTGATTGAAGAGATGCTTGAGTACAACCTTGAAAAATTGAAAAAGTCTAAGGATAAGGAAGATGGAAGTGACACTGATGAAGAAGGGGATAAAGAAGATGGGGAACCCTCTAAGAGGTTAGAGGAGATACCTACAAATCAGAGGGAATTTGTAGATGCCTTGAGGTTTGTTAATAAGGATACCATTGATGGGTTGCCTATATATAGTGGAAGTATGGAAGCATAATAGGTGATAATCTGTATTGAGGCTTCGACCAATTTGAGTACAAATAAATCCTTGAAGATAAGAGGGTTAAGTTGGCAAAAGAAAGTTTGAAGGGGTTTGCTCTTACATGTTCGAACTATGTACAAGGAGAGAGAGTTAAGGAGGGAAAAAGTATGATAACCTCTTGGGAAAGGATGAAAGCTAAAGTCAAGGCACAATTCATTCCCATTGAATATGAAGTGCAGATGTATAGAAAATTGCAGAACCTCAAACAAAGAGACCTTGATGTGAATGCATATATGAAGGAGTTTGATAAACTTGGTCTCAAATTAAGGAGACAAGCAGAAGAGTCGGAGAAAGTGGATAGGTACTTGAACAACCCAAGGATGAACATCCAGGATGAGATCAACATCTTGGCACTAGAGATAGTGAACAAGTGTTTTCAATTGGCCATAACAGAAGAAGAGAAACTAAAGAGAAGAAGTGAGCAGAGTAATAAAGGTAATGGAGGGAGAAGTTTTAGAGGTAGAGGCAGTTTTGGAGGAAGAAGTCCTAACCGAAGGTCTAGTGGTGAGTCTAGCCAAGGAGAACAAGTTGGGGACTCAAGTAGCAGAGGAGGTATACTATGGGAGAAAACCTAATGGATGAGGTGGGACTAATGGATCAGGGAGAGGATCCAATTCTCTAGTATGAGATGCTACAACTGCAATTAGATGGGGCACCCAACCTACAAGTGTCCAGAGAAGGCCTCAACTTCTCATGGTGTTGAGAGAAGAACCACTTTGAGTCAAGAAGATGCAAGGAGTGTGACATCTCCTGAAGTGAATTTGACATTAGAGATGGGAGAGAACCTGATTATCAAGAGGACACTACTTAAGGAACTAGTGAAGATTGAGCCACCCCAAAGGAAGGATTTGTATAGAATCAACTACAAGGTGCAAGGTAAGGTTTGTAAAGTTGTCATAGATTTAGGATCTACATATAACATTGTATCTTTGGAAGCACTAAATAAGTTGAACTTGGAGAGAATACCCCATAGTTGTCCATATAGAGTTAGTTGGTTGAACAAAGGGAAACACATACCCATCAATGAAAAAGCATGGGTAGAGTTCAGTATAGGGGGGTATAAGGATAAAATTTTGTGTGACATCATTCCAATGGATGCCTGCCATATTTTTCTTGGCAGACTATGGTAGTTTGATAAAAAGTCTCATCAAGATGGAGAAAAGAATATTTACTCCTTCCAAAAGGATGGTGTGATCTTTAGGATACAGTTTGTGGTAGAAGGGGACCCACAACATGTAGGATCTAGGGTGATTATGGTAGGAGAAAAATAATTCCTTGATACACTAAAGGAGGAGGGTGGAGTAGGTTTTGCGTTGATTGTGAAGCCCAAGGAAGAAAGAAAGAAGGGTGTGAGTGAGGTAGGACCTAAGGAGGTCAAATAACTGCAAGACCGGTACAAACCCACAACAGAATGAAGAGATAGCTAGGCAAATTCAAGAGCTCCTGGATAAAGGGTTGATAAGAAAGAGTCTTAGCCCATGTGCAATACCTACTCTTTTAGCCCCAAAGAAGGATGGGAAATGGAGACTTTGCACTGATTCTAGAGCTATCAATAGGATAACCATCAGATAGAGGTTTCCTATTTCAAGGATAAAGGACCTAATGGGTTATTTAGGGGGAGCTACCCATTTCTCTAAAATTGATCTCAAGAGTGGGTACTACCAGATAAGAATAAGAGAGGGGGATGAATGGAAAACTACATTGAAAACCAATGAAGGGTTGTATGAGTGGCTTGTGATACCTTTTGGTCTTTCCAATACCCCTAGAACCTTTATGAGACTAATGAATGAAGTGTTACAGGAGTTTATAGGAAAATTTGTGGTAGTCTACCTTGATGACATATTGGTGTTCAGTAAGAGCAAGGAGGAGCACTTGAAACACTTGAAGATAGTCTTGAAGTGGCTATAAGAGTAGAATTTGATGATAAATTTAGAAAAATGTGACTTTATGAAGCAGAAGTTGGTGTACTTAGGCTTTGTCATTTCTAAGGGTGACTTGAAGATGGATTCTTCCAAGGTAGAGGCTATTCTAAACTGGCCTACACCTAAGACAGATGGAGAGGTAAGAAGTTTTCATGGTTTGGAAACATTTTATAAGAAATTCATTAGAAGTTAAAGTGATATTTGTGCACCTATGTTAGAAACCACCAAGGTTGGTGGTAAGGTGAATTTTGTGTGGACCAAAGAAGCAAATAAGAGTTTTGAGTGTTTAAAATAGAAATTTGCCAAGTACTGAGTCCTAGTATTTCCTGATTTCAGTAAGGTTTTCACCATTGAATGTGATGCAAGTAGTTTGTCTATAAGACCAGTATTGAGCCAAGAGGGGATACTGGTGACCTTTTTTAGAGAAAAACTAAATGAAGCAAAGAGGAAGTATTCCTTGTATGATTTAGAGTTGTATGCTATGGTACAAGCTCTAAAAAAGTGGAGGCATTATTTGCTTCCTAAGGATTTTATGTTAGGAACTGGAAGGACAACTAAGAGGGGGGGTGTGAATCAGTTGTCAATGAATTTTAATCCAATTATAAATTAATTCAACTTAATACATAATACCGGTAAACCAAACTTAATGTCGGTTAGCAGATTAGCAGTTTATATCAATACCAGTGAAACTTAATACATGAAACAGAAAGAGAAACAATATCCACAACACATAGCACAAATATTTTTGAAGTGGAAACCCTGTAAGGGGAAAAAAATGATGGGAAACGTTACCAACAATCAGATGATGTTGGCATTATACACTATAATGACAATTGAAGGTGCTATCATTGATGGCAACCTTGTGGAAACCTTCAGCTAACCTTGTGGCATTCATCTGGTAAACCACCGATAGGCACTGGCACTGGAAGACACTTCACCACCAGTGGCAACAATGTATACTAACACCCGAGCTAACAAGAACAAACTTTTGTTTATTGTAGTTAATTGTAAATATCTTTTGTAAAGCCGACATGGCGTATTGTAATAGACTCGTATATGTATGAGATCTTGTAAATCATTTTGATATAGGATAGATAGGAGAAATGAGTGAATATTAAGGAAGGTATATACGAATGCATAAGGCAGATTTTGTTTAAGGTTTATGGTTATAGCTTGAGCTTAAACTGGTACTGAACCTGACATAGCAGATGCTGAATTGTAGCAGTACATTGCATTGGATTCTCATAATCCATTTTATAAGTTAGTGAGGTTTCCATTTTGTACATTGAGCAGTGAGCTCTAGGCAATTGGCCTTCCTACATGTGCAGGAACCACATTGTAAGTAATATCCATTCATTGGCTAGTGAGTCAATATTGTGGGTCACAAATCCCACCAAGGTTTTTCTCACACCGGGTTTCCTCATTAAACATCTTGTGTTATGGCGTGTTTTCTATGTTGTCATTATTGTTCTTATTTACTGCATTAACTCTTATTTATCGTACATTGCTTTGGAATGCAAAATACTTAATAAGGTCAATTTTTCTATTAATTGGTTAGATACTGATTCACCCCCCCCTCGGTATCTTTGGGACTGTCATTAATCCTCACAATTGGTATCAGAGCCTAGTCCTCTATTTTCAAAAGCCTAATAGCTTGAGGAAGATTCTGACACCAATACAGATGGAGAACTTAAGAAAACAATTAGAAGGAGCTCTTGTGGATTATGATGTAGAGAAGTTGAAGAATATCAAACTTGAAGATGATCTGAGGACTGCACAAGAATTTATTCAAGGACTTCAGGAGAATCTTACTATTGCTAGAAATAAAAGAAAAGAACTTCATGAAAAGATGCAAAGTGATGATGATGAAAAGGAAACTCTTAATGATCTTGTGAACAAATTGAGGCAAGAAAATAGTACTATGAGGAATGAAATGCAATACATGACTATGAGATTTTGTAAAGATATTGAAGACAGAAAGAAGAATGAATATGACTTGACTAGGAGACTCAATGATGCTAGAAATGAAAATCTAAGACTCAGTCATGAAAATGATATGTTAAAGACAGATCCACATGCAACATGATAAAACTGAACTTATGAGATAGATGGGAATTCTGGAAAATGAGTTGGCTATTGCAAATCAACATAAAGAGAAATTCAAGAAAAGTTCAAAAGAACTTGATAATATGCTGAAAAGTCATAAACCTCATGGAGATACTAATGGACTTGGATTTGAAGTTGGAGAAAGTTTTGGTACTACAAACAATCATGATCACAGCAAACCGATAAGATAGCCTAATTCTTACAAATTTAATGGGAAATGCTTTAACTATAACAAGTATGGTCAGAGAAAATCAATGTAGATTTAGAAACAATCAGAACATTAATGCACCCACCGATCAATGTTCCAAATGCAACAAAATTAGTCATAATTCAGAAAACTGCAAAATGAATGTGAGATGTTATGTTTGTGGAAGATTTGGGCACTTATCTAATCAATGGAGAACACAAACCGGCATAGGATATGGAAAGGCTATTCAAAAGAATAATGCGACTTGTTATGCTTGTAACAAGATTGGACATATTACAAAATTTTGTAGAAGTAAGACTTCACCGACAAATAATAAAGGACCTAGTTTGAAAGGCAAAGAGAAGGTAGATGAGGTAAAGCAAGAATTTTCAAAACAGTGGATTAGAAAGAGAGATTAGAATATTGATGAGACTATTCCTTCACTGATAGAACAAAGTATTACTCCACCAGTAGGAGACTCCTCATCTAACTAAAAACTAACCCTTTAGGGGTATTGCAACAAGTTGAATATCATGCAGTTTACCCTCGGTTGATGGTGAGAAGACGGATTTCTTCTCTATCGTTACATGTGTTAAGTTTCACTTAATCGACAAGAATTTAATGCGGTTGTTGAAAGAAAAGACATTATAAATCATCGGTTTTCCCTCTTTTTTGATTCACCAAGCATTCAAACTTTCAAAGAGCATGAAATCTGAGCGAAGGCATCCAAGGTGAAGAAGTGAAGCGATTTCTTTCAAGCACTCAACCTTTATCAGGCAGCTTATGGTATTTTTCAAATGGCTTCCTCTTCTGCTCCCGAATTTATTGCAAACCCTACTATTGTGGAAGTTGTAAAATGCCCTAGGCCCGTTTTCAAGATTATTCCTGAAATAGATAAGCAATATGATTCCATAGGCACATTTTCAAAAATTCCTAAAGGTGTAGCTTATGCTGAAGACCCTAGAATTTATATTCACTGCAATATTGAGGAATTAGGTTATGAGGAAGTTTTAAAAATGTTTAGAACCATAATCTATGATGAAAATGGCAATGTCAAACCCAAACACTAGGTTTTATGAAAATCTTAGACATCCTTGAATTTCCTAAGGAGGCAGTGAGAATTGTCCTTAGCAGGGTACATGGAGAATTTCTTTGACTAGATTCAGTTTGCAAACTCACCAAAGAAGCAATTAGGGCAGTGAGAGGTTTACCCTCCACTGGTAGCAGGCCAGATAAGACAAAGAAGGTACCTAACAACACAGTCATGACCTTAACTAGAGCAACATCTAATAGTAGATCCTTAAGACTAAATGACATCAATGATATAAATGTCAGATTCATAATCATGATCTTAGGTTACAAGACAACACATGCAAACAGACTCAAATCAGTTTCCAAACTTTGCATTAAAAGTTCTTATGATATGGTAAATAATGATGCAAAAATAGATGTGTGTGAGTGGCTAAAGGATGAACTGATAGATAACCTGAAAAAGATAAAAGGTGATAAGAAAGGAACATTTCATTTTGGTAATCTTTTGGTATGTCTTATGTTGTATTTCACAAAAGAAATTCTTGGTATTGGAAGGAAAGACTTTGGATATGACATATCGGTAGGCAAACAATTGCAAGAAGCCTTCACTTGCATGGGTACTGATAAAGAAAACAATATAACTGAGTATTTCAAAGCTTTCCAAGCCAAAATCAAAAACAAAGAGAGACTACCACAGAGTATAGTAGAAAAATATAACAAAGAAATATGTTTTGTGATTAAAAAGGATGAAATATGGATGGAAGCAGTTCTTCTTACAACTATATGGGTAACTGAAATGGGGTATGAGGCAGATGTAAATATTATTGAAACTTACACTAAAGCCCTGTTAGAAGCACCTAGAGAACCCACAAAAAAAAGTCTTTGGTAATGCAGAAACAATTGAGAGTGGTGTATGGACATTGAAATAGAGAAATAAAAGAGAAAAGTACATAAGAAGTGCAATAAAACAAGTAAAGAAAATAAAAGAAAACATCATGAACATCACAGGAATTAAGGAAAGTGAACTGGAAGGATTACAACTAGAGGCACATATCTCACCAGTTGGCATATCATCTAACAGTGAAATACCGGATGAATTCAAGAGAGTTGATAGGAAGAGAAAACCCTCACTGGTACCCTCTTCTTCACCCAAGAAAATGGGGAAGAAGCAATAGGCAGTAAGACCACCGAAAAAGAAGTTGACACCAAAGAAGAAACAAAAATAGGTTATACCACCTTTGGATAACTTACTGAGTGAAATCATTGATGATGACAACATAACAAATGTGAGAAAATTGTATAATACATTCACTGATTCTAAGAAGGAAAGTATTGAGAACAACATATTTCTACATTTAGACATTTACAAGAAAGTGTTGATTGAAGTTGTAGATGATTTTTCAAATGAATTATAAAGGAAGGTTAGATGCAAAAATGATTTCAATTATGGAGTTAAGATAAGAAACTTAAGATTGAAAAACTTCTAGTTGTACATCCGGTTAACTCTAAAGAGGAGATTGATGAACTAATTAGTGAAGCTAACAGATCAGTTTTTGCTAGTGGTCACTGACATGTAAGCTTAATGGCAGAAAGAGTTAATGAAATTATAGAGGAAACAAAAGATAAATGGGATATCTTTTTTGTAGAGAAGGAAAAATAGAAAGAATTGAATAGACCCAAGAAAAATTTCAAAGTATATTAGAAGGATAGAGACAAAGGGAAAGGAAAAGTTGGTGGAATACCAAACATAAAAATAAGTGACAACCTACCACCACCCTTGGTTACTACACCAGCAAATACTGATGACATACCGGCTACTAAAAATGTAGACACAAAACATGAGTACACTAACCCTGAATCATAAATTCTATTCACCATGAATATTGACACTCAGGAAGTGAACATTGTTGTGGACAAGGATAACACAAAGGTAAAGAAAGATATTGCTAACACTGGAAACATTACTGAGCAACCGATAGAAAATATTGAGGTTGGAATATAAATAGAGAAAGCAGAGCAAACAAAGCATTCAGAGCAACCTTTGGACAGTGGAATGAATACTAGAAGCATTGATGCTGGCACTGAAAAACCCACAGAGACAGTAACAGAGATACTGGCAGTAGATAACACAGAGAAACCAACAGAGGAACCGACAGATACATAGGTACACATTGAGATAGTGCGATAATCACTGAGAAACCCAAACCATTTCTAGTTGAAATGCAAACTCAGACTGATCCATCGGAGGTCAATACAAGAAAATTGGTTACTAATACTGCAAGCAATGCGATAGTAAAGGCAGTTGGTCAATCATCTAGTACTTCACTAAGTGAATTCAGACCTACAAATGTGATAGAGGTACTTCTGGACTTAATTAAGAAGATAATTGTTTGTAATGCATTGGACTATAAGGAAATTAATGATACTATACCTATTCTTAAGATGATTGCACCAAAATGCAATATAAATCATGCAAAGGATTCTTTAAGTTAGTTAGACACATTGTCTAAATTCATTGTTGGAAATGTAATAACAGTTGATCAAATAAATGAGGATACATTCAAAGAGAAAATGTTAAAAGAAAAATTCTTTGAGGAAACAATAAAAAAGTGCACAGAACACATTAACACACTTTTACCGGCACTGAATACGACAATTTTGGAGTATAAAGAACTGTATAGGGATACATGCAAGCCACAACTATTGACACAAGACATTGAAAAAGAAATAAGCAGAGTACAAAAGGAGATAGATGATATAGCTGATAATATCATTGGTTCATCTTAACCTATATCAGTTATTGAGCAAGAGATAATAGGATTTGAAGAAAAGTTGGAGAAATTAGAGAAAGAAAAAGAAAGGATCAAGGTAAATGCTAGAGAGATCAAGTACAAACTTAGTCCTAAATTGGATAACCTTATCTATCTGAGAAATGAGATCTCTAAGGCATTAACTCAAGGGGAAAGGTCACCGAAAGAAAATATGCATCATCTCACCGGTACAATCCAAAGAACTAAGGCAAACCTAAAGGACAACAAAAGATTCATACAAAGTTTAAACTTGGTTTTCGCTAACGTATTTCAGTTTGTAACCAACCGGTTACAAACTTCAAGGTGAAATTTTGCACTCATTTGACATTTTTTGACAATTTTCTCATGAGTGTTGCCATCAATGTCAAAGGGGGAGTAGTGGATAGAGAAAATGGATAATAAGAGGAGATCATCTGCTCAGGGGGAGCACACATTTTTGGTAAATTTTTGGACTTCACTTTTTGGAACAGTTTTTGGATTTTTCTCATGAGTGTTGCCATCAATGTCAAAGGGGGAGATCGTTGGCATTATAAACTCTAATGAGAATTGAAGGTGTTATCATTGATGACAACCTTGTGGAAACCTTCAGGTAACCTTGTGGCATTCATCTGGTAAACCACCGACAAGCACCGGCACCAGCAGACACTTCATCGGCAGCGACAACAATGTATACCGACACCCCAGCCAATAGGAACAAACTTTTGTTTATTGTAGTTAATTGTAAAAATCTTTTATAAAGTTGAGATGGCATCTTGTAATAGACTCATATATGTATGAGATCTTATAAATCATTTTGATATAGGATAGATAGAAGGAATGAGTGAATATTAAGGAAGGTATATGTGAATGCATAAGGCAGATTTTGTTTAAGGTTTATGGTTATAGTTTGAGCTTAAACCAATACTGAACCTGGCATAGCAGATGCTGAATTGTAGCACTACATTGTACTTGATTCTCATAATCCATTTTCTAAATCAGTGAGACTTCCATTTTTTACATTGAGCAGTGAGCTCTAGGCAGTTGTCCTTCCTGCATGTGCAGGCACTGCATTGTAAGTAATATCCATTCATTGGCCAGTGAGTGAACATTGTGGGTCACAAATCCCACCGAGGTTTTTCCCACAATGGGTGTCCTTGTTAAACATCTTGTGTTATGGTGTGTTTTCTATGCTGCCATTATTGTTCTTATTTACTGCATTAACTCTTATTTACCAGTACACTATTTTGAAATGCAAAATACTTAATAAGGTCAAATATTTTGTTAACTAGTTAGATACTGATTCACCCCCCCCTCTCAGCATCTTTGGGACTGTCATTAATCCTAACAGATGATACTACTCTAGATACTTTGTGTATACAAATGGGGTCTGCACATGCAGAAAGGCCAATCACCTAGAGAACACTGCTCAAGTGGGAATTGCAATGAATACAATAGGATGGTTAAATCCTAAAATAATGTACTGCTTCAAAGTGCATCTGGAATGCTGGATTCAATACCGGTTTAAGCTCTGATAAACACCTTTAAACCTTCTTTTAGCCTTCAAATGATGTCTTCTTGATTTCTCTATGATCTGCTCATATGATCTTCAATATTTACACATACCATGACCATACCATACCACAATTCCACACTTCATCTCACAAATGATATCTTACATTTATACAAAACCTAAGACCAAACATTAAGGTCGGCTCACTAAGAATATTACATTCAAATCAATTACAAAATAAGTCTTGATACGATACAACATGTCGTCTCAATATATTTACAACAATATCCAATCAATAATAATCTCCATAACGTGTCATGTTGATCGGGAATAGATAACGTATACCGGTCCATAACCTAAACCTATCTACTGGTAACAACAAATATGTCAACCCAATTAGATCAATAACCAGAACAACAAAAACAAGTATCCAAACCATGTCTTTGACATAATCAAGTGATCTCCATATGATAACAAGTCATCATCAATGTCGGTGAACCATATAACTTGTCGGTGAGCATATACCAGTGACTGTGCATAAGTCACTGACCTTGCCGCTGAACACAATGTGTCAGTTCAACAGTAAACCAATATAACCATAGTGCCAAATCAACAATGTAGATCTCCAGAACGATAAGCGTTGACATCAATGACAAAAACAATGCAACACATCCATAATACCAACAATCTCCCCCTTTGGCATTGATGGCAACACTAGATGGAAAAACATCTAAGTGCCAAAGCAAAATGTCAAAAACCAAAAACCAACAATCTTCCAAAATAGATCAATACCAAAAATCAAAACCAAAATACAAAGAGTATATATCTCTCCCCAACGAATAATGTTTTTCCATAGATATCTCTCCCCCTTTGACATCAAATGCCAAAGCAGTTAAAAAGATGTACCAGAACATACAACCAACTACTCCCCTTGAGAAGTAGCTCTCCTCCATCAAAGCCGGAAAAATATTTCTCTGTTAGTTTCTATGGGTTTGATGCCAATATTCAATCATCTAAGTCTCTGCCAGTGAGGGTATTACCCCAAGTTGCTCTCTGAGATATTCAAAGGTTTCCTTAGGCAAAGACTTTGTAAAGATATCTACAATCTGCTCTTTAGTATTCACATAAACCAATCTTACTTCTTTTGCTTCAACATTCTCTTTCAGAAAATTATACTTGATAGAAACATGTTTTGTCTTAGAGTGAAATACCAAATTCTTTGATATATCAATTGCTGCTGAATTATCACAATAAATGAGTATCAGTTCTTTGCATTTTACTTTTATGTCCTTCAACATTTTCTTAATCCATAATACCTGAGTGCAATTGGTTGTTGCTGCAATATATTCCGATTCTGTTGTTGATAATGATGTATAACTCTGCTTCTTGCTTATTTATGAAATCAATCTGCTACCAAGAAAGAATGCACCGCTAGTGGTACTCTTTTTGTCATCTACATCTCCTACCCAGTTTGCATCGATGTATGCATATAAATCAAAATTTTCATTTTTAGGATACCATAAACCAAGATTTGTTGTGCCTTGTAGATACTAAAAAATCCTTTTTACTGTTGATTCGTGATTTTCTTTAGGATTACTCTGAAATATTAAAACAATACATACTGCATTCATTATATTAGGTCTAGTTTGTGTTAAATACAGTAAACCTCCAATCATAGATTTGTATCCTTTTGGATTAACAAGAGCTGAATCATCCTCCAATGTCAATTTTTTAGTTGTAGGCATAGGAGTACTTACCGGTTTAGAGTTTTCCATACCAAATTTCTTCAGTAGTTCCTTCAAGTATTTTGTTTGTCATATGAATATACCTTTATCAGTTTGTGAAATCTGCAATCCTAAAAATAATTTAAAATCATAGACATTTCAAATTCTTCTTGCATCTTGTTAGCAAAGTCCTTACACAATCCATCTTCTCCTCCAAAAATGATATCATCAACAAAAGCTTCAATAACCAAGATGTCATCATTAGTCACTTTGTAATATAAGTTACTATCAGCATTACCTTTAGTGTAACCAAGCTTCAAAAAATATTTGTCCAATCTAGCATACCAAGCTCTAGGAGCTTGCTTCAATCCATACAAAGCTTTCCTTAATCTGCAAACCATATCTTTATCATTTGTCAATGAAAATCCATCAGGTTGTTCAATGTAAACTTCCTCTTCAAGATCACCATTCAGAAATGCACATTTTACATCCATCTGATATACTTTATAGTTCTTATGAGCTGTAAATGCGAGAAATAATCTAACTGCCTCAATTCTAGCTACCGGTGCTAAGGTTTTATTATAATCATTTCCCTCCTTTTGTGAATATCCTTTATAAACTAAAATTGCTTTGTTCTTGATTACCTTACCATCTTCATTTAGTTTATTTCTAAATACCCATTTAGTTCCAATTATATTTTTGTCTTTAGGTCAGGGAACTAATGTCCAAGTATTGTTCTTTTCAGTTTGTTCTAATTCATCTTTCATTTCTTTTATCCAATGTTCATCTTGACATGCTTCAATAAGAGATGCTAGTTCAATTTGAGAAATTAAGCATACCTCTTCATTTGCCAGTCTTCCTCTTGTCATAACACCTTAATACTTATTCCCAATTATCTGATTTTCTGAGTGATTCAATCTTACATACCTGGGTTTATTCACATGTTGATGTTCTTTAGTCACTGTAGAATTCTCTGATGATGCCGGTGTGAATGGATCCCCATTCTGTACTGGTACAATCTATATTGGTTCATTTATGGTCATCTCAACTGTTAGTTTAGAATCTACAGACCTTAAATTTCCTCTAAAGTGTTCATCTATCTTCACATTAGCACTTTCAATGATCTTTTGTAATCGTTTATTAAAACATCTATATGCCTTGCTCTTAGATGACTAACCAAGAAATATTCCTTCATCACTTCTAGGATCAAATTTACCAACATACTCATCTCTTCTAATATAGAATTTGCTTCCAAATATTCTGAAGTATTTAAGAGTAGGAGTATTATGAAACCATAGTTCATAAGGGGTCTTACCAATTTCACCTTTGATGTGAACTATGTTGAAAGTGTAAACCGTTGTATTTAGTGCTTCTCTCCAGTACACATGATGTAGATTTTCTTCCAATATCATGCTTCTAGCTACTTCCAGAATAGTTATGTTCTTCCTTTCCACAATTTCATTTTGCTGAGGTGTCCAGGGTGCTGATAGTTGTTTTTTTACTCCATTCACTTCACAAAATGTATTAAATTTCTTAGATGTAAATTGTCCTCCTTGATCAGATCTTAAACATTTGATTTTCTTACCAGTTTCATTCTCTACCATTGCCTTGAATAACTTGAATTTTCCAAAAGACTCTAATTTCTCCCTGAGAAAAGTAACCCAACACATTCTAGAATATTCATCAATAATTAGCATAAAATATATATCTTCATATAGACTTCTTGTTCTTGTCAGGTCACATAAGTCAGTATGAATTAAATCAAGAACATTATTGGATTTCTTAGAAATACTCTTAAAAGTTGTTCTAACTTGCTTTCCCATTTTACATTCCTTACATACCGGATTACGAGGTTTCACAATCTTAAGTAAATCCCTTACTGCCTTAGTTGAACTGATCTTTACAATGTAATCAAAATTTACATGATAGAGTCTCTTATGCCATAACCAAATTTCATCAATATGTGCAATCAAACGTGTCTTGTCCCTATTATTCAAATGAAAGATATTACCTTTAGTCTGATTACCAGTTGCAATCTCCAATCCAGTTTTGTTTTTGATTTTACATTTTTCATTCTTGAATTGTAACTGAAATCCCTTTTCAACTAATTGATCAACACTCAAAAGATTATGCTTCAAACCTTCAACATAATAAACATTGTTAGTATTGTGCTTACCATCCAAAGATATAGTGCCTTTTCCTTTGATTAAACAAGCTTTATCATCGCCAAATCTTAGTAGACCTCCATTACATTCCTAAAAAGAGAAGAAATTACTTTTATCACCAGTCATATTATGTGAACATCCACTATCAATGGTCCATTCATCTTTTTCCTCAATTTTAGCCGCCAAGGCCTGCTCTATCGGTGGGACAGTAGGTGTCGGTTGATATTTTTTTATTGCAACAAATTCCCATCCATTGTTTGTTAGTTCTTCATCAGCATAGTAACATGATTTATCTCTGTTCTTCTTAAATCTGTATATTTGATATTCAGGGTTAGGTTTATATGTTCTTTTAGCTCCCTCTCTCAATCTTGCATGTCTATTAGGACATCTAGATACTATGTGACCAACTTTATTGCAATTAAAATATTTAAACTGTTCTTTACCCTCATACTTACTTCCAACTGGACCTTTACACATCTTTCTAGCAAATAGTACTTCAAGTTCTTCCATTTAATCATTTTCCCTCCTGGTATCTTCAAGTTCTTTTGCATAAAGTGATTTCCAATCAGATGATGATGATGATGATGATGTTGCAGATGATGATGCTTTGAAGTCTAAATCATTCTTAACTGTAGCAACAAGACCAAATTCCTCAAGCTCAAATGCTGAAAGTTTTCCAACCAAGGTATCTCTAGATGCTGATGTATTAGGCATTGTTCTAAATTCATTAATAGCAGTTACTTTCATTTTGTAAGCTAGTGGCAAAGCTCTTAAAACTTTAGAAATAATTTCATCTTCACTTAATGATCCTCCACAACATTATATTCCCAGAACAATTTCATTAACTCTTTCCATAAAAGCAGAAATTCTTTCATCTTCTTCCATTTTCAAATTTTCATACCTGAACCCGGTAACATTCCAGTTTTGCAATTTTGACAGTGGTATCTCCTTCATTCAATGTTTCCAATTTATCCCAAATAGCTTTAGTAGTAGATCGGTCTAATAATCCCATTATTTGTTGATATGATAATGTGCTAAGAAGTGCTTCTCTTTCTTTGCAATCATTCTCCATGTCCTTAGCCAATATCGATGGATTAGGTTGGTTCGTAGTAGGACCAACATAGCCATTCTTTGTCAATTCCCATATATATCTTCCAATGCAATTAAGATATGCCTCCATTCTAATCTTCCATATACCATAGGTAGTTCCATCAAGTTTCAGACTGTCCTTCCTAAAAATATTTGTTGCCATAGGACTTATGCAAAAAGAGGACTTAGCTTTGATACCGATTGTTAGTAACCAAAAGGACAACTGAGAGGGGGGGGGGTTGAATTAGTTGTCAATGAATTTCAATCCAATTATAAATCAATTCAACTTAATACATAATACCGGTAAACCAATCTTAATGTTGGTTAACAGATTAGCAGTTTATATCAATACCGATGAAACTTAATGCATGAAACAGAAAGAGAGAATATCCACAACACATAACACATATATTTTTGACGTGGAAACCCTGTAAGGGGAAAAACCACGGTGGGAAACCTTACCTACAATCAGATGATACTACTATAGATAGTATGTGTATACAAATGGGGTCTGCACATATAGAAAGGCCAACCACTTAGAGCACACTTCTCAAATGGGAGTCGCAATGACTACAATAGGATGGTTAAATCCTAGAATAATGTACTACTTCAAAGTGCATCTACAATGTTGGACTCAGTACTGGTTTAAGATCTATAAACACCTTTAAACCTTCCTTTAACCTTCAAATGATGCCTGCTTGATTCGCTCTATCATATGCTCATACGATCTTCAATATTCACACAAACCATGAACATACCATACCACAATTCCACACTTCATCTCACAAATGAGATATTACATTCATACAAAACCTAAGACCAAACACTAAGGTTGGCTCGCTAACAATATTACATTCAAATCAATTACAAAATAAGTCTTGATGTGATACAACATGTCGGCTCAATACATTTATAACAATATCCAATCAATAAATCATCTCCATAACGTGTCATGCTGATCTGGAATAGATAACGTATATCGATCCATAACCTAGACCTATCTGCCAGTAACAACAAATATGTCAACTCAATTAGATCAATAACCAAAACACCAAAACCAAGTATCCAAACCATGTCTTTGACATAATCAAGTGATCTACAGATGATAACAAGTCATCATCAGTGTCGGTGAACCATATAACTTGTCGATGAGCATATACCGGTGACTATGCATAAGTCATTGACCTTGCCGGCAAACGCAATGTGTTGATTCAACAGTAAACCAATATAACCATAGCGCCAAATCAACAATGTAGATCTCTAGAAGGATAAGTGTTGACATCAATGACAAAACCAATGCAACACATCCATAATACCAACAGTTTATTGTGTATATTGACAATCATGCTCTTAGTATTTTGAATGGACAGGAGAAACTTAGTCATATGCATATGAAATGGGTTGAAAGTCTTCAAGCATACACCTTCATCATCAAGCACAAGAAAGGGGTAGCCAATAAGGTTGTGGATGCTCTAAGTAGGAGGGTGTTGACAGTGAAAGAAGTATAATTGCACATTATGGGTGTTGAAGAACTCAAAAGATTGTATGAAGAGGACCAAGATTTCAAGGAAATATATAAGGTATTCTATGAGTTTACAAATGCTTTTCATGGGAATTTTTTTGACTATACCTTGTAGGATTGTCTTTTGGTCAAAGGGTGTCAGTTGTGTATCCCTAGATGTTCAATGAGGGATAATATAGTAAAGGAGAAACATAGTGGTGATTTAGGAGGTCACTTTGGGATAAATAAGACTTTGGATCTAGTTAGGAGATTTTACTTTTGGCCGAAAATGCAGACTAATATCAAAAAGTTTGTGGAGAGTTGTACTATGTGTCAGAGAGAAAAGGGGGTCTCAACCAGTGCAAGACTGTACCAACCTTTGCCTATACCAAGTAGACCATGGGAAATTTTGAGTATGGACTTTGTGATGGGATTACCCAAGATAAAGACAGGTCATGGCAGTGTGTTGGTTGTGGTAGACAAGTTTAGTAAGATGGCTCACTTTATTCCTTGTAAAACCAAAAATGATGCTAGCTATATTGCAAAATAATTTTTTAGAAAAAATTGTTAGAATCCATGGGTTGCCTTTGAGTATTTTATTTGACTGAGACAACAAGTTTGTAGGGCATTTTTGGATAACCTTGTGGAAAAGGTTGGGTACAAATTTGTCTTTTAGCTCATCCTATCACCCTCAGACCGATGGCTAAATGAAAGTTGTGAATAATACAGGTATGATTCCTTTTGAGATAGTCTATGGTAGCCATCCAAGAGGATTCGTTGAATTGAGAGATGTCCAGGGGTTGGACAAGAGTAGTGGACATGCTGATGAGTTTAAAAAGGCTATGAAAGAGGTGCATCAACAAGACAAATATACGTTACAACAAAATAGTCAAAAGGTTAAAGAAAGAGTGGATCAGAGAAGGAGAGATGTGCAATAACAAGTGGGGGACATGGTAATGGTTCATCTTAGCAAGGACAGGTTGCCCAAGGGAAGCCATAGCAAGTTAAGGATGTGAAAATTTGGACCTTGTAAAATTTTGGATAAATATGGTCCTAATGCTTACAAAATTGAACTCCCTGATGATGTTGCTATTGCATCTATATTTAATGTTTCTGAACTAACATTGTATAGGAGTCCTACTATAGAAGAATGTGGAGCTGAATCTATTCAAGAAAGTGAAGAATGTATAAAACACTTACCACCTAAGGAACTACCTAAAATGGAGTACATTTTGGATAGTAGGGAAGCCAATGAAACAAGGCACAAGACCTATTTTGAACACTTAGTCAAATGGTAGGGCCTTCCTGACTCAGAAGCTACCTGAATGCTAGAAGAAGATATCAAAAAGCATGGTGGTGATTTGCAACAGTTAGTCTCTAAGAGGACTTGAGAAAATTTTACCTGAGGAGTATGGTGCTGGAGCACCTACCTATGAAGGTATGTGACATGAAAAATAATATTTTCTATTAGTTAGAAGTAATTTAATAAGACCCTATGGGTCCCTATTGTAAGTGTACTAGGATTGTGACAAGTTTGTCCATGTTTGGATCAAATTGTCATCTAGGGTTTGGTAGAGCAAATTGAGTCAATAAGGGTCACAATGGTCTAAATTGAGGGATCAAGTGAACACAAGTATATTTGAGTCATTCTTGATGTTTTGAAATCAAATTTAATCATTTTGGGGGACTAGGGCAGTCTAGAGTCTAAGTTGGTCGAATTATCCAAAAGTTGTCATATTGTCAATTTGTTGTCATGACAATTTTGCACTTTTTGTAAATTAGAATTCTCCAATGATCAATCAGTCTAAAAAAAAAATTGGAGGAGGTTGTGTTGATTTGGTAAACACCTTTAACGTCCCCAAACACTGAAGATTGTATGTTTGTTGACTTTTGTGTTTTTGGAAATAATTGAAGCATCAAGAATTGTTGGAAACTAGAAGAAACTGTCTATTTTTTGTTGATTGCATACTAAAGGTGGATTGGTAAGAAGGCTCATGGCATATATCCCATAATTATATTTTCTTAACTTTTTTTTTCATTCAGTTTGGAGGCTTGAAGTGATCGCTACCCATTTCTACAAACAAATCTTTACTGGGTAGCTTAAACCCTTAAACCCTTAGGATTTGTCTGCAATAATGGGTTTTGGCTTATCAATCCTTAATTGAACACTCTACCATTATAGGAGATGACATGAAATTGTATCATATGTTAGTACAAAAATCCATTAAGAGGATACAATAGGGTGAAGAGGATGGAGAACTAACCCTAGGTCTAGCATCTCTATGTGACAGACCGATTTGAGGAGTGCAATGCATGAGAATTGAGAGGTAGAGTACTGGGAAAGGGTTTGAATGTGGTAGAAGATTATTTTTGAGGTTTTCATAATATTTAATGGTAAAATGTGGTCATCTATTAGGAGAGCCTAAACAACTTGTGAAAGGTGTTCAATCAAACAGGTCAAATAGCCATATTAGGTATGTTAGTGTAGTACTGGTTGGGATATCTGCAAGTTGATCCAATACTACAAACTCAGATATTGTTTAGAAATCCCAAAAAGGGTATCTGAAAACATAACTTGTTTGTATACATCCTCAGGGTGTCAAAAGTTATCACCCGATTCCTTCAAAAGGAGTCCTAATAGCAATCGGTTTAGGTTTGTGGGCGAATGAGTCAAGATTGATGTTCCAACAAACCTAAACCATGAAATCCTATTTCATTTGTGTTCAAGTGTTGTGAGAATACCCCTCCAAGGGTTTTTGTATTTAATTGGTAAAGTAGGCCTTTCAAACCCTTAAGCCTAGTAGTAGCCCACTCATGAATGCTAGTGTGTGTGTGTGTAGCCACACAAAAACTTGAGAAGTATTAGTTGTCTGTAAGTGGACATAGTGGATCCTTGGGGTTGTCCAAGGTGTTTTTTAGTGTCATTGAATCAATGCTTGACTTGGCAATTGTGTAAGGATCTTTGGAATCAGGGATTACCGGTTGGGTATGTGAACCTTAGAGATTGTCTAGTTAAGGTTTTCCTCCTTTTGGTCTATTGCGTCCTCATCACAATATCATCACAAAAATCATATTGACACCAAAATTCATTAACCAAGTTGATCATATATATCCACACTAGAAAATTTGGTCTCCTACAAGTCATCTTCACAAAATATCAAAATATGAAACGTGTAATGTTGCAAGCCGGCTCAAATCCTTTCCAAAACATATTACGGACCCAAATTACATGTTCACACTCTTCCTATAGGTCTCACCAATTATTTCTAATATATCACCAATCATCTAAATCTATCCAAGAAATCCAGACCACTCATTACACCAATAATAATGAAGATAACCCTATTTTAGTGTACTACCAGATACCAGACCTTCTAACATACTAAAGAATAATTACCAGAGGATAATAATACATGATAATCTACTTCTCACACTCAACCAACTAACCCTTTTCATTGAAACCAAAATCTATTTCACTAGAAGTGAGAAATGCCCACAAAATTGTACACTGAGCTTCACCAGGCAAACTTGATACAAGAAAACTTACTCAAGACATCTAGTTAACCAAAAATACATACCGAATAAGACCAGAAAGTTGAATTTCCATCAATGACAACTCCTAAGAACATGCGTGTATCAAATATCACCAATCTTCATCAGAGCATCACCAGAGCATCAAATGCCAACAAATGTTGTCATGTAGATATATCTATGTATTATGAATATTACATCTATGCATTATGAATATTATATGTATGTATTATGAATATATTTATATATATAAACACATTTTGATTTTTATGTTTTTTCTTTCCAAAATATTCAAATCCTACACTTATAAATGTTTGTGCTTGCACTTAACTTATAAAACATTTTATATTTTCTTTGGTAGAAACATGCATGAATTTTATTGCTTATACACATCCATCTCTATATGAATACAAATCTTATTTTCTTTATTGCACAAAAATACTTTTTCATGTCCACATTTTCACTTATATATATATATATATATATATATATATATATATATATATATATATATATATATATATATATATATATATATAATGAATATTACATCTATGTATTATTGATATTATATGTATGTATTATGAATATATGAACACATTTTGATTTTTATGTTTTTGGTTTCCAAAATATTCAAATCCTACACTTATCAATGTTTGTGCTTGCACGTAACTTATAAAGCATTATCTCTAGATGAATACAAATCTTATTTTATTTATTGCACATAAATACTTTTTCATGTCCACATTTTCACTTTACAAAAATACTACACACACACACACACACACAATATATATATATATATATATATATATAATGAATATTACATCTATGTATTATTGATATTATATGTATGTATTATGAATATATGAACACATTTTGATTTTTATGTTTTTGGTTTCCAAAATATTCAAATCCTACACTTATCAATGTTTGTGCTTGCACGTAACTTATAAAACATTATCTCTAGATGAATACAAATCTTATTTTATTTATTGCACATAAATACTTTTTCATGTCCACATTTTCACTTTACAAAAATACTACACACACACACAATATATATATATATATATATATATATATATATATATATATATATATATATATATATATATATATATATATATATATATATATATATATATATATATGTATGTATGTATGTATGTATTTCAATACCTCTTCCCTAATCAGACTCTTTTTGACCTAGTTGATCATGGTTGTGCTTGCATGTAACTTATAAAACATTATCTCTAGATGAATACAAATCTTATTTTATTTATTGCACATAAATACTTTTTCATGTCCACATTTTCACTTTACAAAAATACTACACCCACACACAGACTCTTTTTGACCTAGTTGATCATGGTTGAATTTTTAGTGGCTTACACAGATGGTTGATACATTATGATTGCGATGTTTTTATCTAGGTATTATTCTTTGGAGTGTGATTTAATCGATGTGATTATGCATTATTACTTATTAAGGAGTAGATGTTGATATGAACTATTTCTTTGAATGGGTAGATGTTAATTATGCTTATGCATTGTATTTTATAAATGATCAAATGTTTAAATTTTACTCATTTGTTACTAATGATGGGCTAACACATTTACTTCATATGTGAGTTGCACTATGTATCTATCCTTATGTTTGTGTGTATTTTGCATGGGGTGTGAGGAGATGATTTCCCATCACTCACTTCAGTAAGACACAGAAAGTCACGATTATCCTTCATCGGTGTGGTTATCATGTTGATATATATGTGTGTATGTGTGGTTTGGTGATGCAGGAAATTACAAGTATAAGGTATCAACTCCATCGGGCTCCACAAGTCTGAGCGTACCTAATTAACTCGATGAAAGTTGAGGAGATAGTCTTAAGGCCCTAAATGTCATCCCTAGCCTTGCTCGTTTGTGAGCATTGTCAGTCATTTGTCAACCCTGTTGGTTTGTCAATTAGTGGTATGTGGCTCATGTATTTATTTTGTTTAGTTGAGTTTTGTGTGTTATGCATTTTGTGACTTTATTAATTCTCTTCTAGTGTTAGTTAATATGAAATTAATTATTAATACCTTATGGTTATTAATATTTAATGTGTATTGATTTTATAAATTGAATTAAGAATAAAGTATTATAGGTACCTTTTTTATGGTTAAATAAATAAATTAATCTCTTAGTTGTTTAGTTAAATTCATTGTTTATTTATTTATATGCCTTCATGGCAAGTTGTAATTTGATGTAATCATTATGCATTTTTATGAGAGTTGGTGTTTTAAGTGCAATGCAATATTATGTTATCCTTGAAATGTAAAAGCAATGTATTATGATGAGATTGAGATGTTAGGATTTATATCTTTAAATAAAATCATTGATGTAATGTAATTGAATGTATTATCATGAATGAAGCATATAAATATTAGTGTTATCTCATGCAAAGTATGAAACAATCATTGTTTGTGTAATTAAGTTTCTAATGGATAAATATATATCTTAATTGGATTAATTGACTTTAAGTAAGGATTAGTTTAATTAAGTAAGGTAAGTGCACAAATATGGTGGTAAAAAAGGGGGTATAAGTGGACACTTCTTTTTTTTAAATCAGGTAAAATTGAATTTGGAGGCAAAATTTGAAAGTCATCCACTCAAAATATGAAGATAATTAAACAAAAAATATTGTGGTACTCTAAAACTAGTTTCCAAACTACTAAACTTTTTAAAAATTGGATAAGATTAAGGGGGTCGAATCCTTCGTGCACAAAAACCAAACCCTGATTTTTTTTGAAAAACATAACATAGTGTCTGACATGTGCATCAAAAAAGTCATAGTTATATTTAGCATTTTACCAAATCCTTTAGCAGAAAGATAGTTAAGACTGAGAACAAGAAGATGCGTATTCTTTTGTAATTTTTCATTGAGTATTTATTTTTTTATGATTTTTCCAATCGAGCACATCCTAAAAATTAGGTATCTATTCGTGCGTGAAGCATAACTTGCACTAAAAAAATTGAAAATACAATTTTTTTTAAAAATTGTAAAGAATCAAGTGTAGTACAATAATATATAAAGTTTTTTAAATTTGGATAAGTAGAACAAAATTTATTATTAAAAAAATGGTACACGAATGTCTATGAGAACTATGGAGACACTGGTAAAAGAAATTCAATAATAATATGTTAGTGTTGTTCAAATTTTTTAAAAAATATGGTTAGAAAGCTCAAAAGATGGGTGAAAATATGGTGGCAATTTTAGAAATACCCACTTAATGAAGTGTAAACCCGATGATGACAAAGTCAAGAAACCAAGTCGATAAAATAAAACACGTCAAAAAAGAGGGAAGTGAAGGGAAATCAAACTTCCAAACCGTAGCTTTGTCATCTAGGCCTATTTCAAAGCCTAAATAGTCAAAAATGCGTATGGGGTACCTATGGTATAAAAGGCACGTACGGGGTACTTATGGTGTAAGAAGCTCGTATGTTCTATCTTTAATATAAACAACGCGTATGCACTATTTTTGTTTAAAATTTGGGAGTGTGTATAATATGATATTGTATATATAATATGTGTAGATACATATAATATATAATATTTATATATATGTATATAATAATATATAATATAATATATTAAGTATATATATACACATGTGTGTGTATGTATGTGTATTGTCTCCCTCTCTCCCCTTCTCAAGCATGTACAAGGTGTCTTTCTCTCTCTCTCTCTCCCTTCCTCCACACCCCATCCCTCTCTCTTCATCTCTCCCTCCCTCCCTCTCTGCCCCCCTCTCTGTCTCTCCATACCCCATCTCTCTCTCTCTCTCTCTCTCTCTCTCTCTCTCTCTCTCTCTCTCTCTCCCCTTCTCCCTTCCTCCATACCCTCTCCCTCTCTCCCCTTCTCTCTCTCTCTCTATCTCTCTCTCCCCTTCTCCCTTCCTCCATACCCCATCCCTCTCTCTCTTCTTATCTCTCTCTCTCTCTCTCTCTCTCTCTCTCTCTCTCTCTCTCTCTCTCTCTCTCTCTCTCTCTCTCTCTCTTCTTATTTAAGGTGTATGAGCGCGTGCATGGTGAAAAAAAAAATTGTTTGTCTTGCCAACATTTTAGGGACTAACAGCGTGCACATGGTTATTAATATACTGCGTACAAGTTACTTAGACATAGTTTTATTTTCCCAAGAGCCTCAATGACCTCAAAAGAAGTTTTTGAGGTATTTGAAGGCCCCACTGCAACTGTGTCTGCACTTCTATCACTATTTTATATATAGAAGTAAGTGAATTTCTTGTTTTTGCATGATTTCAAATAATTGTATTGTTGTTCTTATTAGTTTTGTCAATATTATTGTGATTATTTAATAGTTTTGATTCAAAAAAAAATGATAAGATACATATTTATGGTTATTTGTTTGTTTATGAACTTTTGTTTACATATATATGTAATATGATTCTATATAGGACAACCGATATCGACCATGGGAACAAACAAGCGAGGAACGATAGAACAACAAGAGGCTGAAAATGAAAGACAAAGGCAGCATATGAAGAAATTACATGACATAAGAACAAGGGGAGAAGAAGGTATGTCATCCTCAAAATATCAATTCAATTTACCATACAAACATAATGCACCTAATGCAATTGAAGAAGAGACATTTGATTTACCGTATGAACCTAATGCAATTGAAGAAGATACCACATTAAATAATCAATTAAATGATTAATATACACCTACTCTATTTGATGAATTCAATGTACACAATGCACCAATGTTAACAAATCCTAGAATCATTCGTAGGAAACCAAAGTATCTAATTGACATTGATAAGAATATATTGAAGCCAAAGCCCGATAAGATGAATGAACGAACTTGTAGGAGAAAGGTTAAAATAATATGGCAAAACTATTTTGAAAACTTAAATCAAACTGCAAGATGTCAATTAATTGTTCAAATGATTAAAAATTTGAATTTCAAAGAGACAATGAAAATTCTAGGCCTAAGATCATCTGAAAGTAACAGCGAAAGAACTCTTGTGAGAAATCTATTTGATGCATATCAAGCTATTGGTTCAAAATCACATACTAAAGATTCTAATGGTACTCGATGTGTCATTACATCAACCATAATGAACAAGAAAACAAAAAAAGATCATTTGATAAGAAAAACAAGTAATTCATTAAACATTAGTAGAACAATGTATTAAGTAAAGCATTACAGAGGTGAGAAAAAAAAGAGGAACCTAACAATAGTTCTCTTTGGGCATTCTCGGGTCGACTACCACGCAAAGACAAGATTGTTGTTGATGCACTAAGAAAATTAATTAAAATTTTTTGGCATGAAAACTCAAGAGTTTTGTGAGAGTTGAGAAATACAACACCATAGGAGCCCAAATGATCTCTGCAAGTTGAATAAACCTATTACAAGGAGAAGCAAGGAAGCAATAACAAAAAAACAAATACACAGAAAATATGCTCAAAAAGATGAGAGCTCAATATTCACAAAATGTGTATTGTGATAATCCCTCAATACATCAATGAATCAATGATACAAAGAAAAGAATTAACCTCTAATAGGTCAAGAAACCCTAAAAGGGAAAACCCTAGGCTTGCACATAATAATTAATAAAAGAATTAATCATTATGCACCTAAATTTAGCTTAAGTGTAAAAGAGATATAGAGGGAACTTAAATAATTAAACAAATGTTGTTCTATTAATCAAGTAAAGACCCGATTACTCTAACACCCCCCTTAGGCTAGACTTAGAGAGAGGCTAAAACCTAGAACAACTACTGAAAGCAGGAATGATGGGTCCCGACAACAAGGCCTGATTAGGTACCCAAATACAACCAAATCTCTATGAACCAAAGAAATAGAAAAAACCATGTGGGAAAAAAATCTACTCCAAACAGAGATGGAAAAGCAAGAGAAGGACTGAAAAAGACTCCAAACAAGAATGTTCCAAAAAGATAGGAACAAGAGAAGATTAGAAGAATCACTGAAGCATGAAGAACCTGCAAACACTATCGAAGAATAAATGTTGATCTGAAGAACCTCCACTGAAATAGAACATGACCAGGTAGAGAAGACTCTAATCTGTATGAGTGCCCTCAAATGACACTACTCGAATAACAATACAAACAAAGGCAGACAACTAAACTTGGAAATATAGATGGCATGATAAACCAAAGCCTGAAGAGCTGATCAATTGAACCACGGAAGCATTAGAACCAACAGGAAAAACCTCCCCATAATGTTGAAAAGGGAGAGGGACAGGTACATTGAAAAGAATGGCCAACAAGAACTACACAATGAAGAACCAGGAACATCAAAGGCATAGAGAAAGTGCATGGTGTCATGGAAGGAACACTCACTTGACACACAACATGAGTCGAATGTCTTGGAAGGAACACTCACTGGACAAAGGTAGATGGCAAACAAAAGGCAAACATCAACCCCCTCATGGCACTTGATAAGTAGTGCATGTACAATAAGGCACAAGATGTGCAAGGTCCCAAGTAAATTATACATGATGGCACTTTATCTCAGTGCATTTGCATAAAAGAAGCTACAATGATAAGAAGAATGGAAATATAAAGAACAACCAAAATCGAGACATCCTACTCACAGAAGAGATCCCAAGACCTAAAACAACCAAGATATTTACCAGAGTGTTGAAAAGCAAAAAATTGAATCAAATATTCCTAGAGCAGAATCTAGAAATAAAACCCATATGGATAGAAATTACATAGAACAATCTTTCCAACGATATAAAGTTTTCAAAAAATGGAGTTCAGATGTTCATTCTATGACCCCGGAAGTGCAAAAAAGAGACCCCACTTTGACTAGAAAAAACTACAGTCAAACAGAAAAAATTGGAAAAAAATTCCAACACCACAAGGTCCAGCTCGGAACCAATTTTTCGAAGCCTATTTGTTTTTGAAAAAAAGACTCTGTTTGCCCAAGTTATGACAAAAAAACCAACCCCCCCTAAAAGAGGCAAAAATGGTGGCAGACGAGTGGAGGTGGCTCGTAGGTGGCGCTCCAGTGGTGGGCGGGTGGTGTGGAAGTGGTCGGGTGGTGGTTTCCGGTGGGCAGGGGTGGCGATCGGAAAGCATAAGGGGTGGCGAAGGGTGCAAAGGTAGTGGCGGGGAGAACATCGGTGGTGGCAGGAAGAATACCTGTAGTAGCGGGGACAACACTGGTGGCGACGGGGAGAGCACCAATGACGAGGAGGGTGTCGAAGGGGCCAACGGGTGCTGTAGGGCAGACACCGGTGGGGGCCGGAGGGGACCGATAGCGGGGCCCGTGCTAACAAGGCCAGCGGCTATGGTAGAGACAGGGGACCCCACGGTACCCTGCATACTGTGGGGTAAACCCCCAAAAAACAATGTTGATTTTTTATTTTTCAAAAAGACTTGCCGTTTTTGTGATTTTTTATTTTATTTTTTAATTTTTTTTAAACAAAAAATCATTCAGCCTGTCATAAAAAGGCATTTTTGCTGAAATTGGGTGCTAGGGCCATACGATTTGGTACTAGAGAAAAAATACTCCCAAAGGCTCAGGAGCCAAAAATGGTCAAGTTTTATATGACCATAGGTGTTTTTGGGTAGATCTGCTTCCAAAGCAAAATACTCAAAACAAGAACAAGTAGCTGCAGATCTGAAGCTCTGATATCATGTGAGAGTTGATAAATACAACACCACAGGATCCCATATGATCTCTGCAAGCTGAATAAACCTGTTACAAGGAGAAGCAAGGAAGCAATAATAGAAAAATAAATATACAGAAAATATGCTAAAAAAGATGAGAGCTCAATACTCAAAAAATGTGTAATGTGATAATCCCTCAATATATCAATCAATCAATAATACAAAGAAAAGAATTAACCTCTAATAGGTCAAGAAACCCTAAAAGGGAAAACCCTAGGCTTGCACATAATAATTAATAAAAGAATTAATTATTATGTACCTAAAGTTAGCTTAAGTGTAAAAGAGATAAAGGGAACTTAAATAATTAAACAAATGTTGTTTAATTAATCAAGTAAAGACCCGATTACTCTAACAAGTTTCACCCAACCAAAGAGATGTTTTTAGAAGGTGAATTGGGTCTACAAATTGTGAGCCACATGCCAAAAACTATTTGGATATGAATCAAACAAAATTTTATGAAAGATTCCTTGAAAAGTTTCCTCAAATAAGAATTTCTCAAAGACTTTTTGAAATGGAAAAACCTTTTTATATTAAGATTAATAATGTATGCACCACATGTTGTTGTAGGATGCATATTGAATTTTCCATGCACTATGATATTTCTCGTTATATTTGTTCTACTTTGCACACTAATGATGTTTATAGGAATGCAATATACAAGCACCTCCTAAGTTAGTAAGATAATTTATTTTAAGCGTGCTATGTAATAGACATGATGGTTGCATTTATCATAAGATGCCTTGTTTGGAAGGTTCTTGTATTCCTTGAAAAGTTTCCTCAAATAAGAATTTTTCAAAGACTTTTTGAAATGGAAAAACCTTTTTATATTAAGATTAATCATGTACGCACTGCGTGTTGTTGTAGGATGCATATTGAATTTTCCATGGACTATGACATTTTTCGTCATATTTGTTCTACTTTGCACACTAACGATGTTTTGCAAGAATGCAATATACAAGCACCTCCTAAGTCGGTAAGATAATTTATTTGAAGTGTGCTATGTAATAGACATGGTGGTTACATTTATTACAAGATGTCTTCTTTGGAAGGTTCTTATGATATATGTGGTGGTTTGCAACATTTACCAAGATTTGTACATTTGGAGAGCATACATGAAATTGGTAGGAAACTAGTTTCTTTTGGAAAATACAAGACAATCACAAATGGAGTTAAAGATGGAAAAGATTTGAAGAGATGTGAGCTAGTGAAAAATGATATATGTGTAGCTGAATTTAGGAAAATGTTTCAAGAGAAACTAGTTTATAAGTACATAATGCATACACATAGAGCTTCATGGTTAGATGAGCAATTCAAGTTATGTAAGGACATATTTCCTCTTGGCACCATTGTCTCTATAGTTGATTTTTTTGAAAATTATACACTACAACCTCAAAATGAAGTGCAATCTATGTATTATCTTTCTACACAAGTTTCTATTTTTGTACACATAACATTCATGCATGAAGATGATAGCACAGAGGAGGACATATAGGTTTTAAGAGAGTATCACTTCTACATAAGTGATGATCGTACTCATTCATCAAATTTTGTACAAGGATGCTTTAAAGTTTTCTATGATAATTTAAAGGAAAGAAACATACAATACAACCGACACTTAATGTGGTTAGATAATTGCACCGCACAATTCAAGAATGCAAGGATATTTTATTGGTTGACAAAGATGCATATCACAAGTAGTGTACAACATTTTTGGAATTTCACTAAGGCTGGACATGGTAAGGGAGATCACGATGGCGGAGGAGTATGTGTAAAAAGAGCCCTACCTAGAGAAGATTTTAAGTACGAAGGTAGTGCGATGGTGTAACTCTACGATGGGTCTAGGTAATCTAGGTACTCAATGGTTCATAGATATTTTTGGTTGATCACTAAATCTAACATTGAAAACTATCTAGATTATTGTATAGTTGCAGGATCAAGTGACATGCACTCATTTATGAGTTCAAATGCAAGTTCAGTAGTAGTTTATACAAGATAGATGGTACATTTTTTCTCTTCATGCATGTATTGTTTGTGGGAAGAATGTGAATCACAAGAGTGGGTTGACAAATGGTCTTATAGATCATTAGTTCCCATTGATACATATCGAATTCCCAAAGCACTACAATTGAGCCAGATGGAGACATCAGACGATTTTGACCATGTATCCGACCTAGTGGATTCAGGTGATTTTTTTAGTTAATTTTTTTTCAAGTATTCTTTTTAGTTCATTTTGTTGTACATCGCACTTTATTTTTGGTATTAATTATCACTTTATAAAATGCAGGTCATGTCTATGCAGTTGTTGCAGAAGAGAACAATGAAGAAGGAACAAATTACTATTTGTGTTGTTGTGTTGAGCCTAAAAGAAAATTGACAACCACAATCAGTGACGGAGAGGGTATTGAGTACCCAATAGGGTCTATAGCCATGACATGAACATGTCTTAGGAGATACCCTATCAAAAAAATTGATGTTTGGTTGTTCGAGGACTTTGAAACACACAAACATATTATTCATTTCTCTAACCTTGTTGTTGCAACAAATATTCATTTGATGAAGTATCATGGTAGACCTCATAACAATATTTTATGAAAAGTTCATGAATCTAACCATGAGGCAATACTTGACACAATACGAGTTAGCATAGATCCTGGAGGCTCACTTGATTGATTCTATGGTTTAGAGTAGAATGATTTTGAGAATTTTGTATATATCATCGATGAATTATTCTATATTCATTTTTTGTATATATAAATGCCCATGAGCTGATTTTTACATGTTTAGGGGCATAAAATTGTATATTTAAATGACAATGACCTGATTTGTACATATTTAGATGCCAAATTTTGTATATTAAAATGGCGATGAGCTGAATCGTACATATTGTAATGTTAATTTTGTATAAAAGCCCATGAGATGATTTGTAAGAAATTTTTTTGTATATTCAAATAGCTAAGAGCTGATTTGACCATATTTAAAGGAAATGTTTTGAATAATATGTGACAATATTTTGTGACTATTTTTTGTGTCTATGATTTGTGACTATGTTTTGAGTATATGTGATATGACAAGGTCAATCAGGACCATTATTTATAAGGTCAATCATGAGAATTATTGATTCTTGTATAATCATGGATAATTATTTGAGTCATTATCGGGTCATAGGAGTCATAGATTGAGTCTCGATACAGTTTGATCAAAAATTGTCATTATTGTCAAAAAAGTTGTTAAGCAACTTGTACATCGTGTCGATAGGGTATGACTCTCGACATTCTGACGCTTTGGGATGAATGAGAGGAAAATTCCTAGCGTAAAATTTCCCACTCGGACACACTCGTGACATTAGTTTGTGCACACGACGAACCAAATCAATTCTAGCCTATCTTGCAACTTTGCATTGCTTGCAACTAACGATTTTTGCAGCAGGTGAACAAATGCTACCAATTGAAAATGGCTCCGAGTCATCAAAAATAGAGATAGGTTGTTTTAGAGGAGCCTCATGCAACCCCACAGGTTTGAACGAATCGATCATATGTGTCCTGGATTGGAAGAAACAATCCGTCAAAGTTTGACAATTTTTTGGACTCAGGGCAGTTGAGAGATCGCATCGATAGGGTATGACTCTCAACATTCTGATGCTTTGGGATGCATGAGAGGAACATGCCTAGCATAAATCTGCCAATCCGAATGTGCTCGTGACATTGATTTATGCACACGATGAACCGAATCAATTCTAGCCTATCTTGCAACTTTGCATTGCATGGAACTGATGGTTTTTGTAGCAGGCAAAAAAATGCCACCAATTGAAAATGGCTCTGAGTCGTTAAAAATAGAGATAGGCCATTGTAGAGGATCCTCACATGACCCAACAAGTTGAAATAAATTGATCATATGTGTCCTGGATTGGAATAAATAGTCCATCAAAGTTTGATAACTTTTTAGACTCATGCACTTGAGAGATCACATCGGTAGGGAATGACTATCGATGTTCCAATGCTTTGGGATGAACGAGAGGAGCATGCCTAGTGTAAAACTTCTCACCCAGACAAGCTCATGACATCAGTTTTTGCACATGATGAACCGAATCAATTCTAGCCTATCTTGCAACTTTGCATTGCATGCAACTAACAGTTTTTGTAGTAGGCAACAAAATGCGAGCAATTGAAAATAGCCCCGATTTATCAAAAAATGAGATAGGCCATTATAGAGGATCCTCACACTACCCCACAAGTTCAAACAAATCAATCATATGTGTCTTGGATTGGAAGAAATAGTCCATCAAAGTTTGATAATTTTTTGGACTCAGGGCACATGAGAGATCATGCTGGTAGGGTATGACTCTCGACATTCTGACACTTTGTGGTGCACAAAAGGAGAATGCCTAGCGTAGAAATACCCACCCAGACATGCTCATAACATTGGTTTGTACACACAGTGAACCAAATATATTCTAGCCTATCTTGCAACTTTGCATTGCATGCAACTGAAAGTTTTTGCAGCAGGGGAAAAAATGCTAACAATTGAAAATGGCTTCAAGTCGTCAAAAACTGAGGTAGGCCATTATAGAGGAGCCTCATGCAACCCCACAAGTTTAAAAAGATTGATTATATGTGTCCTGGATTATAAGAAACAGTCCGTGAAAGTTTAACAATTTTTTGGACTCAGGGCACTTGAGATCGCGACAGTAGGGTATTACTCTTGACATTCTGGCACTTTAGAATGCACAAGAGGAGCATTCCTAGCATAAACTTGCCCACCCAGATGCGCTTGTGATGTCAGTTTGTGCACACGATAAACCGAATCACTTCTAGCCTATTTTGCAACTTTGCATTGCATGCAACTAACGATTTTTGTAGTAGGCAAAAAAATGCTACCAATTGAAAATGGCTCTGAGTCATCAAAATCCAAGATAGGCCATCGTAGAGGAGCCACATATGACCCCACAGGTTAAAATAGATCTATAATATGTGTCTTGGATTGGAAGAAACAGTTCGTCAAAGTTTGATAATTTTTTGGACTCAGGGAACTTGAGAGATCATGGCGGTAGGGTATGACTCTCAAATTTCTGATGCTTTGGTATGCACGAGAGGAGAATGAATAGTTTAAAACTTCCCACTTGGATGTTCTTGTGATATCAGTTTGTCCACATGATGAACCAAATCAATTCTAGCCTATCTTGCAACTTTGCATTACATGCAACTGACGGTTTTCACAGTAGGCGAAAAAATAGTACCAATTGAAAATGGCTTTGAGTCATCAAAACCCAAGATAGGCCATTGTAGAGGAGCCTCACACGACCCCATAGGTTCAAATAGATTGATCATATGTTTTCTGGATTAGAAGAAACAGTTTGTCAAAGTTTGACAATTTTTTGTACTCAGGTCACTTGAGAGATCATGTTGGTAGGGTATGACTCTCAATGTTATGACGCTTTGGGATGCACAAGAGGAGAATGCCTAGCGTAAACCTGTCCACCTAGATGCACTTGTGATGTCAATTTTTTCACACAAGAACCAAAATTTGACCATTGCGAGCATGAGGGTCCTCTCGCACGACATACATATTTTTGTTGTATATATTATTATTATTTATTATATAGGAAAATATTCATTTACATTTATAAAAGGGAAGCCACTAAATATAGCGAATATTCAATAATGAACTGAATACAAGGAGGTTTGTAGGGCTAATTCGTCATTTTAGAAATTCAATCAAATATATTCCAGGATTGCGATATTTTATATCATAGATTTTTGGTGTTTATATTCATATTGTTGATTACATAGGCAAATGATCAATTAACTTTATAAAAGGACAACTGTGAAATACAATGAATACACAATAATGAACTCAATACACATTTATTGGATCGAATATCAACATTTATATATGTCAAAAAAGGCATGTTTGCCAAGTCAATACAAGTTTTACAAAAATGTGGCATATGCCATGTCCAAATCAATATACAATAAAAATTTAGAATATATCTACATGTATTGGTAATTCTATGATCACAACTAACACTATATGATCCTAAACTTGTGGTGGATCATCAAAAGTGATTCTCTTCGATGCAGTACGTGACTTTGTAGATGGTTGCAAAACCACAATTCAAAAGCCAAGTTAGAATTCTTTTGTAGAAAATAGTTCACAATTAACAACATAACTATGAATTTAACTATAATTCCTTTGCAATTGAAATATTGATTACCTCATCGGCTAATCTCGGAGCTAATGTCTTTGCTCTCCTCTCCTTGTCACTCTTAGGAGTTTTCTTGAAGACAAATTTAAAAGGATCCATTTTATGGCCAAACCGCAAAGAGGTCTATTTTAGATTAAATGTACAATTAATACAATGTACTAACATAAATACATAAAAAACACTTAAAAGCTATAATATAGAGAACATTGATGTATCGGTGCCTGAGAAGCTTCTCCAATTGACTGAGGGTGCCTCACCATCGATGGAGAAACTATCGCTATTACCTATACAAAAAATGATCAAAGATTAAATACAATAATATAATGATAATTATTGTAGGTTAAAAACAATTAATGTAATGTATCAAACAAAAGTGTCCTGATCCTAAGATGCTTCTCTAGTGCACGGAGGAGGGCTCGCCATTGATGAAGTAGCTATGGATATTTCATGTATGAAAAAATTATAAGATTAGAATTTATCACAAGTTCACATGTACACGTGCATATAATCATGAAATCAAGAAAATAAAGTAGAGATACATACCTTCGCCCTCTCTTGATCCATGGGAGAATCAAGTGCATTCATAAAATCCACATAGCTCAATGGCTACTGCACATGTAAAATAGACAAAAAACACTAATCAATCTACAAACCCCATCTAAGAATTGATTTCAACATTTTCAAACAATTGTACAACTAAAAATGTGTTCAATTACATTTTTCCCACGTTTTGGCCTCTTCGAGGAATTATTTTTCTTAGGACGAGGCCTAGACACGAAGGGCTAAAAAAAAAAAGAACATGAGATATTAGTATAGATAATATATTAAACATAATTTAAAAAATCTAAAATAAAATGACATGCATATTCCACGAAAACAATACATAAAGAAGGTTGTACAAAATATGATACCGTATAGCCTTGTAGGCCAAAATCAATCACTGAGAGCATGATGTCATCAATCTGGGACCTTTGGTCCCCTATCAGCACCTACAAAGCAAAAATTGGACCAAGCATTAAAGATAGTTAGTATATCATGTAATTGTTTTGAATTCAAAGTGTACTATTCTATTTTAACATGTGACAAAATTTATACCTTAGGCTATGAATTCAAATCAACACACATGTGTCTATCACTGATGGGTAAAAATCATGTCCATCAACTCCTTTGTCAATGCCAAATCCTTAGTTGAATGGGCCTGACATGTACTCCTACAAATTGTGCACGAATGAGACGTGGATCCATCTGCAACGACCGCACCATCTGTCTCTGAGCATATCCTCGAGCAACATACACAATATGCTGAATGGGCTCTCTATTTCCACTTGGATCAACTAATGGCTCATCATCTAGTACAAGAGGGTGTGCTAACGATTTCCCATGTTGGATGATGGCACTAGTCAATAATGTGGCCGCCTGAAGAGTTTTTAGCTCCATCAAATCTTTCAACTCTCCTAGGATAGCCTGGTGCACCTTGGGTTTGGGTGCTAGGGGGTGACAACTCTTTGGGGCTACTCGCCTATGGGCTCCAGGTCTATCTTGGGCAGAGCCGCCACCTCTACCATAGAACTCTCTCATGTCAAAATAGCTTGGCCACACATTGAGGAAAAATTCATAGTATACTTTTCTCAAAAAATACAATGGCACCTCATAATTATTACAAGGTGGATCATCAAAGACCATCCACCATGTCTGCCAAAAAAGATTATTTGTCTGAACATTGGTACACCAATTTATGGGAAACCTCTTTGCATTAAGAGGCAACGACTCACCAGTTTTAGGATCAACAAAAAGGGTACATAGTTTACTAATATTTTTGTTTTTCACTCCCTCATTTGATAACCCATTAGCATAGTATTGATGACACCTATCCCTAAAGTTTCCCCATTTTATAATTTGTGTGGAAATGGTTGTGGCACCATTAGCTAATGTTTGCAGGCTAGTGGCGAGGGATTTATGATGCTCAAGCTCAAATTTTTTCAATTTATTAATCAATCTATTTATTTTAGACGTGTTTTTCCCTAATCGATTAATCAATTGCTCTTGTGTTTCAAGTGTACGATCAAAAGGAGGAACTGGAGGTGTATCTTTTGGATTTTCTTCGGGGTTTTCAGGAGGTACATTTTTTTGTTCTTTTTGTGGATTATCAGAATCTGGTTAATGAAACAAAAAATTAAAAAACTAATCAAAATAAACGAAATTAAATTCAAAACATAAAAAAAAATTGAATAAATGGGAACGAAAGATTAAAATTAAGAAAAAATAACCTTGATCCATAGCGTCTGGAGGAGAAAAAAATGTCATGGTCACGGGAAAATAAGACCCAGTTTATTTTTTATAAAACTTTTTTTAACAGGTATCGCCTACGCAATTCTTTAGTGATTATTAGCGCGTACGTGCTCACTTTCCTAAAGACAACGCATACACACTATCTTTTTTAGGCTCGGGAACAACGGACCTAAGCGTGTACGGAGTGATTTCAAAGTTTAGAACTGCTTACGCGCTACTTGTTTTTTCATGGTATTTTTGGGTGGTGTCCACTTTTCTGACCACCATCTGTGTGCACATACCCAATAATCCACAATGGGAAACCCTTTAGGAGTTTAAGGTTAAGTCTTCCGCATGTACAATTTTCTTATGCAAATGTTTATCTTAATTCATTTATATGTTCAATAATGTTTCAAAAAACAAAAAATTACACTCTTTTCGAGTGTTTGTAGTTGAATCCTCTAGGGTTTCTTGGCGGGGCATTACACATATGTATGTATGTATGTATGTATGTATAGACATATATACATATATATGTATATATATGTTTACACACACACACACATATATATGTATATGTGTATATATATATACATATGTATATATACACACAAACACACACACACATATATATGTATATACATATGTATATAGATACATATATGCATATGCACGCATACATATACATACATATATATACACACACACACAAACATATATACAAACACACATGCATACATATATATATATGTATGTATATGTATATACACATATATATGCATATATACATATATATGTATATCTATATATATATGTATGTATATATATGTCTACATGTGTATGTGTATGTGTATGTGTATGTGTATGTGTATGTGTATGTGTATGAGTGTGTGCGTATAGACACACACACATAAATATATACAAATACATTTACATATATGTTGGCTTGATGATGATTGTAATGAATGACTTCATATGTTGTCATTGATGGAACATGTACACACACATATATATGTTTGTCTATTGGTGTTACTTCAATGTTATTTGTATTATATTGCTACTAGTATTAGAAGTTTTTCTTGTGATGGTGTCAAACCGGCACATATCGCCAACCGGTATATACAGGAATGTCCCGACACCAACTTGAAGATCCAACAAAGACTATCAAAGAACCAATGAAGGACAATCGGTTCATATATTGATAGCAGTTAACTCCAACTGGTATCGATGTTCCAACTAGTATTCATTGTTTGTGTGATGAGTTATTGGTGGTTGTGATGAGTTATCCTAACCAAAAAAAATTTGATGATAATTTATGATGAGTTATGTTTGATTGTCCAGATACATTGCACCTAGGAAATTGTGATATAATTTCTAAGGCCGACATGAAATCTAAATGTCTATATAATGACATTATGATGATATATGATATGAGATGATTTGATGTGAAGATAGAAGTGTTAAGTTTCAGAGTATGTTGGTAATGCAGTTTTGAGTGTGCAGAAGAGTATCTATTCAAGCAAGTTGTGCTACTTCTAGATCACACCACCTAGTGTTTTCTAATCACTACAATAGTCAAATCCCCTAACCGGGTAAGCTCTAACATAAGCTCTAACAAGCTTCATTGTACAAATCCTCTAACCAGGTGATCCATTAGTTTGGATTAAAAAATCCTCTACTGAGGTTACTCCTAATAGGGTACTACCTTTAACAGGGTATAGCTCCTAACAAAGCTTTGGGATCTTTAACAAGATTCGCTCCTAGCAGAGCAATTTTGTAGACCTTAACTAGTCAGTTACCTATTACTACAAATAGTTAACTTGTGAGTCTAATCTCACTGTGGTTTTTCCCATTTGGATTTTCCATGTATAAACACTTGTGTTATGGTGGATGTTTTACTTTGTGTGGATTCTTTAATACTATTTTGGATTGCATGCTTAGTGTTTAATAGACTTGTTAAGTATATCTACCGGTCAGTGTTTAAAGTAGTATTGTTTTTTGTGTCACTAATTCAACCCCCCCTTCTCAATTCTTTATAAGTCTATCAATTGGTATCAGAGCCTAATTTCTTTAAGGCTTAATCACTGGGAAGGAAACCCTAAAGCCACCATGGGGGATATGAGCTACTTTGACATGGCTAGAGTGCTTAAAGATACTAAGGATGAGCTTGAAACCCTAAGGGTCAGATTCAAAGCCTCACAAGTCAAAAGGAGAGAGCTAACTGAATAACTATTGGAAATATCTGATAATAGTTCTTCAAATGAAGCTAACATTGATGCATTAGCTAAAGAAGTTGAAAAAATGAATGGTGAGAAGCTAAATCTAAGAAGAGAGTTACAAGCCCTAACCATCTACATGAGTCAAGAGATGGAAGCCAAGAGCGCAGCTGAAGACCTTGTCAAAGAAAGAGATCATGAGATCGCCAAGATCAAATGAGAAAATGCAACCTTGCATGAGCATTGGCATGCTGAGAAAGAAGAAAAAGAGGTTTTGTAGCTAGATCTTGAAATGGCATCATCTCTGAGAGAGACTCTTTCAAAACACAATGAAGATCTTACCAAAGAACTCACTGAGGTTAATGGAAAGATGGAAAAGTTCAATAGAATTTCTACCATGCTGGATGAGTAGATTCAATCACAAAGGATGAAAGGTGATACTTTTGGACTTGGTTTTAACACATCTAAGAAAGGAGAGTCTTCTGGAACCAAGAGAAACATTCATAGGGATAAAACTGTTCCCAAGTCTAACAAACCTACCAATAAGAAATTTTTTAAACCTATTTTCTTTGTTTGTCATAAGCCTGGACATACTGCAAATGTGTTTAGAAATAAACCCAATGGAAATACAAGCTACAATGCAAATACTAGGTATGCATCTAAGAGATTTGAAGGTCATTGTTTCACATGCAAAATGTATGGACATAGATCAATTGAATGCAGATATGGAGCAAATAATCTAGTTTAGTCCATGGAGAAAACAGAAACTGGATGAGAACCTATGATAATCAGGGTAACATAAATTGGCAGAGACCCTATGTCAACTGGTTTAGTCCATTTGAGATGGAAAAGGTAACTAATGTCATTTGCACCATTTGTATCAATTATGGTCATGTGGCTATGAATTGCAGAAGGAAAACTAGAAGAGGCAATCTGGGATCTTGGAGATCATCTGGAATGGCCTGCTATCATTGTCATAAACTGGGACACATGGCAAAGTTTTGTACTTCTAGAAAGAATAAACCGGTTAATCATTCGAAAGATCAGAAAGGAAAGCAAAAGGTAAATGTTGAGGAAACCAGAGAAGAGATGAACTGAATCTGAAAAAGAAGAGCAATGATATACCTGCAGAAGAACCTAATCCTTCACCCAGTGTGGAGAATCCTGCACTGGTGAACTGAGCCTTTCAATAGGGCTAAGGGGAGCATAGAAGTAAATCTACTTTTGAACCCATTGAAAGATGAGTGGTAAGAGAGTTTGAATTTTCAGTGGTTATGTGTGAAAACTTGATATCTTTTATTGATCAGTTTTTCAAAAGTTAATCACTAAGCAATGTATTGGGTTTTGTAACCCTAGTGGTTGAGCATTTAATGCAATAGGTAAAATGGATAAAAGCGAGTTTTATTTTGTTATTTTTACCCTAAATGCATTTTAGAGAGTTCTTGAGCACTTGCAGAGTGAAGAAAGAAGTGCTAGCTAGTTTTAGTCGAATTCGTGTTGTGATTTGCATGATTGAAGTTGATTTGAAGGTTAGTAAAGGCTGAACTACTGTGCATTTGAGTAATCAACTGGTAACCAAGGCAATGCGTATGAATTGAGGTATTTATTTGTAAATCCCATTTTGAATCTAGTTTATCTGAAATGGATTCATCATCTAAGCAAGTAGAGAGGTTAATGATTACATCAGAACCTATGGAGGTTGTGGAATCATAAAAAATTGTGTCTTATAATGCTTTATCTCAAGTTCCTAATAGATTCATTGTAAAAGGAGATTTGTCTAGCTACATTGATTGTAAAATTGAAGATTTAGGATCATTGTCAATTTATTCTCAGTTGAAAACCCTTTGTGACAACAACAGAATGATTCAACCCGAGTATATTATGGTTTATGAGGAAGGCTTTCCTAATGCAGCTTATATTTTTGAGGATTTTGAAGAGGAACATATCTGAATTATTCTAAGTCATGTTCATGGTGAGAATATGTATTTGGAAAGGACACACACTATAACCAAAGAAGCTATCAAAGTTGTGACTATTTTTTGGTCAACTGGTGAAGTACTTAAGCTGAGGAAAATTTCTAAAGAGCCAATAACCACTTTAACCTTGTCTACCTCTGATGGGTGTTCTTTTCCTTTTAATAACATTAAGGACCCAATGGTTAAACTAGCTACTATTATTATAGGGTACTGGATATTCTATTCTAGTAGAATGAACAATATACCATCTGTAGCAGTACATACTGCCTATAAAATGATTGTTGAGAATGCAAATTATGACCTTTGCAAGGCCATGAGAAGTCAATTAATGTTGAATCTATAGTCAATCAAGAAGGACAACAATCAGAAGTTCAAGTTTGGTCAGTTATTGATTGGTCTATTCTTTTACTTTCAGAGTTTCCTACCAAGAATTGGCAATCTTGAATCGTCCAAAGATCTACCGGTAACTGCTCAGATCAAGAACATCATTAAAGTTGTTAAGAACACTTTCTCTTCTGCAATGAATGAATATTTCAATGAATTTCAAAAGAAAATGAGTATGAGCCCCCAATAAGTGAAATTGTACCATCATTAATGATAATGAGCCCCCAATAAGTGAGCTACCAATGTCACATAATGATGAGAAACATAATAGCCATTAATGTTATTTAAAGACATGATAGATTGAATGAGGTATTTGAATATGACAAGTTAAATTATCTCCTATAAGTGAGATTAAAAACATGCATAAGATGATGAATGTTAAAAATTCTTTAGAAAGAGATAAGTTTATAGGAGAAGAATAGGCCACTAAGTCATACTTCTCTTGCATAAAAGAAATATTAGGAGAGGAATAAGCGTAATTCATTAGAGCCTTATTCCTAGAAGAAGGGATTTTAGAATGTCTAGAAGATAAAACTTCATAAGTGGAGAGCCTTATTCCTAGAAGAAGGGATTTTAGAATGTGTAGAAGATAAAACCTCATAAGTGGGACTAGAAATCTCTTGAGGAGATTCATAAAGAGATTTCTTCATCACCATTATTTTCTTATGAGGGGGATGAGTGTTGAAAGAAGTAGAAGATGATTTTGTTAGGCCCAATATGGAAAGCTAATGTACTGAGAGGGGAGGGGTGAATCAATACTTCAAAACTTTTATTCAACAATAACTTTATTGTTAAACATAAACCAAAAACTGATAAAACAAATAAATAACAATCATACATGATTCACATCCATAACACATGTATTTTGGTTACACAGAAACTCTTGGTTAGAGAGAAAAACTGTGGTGGGGATGGCACCCACAACTTCACTACTGCAATAATAAAGGTTGCTCGGTTAGAGCTACATGTTTAGCTATTTTTGATAGCTTACCTTGTTAGGAGTATCAAGATTGTTAGATCTACCTTGCTAAAGGATTTTACAACACTTAATCTAAATGTTGCACCTGGTTAAAGGATTTACAATTTATAGACTTTGTTAGAGTCTTTTACCCTGTTAAAGGTTTCTCTTACAACTCAAAATATTACAATCAATATTACAAATATCTGCAACTTCACATCTGAAATGTTATAGCAAATTCTATGTGCTCAAAATGAGATTACCTTGCTTATAGCATACCTTGGTAACCCATAGAGTAACTTGGTAAACCCTTATGTTTACTCTGTTCCTTGACTGTTCTTTGAAATTCTTCTCGGTGACCTTTGTGTCTTTGACAGTCACAATAATCAGTGCTTCCTTATGTCTTGCTTCACACATATACACATTCATACATATCTAATCCTCAATTCATGTTGTATAAATAGATCTCTTATGACGGTGATCTGATCTTGCTTCGATCTTACAAACACGATTCATTAAATGAATAGCCACACAAAATATTTCATTGGATAGATATCCTCAAAATCATACAAAATCTTATAGTGCAATTTCCAATGTGATACCGGCTTACTATTACCTCAATCTTGTAACATGTTTCTCATGTGTGTCTAGGTTCAATGAATCTGGTAACATGTTTCACTCGGTGTGTGTTCACTCGGTATAATATTTTAGCTGCTCGGTAGACATAGAAAGTTACTTGGTAGATAGCTCGGTGTATACTAGTCTCTGTGACTAATTTCTTCTATAACCGACTTCTCTGTTCTTACCGACTGAGTATTTTGGTAGTAATAACTGACTAGAGTATATAGAATGACTTTGGACATAAAACTAATGACAACTTAATGAATAGTAACAATCTCCCCTTTTGACATTAGTTGAGATGTTTGACAAAAATTCTATATACTTGCAAAATTGACTAAACTGACAGTATATACAATTATCAATGAAATAGTATACTCAGGTATACTCCCCTTATCAATATACTGTACAAAATTATGATTATTTATGCGTTGTGATCAATATTTTGTATTCCTACTCAGTTTTCTGTTCGGTGATCACTTGCACTGTTCACTACTGCTCGGTTCACTACTCCCCCTGTCAAAATTATTTGTATACCTGCATATATACATATATACTCCCCCTTTTTGACAAACATCTAGACTAGTTACCATTCGGTGGAGGCAACTGGTCAAAAATGGATTTGTACTTTGTTCTAGCATCGGTGAGGGCAGTAGAGAGGGCCTTCTTGACACTATCCATGAGTGTGTTCTGAGCTGTAATGTCAACTAATAGTGAAATTAGTCCATCTAATGTGCTTCCCTCTAGCTAAGTAGATAGGGAGGTAGCTTTATTAATCTGTTCTTGAACTGAGGACAAATGTGGAATGAATAATGTTTGAAGTGTCATAATGTCCATCCTTATTTGATGCTCCTCATTCCTGAGTTCCAATTGTTGAGCCATGAGCTTTTGTAGCTTGGTATAATAACTTTGAATAGAATTCGGCTCGGTGGTCAACTGATTTGATAGAGCAGTGATCTCTTTCTCAATCACATCTGTTTTATTCTTAATGTCCTTAATAAATAAAGAGAATGTACAGAGTTTCTGAAATATTGAAAGAATGTGCTTAAGTTGAGGGGACAACTCAGCAATAAATTTGATAAGCTTAACTTTACCAATAGCAATAGCTTTTTAAACCTCTTCAATCATTTTTGCAGTGAGCTCTTTATCCTTTAATTTGCTCAAATATTCAGATGCATTTGCTCTAGATGTCTCTATCTTATTTAGGAGTTCATCCAATTGAACATGGATGGCTGCATCTTGTGTTACTGTAGCTTCAGGTAGCATTTCGGTTAGGAGTGCTTTCACCTTTTGAAGTACTCTGTTTTTCTTTTGAATAGCCATTTGCTTCTCCTGTTCTGCTTTGGCCTTGCATAGTTCTCCAAAGTCAATGAGTGCTTGCCCTTTTAAATTGGAAATGTCCACATTCGGCAACACTATTGGTTTTGACAAATCTAATTTGAAACTATGCTTTTTCAATTTCTTTTCTTTAGCTCTCACCGGTTGAACTAAAACAATGTCTTGTGAGGCTTGTTGACCCTCGGTAGGTTGCTCGGTAGAGACAACACTTTTGTTAATTTCTTGAACCTCTGTTGTAGCCTTCGGTGAGTCTTTGCTCGGGGTCTTAGTAGTAACATTTTCAGTGCTAGAAGGTGCTTGTGAAGTCTGTTCCCTTGTGGCTTGAGAAGTAGCTTCACCTTCTGTAGATTTGTGACCTTCGGTGCCTTGTTCAGTATCCTGAGGTGCCTCGATTGAAACAGGCTAAATGATCGGAAGGTAAGACTAAACTTGTTGCAACACTGACTCACTTGAAACCAGTTGAGCATAAGCATTCCCTTCTATCATTTCTTATTCTTGTCCCTCGGTGTCCATAATATCCTCATCAATTTGTATAGTTTCAACAGGGTCTTGCTCAGTGACATCTACAATTTCAACTTCAACTTGTTCACCAGCATTCTTGATTTTGAATATTTCCTACCACTTTTCTTTTGTCTCATTCTCTACATCTAGATAAAGTCCATTCATCAATTTCAAAGCTCTTTGCTTGACAAGAAATTTTTCTTGGTGGGATTTTAGATGTTCATTAATTTCATCTACCGACATGTCTGAGAATAGATGTACAAGACTTCTTTCTCTCATCTGTTTCTCCAAATCCATTGCATACTCCCACCTGTTATCAATATGAATATACAGTTCTTCTGGAATAGAATTAGAAACTTCTAATGGGACCAATCGAAATTTCAAAATTGTGTAGATAGCAACTTCTTCTATTTGCCTCTTTTCATCATTATTCTTGGATTCATACTTTACATATCTAAAAGCTCCAAATCCTCCATATTGTTTTAGATTAGCACAAAATTTATTTACGCTATGTACATTTTCTTGTTTTCTCTTAACAATCTGAAACTTACTTGCATCTTCAGATTCAGTATCACTAGACTCTTTAGCCAAAATGAGTCTTCGAGTAGATTTCTTGTAAGTATTTGTTACCTTTGGTGCGGCAACAGTCTTCTCTTTCTTGCTTGGTGATACTGCAGATGATCTTGTGTTTGGTCTCTTCACCAGTGGAGTTGGTGGTACCTGTGATGTATCTTGTTTCTTTCTTTTCAAGACTTTCCCTTTAGGAAGTTCAGTGCTCAATGTGATAGCTACCTCTTGAGCTTCTGATTCCTCCTCGGTGGTGACTAAATTACCCTTGACAGGTGTGGAGGAAGAACCTTCTCCAAATTTATCCGATAATGCCTTAATCATTTTTGTTGCCTTCCTTGTTGCCTTGGGTACTACAATGCTCATCTTAACTTTCTCTTTAACTTCTTCATATGTATCGTATCTTAACTCGATAGCATGCCTTGGTAGAGTAAGAAAAGCATCGATCTGTTTTTGTATAATTTCAAAATCAATCTCATAACCCATTGGTGGCAAAGATTGAGTTCTTGGTTCCATAGCATTGACATAGCAGTAGTCGGTGTCTACTTCAAAACATATGTCATCCTTGTACTTCTTTACCAGCTGGGGTGGAATTCTATACCTGTTATGCATCTTGTCTTGAAACTTACTAAAATAATCGTCCATAATATCATTAAAATTATCCCCTAGCTTGTTGATGAGGTCATTGATTTGATGGGTGATTGGTCGGTGTAGCTCCCAAACTACTTTACCGACTGATGGAAATAATTTTTCAAAATAGAAAAACATACATACCAAAAGTGATCCAAACTTCAGTGTGTTTGCCGAATTGTTCTTCTTTGGCTTCCTTATGGTATTGAGATTCTCAAATAGGTTTTTCAACAAGACTTCGCATAAATCAATTTTCACGCCTTTCTTCACAATTTTGTATGCTAGATCGACAACATCACAGGGTACATTGTTTTCCCTTGCCAATTGGAAGAAGCAATAGCCTACAACTCTAATTGCAAACTTTAGTTTTGCATCTGTGACATTGTTCAGTTTTAAACCTCTACAATCTGATTCCACTCTGGTTAAGCTGATTAAGTCCTTCTGTGATATCATTTTCTGTGCTCGGGCATGATCAAAAATAGGATACCCGGTGATCAAATGGATGATCTCCTTGGTGATCTTGAATGGTTGCTCTTCTAGCCACATGAAGTCATCATGCACTCTACTCAAAACAAATTTAACCCACTGGGGCTTGAATACTCGCGGGTAGGTTAGGGCTTCGGTCAAACCCTTAACTCTAATGTGTTCATATTTGTTGTCTAGTTTCCCATCAGTGAATAGTTCATCATAGGTGTCCTTGATCCCAACATGACCTAGTTCCTCAATCCGACACTTAGTGAAGAATCTGACATCCTCAATTAACAAAACCCTATTAGGTATGAGCAAAAATGCATTTTTATCATCTAGTTCAGATGCAACTTTGGGAGTGAGGGAATATTTTAGTAAGGGTTTCTCAATGTTCTCAACAACAATGGGGTTCTGGTTCTTAGGTGCCATTGCAGATTTCGGATAAACACTTAACAAAAGATCCTTAGGGTTTGATGACTTTTAAACAGCAGACGCTTTCTACTTAGCAAATAAAACAACGTGATATGATCGGTAACCTAGCTTGATAATGCATTGTGATTGGAGTAAAATACCTCAAATTTGCTTCAAAGGAGATTTGATCGCCTTGAATCGCTTTGCTCTGCTCTCTGAAAACTTGGTAAGTAAAAATGACCATGTAAAAGCTTTAAGTACACAATTTTACCTCATCGGGCTCCATGTGGTTAGGTAAGAAAACATTAAATGCACTCGGTACCACTTCCTTTTATGCTTTTACCGAGTAGTCAGTCCTTTTCCTTTATTTGCTGACTAAACCAGCTTGCTATATTTACCGACTTTACCGATTAATTTGGAATGGATGCACCTAACTCGGTAGGTAAGGTGCTTTGATCATTTGACACAATTTCCTTCTTTTTCCAAATCATCTATAATTTGCCTTTTAATTCTGTAGTGTCTCCTCTAGGTTGATCTCTGCAATCTCTAGTCAAGTGTCCAACTTTGTGACAAAGAAAACATGCCATACCAGGATTTCTCCATGATCTTCGGTTGTTCATTCTACACCTTACAAAAAAGTTGGCACTTATATTTCCATATCTTCCACAACATTCACACCATATCCTTGTATTCTAACCCCATGGTACTGCAGAATACTATCGGTTAGGATCTGTGTGAGTTCGGTAGCCTCTAGTATTTGCTCGGTGTGCAAACCACATATAGTCCTTCTGCTTAAACCAACACTTCTTGGTACTATGTCCATATCTATTGAAGTTTTTACAAAACCCTTTGAATTTTTCCTTCTGATAATTGCTAGCAGACTTTGTCCTACACTGGTTAGATGTGTGACCAGATTTATTGCAATTGTAACAATAACCATTAGACTTAGTGACATTTGGTTGCTTACCTTTTATGATTTAGCACATGTTAGCAGTATGACCTTGTTTTCCATAGTAGTTGCAAATAGGCTTCTTTCCTTTGATGTTCTTCCTATTTCCAACTTGCTTTGATGATTCTCCTCTCTTGGTAGTATGGATTCCCTTCCCAGTAGTATGTGTGTCTAGGTTCAATGAATCTGGTAACATGTTTCACTTGGTGTGTGTTCACTCAGTATAATATTTTAGCTGCTTGGTAGACATAGAAAGTTACTTGGTAGACAGCTCGGTGTATACTAGTCTCTGTGACTACTTTCTTCTATAACCAACTTCTCTGTTCTTACCGACTGAGTATTTCGGTAGTAATAACCGACTAGAGTATATAGAATGACTTTGGACATAAAACTAATGACAACTTAATGAATAGTAACAGATTTAATTGAGGTGAGGGTATTGTTGGCTTGATGATGATTGTAATGATTAAACTTCATCATATTTTGTCATTGATGAAACACATACACACACATATGTTCATATTGTCTACCGGTGTGACTTCAAAGTTGTTTATATTACAACCGGTATACTAGAGGTTTATATCTAATTGGTACATGGTGACAACTGATATATGCATGGAGACGACCAGTAATTAAACTTACCTTGGCATCAATATGAAGATCTAGCAGAGATTATCAAAGGAGCATCAAAGGATAAACGGTTTATATATTTAAACTCCGACCGGTATTCATTGATTATGTGAGGAGTTATCACTAGTCATGATGAGTTATCCTTGCTGACAAGTTTTGGCGGTATTTTTGTGATGCATTATGATTGTTTGACCAGATACACTGCACCTAGGTAATTGTGATATGATTTATAGAGGCCGACATGAAATATAAATGTCTCTATATTTACATCACAATTAATTATTTTGTATGAGTGAAGGAGATATGTTATGTGCAAAGGCATGAGTGTTAAGTTGCAGAGTATGATGGTAAAGAAGTGTTGAGTGTGCAAAAGAGGATCTATCCAAGAAAGTTGTGCTATTACTAGATCACACTACATGTTGTTTCCTAATCATCGCAACATTCAAATCCCCTAACCAGGTAAGCTCTAACAAGCTTCATTGTACAAATCCTCTAACCAGGTGATCCATTAGTTTGGATTCAAAAATACTCCACTGAGGTTACTCCTTATAGGGTACTAAATTTTACAAGGTATAGCTTTTAACTAAGCTTTGGGATCTTTAACAGGATTCGTTCCTAGCAGAGCACTTTGTAGACCTTAACCGGTCAGTTATCTATTATTGTAGATAGTTAACTTGTGAGTCCCATCTCACTGTGGTTTTTACCTATTTGGATTTTCCATGTATAAACCATTGTGTTATGGTGGATGTTGTTATATCATTTTAGATTGCATGCATATTGTTTAACAAACTTATTAAGTATTTCTATCGGTCAGTTTTTAAAGTAGGTTTGTTTTTGGTGTCACTGATTCACCCCCCCCCCCCCCTCTTAGTGCTTTACAAGTCCATTAGTCATCATCACTACTAAATATAACATTCACATTGAGAGATGGTATTTTAGATGCTTTGGTGGGATTAGAAGGATTGTATCAAGGTTCAAATGAAGCTTCATGTGTGTTTTATTCTAAACGAATTTTGATTCCTTGTTCATTTGTGCCACAACCATTTCCATTGTAGGCACTCTTAGTTAAAATGTGAAAACCAAGACCGTAAAGGGATGCCAAATCAGAGAGAGATTGTGATTCCTCATAGGTCTCAATGCTATATGAATTAGAGGAAAGATTTGAAGAATTATTTGAATTAGAAGTAGCCACAAATTTGTTACTTAGTTGTTTAGACAAAGTGGGTTTCTCTTTAGGTTACTCCTTAGATTTCTCCTTCTTAGTCTTAGATTTTTTCCAAGATACTCTATACTCTCCTATAAAAGTAGGGTTAAAGTATAGAGATCCCTAAACATCATTTGCGAACACTTCTTCGAGAGAAAAGATATCTTTAGGAGAATATTCTGATTGAGTAGAAGAATCATGAGTACTACAAGGAACAATATCATTAAAGGAAATAGATGTATTTGAAGAAGCAGGAGGATTGGGAGAAGAATGGGAAGTAGTTGAAAAAGAAGATCCCACTTTTAATGGAGCTTGAAGATCTGTATCAGCTAACAAGGTGTATGTCTTATTTTCATAAATGAACTTGACTTGCCTATGCAAATTTGAGGGGACAACGTGCATGCTATGAATCCACGGTCTCCCTAATAGAAGGTTATATGTCAAATTACCAGGAATGACATGAATAGGTGTAGATAAAGTAACACAACTTACCTTAACACACAAGTTTATGACACCTAAATAATGTTTAGCAATATTATCAAAGCCTTGAATAGAAATAGAAGAAGATTCATTGAGAGAACGATCCACATTAATTTTATTCAATAAGTCCACACTACGAACATTAAGGCTAGATCCATTGTCCACAATGGTTCGTCTCATAGAAGTATCGTTGATAATAACCACAATCATAAGAGGATCATATTTATTTTGGATTTCATGAGAAGGTAGCTCATCTTGTGTTCATACAATTTGATCTTTCATTTGTTTGTAGGATCAATCAAAGAAGTCATGTTATTAGGTGTCACTACAGGTGGGGACATATAAGTTCTTCAAAGAATCTTGTAACATCCCCTGATAAGCAGGTGATGTTTGAACCAAATCCCAAATAGAAATCTTGATAAGAGTATCTTTAAGTTGTTCAATGAGATCATACTCCTTACTAAGAGTTTGTGATATATGAGGTGCTTGTGGAAGAATAGGTTGAGAGGGAGGAAGTGAAGCTGGGGTAACTGGAGGAGGATTGGGAACTTCCTATTGTTTCTTGTATTGTAGGTATGAGCAACCACATGATCACTCTCTCTAGTGATTTTATTAGCATATTCATAAGGGCTCTTAGTAGGATAACTTCCTTGCACAACAATAGCAGGTTTCTTAGGAGTGCAAAAAGAATAATTAGCATAATCGCCTTGAACCACTAAGATAGGCTTACATTGAGAATTTTGAGAAGGACAAGCACCTTGAACTGTGAAGAGAGGTTTATTAGGTGTTTCATTCACATGTATCAAATTTATTGAAGATGGTTTAGGAATATCAAAGGTGTCCTTATGGATTTTCGAAGAAGAATGAACAAGATTGTTGCAAGAATTGTTTATAGTCTCTTCTTGCACTAAAATGTTATCATGGATAAGATTGATTCTAGGATATAGACTATAATTAGGTATTGATGTTTTAGAAGCAAGGGTATTAGTAGGAAATTTTATATCATCCTCTATCATCAAAGGATCTACATCTAGAGAATAAAATCTCTAGGAGAAGGATCAACATTACTCTCTAAATTTTCACCTTTGAGAGGGAGATCTTTGAAAGAGATGTTAACAATCTTACCTTGAACTAGGGTATCCTTATGAGTAGAACCAAGTTGAGGAGAAGAAGATGCTTTATTTTTAGAGGGAGAACGATTGAGATTCATAGAAGGTGAGATGCTATCAAGGGAGTTATCAATCATGATTTCATTCCCTTGAGCTAGGGTTCTCTCATGGGGTAGAGAATAATCAAAACCTTCTTCTAATGGTTCATCCCAAATAGTGAGGTCATTGAAAAAAGTATTATAAATATCTTGCACAAATATGCCCTTATTGTTATTGCCAATTTCGGGAGAAGGAATAACATTGTTTATTAATTATTCACCCTTAGGAGGGAAAGCATCAATACATGTGTTTAAATCATCCTCTTGCCTCAAAATGTGTTAAATAGGATCTTTAGGGGAGAGAGAATTAAGGAAATTGATTATGATTTCATCTTCTTTTTCTAAGCCATCTTTATGGATAAGACAAGCTTCGAGGCAAGGAGATGTATCTATCATTAATGCATCATCTCTAGTGAGAATTTCATTCGAATCAAAAGAGGAAATGCCATTGCTAGGAAAAGTAGGGACAATACCATCTTCTTGCACCAAATGGTCCTTATGAGGGGAGTATTTTTTAGGAGGGAAATGAACATCTTTCTCCAAATTTTTATGCTTAGGAAGGAGATCTTTGAAAGGAGTTCTCATAACCTCTTGTTGCACTAACATGCCCCCATTGGTAAGACTAAATTTAGGAGAAGATAAGTCAATGTTCATCAATACCTTTTCACTTAGAGAGGCATCATGTAAATAAGGTAAAGTAACACTAAGAAAGTTGTTTATGATATCATCCTCTTCCTCTAAGATAGCTAGATGGGAAGGGCACATTTTAGGAGAATTGTCAAGATCACTCTTCAAATCTTCAACCTCGGAGCATGGGAAAGTTTTAAAGGGATTGGTAACAACTCTTTTAGGCACTAAAATGTTTTCATAGATAGGAGGAGGTTATTTAAGACAGGGAAGAATTGAAACAAGGGAGGCTAACCCATTATCACATTTATGAAATGAATGCATCATGACAATAATTTTCCTCTTTCAAATGATAACATATGCAAAATTGAAGGAAATCTTCAATTTTAATCAATGCAATAACTCTAAATGATTTAGAAAATGAAATTTATGAGTGAAATGTGTTCCTAAATCATATCTAAAATTAATGATCCAAATTAAGCTATCCACAAGTTCAATTTTGAATTAAAATATTAGGGTTTTAACAAAATTGATCTCTAATTTTTTTTAAAAATTTGCAAGGAATTGAAACTTGTAAATGTAAATTTGAATTTGAAATAGCATAAACACTTAGATCTGAGAACATAAATCAGAATTAAAGAAGATTGAGTTCACATCAGGTTCACCAAAATGTGGAGGGGTAAAAGCGAGACTGGGTGATTAGGACCTAATCCCACTTTAGCCAACACATTGGGAATACGAAAGAGCTTGGGGAGATAGATCACTTTGGCTACTTCTTGTGAGAAAGAGAGAGCCAAGGATTATCTCTTAGGATTTATATTCCTTTTGTTGTATGTGATGAGAAAAATAGGGTGTGATGGATCAACTAGACTAGGAGATGAACAATGAAGCATATATGAACTGAAATTGCACAAACTTGCAGATCTAAAACTAAGATACTGAGAGTAGAGAACAGGGGTAATTTGGATGTGTACTTGGTGTTGGAAACTGGGCTAAACTAACCAGGACTAGGGTGCCACACCCTTGTCCCTGATGATCTGACAGAGAGCTACAACTGTAGGCCTGCAATCCTGAGATCCTGAGCTTCCACCTTGTCAAAAATAATTGAAATTGAGGGGGACCAGGGCGCCACGCCCCTATCCCTGATGGATTTGGGAAAATATGAGAGTTTAGAATAGTCCCTGTGTCCTCTGCTGATCTGAAAGTCTCTCGGGTACATGTAACTGCACCTGTAGCTGAAAAGAGAGGGTTTGGGTGGCTATGTAGGGTTTTGCCTTAGTCAAACCCCTGTCTTGGTGATTTCCACCTTCACAAATAGTCGATAATGTACTAAAAATCTATGTGCTATAACCTTGTGTGTATGCAAGATCCTAAATGAGAAAGATAAGAAACTAGAGCTACCCTACGCTTTGGAGAGTAAACCCTAAATGCATGTAAATGTAAATGAGAATGATGAATACTTGATAAATGATTGATTAATATTTTTGAAGACTCCACATTGTTGGCTTGATGATGATTGTAATGTATTCATCACTTGTTGTCATTGATGAAACACTCTCACACACACATATGATTACATTGACTACAGGTGTAACTTCAATTGGTTTACACTGTTAACCGGTATGTTTAAGGTTTCTCTCTAACCGGTACATTGTGTCAACCGGTATTGGCATAAGAGACAACTTGTGGTTACACTAAGTCAACATCAAAATGAAGATGAAAATGAAGATGTAGATCAAGTGGAAGATTCCAGGACAATGATTCACATGTTTTGTTCCAACCGGTATTGATTGTTCTTACCGATATTTGATTTTGTGATGAGTTACCAGCACCGACTTCTTGGCGGTAATTTTTGTGATGTGTTATTGATCACTTGTATAGATACACGACACCTAGGAAATTGTGTTTTGATTTCCTTAGGCCGACATAAGATTTGAATGTCTATTTAAAGACATCTTAGTGAATCATTTGAAATAGATAGAGGAGGATGTTATGTGAATACTGATATGCATGAAGAGTGAAAGTTTTTGTTGAAGAGCAATAAGCTTTAAGATGAAAGAACAGTGTTGAATGTACTTAGAAGGATCTGATCAAGCAAATATTGTGCTACTCAGAATAGATCAAACCATTCTTGTTGTTTTCTAATCATTACAACATAATCAAATCCCCTAACCAAGTAAGTTTTAACAAGCTTCATTGTACAAATCCTCTAACAAGGTGATCCATTAGTTTGGATTATCAAATCCTCCAATGGGGTTACTCTTAATAGGGTAGTACTCTTAATAGGGTATAAGCTTCTAATCAAGATTTGGGATCTCTAACAAGATTGGCTCCTAGCAAAGCACTTTGTAGACCTTAACCGGTCAGTTATCTATTACTGCAGATAGTTAACTTGTGAGTTTCATCTCACCATGATTTTTACCTATTTGGGTTTTCCATGTATAAACACTTGTGTTATGGTGGATGCTTTACTTTTTGTGGATGTTTTTACATCATTTTGGATAGCATGTATTTTGTTTAAATGCTTGGTTAAGTTCATCTACCGGTTAGTGTTTGAAGTAGTGTTTTATTTGGTGTCACTGATTCACCCGCCTCCCCCCCCCCCCCCCGCCCCACTCTCAATGCTTTTCAAGTCCATCACACATAGGCTTCTCTTTCACCACATAAAAATCTCCTTGTCATCACTTCACCAAAAACTTCCTTTTCTACAGATCCTAGATCTTCTTACTTAGGTCTTCAAATAAAGAAAGAGAACTCTTATGTATGAAACCCTAGATCTTAATTTCGAATTTAGGCTGACTTGGAGATTTAATTTCCCACCAATTTCTTGGGGTTAAGCATTATAATATCATAGAATTATGCTCCCAAAATTTTCAGAAAAATGTCAGGAGCTGGGTGCAAATTGCACCTGGTCCGACCAACTTTTCACCAAATTTTTAGGGCCGTTAGATATGATGATATTAGAGAGAATCCCAAAGTTAAAGCTTATTTTGAGGTGTTTTGATATGCGAAATCGGCCCTTAAAGGTCTGAATAGGACATAATTAGGATTTGTGATTTAATGATTTATTAGAGGAATAAAATTAAAAGGGGCACACTTCGGGTAAAGGGCCCAATTTTATGATGTGTAAAGTGATAAAATATGACTTTATATTTAATTTAATTAATTGATTAAACGCATAAAGGGATATTACAATACAATATGCAAACACACTAAGGTGGGTGATAAACTAAGTGTAGAATTATACTACCCTAGCAAGGGTGTATAGTTTACGATGCTACAATATCAATCATATCAGTTATATTAGTTGTATTGGTTGTATCATACATCATTTTATATTTCTATCTAAATGATTATATTACATCATTCTTTAATTTGGAGTTGAGAGTTGTGCCTGGATGTGGTGCTTATGGTTCTCAGTCTATGGGTATCATAGAACCCTATTTTGTTCCGGATATTAAAATGTATCTTTCGAAAAATAAAGTTTGTGATGGAAGCATGTAGAATATTGGTTAAGGCTGATTTAATTATCCTATTTTTAGTCGATTCATGTCTTGGATAACACATTGATTCAAGTAGCATATTATTGTGTAAATCATTTGCGCTTGGCCGACATATTATCTCAGTGTATGAACTTATGGGTATATATGTATCTATTTAGTAGGTATGTGGAAGTGAAGAATATGAGATATAAGAAATCAAAGTGTGTGTGGTATAGCAGAGTAAGAAGTGTGTGTATAGTATTTCAATAATCCTTTACCAAACCTGTTGCAAGTAGTTGGTTAGTAGAGTGAAGACACAATGGTGCAGTCATCCCTTACCAAACTTGCTGCAAGAGATTGTGGACAGTGGTACGGTGATCCCTTACTAGACCTGTTGCGAGTTTTTGTGAGATGGTATCTGAGCTTAATTTAGAACTGATATCATACATTAGGAGATGCAATTTCCAGCAATTCAATCATTTTCTATTATATTGAGTTGATTTGTAATCTGGAAGTGAGCCACCCCATTTTGTAAACACCATATAACTAGTTATATTATCTTGAGAGCTAACACTCTCCATTTTTTTTTTCCATTTGGGTTTTCCATGTATAAAATATGGCATTCAATTTGTTGTTGTGTTATTTGTTTATTCTATATTTGATACTTCATGTTGATGAGATTAATTGTTAAGGTTAATATATCAATCAAGAAAAGTGGGAATATTGATTCACCCTCCCTCTTAATATTTCGGTCTATTCAACCAATTCAATAGTAACAGTACAAGACTTCTATTATTAGTAGATGACCAGAACATTATGAACTCTTTTGTTGCAATTAGAATTATTATTGTTGTTTCAGTATGTGCAAACTTGTCTTTATGATTGGGTCTTTCTTAAGTTGACAACTCGGAATTCTAGTAGGACATTTCTTTCATCCTTTAATTTTTTCCTTCTAGCAAATAATCATCTCCCTTGTTGATAGAGATGAGAAATAGATTAGCTCAAACTCAGTTAGAGTAGTTAATTTTATAGATGTGATGTAAGAAATAATGGATCAAAGTGATCATTTTGTGTAGTTTCTCATTTTATTACTAGTAATTATCTCTTTGCAACTATCTAATTCCATGAATGAATTTGCATGAAGTATATGTGAGACAATAGTTGTATTAAGATCGTTTAGTCTCATGGGTTGATTTACCAAAGTAATGGCTCACTTGAGGCAAGGCATTAATCTTTATGGCAAAGGCGTATCATATTTGAATTGGACGAGCTAATTTATTACATTGACAGTTCAATATGCACAAAACGGGATGCTAGATGATTGGGAGAATTGTGTGCATACATTGTATTTTGTTTTATTTTATTGTATCATTTGCATTTTTCTTGGAATGTACTACTGGTGTCAGCTCACTTTTTGTGGCATTCACTCTTCATTGTTCATTTTCCTTTCTCTATCATTAATGTCCTTGTCTGCAAATAACGTAGAGTAGACACAATGCGGCTTGTACCTTCTAGCTTTTACATGAAATCAAATCCATGTGTTCCAGCTTGTCTGGCATGAGCCGTGATGAAACAGGTAACCCTGGCACTGTTGCACCAATTTTCCAACTCTAAAACAAAACCAGTATAGTTATTGGGGATGACTTAACTGGCACACTCTAAGCATTGACTGCTTAGGTGTGCCAGCCTGTGGGGCCCACTTAACCTGACTTATCCACTACCATCATTTCCACTTTTCTAGTTTCTATCAATTGCGTTCCCGTTATGTATCTTATTCATTCCTCTATTTTTACATTAATCATTTCTATTCCCATGGTAATTTCTATCCATTTGTGGTCCCTTAGAAATTTGTTTCCATCATTTGGAAAGATCCTCCTCTTTGCTACTCAAAAGGAATTGCAATCAGATGAAAGATAAATCTAGCAACATACATAAATCGCTACTAATTAAACATAATGATTCTTTTAAAATATATGGTGAATGAAAGAACATTTTATTTCTTTAGTCCTACATTCAATGCAACTTAAAATAAACTAGAATATGACTCCTATAAATGTGTTTACAAATTTTTGTTAGTGGTAGTTTGGGAGGCTTTTTCTAAAGGTGTGAAGCCCAAAATCACTAAAACGCATGAAGCACATAATAACAGTTTTTTTTTTTTTTAATTATCATAAGGAGATGGATTGTGTGTAAGCATAGTTTGATAAGATTTAAGAATAAAGTATCATTGTGTTTCTTTTAATATTATTTTTTACGGTGTAATATAATTAAAACTTATATCGATGAATTAAAAAAATTACATTATAATAAAGTAGTGTGGTATTTAGTTTTTTTTATTAAAGGAAAAATCGGTTATGAAGGTACCCAAAACCTTTTACAACTAGATTTTGAAAGGATCTAGAACGCTCTACAAGAAATTTGTCTAAACAAAAAGAACATGAAGGCATAGAAAACCTAGGACAAAAGCCTACAAAAAGAATAGCATGCAGTCAGCCACACAACTACAAAAAAGACAACTTGCAGCTATACTGCAACCAACCCCCAAACAAGAGTCATCAAGATTTACTTTTAGCGCTACTCTTTTGGGAGTAGAGAGTCATGTCAAAAGGAGGCTTAGAGAACTTTTCTTTCTTGCCCTTAATATAAATCCAACCCTCTTCAACTTGCGTTACCATGTCATGCCAGTCCAGTCCACCATTATTATGTGACTGAAAGCCAACAGCCTCAATCTCAGAATAATCAACTATATTCTTCCCTGTCAACATGGCCCTATCAGGAAGGCCACTAGAATTAAGAGCTGGAGCGATAATGCTAGAATTAACCTCCTGGGGCCCAAGCATTCTCACATTAGGGGTTTCAGCAAGAGACTCAAGCATAGTGACAACCGGAGAGGAGGCCCAAGGAACCTGTGGCTCCCTAGCAACCACATTAGAAAAGCTCCTAGGTTGATCAGATTTCTTCTCAATCATATAATGCTGATGAGAAGCACCTTTCCACCAACTGGTTGTCATAGTCTTTTTCTCAAAGCCACATTGTGTAACTGCATGACTAATTTTGAAACGCCTTTTGCATCGAAAGGGAATCCCTTCATAGTCCAAAGATTGGACCCAATAACCTTTATAAGATTTAAGAAAAATATTAGCAGGAAAACCCTTTTGAAACATCCATATCAACCAATATGGGAGCATAGGTGGAGTGGAAAACATGAAAGGATTCATCATCCACCATCAAAAAATCTCCAAGGCCATTACCCACTTCCTCTAAAATAGAATCATTCTATAAATGAAGGGGAAGATTAGGTAACCTAACCCAAGTCAGAATCTTATTAAATGTTTCATTAGAAGGGTTGTGTCAGGGCTTAGTCATTAGCAGAAATGTGTCCTTCCAGCTATAAAAATTATCACATAGGATTTTAGTTCTATCCTGAGCATTGTCAAACTTAGCAACAAAAAAACCCTTAGCCATGGGGAAGATATGAACTTTACCATTAATAAGGGGCTCCCATTGATCTGAGATACATGTGTACAGCTGAGGGAGGGAGGGCCAACAACCTTGAAACCGACATATCACACCATGTAGGGAGAGAATGGAAGCATTATAAGTGATTTCCTCTGCCAAATCATCTTTCAGCTATACAAAGATGACATTAGAAACAGGGATGGACCCTCCAAACTACTATTTTCCAAGATGAAACCTCCCAACACCTTGTCCAACAAACACATTGTTCGGCAGCATGACAGAGCCCCTTGCTCCCTGCGAAAAACCATTAGCTCCGGGGAGGGAGGAAATTCCCTTCCCTGCACCCCCTATACCAGATCCATCTACAACAGTCGGAGCAGAATCTAACCCATCACCATTCTAAGCAACAACAACAAGGGTGATCTTGTTCACTCGAACATGAGAGCTATTGGAATTTCTTTTCAAATTTGTAGACATCATTTTGTTTCTTTTCCTACTAATTACTAGTAAGATGAAGTTAATTCTATTAATTTTCAAATCAATGGCTACAAATTGTTTAAAAATACTGCAAGACAATCAATAAAATCTGAATCGCCCATATTTACATCCCTTGTCTTTCTCATTTTTCATTGTCTTTTTATGACATTACGCATATTTTAACTATTTTTTGTTTCACCGACTTCATCGATTCTTTTTGTTTCCGCCAAACTCAGGTTACCATCAGATTTTGTCTGCCATTTTTTTAATGTTTATTGCTTCTGTCAAGGCAAAAATCTTCTCCGGGAGATGAAATGACAACAATAATAGGTTGTCCTCCATTGCACCATCACCAACTAAAACATACAACTGATGTTCACCTATCAATTCATCTTGCAATACCGGTTATGCATTAACTAGTTAACCTTCATAACATGCTCTTCTTTGTTCTACCGGTTGGATTATATTAACCGGTTCGAACAAGCCAATCCACAACATATAGCCAGAGTGAGTTACAATGCACATGTCTCTTTGTTTTCTTACTGATTTTTGTACCTACCAGTTGATGCAACATATCAACAATCTCCAATACACACCTTCTAGTTATACCAATAGCATTAGCATCCTGGAGTAAAACCATGTCAGCAATTGTTGAATCTTTCCTTCCTTGTCCTAGTATCCCATCATGCCTGCAATCTCCAACTGTTATGCACTTGTCACCATCTGTATCTGCATTCTGATTGACATCCATACCAGTTTTCTATATCGGTTCAAAATACTAGTTGACATCAACGACAATATAATGCCAACAATTCTATGTCAAAATCATCAGGAATCTTGACTACTTTACCATTTAGCATGAGGACGTATTTTTGTTTATCTGATTCTATCTGCTTTTCCATGAGTTTTTGGAAAGTAGCACTTTCTTGGCATTGTTGGATGAGTTCTTCGGTGGTCTCCTCTTCTCCCATCTGTGCATATTCGTCAAAAGGATTGGACTCCCTACAACTCATGCTTGATTTTGGTTGTGGATCCTTTTCTTTATTTTTTTGAGATCAAGTGACAGCGGGCATCAATATACCTCTAAAGTAGTGTATTCATCTTCTCCTAGCGGGGTTCATGGTGGAGTTGGCGGCTTAGGTCAAGCTTCATTGTAAGTGATGCAAATTCTTGGAAATAAATTTGGATTTATCTTTCTCCCTTTGTTAAGACGTTGATTGAATGTTGTTTTTGAGTAAAAGCCCTACTTCTCAAAAGTTCTTTATCAAACTCGTTGGTTTTTCCTTGAAGATACAATCACATATGATGCAGGAAAATATGATGTCATACAAAGAGTTGACGGTTGATGTAGAGAAATTTTCTCCTCTTGATAAGCTCTATAGGACTAGGTTGTCTTTTTTTTCAAACCAGTTTTCAAAAAATGATGCTTCTTCTTGATGTGTTGAGGGATGGTCATGCGAGTGATTTAAGTTTCAATTTTGAGGTTGTTTGAATAAAATGCATTCCTTGGATATCTAAGTTTACTCAATTTAATAGAGGGTTTGATATGTCCCCTATTGATGTGACTAAGCACATCAAATGATATGATAAAGTTCCCCAATACTGGAAACTAGATGAATTTGTTTAACTTGGACATTTAGCTAGGTATTTGATGTTGATATGAGTTGGTTTGAAACTTATGATCACTAGCTAATACCTCTCCAATCTGCTGGAATAAATATGTGTCTAAGATGGTTAAAAGTGATTTTGTTGATGTTTGATTTTTCTTGCAAGATGTTTTTAAGAACTTTGACAAAATACACAGCAACAAGCATGAAGACAACAATAGTTCGAGTCCTAATCTAAAGATGAAGTGTATGTTTTATTGAGGATGTGTTCAAATCCTTGATGTTTTCACTAGTTGGATACAAGAAAAACACACCAAGTAGACTCTTTAATCAAAGATCATCAATAATTTCATAGCCCACGCTTGATACTCCTTCAACTCAAACAACCTTGTCATTCGATAAAGGGTGCTCTTTTTTTGGCCTATGTCTAGAAATTACCTCAAAGAGGATTTATCCTCAATTGAATCATTATCCTGGGAGATATATGGTGAGTGTATTGGGGGTGGATTCTTCCCCACCCTTGCACTATGATATTATTAATGTTTGGATACTGACTCGGCGAGGTTTCTATTTATAAACTTTGTAACCAGGATTTCACTTGATCTTTAGTGATAAACTCCTTTAGGACGCTTCCCAACCTTTAGAGAAAAGGCTTTACGTATCTCAAGGATACTGGGGGAAGGCTAATCACTAACGAAAATTGTTAAATTTAATTTTCATCACATCCACATTAGATTATAGTGGGTTGGAATACTTGGCATTAGTTGTTTCCCACTTAGGTCATTCCCCTCACAATGGCCTTATAGTCACCTCGGGAAGGCAAGCCTACTAAAGGATTTATCTTAATGCAAAATTTCAAATAAAGCTTTCAAATAGTAAGTTTTGATTTTTGATCACCCAATTAAGGGGACAACATATACCTATCACTTTTGAAAACATGGAATAAAAGCTTTTTGTTTTTAAACCCTCATTGCAATGGTTCTCTATTTCCTATTTGGAGATGTTGCTCCAAGAAACATGGTGTTCTTTTTAATCCAACATAGCAATTATTTTTGACTTTGAAAGAAAACCTAGTCAACAAAATAAAATCGCTTTGCTAATGACAATGTGGTTTGTTCTTTTTAACTTTCACAAAGAGATATTGATTGTTCCTTTTATCCCTTGCAAAAATGAAAGATTGTCTTTGTTCTTGTTAATAGCCCAAAAACAAGTGTGAACCTAACTCGCAAAATGGACGTTTGATTTGTTGTTCTTTTTACCTCTTTGCAAGAAATAAAATGTGATTCTTTGTAAGCACCAAAAAGAGAAGTGTAATTCTTTGTAAGCACCAAAAAGAGAAGTGTAATTCTTTTTAAGCACCAAAATGACTACAAAGTTCATTTTACCTTTGCAAAAAAAAGAGGTGAGTTCTTTTTACCCTTTCGCAAAATTGAAAGTTTGGATTGTGGTTTTTTTTACCTCTTTTCCAAGAAAGAAAGAGTGATTTTTTTTAAGCACTAAATAACAAGTTAGATTCCTTTTAAGCCCCAATTGACAAGTAGGGTTCTTTTTAAGCCTTTAAAAAAAAAAAAAAAAGATAAATTCTTTTTGAGCCCCTTTGTAAATGAAAACTTAAAAGAAATAAATTTAATATTTAAGACTACCTCCTTGGACCCTGCAACAAATGTTAATACCTACAAAATCCCTTCAAAAAGTCAGTTCATATGGTGGGCTCACAAGCCTACAATTTCCCTTGTGTTACAAAAATTAGCTCTCTTCCTGTTACAAAAGTGCTACTTTGGAGAAAGTATGCGCTATTCTGATGATTTCATGCACTAAGAGAAAGTAAGACAGATTAGATTAGAAAGGTCCACATATGCACGGAAATATATGGGCGTGAACTTGAGAAAAAATTGTTAGAAATTTGTGGGTAGCCCCATAGAGGGCGCCAAAAATGTATGTTGAAAAGTGTGGAATCTACAAAACAACACACAAGTAACTCAAGAACACCAATAAAATATTATATTAGAGGATTCAAATTAAAAACATGTTATTGAAGAAAATATCTAAAAGCATCTCATTGTTTTCTATCACCAAGGATCCTTCAAATCAATGTGGCTCTCAGATTGGAAGAGCACTTGATCTATAGGATGACTACCTAAAGAACGAGGGATATATGAGCTAAGATCTAAATGCTATGCAGCTAAGATCTTAGTGAATGCTATTGATATGAAACTATGATATGGTTCAAAATGATAAGATTAGTATGATATTAAGCTAGCATGAGAATGATATGAAGATGATATTAAATGAGCATGAACTACAATGAATCTATTACTAACATGACATGATAAACATGATAAATTCTATGTTATGATGCTACTAAAAATGATCCAAAATTCTTAGAGATGGCAAATGAGACTCCTTGATAACCTGAACATAATAAAATAGCGTAACCTAGATGCAAAAACATGAGATATTGATAATGAAGAAAGGAGGGCTATTTATAAAAGAAATAGTCAATTGGATGGTTAATATTGAATTGGCTTAAGAAGGGCTAGGATTGACTTATTTTAAATCCATGTGATATTTTCAACCGAATCCCATGTTGACAAGTGTCACCATGAGATTGCTTGAGAGGACAGGAAAGAAGCGTTAAATGCTTGAGGGGACATGATGGTTACCCTAGGGGGTTGGGTTAGAGTTAGGTTAATGGATATTCCTTTTATCCAAGAGATAATGAATGTGCAAGGGTTAAATGGTTACCTTAGTCAAAGCAATAAATGTTTTGAAGAGACCCATGAGTTAAAAAGATGGTTAAGTTAGAGGAAAGTCTTTACCGAAAGGTCAAAGGTGAGTTAACCATAAATGGTTATGCAAGATATTTTAATGGTTTGGAAGACTTTACAGGTTAACCATTGGAAGACATAAACCCTTTAATGGTTATTGAAGACTTTGGGAGTTTTTGAGAACTGACCTTTTTCTTAAGGAATGTGAAAATGATTATGAGGGGGATTAGGCTAAATTGGAAGTGATTAGAAGAATCTCAAAGGGGTTTAGGCATGCAAGTGGATTTTGTAGGAGAATGTAAGTGGGAGGATTTTTAGGATTTAATTAAAATAAAATTTGATTTATTTCAATTATTAACTGCAACTTGCATTTGATAGATTTAAATAAATATTAATTTTTTTTAAATGTGAATCTTGAACTTTAAATTAAATAAATCTTAATTTATTTAAATGAGAAAACGGAAGAAAAAGAATTAATGGTTTGAAGACTTTGAGGGAAACCATTAAAAGCTTTAAGAAGATTGTAGAAGGAAGCCTTTAAAGGCTTAAAGACTTTAAGGAAAAACATTAAAGGCTTGAGAAGACTCTAGAAGGAAGCTAATAAAGGCTTGAAGACTTTAAGGGAAGCCATTAAAGGTTTCAATTGATTGAGGATAAATAGGATTTTAAATAAATAATTTATCTATTTAAAATTATGGTGCAACTTGCATTTGTAGGAAAATGCAAGTGGGTGGAGGATAAAGATGATTTAAATAAAAATTTATTTATTTAAATGCGAGAGAGGGATTTTTGGGATTTAAATAAATATTAATTTATTTAAATGTGAAAGAAGATTTAATTAAACAAATATGATTTATTTATTTAATTAATTCTCTGAATTTTGGTGAGTGAATTAAATCAAATAAATTGAATAATTTATTTAATTAATAGTTGAAAAAGGGAAAACGATTAATTAAATGTGAATTTAATTAATAGTTAAATAAATAATAATTAAACAAATATCAAATTCATTTAATCAAGTGGACAGAAATAGGTGTCTACAGTACTAAATGGGTTTTTTAGGAACAAATTGAATGAAGTCAATGAAGTAGTCAAAAATAAAGCTAGGTTGGTCTGCAAAGGGTATTCATAGCAAGAAGAAATTGCTTATGAAGAAACTTTTACTTCAGTTTCCAGAATTGAAGTTGTTAAACTATTTCTTGCTTATGCTTCTTATAAAGATTTCAAGGTATATCAGATGGATGTCAAATCTGCATTTTTGAATGGTGATCTAGAAAAAAAAGTCTACATTGAACAACCTGATGGATTTTCATTCTCGGACGATGGTGATATGGTATGCAAATTGATAGATTAGATAAATACTTGTTGAAATTGAGATTCACTAAAGGTGTTGTTGATAGTAATTTGTACTTTAAAATTGAAAATGATAACATTTTGATTGTTGAAGTCTTTGTTGATGACATTATTTTTTGTGGTGATGATGATATGAGTATGACGTTTGCTGGTGATATGAAAAAGGAATTTGAGATGCCTATGATTGGTGAGATGAATTTTTTCTTGGGTTTGCAGATTGCACAGACAAAGAAAGATATCTTTATATCTCAAACTAAGCATGTGAAGGAACTTCTAAAGAAGTTTGGACTATTGGCATATGCACACTCCAATGAGACATGGTAGGTGATTGAAGGTTTTGTCATTGATGGCAACCTTACAATACTATGTCACTGGCAGGACATTACACCAACACCAGCAGACAGACTCTAACCCGACACTAAGACCACCGACACCGGGAGTGAAAAGAAGCATACCGACACAAAGGCCGACAGAATTTTTGTTGTAATACATTTTGTTTTATTATTGTAAAATCATTGTAAGACGACTAAGGCGAATTGTAAAATGACTCATATATAAAGAAGTTCATTATAGAATATTTGTCGGGAGATAGAAAAAAAGGTGATGTAAGTGAGATATTGAATGTAATAAGGTAGACCTATTATGTGAATTATAGGTTAAGGGTTTATGTAAGAAGTAGAGCAGAAACTGATACTAGATCTGGCATTCTAGATGTTATTCTAAAGCAGTACAAGATACTGGATTTATATAATCCTTTTTGTAAGTCAGTGAGACTTCCATTTTGAGCAGTGTGCTCTAGGCACTTGGCCTTCCTTCATGTGCAGGCCCCTCTTGTAGCAATAATATTCTCTTATTGGCTAGTAAGTGAATATTGTGGGTCACAAACCCCACCAAGGTTTTTCCCACACCGGGTTTCCTCGTTAAATCATTGTGTTATGGTGTGTCTTTCATGTGGTTGCTTTTATTTCTATTCATTGCATTATTTTCTGCTTACTGGTACACAGTTTTATTAAGCTCTACATGTTTTAAGTTAAGAAAATCAAATTACCGACAAGATACTAATTCACCCCCCCCCCCCTCTCAGTATCTGTGGGAATCCTAACAATTGGTATTAGAGCTTGGTCCTCTATTTTCAGAAGCCTAATAGCTTGAGGAAGATCTTGACACCGGTAGACATAGAAAATTTGATGAAGCAATTGGAAGCAACTCTCTCAGATTTTGATAAAGAGAAATTGAAAAATATCAAACTTGAAGATGACCTAAAGGCAGCTCAGGAAATTATTCAAGCACTTCAAGAAAATCTTACCATTGCAAGAAACAAGGGAAGAGAACTCTGTGAAAAGATGCAGATTGAGGATGAGGAAAAAGAAACTCTTAATGAACAGATATGCAAGCTAAAAGAAGAGAACATGACTACAAAGAATGAAATGTAGGATATGACTATGAGATTTTGTAAAGAAATTGAAGATAGAAAGAAGAATGAAGAAGAGTTGACCAGAAGACTAAGTGATGCAGCAAATGAAAACACCAGACTTAGCTATGAGAATGATTTGTTGAAGATGGATCTGATGTATACACAGAATGTCTCCAATGAACTGATGAGGCAAAAAGAGATGTTAGAAAGAGAACTGGATATTGCAAATTAACACAAATAAAAACTCAAGAAGAGTTCAGAAGAATTGAATGAGATGTTGAAGAATCAAAAACCCAAAGGTGACACAAGTGGAATTGGCTTTGAAGTAGGAGAAAGCTCCAGTACTGCAAACACACAGGATCACAATAAACCGATAAGACAACCTATTGCTTACAAATTAAATAGAAAATGCTATAACTGTAATAAGTATGGTCATAGAGAAAATCAATGTAGATCTAGAAGTTATTAGAACAACAATGCACCCACTGGTGAATATTCAAAATGCAACAAAGTTGGTCATAATTCAAAAAACTGCAGAATGAATGTTAGATGTTATGTTTGTGGAAGATTTGGGCACCTATCTAATCAATGCAGAACACAAAATGGCATAGGTAATGGGAAAGCTATTCAGAAGAATAATGTGACTTGTTATGCATGTAACAAAATTGGGCATATTGCTAAATTTTGTAGAAGCAAGTCCTCACCGGCAAACAACAATGGTCCTAGCTTGAAAGGAAAAGAAAAAGTTGAAGAAGTTAAGCATGAATTTTCAAAACAATGGATTAGGAAGTCAAACTTAAACAATGTTGGTAATACTCCTCCATCGGTAGAACCAATCAACACTCTACCGGCAAATCAGAGTAATACTCCACCGGCAGGAAGCTCTTCATCAAATTGAAGAAAGTTTCCTTGAGGGTTTGGCAATCAAATGAGACATATGCTATTATTCCCTTGGTTGATGGCAAAGAGAATAAATTACTCTATACCGACAAATGAAGTTAAGTGATTACTTAACCTGCATGCATTAATTGTGGTAGTTGGCGATAATGACATTGTAAATCAGCAGTTTTGGCTCTATTTCACTTCACCATGAATTCAAACACTCGAAGAGTGCGAAATCTCTAGAGATAAGGCATTTCGAGCGAAGAAGTAAAGGATTTCAGCATTCAATCTTTCCGAAGGCAGAAAAAGGTATTTATCATGGCATCCTCCTTCGCACCTGAATTTATAGAAAACCCTACTGTTGTTGAGGTTATCAAACGCCCTAGGCCCGTTTTTCAGTTAGTTCCCGAGGTAGCTAAAAAGGATGACAACATTGGTGCATTCTCCCAAATTCCCAAAGGTGTTGTTTATGCAGAAGACCCTAGAATTTACATCCACTGCAACATAGAAGAATTAGGAGATGAAGAAATCAAGAACATGTACAAAATAGTTATCTGTGATGTTTCCAGAAATATAAAACCTGAACATAAAATTGTTGAAACCCTAGGATTCACTGAGATCCTTAGCAGTCCGGACTTTCCTAAAGAAGTTATTAGGGTTGTATTGAGCAGGGTACATGGTGCTTTCTTTTGGCTAGACTCAGTCCACAAAATCACAAAGGAAGATGTGAAAGTTGTAACAAGGTTACCTTCCACCGGTAACAGGCCGGACAAAACAAAGAAGGTCTCAAATGACTTGGTAACAAACCTAACCAGTGCAACATTCGACAAGAGATCATTGAGGGTTAATGATATAACTGATATAAATGTGAGATTCATTAACATGATTTTAGGTTACAAAGCAACTCATGCAAACCGACTCAATTTAGTTTCAAGTTTATGCATTAAGAGTGCTTATGACATGGTTAAGGACAATGCAAGAATTGATGTATGTGAATGGCTGAAGGATGAGTTAATTGATAATTTAGGGAAAATCAAGAAGGATAAGAAAGGGACTTTTAGATTTGGTAATCTACTTGTATGCTTAATGCTGCACATAACCAAATAGGTTCCCAGTATAGGCAACAAAAACCTTGGTTTTGACATACCGGTAGGGAAACAATTATCAGACCTATTCAGAAACATCGGCGAAAACAAGGAAAAGAACATCACTGAATACTTTCATGCATTTAAGGCCAAAATGAACAAAAAAATCAGACTATCACAGAAAATTGTTGACAAGTATAAGGATGATATATTTTTTATAATTAAAAAGGATGAGATTTGGATGAAAGCAGTGATCCCAAGAACAATTTGGGTTACTGAGATGGGTTATGAGGCTGATGACCACATTATTGATACTTATGCAAAAGCCCTTCTAGAAGCACCTAAGGAACCAAAGGAAGAAGTATTCGGTAGTGGTGAAATGATTGAAAGTAAAATTCAATCTAAGAAGAGAGTAAAGAAGGTTGAAGCAGTTGTGAGAAAAGGTTCAAGACAAGCAAAGGCTATCAAAGAAGATGTACTGAAACAAACTGGTATCACTGAAGATGAGTTGAAGGCAGTACAACCTAAAACTCACCTATCACCGGTAGCCACTTCTTCTGAAGGTGATATGCCTGCAACATTCGAAAGAGTGGTAAGGAAAAGGGATCCTTCACCAGCATCCACACCTTCGCCTAAAAGAACTAGACAAAAACAACAAGCTATTAGGTCACCAGTAAAGAAGACAACCCCAAAGAAAAAGCTAACACCTAAAAAGAAAAAGACTCAATAGAATATTGCTCCGATTGACAGACTATTAGATGAAATCAATGAAGAAGGAAATCTCAAAAGAATCAAAAGCCTATATGACTCACTATCGGTTGATGAAAAAGAGCAGGTTGAAAACAGTGTTATTTTACACTTGGACATGTATAAGAAGTTTTTAATGGAACTTGTAGATGAAATACCAAACGAACTTTATCAGAGACTAGAAGCAAGAAGACAAGCTGTTGTAGAGCTTGACAAAAAGATAAAAATTGAAAAATTACTTGTTGTTTACCCAGTAAACTCACCAAAGGAGATAGATGACTTAATTGCAAAAGCCAATTGGTCAGTATTCTCTACTGCACACCGGCATATTGCACTCATGGAAGGAAGAGTAAAAGAGGTAACAGATGAAACAAAAAATGCATGGGATATATTCCTTGTAGAAAAGGAAAAGCAAGAAGAGTACAGGAACCCCAAGCCTATCAAAGTCTATCAAAAGGACAAAGATAAAGGTAAAGGCAAGGTTGGTGGTCCTCCAAGTTTGATAATAAAAGATAACTTATCCCCACCGACTTTGATTATTCCACTGATAAAGACAACTGAAGAAAAACCGGCAGATGAAAGTATGGGTATAAAGGATACAAATCCTAATCCTGAGGTACTTTACACAGTCAATGTTGATACTCAAAAGATCAACATTGTGGTAGACAAATACACAACTGGTAAGACCGACATGGCTAGTGAGCCACCAGTAACTGATAAAACTGATGACACAAAGAAATCAGCCAAAATACAGACAGAGACAGGGACTGATCAACAAACAGAGAATCAAGCAGAGCAACATGCTCTGGAACAGGCTCATATGGAAATAGTGCCACCGGCAACAAGAGAGAAACATACACCCTTTCTTAAAGAAATGGAAACACATACTAACCTACCAGAGGTCACTACAAGCATGGTTACTCCCTCCACCGGCGGAATTTAGAATGTTGGTTCCTCCTCAGCAGAATATAAACCAACCAATGTAACTGAAGTTCTTTTGGATTCTTTAAAGAAAATAATAGATTGTAGTTCACAAGCTTATAAAGCTATAGATGACACAATCCCAGTTTTGAAGAAAATAGCTCCTAAATGCAATATAGATAACAAGGATTCTTTGAGTCAACTTGACACATTGTCAAAGTACATTACTGGAAACTCAATAACGGTTGAGCAAATAAAGGAAGATGCACTCCAGGAGAAGTTGGAAAAAGAAAAACAGAAATTCTTTGATGATCAAATAAAGAAGTGTTTAAGGTAGTTTGACACACTTCTACCAGAACTCTGCAGCACACTAAAGGAATATAAAACTCTATACAGAGACATGCCCAAGACAAATTTCTTAATAGTTGACATAGACAAGAAAACGAGCAAGGTACAGGATGAAATCAATAAACTTGCTGACAATTTTGTTAACTCACCTAATACATTATCAGTTTTTGAGCAAAAGGTAATAGGTTTTGAAGAAGAACTACTTAAGATAGAAAGAGAAAAAGAGACATTAATAAACAAGGCTAAGAATATGAGACTAAGACTAAGTCCTAGATTGGATTACCTAGCATCATTGAGGAAAGAAGTATCTGAGGCATTAGTACAAGGATAGAGAACATCAGCAGAGCATATGCAACAACTCATCGGTACAGTTCAAAGAATAGAGGCAACATTGAAAGATAGTAAGAAATTTATGGAAAGCATAAATTTGATTTTGGCAAACATTTTTCAAATTATCACCACCCAGGTAAAAAGTTGAGGTATGAAACCATACTCTATTGACATCTTGACAACCTTTGTCATTGATGCCAAAGGGGGAGTAGTGGTATGAGAAAATAAATAGGTAAAGACTCATCTACTCAAGGGGAGTTCACACATTTTTTGGTTCACATATTTTTGGACACTTTTTGGACGACACATTTTTGGATTTTCTCATGAGTGTTGCCATCAATGCCAAAGGGGGAGATTGTTGGAATATGCACACTCCAATGAGACATTGTAGGTGATTGAAGGTTTTTTCATTGATGGCAACCTTACAATCCTATGTCATCAGCCAGACATTCCACAGGCACCAGCAGACAGACTCTAACCCAACACTAAGACCACCGACACCGGTAGTGAAAAGAAGCATAACAGCACAGAGGCCGATAGGATTTTTGTTGCAATACATTTTGTTTTATTATTGTAAATCATTGTAAGCCGACTAAGGCGAATTGTAAAATGACTCTTATATATAAAGGAGTTCATTATAGAATATTTGTAGGGAGATAGAAAAAAAGGTGATGTAAGTGAGACATTGAATGTAATAAGGCAGACCTATTATGCGAATTATAGGTTAAGGGTTTATGTAAGAAGCATAGCAGAAACCGGTACTAGATATGGCATTCTAGATGCTATTCTAAAGCAGTACAAGATACTGGATTTATATAATCCTTTTTGTAAGTCAGTGAGAATTCCATTTTGAGTAGTGTGCTCTAGGCACTTGGCCTTCTGCATGTGCAGGCCCCTCTTGTAGCAATAATATTCTCTTATTGGCCAGTAAGTGAATATTGTGGGTCACAAATCCCACCAAGGTTTTTTGCACACCGGGTTTCCTCATTAAATCATTGTGTTATGGTGTGTCTTTCATGTGGTTGCTTTTATTTCTGTTCATTGCATTATTTTTTGCTTACCGGTACACAGTTTTATTAAGCTCTACATGTTTTAAGTTAAGAAAATCAAATTACCAGCAAGATACTGATTCACCCCCCCCCCCTCTCAGTATCTGTGGGAATCCTAACGTGGACTAGATGATTCTAAACCGGTTGGAACTCCTATGATGACTAGTTGTAAAGTATCTAAAAAAGGATGAATCTCCTAAAGCTAATCAAATTTTGTATGGATCTATGGTTGGTGGACTATTATATCTTACTTAGACTAGACCTGATATTATGCGTGATGTATGCATGGCTTCTAGATATCAAGTTGATTTGAAGGAGAGTCATGTTACTTCTATTAAAAGAATATTCAGATAGCTCAAGGGAACTATAGATTATGGTTTATGGTATCCTAGAAAATATGATTTTATGTAATGTGCTTACACTAATACAGATTGGCCAGGTGATATTGATGACTGGAAGAGCACTACGGGTGGAGCATTCTTTTTAGGTAAGAATTTGGTTTCATGGGCTATCAAGAAATAACACTTGGTATCCTTATCTACTGCTGAAGCTGAGTACATTAGTTCTACTAGTAATTGCACTCAGATAGTTTAGATGAAGCAAATGTTGAAAGATATCTGAATTATTTATGATGGGCCTACTATTATTTACTATGATAATTCCAGTGTTATAAACATGTCAAAGAATCCGATACAAAATTCAAAGACTAAACATATATCAATCAAATACAATTAGTTTAAAGAGCAAGTCAGTGAATAGAAGGTGAAGCTGGAATATGTATCTACAAAGGAATAAATTGATGATATTTTAATTAAGCCTTTGCTTGCAGATACATTTGTCTATTTGAGAGACAATATAGGGGTAACCAACCCTCCTAATGAGAACTATATACATTGAGTTAGATCGATCCGGTGGATTTCATAGCCTTATTATTTTATCTGGATTGATGTGTTAATGTTGCTCCTCTGCTGGAGTAGTATGTTGATTTGGTTGTGTTTCCCAGGGGTAGAATGAGTTTGGTTTTCTATTTTTGGATATATTTGGCATTGTTGTCAAAAGGGGAGAGATCATGTGAAAAATTGTGTTATCTATCTTGATCTTAGGGGGAGTTTACTTGTGATATCTTCTTTCTTTGCATTGACTGTTTTCACATTCATATGTTGCCATTAATGCCCAAGTGGGAGATTGTTGAGATTGTTGTAGTCGGTTGGATTTGGTTGTTGGATTTGGATATATTATTGTCATTGATGTCAACATATTCCTGTGAGTTATTCTAGTGAGTTTGAGAATATTTTTTGATCCTGTTCAATGTTCTTTGGTTGTCGGTTCCTACTAGTGTTATGTTGGTGTTCCTGTTGGTATTCCCTTCGATATATTCTGGTATGATTAGGTCTTGTGCTGAGACTTTGAGATCTTGTTTGGGATGATCTTGTGTATCTTCATTTTAGATGGTTCATGATTTGGTGACTCGCGGGTTGTCTTTCTATGTGATAGTTGATGATTAGTTATTTTCTTGAGCTATGAGACATTGACCGATGAAGATTTGAAAAGTGGTGTTGATACAACTATTCTGGATGATTTTAACGTGTTTTCTGGTGTTTCCTAATCATGCCCTTTGTTTTTGGTGATTCACATAGCTCGTTGTGTGAGTTTTTGTGATTTCTATCAACTGGTGTTAGTTTGTGTGTTATGCGGTATTTTTGGTGGTGTAGCGTGTTGTAGTTGATCTTGGCGTGATTTCCGATGGATGTAATCATTTGGAAATTTGAATTAGCTCCCTGCTATGTAATGTAAATCATAATATTGGTCCAGTGATCGATCTTTGTATCTTGTATTGTAATTTTGGTATCTATGAGTTGAGGGTTGAGGGTTTAACTGACCTTTCTATAAAGGTTGATGATTTGTATATATAGGTGATATACTCATGTAATTTAGTTTTCGGTATTATGTCTGCATTATCAGAGAGAGGTAATTAAGAAAATAAGAGATATATCATTTGGTCAAGTGTTGTGGTGTGATCGGTGTTGTAGGGAAGACAATTGTGCTTACCATAACTTTCATCGGGCATTTGTAGATGCTATCATTGCACCTTATTTCTTCTGGATTGTAGTCTGATTCATTTTGTATGTCAGTGAGACTTCCATAAGGGTTGTAGCCTTCCAAACATATATATTTTAGCAATGAGCCTAGATAGTATGCCTAAATGCATGTGCATTCCCCATTGTAATATTTTTACATACTACTGTAGAGTATCATCTTATTGTGGGTAGGTTCCCACCATGGATTTTCCCTTCACCGGGTTTTCCATGTTAAAATCTTGGTGTTGTGTGTTGTACTAATCATTTGTTTATCTTTCTATTAGTACAGTTTATCTATCTATGCTTTAATGTTTGGTTATCTGTGTTCCAATGAAGACTGATTCACCCCCCCTCTCAATCTTTCTTCTTGATTGGTGCTAACATATATTGTATGTTTTTGTTAAATCTTGTTAATATATTTGTGCCTTGTATTACTTGTAGATGGCTTTCATCTAAAGAAAACCATAAAGAAGATATATATTATTGGAAGATAAAAATTCCTTGTCTAATGTATGAAATGTAAAAGTGTGTACCTTTGACATTTTTCAATGCACAAGAACACTACCTCATACACCAAGTTGAGGAGATTGAATTGTGAAAAACTAAGTACATCTTTTGAGAAACCTCTACTAAGTCCATGATCTCTTGTATATTCTCTTTTTAACCTTATAGTTATGCTCACTCACGTCTTGATGGACCATGAAAAACCTCAAGGAATTTTTGGTAACTATCTCTCTCATTTGATTGAGTGTAGGTACCACCAAATAGATATTTATCAGATCTATCTTCCTTGAGTGAGAGAAATTCAGGAAGAGAAGAGGAAAGTGAGACATGTAGTAGGTCTAAAAGAGGGAGATCAACTAGAGGTGAAAAGATTAGAAGAAAATTTCATAAACACATGGATTATTTTTTTGCTGGAGGGGGGTCATGTTCTTATGATGATGAGAGCATAGGAAACATGGAGGTTCCCTTGAGGTACAAACATCTATGGAAACAATGTTTACCCAAGAAACTTCCTCCAATAAATATTGATTTTTGTGTCAATGAGAGGATATATCACATAGCACCATCGTCATTACATGGTTTGGACTTGTTTTACATGGACGATATAAAGGTCTGTTACGACAAATTTATGGAAATGATGGAGTATGTTAGACCCTATTATAGTTACAAAGATTGGATGCAACTAGTCTAATATACATAAAGTATGAGTAGGTATGCACTATTAGCAAATTATATATAACTAAAAAATAAAGCTCAAAACAAAGGAGTCATTGTATACATTGACGAAAGGCCAAAAGCATCAAGCAATATTGATGGGTTTATAAATAATAAATGACTTGGGTCAATAAATAAGTAACCCAATTACATATTCAAGGCACGTGAGGGAAGCCATGTATTTGTATGTCCAATAAAATCAATAACTATTGGTGAAGAGTTGCTAATCAATTACAATTTGAATCACATATATACAAATGCAGTTATTATGGGAGTGGTACATACTATATACCATTTTACCCAACCTCCAATCAATGGATCCAATATACCATTTTATTATTATGTTTCTTTCATAAGTCTATTGGTTTCAGTTCGCTAATATTTTTTTATATTTCAATTTTGTCATAGTGGGACATTGATAATACGGGGAAGGCTCTGACCTAGAGCACAAATCATGATGCATCTTCAAGCACTTGTAATTGACAGGTTTACCTCATTGTTTCATGTTACTGACTACAATTAGGACTGTCGATTCCTTACTTTCATTCCCTGATCACATTCTGATTTTCTTCACAATATTTTAAATATGCAAGCAATGATAATACTACACATGACATTGGAATGCAGCCTGGTGAGGGTGGAGCACAACCTGCAGATGAAGGTCATGGTTGTGTGCATCCTGGTACTGGATGTATTTATGTGCTATACAAAACACATTATGGATTAATAAAATTAAACATCTTTAATTGCATTTTATGTATTAATTAATGTAAACTTTCGTGTTTCAACTTTAGAGAATGTAGATCATGATCAACATGTTGAGCATGATCAGGATAGACAAGATCAGGAACATGATGTGGTCCTATTAGGTAAAGAGGACCACTCTAATGTTCTGTTAAAAATATTTAATTGCAATTGGTGTATTTATTAATGTAACCTTTCATGTTTCAACTCCAGAGGATTTAGAGGGTGTTCAGCATGTTAACCATGGCTATAAGCCAAGATCAGGAACATGATGTTGTATTAAACATTCCTTATGCCTTTACAGAAAGTAGTGAAACCATCCAACCCTCCCACAAGATCCATCCTTAAGTTGTTAATCTCAAGATGGCCATCACTCATCCCTTACCAGACAATGGCTCAGTGAACTACTCCCTTTTGGATCCAATCTTGGGTGGTTTGGAGGAACCTAGGGAGTCTAAACAAATAATTATTTTGGAAAACTATAGGTTTCAGCGGAATTTTGATGAACCCCATCCAACAAAAAAAAAAAATCTAACTTAGTTGTTGTACAAGCGACGATCATTTCATTAAAATATCAATTAAATATTTGGTCGACATCGTTGGAATATCGACAAACATTTGGTGCTTTTTTGTTGTAAAGTCAACAAAATTTTTGGTCAACATCGTCGGAATATCGACGCTTTTAAAGACACACTATACAATGTTTTGTGATTATTTTTGCCATAAGTTGGAAGAACTTTTTGTTGATTTACCAATGAAAACCAGCTCCAATGATCGTGCCACTATCCGACGATAACCCGTATCATATCAGATCAGAACACTTTTATTGGATGGATAACCTACAATGAATCAACTATCACTACTATTTTCAATGCTTTTAGTACACATTTTTTATATTTAGCAACCTGCACCCTGTTCGCCGACCTTGACTTTGTCAAACACAACAAATGATTTAGCGGTTTCTTTCTCCAAATCAAATATATGAGCGTATATCATGCATCGATCAATGAACCGCAAGCTTCTGCCCTTCGATCTTCTTCGAGCCGCAATTCTCTGCCATCAGTCTGTGATTTTTGGGGTCTACATTTAATATCGACCAACTCTACAACTACCTCACCGATGCATAATACATCTACCACTACATGTTTTCCACCTGGAGTCCATATGTTTTCTTTGTCAGCATCCACCTCAGTTTATTGTGTCAATTCAAGCTTAGTCACTGACTAAAACATACAACTCGTGTTCTCCTATCAATTCATCTTGCAATACCGATTATGCATTAACTAGTTAACCTTCATGCCATGCTCTTCTTTGTTTTGGCAGTTGGATCATATTAACTGGTCTGAACAAGCTAATCCACAACATATACCTAGAGTGAGTTACAATGCACATGTCTCTTTTTTTTCTTACCAGTTTCCCTACCTACCGATTGATGCAACATGTCAATAGTCTCCAATGCACACCTTCTAGTTATACAAATAGAATTAGCATCTCAGAGTAAAACCATGTCAGCAATTGCTGAATCTTTCCTTGTCTGTCTTGGTAGCCCATCATTCTTGCAATCTCCAATTGTAGCCCATCATGCCTACAATCTCCAATTGTTATGCACCACTCACCATCTACAAGTGCATTCTGGTTGACATCCATACTAGTTTGCTATAGCGGTTGACAATACCAGTTGACATCAATGACAATATAATGCCAACAATTCCATGTCAAAATCCTCAGGAATCTTGACTCCTTTACTATTTAGCATGAGGAGGTACTTTTGTTTAACTGATTCTATCAACTTTTCCATGAGTTTTTGGAAAGTAGCACTTTCTTGGCATTGTTGGATGAGTTCTTCGATGATCTCCTCTTCTCCCATATGTGCATATTCATCAAAAGGATTGGACTCCCTATGACTCATTCTTGATTCTAGTTGTGGATCCTTCTATTTGTTTTTTTGAGATCAAGTGACAATGGGCATCAATATACCTCTAAAGTAGTGAATTCCTCTTCTCCTAGTGGAGTTCGCAGTGGAGTTGGTGGCTCAAGTCAAGCTTCGTTGTAAGTGATGCAAATTCTTGGAAAGAAAGCGGGAGTGAACTTTCTCCCTTTGTTAAGATGTTAACTAAATGTTGTTTCTAAGTAAAAGCCCTACTTCTCAAAGGTTCTTCATCGAACTCATTGGTTTTTCTTTGAAGATACAGTCTCATATGATGCAGGAAAATGCGATATCATACAAAGAGTTGATCATTGATCTAGAGAAATTTTCTCCTCTTGATAAGGGCTTTAAGACTATTTTGTCTTTCAAACCAGTTTTCAGAGCAGGATGCTTCTTCTTGATGTGTTCAAGGATGGTCATGCTAGTGATTTAAGTTTTAGTTTTGAGGTTGTTTGAAAAAAATACTTTGCTTGGATATCTAAGTTTACTCAATCGTATAGAGGGTTTGATATGTTCCCTATTGATGTGATGAAGCATGTCGAATGATATGATAAAGTTCCCCGATATTGGAAACTAGATGAATTTGACTAACTTGGACATTTATCTAGGTATTTGATGTTGATATGAGTTGGTTTCAAACTTATGATCACTAACTTACTTCTCCAATCTGCTAGGAGAAATTTCTATTTGAGACAGTTAAAAGTGATTTTTTTGATGTTTCATTTTTCTTGCAAGATGTTTTTAAGAACTTTGACAAAATACACAGCAACAAGCATGAAGACAACAATCATTCAAGTCCTAATCTAAACATGAAGTGTATGTTTTGTTTAGGATGTGTTCAAATTCCTGATGTTTCCACTAGTTGGATACAAGAAAAACAGACCAAGTAGACTCTTTAATCAAAAGTCATCAATAATTTCATATCCCACGCTTGAGAGCCCTTCAGCTCAAATAACATTGTCACCCCCTAAAGGGCGCTCATTTTTTTTCCTATGTCCGAAAATTACTCGAAGAGGATTTCTCCTCAAATGAATCATTATCATGGGAGATTTATGGTGAGTGTACTGGGGGTGGATTCTTCCCCACCCTTGCACTATGATATTATTAATGTTTGGATACTGACTCAATGAGGTTTCTATTTCTAAAGTTTGTAATCAGGATTTCGTTCAATCTTCAGTGATAAACTCCCTCAGGAGTCTTCCCAATCTTTAGAACAAGGGCTTTACATATCTCAAGGACACTGGGGGAAGGCAAATCACTGAGTAAAACCGTTGAATGTGATTTTCATCACATCCATATTTGATTATAGTGGGTTGGAATACTTGGTGTTAGCCATTTCCCACTAAGTTCATTCTCCTCACACTGGCCTTATAGGCACCTCGAGAGGCAAGGCCTGCTAAAGGATTTATCCTAATGCAAAAATTGAAATAAAGATTTCAAATAGTGAGTTTGGCTTTTTGATTACCCAATCAAGTGGAGAGCATATACCTATCACTTTCGAAACACGGAATACAAGCTTGTTCTTTTTAAACCCTCATTGCAATGGTTCTCTATTTCCTATTTGGAGATGTTGCTCCAAGAAACATGGTGTTCTTTTTAATCCAACATAGCAATTATTTTTGACTTTGAAAGAAAACCTAGTCAACAAAATAAAATCGCTTTGCTAATGACAATGTGGATTGTTCTTTTTAACTTGCACAAAGAGATGTTGATTGTTCCTTTTATCCCTTGCAAAAAGGAAATATTCTCTTTGTTATTTTTAATAGCCCAAAAAGAAGTGTGAATGTAACTTGCAAAATGGAAGTTTGATTTGTTGTTCTTTTTACCTCTTTGCAAGAAATAAAATGAGATTCTTTTTAAGCACCAAAAAGAGAAGTGTAATTTTTTTTAAGCACCAAAATGACTACAAAGTTGATTTTACCTTTGCAAAAAAAAAAGATAAATTCTTTTTACCCTTTTGCAAAATTGAAAGTTTGGATTGTGGTTCTTTTTACCCCTTTTGCAAGAAAGAAAGTGTGATTCTTTTTAAGCACTAAAGAACAAATTAGATTCCTTTTAAGCACCAATTGAAAAGTAGGGTTCTTTTTTAAGCATTTTAAAAATAATAATAATAAAAAATGTATTCTTTTCAATTCCTTTGTAAAAGAAAACTTACAAGAAATAATTCTAATATTTTAGAATACCTCCTTGGACCCTACAAAAAATTTTAATACCTGCAAGATCCTTTCAAAAACTTAGTACATATTGTGGGCTCACAAGTATAGAATTTCCTTTGTGTTATAAAAATTAGCTCTCTTGCAGTTACAAAAGTGCTACTTTGGCGCAGGTATGCACTATTCTAATGATTCCATGTAGTAAGAGAAAGTAAGATGGATTAGATTAGAAAGGTCCACATATGTAGTGGAATATATGGGCGTGAACCTGCGGAATTTTTTTAAGAATTTTGTGGGTAGCCCCACAGAGGGTGCTAAAAATGTATGCTGAAAAAGTGTGGAATCTGAAAAATAAGACACAAATAACTCAAGCACACCAATGAAATATTATATTAGAGGATTCAAATGAATAAAATATGTTATTCAACAAAATCTCTAAAAGCATCTCATTGTTCTCTATCACGAAGGATTCTTCAAGTCAAGGTGGCTCTTAGCTTGGAAGAGCACTTGATCTCTAAAATGACTACCTAAAGAATGAGGGATATATGAACTTTGATCTTAGTGAATGCTATTGATATGAAACTGTGATATGGAATAAAATGATAAGATTAGCATGATATTAAGCTATCATGAGAATGATATGAAGATGATATTAAACGAGCATGAACTAACGTGGATCTATTACTAACATGATATGCTAAACATGATAAAATCTATGCTATGATGCTACTAAAAATAATATTAAATTCTTAGAGATGGCAAATGAGACTCTTTGATAACCCGCACATAATAAAATAACGTAACCTAAATGCAAAAATTTCGGATTTTGATAATGAAGAAAGGAGGGCTATTTATAGAAGAAATGGCCAATTGGATGGTTAAGATTGAATTGTCTTAAGAAGGGATATGATTGAATTATTTTCAATCCATGTTAGATTTTCAACCCAATCCCATGTTGACAAGTGTCACCATGAGATTTCTTGAGAGGAGAGGGGAGAAGAATTAAATGGTTGAGGGGACATGATGGTTACCCTAGGGGGTTGGGTTAGGATTAGGTTAATGTGTATTCCTTTTATCAAAGGGATAATGAATGTGCAAGGGTTAAATGGTTACCTTATTCAAAGCAATAAATGTTTTGAAGAGACCCATGAGATAAAAGGATGGTTAAGTTAAAGGAAAGTCTTTAACCAAAGGTAAAAATTGAGTTAATTGTAAATGGTTGTGTAAGATCCTTTAATGGTTTGGAAGACTTTAGAGGTTAACCATTTGAAGACATAAAACCTTTAATGGTTATTGAATACTTTGGGGGTTTGTGAGAAGAGACCTTTTTCATTAGGAATGTGCAAATGATTTTGAGGGGGATTAGGCTAAATTGGAAGTGATTAGAAGAATCTAGAAGGTGTTCAAGCATGCAAGTGGATTTTGTAGGAGAATGCAAGTGAGAGGGTTTTTAGGATTTAATTAAAATAAAATTTGATTTATTTTAATTATTGGTTGCAACTTGCATTTGATAGATTTAAATAAATATTGATTTATTTAAATGTGAATTTTGGATTTGGGCATGTGCACAAAGATGGTGGTCTAGAAAAGTGGACACCACCCAAAAAAAACTTGGAAAAATAGGCAGCGCGTACGCGTTTTTAAAATTTCAACTTCCCACGTACGCACTTAGGTTTGTTCTTCCCAAGCCTAGAAAAGGTAGCGCGTACGTGCTACGTTTAGGAAACTAAGCACATACGTGCTACGCCTAGGAAAATTAGCGCGTACACACTGCTTATAGGAAAATGAGCACGTATGTGCTAATAATCCTAGTAAAACTGCATACGCGGTGCCTAATAAATTTTTTTTTTTTTAAAAACTGGGTCCTCATTTACCCGAAAAGCGCATTTTTTACTTTGTTTTTTGCCCATTTTCTAACCTAAACTGCAAACGGGGTGCTAAATTTGTCCTCCAGGCTATGGATCAAGGTTAGTTTTTGTTTATTTTTGTCTTTCTTTCTGGTTTATGCAATTTGTTTTACATTTTAAATTTAATTTCACTAATTTTGATTAGGTTTTTTCATTTTTTGTTTCAAAAACCAGATTCTTCTAATCCAAAACAAGAACAACCAAATGCACCTCCTGAAAACCCACAAGAACAACCAACTTCCTGAAACACACAAGAACAACCCCCAATTCCTCCTTTTGACCGCACAACCGAAACACAAGAAGAATTAATTAATCAGTTAGGGAAAAATACATCCAAAATCAATATACTGATTGTAAAATTGAAAACTTCTGAACTTGACCATCATTTATCCCTCGCCACTAGCCTAGAAACATTAGCTAGTGGTGCCATAGTTGTTTCCACATAAATTACCAAATGGGGAAGCTTTAGGGATATGTGTCATCAATTCTATGCCAATGGGCTATCATATGATGGAGTTAAAAACAAAAATATTTCTAAACAAAAAATATGTGCCCTTTTTGTTGACTCCAAAACTAATCAGTCTTTACCTCCTAATGCAAAGAAGTTTCCCATACATTGGTGTATCAATGTACAAATGAAGAATCTTTTCTGGCAGAGGTGGTGGATGGTCTTTGACAATCCACTTTGTAATAATTATGAGGTGCCATTATATTTTTTGAGAAAAATATATTATGAGTTTGTGCTCAATGTGCACCCAAATTATTTTGACATGAGAGAGTTTCATGGTAGAGGTGGTGGCTCTGCCCAAGATAGACCTAGAGCCCATAGGCAATTAGCCACGAAGAGTGGCCCCCCCTAGCACCCAAACCCAAGGTGCATCAAGCTATCCCATTAGAGTTGAAAGAGTCAATGGAGCTACAGACTCTTCAGGCGGCCACAACATTGACTGGTGCCATCATCCAGCATGGGACATCATTAGCACACCCTATTGTATTGGATGATGAGCCATTAGAGGGTAACAGAGAGCCCATCGAGCATATGTGTGTCAGTTGCTCAGGGATAGATGATGTAGCCAGTGCAAATGGATACTCATATCATCTATGCACGATTTGCAGTTGTAGATGTCAAGCTCACACGGTTGAGGATGGCGCACTAACAGATGAGTTGATGGACATGGTGTTTGCCCATGACCCACAAACACAGGTGTGTTGATTTGAATTCATAACATTTTATTTATCAGTCACTTTAATTTTGTAATTACATAAATGAATTTTTATTTATACATCGATTTAAATTGAGACAAATAATATGCATTTCAGGATGCATCAGCGGTATCCCATACACCTCCCTCAGTTACCATAGCTGCAACTTCGACGCCTGAGGTATAAATTTTGTAACATGTTAAAATAGAATAGTACACTTTGAATTCAAAAAAATACAAGATATACTAACTATCTTTAGTGCTTGGTCCAATTTCTGGTTTGTAGGTGTTGACAGGGGATGAAATGTCCCAGATTGATGACATCACACTGTCGGCGATCGATTTTGGCCTACAGGGCTATATAGTATGATATTTTGTACAACTCTTTTTATGTATTATTTTGATGGAATATGCAATTCATTTCATTTTAGATTTTTAAAATTATGTTTATTTATTATCTGTACTAATATCTCATGTTAATTTTGTGTTTTCAGGGTACCCCCCCCACATCTAGGGCTCGTCCTAAGAAAAAGAATTCCTCGAAGATGCCAAAACGTGTGAAGAAGGTAATTGAACACATTTTTAGTTGTAAAATTGTTTGAAAATGTTGAAATCGAGTATTAGTTGGGGTTTGTAGATTGATTAGTGTTTTTTGTCTATTTTACATGTACAGCGGCCATTGAGCTTTGTGGATATGTTGAATGCACCTGATTCACCCATGGATCAAGAGAGGGTAGAGGTATGTATCTCTACTTTATTTTCTTGATTTCATGATTATATGCACGCATACATGTGAACTTGTGATATATTATAATCTTATAATTTTTTCATACAGGAAATATCCATACCTATTTGGTCAATGGCGAACCCTCCTCCTTGGACTGGAGAAGCATCTCAGGATCCGGTACACTTTTGTTTGATATGTGAAATTAATTGTTTTCAACCTTCAATACTTATCATTATATTAATTGTATTTAATCTTTGTACATTTTTTGTATAGGTAATAGCGTCAGTTTCTACATTGATGGTGAGCCATCCTCAATCCATTGGAGAAGCATCTCAAGTACAGGTATGTCATTGTTCTCTATATTATAGCTTTTAAGTGTTTTTGATATATTTATGTTAGTACATTGTATTAATTGTACATTTAATCTACAATAGACTCCTTCGCGGTACGGCCATAACGTGGATCAATTTAAGTATGTCTTCAAGAAAACTCCTAAGAGTGACAAGGAGAGGAGAGCGAAGACATTATCTTCTGGATCAACCGATGAGGTAATCTACATTTCAATTGCAAAGGAATTAAAGTTAAATGCATAGTTATGATGTTAATTTTGAACTATTTTCTACAAAAGAATTCTAACTTGGCTTTTGAATTGTGGTTTTGTAGCCATCTACAGAGCCGCGTACTGCGCCAAAGAGGCTTGATTTTGATGATCCACCAGAATTTTAGGATCATATAGTGTTAGTTTTGGTCATAGAATGACCAATACATGTAGATATATTCTACATTTTTATTGTATATCGATTTGGACATGGCATATGCCACATTTTTGTAATACATGTATTGACTTGGTAGACATGCCTTTTTATATATATATATACATATCGATATTCGATCCAATAAATGTGTAATGAGTTCATTATTTTGTATTCATTGTATTTTGTGGTTGTCCTTTTATAAATTTAAATGAATATTTTCATATGTAATCAACAATATGAATATAAACAACAAAAATATATGATATAAAGCATTGCAATCATGGAATATGATTTGATAAAATTTCTAAAATGTTGAATTAAACCTACAAAACTCCTTGTATTCAGTTCATTATTGTGTATTCGTTGTATTTGGTGGCTTCCCTTTTATAAATTTAAATGAATATTTGCATATGTAATTAACAATATGAATATAAACAACAAAAATCGACAATATGAATTTAAACATCAATGTGTTTGGTGCGATAGCACCCTCACGCTCGCAATGGTCAAATTTTGTTCCTCATGTGCACAAAATGACATCGTGAGCACGTCTGGGTGGGCAGGTTTACGCTAGGCATGCCCCTATCATGCATCCCAAAGCACCAAAACATCGAGAGTCATACCCTACTGGTGCGATCTCTCAAGTGCCCTAAGTCCAAAAAATTGTCAAAATTTGACGGACTGTTTCTTCCAATCCACGACACATACGTTTGATATGTTTGATCCCATGGGGTCTCGTGAGGCTCCTCTACAATGGCCTATCTCGATTTTTGACGACTTGGAGCCATTTTCAATTAGTAGCATTTTTTCGCCTGCTCAAAAAACTGTCAGTTGCTTGCAAGGAAAAGTTGCAAGATTGGCTAGAATTGATTATGTTCCTCGTGTACACAAATCGACATTGTGAGCACATCTGGGTGGGAAGGTTTACACTACGCATGCCCCTGTCATGCATCCCAAAGCACCAGAACGTCGAGAGTCATACCCTACCGGTGCGATCTCTCAAGTGCCCTGAGTCCAAAAAATTGTCAAAATTTGATGGACTATTTCTTCCAATCCATGACACATATGATCGATCTATTTGCTCCCATGGGGTTGCGTGAGGCTCCTCTATAATGGCCCATCTCAGTTTTTGACGACTCGGAGCCATTTTCAATTAGTATCATTTTTTCGTCTGCTCAAAAAATTGTCAGTTGCTTGCAAGGAAAAGTTGCAAGATTGGCTAGAATTGATTATTTTCCTCGTGTGCACAAACCGACATCGCGAGCGCATTCGGGTGGGTAGGTTTATGCTAGGCATGCCCCTATCATGCATCCCAAAGCACCAAAACATCGAGAGTCATACCCTACCGGTGCGATCTCTCAAGTGCCCTGAGTCCAAAAAATTGTCAAAATTTGACGGACTATTTCTTCCAATCCACGACACATACGGTCGATCTATTTGATATTGTCAGGTCGCGTGAGGCTCCTCTACAATGGCCTATCTCAATTTTTGACGAATCGGAGCCATTTTCAATTAGTAGCATTTTTTTGCCTGCTCAAAAAACTGTTAGTTGCTTGCAAGGAAAAGTTACAAGATTGGCTAGAATTGATTTTGTTCCTTGTGTGCACAAACCGACATCATGAGCGCATCCAAGTGGGTAGGTTTACGCTAGGCATGCCCCTATCATGCATCCCAAAGCACAAGAACGTCGAGAGTCATACCCTACCGGTGCAATCTCTCAAGTGCCCTAAGTCCAAAAAATTGTCAAAATTTGATGGACTGTTTCTTCCAATCCATGACACATACAGTCAATCTGTTTGATCCCATGGGGTCAAATGAGGCTCCTCTACAATGACCTATCTTGGTTTTCAATGAATCGGATCCATTTTCAATTAGTAGCATTTTTTCGCCTGCTCAAAAAAACGTCATTTGCTTGCAAGGAAAAGTTGCAAGATTGGCTAGAATTGATTATGTTCCTCGTATGCACAAATTGACATCGTGAGTGCATCTGGGTGGGTAGGTTTATGCTAGGCATGCCCCTATCATTCATCCCAAAGCACCAGAACGTCAAGAGTCATACCCTACCGGTGCGATCTCTCAAGTGCCCTGAGTCTAAAAAATTGTCAAAATTTGACGGACTGTTTCTTCCAATCCACGACACATACGGTCGATCTATTTGATTCTGTGGGGTTACGTGAGGCTCCTCTACAATGGCCTATCTCATTTTTCGACAACTCGGAGCCATTTTCAATTAGTAGCATTTTTTCATCTACTCAAAAAATCGTCAATTACTTGCAAGGAAAAGTTGCAAGACTGGCTAGAATTGATTTTGTTCCTCGTGTGCACAAACCGACGTTGCGAGTGCATCTTGGTGGGCAATTTTATGCTAGGGATGCCCCTTTCATGCATCCCAAAGCACCAGAACATCGAGATTCATACCCTACCGACGCAATGTAGAAGTTGCTTGACAACTTTTTTGACAATTTTTTTGACAACAATGACAATTTTTGTTCAAATTGTATCTAGTCTCAATCTATCACCCCTATGACCCGATAATGACTCAAATAATTATCCATGATTATACAAGAATCAAGAATGCTCATGATTGACCAGGGACACATCACATATACTCAAAACATAGTCACAAAACATTGACACACAAAATAGTCACAAAACATTTTCACATATTATTCAAAAATTTGCCTCTAAATATGGTCAAATCAGCTCTTGGCTATTTGATTATACAAAAAATTGTCTTACAAATAATCTCATGGGCTTTTATACAAAATTTGGCATTACAATATATGTGATTCAGCTCATCGCCATTTTAATATACAAATCATCTCATGGGCTTTTATACAAAATTTGGCATTACAATATGTGCGATTCAGCTCATCGCCATTTTAATATAAAAAAATTTGGCATGTACATATGTACAAATCAGCTCATTGCCACTTAAATATACAAAATTATGCCCCTAAACATGTAAAAATCAGCTCATTGCCACTTAAATATACAAAATTATGCCCCTAAACATGTAAAAATCAGCTCATGGGCATTTATATATACAAAAAAAAAATATAGAACAATTCGTCAATGATTTATACAAAATTCTCAAAATCATTCTACTCTGAACCATAGAATCAATCAAGTGAGCCTTTAGGATCGGCTCTAGCCCGTATTGTGTCAAGTATTGCCTTGTGGTCATATTCACGAACTTGCCATAAAATCTTGTTATGAGGTCTACCCCGATACTTCATCAAATGAATATTTGTTGCAAAAAAAAGGTTAGAGAAATGAAGAATATGTTTGTGTGTTTCAAAGTCCTCAAACAACCAAACATCAGAATTCTTGATAGGGTATCTCCGAAGCCATGTTCCTATCACAACAACAGACCCTATTGGGTACTCAATACCCTCTCCATCAATGATTGTGGTTGTCAATTTTCTTTTAGGCTCAACACAACGACACAAATAGTAGTTTGTTCCTTCTTCATTGTTCTCTTCTACAACAACTGCATACACATGACCTGCATTTTATAAAGTGTTAATTAATACCAAAATTAAAGTATGATGTATAGAAAAATGAACCAAAAAGAATACTTGCAAAAAAATTAACTCAAAAAATCACCTGAATCCACTAGGTTGGATACATGGTCAAAATCCACTGATGTCTCCATCTAGCTCAATTGTAGTGCTTTGGGATTTTGATATGAATCAATGGGAACCAACGGTCTACAAGACCATTTGTCAACCCACTCTTCTGATTCACATTCTTCCCATAAACAATACATGCATGAAGAGCAAAAACATACCATATGTCTCGTATAAATTACCAGTGAACTTGAATTTGAACTCATAAATAAGTGCATGCCACTCAATCCTGCAAGTGTACAACAATCTAGATAGTTTTCAATGTTAGATTCAGTAATCAACCAAAAATATCTACGAACTGATGATGTACCTGGATTACCTAGACCCATCGTAGACTTACACCATCGCACAATTGTTTCTGCATCTACCAACTCAGCACCACCTTCGTACTTCAATTCTTCCATGGCTAGGGCTCTTTTCACACATACTCCTGCACCATCATGCTCTCCCTTACCATGTCTAGCCTCAGTGAAATTCCAAAAATGTTGTACACTGCTTCTCACATGCATCCTTGTCAGCCAATAAAACATCCTTGCATTCTTGAATTGTGCGGTGCAATTATCTGACCATATTAAGTGTCAGTTGTATCGTATGTTCCTTTCCCTTAAACTATCATAGAAAAATTTAAAGCATCCTTGTACAAACTCTGATGAATGAGCATGATCATCACTTATGTAGAAGTGATACTCTCTTACAACCTTTCTATCCTCCTTTGTGCTATCATTTGCATGCATGAATGTTATGTGTACAAAAATAGAAACTTGTGTAGAGTGATAATACATGGATTGCACTTCATTTTGAGGTTGTAGTGTATAATTTTCAGCGAAATCAACGATAGAGACAATGGTGCCAAGAGGAAATGTGTCCTTACACAACTTGAATTGCTCATCTAACCATCGAGCTCTATGTGTATGCATTATGTACTCATAAACTAGTTTCTCTTGAAACATTTTCATAAATTGAGCTACACATATATCATTTTTCACTACCTCACATCTCTTCAAATCTTTTCTATCTTTAACTCCATATGTGACTGTCTTGTATTTTTCAAAAGAAACTAGTTTCGTAACAATTTCATGTGTGCTCTCCAAATGTATGCATCTTGGTAAACATTGCAAACCACCACATATAGCACAAGAACCTTCCAAACAAGGCATCTTATAATAAATGCAACCATCATGTCTATTACATAACACACTTGAAATAAATTATCTTGCCGACTTAGGAGGTGCTTGTATATTACATTCTTGCAAAACATCGTTAGTGTGCAAAGTAGAACAAATATGACGAAAAATATCATAATGCATGGAAAATTCAATATGCATCCTACAACAACACGTGGTGTGTACATGAATAATCTTAATATAAAAAGGTTTTGCCATTTCAAAAAATATTTGAGAAATTTTAATTCGAGGAAACTTTTGAAGGAATCTTTTATAAAATTTAGTTTGAGTCATATCCAAATCCATGATTTTTAGACCCAATTCGCCTTCTAACAACATCTCTTTGGTTGGGCAATACTCTTGTGTTGTCATGCCAAAAATTTTCAATTAATGTTTTTAGTGCATCTACAACAACCTTGTCTTTGCGTGGTAGTCTACCCGAGAATGCCCAAAGAGAATTATTGTTAGGTTTCTCTATTTGTTCTCGCCTCTTTAATGCTTTACTTAATGTTGTTCTACTAACGTTCAATGACTTACTTGTTTTGCTTATCAAACGATCTTTTTTTATTTTCTTGCTCATTATGGTTGATGTAATGACACATCGAGTAGCATTAGAATCTTTACTACGTGATTTTGAACCAATAGATTGATATGCATCAAATAGATTTCTGACAATAGTTCTTTCACTATTACTTTCAGATGATCTTAGGCCTAGAATTTTCATTGTCTCTCTTAAATTCAAATTTTTAATCATTTGAACAATTAATTGACATCTTGCGGTTTGATTTAAGTTTTTAAAATAGTTTTGCCATATTCTTTTAACCATTCTCCTACAAGTTCGTTCATTCATTTTATTGGGAATTGACTTCAATATATTCTCATCAATGTCAATAAGATACTTTCGTTTCCTACGAATGATTCTAGGAGGTGTTAACATCGGTGCATTATGTACATTCAATTCATCAAGTAGAGAAGGTGTAATATGTTCATCATTTAATTGATTATTCAATGTGGTATCTTCTTCAATTGCATTAGGTTCAAACGGTAAATTATCAAATGTTTCTTCTTCAATTGCATTAGGTTCAAATGGTAAATTATCAAATGTTTCTTCTTCAATTGCATTAGGTGCATTATATTCATTTGGTAAATCGAATTGAGATGTTGAGGTTGACATACCTTCTTCTCCCATTGTTCTTATGTCACGCAATTTCTTCATACATTGCCTTTGTCTTTCCTTTTGAGCCTCTCGTTGTTCCATCATTCCTCGCTTGTTCTTTCCCATGGTTGAGATCGATTGACCTAAATAGAATCATATTACATATATATGTAAAGAAAAGTTCAAAAATAAATAAATAACCATAAGTATTCATCTGATCACTTTTTTTTGGAATCAAACTATTAAACAATCATAATTTAATCATTTGAAACCATGCAAAAACAAAAAACTAATAAAAACAACAATTCAATCATTTGAAATCATGCAAAAAACAAAAAATTCACTTACTTTTATGTATACAATAGTCATAGAAGTGTAGACACAGTTCTAGTTGGGCCTTCAATGACCTCAAAAACTTCTTTTGAGGTCATTGAGGCTCTTGGACAACTAAAACTATGTCTATAAACCGCGTACGCGCTACATTGATAACCACATATGCGACGCTAGGCCATAAAATGTTGGCAAACCCAACGGTATTCTCAGCTGATAAGTAGTGTGTACGTGCTACTAAGCCTAAAAATGTTATCCCAGGGTATCGAATAATGGGAATAGTGCCCCGTACATGCTTATGAGTAATAAGTACTACATATGCACTACTAAGCCTTAAAAAAGTTATGGAAGGGGTATGGAGGAAGGGAGAGGGAGAGAGGGAGAGAAGAGGGGGGGAAGGGAGAGAGAGGGAGAGAGAGAGGGAGAGAGGGAGAGGAGAGGGGAGAGAGAGAGAGAGAGAGAGAGAGAGAGAGAGAGAGAGAGAGAGAGAGAGAGAGAGAGAGAGAGAAGAGGAGAGGGGGGGTGGGAGACGGAGAGAGAGGGAGAGGAGAGGGGAGAGGGAGAGAGGGAGAGAACATGGGGGGAAGGGAGAGGTAGAGGAATGGAGAGAGGGAGAGAACAGGGGGGAGGGAAGGTAGAGAGAGGGAGAGAGGGAAGGAGGGAGAGGGAGAGGGAGAGAGAGAGAGAGAGAGAGAGAGAGAGAGAGAGAGAGAGAGAGAGAGAGAGAGAGAGAAGAGGGGGTGGGAGAGGGAGAGAGAGGGAGAGGAAAGGGGAGGGAGAGAGAGGGAGAGAGGGAGAGGAGAGGGAGAGAGAGGGAGAGAGGGAGAGGAGAGGGGAGAAGGAGAGAGAGGGAGAGGAGAGGAGAGAGGGAGAGAGGGAGAGAGGGAGAGAGGGAGAGACACACACACAAAGAGAGAGAGAGAGAGGGAGAGAGAGAGAGAGAGGGAGGGAGAGAGAGGGAGATGTTTTAGTGATACTGATGTTTTACAAGCGTTTCCTGGATCTTACCGTATTACTAGTACAGGAACTTTGTCGGTCACATTTGTGGTGACCGAGGATATCTTTCCCATAAAGATAGAGAACATCCCAGGTACTTTAAAATGTTTTAATTATTATTATATCTAATCCAATTGAAATTTACTTATTGATCACTCCTTTTAGACTACAGGAAATGATATTTTTTATAAATATATAAATGATATTACATTGAATATCTTTGGGCCCACCATACGTATACGGTGAAATTCCCAAAATGGAGATTTAAAAGATGAGCTTATTAACCATTTAGTTGTGCTATTCAGTAATAACACATTCAACTGAACCAAGGTCCTTAAGAAAACTGGTACCTATCTAAAGTATGTGAGGGACCAATAAATGTCACATTTAGAGAAGACCAAAAAGTATGAGCATCCCCCTAAGATTCGAGAGAGGGAGTGGAAGGACCTAGTTTCGAATGGAAAGGAGAAGGAGGAAAAGAAAAAAGGAAAGAAACCACTGGGCTAAGGAAGGTATGTGATACTATCAACAATGTAATTATATACTGATTACTCTTTTTTTTACATAATCTAACGTATTTCAAACTTTTCATAGGTTGTCTGACACATCGAAGGAAACAAAGGGAAGAGTAGAAAAACACAGGCAACACAAACTTGGCTTAGGTGGTTATATGAAATTAGTCACACGAATTGTAAGTATCAATAAATGAAATATTGCATCCAAATAACAAATTGCAAATAATTTTGGTTTTATCATACCATAGAAGAAAAATTCATAATCCTATGCAAAAGTGCAGGGCTCTAAATTCAAGAGAGTACAAATACAAGAGAACCTGAAGATTGCCTTCCAACAAGGCTAAGGAGCCATAGTTGAATGCCTAAGACTCTTGACTGGGCAAACACAAGCTTCCACTGCATTCGACATGTAGGTAAATAAACTCAATGAAGTTTATTTAAAAATGAATACTTGTGCAATCTATTCATATTAATTTCCACCATAAAGTAATTATGTGCCTATTTGTTTTAAATATGCAAGAAATGATAATAGTGCACATGACATTGGAATGCGGCCTGGTGAGGGTGGATCACAACCTGCAGTTGAAGGTCATGGTCATGTGCATCCCGGTACTGGATGTATTCATGTGCTATATAAAACACATTATGGATGTATTCATGTGCTTTATAAAACACATTATGCATCACAACCTGCAGCTGAAGGTCAGGGTCGAACAAATGGAGGGAGGACATGTGATTTAGAAAATGATCCTCCACTTCTTCTTTATTTATATACAAAAAAGAAACAATAAAAAAAGTAATTGTAATCATATTATGACAACCATATTTTTTATAATATGTAAAAATTGAAACAATGAACGTTATATGTTAATGAATGAATGTGAATATGTTAATGAACGTATGTTATATGTTATTAATGGATGAATGAATGAGTATTATATGTTATTAATGGATGAATGAATAAATGTTATATGTTATTAATGGATGAATGAAAGATTAGTGTTATATGATTGGGTATGGGGAATTGAGAGTGATGTGAGGGTGGGGAAGAGGAGGGGGGAAGGGGGGTGGGGGGTGGGCGGAAAAAGAGCTTCCACCTTCACATTGTTGGCCCTATTAAGTAGAGAATATTAAACTATTCTCAAAACAAAGAGAATCTCGATAAGGTAATGCACTTTTCAATATTTCATTATGTTGCACTTTTAAGCTTATGCGATTTTTATTAGTTCTCTTTGCTTTAATATGTTACCCTTTGTACTTATTTTACTTTTTAACACATCTCATATGTTACCCTAGATTTTACATGGGACTCCAGTTGGAACAATATTTCTAATTGAGAGATTATTCGATATGGAGGGGTTAAGCGTGGCATTGGTTGTTCCCCAGGGAATTTAAGACTTAGTGAGTTAGACCGACTTACTCGTGTCTTTAATTATAAGATACATGACTTGATTGGTGTCCAGAAAGATGTTCCAGCTTCTGATATGGGTACCAATCCATAGGTATTTTAATGGTTTTATGTGCCCTTTTTTTTTAATGGAATATAACCTGATCTATTCTATCTGATTACTCTTGTGTAACTGAATGAGGTGGCCTTAAGTGTTTGTATTATCAATATACACATAAATTTTACATGACATGGACAATGCCCTAGATATTAGATGAATACTCAAAATTCCATGGCTACTCACCTGCAATTGTAATAGGAAAACCTGTTGTGAGTATAATGAACTCAGCTTGAAGCACCAACAATCTGAGTATACCAATTAGTATTTATATAATTTATTGATTTTCACAAGAAATTTTTATTTGGGTAGGATTTAGGTGGATCCCTTCGAAGAGATGTTGCAACTGGTAGAGGTGTTATATTTGCAACAAAGGCTCTGTTGGCAGAGTACGGGATGAGTATTATCAGATCAGTGTTTTGTTGTCTAGGCAAGGATATTTTTCTTCACCCCATGGCTTTGTTTAGTCAATAATCTTGCCCCTTTGTGTGACTAACTAGGGTATAGGTTAGATTTGTAACAATAGGAGGTAGTTGATGGTTGAGGGAGAGAACCAACCATTTCTGGATGTTTTCTGCAAGGAAGCGAAGGAATTGGGTGCCAACTGGGTCACATGGGAAGGTGCCAGTTTTGGGCAGGAGTAGGTGGTTTTATCATAAAAATCCATGAGAATAAGTGGTTCTATATTTTCAAATTGTGAAAGGTTTATTCTCTATTATTATTAAATTGATTATAATGATTTATTTATTAGTTATTTTTATAGGAATCTTTGGTACATAATTAATTTGACTTTATTTTTTCTTGGTTTACAACAAAGGCTTATTTTTCATATTTTTTAAGTTCATTTTGGGAAAAAAAAAAATTTATATTATAATATATTGTGCCACATTATGGCCTATTTGTGATTTTTGAAGATTTGTAAAATGGATCTTGAGGCAAGAAGTTTGCAGCCTAGTGTAAAGGACAATCTACTTGCCAAACTGAGGGAACACAAATCTGACCTGAACAACTTGAAAAGAGATGTGAAGAAGGCTTCCTTAGCTGATTCGCAAAGTGCAAGAGATGAGCTGCTTGAATATGGAATGAGTGATGCATTAATCATATTGTTTCTAACCAAATAAAATTTGTCAGATCTTTCTTTTTTGACCATAAGATAGTTGTGAATTTTCTCTATTTAAACTTTTCTATTTTCATTGTCTTCAAACATAGGATTCTTTCTTAGAAAAGGTAATTTTTCTGGGGATTCCAAAACTATCTTTAGAACTATGTAATTTTTTGTTCTATAATTACAATTTTCTTTGATAATCAATATTACCTATCTATCACTTGCCAAGTCTACAATTTTTCTTTTAATGTGAATTATATACGAATCCACTAGGTGGATGATATTTAATTCTTTTGATGGGTATTAACTATTAACTATTAAGGTTGTCGCATTACTTCTTTCTGCTTGTATATGATTTTCCAATTTTAAGGAATACAAGTAAAAATTCTTTGTACATATGGAGAAATGTTGCATTTCAATTTTTTAATTATTATATTACTATGTTGATCTCTTATGATTTAGGCATCAGTAGATCAAAGCGGGGGATTATTGATGTCAGCTGAGAGGCTTAACCAGTCTACTAATCGGATCAAAGAGAGTAAGAGAACCATACTAGAAACAAAAGAACTTGGGGTTTCCATCCTTCAGGACCTGCACCAATAGTGACAAACACTTTTGTACACAAATGATATAGTATAAATTTCTCTTTTAAATTGTTCTAATATCATTTTTGTCACATGAAATCCTTAATTTTTGTGTCCCAAATTACATATATACTCTTTCCATTCAAAGTGGGGGCATAAAAATCTGGTATAAATTGGATCAGCGACAATTTGAAATGATACATTTAGCCCCCACTTTAATGGGAGTAGGAACCTCTGAAAAATACTCGTGGTAAAGTAGAACGATGAGAGAGAGAGAGAGAGAGAGAGAGGAGAAATTAGGAGAAAGATTAAAAGGATATAATACATCACTAATTTCAAGGAACCAAGTCCCTCAATCTTAGGATCTTATGCAAGGATGCACAAAACAAGACAAACTCAGAAAGGCAAAAAAAGACAAACAAAGATGAAATACAAAGAACACACAACACAAAAGATAAAAACCAAAACATGTCATGAAGTCAACTATCTGAAAAGACCTCAATAATTGAAAAAGTCTCAACCACTAGCATCATTCTTGAAATGCCATCAAAAGGACACAAGTGATCACATAAAAAGAGAAAGAGCATGCATAAAACCATGAACCACAAGTAAAAAAGATATGATCTCATGGGGAGAAGAAATGGGGAACATGTATGTCACATGCTAGAAAGTTGTGTTATCCTAGGTGATCCATGAGAGGAATATCAAGAGAGGACATGGATGACACATACTAGTATTATTTTGCAAGGTGATCCTTGTTGGGGAGGAGAGTTGGAATAGTCTACCTGTGTTTTGCTAGTTCCACTCATCCTATTGCATATGGTGTTGTCTTGTTTTAGGAATTGAGCATCTCATATAAGACATGGCTTTGCCTAGTTCCAAGCATGCAACAACCTATGTAAGACATGCAATAAAAATGTAAATGTGTGTTTTGTTTCATGCATGAAGCATCTCGTGTAAGACTTTGTTTTGTACAGTTTTGAGATTGGAATCAGGTAGTCCAACGAGATTATCATTGATCCTCTATACTAATTAACCTTGTAAAATTGATCAGTATCTCAGTCAATCTCTTTTAATATGTTTTGTCATAATGAATACATAAATTTATTCAAGAGGTACAAGTTCAATGAAATGAGAATGGGAGATCTTAATTTTCACCATAGTTTAGTTTCTTTTATTGATAATAAAATAAACCTTAGTGTAGAGATTTACAAAAAAGATTCTATTTGGAAGAAGAAACAAATATTAACAATATTTTTGCAATCTGAATAGGGCCTTATAGTAGTAAGGTCCCATACAAATACCAAAACTTGATTATTTCAAAACACAATAAAGAACCTATGAGTGAAACAAACAACCTCTATTGTGCTTGTCATGATTTTCGTTTATCCCTTAGTATTTGGTAGTGAGGCATAAATAGAAAACAAGATAATACAACCATAAATAGTTATAAGGTATTTATTCACTTCCTCCTTACATATCTCATGGAAACGTTTACAGGTATTTGAGAATATATAAATCTTCAATCATACGGGCACACCTAGGAAAAATGAGAAGAAACATATGAAGCAACAAAGTGGGCGAGGTTTAAAATTGCTTCTGGAAGTTCCCCAATGCCAAACAATATGGCCAAGCTTAGTCCAAAATTCTAAAATATAATGATGCACTTGCATACATTATTTCATTGCCAACAACCATGTCACTAGCTTTGAATTGTGTCATTACAGCTTCTTCAATATGGATGTAGTTCAAGGTGGCAAAGAAGATATTTCCATAACAAAAATGGAGGTTTCTTCCATGACATTGAATAGGAAACCATAAACTTGTCCATGCAACATGGTTAGATATCTTCCAAGGGGTTACCGAAACTTATTATTAAAATGTCAAAACATGTATCAGAAGGAATATGATGAAAATAATAATACATCAAGTTCTTAGAAGGAACACAACACACTACTATGCATACATCTAAATACAACTAAGACACCAACAATCAAAATGATTTGTGAATACAATATTAAAACATGTAGGTAGTTTGAGCACAATATAGAGTGTAAGCATAATGGGAACAACCATTAATATAGTTTGACATATATTATTGAGATTAAATTGTATTTGATAAAGTATAGATGTGACTATGTTTTTAATTCTTTACTTCATTGCAATTTAAAACACTTTGCTTCTAACATATCTTTCAATAAAGAAACAAGTTCTCATAACTTTCATGTCCATGAAATAGGTACAATTGCATTCAAATTTGATACTATAGTTTTTTAGTAATGAAAGAACAAGTTCATCATAATGCATAACTAAAAGTACTATTTATAAGTATTGTAAAATGACTTAGTTCACACATGTCAATCAACACAGAATGACAAAATGAATAATAAGAAGATATTAGATCATTTATACATTTTACTAGAGTCAACATTTGAAACAAGCAACTTTGAACTATTGAAATTCTATAATTAGAATGAGATATGTTAAAAAATAACACAAATTTTTATCATGTTCTATACATTTAAAACCCTAAAAAATAACTAATCCAAAAGAGAAACAATAAAACATACTATAAAACAATATCCAAAAAACACTTGAAGAGATAAAATAATAAAACATGATACAAGAATTGGGAACAATACACCAATTAATGATATCTAAATTGTTTCACGAGCACACATCAAATTTGGAATTCATTAGAATCCGATATTTAATCTCCAAACCATAGTAAGGAATTTAAAACGGTGCCAATTGAGTTTTAGCTTTATCCATAACTCTACATCTTGAATTCAAACCCACACACCATACAGAAACTTAATTTTAAAGCTACAGTCATACACGCGAACAAACCAATCATCTATGCTTACTCTTAATAATGTTAGCAATTTTGCCCACACACATTGAAGTAGCAGAAGCATGCAGACCCGAGTCCATCTGCATGGCAAGCTCCATGGCATGCATGTTCCCAATTCCTACATTGGTTATCGCAATGTGTAGTTTCTCCGCAAAATCCATGCCATGTTTGGCTTCTTCTTTCACACAGACTTTCAGCACCATGTACTTCTGCGGATATAAAGACGCGAGTATTATAATGAATTTCGTATTAACTCTTTTGACTGAATAAAATACTTTGTAATTAAAAGTAGGAATGTATACCAGAAGCAACAACGATCAAGAGTAAAGCAAGCACTGCATACCCTCGCTTCTCCATCTCTACACTTATGGCAACGGATTAATGTGTTCGTATACTTATAATGAATTAATTAGAGGATAAAACAAAATAACATGGTTATCCACTCCCAGCATAGAGAACATTGCTTACCTATCCTATCATCTTTGGAATCGATGTAATGAAACGAATATTTCAGTCATCCGAAAGAAACCTTTTGAAGCAGACGTAAAACAAAATAACATCGTTATCCACTCCCAAAATAACAATGCTTACGTATCATCTTTGGAATCGATGTAATGAAGCGAAGATTTCAGAGTCATCTTTGGGATTAATTTGTTCATATACTTACATGCATATGTGTGTTTATTACTAAACAAGTTGGAATGTTATGGGTGCCTTGATGTTGAGAATTTGTGAAGGATAACATGTTTGTAGTAAGAAGAATCAAGGAAACAATGATGCATACTTCTGGTAGTCAAACAAATAATAAAAAACAACAATGTTCTTACAATTGATAAGGATGCAAGTCTAAAATGACATAAGTGATGAGTACTGATTTGACCATTGAAGTAATTGTTAGATTTGTGTGAATGTTGTCATTGATGTCAAACAGGGTAATCTAGTTAGGACCCGATGTGTTATGTTGTTGTTAAGTTATTTGAAGCAATTTTGGTATTGCAAGTCGAGCATCAATGGAAGATAGGTATGTGTGTGGTACGAATGTCATATGAAGTAGCAAGGCATACATGATCTATTGGAGTCATTTCTGGAACATCCTCATCTCCAAAATCCTTTGTTGTGCTTATCTTGGTTTGTATCCAGTTTTGGTATCAGCTGTTTGAGTTTCGGTATCAATTATATTTGTGGAGGGGAAAAAGCGAGACTAGGTGGTTAGGACCTAATCCCACTTTAGGGAACACATTGGGAATACGAAAGAGCCTAGTGAGATAGCTCACTTTGGCTACTTCTTGTGAGAAAGAGAGAGCCAAGTATAATCTCATAGAGTTTCTATTCCTCTTGTTGTATGTGATGAGAAAAATAGTGTGTGATAGATCAACTAGACTAGGAGATGAACAATGAAGCATATATGAACTGAGATTGCCCAAACTTGCAAATCTGAAACTGAGATACTGAGAGAAGAGAAGGGGGGGGAATTTGGATGTGTACTTGGTGTTGGAAAATTGGCCAAACTGACCAGGACCACGGCGCCACGACCCTGTCCCTGATGATCTGATAGAGAGCTAAAACTGTAGGCCTGCAATCTTGACATCTTGAGCTTCCACCTTGTCAAAAATTATTTAAATTCAGAGGGAAAGGGTGCCACGCCCCTATTTTGGGTAGCACCAGGGCACCATGCCCCTGTCCCCGATGGATTTGGGCAAATCTATGAGTTTAGAATGGTCCCTGTGTCCTCTACTAATTTGAACTTGTCTGGGGTACCTGTACCTGCACCTGTAGCTGAAAAGAGAGAGTTTGGGTGGCTATTTAGAGTTTTGCCTTAGTCAAACCCCTTTTTTGGTGATTTCCACCTCCATAAATAGCCGATAATGTACTAAAAATGTGTGTGCTAGAACCTTGTATGTATGCAAGATCCTAAATGAGAAAGATAAGAAAATACAACTACCGTACACTTTGGAGAGTAAACCCTAAATGAATGTAAATATAAATGTAAATGTAAATAAGAATGATGAATACTTGATAAATTCTTGATGAATCTTGATGAAGACTCCACATAGGCTTCTCTTTCACCATATAGAAGACTCCTTGTAATCGCTTTGCCAAAAACTTCCTTTTCCATGGATCCTAGATCTTCTTACTTAGGCCTTCAAATGATCAAAGAGAACTCTTATGTATGAAACCCTAGATCTTAATTTCAAGTCTAGGTCGACTTAGAGATCGAACTTCCCACCAATTTATTAGGTTTAAGCATTATAATATCATAGAATTATGCTCCCGGATTTTCGGGAAAAATGTTAGGGACCGGGTGCAACTTGCACCTGATCCAACCAACTTTTCACCAAATTTTCAGGGCCATTAGATATGATGATATTCGAGTGAATCCCAAAGTTACTATTGATTTTGAGGTGTTTTGATATGCGAACTCGGGCCTTAAAGGTTGAAATAGGACATAATTAGGGTTTATGATTTAATGATTTATTGGAGGAATAAAATAAATGTTGGGATTTGCGAAGATTGAAAGGGGGGGGTGAATCAGTGTTCTGTCAGAATGTACAGATTTTAACTTTCTAAACCATGCATGTATGTACTAGTAAATAAATAAGCATATAACAAGAAGAAAATAAATCATCCACATAAATGAACACCATAACACAGAATTTATACGTGGAAAACCTCAATGAGGAAAAACCACGGTGGGATTTGTGACCCACAATATAAGTTCACTGGCCATATGAAAAAGATATTACATAAAGCAAGGGCCTGCACTTGCAGGAAGGCACACTGCCTAGAGCATACTACTCATCACTAAAAGAGCCTCATTGAGTTAAAACAAGCTCCTAGAGCCTAGTATGCTAGATTAGATAAATACTTGTTGAAATTGGGATTAGCTAAAGGTGTTGTTGATAGTAATATGTACTTTAAAATTGAAAATGATAAAATTTTGAGTGTTGAAGTCTTTGTTGATGACATTATTTTTGGTGGTGATAATGATATGAGTATGAAGTTTCTCGATAATATCCAAAATGAATTTGAGATATCTCTGATCGGTGAGATGAATTTTTTATTAGGTTTGTAGATTGCACAGATAGATAAATGTATCTTTATATCTAAAAAGAATGAATCCCCTAAAGCCAATCAGAGTTTGTACATATCTATGGTTGGTGGACTATTATATCTTACTCAGACTAGACTTGGAATTATGCATGCTATATGTATGGCTTCTAGATATCAAATTGATCCAAAGGAGAGTCATGTTACTAATGTTAAAACAATATTCAGATATCTTAAGGGAACTGTAGTTTATGGTTTATGGTATCCTAAAAGAAATGATTTGATGTTATGTGCTTACACTGATGCAGATTGGGCAGGCCATGTTGATGATCAGAAGAGCACTACTAGTGGAGCATTCTTTTTAGGCAAGAATTTGGTTTCATGGGCTAGCAAGAAACAAGACTCAGTATCCTTATCTACTGCTGAAGCTAAGTACATTGTTGCTCCTAGTAATTACACTCAAATAGTTTGGATGAAGGAAATGTTGAAAGATATAAGAATTATTTATGATGGGCATAATGTTATTTAGTGTGATAATTCCAATTTAATAAACATGTCAAATAATCGGGTACAACATTCAAAGACAACATATATCAATCAAATACAACTACATGAAAGAGAAAGTCAATGAATAGAAGGTGAAGCTTGAATATATATCTATAAAGGAACAAATTGCTAATATTTTCACTAAGCCTTTACCTATAGATACATTTGTCTATTTGAGAGACAAGATAGGGGTAACCACCCCTCCTGGTGACAACTAGATGCATTGATCCAATGGATTTCAAAGCCTTATGCTTTTATCTAGATTGATGTGTTTGTGTTTCTCCTCTGCTGGAGTAGTATGTTGATTTGGTTGTGTTTCCTAGGGGTAGAGTGAGTTTGGTTTTCTATTTTTGGAGATCTTTGGCACTATTATCAAAGGGGGATAGATCATGTGAAAAATTGTTTTATGTATCTTGATCTTAGGGGGAGTTTGTTGGTGATATCTTCTTTCTTTGCATTGACTATTTTCACATTCATATGTTCCTATCAATGCCAAAGTGGTAGATTGTTGAGATTTTTGTAGTCTGTTGGATTAAGTTGTTGGATTTGGATATGTTATTGTCATTAGTGTTGACATATTCCTATGAGTTATTCCAGTGAGTTTGAGAAGATTTTCTAATCCAGTTTGTTGTTCTTTGGTTATCGGTTCCTCCTGGTGTTCTATTGGTGTTCCTGTTGGTATTCCCTTTGATATATTTTGGTATGACTAGATCTTGTGCTAAGACTTTGGGATGTAGTTTGGTATGATCCCATGTATCTTCGTTTCAGATGGCTCAAGATTTGGTGACCCACAAGCTATCTTTTTACATTATAGTTGTTGATTGGTTGTGTTCTTGAGCTTTTAGACATTGACCGATGAAGATTTGAAAAGTGGTGTTGATAAAATTGTTCTAGATGATTATAACATGTTTTTTGGTGTTTCCTAATTATTTCCTATTTGTTTTGGTAATCTGCATTGATCATTGTGTCAAGTTTTGTGATTTCTATCAACCGGTGTTAACTTGTGTGTTATGTGATATTTCTGGTGGTGTAGTATGTTCTAGTCGATCTTGGTGTGATTTCTGGTGGATGTAAGCATTTGTAAATTTGAATTAGGTCCATGATATGTAATGGATTTATCATAATATTGGTCCGGTGATTGATCTTTGTATCTTGTAATTTAATTTTGGTATTTATGAGATGAGGGTTGACGGTTTAGTCGACCTTGTTATCAAGGTTGATGATTTGTATATATATGTGATATACTCATGTAATTTAGTTGTCGATATTATATTTGCATTATCAGAGAGAGGTAATTGTTTGAATAAGAGATATATCATTCGGTGAAGTGTTGTAGTGTGATCATTATTGGAGGGAAGATAATTGTGCTTAACTGGAACTATCATTAGGCATTTACAGATACTATCATTGTAGTTCATTTCTTTGGTATTGTAGTCCAATTAATTTTGTAAGTCAGTGATACTTCCCTGAGGATTGTAGCCTTCCGAGCATATATCTTTTGCCAGTGAGCCTAGGTAGGGTGCCTGAATGCATGTGCATTCCCCATTGTAATATTTTCACATACTACTGCAGAGTATCATCTTATTATGGGTAGGTTCCCATTGTGGGTTTTCCATTGACTGGGTTTTCCACATCAAAATCTTGACGTTGTGTGTTGTGTTATTCATTTATTTATCTTTATATTGTTGCAATTTATTTGTTTATGCTTTTTTGTTTGGTTATTTGTGTTCCAGTGAAGACTTATTCACCCCGCTCTTAGTCTTCCGTATTGATTGCAACTAAAATATTGTATGTTTTTGTTGAATCTTGTTAATATATTTCCACCTTGAATGATATGTAGATGGTTGTCATCTAAAGAAATCCATAAAGAATATATATATTATTGAAAGAGAAAAATTCATCATTTAATGTATGAAATACAAAATTGTGTACCTTTGACATTTTTCAATGCACAAGAACACTACCTTATACACCAAGTTCAGGAGATTGAATTGTGGAAAACTAAGTCCATCTTTTGAGAAACCTCTACTAAGTCCATGATCTCTTTTAGATGGTCTTTTTCACCTTATAGTTATACTCACCCACGTTTGATGGACCATGAAAAATCTCAAGGAATTTTTGGTAACTATCTCTCTCATTCAATTGAGTGCAAGTACCACCAAATAGGTATTTGTCAGATCTATCTTCCTTGAGCGAGGGAAATTAGGAAGAGAAGAGGAAAGCGAGACATGTTGTAGGTCTAAAATAGGGAAATCAACTAGAGGTGAAAAGATTAGAACAAAATTTTGTAAACAAATGAATTTTTTTCTTGTTGAAGTGGGCTCATGTTCTTATGATCATGAGAGAATAGGCAATATCCAGGTTCCCTTGAGGTACAAACATCCACGGAAGCAATGGGTACCCTAGAAACTTCCTACAATAAACACTGATTTTTGTGTCAAGGGGAGGATATATCGTAATGAACCATCATCATTACATGGTTTGGACCTACTTTGCATGGATGATATAAAGGTTTGTTATGACAAAGTTACTAAATTGATAGAGTATGTTGGACCCTATTATAGTTACAAAGGTTGGATGTAGCTGGTTCGATATACACGAAGTATGCGTAGGAGTGCACTATCAGTAAATTATACACAACTAAAAAATAAGGATCAAAATAAAGGACTGGCTATGTACATTGACAAAAGGCCAAAAGGATAAAGGAATATTGATGGGTTTATAAATAATACATGACTTGGGTCAACAAATAAGAAACCCAATTACATATTTGAGGTGTGCGAGGGAAACCATGTATTTGTTTGTGCAATAAAATCAATAACTACAGGTGAAGAGTTTCTAATCAATTACAATTTGAATCACATAGATACAAACATAGTTACTATGGGGGTGGTACATACTATGTACCATTTTACCCAACCTCCAATTAATGACTCCAATATACCATTTTATTAGTATGTTTTTTTTCATAAGTCTATTGGTCTCATTTCGCTAATGTTTTTTTATATTTAATTTTTGTCACAATGAGACATTGATCGTATGGGGAAGGCTCCGACCCAGAGCACAAATCACGATGCATCTTCACACACTTCTAATGGAAAGGTTTACCTCATTGTTTCATGTTTCTAACTACAATTAGGACTATCAATTCCTTACTTTTATTACCTAATCACATTTTGATTTTGTTCACAATGTTTCATAAAGTAAACAAAGTCGGGACTAAATCCTATTTTCTTGGAGCCTTCAAGGATTCAAAGCTACAACTCAATGCATGCTCAATGATAAGAAGTAAATATTGATTGCATCAGTCTTTCAAATTTGATCATCAAGGAACCAATTAATCATAGTATAAAGGACTGCAAAACTCTTTATTTAAAACAAACCCTTAATGAGATGAACTGCCATATATCTAATAAAACATATTATCACTTCCTTAGCATGAGTGGTTATTGCATTCAAAAGTAAAATGCCAAAAACTTACCGACTCAGGTTAATCACCTGTCCATCATTCTAAAATACTTGTAAATTCAAAATACAACATCTATGAACCTTCTTGGCTCTTTGATAGTCATAGACCCTTTAAACCTTTATGACAATTAAAGGTTTCATGGGTAAACTTTGTCAAGTTCCCTCCAAACCGCTCCTCTGCTTTTCACCTCTATCAGACATGGTTTTATAAACCATTAAAAACTAATTTTACTTCCTTCTAACTACTCCAACCAACTCATGACTGATGGATGATATTTTACATCTCTTTTGCACTTTTTGGCAATGTTGCACCTTTGTAACTTTTGCATTTCGACACAACTTTGCCAACTTTGACCATATCCTTCCTCGATGTTTCCAACATGATAAAAATGGAGTCAATATAATCAATTACAATATTTTTAATCCTTTCAAGGATAGTTTGACATTAATTGACTCTATCAAGACCTATTAGGTCTCTTGGTACAAAATGGCTCTTCAAGCTTTACATTTGAGTTGTTTTTGATATCAGTGGAATTTATGACCTTATAAATCATGTATGAAAATTACAAATAAGCAAAAAAGAATGTACTTTGACTGCATAAGATATCTTTATTCCTAGGTGCCTCTGCACCATTTTATTATTATTATTTTTTGTAAGTTTGTTGGGTTAATTTCCCTAATGTTTTTAATATTCTTGTCACAATCGGATGATCAAGGAAAGTCACTAGTAGTATAGGAGAGAATTCAGAGGGAGTTACAGTCACTATTATGTGATGATGACATCACATATTTTGCAAACCCTCTGGATATGATAAGGAAGACCCAAAAAATATGCAATGAAGAAATCCTTCAGTTATTATTCATGGTGCCTCAAACAGATGAGATAAGAGAAAGGTTTAAAATATTGATTGAGAGAGTATGGAACTTGCAAGTAAGCTATCATGAGATCTTTAATTATAAAATAAGTCATGGTTTTAAATTTTGTACTTTTCTATGTCATGAACTATGATATGTGTTGTTTTTATAGGATTTTTTTCATCCTCATGATGTTGCTAGCCATGATCAGAGTACTGCGGGTGCTGCCCGGGGAGTAGGGGTTGGTAAAAGTGTCAATCCTGATCTTCCTGCTCATACATCACATCATCTGACCCCATCATTTGTGTCTATATTGCCAACTGGAATGTTGGCAACACACAACATGCAGACATCAGGTAGTGCACCCACTGGTAGTGAACACATACTAGAACATGTGTCAAGGCATGTACTTGGGGATGAAGAGGCCACAAGTACTAGTGATACTGATGTTTTACTAGCATTTCCTGGATCTTACTGTATTACTAGTACAAGAACTTTGCTGGTCACATTTGTAGTGACTGAGGATATCTTTCCCATAAAGATAGAGAACATCCCAGGTACTTTAAAATAATTTAATTATTATTGTATATAATCAAATTGAAATTTACTTATTGATCACTCTTTTTAGACTATGGGAAATGATATTTTTTATAAATATATAAATGATATTACATTGAATATCTTTGGGCCCACCATGCGTATACGGTGAAATGCCCAAAATGGAGATTTAAAAGATGAGCTTATTAACCGTTTAGTTGTGCTATTCGGTAATAACACATTCAACTGAACCAAGGTCCTTAAGAAATCTGGTACCTATCTAAAGTATGTGAGGGACCAATAAATGTCACATTTAGAGAAGACCAAAAAGTATGAGCATCCCCCTATGATTCGAGAGAGGGAGTGGAAGGACCTAGTTTCGAATGGAAAGGAGAAGGAGGAAAAGAAAAAAGGAAAGAAACCACAGGGCTAAGGAAGGTATGTGATACTATCAACAATGTAATTATATACTGATTACTCTTTTTTTTACATAAGCTAACGTATTTCAAACTTTTCATAGGTTGTCTGACACATCGAAGGAAACAAAGGCAAGAGTAGAAAAACACAGGCAGCACAAACTTGGCTCAAGTGGTTATATGAAATTAGTCACATGAATTGTAAGTATCAATAAATGAAATATTGCATCCAAATAACAAATTGCAAATAATTTTGGTTTTATCATACCATAGAAGAAAAATTCATAATCTTATGCAAAAGTGTAGGGCTCTGAATTCAAGAGAGTACAAATACAAGAGAACCTGAAGATTGCCTTCCAACAAGGCTATGGAGCCATAGTTGAATGCCTAAGACTCTTGACTGGGCAAACACAAGCTTCCACTGCATTCGACATGTAGGTAAACAAACTCAATGAAGTTTATTTAAAAATGAATACTTGTGAAATCTATTCATATTAATTTCCACCATAAAGTAATTATGTGCCTATTTGTTTTAAATATGCAAGAACTGATAATACTTCACATGAGATTGGAATGCGGCCTGGTGAGGGTGGATCACAACCTACAGTTGAAGTTCATGGTCATGTGCATCCCGGTACTGGATGTATTCATGTGCTATATAAAACACATTATGGATGTATTCATGTGCTATATAAAAAACATTATGCATCACAACCTGCAGCTAAAGGTCAGGGTCGAACAAATGGAGGGGGGACATATGATTTAGAAAATGATGCTCCACTTCTTCTATATTTATATACAAAAAAGAAACAATAAAAAAATTGATTGTAATTATATTATGACAACGATATTTTTTATAATATGTAAAAATTGAAACATTGAATGTTATATGTTAATGAATGAATGTGAATATGTTAATAAATGTATGTTATATGTTATTAATGGATGAATGAATGATTAGTGTTATATGATTGGGTATGGGGAATTGAGAGTGATGTGAGGGTGGGGAAGAGGAGGGGGGAGGGGGCTGGGGGGGTGGGCGGAAAAAGAGCTTCCACCTTCACATTGTTGGCCCTATTAAGTAGAGAATATTAAACTATTCTCAAAACAAAGAGAATCTCGATAAGGTAATGCACTTTTCAATATTTCATTATGTTGCACTTTTAAGCTTATGCGATTTTTATTAGTTCTCTTTGCTTTAATATCTTACCCTTTGTACTTATTTTAATTTTTAACACATCTCATATGTTACCCTAGAGTTTGCATGGGACTCCAATTGGAACAATATTTCTAATTGAGAGATTATTTGATATGGAGGGGTTAAGCGTGGCATTGGTTGTTCCCCAGGGAATTTAAGACTTAGTGAGTTAGAGCGATTTACTCGTGTCTTTAATTATAAGATACATGACTTGATTGGTGTCCAGATAGATGTTCCAGCTTCTGATATGGGTACCAATCCATAGGTATTTTAATGGTTTTATGCGCCCTTTTTTTTTAATGGAATATAACCTAATCTATTCTATCTGATTAGTCTTGTGTAACTGAATGAGGTGGCCTTAAGTGTTTGTATTATCAATATACACATAAATTTTACATGACACGGAAAATGGCCTAGATATTAGATGAATACTCATAATTCCATGGCTACTCACCTGCAATTGTAACAAGAAAACCTGTTGTGACTATAATGAACTCAGCTTGAAGCACCAACAATCTGAGTATACCAATTAGGATTTATATAATTTATTGATTTTCACAAGAAATTTTTATTTGGGTAGGATTTAGGTGGATCCCTTGGAAGAGATGTTGCAACTAGTAGAGGTGTTATATTTGCAACAAAGGCTATGTTGGCAGAGTACGGGATGAGTATTATCAGATTAGCGTTTTGTTGTCTAGGCAAGGATATTTTTCTTCACCCCATGGCTTTGTTTAGTCAAGAATATTGCCCCTTTGTGTGACTAACTAGGGTATAGGTTAGATTTGTAACAATAGGAGTTAGTTGATGGTTGAGGGATAGAACCAACCATTTCTGGATGTTTTCTGCAAGGAAGCGAAGGAATTGGGTGCCAACTGGGTCACATGGGAAGGTGCCAGTTTTGGGCAAGAGTAGGTGGTTTTATCATAAAAATCCATGAGAATAAGTGGTTCTATATTTTCAAATTGTGAAAGGTTTATTCTCTATTATTATTAAATTGATTATAATGATTTATTTATTAATTATTTTTATAGGAATCTTTGGTACATAATTAATTTGACTTTATTTTTTCTTGGTTTACAACAGAGGCTTATTTTTCATATTTTTTAAGTTCATTTTGGGAACTTTTTTTTTATATTATAATATATTGTGCCACATTATGGCCTATTTGTGATTTTTGAAGATTTGTAAAATGGATCTTGAGGCAAGAAGTTTGTAGCCTAGTGTAAAGGACAATCTACTTGCCAAACTGAGGGAACACAAATCTGACCTAAACAACTTGAAAAGAGATGTGAAGAAGGCTTCCTTAGCTGATTCACAAAGTGCAAGACATGAGATGCTTGAATATGGAATGAGTGATGCATTAATCATATTGTTTCTAACGAAATAAAATTTGTCAGATCTTTCTTTTTTGACCATAAGATAGTTGTGAATTTTCTCTATTTAAACTTTTCTATTTTCATTGTCTTCAAACATAGGATTCTTTCTTACAAAAGGTAATTTTTCTGGGGATTCCAAAACTATCTTTAGAACTATGTAATTTTTTGTTGTATAATTACAATTTTCTTTGATAATCAATATTACCTATATATCACTTGCCGAGTCTACAATTTTTCTTTTAATGTGAATTATATACGAATCCAATAGGTGGATGATATTTAATTCTTTTGATGGGTATTAACAATTAACTATTAAGGTTGTCGCATTACTTCTTTGTGCTTGTATATTATTTTCCAATTTTAAGGAATACAAGTAAACATTCTTTGTACATATGGAGAAATGTTGCATTTCAATTTTTTAATTATTATATTACTAGGTTGATCTCTTATGATTCCGGCATTAGTAGATCAAAGCGGGGGATTGTTGATGTCAACTAAGAGGCTTAACCAGTCTACTAATTGGATCAAAGAGAGTAAGAGAACCATACTAGAAACAAAAGAACTTGGGGTTTCCATCCTTCGGGACCTGCACCAATAGTGACAAACATTTTTTTACACAAATGATATAGTATAAATTTCTCTTTTAAATTGTTCTAATATCATTTTCGTTACATGAAATCCTTAATTTTTGTGTCCCAAATTACATATATACTCTTTCCATTCAAAGTGGGGGCATAAAAATCTGGTATAAATTGGATCAGTGACAATTTGAAATGATACATTTAGCCCCCACTTTAATGGGAGTAGGAACCTCTAAAAAATACTTGTGGTAAAGTAGAACGATGAGAGAGAGAGAGAGAGGAGCAATTAGGAGAAAGATTAAAAGGATATAATACATCACTAATTTCAAGGAACCAAGTCCCTCAATCTTAGGATCTTATGCAAGGCTGCACAAAACAAGACAAACTAAGAAAGGCAAAAAAAGACATACAAAGATGAAATACAAAGAACACACAACACAAAAGATAAAAATCAAAACATGTCCTAAAGTCAACTATCTGAAAAGACCTTAGTAATTTAAAAAGTCTCAACCACTAGTATCATTCTTGAAATTCCATCAGAAGGACACAAGTGATCACATAAAAAGAGAAAGAGCATGCATAAAACCATGAACCACAAGTAAAAAAGATATGATCTCATGGGTCATGGGGAGAAGAAATGGGGAACATGTATGTCACATGCTAGAAAGTTGTGTTATCCTAGGTGATCCATGAAAGGAAGATCAAGATAGGACATGGATGACACATACTAGTATTATTTTGCAAGGTGATCCTTGTTGGGAAGGAGAGTTGGAATAGTCTACCTGTGTTTTGTTATTTCCACTCATCCTATTGCATATGGTGTTGTCTTGTTTTAGGAATTGAGCATCTCAAATAAGACATGGCTTTGCTTAGTTCCAAGCATGCAACAACCTATGTAAGACATGCAATAAAAATGTAAAGGTGTGTTCGGTTTCATGCATGAAGCATCTCGTGCAAGACTTTGTTTTGTCCAGTTTTGAGATTGGAATCAGGTAGTCCAACGATATTATCATTGATCCTCTATACTAATTAACCTTGTAAAATTTATCAATATCTCAGGCAATCTCTTTTAATATGTTTTGTCATAATGAATACTTAAATTTAGTCAAGAGGTACAAGTTCAATGAAATGAGAATGGGAGATCTTAATTTTCACCATAGTTTAGTCTCTTTTATTGATAATAAAATAAACTTTAGTGTGGAGATTTACAAAAAAGATTCTATTTGGAAGAAGAAACAAATATTAACAATATTTTTGCAATCTGAATAGGGCCTTATAGTAGTAAGGTCCCATACAAATACCAAAACTTGATTCTTTCAAAACACAATAAAGAAACTATGAGTGAAACAAACAACCTCTATTGAGCTTTTCATGATTTTCATTTATCCCTTAGTATTTGGTAGTGAGGCATAAATAGAAAACAAGATAATACAACCATAAATAGTTATAAGGTATTTATTCACTTCCTCCTTACATATCTCATGGAAATGTTTACAAGTATTTGAGAATATATAAATCTTCAATCATAGGGGCACACCTAGGAAAAATGAGAAGAAACATATGAAGCAACAAAGTGGGCGAGTTTTAAAATTGCTTCTAGAGTTTCCCCAATGCCAAACAATATGGCCAAGCTTAGTCCAAAATTCTAAAATATAATGATGCGCTTGCATACATTATTTCATTGCCAACAACCATGTCACTAAATTTGAATTGTGTCATTACTGCTTCTTCAATATGGATGTAGTTCATGGTGGCAAAGAAGATATTTCCATAACAAAAATGGAGGTTTCTTCCATGGCATTGAATAGGAAACCATAAACTTGTCCATGCAACATGGTTAGATATCTTCCAAGGGGTTACCGAAACGTATATTTAAAATGTCAAAACATGTATCAAAAGGAATATGATGAAAATAATAATACATCAAGTTCTTAGAAGGAGCACAACACACTACTATGCATACATCTAAATACAACTAAGACACCAACAATCAAAATGATTTGCGAATACAATATTAAAACATGTAGGTAGTTTGAGCACAATATAGAGTGTAGGCATAATGGGAACAACCATTAATATAGTTTGACATATATTATTGAGATTAAATTGTATTTGATAAAGTATAGATGTGACTATGTTTTTAATTCTTTACTTCATTGCAATTTAAAACACTTTGCTTCTAAGATATCTTTCAATAAAGAAACAAGTTCTCATCACTTTCATGTCCATGAAATAGGTACAATTTGCATTCAAATTTGATACTATAGTTTTTTAGTAATGAAAGAACAAGTTCATCATAATGCATAACTAAAAGTACTATTTATAAGTACTGTAAAATGACTTAGTTCACACATGTCAATCAACATAGAATGACAAAATGAATAATAAGAAGATATTAGATCATTTATACATTTTACTAGAGTCAACATTTGAAACAAGCAACTTTGAACTATTGAAATTCTATAATTAGAATGAGATATGTTCAAAAATAACAAATTTTTTTATCATGTTCTATACATTTAAAACCCTAAAAAATAACTAATCCAAAAGGGAAACAATAAAACATACTATAAAACAATATCCAAAACACTTGAAGAGATAAAATAATAAAACATGACACAAGAATTGGGAACAATACACCAATTAATGATATCTAAATGGTTTCACGAGCACACATCAAATTTGGAATTCATTAGAATCCGATATTTAATTTCCAAACCATAGTAAGGAATTTAAAACGGTGCCAATTGAGTTTTAGCTTTATTCATAACTCTACATCTTGAATTCAAACTACTAACGAAAGTAGCAGACACATGCAAACCCACACACCATACAGAAAATTTTAAAGCTACAGTCATACACGCAAACAAACCAATCATCTATGCATAATCTTAATAATGTTAGCAATTTTGCCCACACACATTGAAGTAGCAGAAGCATGCAGACCCGAGTCCATCTGCATGGCAAGCTCCATGGCATGCATGTTCCCAATTCCTACATTGGTTATCGCAATGTGTAGTTTCTCCGCAAAATCCATGCCATGTTTGGCTTCTTCTTTCACACAGACTTTCAGCACCATGTACTTCTGCCGATATAAAGATGCGAGTATTATAATGAATTTCGTGTTAACTCTTTTGACTGAATAAAATACTTTGTAATTAAAAGTAGAAATGTATACCAGAAGCAACAACGATCAAGAGTAAAGCAAGCACTGCATACCCTCGCTTCTCCATCTCTACACTTATGGCAACGGATTAATGTGTTCATATACGTATAATGAATAAATTAGAGGATAAAACAAAATAACATGGTTATCCACTCCCAGCATAGAGAACATTGCTTACCTATCCTATCATCTTTGGAATCGATGTAATGAAACGAATATTTCAGTCATCCGAAAGAAACCTTTTGAAGCAGACGTAAAACAAAATAACATCGTTATCCACTCCCAAAATAACAATGCTTACGTATCATCTTTGGAATCGATGTAATGAAGCGAAGATTTCAGAGTCATCTTTGGGATTAATTTGTTCATATACTTACATGCATATGTGTGTTTATTACTAAACAAGTTGGAATGTTATGGGTGCCTCGATGTTGAGAATTTGTGAAGGATAACATGTTTGTAGTAAGAAGAATCAAGGAAACAATGATGCATACTTCTGGTAGTCAAACAAATAATAAAAAACAACAATGTTCTTACAATTGATAAGGATGCAAGTCTAAAATGACATAAGTGATGAGTACTGATTTGACCATTGAAGTAATTGTTAGATTTGTGTGAATGTTGTCATTGATGTCAAACTGGGTAATCTAGTTAGGACCTGATGTGTTATGTTGTTGTTAAGTTATTGGAAGCAATTTTGGTATTGCAGGTCGAGCATCAATGGAAGATAGGTATGTGTGTGATACGAATGTCATATGAAGTAGTAAGGCATACATGATCTATTGGAGTCATTTATGGAACATCCTCATCTCCAAAATCCTTTGTTGTGCTTATCTTGGTTTGTATCCAGTTTTGGTATCAGCTGTGTGAGTTTCGGTATCAGTTATATTTGTGGAGGGGAAAAAGCGAGACCGGGTGATTAGGACCTAATCCCACTTTAGCCAACAAATTAGGAATATGAAAGAGCCTAGTGAGATAGCTCACTTTGGCTACTTCTTGTGAGAAAGAGAGGGCCAAGGGTAATCTCATAGAGTTTCTATTCCTCTTGTTGTATGTGATGAGAAAAATAGGGTGTGATGGATCAACTAGACTAGGAGATGAACAATGAAGCATATATGAACTGAGATTGCCCAAACTTGCAGATCTGAAACTGAGATACTGAGAGCAGAGAAGGGGGAGGAATTTGGATGTGTATCTGGTGTTGGAAAATGGGCCAAACTAACCAGGACCACGGTGCCACGCCCCTGTCCCTGATGATCTGACGGACAGCTAAAACTGTAGGCCTGCAATCTTGACATCTTGATCTTCCACCTTGTCAAAAATTATTTAAATTCAGAGGGGCAAGGGTGCCACACCCCTGTTTTGGGTAGCACCAGGGCACCACGCCCCTGTCCCCGACGGATTTGGGCAAATCTGAGAGTTTAGAATGGTCCCTGTGTCCTCTAATGATCTGAAAGTCTCCGGGGTACCTGTACCTGCACCTGTAGCTTAAAAGAGAGGGTTTGGGTGGCTATTTAGGGTTTTGCCTTCGTCAAACCCCTTTTTTGGTGATTTCCACATCCATAAATAGACAATAATGTACTGAAAATGTGTGTGCTAGAACCTTGTGTGTATGCAAGATCCTAAATGAGAAAGATAAGAAACTACAACTACCCTACACTTTGGAGAGTAAACCCTAAATGCATGTAAATATAAATGTAAATAAGAATGATGAATACTTGATAAATTCTTGATGAATCTTGTTGAATACTCCGCATAGGCTTCTCTTTCACCATATAGAAGACTCCTTGTAATCGCTTTGCCAAAAACTTTCTTTTCCATAGATCCTAGATCTTCTTACTTAGGCCTTCAAATGAACAAAGAGAACTCTTATGTATGAAACTGTAGATCTTAATTTCAACTCTAGGTCGACTTAGAGATAGAACTTCCCACCAATTTATTAGGTTTAAGCATTATAATATCATAGAATCATGCTCTCGGATTTTCGGGAAAAATGTCAAGGACCGGGTGCAACTTGCACCTGGTCCAACCAACTTTTCACCAAATTTTCAGGGCCATTAGATATGATGATATTTGAGCGAATCCCAAAGTTACTATTGATTTTGAGGTGTTTTGATATGCGAACTCGGGCCTTAAAGCTCGAAATAGGACATAATTAGGGTTTATGATTTAATGATTTATTGGAGGATTAAAATAAATGTTGGGATTTGCGAAGATTGAAAGGGGTGGGTGAATCAGTGTTCTATCAGAATGTACAGATTTTAACTTTCTAAACCATGCATGTGTGTACCAGTAAATAAATAAGCATATAACAAGAAGCAAATAAATCATCCACATAAATGAACACCATAACACAAAATTTATACATGGAAAACCTCAATGAGGAAAAACCATGGTGGGATTTGTGACCCACAATATAAGTTCACTGGCCATTTGAAAAAGATATTACATAAAGCAAGGGCCTGCACTTGCAGGAAGCCACACTGCCTAGAGCATACTACTCATCACTAAAAGACCCTCATTGAGTTAAAACAAGCTCCTAGAGCCTAGTATGCTAGATTAGATAAATACTTGTTGAAATTGGGATTAGATAAAGGTGTTGTTGATAGTAATATGTACTTTAAAATTGAAAATTATAACATTTTGAGTGTTGAAGTCTTTGTTGATGACATTATTTTTGGTGGTGATAATGATATGAGTATGAAGTTTCTCAATAATATCCAGAATGAATTTGAGATATCTCTGATCGGTGAGATGAATTTTTTATTAGGTTTGTAGATTGCACAGACAGATAAATGTATCTTTATATCTAAAAAGAATGAATCCCCTAAAGCCAATCAGAGTTTGTACATATCTACGGTTGGTGGACTATTATATCTTACTCAGACTAGACTTGGAATTATGCATGCTATATGTATGGCTTCTAGATATCAAATTGATCCAAAGGAGAGTCATGTTACTAATGTTAAAAGAATATTCAGATATCTTAAGGGAACCGTAGATTAGGTTTATGGTATCCTAAAAAAGATGATTTGATGTTATGTGCTTACACTGATGCAGATTGGGTAGGCCATGTTGATGATCGGAAGAGAACTACCAATGGAGCATTCTTTTTAGGCAAGAATTTGGTTTCATGGGCTAGCAAGAAACAAGACTCAATATCCTTATCTACTGCTGAAGCTGAGTACATTGTTGCTCCTAGTAATTACACTCAAATAGTTTGGATGAAGGAAATGTTTAAAGATATTAGAATTATTTATGATGGGCCTAATGTTATTTAGTGTGATAATTCCAATTTAATAAACATGTCAAATAATCCAGTACAACATTCAAAGACAACATATATCAATCAAATACAACTACATGAAAGAGAAAGTCAATGAATAGAAGGTGAAGCTTGAATATGTATCTATAAAGGAACAAATTGCTGATATTTTCACTAAGCCTTTACCTACAGATACATTTGTCTATTTGAGAGACAAGATAGGGGTAACCACCCCTCCTGGTGACAACTACATGCATTGATCCAATGGATTTCAAAGCCTTATGCTTTTATCTAGATTGATGTGTTTGTGTTTCTCCTCTGCTGGAGTGGTATGTTGATTTGGTTGTGTTTCCCAGGGGTAGAATGAGTTTGGTTTTCTATTTTTGGAGATCTTTGGCACTATTATCAAAGGGGGATAGATCATGTGAAAAACTGTTTTATCTATCTTGATCTTAGGGGGAGTTTGTTGGTGATATCTTCTTTCTTTGCATTGACTATTTTCACATTCATATGTTGCTATCAATGCCAAAGTGGGAGATTGTTGAGATTTTTGTAGTCTGTTGGATTAAGTTGTTGGATTTGGATATGTTATTGTCATTGGTGTTAACATATTCCTATGAGTTATTCCAGTGAGTTTGAGAAGATTTTCTAATCCAGTTTGTTGTTCTTTGGTTACCGGTTCCTACTGGTGTTCTATTGGTGTTCCTGTTGGTATTCCCTTTGATATATTTTGGTATGACCAGATCTTGTGCTGAGACTTTGGGATGTTGTTTGGTATGATCCTGTGTATCTTCATTTCAGATGGTTCATGATTTGGTGACCCACAAGCTATCTTTCTACATTATAGTTGTTGATTGGTTGTGTTCTTGAGCTTTTAGAGGTTGACCGATGAAGATTTGAAAAGTGGTGTTGATAAAATTGTTCTGGATGATTATAACATGTTTTTAGGTGTTTTCTAATTATTTCCTATTTGTTTTGGTAATCCACATTGATCATTCTGTGAGGTTTTGTGATTTCTATCAACCGGTGTTAACTTGTGTGTTATGTGATATTTCCAGTGGTGTAGTATGTTCTGGTTGATCTTGGTGTGATTTTCGGTGGATGTAAGCATTTGTAAATTTGAATTATGTCCATGATATGTAATGGATTTATCATAATATTGGTCCACTGATTGATCTTTGTATCTTGTAATTTAATTTTGGTATTTATAAGATGAGCGTTGAGGGTTTAGCCGACCTTGTTATCAAGGTTGATGATTTTTATATATATATGATATACTCATGTAATTTAGTTGTCGGTATTATGTCTACATTATCAAAGAGAGGTAATTGTGTGAATAAGAGATATATCGTTTGGTGAAGTGTTGTAGTGTGATCATTATTGCAGGGAAGATAATTTTGCTTAACTGGAACTATCTTCAGGCATTTACAGATACTATCATTGTAGTTCATTTCTTCGGGATTGTAGTTCGATTCATTTTGTAAGTCAATGAGACTTCCCTGAGGATTGTAGCCTTCCGAACATATATCTTTTGCCAGTGAGCCTAGGCAGGGTGCTTGAATGCATGTGCATTCCCCATTGTAATATTTTCACATACTACTGCAGAGTATCATCTTATTATGGGTAGGTTCCCATTGTGGGTTTTCCACATTAAAATCTTGGCGTTGTGTGTTGTGCTATTCATTTATTTATCTTTATATTGCTGCAATTTATTTGTTTATGCTTTTTTGTTTGGTTATTTGTGTTCCAGTGAAGACTTATTCACCCCGCTCTCAGTCTTCCTTCTTGATTGCAACTAAAATATTGTATGTTTTTATTAAATCTTGTTAATATATTTGCACCTTGAATGATATGTAGATGGTTGTCATCTAAAGAAATCCATAAAGAATATATTTATTATTGGAAGGGAAAAATTTATCGTTTAATGTATGAAATACAAAAGTGTGTACCTTCGACATTTTTCAATGTGCAAGAACACTACCTTATACACCAAGTTCAAGAGATTGAATTGTTGAAAACTAAGTCCATCTTTTGAGAAACCTCTACTAAGTCCATGATCTCTTTTAGATGGTCTTTTTCACCTTATAGTTATACTCACCCATGTTTGATGGACCATGAAAAATCTCAAGGAATTTTTGGTAACTATCTCTCTCATTCAATTGAGTGCAGGTACCACCAAATAGGTATTTGTCAGATCTATCTTCCTTGAGCGAGGGAAATCAGGAAGAGAAGAGGAAAGCAAGACATGTAGTAGGTCTAAAAGAGGGAAATCAACTAGAGGTGAAAAGATTAGAAAAAAATTTCATAAACAAATGAATTTTTTTCTTGTTGAAGTGGGCTCATGTTCTTATGATCATGAGAGAATAGGCAATATCCAGGTTCCCTTGAGGTACAAACATCCATGGAAACAATGGGTACCCAAGAAACTTCCTGCAATAAACACTGATTTTTGTGTCAACAAGAGGATATATCGCATAGAACCATCATCATTACATGGTTTGGACCTACTTTGCATGGACGATATAAAGCTTTGTTACGACAAAGTTACTGAATTGATGGAGTATGTTGGACCCTATTATAGTTACAAAGGTTGGATGTAGCTAGTTCGATATACACAAAGTATACATAGGAGTGCACTGTCAGTAAATTATACACAACTAAAAAATAAGGATCAAAATAAAGGACTGGCTATGTACATTGACAAAAGGCCAAAAGGATAAAGGAGTATTGATGGGTTTATAAATAATACATGACTTGGGTCAACAAATAAGAAACCCAATTACATATTCAACGCGTGCAAGGGAAACCATGTATTTGTTTGTGCAATAAAATCAATAACTACAGGTGAAGAGTTTCTAATCAATTACAATTTGAATCACATAGATACAAACATAGTTACAATGGGGGTGGTACATACTATATACCATTTTACCCAACCTCCAATTAATGACTCCAATATACCATTTTATTAGTATGTTTTTTTTCATAAGTCTATTGGTCTCATTTCGCTAATGTTTTTTTATATTTAATTTTTGTCACAATGAGACATTGATAGTACGAGGAAGGCTCCAACCTAGAGCACAAATCACGATGCATCTTCACACACTTCTAATCGACAGGTTTACCTCATTGTTTCATGTTTCTAACTGCAATTAGGACTGTCAATTCCTTACTTTTATTACCTAATCACATTCTGATTTTGTTCACAATGTTTCATAAAGAAAACACAGTTGGGACTAAATCCTATTTTCTTGGAGCCTTCAAGGATTCAAAACTACAACTCAATGCACACTCAATGATAAGAAGTAAATATGGATTGCATCAGTCTTTCTAATTTGATCATCAAGGAACCAATTAATCATAAAATAAAGGACTACAAAACTCTTTATTTAAAACAAACCCTTAATGAGATGAACTGCCATATATCTAATAAAACATATTATCACTTCCTTAGCATGAGTGGTTATTGCATTCAAAAGTAAAATGCCAAAAACTTACCGACTCAGGTTAATCACCTATCCATCATTCTAAAATACTTGTAAATTCAAAATACAACATCTGTGAACCTTCTTGGCTCTTTGATAGTCATAGACCCTTTAAACCTTTATGACAATTAAAGGTTTGATGGGTAAACTTTGTCAAGTTCCCTCCAAACCGCTCCTCCACTTTTGACCTCTATCAGACATGGTTTTATAAACCATTAAAAACTAATTTTAATTCCTTCTAACTTCTCCAACCAATTCATGACTGATGGATGATATTTTACATCTCTTTTGCACTTTTTGGCAATGTTGCACCTTTGTAACTTTTGCATTTCGACACAACTTTGCCAACTTTGACCATATCCTTCCTAGATGTTTCCAACATGATAAAAATGGAAACATTATAATCAATTACAATATTTTTAATCCTTTCAAGGATAGTTTGACATTAATTGACTCTATCAAGACCTATTAGCTCTCTTGGTACAAAATGGCTCTTCAAGCCTTACATTTGAGTTGTTTTTGATATCAGTGGAATTTATGACCTTACAAATCATGTATGAAATTTACAAATAAGCAAAAAAAATGTACTTTGACTGCATAAGATATCTTTATTCCTAGGAGCCTCTACACCATTTTATTATTATTATTTTTTTGTAAGTTTATTGGGTTAATTTTGAAAATGTTTTTAATATTCTTGTCACAATCGGATGATCAAGGAAAGTCACTATTAGTAGAGGAGAGAATTTAGAGGGACTTGCAATCACTATTATGCGATGATGACATCACATATTCTGCAAACCCTCTAGATATGATAAGGAAGACCCAAAAAATATGCAATGAAGAAATCCTTCAGTTATTATTCATGGTGCCTCAAACAGATGAGATAAGAGAAAGGTTTAAAATATTGATTGAGAGAGTATGGAACTTGCAAGTAAGCTATCATGAGATCTTTAATTATAAAATAAGTCATGGTTTTATATTTTGTACTTTTCTATGTCATGAACTATGATATGTCTTGTTTTTATAGGATTTTTTTCATCCTCATGATGTTGCTAGCCATGATCAGAGTACTGCGGGTGCTGCTCGGGGAGTAGGGGTTGGTACAAGTGTCAATCCTGATCTTCCTATGCATACATCACATCATCTGACCCCATCATTTGTGCCTATATTGCCAACTGGAATGTTGGCAACACACAACATGCAGACATCGGGTAGTGCACCCTCTGGTGGTGAACACATGCTAGAACATGTGTCAAGGCATGTACTTGGGGATGAAGAGGTCACTAGTACTAGTGATACTGATGTTTTGCTAGCATTTCCTGGATCTTACCGTATTACTAGTACAGGAACTTTGCCGGTCACATTTGTGGTGACCGAGGATATCTTTCCCATAAAGATAGAGAACATCCTAGGTACTTTAAAATGTTTTAATTATTATTATATATAATTCAATTGAAATTTACTTATTGATCACTCTTTTTAGACTGTAAGAAATGATATTTTTTATAAATATATAAATGATATTACATTGAATATCTTTGGGCCCTCCATACGTATACGGTGAAATGCCAAAAATGGAGATTTAAAAGATGAGCTTATTAACCGTTTAGTTGTGCTATTTGGTAATAACACATTCAACTGAACCAAGGCCCTTAAGAAATCTGGTACCTATCTAAAGTATGTGAGGGACCATTAAATGTCACATTTAGAGAAGACCAAAAAGTATGAGCATCCCCCTATGATTCGAGAGAGGGAGTGGAAGGACCTAGTTTCGAATGGAAAGGAGAAGGAGCAAAAGAAAAAAGGAAAGAAACCACTGGGCTAAGGAAGGTATGTGATACTATCAATAATGTAATTATATACTGATTACTCTTTTTTTTACATAATCTAACGTATTTCAAACTTTTCATAGGTTGTCTGACACATCGAAGGAAACAAAGGCAAGAGTAGAAAAACACAAGTAGCACAAACTTGGCTCAGGTGGTTATATGAAAATAGTCACATGAATTGTAAGTATCAATAAATGAAATATTGCATCCAAATAACAAATTGCAAATAATTTTGGTTTTATCATACCATAGAAGAAAAATTCATAATCTTATGCAAAAGTGTAGGGCTCTGAATTCAAGAGAGTACAAATACAAGAGAACCTGAAGATTGCCTTCCAACAAGGCTATGGAGCCATAGTTGAATGCCTAAGACTCTTGACTGGGCAAACACAAGCTTCCACTGCATTCGACATGTAGGTAAATAAACTCAATGAAGTTTATTTAGAAATGAATACTTGTGCAATCTATTCATATTAATTTCCACCATAAAGTAATTATGTGCCTATTTGTTTTAAATATGCAAGAAATGATAATACTACACATGACATTGGAATGCAGCCTAGTGAGGGTGGATCACAACCTGCAGTTGAAGGTCATGGTCGTGTGCATCCCGGTACTGGATGTATTCATGTGCTATATGAAACACATTATGGATGTATTCATGTGCTATATAAAACAAATTACGCATCACAACCTGCAGCTGAAGGTCAAGGTCGAACAAATGGAGGGGGGACATATGATTTAGAAAATGATGCTCCACTTCTTCTTTATTTATATACAAAAAAGAAACAATAAAAAAAGTGATTGTAATCATATTATGACAACCATATTTTTTATAAATGTAAAAATAGAAACAATGAATGTTATATGTTAATGAATGAATGTGAATATGTTAATGAATGTATGTTATATGTTATTAATGGATGAATGAATGAGTATTATATGTTATTAATGGATGAATGAATAAATGTTATATGTTATTAATGGATGAATGAATGATTAGTGTTATATGATCGGGTATGGGGAATTGAGAGTGATGTGAGGGTGGGGAAGACGAGGGGGGAGGGGGCTGAGGGGGTGGGCGGAAAAAGAGCTTCCACCTTCACATTGTTGGCCCTATTAAGTAGAGAATATTAAACTATTCTCAAAACAAAGAGAATCTCGATAAGGTAATGCACTTTTCAATATTTCATTATGTTGCACTTTTAAGCTTATGCGATTTTTATTAGTTCTCTTTGCTTTAATATCTTACCCATTGTACTTATTTTACTTTTTAACACATCTCATATGTTACCCTAAATTTTGCATGGGACTCCAGTTGGAACAATATTTGTAATTGAGAGATTATTCGATATCGAGGGGTTAAGTGTGGCATTGGTTGTTCCCCGGGGAATTTAAGACTTAGTGAGTTAGAGTGAGTTACTCATGTCCTTAATTATAAGATACATGACTTGATTGGTGTCCAGATAGATGTTCTAGCTTCTGATATGGGTACCAATCCATAGGTATTTTAATGGTTTTATGTGCCCTTTTTTTTTAATGGAATATAACCTGATCTATTCTATCTGATTACTCTTGTGTAACTGAATGAGGTGGCCTTAAGTGTTTGTATTATCAATATACACATAAATTTTACATGACACGGACAATGGCCTAGATATTAGATGAATACTCAAAATTCCATGGCTACTCACCTGCAATTGTAACAGGAAAACCTATTGTGAGTATAATGAACTCAGCTTGAAGCACCAACAATCTGAGTATACCAATTAGGATTTATATAATTTATTGATTTTCACAAGAAATTTTTATTTGGGTAGGATTTAGGTGGATCCCTTGGAAGAGATGTTGCAACTGGTAGAGGTGTTATATTTGCAACAAAGGCTCTATTGGCAGAGTACGGGATGAGTATTATCAGATCAGCGTTTTGTTGTCTAGGCAAGGATATTTTTCTTCACCCCATGGCTTTGTTTAGTCAAGAATCTTGCCCTTTTGTGTGACTAACTAGGGTATAGGTTAGATTTGTAACAATTGGAGGTAGTTGATGGTTGAGGGAGAGAACCAACCATTTCTGGATATTTTCTTCAAGGAAGTGAAGGAATTGGGTGCCAATTGGGTCACATGGGAAGGTGCCAGTTTTGGGTAGGAGTAGGTGGTTTTATCATAAAAATCCATGAGAATAAGTGGTTCTATATTTTCAAATTGTGAAAGGTTTATTCTCTATTGTTATTAAATTGATTATAATGATTTATTTATTAATTATTTTTATAGGAATCTTTGGTACATAATTAATTTGACTTTATTTTTTCTTGGTTTACAACAGAGGCTTGTTTTTCATATTTTTTCAGTTCATTTTGGGAACTTTTTTTTTATATTATAATATATTGTGCCACATTATGGCCTATTTGTGATTTTTGAAGATTTGTAAAATGGATCTTGAGGTAAGATGTTTGTAGCCTAGTGTAAAGGACAATCTACTTGCCAAACTGAGGGAACACAAATCTGACCTGAACAACTTGAAAAGAGATGTGAAGAAGGCTTCCTTAGCTGATTCGCAAAGTGCAAGAGATGAGCTTCTTGAATATGGAATGAGTGATGCATTAATCAAATTGTTTCTAACCAAATAAAATTTGTCAGATCTTTCTTTTTTGACCATAAGATAGTTGTGAATTTTCTCTATTTAAACTTTTCTATATTCATTGTCTTCAAACATAGGATTCTTTCTTAGAAAACGTAATTTTTCTGGGGATTCCAAAACTATTTTTAGAACTATGTAATTTTTTGTTGTATAATTAAAATTTTCTTTGATAATCAATATTACCTATCTATCACTTGCCAAGTCTACAATTTTTCTTTTAATGTGAATTATATACGAATCCAATAGGTGGATGATATTTAATTCTTTTGATGGGTATTAACTATTAACTATTAAGTTTCTCGCATTACTTCTTTGTGCTTGTATATGATTTTCCAATTTTAAGGAATACAAGTAAAAATTCTTTGTACATATGGAGAAATGTTGCATTTCAATTTTTTAATTATTATATTACTATGTTGATCTCTTATGATTCAGGCATCAGTAGATCAAAGCGGGGGATTATCGATGTCAACTGAGAGGCTTAACCAGTCTAGTAATCAGATCGAAGAGAGTAAGAGAACCATACTAGAAACAAAAGAACTTGGGGTTTCCATCCTTCAGGACCTGCACCAATAGTGACAAACACTTTTGTACACAAATGATATAGTATAAATTTCTCTTTTAAATTGTTCTAATATCATTTTTGTCACATGAAATCCTTAATTTTTGCATCCCAAATTACATATATACTCTTTCCATTCAAAGTGGGGGCATAAAAATCTGGTATAAATTGGATCAGTCACAATTTGAAATGATACATTTAGCGCCCACTTTAATGGGAGTAGGAACCTCTGAAAAATACTCGTGGTAAAGTAGAACGATGAGAGAGAGAGAGAGGAGCAATTAGGAGAAAGATTAAAAGGATATAATACATCACTAATTTCAAGGAACCAAGTCCCTCAATCTTAGGATCTTATGCAAGGATGCACAAAACAAGACAAACTCAGAAAGGCAAAAAAAGACAAACAAAGATGAAATACAAAGAACACACAACACAAAATATAAAAACCAAAACATGTCCTGAAGTCAACTATCTGAAAAGACCTCAATAATTGAAAAAGTCTCAACCACTAGTATCATTCTTGAAATGCCATCAGCAGGACACAAGTGATCACATAAAAAGAGAAAGAGCATGCATAAAACCATGAACCACAAGTAAAAAAGATATGATCTCATGTGGAGAAGAAATGGGGAACATGTATGTCACATGCTAGAAAGTTGTGTTATCCTAGGTGATCTATGAGAGGAAGATCAAGAGAGGACATGGATGACACAGACTAGTATTATTTTGCAAGTGATCCTTGTTGGGGAGGAGAGTTGGAATAGTCTACCTGTGTTTTGCTAGTTCCACTCACCCTATTGCATATGGTGTTGTCTTGTTTTAGGAATTGAGCATCTCATATAAGACATGGCTTTGCCTAGTTCCAAGCATGCAACAACCTATGTAAGAAATGCAATAAAAATGTAAATGTGTATTAGGTTTCATGCATGAAGCATCTCGTGTAAGACTTTGTTTTGTCCAGTTTTGAGATTGGAATCAGGTAGTCCAACGAGATTATCATTGATCCTCTATACTAATTAACCTTGTAAAATTGATCAATATCTCGGTCAATCTATTTTAATATGTTTTGTCATAATGAATACATAAATTTAGTCAAGAGGTACAAGTTCAATGAAATGACAATGGGAGATCTTAATTTTCACCATAGTTTAGTCTCTTTTATTGATAATATAATAAAACTTAGTGTAGTGATTTACAAAAAAGATTCTATTTGGAAGAAGAAACAAATATTAACAATATTTTTGCAATCTGAATAGGGCCTTATAGTAGTAAGGTCCCATACAAATACCAAAACTTGATTATTTCAAAACACAATAAAGAACCTATGAGTGAAACAAACAACCTCTATTGAGCTTGTCATGATTTTCGTTTATCCCTTAGTATTTGGTAGTGAGGCATAAATAGAAAACAAGATAATACAACCATAAATAGTTATAAGGTATTTATTCACTTCCTCCCTACATATCTCATGGAAACGTTTATAGGTATTTGAGAATATATAAATCTTCAATCATAGGGGCACACCTAGGAAAAATGAGAAGAAACATATGAAGCAACAAAGTGGGGGAGGTTTAAAATTGCTTCTAGAAGTTCCCCAATGCCAAACAATATGGCCAAGCTTAGTCCAAAATTCTAAAATATAATGATGCGCTTGCATACATTATTTCATTGCCAACAACCATGTCACTAAATTTGAATTGTGTCATTAATGCTTCTTCAATATGGATGTAGTTGATGGTGGCAAAGAAGATATTTCCATAACAAAAATGGAGGTTTCTTCCATGACATTGAATAGGAAACCATAAACTTGTCCATGCAACATGGTTAGATATCTTCCAAGGGGTTACCGAAACTTATTATTAAAATGTCAAAACATGTATCAGAGGGAATATGATGAAAATAATAATACACCAAGTTCTTAGAAGGAGCACAACACACTACTATGCATACATCTAAATACAACTAAGACACCAACAATCAAAATGATTTGCGAATACAATATTAAAACATGTCGGTAGTTTGAGCACAATATAGAGTGTAGGCATAATGGGAACAACCATTAATATAGTTTGACAAATATAATTGAGATTAAATTGTATTTGATAAAGTATAGATGTGACTATGTTTTTAATTCTTCACTTCATTGCAATTTAAAACACTTTGCTTCTAACATATCTTTCAAGAAAGAAAAAAGTTCTCATAACTTTCATGTCCATGAAATAGGTACAATTGCATTCAAATTTGATACTATAGTTTTTTAGTAATGAAAGAACAAGTTCATCATAATGCATAACTAAAAGTACTATTTATAAGTATTGTAAAATGACTTAGTTCACACATGTCAATCAACATAGAATGACAAAATGAATAATAAGAAGATATTGGATCATTTATACATTTTACTAGAGTCAACATTTGAAATAAGCAACTTTGAACTATTGAAATTCTATAATTAGAATGAGATATGTTCAAAAATAACACAAATTTTTATCATGTTCTATACATTTAAAACCCTAAAAAATAACTAATCCAAAAGAGAAACAATAAAACATACTATAAAATAATATCCAAAACACTTGAAGAGATAAAATAATAAAACATGATACAAGAATTCGGAACAATACACCAATTAATGATATCTAAATTGTTTCACGAGCACACATCTAATTTGGAATTCATTAGAATCCGATATTTAATCTCCAAACCATAGTAAGGAATTTAAAACGGTGCCAATTGAGTTTTAGCTTTATTCATAACTCTACATCTTGAATTCAAATTACTAACGAAAGTAGCAGACACATGCAAACCCACACACCATACAGAAACTTAATTTTAAAGCTACAGTCATACACGCAAACAAACCAATCATCTATGCTTAATCTTAATAATGTTAGCAATTTTGCCCACACACATTGAAGTAGCAGAAGCATGCAGACCCGAGTCCATCTGCATGGCAAGCTCCATGGCATGCATGTTCCCAATTCCTACATTGGTTATCGCAATGTGTAGTTTCTCCGCAAAATCCATGCCATGTTTGGCTTCTTCTTTCACACAGACTTTCAGCACCATGTACTTCTGCGGATATAAAGACGTGAGTATTATAATGAATTTCGTCTTAACTCTTTTGACTGAATAAAATACTTTGTAATTAAAAGTAGAAATGTATACCAGAAGCAACAACGATCAAGAGTAAAGCAAGCACTGCATACCCTCGCTTCTCCATCTCTACACTTATGGCAACGGATTAATGTGTTCATATACTTATAATGAATTAATTAGAGGATAAAACAAAATAACATGGTTATCCACTCCCAGCATAGAGAACATTGCTTACCTATCCTATCATCTTTGGAATCGATGTAATGAAACGAATATTTCAGTCATCCGAAAGAAACCTTTTGAAGCAGACGTAAAACAAAATAACATGGTTATCCACTCCCAAAATAACAATGCTTACGTATCATCTTTGGAATCGATGTAATGAAGCGAAGATTTCAGAGTCATCTTTGGGATTAATTTGTTCATATACTTACATGCATATGTGTGTTTATTACTAAACAAGTTGGAATGTTATGGGTGCCTTGATGTTGAGAATTTGTGAAGGATAACATGTTTGTAGTAAGAAGAATCAAGGAAACAATGATGCATACTTCTGGTAGTCAAACAAATAATAAAAAACAGCAATGTTCTTACAACCGATAAGGATGCAAGTCTAAAATGACATAAGTGATGAGTACTGATTTGACCATTGAAGTAATTGTTAGATTTGTGTGAATGTTGTCATTGATGTCAAACTGGGTAATCTAGTTAGGACCCGATGTGTTATGTTGTTGTTAAGTTATTGGAAGCAATTTTGGTATTGCAGGTCGAGCATCAATGGAAGATAGGTATGTGTGTGATACGAATGTCATATGAAGTAGTAAGGCATACATGATCTATTGGAGTCATTTCTGGAACATCCTCATCTCCAAAATCCTTTGTTGTTCTTATCTTGGTTTGTATCCAGTTTTGGTATCAGCTGTGTGAGTTTCGGTATCAGTTATATTTGTGGAGGGGAAAAAGCAAGACCGGGTGATTAGGACCTAATCCCACTTTAGCCAACACATTGGGAATACGAAAGAGCCTAGTGAGATAGCTCACTTTGGCTACTTCTTGTGAGAAAGAGAGAGCCAAGGATAATCTCATAGAGTTTCTATTCCTCTTGTTGTATGTGATGAGAAAAATAGGGTGTGATGGATCAACTAGACTAGGAGATGAACAATGAAGCATATATGAACTGAGATTGCCCAAACTTGCAGATCTGAAACTGAGATACTGAGAGCAGAGAAGGGGGAGGAATTTGGATGTGTACCTGGTGTTGGAAAATGGGCCAAACTGACCAGGACCACGGTGCCACGCCCCTGTCCCTGATGATCTGACAGAGAGCTAAAACTGTAGGCCTACAATCTTGACATCTTGAGCTTCCACCTTGTCAAAAATTATTTAAATTCAGAGGGGCAAGGGTACCACACCCCTGTTTTGGGTAGCACCAGGGCACCACGCCCCTGTCCCCGATGGATTTGGGCAAATCTGAGAGTTTAGAATGGTCCCTGTGTCCTCTATTGATCCGATAGTCTCCGGGGTACCTGTACCTGCACTTGTAGCTGAAAAGAGAGGGTTTGGGTGGCTATTTAGGGTTTTGCCTTAGTGAAACCCCTTTTTTGGTGATTTCCACCTCCATAAATAGCCAATAATGTACTGAAAATGTGTGTGCTAGAACCTTGTGTGTATGCAAGATCCTAAATGAGAAAAATAAGAAACTACAACTACCTTACACTTTGGAGAGTAAACCCTAAATGCATGTAAATATAAATGTAAATGTAAATGTAAATGTAAATGTAAATAAGAATGATGAATACTTGATAAATTCTTGATGAATCTTGTTGAAGACTCCACATAGGCTTCTCTTTCACCATATAGAAGACTCCTTGTAATCGCTTTGCCAAAAACTTCCTTTTCCATAGATCCTAGATCTTCTTACTTAGGCCTTCAAATGAACAAAGAGAACTCTTATGTATGAAACTGTAGATCTTAATTTCAACTCTAGGTCGACTTAGAGATCGAACTTCCCACCGATTTATTGGGTTTAAGCATTATAATATCATAGAATTATGCTCCCGGATTTTCGAGAAAAATGTCAGGGACCGGGTGCAACTTGCACCTGGTCCGACCAACTTTTCACCAAATTTTCAGGGCCGTTAGATATGATGATATTAGAGCGAATCCCAAAGTTACTATTGATTTTGAGGTGTTTTGATATGCGAACTCGGGCCTCAAAGGTCGAAATAGGACATAATTAGGGTTTATGATTTAATGATTTATTGGAGGAATAAAATAAATGTTGGGATTTGCGAAGATTGAAAGGGGGGGTGAATCAGTGTTATGTCAGAATGTACAGTTTTTAACTTTCTAAACCATGCATGTATGTACCAGTAAATAAATAAGCATATAACAAGAAGCAAATAAATCATCCACATAAATGAACACCATAACACAAAATTTATACGTGGAAAACCTCAATGAGGAAAAACCACGGTGGGATTTGTGACCCACAATATAAGTTCACTGGCCATATGAAAAAGATATTACATAAAGCAAGGGCCTGCACTTGTAGGAAGGCACACTGCCTAGAGCATACTACTCATCACTAAAAGAGCCTCATTGACTACAAGCTTTCTGCCAAAGTAAATTACCGAATATGAACTCAAGAGTGCATCTGTTATGCCAGATAGAGTTCCAGTTCTAGTTCTGCTCTATACCGGTTCACAAACTTGAACTATTACCGGTATTACTTCTCCTCCAAGAATTCTTTCTAAGCTATCTATAGATCATTACATGATATAATGTTTGCATACAAGAATGATCTCCATACATATATTTTGCATCTCACAGTTCTGCTATACCCTCATATGTCTATCACAATACCATCATAATTGTCTTGTTAAATTGACCTAGCAGACTGACTTATATACCTATTACATGATACACCTTATGTCGGCTTACAATGCATTTACAAAAGATATTCAATGTCGGCGTCAACCATAATTAAAAAATTATTTACAAACTAAATCTTCATTGAAGTATTGATGTCAGTGTCGGTGTCAGTGTAGATTTGAATGCTTCCAATTCCGGTATCTACCGGTATATGCCTCCTAGTGTCGGTTTGTGACTTCCATCAGATCTGTTTCCATCAATGACAACAAAATGAATCCAATGAGTGTCAATTGCAAACAATCTCCCCCTTTGGCATTGATGACAACACTCATGTGAAAAATGGATTCCCTGTCGGTGTGCTCCCCCTGAGCAATACACTCCATATACTCCATCTGATAATGTTTTCTCTGATATTTTTCACATATGTACATACTCCCCCTTTGACATTAATGCCAAAGACCGGTGAAAGAATATTGTTAGTGTCACTCGAGCTTAGTCATCTTTAGGATTTTCGGGTATGCCTTTTGTAGCAATTGAAGATACGTGTCCTAGCCTGATTTGAAAGTATCAAATACCAATGCAAGTCCACTGAGTAAGTGGGCAAGTGATTCCTTCTCCTGGGTATCTACCGATGTGGGTTTTGCTAGCATATCAACGCATTCTTTCTTGTGAACACCCAACATGAATCAAGTCTAGGGCTTACCAATCGTCTTAAATTTCTTGTTCTCCTTATTAGTTTAGCTTTCTCCTTCTCAAAAGCAAAAACTTGGTTCTCTAAGGACAAAATTTGTCCGTCAATAGATGTAGTTAGTGCAGTCAATCCATCAAAGGAGTTAGCAATATTAGCCATTTTGTCATATAACTCTTTCAATCTGCTATCTACATTTGCTATAAGATTTCCCAAATTACAACATACTCTATAGATATTAGTACATTGTTTTAAACAAATTTCAATGGGAATAAGCTTGTCTTCTATTTTCTTCTTCCCTGTTTCTATGAGTTGATCAAAAGTTGCTCTTTTAGCTGCAGAGAAACTATCCAAATCCTATCGGTCTACAATCTGTCTCAAAGATTGAAAATTATTTGATATGTGCTCTGTTGAAGTCTTGAGCTTACCGGAAGGGCTTGCTCCATCCTCAATCTGACAATCAGACATTATTTTGATAGTACAAAGACCGATTGATCAATTAACCCTTTGTCTACAGTTCCCTCCTTTAGCAATTTCTGAGTGGCCATCATCATTAATTTTGTTGGGCTTAACTCGGAGACTGATTTCTTCTCAACCTGAGAAGTGTCAATTTCCAAAACTCTTGTTGGGAAATCAATTTTACCTGCCAGTATGGACTCAGTTGATTTTACCTTGTCCATCTCAACCTCTATTGCATCAGTGGCTTCGCCACTTGGTGCAGTATCAGTTACTGTCGGTGGAGTATTATCCATAGTGTTTCCAGTTCCCTGTACATTTTTTGCAACTATCATTTGTGGTTGTGTATCTATAGTTACTACTCGTTGTGGTTGTGTCAAAGCTGGAGTTGAACTACCCAAAATACCATTTCCTTTTGATTTGTTAGAAATGGTGGGGGATGTTGCCTTTCCAAATTCTTCTTGTGATGTGAGAAAGTGTGGGTTTTTTTTAAATAATTTTGTCCATCCATTCCTTGTCTCATTTATCACCTCATTTACTCTTCCCATCATAAGGCTTATCTGTCGGTTTTTACTACTGAAAATTATCCTATTAGCAGTATCTATACATCTTTTCATCTCTTCATTATTTATAGTACCACATTGTTCCAAAAGTGCAACTTCCTTGATTTCCCTATCTCTCTTGATAGCATCAAGTCTTCTAGCCTCAAGTTTATTATATAGGGATAAAGGTATTTCCTTCAAAATTTCAACTAAGGCTTTCTTATAGATGTCTATATACAGTAAAATAGCCTCTTCTAACTCATTCTGCTCATTTTCTTTAAAATCTTCATAATACTTTGATATATTCTTTAATATTCCATATTTTGTAACTTCATCAATAACTTCAGCATAGGTCATTGTTGTCTTACCAGTTTCAGTATCATAACCCTTCCTCTTTTTGCTTCTTGTTGTTGGTGTGACTGGTTTACTCTTTTGCACATGATTCCTTACCGATGGTGGAGGTGCAGTAGGCCGAGCTGCCTTTCTGACAAGTCTCCTCCTAGGTTCTACCTTTTGTTGCTCTACCGGTGGTTTTACCACATTCTTCCTTTGTACCCTTCTGAAAGCCAGATTCTCATTATCCTCTGGATCAGAGTCAGAAGTGATAGAAGAAATGTGAACTTGAGGCTTTTTCACTTCTTCAATACCAACCTCTATCGATTTAGGAGCCTGTTTTGATTTAGAGCCTAGCTGAGTGTCTATCTTATGCACCACATCTTGTACATATGCAAACATCTTTTCTATTTTCTTTTTTCTTCTTTTCCTATTAAAGTTGGTTTTCACTTCAAGAGCCTTCTCTCCTGTTTTACCGAAGTGCTCTGTTTTATCATCTAATAGGGCATCTAACAAGATTTTTGCATAAATCTCAAAAATGCTATCATCTACCTCATATCCAAGTTGAGTAATCCAGATTTGCCTTGGTTCAACTGCTTCCATAAGAGTTTCATCAATTTTCAACATGAAACATATGTCAGTGGAATACTTCTCCACAATATTCTTTGAAATTCTCTCCCTTTTCCTCATGTTTTCTTGAAAAGTCTTAAAATACCTCCAAAGTTCCTCTTCTCTACTGGTACCAAGACTAGTGATAGCTATCTTGATCTGCATACCTACTGGTATGTCATGAGCCCATTGCTTCTTTTGTAAACTGGGTAGCTCATTTAGGAAGTAAAGCATTAAACAACCAATCAAGTTTCGATATCTGAAGCTGCCTTTCTTAGTTCCTTTGATCTTAGTAAGGTTTAGCATTAATTCATTCCTCATCCATTCACATAAGTCATACTTCACATTATTCCTTACAATTTGATATGTGGCATGAATGTATCAACTTGCAACAAAATTCAATCGGTTGGATTGAGTTGCCTTGTATCCTATGATCATGCTTGCAAACTTTATGTTTGTGTCGGTTATTGTGCTTATCCTCAGTGATCTACTATCGGATGTAGCACCAATGAGTTTTTTGACCTCTGTGTTGGAAATTTTCTTGCTAGGTTCTTGTCTGACCTTAGGTAACCCAGTGACAACTTGAATAGCTTCCTTCATGATCATGTAGGGCCTATCTAGCCAAATGTTTTTTTGTCAACCCTGCTCAGAACGTATCCAATCATCTCATCCTTAAATTTTGGTATATACAGAATACCAGTTAACCCTAGATCCTCAATTGCCTTGAATTCTGGTTTGATCGTTCTGGTGTCTCCCAGTATCACTAATTGATACATGCTTTTGATGTTGGTACCCAGATCCTCAAGAGTGCAGTGAATGTATGCCCTCACATCTTCAACATACATTACTCCATCAGGAACCCTAGAAAATGCTCCCACAAAGTCTTCCTTTTTGGCAATTTCGGGAACCTTCTTAAAGATTGGCCTTAACCTATCCTTCACTTCGACAATGGTGGGATTTGCAATAAAAGTAGGTGTTGAAGTTCCAGATGCCATGTCGATGATTACCTAAAAGCGAATGCTAGTAGATGATCGAGTGCTTCAGATAATTGCTCAAAATCCTCTCTCAATGCATTGCTCGCTCTTCACTTCACTCTGATTTCTTGAATGCTCAGTGAGTGAAAATGAATTCACTTACCCTCTTTTATCAGTGAATAAAACACTCATTTCTTGTAATAAATGCTTCACCAACAACCCTACGAATGTCGGTTTCATATTTATGTGTCTGGGTAAACTTCATTAATGATGAACAAATTTCTCCAGATCTCGTTCAAGATCTCCTCAGATCTCTTCCGAGGTAATATGCAACATTTAGCAATGACTTTTCCAACCCCTAAGGCTTATTCCTCAGTTACCGGTGGAGGAATACTCTGTTCTACCAGTGGATTTGCTGGTATAGATCCATCTCCACTTTGTTCTTCAGATTTTCTAACCCATCTCTTGGTGTGATCTTGTTTTATTTCATCTACCTTTTTTTTTCCTTTCTCATTGTCTTTATCATTATTAGCCGGTTGAGTCTTTCTTCTGCAATACTTAGCAATATGACCTATTTTTTTGCATGCATAGCATGTAACATTGTTCTTCTGAATTGGTTTGACATATCCAATATCATTATTTCTTGACCTACAATGATTAGCAAAATGTCCAAACTTTCCACATGCATGACATTTAACATTCATTCTACAATCTTCTGATCTATGACCATATTTCTTGCAGTTTGTGCATTGACCGGGAACAGATTTGTAGTTTTGATTTGCCTTATTTCTACATTGTTTAGCCATATGCCCAAATTTATTGCAAACAAAACATGTACCATTTAATTTATAAGAATTAGATTGCCTTACCAGTTTCCTCTGTTCTGATGAGTTCTGCATACCGATTATCTGATCTTCATTTGTAGTACCGGAGCTTTCACCTTATATAAATCCAAGTCCTCTAGAATCATTAATCTGTCTTTGTATTTTCAATAAGTCATCCAACTATGCAACACTGATCCTAAACTTTTCTTTATACTCACTTGCAATTGTTAGATCATCTCTCAGAGTTGTTATTTGTCTTTCAAACTTTCTTGTTCATTATTCCGAGAGTGTGCCAAATCAGTTCTCAATAGATTATTCTCATGAGTAAATCTTCCACATTCATCAAACTTGTTCTTCAGAGATAAAACAAGATTATCTTCCTTCTTCTTTATGTCCTCAATATCTTTTGATAACCTCATGGTCAGATCTTGCATTTCATTTTTCATGAGCATGTTTGCTTGACTTAGTTTTTGACATTGTTCCTTAAGAGCATTTTTCTCCTCATCATCCGGTTGTTGTTAAAGTTCTTTTCTCTTGGCTTGAGAAAATGATAACTTTTCTTGTAGGATAAGAATGAATTCATTTGCAAAATTCACTCTTCTTGCAATTTCAAGTTTTTCATCCTTTCAGCATCATAATCCTCAAGAGCCATCTCAAGTTGTTTCTCCATAGCCATGTTCAAAGATTTAGGTTTTAGGATCTTCCTCAAGCAGTTAAACTTCTCTCGAGGTGCCAGGCTCTGATACCAATTGTTGGGATCTGAGAACACTGAGAGGGGAGGTGAATCAGTGTTATGCTGGAATGAACAATTTTTAACTTTCTAAATCATGCATGTATGTATTGGTAAACAAATAAGAATATAACAAGAAGTAAATAAACCATCCACATAAATGAACACAATAACACAAAATTTATACGTGGAAAACCTCAATGATGAAAAACCACGATGGTATTTGTGACCCACAATATCAGTTCATTGGCCATATGAAAAGATATTACATAAAGTAGGGACCTGCACTTGCAGGAAGGCACACTGCCTAGAGCATACTACTCATCACTAAAAGAGTCTCACTGACTAGAAGCTTTCTACCAAAGTAAATTATTGAATATGAACTCAAGAGTGCATCTGCTATGTTAGATAGAGTTTCGAATTTGGTTCTACTCTATACCAGTTCACAAACTTGAACTATTACCGGTATTACTTCTCCTCCAAGAATGCTTTCCAAGCTATTTGTAGATCATTACATGATATAATATTTGCATACAAAAATGATCTCCATACATATATTTCACATCTCACAGTTCTGCTATACATATATATGTCTATCACAATACCATCATAATCATCTTCTTAAATTAACCTAGCAGACTGACTTATATACCTATTACATGATATGCCTTATCTCGGCTTACAATGCATTTACAAAAGATATTCAATGTCGGCCTCGATAATAATTACAAAATGATTTACAAAATAAATCCTCCTTGATGTCAGCTTTCATGAAGTATTGATGTGGGTGTCGGTGTAGACCTGAATGCTTCCAATGCTGGTATCTACTGGTATATGCCTCCTAGTGTTGGTTTGTGACTTCCATCAGATCTTGTTGCCATCAATGACAACAAAATGAATCCAATGAGTATCAATTGCCAACTATAAAAAGGGGAACACTTAGGGTAAATGGCCCAATTTTATGATGTGTGAAGTGATGAAATATTATTTTAGATTTAATTAAATTAACTAGTTAAATGCTTAAAGGGAAATTAGAATGCAAGATGCAAACACACTAAGGCGGGTGCTAAACTAAGTGTATAATTGTTCCACCCTAGCAAGGGTGTACAATTTACGATGCTATATTTAGCCCCCACTTTATCGGTCATATGACACTATGTGCATATGAAAGCTAAAGTAAATAAAAGTAAACATACATGAAAAAGGATATATTCACAAGTTGTCAGACGAAGCCCCCAGCAGTATCTGCAATACACAATTATGAATCGCACCCTACAAAATCACATGTTAATTGAAATCACAAAATCACCTAAATTCTTACTAAGGTGATGAAAATCTGAGGTAGCTATATGCCCTCCCCCCCCCGTTTTGGCTTGCTAATTTAGTGAGTTGAAATAGGGTATCATGTTTACCAAATAGAATTGTGAAATAATATTGATGACAAACGCTAATAAGAAGATTTGATACAAGATCAAAAACTAATGGAGAATCATTTGGTAAGAAAGAGGACTAAACCTTAATTCCAATGCAACAAAGAGTGTGAGGATTTGAGAGCTCTCTAACACAAGATGAAAGATTTAAATGGAAACAAATGTAAAAAGGAAAAAGAGATAGAAAGCATGAATACACACTTTGGTGATCCATGAGAAGATAGGAGAACAAAAGAAACCATGGACATCTTGCCCCTAAAACTAGGTGATCCATGGAGAAAAGGAGATGGAAAACTAGCCCCTAGAGTCTATCTAGGTGATCCACGTAAGGGAGGAGAGTGAGAACACTGTTAGTTCCACTCAACCTCCCGCACGTGTGTGCAAGTGAGGTTTGAAGCACCTCATAGGAGTCTTTTCCCGAGTATGCTACAACCTGTATAAGATGTATAGTGAAAATGTCAAGAAAGTAGCAACATCTCTCTCTAAGAGGCTACCCTCTAGTTCCGAGAATGACCCATTGTATAAGAGAAAAGTGATGATGTCTTTCTCTAAGAGGCTGCCCTTTGGTTCCGAGAATATCCCACTGTATAAAAGGAAAGTGGTGGCATATCTCTCTAGGAGGTTGTCCTCTAGTTCTGAGAATGACCCACTATATAAGAGAAAAGTGGTGACATCTCGTTTTGATAATGACCCACTGTACAATGCGCGAAAGAAATATAGTACAAAAGGAGCAGTGTGGGTACCCAACCCTTTAAGATGTCAACATAGATTAAAGTTTTATATCTTAGGGAATGTAGAACAAGGGTACCTAGCTTCAACACTAAGAAGATATCCTTCATACAACAAAGTCATAAATCCAAGCAAGAGAGGAAATACTCTTCAAGCAAGGATAAGATAGTTGAAAAGAGATATCTTGCTACAAGTGTAAAGGTGATCCTTGGAGGAGAAGAGATATTTTCTCAAAAGACATCTACCTCAAATAGGAGTTATCTTAGACAAATATAACATCTTCTATAACAAATAAATGCATTGAAAATTGGAAAAGAATGGAGGATTGAAATGACATCAAGGAGAGATTATTTATAACAACACTCTTCTAAAAGAAGGCAAGAGCTTCTCATCAGGGACATGCACGTTCACAAAATAGAAGGGTTTATTATAAATGATACTACTTAGTGAAGAAAAGAAATTGATTATTAATCAAAGACTTTCAACATCAAGGAGGTGGTCCCAATTAAGGATATGTACTTAAGATCCCCATTAGGGATGCTTGTTCCAATATGAGAGAAGGAATTCAAATATGAATACACCTCTACAATCAATAGGAAATCCTTATAGAAGACACTACTTCACAAAGGGGAAATTTTAATCTTAAGAAGGAGAGATGTTTGAAATCACTCTTGCCCCCCATATATAAGGAGAAGAGATGAGATAGAAATAGGCTATTATCTTACTTCCAAAAGTATGATTGCACGTGAAATTGTACCATCATTAATGACAATGAGCCCCCAATAAGTGAGCTACCAATGTCACATAATGATGAGCAACATAATAGCCATTAATGTTATTTAAAGACATGATAGATTGAATTAGGTATTTGAATATGACAAGTTAAATCCTCTACTATAAGTGAGATTAAAAACATGTATAAGATGATGAATGTTAAAAAGTCTTTAGAAAGAGAGAAGTTTATAGGAGAAGAATAGACCACTAAGTCATACTTCTCTTGCACAAAAGAAATATTAGGAGAGGGATAAGTGTAATTCATTAGAGCCTTATTCCTAGAAGAAGGGATTTTAGAATGAGTAGAAGATAAAGCCTCATAAGTGGGATTACAAATCTCTTGAGGAGATTCATAAATATATTTCTTCATCACCAAGATTTCCTTATGAGCGAGATGAGTGTTGAAAGAAGTAGAAGATGATTTCATTGAGGTGAGGTCATCATCACTACTAAACATAGCATTCACATTGAGAGATTATCTTTTAGATGCTTTGGTGGGTTTAGAAGGATTGTATCCAAGTCCAAATGAAGCTTCATGTGTGTTTTATTCTTAAGGAATTTTGATTCCTTCTTGATTTGCATTGGACGACCATTTCCATTGTAGCCACTCTTAGTTAAAATGTGAAAATCAAGATCATAAAGGGATGTCAAATCAGAGAGAGATGGTGATGCCTCATAGGTCTCAATGCTATATGAATTAGAGAAAATATTTGAAGAATTATTTGACTTAGAAGTAGCCACAAAGTTGTTAGACAAAGTGGGTTGTTCTTTAGGTTCCTCCTTAGATTTCTCCTTATCAGTCTTATATTTGTTCCAAGATACTCTATACTCTCCTATAAAAGTAGGGTTAAAGTCTAGAGATATCCAATCATCATTTGCGAGCACTTCTTCAGGAGAAAAGACATCTTTCTGAGGAGATTCTGATTGAGTAGAAGAATCAGGAGTACTAGAAGGAACAAGATCATTAAGGAAAATAGATGTATTTGAAGAAGTAGGAGGATTGGGAGAAGAATGGGAAGTAGTTGAACAAGAAGATCCAACTTCTAATGGACCTTAAAGATCGGTATCAGCTAACAAGGTGTATGTCTTATTGTCATAAATGAACTTGACTTGCCTATGAAAATTTGAGGGGACAGCTTGCATGCTATGAATCCACGGTCTCCCTAATAGAAGGTTATATGTCAAATTACCAGGCATGACATGAATAGGTGTAGATAAAGTAATAGGAGCTACCTTAACAGGAAAGGTTATGACACCTAAAGAATTTTTAGCAACATTTTCAAAGCCTCGAATAGAAATAGAAGAAGGTTTGATGAGAGAACGATCCACATTAATTTTATCCAATAAGTCCACACTAAAAACATTAAGGCCAGATCCATTGTCCACAAGTGTTCGTCTTATATCAGTATCATAGATAATAACCATAATCATAAGAGGATCATATTGATGTTGGATTTCATGAGAAGGTAACACATCTTGTGTGAATACAATTTGAGCTTTGGGTTTGTTTTTAGGATCAATTAAAGAAGCCATGTTATTAGGTGTCACTATAGGTGGGGACATCTAAGTTCTTTAAAGAATCTTGTAACATCCCTTGATAAGCAGGTGAAGTTTGAACCAAATCCCAAATAGAAATCTTGACAAGAGTAGCTTTAAGTTGTTCAATGAGATCATACTCCTTACTAAGAGTCTGTGATATACGAGGTGCTTGTGGAAGAATAGGTTGAGAGGGAGGAAGTGAAGTTGGGGTAACTGGAGGAGGATTAGGAACTGCATATTGGGTGGCTGCAAGAAGTTGAGTCTCACTTTTGGGCAAAAAGTGGAAGTGTTTTCCCTATTTTTTAAATTTTTTGTTGATTGATGTCAAAATATGAGGCACCTAGAGATTGAATCTGGAAAAACTTTAGCAATAGAAAATATAGTTCTTAAAGTCTAATTATTAAATATGTAATTTATTTCAATACCCACATGCTAGAAATTGCTTTTTAGTAGGCATGTTTAAAAACCACTTTTTCAAAATGCATGTTTCAGGACCATACCACACGTGTACGACCACCATATTTTAATGTAAATAAATGAATTTTTGCAAATCCTTCTGGGAAAAGATACCTAAGACACCAAATATTGATGAGAATATTTTTTCTTATTTTTTTATTGAATATATATTTTTTATTAATTTTTAATTGACTATAAAGTACATTTTCAAAACATTTGGTGTACGACCACCATAATTTGATGAAAAATTCATATTTTTTTATTTTTTATTTTTTACTCTTCAAAATAATTGTATGTAGATTGATGTCATATAATTTATTTTCCAAAAAAACTAAAAACAAAAAAGTTATTAAAGTTTTACTTAACCTCACTATTTTACATTTAGGTACCACTTTTGATTAATAAATAATACAAAAATAGTAAAAAAATCATATCACTATGAATTTTATATTTTTTAAATCAGGAAAGTGCGAACTCTAATGGGTTTTCGTTTCATTAAAAAATATGATTAGGAAGACCTTCAAAATTACGGCAAGGCAGAAATGTGGTATTCCAGTGCCTTAGCCATTTTTTGGAGGTCCAAGCATAGGATTGGTCCCACCAAGCCTAACCTGAAGCCAAAACTGAGGCATAAGTGTGTTTCCCGCTCCATCTTTTATGAAACGGGCACCCATCATTTAAAATTCAAAAAATGGGCACCCGTCTTGGAATTTGTAGTATTTTCAAAAATGTGTGCCCGTTTTCAGAAAACATGTACCCGTTTTTAGAAACGTGTGCCCATTTCTAAAAATCGTGCACCCGTTTTATTTTTATGGGTTGGGGACCTGAAGCTAAACGGGTATCCATTTCTTTAAAAATGGGCACTCGTTTCTAGTGGCAAAATTTTATGCTCGTAGACCTTCGCGGAATTGGGACCCAACTTCTTGCACCCACCCTATTGTTTCTTGTATTGTAGGTATGAGCAACCACATGATAACTCTCTCTAGTGATTTTCTTAGCATATTCATAAGGGCTATTAGTAGGATAACCTCCTTGCATAATAATAACAAGTTTCTTAGGAGTGTAGAAAGAATCATTAGCATAACCACCTTGAACCACTAAGATAGGCTTGCGTTGAGAATTTTGAGAAGGATAAGCACCTTGAACTATGAAGAGGGGTTTATTATGTGTTTCATTCACATGTATCAAATTGATTGAAGATGGTTTAGGAATATCAAAGGTGTCCTTATGGATTTTAGAAGAAGAATGAACAAGATTGTCGGAAGAATTGTCGATAGTCTCTTCTTGCACTAAAATATTATCACATGTGGATAAGATCAATTCTAGGAGATAGACTAGAATTAGACATTGATGTTTTAGAAGGAAGGGTACTAGTAGGAAAGTTCATATCATCCTCTATCATCAAAGGATCTACATGGGGAATAGACTCTCTAGGAGAAGGATCAATATTACTCTTTAAAGTTTCACCTTTGAGAGGGAGATCTTTGAAAGAGATGTTAACAATCTTACCTTGAACTAGGGTATCCTTATGAGTACAACCAAGTTGAGGAGAAGGAGATGCTTTATTTCTAGAGGGAGAATGGTTAAGATTCGTGGAAGGTGAGATGCTATCAAGGGAGTTATCAATCACAATTTCATTCCCTTGAGCTAGGGTTCTCTCGTGGGGTAGAGAATAATCAACACCTTCTTCTAATGGTTCATCCCAAATAGTGAGGTCATTGAAAAAAGTATTAGAAATATCTTGCACAAAGATGTCCTTGTTGTTGTTGCCAATTTTGAGAGAAGGGATAACATTGTTTATTAATTTTTCATCCTTAGGAGGTAGAGCATCAATACATGTGTTTAAATCATCCCCTTGCCTCAAAATGTGTTCAATAGGATGTTTAGGGTAGACAACATTAAGGAAATTGATTATGATTTCATCTTCTTTTTCTAAGCCATCTTTATTGGCAAGACAAGCTTCGAGGCAAGGAGAAGTATTTCTCATTAATGCATCATCTCTCGTGGGAATTTCGTTTGAATTAAAAGAGGAAATGTCGTCACTAGGAAAAGTAGGGACAATACCATCTTCTTGCACAAAATGGTCCTTATGAGGGGAGTATTATTTAGGAGGGAAATGAACATCTTTCTCCAAAGATCCATGCTTAGGAAGAAGATCTTTGAAAGAAGTGCTCATAACCTCTTGTTGCACTAACATGCCCCCATTGGTAAGACCAAATTTAGGAGAAGATAAGTCAATATCTGTCAATACCTTTTCACTTAGAGAGGCATTATCTAAAGAAGCTAAAGTAACACTAAGAAAAAAGTTTATGATATCATCATCTTCCTCTAAGATAGCTAGATTGGAAGGGCGCATTTTAGGAGAATTGTCAAGATCACTCTTCAAATCTTCAGCCTCAGAGCATGGACAAGTTTTAAAGGGATTGGTAACAACTCTTTGAGGCACTAAAATGTTTCATAGATAGGAGGAGTTTCTTTAATCTACAGGGAAAAATTGAAACAAGGGAGGCTAACCTATTATCGCATTTATGAAATGAATGCATCATGACAACAATATTCCTCTTTCAAATGACAACATATGCAAAATAGAAGGAAATGTTCAATTTTAACCAATGCAAGAACTATAAATTTTGATTTAGAAAATGAAATTTATGAATAAAATGTGTTCCTAAATCAGATCTGAAATTAATGATCCAAATTAAGCTATCCACAAGTTCAATTTTGAAATGAAAAAATAGGGTTTTAACAAAATTGAGCTCTAATTTTTTTTAAAATTTGCAAGGAATTGAAACTTGTTTATGTAAATTTGAATTTGAAATAGCATAAACACTCAAATATAAGAACATAAATAAGAATTAAAGAAGATTGGCTTCACATCGGGTTCACCAAAATGTGGAGGGGAAAAAGTGAGACTAGGTGATTATGACCTAATCCCACTTTAGCCAACACATTGGGAATACGAAGGAGCCTAGGGAGATAGATCACTTTGGACACTTCTTGTGAGAAAGAGAGAGACAAGGATTATCTCTTAGGGTTTTTATTCCTCTTGCTGTATGTGATGAGAAAAATAGGGTGTGATGGATCAACTAGACTAGGAGATGAACAATGAAGCATATATGAACTGAAATTGCACAAACTTGCAGATCTGAAACTGAGATATTGAGAGAAGAGAAGGGGGAGGAATTTGGATTTGTACCTGGTGTTGGAAAATGGGCCAAACTAACCAGGACTAGGGTGTCATGCCCCTATCCCTGATGATCTGATAAAGAGTTGCAACTGTAGGCCTGTAATCCTAAGATCCTAAGCTTCCACCTTGTCAAAAATCACTAAAATTGAGGGGAACCAGGGCGCCACGCCCCTATCCTAGGTAGGACCAAGGCACTATGCCCATGTCCCTGATGGATTTGGGAAAATCTAAGATTTTAGAACAGTCCCTGTGTCCTTTGTTGATCTAAAAGTCTCCCAGGTACCTGTACCTGCACCTGTAGATGAAAAGGAAGGGTTTGGGTGGCTATGTAGGGTTTTTCCTTAGTCAAACCCTTGTCTTGGTGATTTCCACCTTCACAAATAGTCGATAATGTACTGAAAATGTGTGTGCTAGAACCTTGTGTGTATGCAAGATCCTAAATGAGAAAGATAAGAAACTACAGCTACCCTACCCTTTGGAGAGTAAACCCTAAATGCATGTAAATGTAAATGTAAATGTAAATGAGAATGATGAATACTTGATAAATTATTGATTAATAGTGTTGAAGACTCCACATAGGCTTCTCTTTCACCACATAGAAGGCTCCTTGTAATCGCTTCGCCAAAAACGTCCTTTTCCGTAGATCCTAGATCTTCTTACTTAGGCCTTCAAATGAAGAAAGAGAACTCTTATGTATGAAACCCTAAATCTTAATTTCAACTTTATACTGACTTAGAGATTGAATTTCCCAAAAATTACTTAGGGTTAAGCATTATAATATCATATAATTATGCTCCCGGAATTTGGAGAAAAATGTTAGGGACCGGGTGCAACTTGCACCTGGTCCGACCAGCTTTTCACCAAATTTTTAGGGCCATTAGATATGATGATATTAGAGAAAAATTAAAAGCTTATTTTGAGGTGTTTTGATATGTGAAATTGGGCCTTAAAGGTCGAAATAGGACATAATTAAGATTTGTGATTTAATGATTTATTGGAGGAATAAGATAAAAAGCGGCACACTGAGGGTAAAGGACCCAATTTTATGATGTGTGAAGTGATGAAATATGACTTTATATTTAATTTAATTAATTAATTAATTTCTTAAAGGGAAATTACAATGAAAGATTCAAACACACTAAGGTAGGTGCTAAACCAAGCGTAGAATTGTACTACCCTAGAAAGGGTGTACAATTTACGACACTACAATATCAATCATATCATTTATATTAGTTGTATCATGCATTAGTTTATATTGCTATCTAAATGATTATATTACATCATTATTTATCTTGGAGTTGAGAGTTGTGCCTGGATGTTGTGCTTATGGTTCTGAGTCTATGGGTATGATAGAACCCTATTTTTGTTTCGGTTATTAAGACGTATCTTTCAGTAAATAAAGTTTGTGAAGGAAGCATGTAGAAAATTGGTGAAGGCTGATTTAATTATCCTTTTTTGGGTTGAAGCATGTTTTGGATAACACATTGATTCAAGCAGCATATTATTGTGCAAATCATTTGTGCTTGGCTGACATATTATCTCGTGTATGAGCTTATGGGTATATATGTATCTATTTAGTAGGTATGTGGAAGTGAAGAGTATGAGATATAAGAAATCAAAGTGTGTGTATAGTATTGCAATAATCCTTTACCAGACCTGTTGCAAGTAGTTGATTAGTAGAGTGAAGACACGGTGGTGCAGTCATCCCTTACCAAACTTGTCACAAGAGATTGTGGATAGTGGTACAGTGATCCCTTACTAGACCTTTTGTGAGTTTTTGTGAGATATTATCTGAGCTTAATCTAGAACTAACATCATACATTAGGAGATGCAATTTCCATAAATTTACTCATTTTCTATTATAGTGAGATGCTTTGTAATCTAGAAGTGAGCCACCCCATTTTGTAAACACCATATAACTAGTTATATTATCTTGGGAGCTAACCCTCTCCGCGGTTTTTCCCATTTGGGTTTTCCATGTATAAAATCCAGTATTCAATTTGTTGTTGTGTTATTCATTTATTCTACATTTTCTACTTCATGTTGATGAAATTAATTGTTAAGGTTTTAAAATATATCAATCAAGAAGAGTAGGAATATTGATTCACCCCCCTCTCAATATTCTAGTCTAGTCAACCAATTCAATAGTAACAGTACAAGACTTCTATTATTAGTAGATGACCAAAAAATTATGAACTCTTTTGTTGCAATTAGAATTATCATTGTTGTTTTGTTATGTGCAAACGTGTCTTCATAATTGGGTCTTTTTTAAGTTGACAACTTAGAATTCTAGTAGGACATTTCTTTCATCCTTTAATTTTTTCCTTCTAGCAAATAACCCTCTCCCTTGTTGATAGGGATGAGAAATAGATTAGCTCAAAGTTACCCAGAGTAGTTAATTTTATAGATGTAATGTAAGAAATAATGGATCAAATTGATCATTTTGTGTAGTTTCTCATTTTATTACTAGTAATTATCTCTTTCCAAGTATCTAATTCCATAAATGAATTTGCATGAAGTATATGTGAGACAATAGTTGTATTTAGATCGTTTAGTCTCATGGGTTGACTTACCCAAGTAGTGGCTCACTTGAGGTAAGGCATCACTCATTACGGCAAAGGCGTATCATATTTGAATTGGATGAGCTAATTTGTTGCATCGATGGTTCAATCTGCACAAAATGGGATGCTAGATGATTAGGAGAATTGTGTGCATACATTGCATTTTGCTTTTTTTTACTCTATCATTTGCATTTTTCTTGGAATGTACTACTAGTGTCAGATCACTTTTTGTGGCATACGCTCTTCACAGTTCATTTTCCTTTCTCTATCATTAATGTCCTTGTCTACAAATAACGTAGAGTAGACACAATGTGGGTTATACCTTCTAGACTTTCCAAATTAAAATCTTGCAATCCAGCTTTTGCATGAAATCAAATCCATGTGTTCTAGCTTGTCTGATGTGAGCAATGAAGAAATAGGTAACCCTAGCACTATTGTACCAACATTCCAACTCTAAAACAAAACCGGCATAGTTATTGGGGATGACTTAACTGCTACACTCTAAGCATTGATGACTTAGGTGTGCCAACTCGTGGGGCCCACTTAACCTGACTTATCCATTCCCATAATTTCCACTTTTCTAGTTTCTATAAATTTCGTTCCTATTATGTATCTTATTCATTCCTTTGTTTTTACATTAATCATTTCTATTCCCATGGCAATTGCTGTCCATTTGTGTTCCCTTAGAAAAAAATTTCCATCATTTGGAGGGGTCCTCCTCTTCGCTACTCAAAAGGAATTGCAATCAGATGAAAGATAAATCTAGCAACATACAGAAATCGCTACTAATTAAACGTAACGATTCTTTTAAAATATATGGTGAATGAAAGAACATTTCATTTCTTTAGTCCTACATTCAGTGCAACTTAAAATAAACTAGAATATGACTCTTATAAATGTGTGTCTACAAAGTTTTGTTAGGGGTAGTTTGGGAGGCTTTTTCTTAAGGTGTGAAGCCCAAAATCACTAAAACGCATGAAGCACATAATAACAGTTTGTTTTTGTTTTTTTAATTATCATAAGGAGATGGATTGTGTGTAAGCATAGTTTGATAAGATCTAAGAATAAAGTATCATTGTGTTTCTTTTAATATATTTTTTTAGGGTATAATATAAATAAAAATTATATCGATGAATTAAAAAAATTACTTTAATAATAAAGTAGTGTGGTATTTAGTTTTTTTTTTATTAAAGGAAAAATAGGTTTTGAAGGGACCCAAAACCCTTTACAGCCAGATTTTGAAAGGATCTAGAACCCTCTACAAAAAAGTTGTCTAAACAAAAAGAACATGAAGGTATAGAAAACCTAGGACAAAATCTTGCAAAAAGAATAGCATGCAACCAGCCACACAACTACAAAAAAGACAGCTTGTAGCAATCCTGCAACCAACCCCCAAACAAGAGTCATCAAGATTTACGTTTAGCGCTACTCTTGTGGGAGTGGAGAGTCATGTCAAAAGCAGACTTAGAGAACTTTTCTTTCTTGCCCTTAACTGAAATCCAGCCCCTCTTCAACTTGTGCTACCATGTCATGCTAGTCTAGTCACCCATTATTTTGTCACTGAAAGCCAACAACCTCAGTCCCAGAATAATCAATTGTATTCTTCCCTATCAGCATGGCCCTATAAGAAAGGCCACCAGAATTAACCTCCAAAGGCCCAATCATTCTCACATTAGGGGTGTCAGCAGGAGACTCAAGCATAGTGACAACCGGAGAGGAGGCCCCAGGAACCTGTGGTTCCCTAGCAACCACCTCAAAAAAGCTCCTAGGTTGATTAGATTTCTTCTAAATCGTGTAATGTTGATGAGAAGCGTATTTCCACCAAGTGGTCATCATATCCTTTTTCTCAAAGCCACATTGTGTAGCCGCATGACCAATTTTGAAACACCTTTTGCATCGAAAGGGAATCCCTTCATAGTCTAAAGATTGGACCCAAGAACCCTTAGAAGATTTAAGAAAAATCTCAGCAGGTAACCCTTTTGAAACATCCATATCAATCAATATGCGAGCAAAGGTGGAGTGGAAAACATCAAAGGACTCATCATCCACCATCAAAAAATCTCCAAGGGCATTACCCACTTCCTCTAAAACAGAATCATTCCATAAATGAAGGGGGAGATTAGGTAAGCTAACCTAAGTCGGAATCTTATTAAACGTTTTAGTAGAAGGGTTGAAATCAGAGTGCCAGAACTTAATCATTAGCAAAAATTTATCCTTCTAGCTAAAAAAATTATCACATAGGATTTTGGTTCTATCCTGAGCATTATCAAACTTAGCAACAAAAAACCCCTTAGCCATGGGGAAGGTATGAACTCTACCAGTAATAAGGGGCTCCCATTGATCTGATATCCATGCGAGCAACTGAGGAAGGGAGGGCCAAAAACATCGAAACTGATAGATCACACCATGCAGGGAGAGAATGGAAGAATTATAAGCAATTTCCTCTACCAAATCATCTTTCATATTTATAGAGATGAACCCTCCAAACTTCTATCTGCAAAGGTGAAACCTTCGGGCGCCCTATCCAACAGACACATTGTTCGACAGCATGCCATAACCACTTGCTCCCTGTGAAAAACCATCAGTCGCAGGGCGGGAGGAAACACCCTTCCCTGCACACCCTATAGCAGATCCATCTGCAACAGTGGGAGGAGAGGTTGACCCATCACCGTTCGAAGCAGCAGCAGCAGGGCGATCTTGTTCACTCAGGCGAGAGAGCTATTGGACTTGCTTTTCAAATTCACAGACATCGTTTCGTTTCTTTTCCTGCCAATTACTAGTAAGATGAAGTTACTTCTATAAGATGATGTTTTTTTAATAGTCCATCTAGTGTGGTATTTAGTTTGTTATATAATATAATTGATTTTATTTTATACATTAGAATAACTTTAAAATAATTTTTAAATAAAACCAAAATTATAAAATAATTATTAAGAAATAGGTTTTTAGTAAATAAAAAATTAAAGAATTTAAAAAATAATTTTATATTTTTAAAATGCTTTTGATTGTGTTTTCATGAAATTTTTATGAACAATCTGTTTTTTCGAATCCATGGCTACAAATTGTTTAAAAGTACTGCAAGACAATCGAGTAGATCTGAATCGCCCAAATTTCTATCCCTTGTCTTTCTCAGTTTTCGCTGTCGTTTTCTGACATTTTGCATATCTTAACTGTTTTTTCGTTTCACCGACTTCTTCGATTCTTTTGGTTTCCGCCAAACTCAGGTTACCATCAAATTTTAGCTACCATTTTTTTAATGTTTATTGCTTCCATCAAGGTAAAAATGTTCTGCGGGAGATGAAATGACAGCTCCACTGCACCGTCTTCCACTTGCTCAAGTAAGGTGAATTGCATTTTTTTTTAAGAATGACCTTTTTTTTAACTTATAGTGTACTCTTTTTATTATGACTATATCGTTTGTATTATTTTACATTTTTTTTTATTATAATCTAAAATATTTTAGATTGTAAAATACTCTTTATATTACGATGTTTGTTTATTATTTTATATTATATATTGATTATAAAGTAATTTTGTATAAATAATAATATTTTAAAATTAAATTTAAAGTAATAGATGATGAACATATACTTAACCACCTTTTTTTTCAACTTTGATCTTTTCTTACTAGGAACATGAGCATATGCCTTACAATCAATGACTCTAGTATGTATCATTGAGGGTTTCTTATCAAACCACATTTTCATAGGTGTATTTTTAACAATCACTGAAGTAGGAGATCTATTAATTGACTAACATGCAATGGCTACTATTTCAACATAGAACTTCTATTCAAGGCTAGCACCACTCATCATACTCCTATCCCTCTCCATTAGCATTATGGTCATCCTCTCTACAACTCCATTTTGGTGTGGGGTGTATACAGTTGTCTTATAGCTCTCAATCATGTGGTCCTTACAAAATCTATTAAATTTTTCCAAACAAAACTCACCATTGTTATCCATTTTTAAAAACTTGATTCTTCTACCAATATGGTTCTCAACAAAGGATTTGAATTCCTTAAGTTGACTAAAAAAATTAAATTTTCTTATGAGAAAATACCCAAATGTCATTCTACTACAATCATCTATGAAAGAAACAAAGTACATAGATATAGATAATGAAGCAACATTAACAAGACCAAACGCATTAGAATGAATATAGTCCAAAACCCCATAAGACTTATGAGAACTAGAGTAGAAAGTAACACAATATTATTTTTCATATATATAGTATTCACATAAGTCAAACTTTAGATTACAATCATCAAGGCCTTCAACAAGGCTCTTAATTTTTAAGGCTCTAAGAAGCTTCTCATCAATGTAGCTCAGCCTTTGGTGCCACATCATTGTTTTCTCAGGCAGGAGCTTCATCTTTAAGGCATTTTCACCCTTATGCACCTAGAAAGCACTTTGCCTGATCTAATGGTGAGGATGAACTTCATGAGTTGCCATATTGGAGCAAACTTCATGAGTTCATGTTTTGGAGCGAACTTCATGCTTGAGATAGTTGGAGAAAACTTCTTCATGTTGAAAATAGAAGAGTGAGGGAAATTCAAAAAGTGCCTTCTTCATGATCAAACACTCAAGAGCGAGCTTCATGAGTTCAACATTTGAAGCAAATTTCCTACTTCATGAGTTGGGGTATTGAAGCAAACTTCATGACTTCATGTTTTGGAGCGAACTTCATGACTTAGAATTTTGAAAGGAACTTTATATATATATATATATATATATATATATATATATATATATATATAAAATAATTTTTAATTTTATTTTAATCGAAAAAATTAGAAGCTCAACAAGAATTGATCCTATAGACAATACACATTACCCCAAACAAATCATACAATCCAATCTATAATCAAATATCCCTTGCACTATTTTTATGAAGGGAATTTTTTTTTAGTGTGAACTTATTACTGAGGTGTGCATATTGCATCTAATCATAAAATATATCATAAAACTAATCACTTAATACGAGAATGATTGTGTAAAGTGGAAAATCGAACCCTAATCGCTCTCCCCTCTTCCAACTCTAAGGAGAGAGAAGGGATGTTACTAGGATTGACGGTTTTCACTTAGGGGAGACTTTACATTCAAAAGAGGGGTTGAAACCCACAAGATCCAATCCCACGCAATGCAAGATTGGATTCTAAATGAGTTTCAAGGGTTAAGACAGCAAGGCTACCCTCTTTTGTAAAGAATGTGGATAGAATGATTAAGCTAGGAATACATAGAAAGTGAGAAAGATTCGCTTATAAACTGAGATAGGGATATAGGATGAAGCTGCGGACCTGGAATTAGCAGTAAAATGTCGAGACGGCGCTGTCCTGCAAATTTGAGCAAAAGTTGACGGGACGATGGTGCCCAGTGTGCACACAATCCTCCGAAAAATCCGCGAAACGAAGGGGGATCTGTTCGTCTCTACACAAGGATTCCAGATCTTCAATTTCAGCCGCGTACCTGCAACCTAAACACAGAAAAGCGAGGACGATTGGGGGGTTAGGGATTAGGGGTTTGCCCTTAGGTCAAACCCCGGTTTTGGAATTAACCAAGAAATGAGAAATGCTGTAAATGTAAATGATTGTAATGTAAAACAAGTACTAGTACCTTGTTGTAAGAATGTTTGTAATCTTACATGCGAAGGTGTAGATGTTGTTGTATGTTGTATGTTGTATGTTGTAGTATGTGATCTCCTCTTCAATGGTTGAATCCTTGTCTTGAATGCAACACTTAGCCTTGAATGGAGACTTAGAATGATCAATTGCTTGAAGGAATGCTTGAATGCTTGAATGCTTGAATGTTTGAATGTTTTAGTATCGTTTCCACGCCTTTTTCCATCCATCCAAATGGGAGAGGAAAATGTAGTTTATATACTTGCCAATTAGGGTTGATAGACTGATTTTCCCGACCTTAGGCCGACTAGGAAATGTTATTTTCCAATTTGCAAACAAAAAGACCCGAAGCCCCATAGGAGACCGGGCCCAAAATAGGGCCAGGGACCAGGGCGCTGGGCGCCCTGGTCCTGAAGGACCAGGGCACTGGGCGCTCTGGTCCCACCTCCCGGGACAACAGGGTGCAAGGAGGGATCAGGCAGGGTGCTGGAAAAATGCAGTTTTTGATGTCGTGAGCAAGTTTCGGGGTCTCCATTCAGGTTCCGTGTTGCGTCGCCATCGTGAAGACCCAAATGCGGTCGAAATTGCAAGTGTCGCAATTTTAGGATGCTACAGATTGAAAAAGTAAACACTTTACACTGAATCTCATCTTTACAGGTGGAAACATGCTCAAAGATTTTTCATCCCCTGTTGTCATGAATCTTCCTGTAAGAATCCACGTTATATAACATTACATATAGAAACACAGTTTCGCGAAGAACAGAGAAGATTGAATCATTGTATTTCTGAAGAAAAAGAAGTTCGTTGGTGAGTGAACAACATGCTAAACTCAACTAGATTATTTTGTCTAAATAATTGCATTGCATAGGTTGTGTCAATTATGAATTATGTTGGCTTCTCTCATCTGCTTTGCTTAAAGTCTGTCAATGCCTTGTTAGAGTTTGTAATTTTTATTTTATTTAAAAAAATAAAAATAAAATTTATGGCTTGTCCTTTGGTTTAGATATCACGATCTTGTTATTTTAAAAATTCTACGTAACCTTAATATTTTATTTTATTTTTTGGTGAGACTCCTGCAAAAGAAGCTCATGCAGAAGAAATGAAAAAATAAAAAATGAAATTGTTAACAAATGATGACCATAAAAAGGAAATCTATAGTTTAACATCTAAGGAATAGAGACAAAAATAGTTAGCTAGTTTAACATCTAAACCATATTTAGATAGGTTCACACGTGAATATAAAGAGGACTTGCCATTAATTAATTAAAAGGTTTTAATAGTATACCAATCTCTAAATGGTTACTAATAGAGCACGTGTGAGAGGAACGAATAAATCATCACCACACAAAGATATTATAGTAAAGCTAATCACAAGTTCAAACTTGGGAAATGATGTTTGTCAAGGACCTCCTTAAATTCATAAATTCAATTCTTTACATTGTATATTATGAATAAGTACCCAATTAGTAAGTTAGCTAACACACTCATCTATCTAAAGTAATGCATTATTTTGAAAGTTGTGAATCTATCCAGAAGTTGCTTAACTTGATCAAATTGATATCTAAGAAGCCAATTCAAGGAATCACTTTTGGATGATGATGGATTTCTTTCCTCATAGATCTTTTCTCTATTTTTTCTACTCTAGGGTGGCTGCAAGAAGTTGAGTCCCACTTTTGGGCAAAAAGTGGAAGTGTTTTCTCTATTTTTCAAATTTTATGTCGAGTGATGTCAAAATTTGATGCACTTAGAGATTGAATCTCAAAAAACTTTAGTAATAAAAAATGTAGTGCTCAGAGTCTACTTTTCAAATATGTAATTTATTTTAATACCCACATGGTAAAAATCCCTTTTTAGTAGGCATGTTTAAAAACCAGTTTTTCAAAATGCCTGTTTCAGGACCATACCACGCATGTGTACAACCACCCTTTTTTTATGCAAATAAATGAATTTTTGCAAATCCTTCTGGGAAATGATACCTAAGACACCAAATATTGATGAGAATATTTTTACTTTTTTTTATTGAATATATTTTTTTTAATTAATTTTTAACTGACAATAAAGTATATTTTCAAAACATCGGGTGTACGACCACCATAATTTGATGAAAATTTCATATTTTTCCATTTTTTTTTTTAATATTCAAAAGAATTGTATGTAGATTGATGCCATATAATTTATTTTTCTATAATCCTAAGAACCAAAAAGTTATTAAAGTTTTAGTGAACCTTGGTATTTTAGGTTTAGGTTCCACTTTTGATTAATAAATAATACAAAAATAGTAAAAGTAATCTTATCACTATAAGATTTACATTTCTGAAATCAAGATGCTGAAAAATCTAATGGGTTTTTGTTTCATCAAAAAATTCAATCAAAAAGGCCCTCAAAAAATTAGGCCAAGGTAGAAATCTGATGTCAATTTACCTTAGTCACTTTTTTGGAGGTCCAAGCATAGGCTTGGTGAGACCAAGCCTATCCCGAAGCAAAAAAAAAAGCTAAGGAATTTTTCCCACCCCTAATTTTAAGAAACGGGCGCCCGTTTCACTCTGTACCATTGAAAGCGAAACGGGCGCCCGTTTTCAAAAACAGGTGCCCGTTTCTGAAAAAATCCATTGGGCCAGAATCTGGCCCACAAGAAAACGGGCGCCCGTTTCTGAAAAAATCCATTGGGCCAGAATCTGGCCCACAAGCACAAATCCCAATAATTGAATGATTTTTCAATCATTGGCTGACAGGTATGATCTGCAAAGAGAATGTTTTGATTAATCATTCTCTTTGTTTGTCTTATTGTCGATTTGGTAAGGAGATTGATTCGAATTCAAATTTTGGTGTAGCCATGGGATCAAATCAATGTAGGAAGAGGCAAAGGAAGGTTATGACAACTGAGGAGATTGCAAAAAATAGGGAGAAGGAGGCAATGCGTCAACGAGAGAGAAGATCAAGAATGAGACAAGGAGCTTCAAGTTCCACAATCATTTTTAGAAGAGGAGAACATCAATGAGACCATAAATGCTGACGAAGGAAACACAATAGAACCATTTAATTCAGGCGCATCTTCTAATCCATTATTGGATACAGGTATGTCTTCACAGTCCTATGTTTTTTCTCATGAAGAAATTGGTGATTTAGTAGAAGCAGGTTACTTATTAAATGAAATTCTAATTGAAAATCAAACCCCAAATGAAATTAGAAGTCAAGTTGAAAGTGAAATTGAAATCCAAATTGAAACCCCAACTGAAACTAGATCTCAACTTGAAACTGAAATTGAAACCAAATTTGAAACTCCAAATGAAATTGAAAATCCACTTGCAACTAAAACCAATAATGTGTATGTAGACATGGAAACGCCAATTGAAAATGAAACATATTTGAATGACAATCAAATGAATGAAAATTTTGAAATTAAAAGTGATGTACTAGACAACCTTCCTGACTTGGTTTCATGGAGACAGATTAGGACACATGCAAATAGATTGTTTAGACATTTTTTTATAATAAGAAATTTGGGTTTCAATGTCAATTAATAGTACAACTAATTAAAATGACTAAAATGTGAAAAGTGATGAAGAAGTTAGGCTTTTATATCAAACCCAAGAAGAAGGAGGAGTCTTTAAAACAAGGTGTATCGATTGTTGCTAGTGCCTTTGATACAATTGGAAAGAAAAGTCGTTCTAAAGATAAAAATGCGGCACAATGGGCAATAACAACAGCTTTAGTAAGCCAAACAACTTCTAATAAAAGAATGATGAGTAACATAAGTGGATATCTTAATATTCATCGCAAAACTTTGTCAAGAGTTGTAAAAAGAAGAGTTAATTTTGAAAGTGATCCGGCAAACAAATTGTGGACTTTTAGTGGTAGACTACCAAGGTCTGATATGAAACTTACTGGTGAAGTCAAAAATTTGATCAAAAAATTATGGCACGATAATACGATAGTATCACCTAATGTTAGAGATGTTCTTAAATTAAGAATTGGGTCAAAAATTCATGATCCACATCCAAAACACCTATTGGACATGACTCAAACTGAATTGTATAAAAAAAATTTGGATGATAAAGTGTTGACTATTAGCATTTGTCAAAGGTCTTTTGAAAAGTGTAAACCTTGGTATGTTCGAATTAACAAGGAAAGAGTCACATGTTGTTGCAAAACTCATGTTCAATTTCGCTACCATTATGATGTATTTCGATATATATGTGTTACCATGCATAGTAATGGAATGTTCCAAGAATATGGTATAAATATACCACCTGAAACTATAAAGGAGTTTATTTCAAGTTTGTTTTGCAACCCACTAAATGAACAAAATTTCCTTTTCAATGCGTGTGTTTCTGGTGTATGTGATATATGTGGCAATCTTGCATTTTTGGATGAATGTTTGCATGAAAATATTTCAAATGATTTTGGACAACAATTAATTTATGTTAAAAGATTTAAAACTATTGAGTATCCACTGAATGATGGAAAGGTTGGAAAAAGATGCAATCTAATCACTGAAAAAGTTAGTGTTCATGCATTTATGAATGAATTCAAGAGTAACATCATACCTAAATATGTTAAACACACTCAAAATGCTAGATGGCTCAATGGTCAGTTTCGAATATGTAAGGATACATTTCCTGTTGGTAGTATACTTTCGGTTGTTGACTTTGCAGAGAACTACACGCTTGCACCACAAGATGAGGTACAATCACAATACTACAATTCAGTGCAGGTATCAATTTTTGTCCATATTGTCTATAGGCATGCACCAGATAGTACACAAGCGGATCGCAAAATTTTGAAAGAGTACCATTTCTATATTAGTGATAATAAATTACACTCATCTAAGTTTGTCCAGTTTTGCTTCAAGACCTTTTTTCAAAATTTGAGGGAGAGAGAAATTTAGATGACACAACATCTAATATGGTCTAATAATTGCACAGGGCAATTCAAGAATGCTAGAATGTTTTATTGGTTGAGTAGGATTCATAAGAAAACAAATATCGAACACATTTGGAGTTTTTTTGAGGCTGGACACGGGAAAGGAGAACATGACAGTGTCGGTGCATGTGTTAAGAGAGCCCTTTGTAGAGAGCAACTCAAATTCGAGGAAAAAGCTAAATTTAAAAATGCAAGTGCAATTGTGGATTGGTGTAGTGCAAATTTATCCACAGGATCAAGTCAGAACTCTACAATTAGATGTTTCTGCTGGCTAGTTAAAGAGGAGAATATCCTTCCAAGATATGATTGTGATACAATAAATGGGTCAGCTAGATGGCATTCATTTAAGAGTTCTAATTCTAACACTTAGACTATATGGACTAGAGAGCTTGCATGTTTTTGTCAATTTTGTGTTTCAGGTGAATGGGAAGAATGCGAGAATATGGAATGGGTCGAAGAATGGCAACACAAATCCTTAACACCTACTGAGACACAATATGAAGATGTTAGAAGAAATGAAGACTCCGATCATGCATTTGCATCAGAAGATTATGATCGTGTTTCGGACCTCATACAACCTGGTAATTTAATTCAATTTATTGTTTATAACTTTAAATTATATATTTTTATGTATTGTCATATAATTTATGATTACATATTTGAATTATAAATTCTAACAAGTTTTATTTCTACACATTGTACTTAAATTTGTTTTATAGGACATGTGTATGTTGTTGTTGCACCTAAGGATAATGATGAGTAGGTTGAGTATTGGCTGGCTAGATGTGTAGAACCTAAGAAAAAGTTGATATGTGATCAAGTAGATGATGATGGTTTCCAGTATCCAGTTGGGTCTGTTGTGGTGGTTGGTACATGGCTACGCAAATACTTAACAAGAAGGAATGGCTTACCAGCTTATGAAGACTACCAATCAAAAAAGAAGAATATATACTATTCTCATTTGGTGGTGGCAACAAACATCAAATTAGAAAGATACAAAGGTAGACCTGCTAATAAGGTATTGTGGACACTTTCAGTAGAAGAGCATGAGGCAATCATAGACACATTGCAGGAGAGAGAGGATGCAGATGGTACATTGGGTTGAATCAAATTTATATGCATATAAGTTTGTGTTACTTGTGTGAACTCTTTTATATTTAATCATGATAATTGTTTTTCTTTGTCCCTTTAACATTGTATTTGTCTACATTTGATACAATTTTGGTTTCATAAACAACATTGTATTAGTTATCTTCTTCTTAATGTTATTTTGTGCACATTGTAATTGTGTTACAATTGAATTCTAATTTTTTATGATATATTTATTTTATTGTAATCTCTTCATAGATTAATTGTAAGTTCAAAGATAGAATTACGTCTTAATATGACCTGACTCTATATTTATCATTGTATGACAAATCTATATTTATAGTGTACTTTTCTATTTTAGTACCATGAAGTCCATGCTTTTCATACCACTACTATCCGCACTAATAAACCATCAATACACTAGTAAAGTAGTGTGGTCAACTTAAGAGGAAAGTCGATACTATGTTTGTAGCTTCCTAATAATTTGGTTAGTCTTAGTTCCATCAATCTATTGGATTCCTCTATGAGATTCATTTATAATTAATAATCCTTTTATATAATCATGAAAATCATGATTCCTCTATGAGATTCATTTATAATTAATAAGTCAATACTTGTGTGAACTCTTTTAAATATTTAATCATGATAATTGTTTTTCTTTGTCCCTTTAATATTGTATTTGTCTACATTTGATACAATTTTGGTTTCATAAACAATATTGTATTAGTTATCTTTTTCTTAATGTTATTTTGTGCACATTGAATTATAAACTATTGCACTATAATAACAAGTCTTGAAATAATAATTTAATAAGGAAATGACATTAAAACAAGTCCAAATAACATAATAACAAAACAATGTATCACATATATAATCACTAGAGTGCGCCAAATCACATAACACGACCTGATATCATAATAGCAAGGAAATGACATAATAAAAAGTCCTATATATAATCACATAACACATAACAACAAGTCCTATATATAATCACATAATAACAAGTCCCGGGATAACATAACAAGTGTCATCATAAAAAGTCCACAATACAATAACATGACATGATCTAAAATATACAATCTAAGAACTCGCGTGCATCTCATCTGTAGTCCTCTTCACTCCATGTGAAGGTGGCTGAGATGAATCATCCTGCTGCACATAATCCTGAGATGCACCATCTTGTGTCTATGCAATATCAGTGTCTGCACCCTCCTGTGCATTATTAAAAGATTTTACATGAGAAGAAGTTACTTGCATAATTCACTTATAAAGTAATTAAATACTAAAAAAATTTAAATAAATTACAATACGACCGTGCTCGACAATGCCCTCACTGATACGTGGCGGTCCACTATCATGAGCAAGAAAAGTGGTCGTAGCCAAGTCCTGCAAAAACAAACATTGTATATCAATTTTGATTATCCATATAAAAGACAGGTACACAGTATAAACAAATTAGAAATTATTTTTGTAATCATCGTGCCTCAAATGATAATGTCGATGGTTGCATCTGGCTCAACCCCATAGCTATACCAATATTGGTAGTGGTGTGGACCTGAACAACATATATAAAGCATGAATCAAACTTGTATATATACATAAATTATAAAGTATATATATATATAGACTACAAGATTATCACAGAAAAGCATACATGTGATGCAGGGAAAGTAACTGATGGTCGAAGGCGTACATGTGATGCACCATCAAACGATCCAAAAGCCTCCAATTGCAAAAAATAATGAACATGAATCAAAGTTGTACTTAAATTAGTAAGCATGTAAACACTTCAAACTAATGGATGAAAAACATACTAGTGGTATATGAGGCTGAGCCTCAGTGGTCCATGGGTCACGTGAAGAACTACCCACCTCAATGCTACATGAAGCACCCTACAAAATTGAAAAAACATATCATATGTAAATCATTACATTAAAAAATTTATTATTTATTTTAAATGTACATATCAATACAATATATCTAGATGAAAGTGCATACCGTAAATGGGGCACCAACATCTCTAGGTATTGAGGTAACATGCTGTCGGTTCCTCAATGATGTGGTGTGATCCATCCTCTATTCAGAAAAAATTGACTCATGTTATGGTTCATATGTGTATATATAAGGAATTTAATATTGCACCGTAAATTATACAAATAAATTTGTACCTCTCTATGTTGATCATCATCTGCCCACAGGAGATCAACATATCAAGAGACGACATCAACATGTGCAGCCTCCTCGGCATCATCGTAACCACCATGGGCAGCATCAGCATCATCAAAATCACCATCTTCTCTAGGGGCAGCCTCACTCTGTGGACCCCTACATACATCCCCACAACTCAAGCCTAAGCAGGGGGCAGCCCTCACCTCCCGCAATTGTTGTACCAAATTGCCCGACAGGGCACTCAATGAACCTATAGCAGAATCCATTGTTCGATGATGGGAAGGTGCTGGAACAACTGGTGATGGAAGAGGAACCAATGGATCATCGTACACATAGTTTCTAACCTTGTCGCTTAATTTTGCTCCTGGCCTATCCTGGGGCATGCCTCTCCCAACCCCCTGAAAAGATCTAATATCAAAGTAATTGGGCTTTTTGCCCAATTCAAATTCCACCCATAATTTCTTCAAAAAATACATTGGGACCTCATGATTGGAGTGTGGTGGATGGTCAAAGACCATCCACCACCTCTCCCAAAAGTGGCTAGCAATGCCCGAGTGCCTACACCATCGAATAGAGATCAGTGGATTTTTCGGATCTATCTCTTCACCCGTCTTAGGGTTCACAAAATATTTTTTCAAATCTATTTTTGTTATTTTTAAATCATTAACTTGTTTGTATGTGAGGCCATCTGCATAAAATGAACACAATCCCTCACGCCAGCTACAATAGCTATCTAACTCGCTATCTAATGCCTGCACAGACTGTACAATGCCTTACATACTATTTGCAAGGCGTAACAATTGAGGGGGTGGATGAGGCTCACGCCTAATAGTGTGAATATCTCTAATCAGAGCATCAATATTTGTCCTAATTGTCTGTCGCAACTGCTCTGGTGGAGGTGGAGGTGGAGGTGGTACTATACCTAATAGCTCATCTATCTCAAACTCATCCATCATGTGAAAATAATCTGCATATATATACAAACATGAAAATTTACAATTACAATTACAAACATGAAAATTTACAATTACAATTACAAACATGAAAATTTACAATTACAAACTATTTAATTTACATTTCACCTTCCGAAAAAGCTTATAATTAAATATATTTTAACAACTTAAATATAAAAAAAGGAAACTTGCATAGATCTATAATATTATTAATAGGTGGGTAATAATAAGCATCATTTAAGAAATATTATCCACTTAAATCAAAGTATAAGAAAAATTCTACAAAATAAAACATCATAATGCCCATGCAACTCAAACAATACTTTTTAACATCTAAAGATGAATTAGTATAAGTTCCATCAAAATCATAAAAATAATCTAAGTTAAAGTCATAAGTTATATCTATGAACTTGTCAATACATGTACTACTAGTAGTACTACACTAAGTTGAAGCTTGAATAAATGACCGTTTTTTGTGATTTCACATTCTAGTCATTTACTTGGACATCTTGGCACTTGAAAATGACTGTCTTACATGAGATGAATTTGTTTGATATGTTTTATATGTATTGATTTTATTAATTTTTTAAGGTTTTATTTGAGGAGGCATCATAGGTTTCTCTATTCATCCTTTTGTGGTAAAATTAGAAAGGGATAACTATGATTCTTTTGTAAAATGGTATCTTCATAAGTTTTAGGTGATTTAATAATTTTCCTTTTATGTATGGAGTCATACCTAAACTAGAAACACTAGAAAATATATAATCTTGGTGTAACATCATTGACCATGTAGGAGTGATTTGATCTAGTATCAAGATCATGATTTTATGTGTATTGCATTGGATATTGATTTCCCCCACACACTTTGGAATAGACTTTAGGAGATCCATGGAGAACCTCATATCTCTCCATTCCTAGAGGATCCTATTGTAGATTGTTTCATTCCCTTTGTAGATGAAGATCACATACCCTTCGATGGTGATACTTAAGAAGAAATTTATTATATCATATTAAATAATTTATTTACTTAAGATCAACTTTTATTTACATATTAAATAATTTTCAAAATATATTTTAATTATGTACATCAACTATATCAATTAGAATAAACATTTGGTAATGAAATACTAGCAATTATCATAAAAAATTTAGAATCAATTCATTCTAAATGTAAAACGATACATACACATATAAATATATAATCAGTTTTTTAATTTAATATATACTTGGCAAAATAAATTTATATAGACGTGTAAATTTTTAAGTAATTTAGTGGGGTTTATAATGAAACCTATCCAAGAAAATTTGTCATATATTAGAATACATAACTCATCTACCCTATATAGACACCACCCTCAACTCTCCCTTCTTGTTGGTTCTTATTTTATTATTTCAATTAATGCTTTCACATGATATAATACATTCACTTCCAACACACACTCTACTATTTTCATGTGCATTTTGCAAACCAACCAACACTTTACTAATATTGCTACAATAAGATTGAAATACCTCAAACTCTTGATGTACACCTTCTATTTATACTTTCTTGCTTTCCATTTGAGGCAAGTAGGTCACTAAGTCCAATCCTTTCGAGAAATCAACAAACATTTCTTAGACAACCCTACCTTGATTCTCCCTTAACAATTTTCATGTCCATAATTAAAAGGAGTCTTAAGATCCATTTTCATAAGCCTACATTAATAATGAACATAATTAGGTTGAAGAAAAACCCCTCTTAGATAAAAAAATTTGTGATGTTACCTACCTTTGTACTTGTCTCAAGCATCATAGGTAGTTGGGAGCTTATTCATAATTCTTAGTAACATGTGATGGATTATAAACATTATACTTCACAATTGATAATAATTCTATTTCATCTAAAATAATTACATATTTCCACCATTGTGCAAACTATGCACTAAAGAATTACAAGGTCATTATTGCCTAGTGATAGATATTGGTATAACAAATTACATTTTATTACAAATTGGTATAAGATAAAGAAAATAATTATAACATACACTTTCATGGCCTACCCTTATATTGACATGTATAAAAACATAATGATGTAGTGATTGTATTAGTTGATATCCACTTGTAGCCTAGACAATTCCTACACTATCTACAATGACCCATTTCTAATCATAGCCAATCCTCTTGATCATGCAAAAAAATGGGCCACCATGCCCTATACATGAAGTCTTAATTATCAATTGTTATCATTAAGACCAACACTAACACTACCCTCAACGGTCTTCCACCATACTTGTATAGGCCTTAGTTCAATACTCTAACCAATATATTTTTGACACATTATGACACAATGATGGTGCATAATCTTGAGAGGTCACCTAAACACAATGACATGGATAAAATTCAGGGGCTCCTCAACATTTCCCTCACTATATTCTATGCCCCTCTAATGCCAATCCCTTTTACTCATTTGCATTCTTCATTCTTGATGTGGATTTGGCCATGTGCGTATGATTGTGCCATTTACATTTTGAATGTAAATCTTTCAGTTTTACTTTGATCTTATTCTAGATGCTTCATTTGTTGCATTGTATGCCCCTGAATGTTTATTGTTTGCTTAGTTTGATATATGTTTTGTGATTGCTTTGGACCCATGATCTGTTGGATCGCCTTATGGTGATTTGTAATTTTGTAGTTACATTGAGATGCATGATGATCTATTATACCTTTGCTGATTATGATAGACTAAAAACCAAAAAAAACTAAATTTAACTCTAAAAGCTCCAATAAAAAACTAAATATATGTTCCATTTGATACAACACTGCTAGGAAAAACACTGATCACTAAGCACCATTTAATTTAGGGTTTAGGGTTTAGGGTTAATTTAGGGTTTAGGGTTAATTTAGGGTTTAGGGTTAATCAACCAAGATAGACAAATTTCTCCTGGGACTTGTTCGTTTTTTTCTATTTAGGGTTTAGTGTTCGTTTTTCTATTCAGGGTTTATTGTCTATTTTTTGCGTCTAATGTTTATTGTTCATTTTTTTGTTCCGGGTTTATTGTCTGTTTTTTGCGTCTAATGTTTATTTGTTTTTCTGTTCAGGGTTTATTGTCTGTTTTTTGCATCTAATGTTTACTATTCGTTTACATTTTTGTTTTTTGTTTTTTGTTTTTTTCCTACGATTTAAATACTATTCATGTTTTTTGTTTTTTTCCTACGGTTTTTACTATTCATGTTTTTTGCAATATTTGAAAACTGAAAACTATTTTAAACATGAAATAAAAGACAATTTTCAAACTTTAAAACATAAAAATTAAAAAATAACAATACATTAACATTTTTTAATGAAAAACAATAAAAATAAATAAAATAGAATATAAAAAATAAAGCTAAATACCTGGAAGGAGGTAAAAATGGTCTAGGGGGTCAGTTGAGGTGAAAAAAATGGGTACCCGTGCTCCTCAGAATGCCTGTCCATTTTCCAAACAGTAAAAATGATGGGAAAATGGTTTAAAAAATAAATAAATACATTTCAAAAATGGATGCTCGTTTATTTCAAATCGGGTGCCCGATTTGAAATAAACAGGCGTCCATTTACTTCGGGCACCCATTGCTAAACGAACGCCCGTTTTTTGATGGCTCGGGCACCCGAAGCTAAACGGGTGCCCGATTTGTAAAAATCAGGCACCCGTTTCTAGCGGGCTCATTTCCCAACCCGTGGACTTCCGCGGGATTGGGACCCAACTCTATACATTTACCCTCTATATATTATATAATTGATCATTTAAACAAGAGCTTGGATGGATCCTGTGTTGGAATTAATTTCTTCCAATAAAACACAATCTGATTTGGAAATCAGATGGGATAAGATTGTTAAGCTATGTTTTGCAGACTATGATTTGGAAATCTGATACTTATCTTGTGCTCAAAGCATGGACCTGATAGAAGGATAGAAGGATAGGAAGTATATTGTGCTCAAAGAATGGACTTGATAGAAGGATAGGAAGTATCTTGTGCTCAAAGCATGGATCACATTTATCTGATACTTATCTTGTTTTAATGATTTTGTAATGCAGTTTGTCACTAATATTTTGCATTGTATTGTTTCTGTTATCTCCTTAAACCCCCTTCAATTGGTATCAGAGCCTGAGTTCATCGTGCAGAATCCAGGGAAAGCATTATTGGAGTTTTCAAGTTGCAAAAGTCTGAGAAAGATTGAAGAGCCAGGTTGATATATAGAAAGGGTTAGCTGATTGAGAGCAAAGAGTTTGCAGCTAGTTGTTTTTCCAAAAGATACATCTATTCAAGAAACTGAAACCATCCTAGATAAGGATCTCATAGGAAGTTGTTAAGCCATGTGACAAATCACGAGCGGAAATGTTGGACACTTACCCACAATCTTCTCCTCAACATTACGTAAGAGGATTCCAACCTATGACCCTTTTATAAGGAGTTGAGTTAATCGTTTCTCCAAAAAGATGCATCTATTTAGGAAACCGATACCATCCTAATTAAGGATTTCATAAGAGGGTGTTAAGCCATATCATGAATCCTAAGGGGATGTGTTGGACACTTACCAACATCCTGTAGGATTATGCTCTATAGCTTTACCTATGTTTTATTTTCCCTTCTCAAATATGTAATGCATCCATTTATAAATCCCACTTATTATCTCTACAACTATTATCTTCCTTTTTCTTTTTCTTTCATCTTAAAGATATCTTTTATGTCTACTAAGGTTCTAATGGTTCAAAATACTGAACTATGGAAAATTAATTAAATAATAAAATAAGTTAAAAGCATAAATTATTTACAACCCATAATAATATCTTGTAAAAAAACTATGGATTTAATGATAAGAAATTGTGATTACCAATAAAAGTTATGGTTGTGTTTCATAACTATTCTTATTTTACATGAGACTAGAGTCATTAATATGTGTAAATATTGGATATGGAAGTAGTTGTATCATCTATGAATTGAATCTTGGTTGTTTGCTAAACTTATCTTATTTCCTATAGATTCATTCTACTTAAGATTTCTCAATTTTACCTTACATGTGTTGAATAAAGACATTGAAAATATAATTATAAGCTAGATTTTTAAATACTAGAGGCCATCTTGCAAGCCATGTCCCACATTTGTAGGATTCCCATATTCGTGTAGGGTTTCAAGAAGGTGCAAAATTGAACACCAATCTAGTTTTGAAGAAGTTAGGATGACATGAGTCAAATGCATCAGTATACATCTCATTTTAGTGTATGTTTCTTCTATTTTCATGATTTTGGTGTTAAATCAAAAAAATATGAGCTCATAGGAGAAAAAATCTACCCCTTGGTGACTCCATTGGTTATCACATTCCTCATAATATATGGCACCTTTTCCTTTGTAGATAATATCTAGCTCTCATATCTACGTTCATCTCAATATTGAACTAGTAATTAATTTTGTATTTGTAGCTTACATTTGTTGTAGACCATGATAATAAAATAATGGTGTTAAATTCTAAAGTCCAGATTGAAGGTATTACCTCCCTTTTACAAAGATGGACTACTTTTTGCCACCAATCATATTCAAGATGCTACAAATTTATTCAATTACTACAACCTTACTACTAGAAATGTGGCCATATGATTTCCTATTTAACTCACAATAGACAAAAAAAAAGGAAAAAAAACTTGAATGGTTAGACTCATACTTTGACAAAGCATGGAAGAGATTCCAATCAGTGTCTAGCCACCTCTAGGTTTTTTATTTCTTCAATTCATAAAATAGATTCTAAAATTTTAATTATTATTGAGATTTTAGGTGGTAAATCTCTTCGCAGATCATTTTATTCGGCTATCTAGAGTAGAAACAATCTAAGAAAGTTACCCCATTTTCCTACAAAACCATTATTTCCAATATTAAGTATCTCTTCCAAAGTTATCCAAAATAATATAATATATAGTTTTATCCCACCATCCACCCCAAATTAATTTTTTAATCATAATGATTTAGACAACATGATGGGTTATCTCTCTATTGATCTCATCGAGTATGAAAATTATATGATAAATTATTCTAGTAATCAAAGTGGCCGAGTTTTCATGCTCACATAAATCCCATACCAACAAACTTACTCATATCCTCCTATAAATAACCACTAGATACTTTTCGATAAAAACATAAATCCCTATATTGATAGTTATATATCTTGTTCCCTTAGAATACTAGTTCTTTTAAAGCCTAAATTTGAGTAAGAAAGTGTTGAGTAATATTGTTTATGTAAAATGGACATAGTTGAATATTATAATTAGTAGATAAATGTAAAAGTACTCAATATAGGTGTTTAGATCTGAGAAGGGGATGGATAACTCTAGCTATCAATTCAACTAGGACCAAACTGTATTTCATTAAATGTTTCAATACAAACCACAAAGTGGTATATTCTTGACTTACTCAAATAGAGAACAAGAAATCTCTAAGTTATACTCCTTTGTTGCTTGAAAGAAATTTTGATTGATATAAACATTTATTAACTAGGACCTAAATATGTATGGATGAGAACGTAAATTTATAAAACTAATAGATGGTTAAATAGTAAGCTACATACAAAAAATAGATGTGGAATAATGATACAAAAGTGCACTTGTGACAGAAGCAAGAGCTCAAACTAACTGGTCACCATGTTTAGGTGTCATAGCCCTCCCTAATTCCCGACTAAATATGGAGAATAGATCATATATTAGGAGCCTCAAAATAGCCTTCCTACTAAATTTCACCCCAAATAGGGAAGCCACTAGCGCTAGGTGCCCTTGACTTGAGGACTAGGGTGCTAGTTGTCAATGTCTAAGCCTTTTGTAATGCAATCTCTTGAGAACCTCTACATTTAGGACTTGAATACTCCTATGTCTTTAGAATTTGATAGAGATCTATTTCTAAATATACAAAAGAGACAAGATGGGGTTGTGGCTAGGTAGGGGCTTTCCTTGACCAAGCACATATTTTGGATATCTCTACCTCCATGGATAGCCACTTCAAATTCTAAAAACAACAATATGTTCTCTAAAAATTAAGTGTGTATATTATTATGACAAGAATAAATGCATAAACATAAATAAGAGTCCTACTCAAATTTATTATATTAAAACCTAAATGAGATAATCAAAGTTGAGGCATATATTAACTCAAAACTACATGAGTCACATGAATGAACATAGATTAATGATAAAACTCAAATCTGCATCTAAATTATCAAAATGTAAGAATAGCATGAAATCATACCAAAACCTTTAGGGAGAGGTACAAGTCAATAAATATATAATAACTCGTTATAATCCTCCAACATTACTTGAAGCTTCCATTATGATGAGTAATGGTCGATGAAGACTTGATGTTGCTAAGTATTCCTTATAAAAAATTTAGAAGTGTAGACTTACTTTTTGTAGAGATTTCTCATCATAAGGACTACACTTAATTACTTACCAAATTAGGAAAGCTAAATTTCTTATATTTGAATTACAAGGTTAGAATCGATAAAAGGCCAACTTACAATAGTCATATCCCAATATCAAGGCCAAATGTAGTAATGTTAAGGAAAACATGTTACTCTACCATAGTTTTGACCAAGAAGAAATGGTCACTAGCAACAGTTTCCAATGACCTAATCAAATAGGCCCCATTTTTTAGGGAAGCATGATAAAGGGGTTGTAATATTAAATTTAAAATTTATATTAGGATTAATAACATTTAAGTGGGAAATAGTGTGTGTTGAAGATTGTTCATCTTTTAGAACAGTCTTGAAAAAGCTAATGGAGATCCAAAATGTCTAGAGAAGAGTATGCTATTATCATATTAAAAAATCCTCAAACCAACAACTAAGAGAGTGATATAATTAATTGAGCCGGTATATAGGTATCTCCTAATATAACTACAAGACTTTTTCCAGATCCAATTGAAGACCCACCTTTAGAGTTGTAACTTCGGAAAGATTATTAGTTCCTAGCAAAATAATACACATATTGATTTCAAGTAAAACCTCACTCACCCACTTCATTTTTAAATACCATGTACTACCCACATTTATTATCATGAGAACAATACAAGGATCATTAAAAAAAAATTGAAATTGATTTCAACTATAGATTGTAGTATCCATGTAATGCTGAATTTTGTTTCTTATTTTTTTCTAATAATGGGGTTGTTATCTAGTAGCATGCAACATCATTATTGGTGTGAATCAACATTGTCTTAAACACTCTATAGCAATGTCTACACATATAATTATTAAATTGTATCATTATAGTGTGCATCTATAGCCATTTGGGTATAGGTATATTCATTGTTGACATAAATATAAATATCCATTAACTATATGAACATCCCTACGAAAGAACATATTCATGTGATCACTTATTAATGACACACAAATGTAAAAACATATACACCTACCCCATGACAAAAAAAGTAGATATTAAGGAATAATGATATTATATTATATCTATTACTTTTTTGTTCACACAATTATTTGATTATAAATCATTATAGTTATATTAATGTGCACCATTCTTGATATTCTTGTTGTACATAAGAATATATACATGGTTTTATTATATGCCCTAAATGATTAAATTAATTAAATTGCTATACCATTACTAGACCCATTGTAGTTATATTAACATGCATGTTTATTCCTTACTCGATACACCACAAAATCAAGTCATCAGTTATACAACAATCAGTTTCTTAAACACTTTGCCTATCACATATGTGTTTGTGTACTCCTGTCTTCTAGTTCTAGACTTTCAGAAGTGAAAGTCACTACAAGTTATTCTAGAGGAGAAAGAAAGTATCCAACCATCCATTCCTTCATGAACTAATAACCTAAACACACATAATTAAAGAAATCTTCTTTTCATGACCAATGAGAATTCATTCATCTCTCAATCATAAGGATAGAAACCAACTCACCACCAAGCTTGGGGAGACAATAGGATGACCGAGTTTACATCACAAGGGGTAATAAAAACAAGAATACGTGTTTACATAGATACAAAACTTTTCCCAACCAAGGAACCTAAACACCAGGTTCATTCATAGGACCAACAATGGGGAGATAGGAAAATAGCTATGGGGAAGAATACAAAGATTTAATAACCAATTGAACTTTCAAATTCCAACCTCTTTAGCATCAAACGTAACCATCCCTAACTCTTCATCCAAGTATAAATCTACATGGGTATTCATACCTATCACAATAAAAATATCATCACACCTTATCTCCAAAAAAATATCACATAGCTACTCATACCGAACATAACAAAAATATCACCACTCCACAACTTTCAACCAAAATCATATGGGTACTCATACCCAACATTTCAAGATGTCAGCATGATTGTTTTGGTACTCATACCCATTATAAATAAGCTCCCGCATGCTACCTCAACTCCCTCTACCACACACATAGAATGGATTTTCTCCATGAGAAAACCATATCCACCTAAAACCCATCCCAAACACATAAGGAAACTCACATGAAATAAATGTAATACAAATAAAATACAATGTTATCACACTATCCTAATATTCATATAACCATGATAACAACTAATAAGAAGCCTTGTGATGGGTAATTCCATATAGAACACCTGAAATAGTCTTCATCTCTTGTTTAAGGAGCATAAAAATGTATAGACCAACCCTCCTCAATCTCTCCCTTCTCAAACTTAAATCTTCTTTCCTCACTCTAATTCTCACTCTCAATTCTTACCCTCAAGATCAACAATACCACATTCAAGAACCACCATTTTCACCCTCCTCTCTCTCTTGAATGAATTATTCACTTTCGAAACCAACAAAATTATCCCTTCTCTTTCTCTCTCCCCCGTTTCTCACACATGTGTGATCAACCCTCCTCTAAGTTACATCAACTACATGATCCCCTCCAAAGATCCCATGTGTCCCATTACTCCCATACTTTCTCAACTAATCTTCGACCACTTGAAAAAATGTGTCATTAATAGAAAAGAGGGTAGAAAAGGGGTTAAAAGTTTCATAAAACTAGGTTTAAGGTTTCCAAATGACTCCAAACCCATAGCTCTATAGAATGATTAAAATACTCCATTAAATCACTCTAACATAAGAAAAACATACTACTTCAAAATTAAACATAAATTGGCACATTGGAAACTTGACCTACCCATTGTTGCATAAACACACAATTGTACATAACATTTATCATGTCAAAATACAAGGTCATATTTCACTTCACATAGATATCCCCACATTACAATAATTAACACATAACAAAAATATTAGCCTCTCCAAATAGGCCAGATCAACTTAATTGGTTTTATACATTAAGTCATCCCAGTAAATCCTCGTCCCAATGATCATGGTATACCCTTGCACTAGACATGATCATTAGCCCAACATGATAACTGATAAAATTGAAGCAATCAAATAATATAATCAAAGAAAACACATAATTGAATCCTTCTAGTATTGTCATGCACTTTCATCAATAATAGAATTTTAGTAGAAATTAATGATGGCTTAAGACATGCACTTGCATTTATCCACATGTGAGCATAGTCATTAATCATATACACACAATACAACATTATAATAAACGAATCTCATAAATCATGATAATTATACCATAAAAACAAGTAATTATTGCCATCCATAACATCAACCATGATCATCCATGATCATCCATGAGCATGCATGACATCAATGTTTATTAAGGTACCAAATTAGAGTTTAATCACATAGAATCTAGTAACATTATAAGTTTAAAAGTCCTAGTGTCTTATCACAATCATCAAAACCTTGATAATTAATATTAGTCTCCCTCTAGAGGTGGGTATCACATCCTTCTCCCATAGAACTGGACTTCCTCCTGGAAGTCCCTCAAAGATTAGGACTATACAAAGTTGTTTGGCCAATGAATTTTGTTATTTACATGACCTAGTGAATTCATCATGAGACAATGCTTGAGGTCTATATTATATCAAGAAGAAATACAAATATTATGTGGTTAATCTTAATTCTACTCATCCTCATGTTATATTACCAAGATAAAGTGTTGTGAGACTTCATTTGAGCACATTAATACTGCAAAATCGGTTACAAATAAAAGTCATATCATTGTCTGCTAACATTTTACTATAGTGATCTTTCTAATTAACCACATTACTCATTTATAATATATGCTTAGCAGTTACATCATCCTATAATCCAAGAGATAGCATAAGAGTTTCTTTAATGTTATACATGTTTCTTTGGTGTTATACATGTTGCAAACCTTATGAACAAGTTACACACATTCCCTAATCACTATCAAAGGGAAGCAACCTAAAACTCTACAACAGGAAGAGGTATACTCCCCATGTATACATCTAAAGTCAGCATATCTTATGGACCCAATCACCTTCTCTCTTCTCCCATACAATTTATTAACAAATACAATAAAGCTCTACATCTACCAATAGTGCCAATAAAGAGAAGGGCTCTAAAAATATACATTTTAAATCATAAAAGGATCATTAAATAAATGTTATAAAAATTATCAATAAAAATAAAATTCAAATGTGGCCACAATCGTAACAATAAAAAATTTAATAAATTTCAATTGAACAAATCCTTGAGGCAAGAGACCATAAAACAAGATGGCCAAGTGGCTCCAAGATACTAAAATTCATTACAATTGGTCCCTTGAAAATTTAGAATTGAATAATTAAAATTCAAACCAATGCATAATAAGTCAAGAAATTTAAACAATTAAACTATCTCAAGAAGATTAACCACCAGGAATCACAGCGTTCCTCATTCAAACCACTAGGAGGGGGAGAAAGGGATTAATAGACTCAACCTTTAGTTCATAGCCTGGAGTGTATTCTCAAATAAAATAACCTTTTTCAACCTTTTCCCATGGAGGGTTGATGGCGTGAGTGGAGGTTTCGAGTGGAGATTCTGAATTGTAGAAGATGGCATGCATGCCAGTGCATGTGTATACATGCATTTATACTATTTTTGTTGGTGTGTCATATGTTTGTTGATAGGTTTTTTAACTGTGTTGTGTACATGATTTTTTAGATTCCTGTGGAAACAATGTTCTTCTTGACTTTAGAATAATTGACAAATTTTCCCCCACCATTATCCATAGACTACAAATTTTCCCTCACCATTATCCATAGACTACAAATGTGAAGCCACAAGATCATCAAAATTTGGAAATCGGTGAATGGAGCAAGAAATCAAAGGCTCTAAGCATGGTGTTGGCAAATTTATTTGTGGTTGTTTGCTTGTAGCATTTTTTTTATTGTAAGTGTCAGTGTGCATGCATTTCTACTTCTTTTGGTGGCCTTTATTTTATTTATTGAAAGGTGTTTTATGTAAAATGGATTGGACATTTATTCTAGAGGTGAGGTTTCCTTGCATTGGAATTATTTGCCATTATAGTTCAGGAAGGTTGGCTCTCTTCACTAGCATTTTTAATGGTTTGGAGGTCTATTTTGCTTGATATTCTAAGCTTTATGGTTCACAATGGAATTTCTTGTCAATGTTATTGCATGTATGATTCTCCAAGCTTCTTGTAGACATTTATTGCATATCTAGCTTTTTAAGGGTCTTTCATTTGGTGGGTCAAGTTATTCAATGAGGTCTATACTTTCTATATAAAAAAATACGAATGGGGAGTTTTCAAAAGATCAAAGGAAACCATGGATAGATTCTTACCCACTCTATAGGACAGGATTCGTTTCCAAATAAAATTCCACTTCATGTGCCAACTTTTGTATCAAATCAAAATAATATTCCTCTTGGTGAACTGCCCTTCAATCCAATGCTTGTCAACAACTTTCAATGGCTTCTAAGGGGCCATGGTTTCATAATAATTATAGGAGTGTTCCTTTTCATGGTTATAAAGGTTGAAATTGTTCCTAAGGGGACAAATATCGGAATCAAAACAAAAAGAAGGTGCTTCTCAAGAAATAGGTTCGGAGGAGATTGTGAAACCTTAGGAAGTGGAAGCTATTCGAGTCCTACCCAATGTTGGTAGAAATAATGAATATGCAGAAGTTAAGGTGACCTTTTTTTTATGATTCCCTTGACATGCAGGTTTTAGAGCTTTGTAACAAGGCCCTAATAGGTAAGTTTCAAAAATATTCACTTGATATTATTCATCTCAAACCTTAGCAAATCAAATTGGTAGTTTTCTTAAGAATGATTTCAAAACTTTTGAACAAATAGATTTACCTATTTGGGTATGTGCTTTGTTGGATTTACATAAAGAATTTCCAAAGGTTCTTTTGATTCAATCTAAGTTTGGAGCATAGTCTCGAAATGTTGTTATAGAAGATCTAGAAGTGGTAGATAAAATCATTTTTGTTTGGATCATTTCAAATCTGATTGACAAGGTGAAGGGTTTGAAGATAGTAGGGTATGTTAGGATCAAGTATCAAATTCTAGTCTTTGTTCTATTGCTAAGAGCCACCTAATGAGCTTCTTTTTCCAAAAAAATTATCTTTCACATATGGATGTAATTAATCAAAGCGTTTATTCTCAATCTTCTTCTCAGCAAGGGTTGACTTTTCAAAACATGACCAATATTTTGGGGGATCAAACTATGCTATCCTCTCTTACTCATATTGGTTTTGGATTTCCCTGTTTTCAATGTTCTCAAGCCTAGGTATCTTTTTTGTGCAGGATCAAGTTGCAAAATCAGTTTTTATTCCAAAATGATGGAAAGTTTATGGTTCCCTCTCACTATCATATTTCGAAGGAGATTGCTAATCCATGGATATGGAATGTTCAAATTCATTTTTCTACGCATAGCCCTATTTCAAGATCTTATTTGTCTTTATTATTTAAAGTTGGCCTTTTCTCTCATCCATCTCCTCGAGCCCTATATATCCTTCCACAATGTAATGTTGTTGGTAAAAATCAAACACTTCTATAAAGTCGAAGACAAGCCATGAGTTGTTTCCTCTCAAAGTTAAATATGGTTGAGGATTTTATTTTCTTCACTTGTCTTTAGAGAGAAAAAGAGATTTCAGAGGAGGTGGTAGGGGAAGATAATAGTGAGAGAGATGGCATTGGGAAAGATTTTTCTAATGAATTTGTGGGGAATGAATATAATGATGAACCTTTCCAAGATAGTCAAGAAGACTCAAAAGTATTACAACTTCAGATATGTTTGGATGATTCTTCTAAAGATTCTCCAATTAAATTTACCATTCATTAGACTCCTATGTCAACAAATAAGAAAGGTATCTCAAAGCAGATAAATGGAAAGGGAGGTAGGCATCCATAAAGCAAAAAGATGAGGGAGAAAATTAAAGAAAGGATTCAGACCACATTGGATGATAAGATGATGTCGTGGAGAACTTGTTGTTCTCCATTTCAGCAATGAAGTTCATCTCATGGAATGTTAGGGGTCTTAATACCCCTAACAAAAGATGCCTAATCAAGTCTCAAATTGAGTCTTGTGGGTCAAATTTGATTTTTCTTTAGGAGATAAAATACTCAGAAGGGGAGAGTTTACAACTTATTACAAATGGAAAAATTGAAAATATATTGCTTCCTCTTCTTTGGATGCTTTAGGTGGGTTGGTTGTATTATGGAAAGAAAAGGATGTTTGAATACAAAGATTGTTAGTCAAAGCTAATTTTATTCATTTTAAAATCACAGTATATAGCAATTCTTTTCATTTGCTAAATATTTGTGGTCCCAATTCAACTATTGGTAAGAAAAGATTATGGGATTCCCTTTCATTAGTTTTGACATCTTATACAAATTACGCTTTCATTGTTGGTGGGGATTTTAATGCAATTATTTTTATCAAAGATAAAACTGGAGGACTGCTTTCCCCTTGAAAACAATGGAAGAATTGAATAACTTTGTTGTTAATAATGTTCTTAAGCATTGGGTCCCTTCCGATGGAAATGACGCGTGGAATAATAGGAGGAAATAAATATACATATATTACTGAAAGATTAGATAGATTCTTCTTAAATACAAATTGGACTGCTCAATTTGGTCCTTGTTCCTCTTAGATTTTGTCACTTTTTGGTTCTGATCATTTTGCTCTTCAACTAGACCCATCTTTTAAGTTTGAGCAAATTTGGTTTAGGGATCAATCTTTTCTCCCTCTTCGTTAGTATTGCTAGCAACAAGCACCACTGTATCAATGTTCAAGAATGTTTCAATTATGTAAGAATTTATAGTATTTAAAAGGTCAAATTAGAAATTGGAATTAAAAAGTATTTAAAAACATCTTTGTTCTAAAACTTGATATTGAAGTCTAATTGGGTACTATTAATGAGAAAACTATCTAAATTGGTATGAACGATACTTCTTTTCATCTTCAAAAGAAGTTACAAACTCAATTGGAAGAAGTGTCGATGATGGAGAAAAAAATTGAAGATAGAAATTGAGGGAGTTATGCCTTGTGGAAGGAGACAGAAATACAAAAAAAAAAATCATTCTTCTAACAAAATAAAAAGAGAAAATAATTTAATTTTGCCACATTAGAAATTATGTCACTCAAGATTTTGTGATTGACAAGGAAAATATTCAAGATGCATCTGTTCAATTTTTTCCAATCTTTTAACATCCTCTCTCGATAATAACATAAAGAATTTTTCGGATCTTCTAGATAATATTCCTCATATTATTTCAAATCAGGATAATTGAGATCTTTGCAAGCCTTTTTCATTAGAGGAAGTCAAAAAAGTGGTTTTCTCCATGTCTCCAAATAAAGCTCCAGGACTAAATGGTTTTACTGCTATATTTTTTTAGAAATATTAAGATTTTGTTGGTTTGATGTATGGCCTAAATGATGCTGGATTTTTAAGAGCTCTTTTTAGGGAACATGTTTGAATCTTCTTACATTGTTCAAATCTAGGTTTGTGGCTCAATCTGACGATTGTAGCTTACTATTTTTGCATTTTTACCTTCATTTTTAGCAATTTTACCCTAATTTCAAAAAATTGGGCAATTCAATTCAACTCACAAAAGAGACCCATTCAATCCAACCATAATTCTCATTCCTACTCCTTGTTGGTTTGTGACTAGATCTATTGGATTGTAACTCTCTTTTGAATCTAATGGTCACTAAGTAAAATTTAGTGATTTTCATCCTTCTTATGGTGGAAACCCTAATTTTTTACCTATTATAGATTTTATGTAGAAAAAACATCCATAAAGTATTGTTGGCCAGTTAGTCAGCACCTCCTTGGAGTTCGTGACATGGCTTCCTCCCACTCCTGTGGATCCTTGTCTCTGGCCACTCTCCCATTCGTTGACAACTCGATTTTTTGGCGTAACGGCAGCATTGATTCCAACAAATGGTATCAGAGTGTTGGGTTACAAGTTTGAATCCCAGGAGGTCACCCTATGGTCTCCTTAAAAGAAGTTCGTGGAACCCCAGTCGGTGCTGAGGGGGGGATTGTTGGCCAATTGATCAGAATCTCCTTGGGGTTCATGACATGATTTCCTCCCACCTCCCATGGATCCTTGTCTCTGGCCGCTCTCTCGTTTGTTGACAGCTCAATATTTCGGTGTAACAGCAACAGTGATTCCAACAAAGATAACAAAGCATGGCTAGTAGTAGAACCAACTATCATATCAATGTTTGAAAGTGGAAAATCATCCTTCAAAGAAATTTTATTGAGATCTCAAAATTCAGTGCACATTCTAATCTTAATATCTAGTTTGGAAATATCAAGAATATTCAAATCCACAAAGAGTAATCAATAGAGTGAATAAAACTAGCTTCTAGAAGTTTTTCTATTTCAACTTTAACAAGTAAAGTGTTCTTGGGATTCATCTTCCTGATCTTCTGCTTCACAGGTTTAGCATTGAGAATCAACACATATTACGAGTCACAATCTTGGGGTCAATGCTAGGCATATCTATATAAATCCAAGTGAATATTTCAAGGAATTTATGTAATAGAGAAGAATAATCATCTTGTTCATCATCACTTAAACACTTCTCGATCTTTATAATTTTCTCCTCATTGTAAGGATCCATTTTAACATCAATGGTATCACTCACAAGAAGATTACTTTCTTGGGGAACGTCCATTGGTTGAGGAAATTATTGAATCATCTCTTCATTATTAGTTCCTAATTTAGTGCCTTTCCCAAAGTATGCCTCGGAATTTAAACAATAAGGAAATTCATGATTATGATGATAATAAGGAAGATTATCATAGACTCCTTAAAATTCAACCAAGTAGTTTTTAGTAGAAAATATATCAAGGGAAGGTGGATGAGAATCATAAACAATTAATTCAAGATGTATTAATGAAAGAGAATTAAAGGAAAAGATGGCATTCAAATTGTGGGATGGTCTCTTAGATTCTTTAGTAGGCTTAGAGGAATTATATCCAATTCCAAAAGATGCCTCGGAAATATGATTCTCTAAAGGAAGTTTTATCCTTGCTCATTTCAACCACAACCATTGCTATTATATCCACTTTTAGCTAAGATGTGAAAACTAGGACCATAAACAGAAGCCATTTCCATAAGATACGGTAGGGCCTCATATGTCTTAATGTCATAAGTAGATGGAGTAGAAGAAGTGTTTGATTTTGAAGCAGCTACAAAATTGTTACTATGTGGCTTGGACAAAGGAGGTTGTTTTTCATGTTCGACCACAACATCACCCTTTTTAGTCTTAGGAGCTATTGGGGGGATTTTATACTCCTATGAAAGAAGGTGTAAAATCTAAATATCTCCAATCATCATCTAAGAGTGACTCTTCATATTAAGAAGTATCTTCAAGAGCAAATTTGGTTCATCTTGAGTAGTAGAAGAAGTAGGGGTATGTGAAGAGGATTTAGAATTAGATGAGGTTTGAAAACAAGCTTGTAAATTGGTATTAGAATACAAATTATACATCTTATTTTTATAAATAAATTTAACTTGATGATGAAGAGTAGAAGGGACAACTTGCATACTATGAATTCAAGATCATCCTAACAAATGAGTGTAAGTAAAAATATCAAGCATGACTTGAATATGTGTAGGTAAAATAATAGGTCCTATCTTAATAGGAAAGGTTATAGTACCTAAATATGCTCTAGAAACACTGACAAAACCACAAATAGAAAGAGATTCAAGATTAATAAGAGAACTTGTATCAACATTAATCTTATGTAGTAAATCAATGCTACAAACATTAAGGCCATACTCATTGTCCACTGGGGTTCATCTTATAGAATTACCATTAATAATTGAACAAAAATAATAAGAGGATCATATTGATTTTGAATCTCCTTAGAAGGCAATTCATCTTGTGAGAACACAATTTGAGATTTACATGCTTACATAGAATCAATCAAAGAGTCAATTTTATTAGGTGTCATTGCAGATGGGACATCTAAGTTCTTTAAAGAATATTATAACATTCCATGATGTATGGATGAATTTTGAATCAAATTCCATAGGTATATCTTGGTAGAAATGGGTTTAACTAGTTCAATAAGATCATACTCTTAAACAAGGTGCTAGTGTAAGTATCAGTTGAGAAGAAAAAAGAGAAGAAGGAATAACTAGAGGAGGATTAGGTTGCCTATTTTTCCTCATATTATATAGGTGTGTGAAACCAAATTATAACTCTCTCAAGTAGTTTGTTTAGCATACTCCTAAAGACTCTTGGTGGGATAACCTCCTTGCGCAATAATAACTAATATGTTAAGAGTGCAAAATGTTTCATTACTAAAACCACCTTGAACCAAAAAAAGAGGCTTATTAGGTGTTTGAAAATTGTGTTAGTAACCATTCACATCTATCATATTAATAAATCTCTTAGACATAGATGTTATAAGTTTGTTTGAGGAAGTTTTAGTAGAAATGAAATCATCAAGAACATCATCTAGCATAGAAATCATCACTACTAAATGGTTGATGATTGGACCAAGGAAGGGAGGTAAATCATCATAAAGATGATTGTCATATATCACCATGTTACTTGATTTAAATGATAAATTCATGAGAAAATTTATCTGACTTATCTAGATCATCACTATGAAATGGCATAGTAACTATGTTGATGAGTCTTCGACAAAAAAAAAATTGAAGGCTTGGGATAAACAAAGTCACCAAGAGATTAATCAAATTATTCATTACTAAAATTATAATCATCATAAGCAAAAGGGTTATCATATGTATGAAAACCTTGTAAAAAATATTCAACATTGTTGAAAATTAATCTTTTCAAATGAAAAGTGCATATAAATCTAAACACACATAATGCATACACACAAGTTTTAAAAAAAAAAATTATGTTTTTTATATGAAAGAAACATTCAATTATAAGATCCAAAAATGAAATGTAAGAGAGTCTAATTCACCAAAATGTTTTGGATGAAAATGGAATCAGGTAGAATTAGGAACTAAAACTACTTTCATACAGACATTGAAATATGAAATCACCTAGAGAAGCAATCGTCCTTGAATAACTCTTGTGAAAGAGAGTGAAAGGATACTTCTAGGGTTTCTATTACTTTGTTGTGATGAAAATGGATATGTAAAGTATAGAAGGAGGCAAAACTATGATGAAAGTACAAAGAGAAGTAAGGTATAAGTATTGCAATGCACTAACAGATAACACAACTAAGATAGTGAGTACAAAAATGAAAGGAGGATCTAAATGTACATGTGTAGGTAAAATATGAAGCATAATTGATATGACCAAGGTGTTGCACACCTTGGTCTATTGAGCTATGAACTGGGGGCTTGAATCTTGATGCAATTTATGTAGCAAATCTAAAATTTGAAGCTAAATTGGGAGGACCTTGGTCCTAGTATAGGAGTGTTGGGCATCCTAGTCCCTAAGATCCAAGTTGAAATTTTGGCAAAGAACTTGTGCCTACTTCCTAAGATCTCCTAGAATCTTCCTGCTTTCTCAAATACATGTACCTACACCTGCAAACAGAAAATGGTAGGGTTGTGACTATATAGATGTTTTCCTTATTCAACCCCCTTATTTTGGTGATTTCCACCTCCACAAATAGTCAGTATTGTAATTGAAAAAGTGTGTGTGCTCTTGAATCTTATGTGTATGTAAAATTGCTATGAGCTTAATACAAACTAGAGTTCTACCCATTTGTATTAGAGAAAACCCTAAATGATTGTAATAAAAAATCTTTAAATCACACTTAGGATGAAAATATAAAGAAATAATTTAATTCTGAAAATTAATTTGATGTAGATCTAAAGCTCAATCTAGAGGCATAAGAACAACATGAAATCATACCCAATCCTTCAGAAGAGGTACAAGCCAATCAATAGTCGATGATTCCCTTATTATCCTTTGATGTCTCTTGAAACTTCCATGTTTGATGAAGACTTGATAATTGATGATTTTGCATGTCTAAAGCTTCACCTAAAAGCAATACTTTTTCTCTGCAAGGATCTCCTTTTGAATTTCTAGATAGGATCCCTAAATGGGGAAAAGACTTGCCTTAAATATGAAACCCTAGGTTTTAAATTGATGAAAAAATGACCTAGAATTGATATAATTAGACATGAAGCAATATTTGAATTACAAAACATCACCAAATTATCCTCTTGAAATTTAAGGTAAACAATTTGGGACTAGGTAGTAGAGATTCACGCTGGTCTTATCAACTTTTTTCCAAATTTATAAGGATGTGAGATAATGGGATTCTAATGTTGAATCCGGCTTGATGGCTCAAACCATAATGTGTAGATATGTAGAATATTCTTTGAAGATTGAAATTATGGTAAGATTAGGATTAAATCGTGATTAAATAAAAAAGGGCACACCTAGGATGAAAGGCCCAATTTTATGATATGTGTGAATTGATAGGGGAGGACTTAGGTTAAATTAAATTCCTAAAGAATTCTTACAATGAAAAATGCAATGGGACACACTAACGATTGCTAAATAAACATGGAATTGGACAACCTAATTTAAACGACTCTACAATTATGATTACATATTTTATTTAATCAATACAAGCTTCAATCGTGGAGACATACTATTTCCTAGAAGTTTGTGTCACAATCCTTCCTCATATTTATCACTTCTATCATTCTATTTATAAATTAGATGTTCAATATTTGAAGCCCTAGAACAATAAGAAAATTATACCAAACCAAAAAAATGGCTAGTGACAACCAATCTATTATATACCAAATGAGCATATAATTATAGAATCTATATTTTGGTGATCAAATATGAGCGATAATATGACTCATGGTCATATGTCATCAATTCAGCATGTTCCTTAAGCCAAGATCCATAAAATTGGTTGTAAATGACATCCTTAAGCATCCTTGAAAACCAAAAAAAAATGTCCAAAACCAACCATTGCATTAAAATGATATGATCATCATCTCCAATATTAAATACATTTAAATTAATGTTCATATGATGAACATTTAGTTTGTGTATGTTGAATCTATTTGTAAACCCTAGCTAAGCCAACCACTAGCCCAGATCTACAAACTAATCCAACAAATAATCAATAGAGAACTATCAAAGAATGTAAATAAAATACCAAATAACCAAGAGTATACTTTTACATCCATTATAGGCTTGTATCCATTGTTTTACCCCATGTCCCCATGCGGCCACTTAAGCCTATTTTATGCTTATTTTTAAGCAGTGAAAGTGTTCTCATGCAATTTTTTAATTAGAGGGAAAGGAAAATTTGGAATCTTTTCCTAGTTTTGTGGAGCAGCTCTACTTAATAATAAAAAATAAGCTAGAAAAAAAAGGAGGGGTTGGAAATAAGCGCAGCTGCTTATTACAAAAGATGACACATTGCTTCATCAAATCTTTTTCCTTTCCTTTTTATATGTAAAAACTATTATTAAAAATTTCATTTAAAAGTGTCATTTAAGAGGGCTACTTAAAAATAAGCACAATTTTTTTATGCAAAGGGTCACGAGCTCCACAGATTATTGCACAAAAAGTGGAGCAGCAACTGCTAGCGAAAATAAGCTAAGCAGCCGCATGGGAACATGCCTTTATTATCCTCCATGATCTTGTATTTGATTCCCACTGATCAAATGTATTGCATGAGATTTTTTTTTCAGGTTCCCACTGAGAAAATCGAATGTTTTTCTTAGTTTTTTCTAAATCACTTCGACTGATATCCATACTTCATTCGAAAGTGTCCAGTTCGGTGTGGGAAGGAAGACAGTCATAGATTTTAACCTATTCTGTTCTTACTTTGCAATCAATTCTGTAAGGCAATTTTTTGGTCATACCATTTGCGTATTGTGCTGAAATGTGGAAAATAAGAATAGACAAGGGCACGCAGGGACTATGAAAACAAAAGCCAGTTTAGGGGCACAAAAGAAAGATAGAGTGGATGCCATTTTGCAACAAAGGAGTTAAAAATTATATATTTAATAGTACTAAAGTCAGAATAAAAAATGAGAAGTTGGAGAAGTAGTCTGGAAGAGGGGCTGCATAGGAGAAAAGAGGAAGAAGTTCAATTTACATGTCAAATTGTATTTTATTAATTGTCATATACCATGTAAAAGTGCAAAAATGGCCTGTTTGCATGCATAGCATGCTCTACTTGTTGGAAAATACAAACTGGCTACGTAAAAAAACTAACAATAAAATTAGTTCAGACTGAACTGAAAAATCTTCGACTCCAAGCTTGACGGTGAATGTGGTAGTGAACTGAAGTTTCACTGGAGCTGCATGATCGCAGCATCAATTGTCTACATTCTGGTCATTATGTGTAACTTCATTTTTATTCTCCTCATTTAATTTTCTGCCAGTTGAAATGTCCAGGCAAACAAAATGTAACGTTTGAAATGCCCATGCAAACGGAATGTAGCTTTTGAAGATGGAAGCGTGATCTAAAACCCCGAACAAAAACCCACTAGTAGTAATTTTACAGCGTTACCTTTTGCATGAAGAAATACTCATTGGCGTAACGATAGTGGTCTAATTTATTAAATAGCAAAAACATTTAGTCTTAAACTTGCTATTTTCAAGCTTGTGCATACGATTGCTTTAGTGAGAAATTTCGTTGCAGGCTTGCAGTTTTGAGATAGATTGTAGACGAGTTTTCAGTGGAGATTGCATACGGGCCTTTGCAGCCAGGTATGGTAGCCAGATGCTCAGCTTGTTCCGGTCTTTTATATTTTCGTTGTGTGTTTGAGTTTTCTTATGGGTTGGGTTGCAAATAGTTGTCTGCCATGGTCGATCATGATTTTGACAAGATTATGTATCTTCACTGTGTCTCCCCCTCATACTTTTAGGATTGTACTTGTAGAATCTGAAATGAGACCTGTTTCTAAAACCAGCTGATAAGCTTGAATAATTATGACAGAGTAAACAATTCTCAGCAAAACCATATAACTATAAACATCCAAATTGAACTCAGATATCACAGAAAACAGAAAATTAGAAAATACTTTTTTCCAACAGCAGAGAGAGCTCTGTTTTATTAGTGCTTGCCTTTTCATTCTTTGTGATTTGTAATTTAGATGAGAATGCTTTCTCAACACTTTCAAAAGAATCTTTCATCTTTCTTCATGAGACATTAGGGATCCAACCAATTGATGAAGCTGTAGTTTTGTCAAATCCTGGGTTTTTTCAATGATTATGGCAACATGATTCCATTTGGGTGTCAAAGATTTCAATACCTTTTTTTATCAAAACTTCATTGCTTACAGTTTCCCCAAGTGTAACCATTTTATTGACCACATCTCTGACTCTAATACAATAATCACTTATACTTTCAGCTTCTTGCATCTTTAAATTCTCGAACTCTCACTTCAATGTCTGAATTGCAAACTGATGCATGAGCCTCACTGCTATGCATTGTCTAGTTCACTGCGATGCACCGACCATGTGGTGTCATGCAAGAAATTAATTTTAGCTGACACTGCTTACAAATCTTTCCACTTGACAACTACTTAAAAAGTTCTGATAATCTTTCACCCACTCTCTTGATGTATACTTTGTCTTCAACAACTTTTTTTCTTTTTCAAGTTGCGAACAACTTCCACAAATAATTAAAACAGTAACATTTTTTTTAAACAGCAGCGGACTTTATAAGTGGTGATCTCCACAAAGGCGAACAAATCTCCCTATTTTTGCACTTTTCGATTTTCCACCAATCTGCTCTCATTTATACTTTAACATATGGCCACAGTCTTCCACAGTCCAACAACTACTTTCAACAACCAGACATTTCATAGGGCAATGAATTTGCTCTCTTAGGACAATTCTTAATACCAGCGACCTCTTCTCTCTACAATTCAATTCTTTTGCTATCGACCTGTTCTGATTTTATATTTGTGTGTGTTAAATCTTTCTCTGTTCTTCCCTCTATTTTGTAAGGAAGCAAAGGTGTGCGGAAACGCTTCCTACGCTAATCTTGAGAGGATGGTTATGCAAGTTTCAACTTAAATATTACTAAGATATCAAGAAATGCACAATAAAGCATAAACAAAATAGCAATGAACACATAACACAGTGATTACCGTGGGGAAACCCTTCTGGGAGAAAAACCCCACCCTCCAAAACTCACACAATGTATTATCAAATCAAGCTGATTACAATACACTTGCAATGCAAGTTCTTACAGGAGCGCATCACCACAACTCGAACTCAGAGAGACTCCTTCTAGCATCCAGTCTTGCAAAAAACTCAATGATCAAACTCCTCCCCAAGCCCTCCTTTTATAGTGATTTTACAACCTGGAAACCACTTGTGGTTTTACAAAACCATGGGCTTAACCACCATGCCACATGGTGCCCATTTTTGACATTTACATTTCCAAAATGAAAAACAACCAGGTTAAAATTGTAATCCCGTCCATAATTTTGTCCCCTAGCTTAGACCCTCTTAAAAGTCACAAAATGAGTCATTAAAGCTCTAAAAATGGCCCACCTATATTCTACTATGGACAAGAGTCATTTTTAACAACTCACTAACCATTTTCCAAAGCATAAACATGTGGAAAACTACCTCAAACAAATTCTGGAATTTTCCAGAAAAAGACTGCAAGGTTGAGACACATGTTTCTCAACATATTTTTGTGTTTCTTAATTCTCTGTTGTGTTACAGATTTCATAGTACTGTCATCTTTTGATTTAGACATCACTATCAAGGTAGGCCTGTCATGTTGTTTCTTTAAGCTTGTCATGTTTCGGTAACCTTTTCATATAATTTAGTAACCCTTACATCCGCTTTTCCTTACAGGGTTTTAGCATCATTAGCGGTTAACCAGATAACAACTCCAAATACAATTTTCTTAGAGTTGTCGTCAACAATTCCATTTCAAATTTGGATAGTCTTCATAACCTGTGTTCCACTATCCTTATTAACTCTTCAACTCTATTATTGGATTCTCACTCACTTATCTCTTCTCTTTTCACTTTCTTGACACTGAACTCCTCCATATAAGTTCTATAATCTGCTTCTGTTAAATTGTTTTGTTGCACGCTACTTGAATTAGGTGTTGTCAAATGGCATAGTTACTACCCTCACCTATATATTAACCTAAATGTCTTGACACCTAAAATATATTTAGTTCATCATTGCTTGGAATAAATTTCCTTATAAACCTCTTTATTCTTTGGAATTTGAAGCCGTTTGATCGTTCCAAACTGGCTGAAAAAACCTAACATAAAGACCATGACAATGTCACATAGAACACCAGTTATATCTATAAAAATAAAATAAATTACTAATTTATGTCCAGAAAACAGGGTGGAAACAAAGCATAGAGCTGTTGAAGATCGTAACAATGTTAATAGAAATAGCATCAAGTTGGGCTCACATTGAAGTGAAAAATGAATCTCAAATTATACACAACTCAATTGCTAAATCCACAATCACTAATCAGACAAAAATGATAATTATCCAATCAAAACAAAGAAAAACCTGTATAATAAATAGTCCTTACCTCCCATCTGCTCTTCATAAAATCCATGTATATGGCTATTATGAAGAATGGGGTCAAAGATGGTCTCCATTGTTTCCATCCGATGACTACAAAATTCAACAAGAAAAAAATTTGGAAAAGAAAACAATGAACTCGCCGTTGAAATGAGAAACAAACTGAATCAAATGGTCGTTTTTCACTTTTGAACCATACTTGACAGCTTAAAAAATTAGTAGAATGTATACATTGACATATTATTTTTTTCTAAAAGTGTATAGATGACACTTCAAATTATAAATAAACCGTAAAAAAATATAATAGGTAATATATATCATAGAATATTATAATTTATAAAATTGATATAATTGATTAAATATATTAATATGAATTTTTACAATATATTCTATTTTTTTATTTATAGATTTAGAAACTTAGTCAATTCAATTTTTTAAATATATTTAATAAGATTATTTTAGAAACTTGTGATAATATATATAATTTTAAAATTTTAATATTAATATATAATATATATTAGTGTATTAATTTAGAAACTTCTTTAGTAAATTTAAGATTTTTGCATATATTACTAATTTATCATTATTTTCTCATTAAAACAATTATTTTCATTTCTTCCCAAGAAAGATGTGCATTCCATTTTGGTGTGGCTTCAATCTTCTACTTTTATATTTTTTGAAAGTTAATATTTTTCTTAAAACATGAAATAAAAGGCATTGAAATGACTAAACCGTCATCAAAAATTCATATGACAGGTAGGGGTGACCGTCAAATTCTAGGCCTGCTTCCAAAAACAACTAAAGCATAAACGACAAACCATTAAACATGACTCCTTTAACAAATAATTCTTGGATGTTATTTTAGAGTAATTCTATACAGGCCTGGAATTTGACGGTCACCCTTGCCTGTCAAATGAATTTTTTATGACGGTTTAGTCATTCTAATGCCTTTTGTTTTACGTTTTTAAAAAAAGTTTAAGTGTCAATTTTTTTTTAATTTAAATTTCATATCGATGACGAAATGTTTTTTTTAAATGAGGAAAAAAATATTTTGTATTGACAATTTTTTCTCTAAGATACGAAAATGCCATAAATTTCTAGCGAATAATACTTTGTTTTATGGGGAAAATATTTATTATGGGAGGCAAATAATTTTTGTTAAAAGGAACAAATATATAATTGTATGAGCGAAAAATTTTACTCCGAAGGAAAAATTATTTAAATGTATTGGCGATTTTTATTCACCACTTGAAAATTATTTAAATGTATTGGCGATTTTTTTCCACTGCTTGAAAATTATTTAATTTGTTTTGGCGAATATTTTGTTATTTATGGTACAATATATAATTCATTGGCGATTTCATGAATTCATTGCCATTAATAGAGTGTCAGGCACATCACATAATACATTGAGTCCGGACTCTGCACGATGTATCAATAAGCGCGGCCTCTTTGACACGTGCAGGGTGATACATACCTAAAATCTATCAATGATTTTAAATCATTCGATGATCGTAGATCAATGGCTGAAGTTTTATTTCGGCCTAATTTTCTGAAGAGAACATAGCTCACCAGAAAGTGCCTGGAATGGAATTGGATTCAATAGACACGTATCAAATGTCACAAATCACGATCGATAATTTCATTCATTTAATATATATCTATTCACTTACGGCAATCCACTTTGTCCCCACGACTTCCAATGTGATACTTGCCAATTTGGTACTGGTTCATAGCTATTTCCATTTTCGTACAATAGTGCATTTATGGGAAAGATTTGCAGAGATACGAGAGATTTAAAAAAAATTATAGTAGTTAATACGATTAAAGAAGTAATTATTACAATCAAGAGCTTCAACAATTTATATACGATCTCTGCTTCTTTCATCTTCAATTAGCCTTTGCCATTTTTTAAATAAGTCGTTGGAGCTCATGGTATTTTAGGTTTATAGGCTCAAGTTATATAATTTGTTAATTTTTTTTTTCAAGATGGACACTCCCATCCACTTGAGAAGCATTTATGTAGAGGACCAGAGGGCCTTTCTAGGCTCCGTTAGAGACCCAACCCTCCAATCAATCTGCAAGGAGGTTGGGTCGTTCACCAATGAGGCTGTGCGGATGGTGCTAGGCAGAGAATTTCTACGAAATGAAAATAGGTACCGTGTTAGCACGGACATTACAATCTGCTTCTTAGCATCTCTTCTGGACCTGGGAGGAGACAATGTGGATATGTTGATGTTGTTGAGGAAGGTTTTTAAGGAAGACTTCCTTGGAGATGACATTACTCTTGTTGTCCTTGCAGAAGTAGGGGTGGGGATCCCTTGGGCGAGTGAATTATCCAAGCTTCTCCTCCCTGACCATACAGTGTCAGTGGCCAGGCAACCATTTCTCCTAAACCTGAATGCGGAGCAGTTGACGCGTCACAGGAAATGGGCGTGAATTGGAAGGGACTTCCTCCAAAAATGGTTCCTCCTGGACGACTTTCCAAACTACATGTGGATTGAAGAATTCTCTCAGCTTATGTTGTCTGAAGAATTCTACATGGAAGGAGGACCAGATTCTTAGGGCAAAATTGTAAACAATTCCACTACCTGTGCCCTAGCCCTGCCCCCCTGTAGTTTTTTTTTCCTATGTCCTCAAACCCTAACAGGCTCAGTGTCAGTGGCTCACTCATTTTGGCTTTTATGTTTTTGGGGGACTCAAATCTCAGACGAAAAAATTGTAAATTTCAAAAGCATAAATATTAATGATAATTTTTCAAATTCCAGTTTGTTTCAGTTTGCCTCTTATAGTCTTATGGATATAAAAATGCTCTCTATAATTCTATTTCATTTTTATTAATTAATTTCTTTCAAATGCTTTTTGTATATGAGCTACGTTATTTCAAATACTTGTTAAACAATCGAAATAAATTTAATACTGTGATCTTTTTTATGCAATGCTATAAAAAAAAAATTCAATTCGTTCCATTAATTATTTGTACATTGCCTATGGCTGATTATAATTTTATAAATATATACTATATGTCATTTTGTTTATAAATATGTATAACTGTTGTAATCCCCTTGTACTTGGAGGTGCACGTTGATTGTGTATTTTGTATATGCACCTTCTATTGGTGTCCCAACTACTGTTGAACTCAGTCTTTTTTTGCTGAAGCTATGTAATGTTTTCTTGATATCTAATCCAAAATATATATACTATATAGTCATTCAAAATATAAAATTTTAAAAGTTTCAAGATACAAAAGTTTATCGATAAAGGTTTTTTCATTCTATTAATTCAAAAGTTTCAAGATACAAAATTTGTAGTCATTCATGCATAAACGCAGATAGAGAAAAAACCATACTACCCACAGCTTATAGCAAGCAGACAAAATAACCAGTTCATTACCGATAGGTCGCTCACTCAGTCTCACTATCCCCCTGGGTCGCCTCCTCCCAGTCCCTTCCCTCCTCAGAGGTAGATGCTTTGGCTTTCCCTTTTGCCACTTCAGTTTTCATTTTTGGAATGCAGTTTAGGCACCCAAAGTCAAGGTCGCCCTCCAAGCTTGCCAGTAGTTGTATGGCCCTTCTTTCTTCATCCCTATCTCTAAATTCCCTACCAACCTCTTTCCTTGCCACCACATGCAAAGCCTTTAGGAATTCATCCACCCTCGTTAATTTTACAAAGAGTTTCATCGCTTCCCACCCCACTCGAGCTCGTTCACGGCACTGGTATTTGATTTCATCCTCTGGGCCACAAATAAAGGAAGCAACTCCTCATCATCCCCTTCCTTAATTCAAATGCCAACTCCTGGCACCACCTACTCTAAGATTGAATCCAGGTTAATCAAAAAATCCCCATCAATCAATTTGACCAATGTGAGTTTTACCTTTTCCACCTCCAGTTCGAATTCACAGGCCCACGCCAGAATCAGAGAAGAAACCTCCATGTTAGTTTGATACCGGTGACTGATATGTGCCACCTCCTCCTCAAGCATCAATCGAGCTACCACCCACAACTTCTCCTCCTTAAACATAAATAGTCCTTGCATTTGTTTATCAGATACTTTGCCCAAAAAGGGCACCAACTTCTTGTCTGTTCGAAGTGTGAAATTGGCCTCCATGGTCACCTGCAATTTCAAAAGCACTTCCTACAAAAAATGTCTTATAGAAGCTACGATTCTACGAACTATAGATTTGTTTTTCTTCGAAGCAAAAACTGGTACACAGATCAAAAGGTAATAAACTTTGCCTCCATCTTATAGGCCAAGTTACGAGTAATAAATGTGCACGACAAGGCATTAATGTCATGAGATCAAGAAAAAGATTTCTTCCCATCTTGCCCTTCCTCCATTCATGCGACTTGCCACAGACAACTCCTTCTGCAACAATTAATCACCACCTTGGCATTTGTACTTTTCAAATTTGCTCGCCTTAACAGGTTGAGGACTGCACATTTTTTTAAATTAATACACCAAATTTATGTTGAACTTTTATATATATTTTTAAACTATTTTTTAAAATTATATATCGTAAACATATTTTCAAAGAAATTTGTTAAACTTTATATTAATATTTTAGATTTAATATTGAATGTTTTCTTTTTTATATTAAACTTTTACCTTTCAAATTGTATATCAAAATTTATATTTTAATTTAGTTATTTGTTTTATTCTAGAAACTAAGTTTCATGTTTTATACTATTTTTGAATTTCATTTTTTTACAAATAATATTAACATTATATTTAATAGTTATCTCAAACTATTGCACATCTTTAATTAGAAATCACGAGTATGGTGATGTGCCAAAAAAATGGTAGAAGTTGTGGAACCCGCTACATCTGAAAACAGGTACCATTGATCATTGGATGAACAAACATCAACGGCTTAGGGTGGATTTTGGGGCGAATGTGGGAAGTGAACAGCTTTTTGAGAACTTTGCCCGGAAAAGTGACATGAGTATGGTCACGTGCCCGAAAACCGAAAACTGGCAGAAGTCATGGGACCCATGACAACTGACAACAGGTACCATCGTCCGTTGGATGAGAAAAGATCAACAACTTAGGGTGGATTTCAGCCCAAATGTGGGAAGTGAACACATTTGGGAGAACTTCGCTCGGAATTGAAACATTTTAAATTTAATTAAATATAATTAAGTCTATAAAGCACTTTTTCGGGTAGAAGTTTAAAATTATTAAACAGACTTAAAAAATAGACCCGTAAAGTCACAACAGGTACCTTGGTCCCTCGTCCATTGGATGAGCAAAGATCAAGGGCTTAGGGTGGATTTCGGGGAAAATGTGGGAAGTGAACAACTTTCTGAGAACTTTTCCCAGAAAACTGACACGAGTATGGTGACATGCCCGAAAACCGAAAACTGGCAGAATTCATGGGACCCACGACAACTGACAACAGGTACCATTGTCTATTGGATGAGCAAAGATCAATGGCTTAGGGTGGATTTTGGCCCGAATGTGGGAAGTGAACACATTTGGGAGAACTTCACCCGGAATTGAAACGTTTTAAATTAATTAAATATAATTAAGTCTATAAAGCAATTTTTCGGCCAGAAGATTAAAATTATTAAACAGACTTAAAAAACAAACCTGTAAAGTCACAACAGGTACCTTGGTCCCTCCTCCATTGGATGAGAAAAGATCAAGGGCTTGGGGTGGATTTCGGGGCGAATGTGGGAAGTGAACACATTTGGGAGAACTTCGCCCGGAATTGAACATATTGCATTTAATGTCCTCATAATTTATACTGAAGTAGTGAATGTTTTGTCCTTCGGCATCGAATAGTTATTAATAATAATTAATAAAATTACAACATGATTCTTAATGTCCTCGGAATTTATACTGAAGTAATGAATGTTTTGTCCTTCGGCATCGAATAGTTATTAATAGTAATTAATAAAATTACAACATGATTCTAGATAATTTTCCCTTTAGGTTTACTTTTCTACTTTTCAGAGTTTTTAAAATAAGAGACTCGTAAATCATAATCGTCTTTCATTTCATGGACAAACTTGTAAACTGAGGGAGATTCGAAAACAGCTACTAGATTGAGGAATGCAAGTTGCAACAGAGACTGTCTGTGTCAATCTAGTGAAATAGAAATTCCAATTTCTGGGTAAAATCTAGAACACCTACATCCCGCCTTTTTTGCTTTTGGTAATCTCATGGTCCAATTTGAGGGTTAGCATTTTCAGGTTTTTATCTAGCATTATTTTGAGTTATTAACAATAATAGTGATGGGGAAAACGGGAAGCAGTAGTTCAACAAGAAGCTAAGTGAAAAACAAAATTTACCTAACCGAACTGGTTAAAACACCAAGTTTCACTGATGAATACCATGATATTTATGACCCTGCTATCCATGGTGAAAAGTGTATCATAGATATTAGATATACATTGTCTAGTAAGGCCGCAGATGCATCCAGGGCAAAATTTACTATTTTCAACCCAATGTTAAAACAAAAAACAAATAAAATCCCATCGTGGGATGTTGGATTGGGAAGCATGGTGTTACCTAAAGTATTCCCTTGCCCTGATTTTGTCATGGTCTGTGCCGAGAATTATGATGAAGATAAAAAAGCAATTGTCAATAAAAATACAAAAGAGGAAATTCTATCCATAAACGAGGGAGAATTTGCTCGTTTGTTGAACCTAGGATTTGAAGCCCAAAACTGAAACATCCAAATTGACCTTGAAAAGCTGGCAGGGAATTATGAGAGTCTCGATCCAAATCGCAAAGATTCATTTATCAAAGCTCTAATAAAGAGTGGTACTGGTATTGTGTTGGATCAGAATCATAAGCCTCCTTATGATTCTAACATTTTTGTTCCATGGGTTGGGGATACTATTTCCTTGTTATCATTTTGCCTAGGATTGGAAAATGATAGGGAAGTGGGTGCACGCCTTCTTGAAATGATTTATAATATCCATTGTGCAGGTCAGCTAGTAAGGTATAATTTTATTGAGCACATTGTAAAATCCATGCAAAAACAATTACTAATGATCAAAAAAGGTACCTGTAAGACATTTAGGTTCTCATGCTACTTGTCCTATCTCCTTCTATCCAAGTATCATGCAATATTCAAGACCAACAAGCTTCAAGTTGTGAGATATAAGATTGATGAGAAGACTAGGAAGAGAACAGAGTGTACAATTTATGATTGGACGCCAAAGATAAGGATGCATGATAACAGAAAGAATTACAACCATTTTGTAGACTTCTTTTTGGCACCAATGTATAGTTAAATTAAAAGTACTCCAATGCCTAGGTTGCCTGTGTCTTGTAAAGATTCCATTCAACTCGAAAGTCAAATAGAATTGGTTGACTGGTTCTTCATGGAAGAATTCACTATGTTAAGGTTTTATGGATCGGCAGTAAAACCATACTGACTTCCAATACATGTGATAGAGAGGGTATTTGCATTAGAGTGTGTACGACAATTGGAGAGCATAGATAGGCACTTCCATGGTCAGCAAAAGAAGAGCATGTTTCCTTCCTTGCCTTTCTCATGTGGAGGGTTCACATTTGAGAGAAAAGCATTCAATGTGGCACATGATTTTTTGACAGTTTTTAACTCTGGTGATGAGGATCTCTGGCAGTATGATCCTATCGGTGTAGTTCAAGTCAGGCTTAAGAAAAATGGGAACTCTTCAGTGTTATGTCAACATGAAATTAAACCATGGCTAGAAAAGCTTAGAAACATGGACTACTGGGATGAGGTTAAAAATGGGGGGAGAAAATTGCAGCTGACAATAATATTTCAACAGAATAAATTTCATCACAAATTATGGAATTGCAAATGCACATAGAGAGGACAACAGAGGAGGGCCAGGGCATCCAAAATAGGAGGTCCTACAATTTCTACCTAAAATTTGCTAATCCATCTAACAAATCTATTCCCAAATCAATTTTGCACGAATGTGTAGTGTCCTAAAATTGTGACACTTGCAATTCCGACTGCATTTCGGTCTTCACGATGGCGACGCAACATGCAACCTGAATGGAGACCCCGAAACCTGATTACGACACTGAAAACTGCATTTTTCAAGCACCCTGGCCTGAACCTCCTTGCACCCTGCTGTCCCAGAGGTGGGACCAGAACGCCCAGCGCCCTGGTCCCTCAGAACCAGGGTGCCCAGCGCCCTGGTCCCTAGGTCCTATTTTGGGCCCGGTCTCCTAAGGGGTCTCGGGTCTTTTTGTTTGCAATTTGGAAATTATCATTTCCTGGTCGGCCTAAGGTCAGGAAAATCAGTCTTTTAACCCTAAATGACAAGTATATAAACTACATTTTCCTCTCCCATTTGGGGGTAAGAAGGTCATATGTGTACAAGCGTGGAAACTATACTCAAGCATTCAAGCATTCAAGCATTCATTCCAAGCCTCCATTCAAGGCTAAGTGTTGCATTCAAGACAAGTATTCAACCATTGAAGAGGAGATCACTTACTACATGTTACATACAACATACAACAAACAACAACATCTATACCTTCGCACATAAGGATACAAACATCCTTACAACAAGGTATTAGTACTTGTTTTACATTACAGACATTTACATTTATAGCACTTGCTCATTTCTTGGTTAATTCCAAAACCGGGGTTTGACCTAAAGGCAAACCCCTAATCCCTAACCCCCCAATCGTCTTCGTTTTTCTGTGTGTAGGTTGCAGGTACGCGGCTGAAATTGAAGATCTGGAATCCTTGTGCAGAGACGAACAGATCCCCCTTCGTTTCGCGGATTTTTCGGAGGACCGTGGCGCCGGGCGCCATCGTCCTGACAACTTTTGCTCAAATTTGCAGGACAGCGCCGTATCGACATTTTACTGCTAATTCCAGGTCCGCAGCTTCATACTATATCCCTAACTCAGTTTATAAGCGAGTCTTTATCACTTTCTATGCATTCCTAGCTTAAATGCACATTCTTTACAAAAGAGGGTAGCCTTGCTTTCTTAACCCTTGAAACACATTTAGCATCCAATCTTGCATTGTGTGGGATTGGATCTTGTGGGTTTCAACCCCTCTTTTGAATGTAAAGTCTCTCCCCTAAGTGAAAACCATCAACCCTAGTGAATCTCCCTTCTCTCTCCTTGGAGTTGGAGGAGGGGAGAGCAACTAGGGTTCGATTGCGATTTTCCGCTTTACATTTTGGTGAACCCGACGTGAACATCCTTTCTGATTATTCATGATTAGATCTGAAAATTGATTCCTTGATTACATTTCCATGTTTGATCTTTTGCAAAATTTTAGAGGTGATTACATAAAAACCCTAAAATTTCTTTTTAGTAATTGAACTTGTGAAATGCTTAATTGTTAATGTTTGTTTTAGATCTGCCCTTCTATTACAAATTATCAATTCATGTCTGTGCTTTAATTTTGAAAATTAAGTGGTTAAGTGTCAAAACCCTAATTTTTGAAACCCTCTTGATTCAACCTTTGTCCGACAATTTGACCGATCAAAACATCTCCAAATCAGCTGTAACTTTGGATTCCGCAATAAAATCACAATATCTTTCATCCCTGAAAATTTGGAAAAAAGTTGCGAGGACCGTGTGCACTCCGAGCGCCATCGTCCCCGACATTTTTTCCGAAATTTCGGGAGCAAGATCTTACTGTATTTTTCTGCTAAAATCCAGAATTTTGGCTAATTTTATCAATTATAATACTTTCAAAATTATAGTCAAAGTTGGTCTTGTGATTGCTTGGTTTAGGGCTCCTAATCATTCAAAAATCATTGAAATTGAAATTTTGTGTCAAAATTGTGTTCTTACTGTCCTAAATCTGAAAAGTGTGTTTGCATTCATTCGAAATTTCAGTGCTTTATTCAAATTCTTACAATTTGTGACTTTTGAAATTAAGTGCTTAATTACAACAACTTTGATTTCCGCTTTCAAAATTGAATTTTGCGTGAAATCGAGTCAATTTTTAAATTTCAAAATTTGCATTGCTTTTGACATTCCCTCTAAAATCATAAAATTCAAAATTTCAGTTTCCCTCTCTTTTTCAAAATTCAAATTTTGCATTTTTTCGACAATCTTGATAGGGTTCAATTTTGAATTTGCAACTTTAATTTGGCCTATCTACAGATCGTAAAATCACTCAATTTTTTCAGATTAGCTCTAAAATCATCATAACTTTCATCCCTGCGAATTTCGAAAAAAGTTGCTGGGACCGTGTGCACTCCGAAGCGCCACGGTCCCTGACTTTTTTTTCTGAAATTTCGGGAGATTGTCCTGATTGTATTTAACAGCTTAAATTTGGAAGATTGGTTGATTTTACTGAAAATTGCTACCTCTAAATTCAAAACTTTCTCTCTCTCTCTAGTGCATGAGTTTTACAACAATAAGCCCTACTTACACTATTCCCGTTAGACGAAGCCGTAGAATTAAGTCTTTCCGAGGTTTAATTACCGAGGAGATGGAACCTAATTTGAATAGCCTTTTTAACGAGGACATGGGTAATTCCTCTAATCCTCCTAATGATGAAGAAGCTCTCCATGAGGTTTCTGTAGAACAACTTTCGAAATTGGATAACCAATTTGACGATTTTCACCAATGGATGTCTCATGAGTATCCCGATAGTCAAGCTCTTCCTTTAATTGAGGGTCTAAAACATATGCTTCAAAGTGATAAGAATGGAATTGATATTTTGCGTGGTATTTCACACATTGTGAATTCGAACGTGATGCCTATGAAGAGTTGTGCCGAAACTTTAGGTTATACACAACCTCCTACACAAGTCAATCATTCTATTCCTTTGACAACTTCTATTGCTAGCATACCTACCTTTACATCAAACATAATGGCTACTTCTATACAAGACATTCCCCCTGTGATCACTAGTCATGGGGGCAATCCTCCCTCTTCTTCAATTAACCCTATTCCTTCATTCAATCCAACTTCTTCATACATTCCTTCAATGAGTGTTCCTATTACATCTTCACAAATGAACATGACGCAAGGGGGCAATTCATTTAACCATTCTATTCCTCCTTGTAGTGTTCCTCCTGTCCAATCATCCCCTATGACTGACTATCATAGAGTCCCACCACCTTACTCTCTACCTTCTTTCAATAACATAACACCTCCATCTCAATCTAACACACCTAATATGAACTCTTCGACTGAAGCGACCATTAACAATCTTGCACAAACTGTCTCTTCTTTACAGCAACAAATTGCCTCTATGAATCAATCTAAGTTTAGTGTGCCCACATTTGATGTTGCGAGCCCACTTTCTCTTGACATTGTTCGAGCTATCCCTCCTAAACATGTTGAAATCCCGCATTTGGAACTATATAATGGTAAAGGTGATCCTCTGACACATGTTAAGACTTTTCAAACAATTTGTACTGATTTTGCTTATGACCAAAGGTTGCTTGCAAAACTGTTCACTAGAACATTAAGAGACAAAGCCCTACAATGGTATTGCTCGTTGCCTTCTTATTCTATTACTTCTTTCGAACAACTTGCAAATGCTTTCATTCAACAATTTCAAAACAATATAAGTCCTAAAGTTACTTTGATTGATTTAATGCATTGTAAACAAGGTGTTAAAGAAAAAGTGACTGATTTCATTGGTAGATATAAGCATTTGTATGCTCAAATTTCTTTTCCAGTGCCTGAAAATGATATTCAAAGAATCTTTATTTCTAATTTGCAAAAAGATATTCGAGACAAACTTCTGTTTTCTGAGTTTACTTCTTTCCAACAGTTGTGTGCGACTCTTCACAATTATCAACTGACTATGAGTCAAATGGAACAATCACATCCTATGGCTCCGAGTGATAAGGGTGATAGCAGTCAACAACCATTTGGAAAGTTTAAACCGAACAGAGATTCCATCAAATTCAATGAAAACATCATCAACAACAATGTGAATGCAGCATCAGGTGTGCTTCCTATTTCTAAGTTTTTCAAGAAAGAAAGAAAGTATACTCCTTTGAATGAATCATTGCATAGTATTATGAATAAGTTATTGGAACAAAATGTGCTTACTCTTCCTCCTATAAGACAAATTGATCCTGCAAAGATTACTTCACCTTATTTTGATAACAAAGCTTTTTGTCAATTTCATCGTCAGCCTGGGCATGATACTGAAAAATGTTTTTCCTTAAAGGGTAAAATTCAAGATTTGATTGATAATAATACTATCTCTGTTTCTGGAGTGAATGATAAAGGCAACACATCTGTAGCTCCTCCTAACCAAAATCTTCAGATCTTTACTGATCCATTACCTTCTCATACCTCTAATGCGATTGAGGCTAATGATTCCTCTCTCTCATCTGATGGTCTTGTGTCTATGACTCCGAATGTGATTAACTTTGTAGAGCAGCAAGAAAACCCTAAAGAACCTTCCATCACATTTGATTCTAGTGAGACCATTAGAGCACCTGATGGTCCTTTATACATAGTTGCAAAAGTCAAGAATACACCTTGCCGTGGAGTGCTTATTGATCCTTCCTGCATGGTTAATGTTATTACTGAAGAATTTCTTTTTACTTTGCAATTGAATCAAGTGATCTATGACAAAACAGATGTGATTGTGAAATTATTTGATGCATTTTCTTCTCCTGCAATTGGTTCTATTACATTGCCTATTGAGGTCCATAACAAATCTCTTGATGTGAACTTTGCTATTATTCCTTCATCCGAACAATTTCGTGTGAAGCTTGGCTATCCTTGGCTATCTTCCATAAAGGCTATTGCTTCTCCTATACATAAATGCTTGAAATTTCTCCATAATGGTGAAGTTGTTACTGTCAATCATTGTCTCTTTAAACCAGCTGAAAGAACCTCTAGTGTTCCTATTGATTACTTTTGGCCTAAACAATTCCAATCTCTTCCTCCGCGAAGTGATCATCTTTTCAAATCTTATCAAAAATGGAAAACAGATATGATCCTATCTTTAAGTGAACCTAGAACACCCAAACTTGATATTCCTATCATTCTTGAGAAGGAAGTTCTTCCTTTGAAAGATAAAACTAATGTCTTTCCTCAAGAAGATTCCCAACCCGTTCCCATGGATGTGACTATGTCTATGCCTAATAAATCTTCTAAAAGTAGACCTATACCTCCTTGTCATGATGGACTTGGTCTTCTTCCTAAACCAAAAATTCCTCCTTTATATGGAGCAGTTCCTCCTCCGTCCTTTTATAGAGAGAAGAGACCTTCCTCCTCTCCTATTATCCAGCCTAAGAGACCACAACCTAAACACCCAAGTGATAAGGATGAGAACATTCCTCCTCCTCAATCTTCTCCACTTCCTACTAAGACTAGACGAAATCGTTCTGCACGTGAACGTCGATGAAAACGTCGTCTTAGAGCTCAAGTAGCTGCTTCTCAAACTTTGCAATCTCCAGAAACACCTTCAAGAAGCATTATTCCATTTTCTCCTTAGCTGGAAATTGAGCCTAAATCTCCTAAACATAAGATGCATGATGGTCTTGATCCTGTGCGAGTTAAAGATCCTATTTTTATAAATCTTGATGATGATATAGATGAAAATGTTATCCATGATGAAAATGCTACTCCTCTTGCTTCTGATAGTGAATATGAACTTGTTGATATTAATAACCATTTATCTAATGAATTTTCTAAAGCACTTATCCTAGCTCCTAGACAAGAACAACGTGGCTTGGAACATGAACATAGCCCTTGTTTGGATCTTGTGATAGCTCCATCTGCTGTGTTGGATGTTCCTCCTCTAGCGTGTTCCCTGCCTTCCCGAAACATTGATCAGCAAGATCGGGGGGTAGATGATGTGCTAGACTAGTTACATTAGCATAGCAGATTCTCTCCTCCTCTCTTGTGTTACTTCTTCTATATGTTATTCTCATTCTTCTATTTGTTGTCCTTAGTGTTGTCTACTTGAGGACGATGCAAAGCATTGAGATCTCTCGATCTCTCTCATGTTGACTCAAAAGACACATGTGTTCCCTTCTTCTAGGTGACCTTCCTTGATTGGGGAATGAAGAACAATTATGCATACATACATATGATATATATACATGAATTATCATACAGCATACTGACCCCGAGGAAAGCGAAGTCACCTCGTGCTTTGTGTTTTGTGTCTATTATCCTTGGGTTTATCTCACACTTGGGGGCTAAATCTTTGTGATAACGTGCTCCTTTCCTTTCTCATTTCTTATGTGTATCACTACGTTAAAACAATCACCCCCGTTGAGGCGTGTGTGATCGCTTTAACGTAGGGGGGCATACACCCTGTCTATCCCTTCAAGATACTTGAAAATTTCTTGGCGAACTTAGCTTTGCCTTGAAAATTTTTGGTATTCCTTTTGCATGACTCATAGTGAGGGAACCTTACTACTGACGGTCATGGTTCTCCCTCGCGATCTTCCCTTTTACTTTGTCAATCGAAGTCGTAAGATCCTTAGTCCACTGGGGGCTTGGTGTGTCTTGCCTCCTTGACGTGGTGAAAGTCTTTCAATGATTGTTCCTTGTACTTTACCGGAAGTATGAGCATACATACTCCCGCTAAAGTGGGGGCTAAATGTAGCGTCCTAAAATTGCGACACTTGCAATTTCGACTGCATTTTGGTCTTCACGATGGCGACGCAACACGCAACCTGAATGGAGACCCCGAAACCTGATTACGACACTGAAAACTGCATTTTTCAAGCACCCTGGCCTGAACCTCCTTGCACCCTGCTGTCCCGGAGGTGGGACCAGAACTCCCAGCGCCCTGGTCCCCCTGGACCAGGGCGCCCAGCGCCCTGGTTCCTGGGTCCTATTTTGGGCCCGGTCTCCTAAGGGGTCTCGGGTCTTTTTGTTTGCAATTTGGAAATTATCATTTCCTAGTCGGCCTAAGGTCGGGAAAATCAGTCTTTTAACCCTAAATGACAAGTATATAAACTACATTTTCCTCTCCCATTTGGGGGTAAGAAGGTCATATGTGTACAAGCGTGGAAACTATACTCAAGCATTCAAGCATTCAAGCATTCATTCCAAGTCTCCATTCAAGGCTAAGTGTTGCATTCAAGACAAGGATTCAACCATTGAAGAGGAGATCACTTACTACATGTTACATACAACATACAACAAACAACAACATCTATACCTTCGCACATAAGGATACAAACATCCTTACAACAAGGTATTAGTACTTGTTTTACATTACAGACATTTACATTTACAGCACTTGCTCATTTCTTGGTTAATTCCAAAACCGGGGTTTGACCTAAAGGCAAACCCCTAATCCCTAACCCCCCAATCGTCTTCATTTTTCTGTGTGTAGGTTGCAGGTACGCGGCTGAAATTGAAGATCTGGAATCCTTGTGCAGAGACGAACAGATCCCCCTTCGTTTCGCGGATTTTTCGGAGGACCGTGGCGTCGGGCGCCATCGTCCCGACAACTTTTGCTCAAATTTGTAGGACAGCGTCGTATCGACATTTTACTGCTAATTCCAGGTCCGCAGCTTCATACTATATCCCTAACTCAGTTTATAAGCAAGTCTTTATCACTTTCTATGCATTCCTAGCTTAAATGCACATTCTTTACAAAAGAGGGTAGCCTTGCTTTCTTAACCCTTGAAACACATTTAGCATCCAATCTTGCATTGTGTGGGATTGGATCTTGTGGGTTTCAACCCCTCTTTTGAATGTAAAGTCTCTCCCCTAAGTGAAAACCATCAACCCTAGTGAATCTCCCTTCTCTCTCCTTGGAGTTGGAGGAGGGGAGAGCAACTAGGGTTCGATTGCGATTTTTCGCTTTACAGAATGTAAAGAGAATTATTTCACTCAAACCAAAATAAATGATTTTTGGACTATGAGGAGGAATCTCGGTGAACCAATTACAAGTGCACAATTTGAGAGCATTGACGAGGATGCAGAGTTTAGCAAATTGTGGGATATGGAGCATGGCGGGACTGAAGATGATGATGAGCATGAGGTTGTCGTTGAGCCCCCTCCAACAACTACTACAGTCCTGAAAATATTAGGTGGAGTTAGTGAGTCCATGAAAGAAAAATATAGCAAAGGGGCAAACCTTGTGGAAAAAATGGGTTTTGAAGGTGGTGGTCTAGGTGCCAGAGGAGAGGGCATTTGGTATCCACTTCAGGTACAACTTCCATCACAGTCAAAATCAAAAGGTCATCTTAAACCAGTCATTGGACTTGATTCTTCAGATTCATCACAGATATGTACTACTCATTACCCTCAGGGTCCACCTACATTTGTTTTAGGTTCAAATCCACAACCACCACTACATCATGGTATTCACATTGGTGGTGAATCAAGTGCCACTGCCACTGGTGGGGAATCTGGGCATAGTATTCCTATTATTGTTTAGTTAAGTGGCACTGTGATTGGTGGGGTTGGCATGGGTACTACTATTGATACTAGTTGTCTTGGTGTTGGACAAGGGCAACAAAAAAATATCTCTCGCAAGAGGCCACTAGAGGTAGATACTCAATCGCATACTATTGAGAATCCTATATCAAGTGCCACTGACACTACAAATAAATCATTTGCAGCTTCAGATCACACACCTCAAAAGACTATGAAAACTACACATGAAAGTGTCAGTGGGAGTGGGACAGCATCAAGAACTGTTGTTGGTAATCTTGGTCAAGCATTAGTTAAAACCACAAGAATAAGTGGAACTAGAGCCTATGGTATTCCTATGTCACCTTTCAAACATTCAATTGCTTCAGCAAGCCCAAATTTTTAATTTCGTGATTACTAGCTATGAAAAATATGAACACAACAAAAGCAAATAAAGAAAAAAAGAAAGCATTTCATAGGGTTTCTATGGCTGAAGTTGTAAATGAACAGCCTGCAAGGAATAGGGTATTTCCAACATATGACCCATAGAAAGATATGATGGAGTTCATGGTTGTTATGCCCCCGGGCCCATCTAAAGATAAAAATCCACCACACAGTCAGATAGATCCCTCTCAATTTCAAGTTAGATCCCTCTCAATTTCAAGTTAGCACTTGATATTGCTATTTTTCTAATCTAGCCTATGAATCTATTTTATGAATAGGAAAAAACCAGCACTCGCTATTGCTATTTTGCTAATCCAGTCTATGAATCTATGATGCACACTCACAGTGCAAAACTTCAGCCAGTAAATTTGTATTCTCAAAATCTCCCTTGCTTTAACATTTATGCATTTCTCTATTTCTGATTAGTAGGTTTTAGGCACTACTATTGTCTATGTTTAATTTGTCATGGCGTGAATTAATATTTAATTTTGAACTCTGTTTTTTGAACAAGAGACATCAAACATGTAGCAGATGTTAAATTGCTAATACGGTCTGTGATGACCATATAAATTTGTGTTGAGTTTGTGATTTTGATGTTCAGTCTTCACATGTTGCAAACTTGCAATTCGACCCGAAGCTGTTGTTGCTCCCTTGTTTCTATAAAAGGGAATTCAAGGTCATTTGCAAAGGGTTCTGAAACTTTGTATTCACTTTTGCATGGACATTGGAGAATCAAATAGGAGCTGTTGTTGCTCTCTTGTTTCTATAAAAGGGAATTCAAGGTCATTTGCAAAGGGTTCTGAAACTTTGTATTCACTTTTGCAATTTGCATGGAGAATCACAGAGATTGGTGTATTACTATTGAATGAATTGTATCATATGGCTATATTTTGAAAGAATTAATTAAAATCTAAGTTCTCGACATGTGTATTACTATTGAATGAATTGTATCATATGGTTCTGAAATGTATCACACAGATTTAAGACTCAAACATGTATAAATAAACAATAAACGTCTATGTATCAATAAACACATTATGTTTTTTTTTATTATGCTATTTTAAATCTCGAAATAGAAAGTTGAAAAATACAATCACAAATCAATATTAAATTCTAATTGCAAAAAGTAATATGCTTTTGTAATATGAATGATGAGATATAGTAATAAGATTAATAAATACCAATCTCTTACAGTTGTCATTCATCCTCATCAAATTCAGAGCTTTCTTGATTCTTGTATGTGGTTTGAGTTTCCACTCTGAGTCTGCATACCTTCGCCGAATTGCATCTCAATGCTACCAGTAGGTCCAGTACATGAGTCAATAGTCCCACTGGCACTTTGGTTTGAAGTGTTTCCCAAACCTCTTCTTTCACATTTGGACCTCCAGATTTGCAGTGTCCTATCATAAGGAAAAGTGTGGACATCATACTTAGATGTATAGAGCCTCAAGCAATTTTCCAAATTTTTGTCTAGTTTGTTTCTTATCTTTGATTTTAGGAACCCCAAAGCACTGAAAACTCTCTCATCTTCCACTGAACCCAATATCATGGTAAGACATAAATCAGAAAGCTTCACATATTCTGGCATTGAATCACGCAACATTTGGTTCTCAACTATAGTTTTCCAAAGCCTTGTTACGGATCCCTCTTTGTGGGGGTTCTCTATTTTGGCATATTGTTCTCTCATAGTGTATGCAAAACAAGATGATTTCTCTCAAAGATGAGTTTCGTCTAATATTCCATTTATAGTTACTCCATTCAATTCTTTGGATGTGCAAAATTGTTTTATCAGAATCAGTAGCTTACTTCGAAAATCAGATGCAATGTTGAGGCTCCAATAATGAGGAAACACAATAGACATGGCTTCGAGAAGGTTGTCAGGAGGGAATCTGCTTCTAATTTGTGACAAAAGATCATATGCAATTTTATTCACAGAAGTAGTTACAGTCTCAACAATCTTGTTGAAATCTTCCCTTGTAACTCTTACTAGTTGCTTCCTGGGCCACTTTCCTGGTTCCTCGGGGTCGACCGTGGCATAGAAGTGCATTGGTATCTCAACTTCTTGTACATTGGCACATACCTCCCCGTCTACACCGATTTGTAAAAATTTATCAAGATTGTTCAAATCTGTGAGTGTCTGCCACTTAACAATCTTTTCATCATATAGTGTTGGTTGATTTCGATAGAGATTGTCGAGGGTCATGCATGTCATCTTACGCAGCGTAGCATATTCTGCAATATACAGAGCTCTTTTTTGGGCAGCCTTCATAATATTCCTCATTTCCTCTAGCATGGGCAGAAGAGTTGCTAAAGTTAAGAGTGTCTCTAAATTACTTAACCTGCGAAGAAGTTTAGGAAATTTTGGTTGATCTGATTCATCACAAGTTGTGTGAAATAGTCCAATCAAGGATGGATATTATGAAAACACTCGATGCGTTGGACCATCCATAGAGATCCATCTGGTATCATTATCCTTGAGAAGCTTGTTCCCATCAGTTATTCCATCAGCAAAGTATTGAAATTCCATAAATCGCTTGGGACTTTGACATAAGTGTGAGTAGAGCTCTCTGATTAAACTTTCAATTTTTTTAACCGAAGCAAACTTGCTCACAATTCCAAAAGCTAAATTCATTCTGTGAGCCATGCAGTAAATTGCAGTAATGTACGGTGCAAATGAAGTTTCAATCTTTGTACAAAGACTGTTCTTGTGACCTTGCATTATTGAAGCTCCATCTGCTCCAACACAAACCAATTTTTTGGCTACCGTCATGTCATCCATACCTCCATATTCAATTAAACTTCTCTTTACTAGTTGAAATAAATTTTTTGCTGTCATACTCTCCTTCATTTTAGCAATACATAGTAGATGAGGTTGGCGGGTTTGATTCTCTACAGTATATGTAGACGTATAAAAATGACCATATTCCTAAATGAATATTTTATGTTCATTTCTCTATTTGATTAAATCCAATTTAATTAAATTATCCACATTCTTCTATTTTATTAAATAAATTACTCAATTTATTTAAATAAAATTCACTATATCCATTTAATGAATAAATCATTTTATTCAATTAAATCCCCCTATCCACTTTTAATTAAATTCAAATTTAATTAAATAGTTATCCCAAATTGAATAAATCTAATTTATTTAATTTCTCCAAATTACAACCAAATTGAATTAAATCATTTAATTCATTAAAATCCTATTATCCCCCATCCACTTGCAAAATCCCAAACCCCTTCCTAATCCCTTCTAGAATCTTCTAATCGATTCTAATTAACCTAACCCTCCTCTAAATTTTGTCACATCCCTAAGCAAAGGGAGGTCACTTCTCAAATGGCCCAAAGTCTTGGATAACCATTGAAGGTTTTCAACCTTCAACCACCAAAACCCCCAAAGTCTTTGAAAACCATTAAAGGCTTCCAATCTTCAACCACTTAATCCCCAAAGTCTCCAATAACCATTAATGGTTAATTCAAACCTTCCCACATGGTTAAAACATTTGTTTTGACTCAACCTCTATCCAACCCAAGGGTCTCATCAGGCCTTTAATGCTTTGACCATGATTATCTCTTAATCATTTACACAAAGGTTTATCCTTTGATTAACTCTTAATCCAGTGGGTAATCTTAACTTAGACTTGACCCTTAGCCTTTAGATAACCATGAGGTCTTCTCAGGCCTTTAATGCCTCCAACCTCTTCTCTCAACCCAATCCTATGTTGACACTTGTCACCATTCCATTGGTGCCAATTGTGCACATGGATCCCCAACTTTCAAACTTGGCCCTTGATTAAACCTTTCAATCCTGACCATCCATTGCCCTGTTTGTGCTATAAATAGAGCTCTCATTCCTCCATTTTTAACAATCATCTTTCAAATTTGAAGCATCACACTTATGCTCAAATTCTTTCAAGCTTTCATTTCATATATGCTCATTTAGCCTCTCTTTTAGATCATAAATTAGACTAATATGCATGCTTAGATTAATTTCTTTATCATTTTAGTTCAATCATAGACTAAATATAGTATGCTAGGATAGTATCCATACTAATCTTGTCATCTTATCATTTAGTTTATTGCATTTCTAGCATCATACCTAGCTTATAACACATCTCATACTAAAATCAGTTAAAAATCTCTCTCGTTCTCATATTTGCCATCCCTAAACCATTTTGCTCAGTAATCTGAGAGCAAAACATTGGTTTGAGGGACATTGTGAGATAGAGAACCATGGGACCCTCCTTGGGAAGCTGAGTAACACTACGTTACTCCATAGCTTGCATCAAGAAGTCCTGTGTGTGTGTGTGGACTGGTATTTCTTGTAATTTTCACGTATTAATTTTTATTCGCCCACTTTTCCCACATACAGTATAAACATGCATGCATACCCATGAAGTATTGTCTACTGTCGTAACTTCATCTAAAGAAAATGCAATAAAGTTTAACTCTCTTATTTTTTCCTTTACATCTTCTTTTTCAACCTCAGCAAGACAACTTGCCTATTCCCATCCACTGTTTACTGACCAGTGTCTATTAGGATAGTGAGGAACTTTCAAAAAGTGTAATAAACCACTAATTGATGGGAAATCTGTCATAGCACGCCCTCTACTCAAAATATAAAAAATAACACTTAACTAAACAGCTTTTCCCAGTTGTTCTATTTGCATTGCTTTTCCAAAAATATCTTCAATAGAACCTTTAACTTCAGCAAGCTTCGTTTGTATTTTCTCATGAAAAAAATACTCTCCTGCATTCCTCACATGCTTACATTCCTCCTTTGTTTTCCATCTTATCACTGATTTTTCAACCCCATCTATCATTTGTTTTTCATAAACTTTACCCAAATGCTTTTCTATGGTGTCAAATTTTAGCTGCAACCTAATTTCCTTGTTATGTTTCCAAGTGCAAATCTTCCACCTGCATTCTATTGGAGGCTCGCCTTCAATTGGATTCTCTACTAGTTCAATGAATGGATACTTTGATGCCCAATTAATTTGAAAATTCTTCACTGACATATCCCACTCCCGATCCTTTTTTGATTGTGGTTCACCCTTTTTTGATATGGATTTTCTTTTCCCCTTCCGTGCATTATCATCAAAGGAATCATCACCCAAGTTGATTATATCATTCCAGCTAACTTGAGTATCTACCAGATAATCTTCTTCAACATCATCCTGATCTGAGATATTAGGTTCACTGTCGTCTTCAACATGCGGTGTAGGTGGTGAATTTTGTACTTGTACTTGTGATGATGTACCTTCCTGATTTTCACCACAATCTTTTCCAATGCCAAAGTATGAAGACAGCGTTCTTCTTTTTGTTGGCCTCTCTTGGCCTTCCCCGCATTCAAGTTTCCTACCCCTCTTCCTGTTCAACATCTCCAACGAAATAAAGGCTGCCAAAAAAATATCAATTTGTTGAAGAAGCAATAATAGACTATAATGTATAATATACCACTTCAAAAATATGTTCACTCACCTTTAGGCTTTAGGTCACTAGCAGTCGCCAATGTAGTAAACAACAATGATTTTCCTTGGTCTGAAACTTTGCTATTGATCAGAATTCAAAGCCTAGAACCCACCAGATTGTGTTGAGATAGATCCGATCTTTGCATGTATTTATACCAATCCTTATATGGCAAATTCTGCTGGAATTTTATATGGTATACAAATATTTGGCAAATCTCGCGTAACTATAACATGACTTATGTAATTTTTGAGGTGACTATAGGTCGTCCAAATATGACTTATGTAATTTTCGAGGCGATTATAGGCCGTCCAAATAATAGGCGAATACAATATAGTCCGTGAAATTTGGGGTGAATGGAGGCACGCATCGGCAAGAGGTCGAGCAAATTGGGTCCCCCTGGCTAACAAATCTTCACATGCCTATAGGTGAATTAAGGCCATCTATTAAGGCAACCTCGGAGAGTGTAGGTGAAACAATTAAATTTACCATGTGTCCACCATATATTTTATTGGATGGAAATTGATAATGTGCTAGTGACATGGCCACCCCCAACTGATACAAAATATTTGCCATTTTCGACATGGCCGATGTGAAAAATTCGCCATTGGCGAATATTCGCCACTAAAGTAATCTCTGATTACAATTTTTTTAAAAATTAAAAATGATTATATCTTATCATTTCAATTGTTAGAAGATTCTATATTGATATTCAAGATAATCTTATAAAAAATATTAAAAAATAAATTGACAATGTTTCGAAATTTATATAAGAAAAAACATACTAAAAATTCATATAAAAATAATATAAAATTAGAAATAATTATATCTTAATTCTACCATTTTTAAATATTCTAAATAAATTCATATATTTATAATAAATGTTGTAAAATAATATATATCAATATATATTACCTATTATAATTTTTTAGGGCTTATTAATAATTTGAAGTGTCATATATACGGTTTTTGGAAAAAATTGTCTGTCGATACATACAGTCCACTAATTTTATTAGTTGTAATATACGATCTAAAAGTGCAAAAACGGCCATATAGCCTATCAAATTCCAAACTTGATTCTATATACCAAAAAATCATCCATGCCCTGTGCCAACTCTACCACCGTACTCTTCTTATTATCTATTTCTATCACTTATGAGTTTTGACTGATACGTACTAATTCCTAGTCTTTTGACTTGTAATGGTGTCATAAACTATGCCTAAATGGAAACAGGGGTGACTCAATATCTTGTTACAAAATGAAAAACAATAAATACATAATTTGATCAAAACTTTTTCCTTAGTGATTTGTACATTTTGGAGTTGTTCTTAGTGATTTGATAATTAAAATAAAATGATTAAGTTATTTATTTCTTAAAAGAAATAAATAAAACAATTTAGTCTCCTTCTTGAAACTTAAATAATTTTAATTAATTTTTTACAAAGAGATTTATTTTTTATAAATAAATCTAATTCTAATAATTAAATAAAAATTTTAATACATATTAAATTATACTTTTTCTTTTCCTTTTTTTTCATTTTTTATTCCCTGTCATACATGATTTTACATGTTAGGACTAAGTGTTTCCTCCTATCTGTTGTAACATATCTCCATCCTATTTAACATTTTGAGTCCATTTGTCCCCCTTTAACATCAATGGCAAAGGTCAACATTTTGGGTTTTGGAGTATATTTCTCTCTTTGGTAAATTTGGTTTAGTTCTTCATTCTAGATTGACTCCCCCTAAGTTCGTGCACAAATGATTCTGATGAATTGTCCATATGCGTCAATCTACAAGACCACCAACCTTCTTGTGACAAGGAGTTAACACTCGCCCTCTTCTTGTATTTCCTCTTGAATCAAGAGGAGGGAGAAACAACCCCCAACCTCTTCTAGAGATACTCAAAGGTATCCTTGGGAAGATTTCTTGTGAACATATCTTCTATTTGTTCCTTCGTCTCAACATATTCAAAATTTACCTCTGTATTTGCCACCTTCTCTCTCAGGAAACGATACTTAATTGCAATATGTTTGGCCCTTAAATACATTACTAGGTTCTTTGAGATATTTATAGCACTTGTATTATCACACAGAATTGAAATAGGTTCAACAAATCTTACATTCATTTCCTTTACAGTTTATTTAATCCATAAGACCTTCATGTAACAAGAGACTATTGCAAAGTATTCCTCCTCCATAGTGGACAAAGATAAACATTCTTGTTTCTTACTCAACAATGAGACTAGGATTTCCCCTAGAAAAAATCATTTTTTATTTCTAGTCATCAATATAGCCAACCCAAATTGCATTAATCCAAATACTTACTTCTGGGATACCATAATCCAAATTCCATTATGTCTTTCAAGTATCAAAAAAATATCTTCATGACTTTGGCACAAGTCTCCCTTGGTGTTGATTGAAATATTTCTACCATTCCAATTGCCTACATGATATCTTATCTAGAAGTAGTCACATATAACAATCTCCCAATCATAGATCTATATAATGTTTGATTTGTCAAGGCTTAATGATTATCCTTGGTCAACTTAAAAATGGTAATCATTAGACTTCCTATTGGTTTACAGTCTTCCATCTTAAACTTGTTCAACATCTCCTTTATTACTTGGTTTGAGAAATAAATATACCACTTTCTGATTAAGAAATTTGTATACCAACAAAGAAATATAACTCACCAAGTAGTGACATCTCAAACACTTTCTACATTGCACTCTATAACTCCTTGCATAGCTCATCACTACTTCCTACAAAGATAATGTCATCAACATACACCACAACTATCAATAACTAATTGTCATATCTCTATATACATGTTGTTGTTAGCACAACCTCTTCAGAACCCTTGTTTCAACAACTATTCTTCTAGATTGGAACAAGTATTCTTCTAGACTAGAACACCAAGCCCTTGGAGCTTTCTTAAGTCCAAGTGTGCCTTCTTCAATATACACACAAAATAAGGTATGTCTGAGCTTCAAAAACCTTTTGGTTGCTCTATGTAAAATTCTTCTTCTAATTCTATGTTTAGGAAAGAAGACTTTACATTCATCCGATAGACCTTAAAGTTCTCAAATGTTCATAAAGACAGGAACATTCTAATAGCTTCTTGTTTGGCTAGTGAAATGAATGTTTCTTCAAAATCCACACCTTCAACTCGAGCATAACTCTTGAACACTAATCTAGCTTTGTTCTGGATCTTTTCCTTCCTCATTCAAATTATTTTTTAAAACCCACTTGGTTCCTATCACATTTTTATTTCAAGGTCTTAAAACTAACATACAAGTTTCATTCTTCTTAACCTGAGATAATTCTTCATCCATTACATCTTGGCATCCCTTCTCCTTGTTTGCCTCTACATAACAACTTGGTTCAATTTTGGCAATAGGGAAAAATGCACTTTCTCACTTTCTTTATGTGACCTTCTCTAAGTTTTAACACCACTATCTTTATCTCATATAATCTAATACTTTGAATGATTCTTTTGTAAATAACTTGTTGGAGTCTTTTTATTGGTTATCTCTTATTCATTCTTGGAGTTCTCGTTATCTTTTTGAGTTGAAATGGTCTTAAATTATTCTTTTGGAGTCTCACTTGGTTGTAGTGATTTATCAATACTTACATTTTCACTTTCTACTACTTTCTTTAGTCTTTTGTTATAACATCTATATGATTTTCTAGTCATTGAATAACCAAGAAAAATACCTTCATCAAATCTAGAATCAAATTTACCCAAATTATCTTCACTCCTTTTGATATAGTATTTGCTTCCAAAGATTATGGTATTCCTTATCGATATTGGTCTTCCATTCCACAATTCAAATGGAGTTTTTCTTGTTTTTGGTCTGAACCGAGATTTGTTCAAAATGTATACTTTGGTTTGGCATGCTTCTCTTTAATACATATCTAGTAACTATGATGCTTTAACATAGTTCTTGTCATCTCTTGAATTGTATAGCTCTTCCTTTTCGCTACTCATTTTTTATATGGAGTTCTGGGTGTAGAATATTGTCGCTAGATTCCATGTTTCGCACAATACTCCTCATATAACTCAAAAGTGAATTCTCTATCTATGTTTGAATTGAGACACTTGATTTTTCTACAAATCTCATTTTCAACTAAGGCCTTAAAAGCCTTGAATTTATCAAACACGTCTAGTTTTTCTTTTAGAAAACCATCCACAACTTCCTAGAATAATTATCAATAAACATAATGAAATTCCTATCACCTTCAAGACTTTTTGTTCTCATAGGACTACTTAGATCAGCAAGAACTAAATCCAATGGCTTTGTAGTAGATTAATCCTTAGTAGGGAACTTGGTCTTTGTCTATTTTCCTTCATGATGTCAAGGTTTGCAACTTGTAGATAGAAGTTTTTTTTATCTTAGGCATGTCTCTTACCATTTCTTTTGAACTAATCCTCACCATATCATCAAAATTAATGTCACATTCTTCTAATATGCCACAACTAAATTTATTCTCTTTGAATGACAAAACAATTATGTCCATTTACTTCACTCAAATAATACACATCGGTGTCAATTTTAATACCTTTTGTAATCAATTATCTGGTTTCCTTCTTTTTGATTTCACATCCTGTCTCATTAAAAGATACACAATATACACTATCACACATCTGACTAACATGCATAAGATTGTGTTTTGAACCTTCTAAATATAAGACATTGTAAGTTTTTTTTTTCCTTCATCGGGACTTAATGTACCCCTTCTAACAATCCAGGCAACAAAGTTGTTGCCAAGTGTAACATCTCCTTCATCATACCTTTTGAGATTCATGAAATTTCTCTTATCCTCAGTAATTTGACTTGAACATCCACTGTCAGTTATCCACAAATTCTTCTCCTTTTGAGCATGAAGTGTTGTTTGAGCAACAAAAGATGTTTTAGGATTTTTTTGATGCAAGAGCACCAGTCTAGTTCTTACTGGTTGAGCAGTTTTCAATGGAATTTCTTGAGATCGCGGCATCTCTTCATGTTTGAGAGTTTAGAATTGTGGTTTTGGGTTTATTCCCTTGTGTTTGTGGTCTGTGTCCTGTTCGATTTTCATGGCTTTTGGATTCAATCCCAGTGAGTTATCTCGGTTGATATGTTCTTACCAGTTATTATAGCCCAGTGTGTTGAGCGAAGTTGGATCGGGTTGCAATTGGTCTTCATGACTTGTGGATCATTGATTTATGTTTCTTATATTGTGTCTGATGTTCCCAGAGGACCACGCATTGTCTTATGCATTTTTTAGTTGTTCTTAGTGATTTGAGTCGACATGTTACCGTTGCACGTTTCATGAACCAGTTGGTCTTTGTGTCGACTTGATTAAGTTGTAATTATTTGTGGGTGGTATAAAGGGTGGTTTACGAGTCATTTGAATAGATAGAAGATAGAAGATCAAAGACAGAGTTCGAGATCGAGCGAAGATGTAGGTTTCAGAGAGATTCCAATCCGGGGAGACAGAAGTCTGAATTAGTGTAGAACAGTGCAGACCGTTACCAGAGACCCATTCGTCGAGCAGAAGATCTGTGGATCTTAGATTTGTACATTGATTCTAGAGAGATTCTGGTCCGGGGAGACTGAAGCTGGGATGGTTGAGGTCCAAATTAGTGCAGAACAGTGGAAGTTGTTACCGAATGATGAATTGTTGAGAAGATGATTTGCGAATCATAGATCTAAGTTATAAGACTTGTTTTGTAATCCTAGGTTGTGGTCTAGCATGTGGAATATGTAATTCTTCAAACTGTAATAATAATTGTTCATATTGTTTACCGGTTATATGTTATGTTATGTTACCAGTTGTTCTTTCTACTATTTCTGGCATTGTGTTACCGGTTACCATTATATTTAGCATGGTTTATGTGTTAAGCTGCAAGGTTGGGTTGTCCTTCTTTGGATCTCCTTGCCTTGACTGTATCTAGACTGTGTGTAGAAGATAGATCTTAAGATTCAAGGTCTCAGTTGTGACCTATTCTACCAAGCCTGTGAGTCGGTATGTTGTAACCCGGTTGTTACCAGTTGGATGTAATCAAATTTCATGCAATAAAATATTTTTTTCTACATTGCCTCCATCATATATTTATGTTTTTGTTGTGTTTACTCTTACTGACCGGTCTAGATTGATCTCTTTGAGGTCCCTCCTCATCAGTGACTGCTTCATTTTCTCTTTCAACTTATTTTTCCAAACCTTCCCAAAATTATAATTTTGGCTTATAGAACTATTTCCTTTGGTTTTTCGTACAAAACTACTTCCAAGTTGACTTGTACAATTTCCTACAATGTGACCAAAGTTGTTGCATTTGTAACAAATGACATTAAATCAAATAGTAGAGAAAACATATTTCTCCTACCAAAATTATTTCTCCTAACTACAACTCGTCTACAATTTGTTGCCTTATGACTATAATTATTGCAATTAAAATTAAGTTGTTCTATTTCTTTTTCTTTCTACAATCATTACAACTTGCTCTATTTTTGTACTTCCAGATCATTTCTCTTATGTGTTTATTGCTTCCAATTTTTTTGACTACTTATTTTTACCTTTTTTGTTCTTCTATGAAACCTAAACCAATTTTTATGTGTAATAATCTTGAACTTCCAATGATTTTATCTAGCATCTCTATGCTCTTCTCAAACTTCATTTTTAGCTGATTGTTTTCTTTGTCAAGATGTTTTCTGGGTGAACCCACTATTGTGGGTTACAATTTTTTGCCAACTTTGACATTGCAATATTCATTTTCAAAAAAAAAAACTTCAGATTCGGACACCTATTACTACTAAACTGTAAGGAATTTGTAGATGATGTAAACTAGAAATTTGTGTCATTTTGTATGTAGATTCTAAAAAAAAAAATTGATAATTTTTGGAATCAATTTTCTTCCATTTTTTTAATCTCCCTCGAAAACTAGTTTTTTCAAAAAACAATATTTTTAAATAGTGATACTCACTCTATATAGCATAACGTTTTTTCTATAATAGGTATGAACATGATTCTTTTGAATTTGGTTTTGTAACATACATATCTAGTGTTTGAAAATGGTGTTTGTAAAATTATCTTCAATATTTCATATTTAATTAAGATTTGAAGTCGAGTTAACTATAATTTTGACATATTTCCATTTTATATTACATAACTTGATGTATATGTAACAAAAATCAATTTTGTTTTCTTAGAAAGAGGACTTCAATACCTAGTGCATAAATATTTTTTCAAAATTTTGTTTCACTTGTTTACTATTTTTCCATAAGCGTTGAAATCAGAAGTTGATGTTTGGTGTGAAACCTATGTTCAATTAACCTTAAAAAAAATCTTAATAAACTCAATATATATCAAAATAATAATCATTGGAAATCTTGCTTCGAGTACTACTATCATTCATTTGGGTTTGTCAAAATCCATCCATTTGAGCCCCCAATTTGAGCTTCGAAGGCTAAAAATTTGTAGAAACCAATAGAGTTTTGGGGGGAGATCTCTAGCAAGAATGTATGATAGAATATATGTTCTATTGAAGGGGGTTCTATTGAACCCCTTGGGGTTCAATCGAATCGATTCTCTATTGAACCCCTTTGAGAAAAACATTTTTAAACGGTCATATTCCTTTTAAAAAACCATTAAAAAAGGGGGTTCGATCGAACCCCCTTTTTTAATAATTTTATATTCGATCGAACATATTTAAAATAATACATTCGATCGAAACTTTTTTTGGGTTCGATTGAACATGGTATTCGATCAAAAGTGGTAAAAATTATGTTTTGGACAAACGATTGCAATTTCTTCATCCAAAAAAGTGTAACCCACTATTGTGGGTTCAGCCTTCTCAATACAATAATTTATGCCTGTAGCTGCTCATTGTCCTTGTCTCTATTTTGTAGCCTTCTAGTAAATACTTCCTCAATTATTTTTACTTCCTCTATTTCAACTCTCAAGTCAATAGTTGTTTTCGCAATGCAAGTATGTATTTTTATTTTTATTTATATTTAATTTAAATGTATTACGTACTGAAAATTGTGTTTATTTTATAGTATTAGTTAAATATTTTTTATGTTATATTTTTATGAAAATTATTTTAAATAACATTAATTAAATTAAATTAATTTAATTTATATAATAATTATATCTTAATTAATTCTAAATGATGTTATTTTTATTAAATCAATTGGAAATAGTAGGATTATAAAATAATCTTGTTTTAATTAAAAATAATTTTGTTTTAATTTGAAATAATATGTGCATTTGCATTTCAAATTCTATTAACTTACTTGTTGTGTAATTGACGTTTTCTCTCCCCCCTTAAGTCTATTTATAATAGATCATGGTTTTAATTTAAAATTCAGATCTTGAGGGCCCCTCTCTTTCCCATTTATAATTTAATTTAGATTTTGAAACCATGTGTCTTTATAGTTTAGCAAACACTTCAATTGGTTCTCTAAAATTAACAAACTTGTCTTTTGTGTCTTGAGAAATAGGCTCTTTTTGTTTTATCCCTAGAAAAGGACCTGCCTCCCGAGTAGCCATTAAGGCTCAACGAGAGGGAATGACCCAAAGTTGTAACAAGCTAAAGCCATGCTCTTCCAAAGTACTATAAATTAAAATGATTGTAACGAAAGTTGCAAGCAATGGGTTCTGGAATGGCATAGCAATGTTAACTCGTCGGATCTATGCCCACCTGAACGGATGCCCTTACTAGAAACCTTTTGTGTTAGATGCCAAAAACCTTCTAGTAGTTGGCACAAGAGGTTGGACCTCTAAAGCGACTCACATTCTTATGGTTCTTAGTAAAGATACAAAGTTTTCCATGGGGATTTTTTGCGGGAACTGGTACATGGCTGCCCCAAAGAAGTGAGTGTCGTGGAGGGGAGCTAGTGGGGTCAAGCCTTAAGTATCTGCCCTAAATTACGTAGCTCCAGGTAACCCCCAAGTGAGATTCAACAACTATTGTCCCGGCTAGCCCTAGGATTTGTTCTTGCATGATCAAAACAACCAAATACTTTCAAACAAACAAACATTGTGTCTAATTTGTCTTCAAGTGTATGCATTTCACATTATACTTGAGTCCCCTTAAAACCTATATTATGTGATACTAGGACCTATTATGTGATATTAGGACCTATTATAGTCGATAATACCTATCTTAAATATGACATAATAGGTCTTATTATGACTTAATACATGACCACGTATGCAAAAATATTTCACATTATATACTTCAGTTTGGGCCTTAAGACCTATATTATGATATATTAGGGCCTATTATGTATGTGATATTAATGACCTATTATCGCATAATTTAGATCTCAATATCACATGTAATAGGTCCTAATATTTTCATAATATAGGTCTTAAGGGGAGTCAAGTATAATTTGAAATGTTTTTGCATACGTGGTCATATTAAGTAATAATAAGACCTATTATGTGATATTAGGACTTATTATGTGATTATAGGTCTTAAATATAACATAAATTTAGAACCTATTATGTCATAATAGTTTCTATTTATATGACTTAATATGACCACGTATGCAAAAACATTTTACATTATACTCAAGATTCCCCTTAAGACCTATATTATGCAGATATTAGGACCTATTACATGTGATATTACGACCTATTATGCAATAATAGGTCTTAAATATGACATAATAGTCTACCTATTATGACATAATATTTAGGTCTTATTATGACTTGAAAACTTAGTTTCAAATTATACTTAGAATTTCATTGCATTAAAAATATTCTTTGTCATCTTAAATTATGTGCAGAATAGGCTCAAGAAGGAGGAAGTTCTCAAGTGGGAGTTGAGGCAAACGAACATGTTGAAGAATACAATATAGTTGAAGAACATAGGGAGGATCTTGCCCAAGTTGAACCAATGGAGGTCAAAGGAGAGGGGTCAGGCTTCTTACCTCCTACCACCGATATGGATGAGCATATTGTGGATCTAGCTAAACAGGTGAAGAGAAATATTTCTTAAAAAAATTTAGATCATTTACTTGAAATGGATGTGAATGAGTTGAAACGTCTCAGTAAATAACCTAGACATACTAAAACGAGGTCAATGAATAAAAGTGAAAAAGAGATAATGTCTCATTTCAATAATCTTGATACTACACTAGAGAAAGCTCAATTGTTATCAATTGTACTTACTCGTAAAGACTTAATAGATCCATTGAAATTGTTGGGTACAGATACAACAAGTCAAAAGAGGATAACTTCTCAGCTACAAAAATCTATTGTTGATAATGTTAAGAAAGGTTTGGTAAACATTGGTAAAAAATCTCGAACAATATATAAGACCATTTCAAGAAGAGTGATGTTGACATCTTTAGTAAATGATATATTGCCTCAAAAAAGAAAAATCTCTTCACTGTCATCTGATTTTGGTTTTAGTAGAAGGATAATATCAAAATATGTGAAAAGGAGAAAGAGTTTGGATGATACTACCTCAAAAGGGAATTGGGCAATTATGTGTAGAGCTCCTCGTTCTGATAGAATTGAAGAAGTTGTTAGGAACTCGGTGACAAGGTTTTGGAATGATAATACTCATCCTTCATCAAATAGTAGAGATGTTATCAAGCAAATGATAGGCCCTGATCATTATGATCTCCATGTAAAACATTGGTTAGACACAACAAAACATGAATTGTATGTGTTGTTTACTAAAACAAACCCTCATATAAAGACTGGACAAACCATGTTTGAAAGGTTAAGGCCATATTATGTGAAGGTAAACAAAGTATTTGAAACTTATTGTTGTCCTTATTACATTGAATTATCTGTACTATTAGGTGTTTTGAAAGACTAGAGAAGATAGTGATGGTTATGAAAAAGCTCCTCCTAAATGAACAAGTCAATTCATAGCATCCATCTTATGTGATAAATAAAATGATAATACAACTGATCAAATAAATTGCATAAAAAGAATGTGTGGAACATGTGGGGAGTTGGATAAATTGCCCTTGAGAGATGAAGATACTGACATGATGAAGATGGTAAATTGCAAGAGTTACAAGTACCAAAAAATTGAAACAAAATTTGGAAGGGAATCTACAAGGTTAGGTTATGTAGAAGAGGAGATATATATTGGAACATTTATGGAAAATTTTCATAAGTTGATAAAACCATACATATGCCATGGTTTTTTTGCCCAATGGAAAGCACAACAATTTAAAACATTAATAGACACTTTCCCACTTGGAACTATTCTATCCGTAGTGCACTTCGTAGAAAATTACTCTTTTGCACATCAAAAAGATATTCAATCAGAGTATTACTTGTAGACACCTAAAATTGTCCAGTCTAATTAAATAAATATTTTATTTATTTAATTACTTTAGCCTAATTCCTCTATTAATTAAATAAATCTTTATTTATTTAATTAACTCATTTATCCTCTTCTAGCCTTATTTCTCATTTAAATAAATACATTTATTTATTTAAATTATCCCTTTTCCTAAATTAAATAAATATCTTATTTATTTAATTGATCCCACTTCCTCTATTAATTAAATGAATCTTTATTTATTTAATTAATTCATTAGCCTTTCTACCTATGACACATGTCATTCATCTCTTAATTCATACACTACCTACCCTTTCATTATTTTATTATTTTCTCTACCTGCCCTCTAATCATAGCCGGCCATTTATCTTTTACACCTCTCAATCTTATCCCTCCATTTCTTATAGTGTCTTCTATATAAGGAGATGCTTCCTTCATTATCAACCCCCATTGATGACTGGACTACATTACGCTTTCGAACATTCATATGCGATCCTACTTACAACCATATTTTCATTCTTTGTTGAGCTCTTATGCACACAAAATCTGAAAGAAAATATATCAAGCAAGATCAATGGAGATAGGAAGAATGCAGATTCAAACACTATTGGACATGTGATGGTATAATCTTTGTGATTTCATTTGATTTGCATTGTCTTAGGTAATCTTCATATGTTATGGTGGATCTTTGTTGTTGTAAGGCTACGGTTTTGTGGTTGAATTCATTTAGTCTTTCAATATTGTTGTTATCCATTTTCACCATATACATTTTGGCACGCCCAGTGGGACTCTTGTCCCTTTTTGCATTTAACATCTTTTGTCGCACATTTTGTGTTTTGAAGTTGCAGATCTGACATTTCCGACAACGTTTTGATATTTTCGCGTCTGCATTCTTTCAAATTGCGTTTTTTATTTTCTGTTGCATCTGCGACATCCTGAACTACGTCTGCGTCTTCGACAATATTTTATTATTTTGCAGATTCCAAGAAACGCGTCTGTGTTCCCTAGTTGAGTATGTGAAGTCTTTAGGCGCGTCTGCGTCCAAGAGCCATGTCTGTGTTCTGGAACCATGTCTGTGTCAGATCTAAACACGTCTGCAAAGTTATACAACATTTGTGTTTCTGATAACTGCGTCTGTGTGAAGTTGTTACATTTTGGGTTTCTTTGATTCGGTTTTTTGTCATTCGGATTTTCAGATCTGGTTTATTTTTTAGCTAACATCTTCAAATCTAGCTAACAAAATTGGTGTAGCTTGTCTTAAAAGAAAAATCATTTTGTTGAAGGCCCCTATTTTCGCAAAGTCGTTTGGATTTAAAATTTACCTAACTTGTGTGCTTGTAGGAAGGGGTGATCATTTGAAACAATCCAAACCACTAACAAATCTTTGTTGCAAGACCTTGGCAAGGGTTTTTGATCTTTCATTGTGTGCCTTGTTTTCATAGACTAGCAAACACTTCAATTGGTGCACTAAAATAGAACCATTGTCTTTTGTGTCTTGAACAATGGGCTCTTTTTGTTTAATATTTAGAGGGCCTGTCTCCTCGTGTGGTCATTAGGACTACTAGTGAGGAGAGAACGACCCAAGTGGTAGCAAGGAAAACCCACCTCTTCCGAACCACTATAAACAACTGTATTCATGGTGAAAACTATAAATAACATGTGTTGATTAGTTCATACCGACACTATGTCTCCCCATAAACCCATTTGATCAAATTTATTTGATCAGTTCTAGGGCGTAACCCCTACCATCTGGGAGCCTTTTGTATTTACAGAGCTGAAAGTGCCACATGTATGGCCACACAAGCGGATGCCCTTACTAGCACCTTTTTGTTTTAGAAGCCAAAATCCTTCTAGTTGTTGGGGCAGGAGGTCGGACCTCTGGTAGCAGCCCACACACATACGATTCTTAGTAGAGATACAAAGTTCACCATGAGGAGTTTTCGTGGGGACTGATGCTTGGTTGCCCTGAGAAGTGAGTACCGAGGGTGGAGCTAGTGGGGTCAAGCATCTAAGTATTCGCTCTGAATAGCGTAGCCTCGGGGGAAACTCCATGTGGGATCAACAACTTTTGTCTTGGCCAACCATAAGAATTGTGCTTGTCTTATTTGAACAATCAAACATTCAAGACCAAACATCAAAATATTGTGTCTTTTGTGTCTTCAAGTGTATTGCAAAACAATTTTACATCAAACAACACACTTCTTGGAGTCATTTTTGAGTCTAAACACTTGCAAACATTGAGTATTCATCAACACGGTGTCCTCTTGTCATGAAAAATAGTCAAACATTCAAATTTGGTCACAACAAGAAACTTTACAGATTGGAAAAATTGCACAAAATCTCCAGAAATGCGCCTGTGTCTGACAGAACGGCATTTGTGTCATATAATCACGTCTGTGAAGGGCAGAAAGCCGTCTATGTCTTTTAAGCAACTTTGCATTTTCAACATCTCAGAAATGCATCTGTGTCTGACAGAATAGCGTATGTGTCGTCTAAGCACGTCTGTGAAGTATACAGGCATGTCTGTGTTCAGGATTGAAAACTTTCACAATTCAGCAAACAAGAACAGTCAGTTTCAGACTTATTGAGCTTCCTAGGTATCTCTCTGGGTTTTCATCTAGCATTCAACCTATCTTTGGGTCTCACAAAGTCCATCATTTCTTTACACCTTACATTACATACACATTTGTCTAAACTTGAGTCAAAAGGTCACTTTCTTGTCCTCATAATACTTTGTCAACATATTACATACAACATTTTGCTAAATGGTCCCTCATCAAGGTCTATCACCTTTGGGTCTCATTTGGTCTTACTTAGAGTCAAAGGTCAACTTACCTCATCAAGAGAAACTATCATCTCTTTGGAAGCCACACCTACTCTACTACATACATACTTGGTCTTACACTTTGGACATTGCAAGTCAACTTCAGATTCATTTACATTCCATCCAACTCTTGGTCTTCCATACTCTTTTCCATTTTCATCTATTCTCACACATCTTGGTCAAGACCTAGTTCATGGTTGAAACCCATTCCCAAAAATCTAGGAGAGAAGATAAAGAGGCTCAAGAGTCCGCAAACATGAGTTCTTATGAGTATGACAATGATATCTTTTTCAATTCTGATCATACTACATTACCTGACATGGATGCTTATAGAAACATTCCAGATGTTGAGAACATGGACACTACAAACAACAATGATACACACAATGAAAATATGGACAACATTTCAGTATATTCAGCAAAAGTGGAAGACTGCATTATGGATCCCCATTTCAATCGATTGGTTGAGGAAATAATGAGGAGAGATAGACAATATTTCTTACAAGTGATGGCACAAAGTGGAGCCAAGATACCTCATGATTTTGACATGTCTCAAATAATGGAAAATCAACCTTTGCAACAACCTCACCTCAACATGGCTCAAAGGAGGCCTAATAGTGGAGGCAATAAAGGACCACATATGGTGCCTGAATCACCATCATCTTTGTTTCAAAAACTTGAGGTCCAGTATACACATGGTCAAGCATATGATACTCACTTTCACAGACCATTATGGAAGTCTTATGCAGAAAAATATACTCAATCACATACCAATACTAAGGACCAACAATCAAAGCAATTGGATATCCAAAGGCATGATCAAAATTTGGACACAAGGAAACCCCGCGTCAAATTTGGGGGCAACACACTAGAACAAACTCATGACACACCTGTAGAGTATGCTATACATGGACAAAACAGATATTCTATTCCTCATCATGACTCTATACCAAGTGGTCCTTATACGCAACATCACTATAGACCTCCTCCATATGAACATGTGTATGATCAATAACACCCATATATGCAGTATGCTCCGCCTCCACTCACTGGTTCAGGCATGGGGTATGGTCGAAGAAGTCGATCTCCACCTAAGAACAATTTGGAGCAGCAAATTAAGGACCTACAAAAGAAAATGGAGGACATAAATACACCAAAGCCAACTTATACAATGAGAGACATATGTCCCTATCCATTTGACAAAAGCATTCCAATGCCTCCATTTCCTACACACTTTGTGACACCTAAGTTTGATAAGTACAGAGGAAAAGGGGATCCTAAACCACACATAAGATAGTTTTTCATAGCCTGCATTGAGGTAGCAGCAGAAGATACATATTTGATGAGATTATTCCCACAAAGCTTAGGTGATCAAGCTATGGAATGGTTCTCTCAACTTCCACCTGGAATTAAGTCATGGGGTGACTTAGCAGAGGCATTTATCCAACATTTCTCATACAACATAGAGACTGATATATCAATCACGACTTTGGGCAACACCAAACAAAAGGATGGAGAATCTTTTTCATCATTTTTACGAAGATGGAGAAATCTAGCCAGCAGATGCTCTTGTGAAATTCCACAAAAACAAATGGTAGATATGTTTACCCAGAATGTTAACAAAGACATTGGTTATGACCTAAGAAAAGCTTGTTTGTCCACCTTCAAGGACGTCATTGAAAAAGGCTTAGCAACAGAGAAAGTCTTAATTGAACAAGGCATCATCAAAATATTCAAAGAAAACAAAGATGACTTTAAAGGAAAAGATAAGCCAAGATTTTGGAATAAAAACAAGAACACAGTCAATGATGGTGTTGTTGATGCCAATACAGTACGACCCAAAATCATTTTTTCTGGATCAAGTTCTACAAACAATCAAGTGAATACTCAAACAACTTCCAAATCACGAAGGAAGTACACCCCATTGGGAGAACTACTTGAGTCAATTTTCAAGAAGCTAGTGGCAAACAAGATAATAACAATTCCAGATTTGCTTCCATATGAGCCAAAGGTTAAACCAAATTGGTGGAATGATGATGAATATTGTGAATTTCATAAGAGCAAGGGACATAAGACAAGAAATTGTCATCAACTAAAGAACATCATACAAGATCTTATTGATAGAGGTGACATTGAGATTGAAGGGCATTCATCCAATCAAGAACATGAAATGTTTAAGGAACCATTCCCAAAGCATGATAAGGGAAAAGGCAAAGCCACAGATGACCAAACCAACTATACTAAAGCATCTCATAACTATGATTCAACTATCAATCACATTTCGATGGACAATTATGTCTCTACCATTATCATCAAGGACAAAACGTTTGAGAATCCTACCCAAAGACCCAAGATTGTCCTAAAAGGCATTGGATCTTCTTCTGAACCTACCTATGAATGTAATGTTACAACTCATCGAGGTAAATTCACTTTGCAAGGTGCTCCAGCTAAAAACATTATTTCCTCATCAACCAAACCTAAGTATGACCTTGTAGAACAGTTGGGGAAGCCACCCGCGCTTATCTCCATCCTTGAGCTCTTACGCATATCTCCTGCACATAAAGCCATTCTTGACAAAATCTTGAGAGACACTTCCGTCCCCACTGATCTGAATGTGGACCAGTTTCAAGCCATGGTGGGATACCTTTCCATTCCACACTCCCTTACATTCACAGAAGTCAATGACCCCTTCATAAGCTAACCACATAACGCACCTTTGCACATTGAAGCCTTCCTACACAAACATCAAATAAAACGAGTCCTCATAGATGGAGGAGCAGGTCTAAACATTTGTACATTGAGCACTATTAAAAAATTAGGATATTCAGATAAAGCTATGAATTCTACAAACAAAATTACCATCAAAGCATATGATGATGAAGAACGTTCATCCAAAGGCACAGTCACCTTACCTCTTAGAGTTGGGCCAATTACAAAAGATGTGGTTTGTCAAGTCCTAGACTTGGATCTCACATACAATATTTTACTAGGACGTCCTTGGATTCATGAAATGAGGGCAGTTCCATCTACATATCACCAATGCATTAAGTTTCCTCACAATAGAGTTGAGATAACAGTTAATGGTGATCCTAATCCATTCATATACTGCAATAACTTGAGACCGAAAACTAAAACGATCATTCCAAGTAATAGGGAGGTTGTCCCTTCTTCTGCATACATTGATCCTAAATCATTGAAACCTTCAACATCAAAACAAGGTGAGCTTAAAGGGAAATTCCAGGACAAGGGCATGGGTGAATACACTTTGAACCAAACTATGTACTTACAGCAAGTCATGAGTTCACCAAAAGAATATGGACGACCACATCCTTCTAAATAGGTATCTATCATTACACTCAAATGGGATCCTACTATCTTCCAAAGATGGGGTGAAATGGGAGAAGAAGACTTATACAAAATGCTTTACAAAGACCCTGAAAATGATACATGAGATCACATCAGCATACCATGTGAGAAATATGGCAAAGGATTCAAGATCCTACAAAAATTTGGATATGATGGCAAAAGTCCTCTTGGCCTAAGAAAAGAAGGCATCATTGAACCTTTACAACTTGAGTTAACATTCAAAAGGGAGCGCTCGAAGGGACTTGGTTTCATGACTTCCAAGGTCCACACTCAAGAGATGGGAGAAGCATTACAAATCAAAGTTGTCAAAATTCAACAAGAGAATCTCTATTCCACAGACTCCAATGAATGGGAAAGGGATTCAGACAAATCCTCCAGTGACTACGAACTCACTGAGACATTCAAAGAACCAGGTGAACTCACAGAAGAAGAGGAATTTTACAGAAAATTCAAAGTTGGTCAAGAAACAACCTTTGAGGATCCCACACAGTCCTTGCATCTAGGTTCTAGGTTGAAATCACATAGAATGAGGACACCCATCCCAGAATGCACTACTAGTGATGACAATTTGGATTTGTTCACGATCGAGACAAATGAGGAGAGTACCAATGATGACCTCAATAACTACCTCGACATACCTTAATATAACTACATTTTCACTCTTAATCCCACTAACTTCAAAGACATCAAAGCCCTTCCCCTTGTTCATCACCAACTTATTGACTAGGACCATGAAGGACCTGCAAAGTTTGATACCTTCCAAAATGATGAAGCCTTTATTGATTATCTAGGCATACGAGAGGATCTTCCCCCTGGGGACCATAAAGCAGGATACACTATAGAACTCAACAGTGTAGCATACTTTGGTGAGGGTGTCGGGCTTTCCAGTTGCAAAAATATAAAAATAAAAACAAATCAAGGGTCTTATGGCAAAAACCACGTTGTGGCGTTGTCTGACCCCAAAAAAGTAAAAAGAAAGGACTTATCTGAGGGCGAAAACCTCTCTGAGGCACCTGAAGATGGAAGGCTCGACATTCTCCCAGAATCATATGAGGAAAATTCATCCATGTTGGTAGAGGAGACTATCAAAACAAACATTGGCACAGAAGAGGTTCCACATAACATATTCCTATCTCAATCTTTGACAGAGACAGAAAGGCCAAAGTTCATAAGTTTCTTTACAGAGCGACAAATTAATTTCACATGGTCATATGCTGATATGCCTAGATTGGATCCAAATTTGGTAATGCATCATTTGATAGTTAAGCCGAGGGCAAAACCAATGAAACAGAAATTAAGAAAGATGCATCCACAAGTGGCATTATTAGTCAAGGCAGAGCTTGAGAAATTATTGGATGTCAGATTCATATGCCCAATTGATTACTCTGAATGGATCTCCAATTTAGTGCCTATCAATAAACCAGATCGCAGCATCAGAATATGTACAGACTTCAGAGACATCAACAAAGCTTGTCCTAAGGATGACTTTCCATTACCAAATATTGACTTGATCGTAGATCTCACAGTAGGTCATGCGATGCTATCTTTGATGGATGGATTTTCTGGTTATAATCAAATAAAAATCGCATCTGAAGATCAACACAAAATGGCATTTACTTGTCCTTGGGGAACTTTCTGCTGGAATGTCATGCCCTTTGGGCTAAAGAATGCAGGCGCTACATATCAAAGAGCCATGACTACTATCTTTCATGATCTCATGCATGTTACTGTGGAAGATTATGTTGATGACCTCTTGAGTAAATCAATAGATAGAGATACACATTTGGACATACTTTCAGTCATTTTTGATTGGTTGGAAAAATATAAAGTAAGATTAAACCCTAAGAAATGTGTCTTTGGAGTAACCTCCGAGAAGCTCCTGGGATTCATTGTCTCAAAAAGAGGAATTGAAGCCGATCCAGCAAAAGTCAAGGCCATCCTAGAGATGCAACCACCAAGAAATATCAGCCAACTTCGATCTTTGCAAGGAAGACTCCAGTCCATACAAAGATTCATAGCGCAACTTGCAGATAAATGTAATCCTTTTCAGCACTTGCTACATCTAGTAATGGGTGTGGAACTGAGAGCATCACATGTTCTGAGGAGTACAGTTTCTTCCAATTTTCTTCAATCTATCCGTGCACAATCCACAATAAAGCAATAAAGTTCTGTCTTCTCCGCAATAAAGTTCTGTCTTCTCCGCAATAAAGTATCAGTTTCATGGATTCAGTCAGTTTCGGATGAGACATAGCAGCAACAATGGGCTTCAACAAATCAAATCTTTCAGCAGACTCGGAAAACATTATGGTTCAGTGCTATCTATCCTTTTTGTGAAAGTAAACATTGTGACCACAATCAAATAGACTTATACAAGTGACAAGAGACACTAAACTTGAGGACTACAGTGGATGTTGGTGTCGAGTCTTGGTTTTATTTTGATTTTATCTTTTGGTGACATGTCTTTTATCTTTTCCAGGATGTCTCTGACTAGAGATTCTATCTCCAGTATGTCTTTGACTAGAAAAGTGAGGATGGGGTATCGTCACCTATTTTTCTTTGTTGTCTGTAGATTGTCTCTTAGTAATGCTATGACTTGTCCAAGGATATGAGGACACTATGAGTCTAGTATGAACTGGGGCATTCCTTGTTTGCAACTGTCTTATCTCCATGCAAACAGGTACAATGACTTTCTGGGTTGAACATATACCTCGATTGTCATAACCTATTTTGCCATAATAAATCTCAATGATGATAATGCACAAGAAGCTCTTTCACTTTCATATCTTCTATCTTCCATCCCCCTTTCTTGATTGACTTCCATCATCCTTCTCGAGTCCATGTAGCCTTCTATCACATGACTGAGTATAATGACACACCAAAAATATTTGCATTTCATGTAGTTGCACCTACATTGCCACATATAAGCATTTCATACATATATATAGATATCACAATCACATCACATCCTGCACACAACACATGTTAGCACATCTTACATTTTCATCATAGTTATTTGCATTATCATATTCATCTGCATTTCATACATTCACAATTGCATTTGCATAACATATAAAACATAAAAGAACAAAAATATGGCATTTCATCATGTACATATTTACATCCATATCATAAGCATCACATAGAAACATCACATAGGTACACATGCATATAGCTGCCACAAAGATGAATCAATCTCATATATATATAATCATAAGTGTCATGATACAATGATGTCAAAATCATATGGCTACAATCACCTAAAGGTGTCTACATCATCATACAAAATGGTATAAAAACTGATACATAGGGATCCCTCTAAGGCTATGATGAACTCCCTCCTTTGGAGTCGCCTGGCCTCAACGGAGTCTGAGCCCTAGAAGGACCCGCCCCAGGATCATCTCTCATGTCCCCTCTATCTGGTGGTAGTGGAGGACCCATAACCCCGCCGCTAGATGTCTATCTCCTATCCCTCCCTCCGGTGGTCGTCGTTGTCCACGATGGTCTGCGGAAGATCCTAGCCCGCTGCTCTGGTGGCACTGCCCCGTAGTATAGGTCTCACCAATAACCTATCTCCTCCCTTGCCCACAGAACATAGGTGTATCCAGCCCCTATGTCCTCTGTCGCCTACCTCCCAGCCCTCAATGTTGTCTCAGCCTCAGTATAATGCTGGATAGCCTGATCTCTCTCTCGCTTAATATCCCTGAGCTACCTCCTGAGTCAATCCCTCTCCCTCTCCAGCTCCTGGATCTCATCTGCCTATCCCTGGCAGATCTCCCTCAGCTCTAGTAGCTCATCCTCCTCCTCCTCAGCCCCCTGCCCTTGTCCCTGTGGCTGCTCATGTGGTTCCCCCACCTCTGCCCCTGTACTGGTAGTTGTACCTGTACCTATCCATGTCCCTGTACCTGCACCTATCTCGGACCCTATGCTACTGGCACCTGTAATGGCAACCCACCTCGACCTCTCACCACCCGAGCCTGTCTCTCCTCGCCACCCTCTCTCCGTGGAGTCACTCTCCTCTCTCCTACTGCACCCTGCCTCCTCCGTCGGCCTCTACCTCCGCCATCCCCATCATCATCCCCATCTCCTTCGCCATCTCCATCTATTTGCTCACCTGGATCTGTCAACCGTGGAAATGGATGCTCAGCCCAATATGCAGTATACTCTACATCCATCCCTGCATCCTCGATCTTAGGCCACATACCCCAAGGCAAGGGAATCATCTCCACCAGCTGCATAATGGCCTGATCATATGACAACAATGGCCCAAAGTGTGCTTGGTCTCATACTATCCATGCATACATACCGGAACCCCGTGGCATCCGCTGAATCCTACCAAATTGTCTGCCCACTCTGTCAACCAGCTGTCTCTCTAGTACATAGGGCGTCCGCCCAATCAGATATCTGCTCCTAAAGGTATATGGTAGCTCGACTGCATCATCCTCCCACTGCTCGCACTCTCGGTACAGACTCCAAATCACACTGTCAATCTCATCAAGGACTCGATGCCAGTACTCCAACCTGCTAATCCGTGGTTGTGAGATAATCATATCATATAGATGAATAAAGCTACGTCCATGACCCCTACCTCTGAAATGTATTGGTCGGGTCACCGGAAAATGTTCATATGCGCATACCTGCAATAATGTAACTTCGCAGCCCAATCCTATGGATCCATGGTAGACGAACTGATGGAGCTTATAGTACAAGTGTGCCAGCATGCATGATCCCTAGGCATATCTGGTATGCTGTGTCACCAGTATCTCCAAGGTGCTCCCCCATCCCATAGCCAACCCTCGTGTCACCCTGTCTGGACACAGGAACCCATTGATCACTCCTCCCAACACTGTTGGTAATGCCAATCCTGTTGTTGTCATGGTGTCCCAGGCAACATGTCCTACCCTCATCTCCAGTCCTGGATCCTAAAACACTCATCTCAGGGCCTCCCTGTCTCCATCTCAATCGTAGGGTATCAATTCCCCATTGATCAGTATCCTCAGTATCCTATAAACATCCTCTAAGGTGACTGTCATCTCACCCATTGGCAAATGAAATGTACAAGTCTCTGAGTGCCATCTCTCAGCAAGTGCAGTCAGCAAACCCATGTTCACCCGAAACTCAGGCACATACAAAATATGTCGCAGGCCCATAGCCTAAACCGCTACTCTCTCCTCAACTATCAGCTTTGGTCGTAACCTCTGAGTCGATGGGAATCTCTCCCGTGACTCCAGCATAGGTAGATACTCCTACAATCAAGCAAATTAGCTGTGTCAGTTAAAGTGGTATTCACTGTTCATCACAAAATGCTACTTTTTATTCTAGTGCTTATATTTATCATAGGGTGCTCTATCCTAGTGACACTCACTGTTCATCACAAAGTGTTGCTTTTTATCTTAGTGGTACTCCATGTTCATCACAAAGTACTATGGTTTTTGCACTCCCTGTTCATCACAAAGTGTTGCTTACATTTGCACTCATTGTTCATCAAAGTGCCTTGATCTATCCTATCCTAGGGCCTCTACTTGAGTGTATCCTCTTGAGTGGTTTCTTGATTGGCAACGTATGTTCTATCACAGAATTGTCAATCCTAGCCTATCTGCTATTTTGGTCTTCCCTAGAGGACCTGCTTGAGTGTATCAGCAACTTATCCAGTCGACAGCGTATGTTCATCACAGAACTATCGATTTAGCCTAGAAGACACAAACATGCCTTCATGACATAAATGCGCTTACATATTACATAAATGCGCCTGCTCTGCACAGACGCGCCTGAAATACACAGACGTGTCTCTGCTCTACACAGACGCACCTGTCCTACACAGACGTACTCGCATAGAATAAATGTGCCTACACAATGCAGACGCACTCGCATTTGACACAGATGCTTTTCCTGCGTAGACGCGCCTGGCACAAACACAGATGCGCCTAGCAAACCCAAACGCACCTAGCACCAATGCAGACTCGCCTACATGTTTTTGACATTTTTGACATTACCTAAAATTGCATTTATTGCACTACCTAGCATGAATTAATGACAACATTTATTGCGATAAAGTACAAGGAGGTTTTGCGGTACTCACCAGCTCTCCTGCATCTGCTGGCCTCTAAAATCGGCGAACGCGATCGAATATGTGAACCAATGCCATCACTGCTGACTGCTGCTTCTCTATTCTCTCTCTGCACTCTAATCTCTTAGATGTGTGGATAAAAATGAGGATGTTTTCCCCTCGTGGTCTATCTTATAGACTGCCCTAGTCCTAGCCCTAGCCCTAGCCCTAGCCCTCGTCTCCCGAGTCAGTCTTCTTTATCCCGTGACTCTATCACTCTATCCTATCCGGTCAGTCCATTCTAGCCTTTCTTTCTTATCGAGAGATTGTCTGCGATCTTTCTAGACATTTTCATCCAATCTCTCAAGGGGGCATATAATTTCCATCTTGGGGCAACTTTGTATCAGTTCATATTATCTTCTTTGAAACAACGCAACAAGCTGCATTGTTTCAAAGAGGGGCAAAATGTAGACACCTAAAATTGTCCAGTCTAATTAAATAAATATTTTATTTATTTAATTACTTTAGCCTAATTCCTCTATTAATTAAATAAATCTTTATTTATTTAATTAATTCATTTATCCTCTTCTAGCCTTATTTCTCATTTAAATAAATACATTTATTTATTTAAATTATCCCTTTTCCTAAATTAAATAAATATCTTATTTATTTAATTGATCCCACTTCCTCTATTAATTAAATGAATCTTTATTTATTTAATTAATTCATTAGCCTTTTATACCTATGACACATGTCATTCATCTCTTAATTCATACACTACCTACCCTTTCATTATTTTATTATTTTCTCTACCTACCCTCTAATCATAGCTGACCATTTATCTTTTACACCTCTCAATCTTATCCCTCCATTTCTTATAGTGTCTTCTATATAAGGAGATGCTTCCTTCATTATCAACCCCCACTGATGACTGGACTACATTACACTTTCAAACATTCATATGTGATCCTACTTACAACTACATTTCCGTTCTTTGTTGAGCTCTTGTGCACACAAAATCTGAGAGCAAATATACCAAGCAAGATCAATGCAGATAGGAAGAATGGAGATTCAAACCCTATTGGACATGTGATGATATAATCTTTGTGATTTCATTTGATTTGCATTGTCTTAGGTAATCTTCATATGCTATGGTGGATCTTTGTTGTTGTTAGGCTAGGGTTTTGTGGTTGAATTCATTTAGTCTTTAAATATTGTTGTTATCCATTTTCACCATATACATTACTTTTCAAAGCAAATCACTATTATGGTGCATGTGTGTTATTGACATGCACAAATATATTTGGATGGTGTTGATAGTACATTTTAAAATTGTGGCATTAAGAAAGAGTACCACTTCTATATCAGTGATGATAAGGAGCATGACACACTTTTTGTACAACATTGCTTTAAGAAATTTTTTGAATATTTGAAAGAGAGAGGCATAAAAATAGTTAAACATTTTGTTTAGTCTAATGGATTTGCGGCACAATTCAAATTTTTGAGGCCATTTTATGCACTATGTTAGATATCATCAAAATGAAAAAATACCACATGTTTGGAGTTTTTTTTTAGAGTGGTCATGGAAAGGGTGAACATGATGGTGCAGGAGCTTGTATCAAATGTGCTCTAAGAAAGCATCAAATAAATTATACAAGAGATCGTATAGATGATGCACATGATGTTGTTGAATGGAGTAAGAAATACTTTGTACAAGCTAATTATACTGGTGAATCATCATCGAGAACATATAGGCCCATTCCATATAGAGTGTTTTGGGAGATAACCGGTACGTGAGCTCTTTTAGTGTTTTAAAATGTTTTTTTTATTATTTTTTAAAATGTTCCTAGTTCAAATATTTTAAAACAACTTGATATGTATGTTCGTGTACACATGTACATTTTGTAGATGTGGATAGAAGATCAATGCATGGATGCAAGAGCGTGGACAGGACAAGATCTTTGCATTGTTTCATGAGTATAGATAATCGCCCATGGACATTGTACACTAGGGATTATTCATGTTTTTATTCTGATTACATTTTGGAAAACTACATTGATTGCATTGCAAGAATCAAGAGCTTGGATATGTCAATGAATTGAAATTGGTGCCACTAGATGTTTCTGACACACACAAGGAAAATGAGGATGAAATCTTTGAAGACATTCCTTTGATTTCTGTTGATTATGACCATATTTTAGGATTGATTTAAAAAAGGTATATGTATATATTTGCAGTCATAGCAGAAGATGGAAATATAGAAGGTGTTAGTTATTATTTATCGTGTTGCACAAAAGAGAGAAAGAAGTTAACAAAATCTGAAATGAGCATAAATGAGCAATGGAATGTCCTTTCCCACAGGTTTGGACTGATTTGAACGTTTAAATTAATTTATAAATATTTTAAACATGCACATGTGCACATGTTTTAATTTTTATATGTACACAGAGCTTACACAAATTTTTAATTTCTTGTTTCTTATATACATGTACATGCAAGCTCAGTTGTAGTGCAAGGGATATATTTCAAACAAGTTAAAATTGTTCAACATGGGATTCATTTCACTAAATACCAAATTGACAACAAGGTATATCAGTATAGCCACTTGATCATTTTTGTTGGCCTAATTCTTAATACAGTACATGTTAATGCATGATAGCCTCAGTAAGATAAATGAATGAATGAGAGATAAATGAAGTCTCTCATTCAATCATCTATCTTATCGATAGACTGTGATAAAGACTTCAAGTTATCGTTCCTTCATTTGATGATTATTTTTTGATTTATATATATTCAACCTTACTTGCAAATTCCGATCAATATCAGATTCTTAATCAATGCCTGATCCTCCTTGCATATATATATATATATATCAGCATTTGTGAGAAGGACATTGAAATCGATAAATGTTCTTTTCCATCTGCAACATACCAGACAATAATCAGATTTATTATATTAAGATATAACACATACTTGAAAGAAAAGATAACGTTGAATATAACTTGCATCTTGAATTGAAATTGAATAATATTTACATGGCATGAGAGCCAAGTTAAATCGAACCTAAGGCTATTCAATTTTATGAAAAATTCAAAACAAACATATATTCAACATCAAATTTCTTCCAATGGCTAGCGCTATCAAATTCGAAGATAGACTCGGAGGAGGTGATGACTTCTTAGCATGGAAGTTCAGAATTTAGATGATTCTAAAAGAAAATAAAGTCGAATCATTTGTGAAAACTAAAATTGCAGAACCTGAGACTGAACTTGATAAAACAACTTGGAGAGAGGGAAATAAAAAAAACCATCAAAATCATAGTTGATGGGGTAAGAAATAATATTATGCCCATCATAAGGAAACATGAAACGGCCTACAACATGTTCAAAGCACTTGAAGATGCAATTGAGATATCCAATGCTAGTAGAACCTTGGATTTAAAAAGAGAAATGAATCATATAGCTATGATCAAAGGAGAGTCAATCAATGCCTACTTCGTGCAGATATCAGCCCTAAGGGATGAACTAGCAACCCTTGAATATGAGATCCAAAAAAAAGAATTAACACTCATTGCTCTAGATGGGTTGCCTAGTATATGGGAAACATTCGTCCAAAGCATCAGTGCAAGGGATGAATTTCCAAAGTCTGATAGGCTAAAGGCAGATTGTCTCCAAGAAGAATCAAGGTTAAATAAGAAATGGATCAAACAAAAGAATATAGATGAAGACCTTCAAGTCCTAAATACAAACTCAAACAAGAAAAGCAAGTAGAAACTTTAGGAAGAGAAAAGGTCATCATGGCAAGAACACCTTCAAGAAGGACCTTTCATAGATTCAATGTTACAGATGTGACAAATTTGGGCACTATGTTGCCAAATGTCCAGAAAGAGCCAAACAACAAGCCAGATTTGCCAAAGCAGGAAAATCTAAAAGGGAAGATGACTCTGAGAAGTATGTACTCTATTCAGCACTTACAAACCAAGCATCAAACAAGGTTAACTCCTAGGTGATCGACAGTGGCTCATCCAGACACATTACAAGGTTTAGAGAAGTGCTAGACTCCATGATAGAGGAGAATGATGAGGAAGTGGAGATGACTCCACACATCTAGTCAGAGGATTTGGAACTTGCACCATCAAACTAAAGTCAAGCGTATAATTACAACTTAAAGGAGTACTATATGTCCCAGGCATCAAGAGAAACCTAGTCTCCATATCAGCACTAGAGGATAATGGATACAGAGTGACCTTCATGGACAATAAAGTGTTGGCTTGGCCAAAGAATTCATCTATCAAGAAAGATAAAACCATTGGTCAAAGACAAGGCTACTTGTATGAGCTATGCACAAAGCCCAACCTAGCCCTAATCCATGAAACTACAGATGCTAGTGAAGTTTGGCATAGAAGACTAGGTCACCTGAATTTTAGAGCTTTATCATCAATGGGAAACCTTGTCACAGACCTACCTAAGTTAAAGCAATATCATTCAGGGGCATGCAAAGGATGTGCCCAAGGTAAAAATGCTAAGGGTGCTTTTCAAAATAGTACTAGGAAAATAAGCAAAATTTTAGAGTTAGTTCATTCTGATATATGTGGATCTATGTCCGTACCTTCTTTAGGGAGATTTTTGTATTATGGAATATTTGTTGATGACTACTCTAGGAAAACTTGGATCTACTTTCTGAAATGTAAAGAATCAGAAGAGATTCTTAATAGGTTTAAGGAATTTAAAGCACTAACAGAAAACTACTCAGGAAATAAAATTAAAACCTTAAGAACTGAAAATGGGGGGGAATACACCTCAGATTTGTTTAAAGACTTTTGTAAAAATGTTGGGATTAAGAGGGATCTTTCTATACCTTATAATCCTCAATAAAATGGGGTAGCTGAGAGGGAAAATAGGACAATTGTAGAATTTGCCAAAGCCATGATTCTTGATCAGAATCTAAATACCAATCTTTGGGCAGAAGCAACCGGCATTATCATATATAACAAAATAGATGTCCTCACTCTCCTCTTGAAGATAAACCCATGAGGAAGTCTTTACTAAAACAAAACCAGATATCAGCCACCTTAGGATATTTGGGTGCCATGTTTATATTCATGTACCTAAGGAGAAAAGATTAAAATTAGAGCCTTCTAGAAAAAGGGTAATACTTGTAGGATATAGTGAAACCTCCAAGGCCTACAGAATCTATATACCTGGTCAGAGGAATATTGAACTGAGTAGGGATGTAATCTTTGAAGAAGACTTAGCCTTCAAAAGAGCCCAAAGCTCAATAGAACCTGAAATATATATCCCTACCCCTAGCATAGATGAAGACCCTGCTTCTGAGATTCAGAGGGAGAGTCTTCAGGAAAATGAAGGTGAAATACAAAACCCACCTAGAGAAAATATCAAGAAAAGACCACTAAGGGCCACCAAAACTATAGAAGAAGCTTAGAAGTATGTTGCCCCTTCAGGAACTTTCAGAGAAAGAAAAAGGCCTAACAAACTTACCAACTACATCGCTCTTCTGAATGATCTCTCAAAAGAAGAACCTACTAATGTATCAGATGCACTTAAACATCAAGTATGGAAGAATGCCATGTCTGAGGAATACCAATCCATAATGAAAAAAGATGTTTGGGAGATTGTCCCTAGGCTAGCCGGGAAATCTGTTGTCACCTCCAAATGGCTCTTCAAAATCAAACACGCTGCAGATCGAAGCATTGAGAAACAAAAGGCTAGATTTGTAGCCAGAGGGTTCTCTTAAAAGAAAGGAATTGATTATGAGGAAACATTTGCACCTGTAGCCAGATACACCTCAGTAAGAGCATTCTTAGCCATTGCAGCATCAAAGGGATGGAAAGTTCATCAGATGGATGTTAAGACATCATTCCTTAATGGTGAGATCTTAGAAGAAGTATACCTAGAGAAAACTGAAGGGTTTGAGATTCATGATGTAGAGTCTCATGTGTGTAGACTCAAGAAAGCTCTCTATGGGCTTAAACGGGATCCCAGGACCTGGTATGAAAGAATTGATACCTATCTCTCAAAACTAGACTTCTCTAAGAATGATGCAGATCCTAATCTCTACTATAAGAAAAACAAAGGTGATATGCTAATATTTATTTGATTTGTTGATGATTTTTTAATCACAAGAAAAGATCACCTCATAGATTAGTATAAGAAAGACCTTGCTAAAAAAATTGATATGAAGGACTTGGGACTCCTTCATTACTTCATAGGTTTGGAAGTATGGTAGAATTATGATGGCATTATACTAAAACAAGGTAAATATACCTTGGATATTTTGAAGAGATTTGGAATGCTAAACTGCAGACCCATGACCTATCCAATGGAAACAAACCTTCTTAAACTTAGGGGAGCAATTGCAGAATCACAACCCTCGGATCCTACTCTATATAGGCAAATAATTGGGTCCCTGATGTATCTTGTAAATACTAGACCAGATATATGTTATGCAGTTAATGCCTTGAGTCAGTTTATGTGTGAACCAAAGGAAATACACCTGGTAGCAGTAAAACATATCATGAGATATCTACAAGGTACCCTAGAACTTGGTCTCAAATATCAGAGAGTTGAACTAGATCTACACAAATTCATAGATTCAGATTGGGCTGGAAGTGTAACTGACAGGAAAAGCACCTCAAGGTGTTGTTTCAGTTTAGGTTCAGCCATGATATCCTAGATCAGTAGAAAATAGTCATCAGTAGCACAGAGTTCCACTGAAGCCGAATACATTGCAACCTCCATGGCTGCTCGAGAGGCAATATGGCATAGAAAGATGCTTGTGGGGTTATTCAATGAGCCAATGAAGCCTACAATTATTCATTGTGACAACCAAAGTTGTATAAAACTTTCAGTGAATCCGACATTTCATGACAGATCCAAACATATTGAGATTTCATATCATTATGTATGATACATGGTAGATAGGAATGTGATCTAGTTGGAATACATTTGTACAGGAGATCAGACAGCAGATATTCTTACCAAACCACTTTCAAGGGTGAAAGTTGAGTACTTCAAAAAAGGTCTTGGTATGATTAAAATGTAATTTTCTTTTTACTCCTATGCTTATTAAGATGGTTTATGTGTAAACTTCTTTCTTATGTTAGGACTTTTATGGGTTTGAACCCCCTATGTTCATGTCTAAGAGGTGACGATCTCTCAGATAATGAACACTTGTATGTAGACATCATAAGGTGATGATCTTATGATGTTCAAACCATTTATCATGTTGGATCTCTGGTATGTCATGGATGTGCCATGATTGTGTTGTGGTAAAACATTTTTAGTAAAATATTAGTGCACATACCGCAACTTGAATAAATAGAGAATTTAACTATTTTCTTATACTTATTTCTAAAGTATTGCATTTTTAGGAAATACAAATATCACATGCTTAGGTGATATCATGTCATCACAAGTTGATGTGATGAATGTTTGTATCACGTGTTTAGGTGATACTTCATATCATGTGATTAGGTGATATGATTTTCTGGAGAGTTAGATTACGTAAGGAATATTGACCATCATTAGAATTGTGATGTTTAATATGTTGTCTTTCATTTATCTTACCTAGATAAGAGGGAGTGTTAATGCATGATAGCCTGGGTAAGATAAATGATTGAATGAGAGACAAATGAAGTCTCTCATTCAATCATCTATCTTATCGATAGACTATGATAAAGACTTCAAGTTATTGTTCCTTCATTTGATGATTATTCTTTGATTTATATATATTCAACCTTACTTGCAAATTTTGATCAATATCGGATTCTTAATCAATGCTTGATCCTCCTTGCATACATATATATCAATCGGCATTTGTGAGAAGGACATTGAAATCGATAAATGCTCTTTTCCATCTGCAACATACCAGACAATAATCGGATTTATTATATTAAGATATAACACATACTTGAAAGAAAAGATAACCTTCAATATAACTTGCATCTTGAATTGAAAATTAAATAACATTTAAGTACCACATCGTAGGCAGTCTCAAAAATGGAGACTAGATAGTGAAGATCATGAGAAAATATTAAGTGGTATTGAAGAGCGTTCTGAACCACTTGATGTGGTGTGAACTATTTAGTACACCTAAGTACATGTGTTTGAAACTATGAATTTTTAATTTAATACTTTAGAATGGTCACTTCTACTTAACCTGTTCCAGATGAAACTTCTATAATTTAAATTATTGAATATGTATATTAACTTGAGTTTATTCATTTGATATGAACAAGTGTGATTTTTATAAATTATTCATGGCTTGTGTGGAGTGGATATATTAAATTATGATGTGTTTTTATATATTTTGTGATGTTAAATAATAATACGCGTGTACATGTACAAAGTAATTGTGATGTGGATTCAAGTTGAAAAATGTCTTAAAGGGGATGTATGTTGCAATTAGAATGTATGAAATTACCTAACGTGCGTGTTTAACATAAATTCATTTAATAATTAAAAATGCAAAATTGATTGAAATTTGACTTAAATTAGGGCATGTGTGTGTTTAAATTACCTGATACATGTGTGTGAGTAAATTTACAAAGTTATTAAATTTAATATATATTAAATTATTGTACTCAAGATGTATATAGTACATGTACATATATTCAAAAAATCATTTAAATTCAATGCATATCTACATACATTACATGTAGTCAAATTTAAAATTTATAAACATATCAATCTTTTTAATCTATCTATATATACACGAATTCAATCATAGATATATATATTTGAAAGTTTAAGAGTTCTTAAACATTTTTTAAATTTTATTTACGCCAATTCAATGTAGATCTATATAATATTTAAAAGAATAATCAAACATGCATACATACACATGTGATCTAATAAGTTACATATAATCAAACACATCAAACTTATAAATTTAAAGTATATAATCAAATGTGCAAACATGATCAAACACAAATTGTACATATATATACAGTGTGTACGTAATCTAACATGTGCATGATCATATATAATCTAACTACAAATGCATGATATATAATCTGATCAAACACAGAGTGTATAAAGTATAATCTAACCATACACGCATGATATATATAATCCATGATCAAACACAAACTGTATAAAGTATAATCTAACATGTGCATGAATATATAATATAAAAGTTTGAAACATGTACATATAAAAAGATAAACAAATGAGCTATAAAGTGGAAAATCAACATGCATCATGTCGGCCATGAACAAAGAGACCCTATGTGGGAGAGTCCTGGTGAGAGTCCGGATGTCCAATAGACCCTTATAAAAGTAGAATTTATTTAAATATTAAATATAGATCTACACATACATATGCATATTATTTAAATATAATCAAATCTGACTAGTTAAATAAATTAAAATATAAATTATAACGCACATGTACATGTATATACAAAAGACCATAACTAGCTTGTCCACTAGCAGGTGTAACATCGAAAGAATCTCTCATACACACACGCTCAGAGCTCAAGCTAGGAGTGACATGAGCTAACTATTGTACATACATGTGTATTTTAGGATTAGTCTGAACAATAAATGATACTTAACTTCTAATATTTATTAAATGATATATAGAAATTGTACATTACAACAAATAAATGTTTTAAAAATAAATGCACATGTACATACATGTGATTCAAGACTAGGTTGTATAGTCTAATCATGTCCTATGATCATATCAACTACACTTGTGCCTGCATATCTCTCTCTGGTTGTATGTATGACTGAGGAGTGTAAGGGGCTAACTAGATGACTAGGTATTGAGAATGAAGTGTCTGACTCTAGTAGCATATCCATAAACCCAGTCTGGCTCAAACCTCGTAGCTACTCCTCAAATGAATCTAAGCCCTCATATGTGATATGGACTTGATCATCTCGTATCTCCTCCTCTGTAGCAAGAGAGTGATCTGTGGGTGGGTTAGTTCATGGAGCATGCATAGAGTGATGAGAATGTTGTGACTATCCCAAGTTATGTATCGATGTGGTAGCCTACACATCTCTGAGAATCTCCTCTCTAACAGCAGCCAATGGTATCCCAAGTCGAGATGAAATAAAACAGTAAAAATGTAGCAGGTCCTCAACTAAATACTGTGACATCTGTACATGTCTACCACCTCCTGCTATATCCGCTACCTCATCTGGCGAGACGATGCCATCAGTAATATATTGATCATCTAAATCTGAAGCCACCTCATGACTAGAAGATGCATGATCTATGGATGATCTGGAATGTGGTTAGATCATCATATATCTGCCCAGGCTGTCAGATGATATGGTGGTTGTTGTTGATGCAATCTCTGCAATCTTATCAATTTCTCACAACATGATCCGTTGTGGGGGCGAGGGTTGGGACTATCGCCAAAAATCTCTTTCCAACAAGGTCCTTGTGTCTAGGCGAAGCTCTATCACTCCTACGATATGCATATCTATCAACAATCATGCCCCTCCCAAGTCCATAATATGCTAGAATATCAAGGTAGTTGGGTTTCAACTCACAATGAACCTCTGTTGTGCAAAGTATAATAGAATCTGGTCGTTATTAGGATAATGACCATGGGTAGCTAAGAAGTGTGGGTAAATCAATGATGCAACCTATGGATCAATACATCTCATAACCTGATATCCTCTGACTTTACTCTTCTCCTGATAATGTGAAAAACATCTCTCCTTGATGGTCTCCTTCGAGACCACCCTCACCACATCAGCAAAAGAATGATGACCCCTCACCTCACTCCCCAACTGTCTATAGACACCGGCTATAACCTCTCGTGAAAATGAGATGTGACTAACTAGAAAGTCCCTCAATGTCCGCAAACCACGAAAAAATGGATTGGCATGTACTCTTGTACACACCATCTATTTGTGGGTCATTTAATATAACTCTCAATCTCTGTAACTTGCAGTCACTATAATGAAAGATGGTAGAGATATTAGGAAACTAGGGTTCTTGTTGTGGAGGATCTACATGATGTGGCTCCTAATTAGGACCCTGTGGAGGTGGATCCTGATCAAGTACATCATGGCTCGGATCCTGGGACACCATCTATCTAGGTAGGTCATAAAGCTACAATAAATATGTAAGCACACACACATGAAGTACATTAAATTTAAAACATTAAATTAAAATTAGTTAAATTCTAGAGAGAGAGAGAGAGATCATTAATCTTGAGCTCATTAAAAATTAAAATGTACAGATGTGAATTTCTTGCATAATTCATAGATATATACATGAAGTTCTCGCATAGTTCAAATTTAAATAAATTATTTTAAAGAGAGCAAGAGGAAGATCATTAAAAATATATAAATTTATATATATATATATATATATATATATCACATACATAAATTTTAAATTATTAAAACGCTAATGAGAGAGAGAGGGAGATCATTTTCATGACAGAGAGAGATATATCATTAATTTCAGAGAGAGACGGAGAGAGATAATTAAAGATATATATATGTACTAAATTAAAATTATTTTTTAAAAAATTAAAACACATGTTGAGCAAATTAAGGGAAGAGAGCTTGAAAGACTAAATCATGTACATGTATACTAATTCAAACACATGTTGAGAAAATTGAGGGACTTAAGAGAAAAAGACTAAATCACAATATGATAAGTATGTGGTCAAATTGGATCCTAACCGGGTACATTATAAATATTCTAGGATGTTAGAAGGGGTTGTAGGTGGTCATAACGGGTCATGCATGTGTTACAACACATATGTGACCCCTTAGGACCACATGTGACCCCTTAGGACACTATTTGATCTTAAGGGGCACATGTCGTACACACTAGGATGTTATAGGGGGTCATATGTGGTCCTAAGGGGTTACGCATGTGTTAGAACACATGTGTGACCCCTTAGGACCACATATGACCCCTTATGACACTATGTGATAGACTAAGGGGTATGTCATACACACTAGGATTTTATAAGGGGTCATATGTGGTTCTAAGGGGTCACGCATGTGTTAGAACACATTCGTGACTGCTTAGGACCAAATATGACCCCTTAAGAGACTATCTGATCTTAAGGGGTATGTTGTTCACACTAGGATGTTATAAGAGGTCATATGTGGTCCTAAGGGGTCACACATGTGTTATAACAGATGTGTGACCCCTTATGACTACATATGACCCCTTAGGACACTATGTGATCATAAGGAGTATGTTGTACAAACTAGGATGATATAAGTGGTCATGTGTGGTCATTAGGGGTCATGCATATTTTAGAACACATGCATGACCCCTTAGGACCACATACGACCCCTTAGGATATTATGTGATGGACTAAGGGGTATGTGTACACACTAGGATTTTATAAGGGGTCATATGTAGTTCTAAGGGGTCACATATGTGTTACAACACATGCATGAGGTCCCTTAAGACCACATATGACCCCTTAGGACACTATGTGATCTTAAGGGGTATGTTGTACACACTAGGATGTTATAAGGGGTCATATGTAGTCCTAAGGGGTCACGCATGTGTTACATGTGTGACCCCTTAGGACCGGTCATATGTAGTCCTAAGTGACCACATGCGTGACCCCTTAGGACCACATATGACCCCTTAGGACACTATGTGATCTTAAGGGGTCATATATGGTCCGTAGGGGTCACGCATGTGTTCACATATGACCCCTTAGGACACTATGTGATCCTAAGGGGTATGGTGTGCACACTAGGATGTTATAAGGGGTCATATGTGGTCCTAAGGGGTCACGCATGTGTTAGAACACATGTGTGACCCCTTATGACCACACTTGACTGATACATGTTGTATACACTAGGTCGTTATAAGGGGTCATATGTGGTCCTAAGGGGTCATGTATGTGTTAACACATGCATGACCCCTTAGGACAGCATATGACCCCTTAGGAGACTATGTGATGGACTAAAGGGTATTTCGTACACATTAAGATTTTATAAGGGGTCATATGCAGTTCTTAGGGGTCATGCTTATGTTAGAACACATGTGTGTGTTGGCATATGTGTCGAGTATGTTGACATGATGATATTGTGTTGTCATTGATGTCAATATGTTGAAGAGTGAACCAGTATATTGAAGTCAATATGTTGAAGAGTGAACCGGTATATTGAAGTTAAGCAACTGGCAAAGTGAATCGGTATATGTGCAAAGTGAACCATTAACATGCTGAAGAGTGAACCGGTATATGTGCAAAAGGCAAAGCGGTATGCTTGTCCAAGTGAACCAGTATATTGAATGGTGAACCAGTATATGGAAAGTTTTCTATCAAGGTTTAATATGGTATGACTATCGGTTTGTAGTCCCAACCTCAAGGTTTTCTGTTGAAGTGTTTTGAGCCTGTGTAATTCAACTGATGGCATTATGTGAAGAGTCAGCATGATAATGGTGATTAGATCATGTTTCCACATCAGCTTCGTGTGCATGAAGGATCTTGCATGAAGGAGGTTGATCCCATCTACCTCAGGAATGTGTGAAGTTCCTGAAAATGGTGGAGAACGCATGATGGGTTATAGTCCCAAGAAGCGGTGAAGAATGAATGGTGAAGAATGTCTTGAGATCTGTTCAAGACCATTGCATTCAAATGCAAAGTGTTCTATGGTCAAGATTGAACCGACTGAATTGCTCAACCTAAGCATTTAGGGTTTAGGGTTTATGCTACTAATCTCTTTGTTTCCTATAAGGTCGATGTTGTGTTGCATGTTGTGGTTGTTGGCAAATGTTGTGTGTGTATCTAAGTGCAGAGATACGTTTTTCTTGCCAGACCAAATAAGAGAGTCGTTACCTGCAAAGTGTGTGTGCAGAAGGAAGTAACTAAAGCGGATTTGCATTGGCATTGAGTGTTATTACCAGATCATTGTAATACCTATTGATCTCTAACCACTTTAACAGTTGAAAAATCCCTTAACAGGGTAGCTTTAACCAGCTTGTTGTAAATCCTTTAACAAGGTGACTCAAAGCCATTGAATTCTTAAAATCCTCTAACAAGGTAACCTTTAATAGGGTTTAACCCTTAATCGGGTATTCTAGCCATCCCTTAACCGGGTGATCTCTAACAAGATCGGTTCCTAACAGAACCTGTTGTAACAGTCTTTAACTGGACTAAGCTCCTAACAGAGTAGATTTCTAAAGAGTTTGAGAATAGCTTGTGGGTATTCATTCCCACCATGGTTTTTCCCAGTTGGGTTTCCACATGAAAAATATGTGTGTCATATGTGATGTCTTTTTCATGTGATGTTGTGTTGTTTTCTATCAAGCGGTGAATCATGTTGATTTAGCAAGTCATTATATTTATGATGATAGATTACTTGTTTATGCACAAGGATAATGTGGAAACATGGGTGTAGGTTGTGTGGAAAGATAAGTGTTTTCGGTTTATATCTTTCACAATCTCATTGTGCTTAACCGGTAGTAATCCAGTTTATGACCGGTGTTAGTGATTGCCAATCAAGTTCACTGTTTGCGGTCAAACCGGTTCAGGAGAAGAATTTGTGCCTATACTGATTCACCCCCCCCTCTCAGTACCGGTTTGGTACTCGTTGATCATCATTGAGTTATCAATTGGTATCAGAGCGTCCTTCAGGTCCTCTGTGTTGTAAGCTAAACCGCTTGAGGGAAAGATCCTATTGTAATGATGAAGAGGGAAGGTCCGAATTTTAATGGAGATAATTTCAAAATATGGAAGGATATATGAAAATATACATCAGAAGCATGGGTGCTCAACACTGGAGCTATGTTGAGAATGCTTATGTTATTCCTATTGGTGCTCTCACTGATGATCAAAAGAGAGAGATCTAGGAGAATGGGAAAGTCATGGAAACCCTAATCAAAAGTACAGGTGGTAAAATCGAAGATTCCACTGTTGTTAGCAAAGATTTGAGATCCTTATTACCGGTTTATGCAATAAGGGTTGCTGCTATTCAGGAGTTGAGGTCAATAGACAAGACTAAGGTATCCCTAGACTCCATCATTGCAAAGTTGACAGCCTATGAGCTAAATAGTTTTGATGGCAGTATTCAGAAGACTGAATCAGCTTTTAGAGCATCTACTGCACCATCTAGAAAAGGCAAAGAAGCAAGCACCAGTGGTGAATCAAGACAGTGTAGAGAAATGGACGATGAGGAGATCCTGATGGAATTTGAAGCTCTTCTTGCCAAGAGACTTCCTAAGGCAGACGGTAAATACAAAGGTAAGCTCCCTTTGAAATTATTTTCTTGTAACTGGATAGGACACATTGTTGTAAACTGTCCTCGTGGTGACAACAAGGACAAACTGGAGAGGTTCAAGAAGTTCAAAGGAGGAAACCAAAGAAACTGTTTTGTAGCAGTTGATGAAGGTGTCACTGATGAGGAATCAGAAGATGAAGAAAATGAAGATATTGTGTTTGTAGTTGTCAAGAAAGATGTGTCAGATAAGAAGGCTCTCGTCTCCCGCTTTGATAATTCCAATGAGTGGATTATTGACAGTGGTTGTTCTCACCACGTGACTGGTGACCAAAGAAATTTTCTATCTCTAGAAGAGTATGATGGTGGTGTGGTTCATTTTGGTAATGATGCACCATGTATGGTCAAAGGTAGAGAGTCCATCTCTCTGAATGGAAAGAGCGGTGCTGACAATGTGTATTGGGTGAAAGGTCTCAGACACAACCTATTGAGTGTTGCCCAGCTGAATGATAGTGGACTCACTCTGGAATTCAAAAATGGAGTGTGCAAAATCAAAGGAAAGAATGGTGAACTGATGGCGACTAGTATGGAGATCAAAGGTAACCTATTTCAGTTGAATGTAAATATAAGTGAATGTCTTATGGCTAAGTTTGATGATAGCTAGATATGGCATAGGAGACTCTGCCATGTAAACTTTGATAACATTGTGAAGGCTAGTAAGATTAAGGTAGTTAGAGGACTGTCGATGCTGAGCAAATTGAAAAATCCTCTATGTAGAGAATGTCAACTAGGGAAAATGTCTTCCTCAACATTCAAAGGTAAATCTTTCACTACAGACAATTTACTTGATCTTGTGCATACTGATTTATGTGGTCCTATGAAAACTAGGAGTGTGCAAGGAGATAGGTATTTTATGATTCTTACAGATGATTGCTCAAGAATGATGTGGGTCACATTCTTGAAGGACAAGTCTGAAGCCTTTGGAAAGTTCAAAGCTTTCATAGCACTGGTAGAAAAGGGAAGCGGTAGAAGAATCAAATTCCTAAGAACTGATCAAGGAGGGGAATTATTTTCTAGTGAATTCAACAAATATTGTGAAGAGAATGGCATCAAGAGGCAACTGTCTATCCCCCGGACTCCACAGCAGAATGGCTTGGCAGAAAGAAACAACCAGACTATGGTTGAAGCGGCTAGAACTAAGTTGATCCAAGGAAAGGTTTCTCACACCTTTTGGAGAGAAGTGGTGAGCACTGCAGTCTAAACAATGAACCGGGTACTCATCAAGAAAGGAAAGGATAAGACTCCTTATGAGTACTGGATTGGTAAAACACCAGTGGTAAGCTACTTTAGAGTATTTGGTAGCAAATATTATATCAAGAGAAGTGAACATCAGAGTAAGTTCAATGCAAAATGTGATAAGGGCATATTCCTATGATATTCCACCAAGAGTAAAGCCCTCAAATGTTTCAATAATAGGACTCAGAGAATCGTTGAAAGCATCAATGTTAGGATTGACGAAAACTCTAAAAAACCTGAGGAAACTGACAGTGAGCATGTAGGAGATGAACAAGTAGTAACCTTCTGGGAATTGGTTGCAAATCTGTCCAGTAGCAGTGATTGTGCTCCTACACTGATAGATGTTGATGCTAACGAAGATGAGGATGAAGAAGAAAAGAAAGAGGAATCCGTTAATAATATACCTAGGTATGTCAAACCCAATCATGATCCAAAGCAGATCATAGGAGACAAATATGTAGGAATTCTTACAAGAAGAAAGGTCAGAGAAAATGCATATATGATCTCTGAATTTGAGCCTAAATCATTCAAAGAGGCACATAAAGATGAAGACTGGATCAAGGCAATGGAAGAGGAACTTGACCAAATAGAGAAGAATGGTACATGGTCTTTGGTACCCAAACTGGAGCATAAAAATATCATTGGAACCAAATGGGTTTTCAAAAATAAGTTGAATGAGGATGGCACAGTGGTAAGGAACAAAGCCAGACTAGTATGTAAAGGATATGCCCAAGAAGAAGGGGAAGACTATGGAGAAACCTTTGCTCCAGTAGCAAGATTGGAAGGAGTTCATATGCTTCTTGCATATGCAGCTTTTAAAGGATTCAAGGTATACCAAATGGATGTAAAATCTGCATTCCTAAATGGAATACTTGAAGAGGAGGTGTATATAGAGAAACCAGATGGGTTTGCCCTACCAGAAGATAGTGACATGGTGTGTAGGCTACATAAAGCCTTTTATGGATTGAAGCAGGCACCTAGAGCATGATATGAATGCTTGCACTCCCATCTTGTGAAGATTGGATTTGAAAGAACAAGTGAAGATAGAAATATCTACTTGAAATCAGAAGGAGATCAGATTTTGATATGTGAAGTATTTGTTGATGATATAATCTTTGGTGGAGATGACAAGATGATTCATGACTTTGTAGATGAGATGAAAAAGGAGTTTGACATGTCACTCGTAGGGGAGATTAAGTTCTTCATTGGACTATAGATTTAGCAAATGAAATATGGAATCTTTATTACTTAGTCCAAGTATGTCAAAGAGGTGTTGAAGACCTTTGGCATGGAAGACAACAAACCGGTTGGTACACCAATGGTAATCGGTTGTAAACTATCAAAAGAGGATGACTTAACATTGGTAAATGAGAAGGATTACTGATCAATGATTGGTAAGTTACATTATGTAGTGCATAGCAGACCAAACATTGCACACGCAGTGGGCATTACCACTCGGTTCCAGAAAAGCCCAAGAGAATCCCACTTGGTAGCAGTCAAGCGGATACTTAGATATCTGAAGGGAACTATTGACTATAGTTTATGGTATCCATATAATGATGATTTCAACCTGAAAGTGTTCACAGATGCTGATTGGGCTAGTAATGTGGATGACCAAAAGAGCACAACCGGTGGTGCATTCTTTCATGGTGGAAGACTGGTCTCATGGATGAGTAAAAAGCAGAGTTGTGTCTCTCAGTCTACAACAGAAGTGGAGTATGTTGCAGCTTTTATGAACTACACCAAGACTATCTGGATGAAGCATGTACGAAATGGTTTCAAATTCCCTGTATCTGAACCGGTGAGAATATTTTGTGATAACATGAGTGCTATTAATATCTCCAAAGATCCAGTTTTACATTCTAGAACTAAGCACTTTGAACTCAAGTATCATTTCTTGAGGGAAAAGGTTCAGAACAAAGAGGTGGTATTGGAACATGTTTCTAGTAAGGAGCAGTTAGCTGACATATTCACCAGGCCTTTACCGAAGGCTACATTTACCTATTTGAGAGGTGAATTATGGGTTCTTCCCCTTCACGAGGTAAACTAAAGTTTTGTGCTCCACATCAGTCAAATCTTACTTTGTTATATCTTTTCATGATTGGTGTGTTGAAGGATGCTACTCCTCAGGGGGAGCAACATAGTGGAACAAGGAAGCTCGTGCCTTCACTTTGGCATTGTTGTCAAAGGGGGAGAAGATGTGAAGTGGAGAAGATTTCTACAGTATGAAGGAGAAGGTGTTATGCAGAAAGAGAGATATCTTTGTATATTGCCATCAATGCCAAAGGGGGAGATTGTTGGCATATGTGTCGAGTATGTTGACATGATGATATTGTGTTGTCATTGATGTCAATATGTTGAAGAGTGAACCGGTATATTTAAGTTAAGCAACTAGCAAAGTCAACCGGTAATATGCTATGAACCAGTATATGTGCAACGTGAACTGTTAACATGCTGAAGAGTGAACCGGTATATGTGCAAAAGGAAAAGTGGTACACTTGTCCAACTGAACCGGTATATTGAATGGTGAACCAGTATATGGAAATTTTTCTATCAAGGTTTAATATGGTATGACTACCGGTTGGTAGTCCCAGCCTCGGGGTTTCTGGTTGAAGTGTTTCAAGCCTATGTAATTCAACTGATGGCATTATGTGAAGAGTCAGCAGTATAATGGTGATCAGATCATGTTGCCACGTCAGCTTCATGCACGTGAAGGATCTTGCATGAAGGAGGTTGATCCCATCTACCTCGGGAATGTGTGAAGTTCCTGCAAATGGTGGAGAATGCGTGATGGGTAATAGTCCCAAGAAGCGGTGAAGAACGAATGGTGAAGAATGTCTTGAGATCTGTTCAAGACCATTGCATTCAAATACAAAGTTTTCAATGGTCAGGATTGAACCGACTGAATTGCTCAACCTAAGCGTTTAGGGTTTAAGGTTTATGCTACTGATCTATCTGTTTCCTATAAGGTCGATGTTGTGTTGCATGTTGTGGTTGTTGGCAAATGTTGTGTGTGTATCTAAGTGCAGAGATATGTGATTCTTGCTAGACCAAATAAGAGAGTTGTTACCTGCAGAGTGTGTGTGCAGAAGGAAGGAACTAAAGGGGATCTGCATTGGCATTGAGTGCTATTACCAGATCATTGTAATACCTGTTGATCTCTAACCACTTCGACAGCTGGAAAATCCCTTAACAGGGTAGCTTTAACCAGCTTGCTGTAAATCCTTTAATAGGGTGACTCAATGCCATTAGGTTCTTAAAATCCTCTAACAAGGTAACCTTTAACAGGGTTTAACCCTTAACCGGGTATTCTAGCCATCCCTTAACCAAGTGATCTCTAACAGGATCGGTTCCTAACAGAACCTGTTGTAACAGTCTTTAACCAGGCTAAGCTCCTAACAGAGCGAACTTCTAAAGAGTTCAAGAACAGCTTGTGGGTATTCATTCCCACCGTGGTTTTTCCCAGTTGGGTTTCCACATGAAAAATATGTGTGTCATATGTGATGTCTTTTTCATGTGATGCTGTGTTGTTTTTTGTCAAGCGATGAATCATGTTGATTTAGCATGTCATTATATTTCTGATGATAGATTACCTGTTTATGCACAAGGATAATGTGGAAACGTGGGTGTAGGTTGTGTGGAAAGATAAGTATTTCCAGTTTATATCTTTCACAATCTCATCATGCTTAACCGGTAGTAATATGGTTTATGACCAATGTTAGTGATTGCCAGTCAAGTTCACTATTTGCAGTCAGACCGGTTCAGGAGAAGAATTTGTGCCTATACTGATTCACCTCCCCCCTCTCAGTACCGGTTTGGTACTCATTGATCATCATTGAGCTATTAGTGTGACCCCTTAGGACCACATATGACCCCTTAGGACACTATGTGATCTTAGGGGGTATGTCGTATACACTAGGATGTTATAAGGGGTCATATGTGGTCCTAAGGGGTCATGCATGTGTTAGAACACCTGCATAACCCCTTAGGACCACATATGACCTCTTAGGACACTATGTGATCTTAAGGGATATTTCATACATAATAGAATGTTATAAGGGGCCATATGTGGTCCTAAGGGGTCATGCATGTGTTAGAACACATGTGTGACCCCTTAGGACCACATATGACCCCTTAGGACACTATGTGATGGACTAAGGGGTATGTTTTACACACTAGGATTTTATAAGGGGTCATATGTGGTTCTAAGGGGTCACGCATGTGTTAGAACATGTGTGAGGTCCCTTAGGACCACATATGACCCCTTATAAAATTATGTGATCTTAAGGGGTACATGTTGTATACACTAGGATGTTATAAGTGGTCATATGTGGTCCTAAGGGGTCACGTATATGTTAACACATGTGTGACCCCTTAGGACCACATATGACCCCTTAGGACAATATTTGATTTTAAGGGGTATGGCCTACACACTAGGATGTTATAATGGGTCATATGTGGTCCTAAGGGGTCATGAATGTGTTAGACCTCTCAGGACCACATATGACCCCTTAGGACATTATGTGATGGACTATGGGGTATGTCATACACACTAGGATTTTATAAGGGGTCATGTGTGGCTCTAAGGGGTCACGCATGTGTTAGAACACATGCATGAGGTCCCTTAGGACCACATATGACCCCTTAGGATAATATGTGATCTTAAGGGGTACATGTTGTATGCATTGGGATGTTATAAGGGGTCATATTTGGCCCTAAGGGGTCACGTATGTGTTAACACATGCGTGACCCCTTAGGACCACATATGACCCCTTAGGACACTATGTGATGGACTAAGGGGTATGTCATACAAACTAGCATGTTATATATAAGGGGTCGGTCATATGTGGTCCTAAGGTGGCATGCATGTGTTAGAACAAATGTGTGATCCCTTAGGACCACATATGACCCCTAGGACACTATGTGATCTTAAGGGGTATGTCATACACACTAGGATGTTATAAGGGGTCATATGTGGTCTTAAGGGGTCACGCATGTGTTAGAACACATGTGTGATCCCTTAGGACACTATGTGATGGACTAAGGGGTATGTCGTACACACTAGGATTTTATAAGGGGTCATATGTGGTTCTGAGGGGGTCACGCATGTGTTCAAACACATGCGTGAGGTCCCTTAGGACCACATATGACCCATTAGGACATAATGTGATCTTAAGGGGTAGATGTTGTATACACTATGATGTTATAAGGGGTAATATGTGGTCTTAAGGGGTCATGTATGTGTTAACACATGTGTGACCCCTTAGGACACAATGTGATTGACTAAGGGGTATGTCGTACACACTAGGATTTTATAAGGGGTCATATGTGGTTCTAAGGGGTCATGCATGTGTTAGAACACATGTGTGACCCCTTAGGACCACATATGATGCAGTAAAGGTAGGGAGATCCAATGAAGGACATACCCACCTTATACCCTATAGCACAAAACACCATGCAAGATATTGGCAACCGGTAGATACAACACAAGGGATAACCACTAAACAGGTAAAGAGAGACCCTAACTGGTAGAAGTAACACTAATAAAACCGGTAACCAAATAAATCAATCATTACAACCTTTTAGTGAATTACATATGCCTTCAAATGTTAGACATGTTGGACCGCAACCCAGGATTACAAAACAATTCTCATAACTCAAAACTATGATCTGTAGATCATCTCCTCAACAAATCACCAATCGGTAATAGTCTACACTATTCTACACTAATTCGGACCTCAGTCCCTCCAAACTTCAATCACCCTAGACCAGAAAATCTCTCTAAAAAACTACACCTTCGCTCGATCTCTTCTTCCTCAGACCTTTGTCGCTCAAATGAATCTCCAAACTTCCTACGTATACCATCTGCAAGCAATAACAACTCGATCAAGTTGGCCAAAGACTAACTGGTTCATAACGAAACATGTAAACAATAACATGTCAGCCCAAATGACCAAGAACATCACCAAAATGTATATAACTTCACACGGACCTCCGGAAATACCGGTAAAGGCAAACAATATCGCTCAATGATCCACAAGTTATGGAAACCACCCGCAACCCAATTCAACTTCACTAAACACTCTGCAAGACCAATAGATAAGAACATATTAACACTAGGCCAATACCGGTATCTAAATCTTACCAGGATCAAATCCAAAAGCCAAACTCCTCCAGCTAGTTGAACTACACCGGTGCTCCTACATCAACATATGACCCCTTAGGATACTATGTAATCTTAATGGGTATTTTGTACACACTATGATGTTATAAGGGGTCATATGTGGTCCTAAGGGGTCATGCATGTGTTAGAACACATGTGTGGCCCCTTAGGACCACATATGATCCCTTAGAACACTATGTGATCCTAAGGGGTATGTCGTACACACTAGGATGTTATAAGGGGTCATATGTGGTCCTAAGGGGTCACGAATGTGTTAGAACACATGTGTGACCCCTTAGGACCACATACATATGACCCCTTATAAAATCCTACTGTATACAACATACCCCTTAGGATCACATAGTGTCCTAAGGGGTCATATGTGGTTGTAAGCAGTCACGCACGTGGTCGTACACACTAGGATGTTATAAGGGGTCATATGTGGTCATGACCGGGCCTTACGACCACATATGACCCCTTAGGACACTATGTGATGGACTAAGGGGTATGTCATACACACTGGGATTTTATAAGGGGTCATATGTGGTTCTAAGGGGTCACGCATGTGTTAGAACACATGCGTGACCCCTTATAACCACATATGACCCCTTAGGACACTATGTGATGGACTAAGGAGTGTCGTAACACATGCGTGACCCTTTAGAACCACATATGACCCCTTAGGACACTATGTGATGGACTAAGGAGTGTCATACACACGGATTTATAAGGGGTCATATGTGGTTCTAAGGGGTCAGGCATGTGTTAGGACCACATATGACCCCTTAGGACACTATGTGATCTTAAGGGGTATTCTGAACACACTAGGATGTTATAAGGGGTCATATGTGGTCCTAAGGGGTCATGCATGTGTTATAACACATGTGTGACCCCTTAGGACCACATATGACCCCTTAGGACACTGTGTGATCCTTAGTGGTATGTTGTACACACTAGGATGTTATAAGGGGTCATATGTGATCCTAACACATGCGTGACCCCTTATGACCACATATGACCCCTTAGGACACTATGTGATGGACTAAGGGGTATATCGTACACACTAGGATTTTATAAGGGGTCATATGTGGTTCTAAGGGATCACGCATGTGTTAGAACACATGCGTGACCCCTTAGGACCACATATGACCCCTTAGGACACTATGTGATGGACTAAGGGGTATGTTGTAAACACTGGGATTTTATAAGGGGACCTATGTGGTTCTAAGGGCTCATGCATGTGTTACAACACATGCATGACCCCTTAGGACCACATATGACCCATTAGGACACTATGTGATCTTAAGGAGTATGTCGTACACACTAGGATGTTATAAGGGTTTATATGTGGTCCTACGGGGTAATGCATGTGTTAGAACACATGTGTGATCCCTTAGGACCACATATGACCCCTTAGGACACTATGTGATCCTAAAGGGTATGTCGTACACACTAGGATGTTATAAGGGGTCATATGTGGTCCTAATGGGTCAAGCATGTGTTAGATCACATGTGTGACCCCTTAGGACACTATGTGATCATAAGGGGTATGTTGTATACACTAGGATATTATAAGGGGTCATTTGTGGTCCTAAGGGGTCATGTATGTGTTAACACATATGTGATGGTCCTTAGGACCACATATGACCCTTAGGACACTATGTGATCGACTAAGGGGTATTTTGTACACACTAGGATTTTATAAGGGGTCATATGTGGTTCTAAGGGGTCACTCATGTGTTACAACACATGCATGAGGCCCCTTAGGACCACATATGACCCCTTAGGACACTATGTAATCTTAAGGGGTATGTCGTACACACTAGGATGTTATAAGGGGTCATATGTGGTCCTAAAGGGTCACAGTTGTGTTAGAACACATGTGTGACTCCTTATGGCTACATATGACCCCTTAGGACAGTATGTGATGGACTAAGAGGTATGTCATACACACTAGGATTTTATAAGGGGTCATATGTGGTTCTAAGGGGTCACGCATGTGTTAGAACACATGTGTGACACCTTAGGACCACATGACCCCTTAGGACACTATTTGACCGTAAGGGATACATGGCGTACACACTACAATGTTATAAGGGGTCATATGTGGTCCTAAGGGGTTATGCATGTGTTAGAACACATGTGTGACCCCTTAGGACCACATATGACCCCTTAGGACACTTTGTGATGGACTAAGGGGTATGTCCTACACACTAGGATTTTATAAGGGGTCATATGCAGTTCTAAGGGGTCACGGATGTGTTAGAACACATGTGTGACCCCTTAGGACCATATATGACCCCTTAGGACACTATGTGATCTTAAGGGGTATGTTGTAAACACTAGGATGTTATAAGGGGTTATATGAGGTCCTAAGAGGTCACGCATGTGTTAGAACACATGTGTGACCCTTATGACCATATATGACCTCTTAGGACACTATGTGATCCTAAGGGGTATGTTGTACACACTAGGATGTTATAAGGGGTCATATGTGGTCATAAGGGGTCACGCATATTTTAGAACACATGTGTGACCCCTTAGGACCACATATGACCCCTTAGGACACTATGTGATCCTTTATGGTCCTAAGGGGTCATTTACTATCGCCAAGGGCATATGTGGTCTTAAGGGGTCCTAAGGGGCCAAATTGTGTGTGTAATAGGATGTGAAAAGGGATCATAGAGTTTTTATTTTATCTAATTTGTTTAAATTTATCATCTAAGTTTTATAATATGTTTTTTAATTTAAATTTATTATTTAATTTTTGTAACGTTTTGATTTATTAAATTTAGTTTTCTAACATTTTTTTAATTTTTTATTTTGCTAATGTTCTCCTTAATGTTTTTCTAATTTTTAAATTTGCCACCTTAGTTTTCTATGTTTTTCATAACATTTTTTTTAAAAGTCAAAAAAAATAATACATATACAATTATTTAATTAAAAAAAATGACGTTAAATTAAAACATAAAATTAATTTTTCTAACATTTTTCTAAGTTTTAATTTTGCCAATGTTTTTCTAAAAAACTTCAGACGTTTTTCTAAGTGTGGAGGGGAAAAAGCGAGACTGGGTGACTAGGACCTATTCCCACTTTTGCCAACACATTGGGAATACGAAAGAGCCTAGGGAGATAGCTCACTTTGGCTACTTCTTGTGAGAAAGAGAGAGCCAAGGATTATCTCTTAGGGTTTCTATTCCTCTTGTTGTGTATGAAAAGAAGATGTGAAAAATAGGGTGTGATTGATCAACTAAACTAGGAGATGAACAATGAAGCATATATGAATTGAAATTGCAGAAACTTGCAGATTTGAAACTGAGATACTGAAAGCAGAGAAGGGGGAATAATTTGAATGTGTATCTAGTGTTAGAAAATGAGCCAAACTGACCTGGATAGGAGTGCCACACTTTGGTCATGTTTCTACAAACAGGAAGTTGCAATTAAGAGACTACAATCTGAAGGTTCGGATCTTCCACCCTACTGAAAATCACCTGAAAGTCTGGGGACCATGGTGCCATGCCCCTGTCTTGCACAGGAATAGGGCGTCATACCCCTATCCTTGATAATTTTGGGATAGATCTAAGGGTTTAAAATAGTCCTTGTGCCTTTCAGTGGTCTTGAAAGACTTTTGGGTACCTGTACCTGCACCTGCAACTAAAAAGAGAGGGTTTTGGTTGCTATATAGGGTTTTCCCTTAGTCAAAATTATCAATTTGTATAGTAAAATAGTGAGTGCGGGAATCTTGTGTGTGTGCAAGACCCTAAAATGAGAAAGGTAAGAAACTAGAGCTACCTTATGCTTTGGAGAGTAAACCCTAAATGTATGTAAATGTAAATGTAAATGTAAATGTAAATGTAAATGTAAATGTAAATGTAAATGTAAATGTAAATGTAAATGTAAATGTAAATGTAAATGTAAATGTAAATGAGAACGAGAATGCTCTAAATAAAATGTGCTAAATGATCTAAAGCATGAATGTAAATGTGAAAATGAGTGTAAAGAAGCTCATACAAAGACATGAAAATAACATGAAACCATATCAATCCCCAAGGTCGAGATATAAGCCATTTGATCTCCTATTATTTTTCAATATCTTCAAGGATCCTAATTGATGATGAATACTTTATGAATGCTTGATTAATTTTGTTGAAGACTCCACATAAGCTTCTCTTTCACTACATAGAAGGCTCCTTGTGCTCGCTCCAAAATCTTTTTTCCTAGATCTTAGTTTTTCTTCAAATGAAGGAAGAGAGCTCTTATGTATGAAACCCTGGAACTTAATTTCATCTTTAGGCTGACCTAAGATTTGAATTTCCCTCCAATTTCTTGGGGTTAAGCATTATAATATCATAGAATTATGCTCCTGAAATTTTGGGAAAAATGTCGGGGACCGGGTGCAAGTTGCACCCAGTCCAACCAACTTCTCACCAAATTTGCAGGGTCATTAGATATGATGATATTAGAGTGAATCCCAAAGTTACACCTGATTTCAAGATGTTTTGACATTTTAAATCTAGCCTTAAAGGTCGAAGTAAGACATAATTAGGGTTTATGATTTAATAATTTATTGGAGGAAAAAAATAAAAAAGAGGCACACTTAGGGTAAAGGGCCCACTTTTATGATGTGGGGAATGATGAAATATGACTGTAGATTTAATTAAATTAATTAATTATTTAAATGCTTAAAGGGGATTAAAAATGCAATATGCAAACACACTAAGGCGGTTGCTAAACTAAGCGTAGAATTGTACCACCCTAGTAAGGGTGTACAATTTACTACGCTGCAGTTAACCTCCACTTTAGTGGTCATATGACACTACATGCATATACAAGCTAAAGTAAAGAAAAATAAACATTTATAAAAAAGGATATATCCACAAGTTGTCGGACGAAGCCCCCAGCGGTATCTGCAGCACATAGTTAGGAACCACACTCTACAAAACAACATGTTAGATAAAATCACAAAATCACCTAAATGCTTACTAAAGAATGTGATGAAAATTCGAGGGTATCTATATCCCCCCCCCCTATTTCCGCTTGCTAATTTTAGTGAGTTGAAACAGCGTATCATGTTTACCACATAGAATTGTGAAAGAATATTGATGACAAATGCTCATAAGAAGATTTGATACAAGATCAAAAACTAATGGAGAATAATTTGGTAAGAAAGAGGACTAAACCTCAATTCCAAAACAACAAAGAGTGTGAGGATTTGAGAGCTCTCTAACACAAGATGAAATATTTAAATGGGAACAAATGCAAAGGGAAGGAAAGGAAGAGGAGATAGAAATGCAACTCCATTAAGGAAATTGGAAAATAATGGAGGATTGAATGACATCAAAGAGAGATTATTTATATCAATTCTCTTCTGAAATAAGGCAAGAGATCCTCATCAGGGATATGCACATTCACAAAATAGAAGGGTTTATTATAAAAGATACTACTCAATGAAGAAAAGAAATTGATGAATGATCAAAGACTTCCAACACCAAGGATGAGGTCCCAATTAAGGATATGTACTTAAGATTCCCATTAGGGATGCTTGTTCCAATATGAGAGAAGGAATTCAAATATGAATACACCTCTACAATCAATAAGAAATCCTTATAGAAGACACTACTTCACAAAGGGGAAATTTTAATTAAGAAGGAGAGATGTTTGAAATCACTCTTGCCCCCCATATATAGGGGAAAGAGATGAGATAGAAATAGACTATTATGTTTCTTCAAAAAGTATGATTGCGTGTGAAATTTTACCATCATGAATGACAATGAACCCCCAGTAAGTGAGCTACCAGTGTCACGTAATGATGAGCAACATAATAGCCATTAATGTTATTTAAAGACATGATAGATTGAATGAGGTATTTGAATATGACATGTTAAATGCTCTACAATAAGTGAGATTAAAAACATGTATAAGATGATGAATGTTAAAAAGTCTTTAGAAAGAGAGAAGTTTAATTATAGGAGAAGAATAAGCCACTAAGTCATACTTTTACACAAGAAATCTTACGAGAGGAATAAGTGTAATTCATTAGAGCCTTATTCCTAGAAGAAGGGATTTTAGAATGAGTAGAAGATAAAGTCTCATAAGTGGGATTAGAAATATTTTAAGGAGATTCATAAAGAGATGTGTTCATCACCAAGATCTCCTTATGAGGGGGATGAGTGTTGAAAGAAGTAGAAGATTATTCAATTGAGGAGAGGTCATCATCACTACTAAATATAGCATTCACATTCAGAGATGATCTTTTATATTATTTGATGGGCTTAGAAGGATTATGTCCAAGTCCAAATTAAGCTTCATGTGTGTTATGTTCTAAAGGAACTTTAATTTCTTGTTCAGTCACGCCACAACCATTGCCATTATAGCCACTCTTAGCTAAAATGTGAAAACTAGGACCATAAAGGTATGCCAAATTAGAAAGAGATGGTTGCGCCTCATAGGTCTTAGTGATATATGAATTAGAGGAAGGATTTGAAGAATTATTTGAAGTAGAAGCAGCCACAAAATGGTTACTTAGTTGTTCAGTCAAAGTGGGTTGATCTTTAGGTTCCTCCTTAGATTTCTCCTGCTCAATCTTAGATTCTTTCCAAGATACTCTATACTCTCCTATAAAAGTAGGGTTAAAGTCTAGATATCCCCAATCATCATTTAAGAGCACTCCTCCGGGAGAAAAGATATCCTTGGGAGGGGATTCTGATTGAGTAGAAGAATTAGGAGTACTAGAAGGAACAATATCATTAAAGGAAATAGATGTATTTGAAGAAGTAGGAGGATTGGGAGAAGAATGGGAAGTAGTTGAACAAGAAGATCCAGCTTTTAATGGAGCTTGAAGATTGGTATCAGCTAACAAGGCGTATCTCTTATTGTTGTAAATGAATTTGACTTACCTATGCAAATTTTAGGGGAGAGTTTGCATGTTATGAATCCACGGTCTCACTAATAGAAGGTTATATGTCAAATTACCAGGAATGACATGAATAGGTGTAGATAAAGTAATAGGACCTACCTTAACAAGCAAAGCTATGATACCTAAAGACTTTTTATCAACATTATCAAAGCCTCAAATAGAAATAGGAGCAGGTTCGATGAGAGAACAATACACATTAATCTTATCCAATAAGCCCACACTGCAAACATTAAGGTTGGATCCGTTGTCCACAAGGGTTCGTCTTAAAGCATCATTGTTGATAATAACCACAATAATAAGAGGATCATATTTATGTTGTATTTTATGAGAAGGTAACTCATCTTGTGTGAATACAATTTGAGCTTTGGGTTTGTTTACAGTAGGATCAATCAAAGAAGCCATGCTATTAGGTGTTGTTAATCCTATAAGGATCTGGTTAATACTGGGAGGGGGGTGAATCAGTATTAATACCAATTGAAACTTAAAAACCAAAAGCAAACTTATATCAGATCTGAAATCATTTATCTGAATATCTCAACTTTTTTTATTAGATCTAACAACCTCTTTATCAGATTTGCTTAACACATTAATCAAATCATTTACCACATCTATCAATTCTTTCAACACTTCAGCAATCATATAGATTTGATCATTTACCAACTCATTATCCCTGTCAATCAGATCAAACACTTTCTCTAACAACTCTAATTAGTATCGGTAACCTTAGATAAACCTTTGATAAAACATCATAACCAGTGTACTCAGAAATAATGCACGAAATGTAACATAAACAAGAACATCACATGAAAAACACTCCACACATGAACACCATAATTTTTTGACATGGAAACCCAAATAGTGAAAAACCATAGTGGGAGTTGGCACCCACAAATATTTTTACTCTTTTGAAGTATGCCCTATTAGGAGCTTACAATACACCCTATTAGGAGCAGACCCTGTTAGGAGTCACTCGGTTACGGGATTTGCCTAGAAGCCCAGTTAGGAGCTTGATGATCTGTTAGGATTAACCTCATGAGAGGATTTAACACTCTTTTGAGAGTTGCCCCTATTAGAGGACTTAAATATTTAAGGCATGTTAGGACCTACCCGATTAAGGGATTTAACTTGTTGCAACTGTTAGGGAACAACAGTGAAAAAGTGATATGTTAAATGCACTTCTCAGCTTGCTTGATGAGATTCAGTTATGCTCAACACTCTGCAACTCTCAGGAAGATATCACACTTCTCTTGGATTACTCAACACATTCTCGAAGACCACTGACACAATAAACATCAACTGTGCCATTTAAATAGCCATCTCAACTAGGCTGGCCACTAAACCCTAATTACATCATGAATTTACAATACAAATGGGTAAGTGTACCAAGATGGTGAACAGAAAAGTGGCCACATGCAAAAAAAAACAAAATTTCTCATAACCCATGCGTGTTCTGGAAATTCAAAAATGTGCTAGGCTTGGTAACACCAAGCCTAGCCAAAAACAATTAAAAAAAAAAGGTTCCTCAAAACCCATACGGGTTTTGAGGAAAATTACATTTTATAATAAAAAATCAAAAGTTCATCAAAACCCGTACGGGTTTTGAGGAACATTATATTTTATAGTAAAAAATCAAAAGTTCCTCAAAACCCATACTGGTTTTGAGGAACATTATTTTTTTATAATAAAAAATCAAAAGTTCCTCAAAACCCGTACTAGTTTTGAGGAACATTATATTTTATAATAAAAAATGAAAAGTTCCTCAAAACCCGTAGGGGTTTTGAGGAACATTATACTTTTTAGAAACCCGTGGGTTATGCAAAACTATAAGTTTTTGTCTCAATTTTGCATAACCCGTATGGGTTATATAAAACTAGGAACCAAATAGGAAGTGGGGAGAGAGAGAGAGAGAGAGAGAGAGAGAGAGAGAGAGAGAGAGAGAGAGAGAGAGAGAGAGAGAGAGAGAGTAGGAAGAGGGATAGAATAGGATAAGGAGAGGGGGACGGAGAGAGAAGGGGATAGGAAGAGAGGGAGAGATAGGGAAAGAAAGAGGAGAGAGAGAGAGAGAGAGAGGATGGAGAGGGAGAGACAGGGAGATTAGGAAAAGGAGAGGGGGAGAGGGAGATTGGGAAAAGGAGAGGGTGTGAGGGAGATTGGAAAAAGGAGAGAGAGAGAGAGAGAGAGAGAGAGAGAGAGAGAGAGAGAGAGAGAGAGGGTGATGATAGGATTAAGAGAGGGAGAGGAAGAGAGAGAGTAGGGAGTAGGAAGAGGGATAGAATAGGATAAGGAGAGGGGGACGAAGAGGGAGAGTTAGAGATAGAGAGAAGGGGATAGAGAGAGAGAGAGAGAGAGAATAGGGAGATTAGGAAAAGGAGAGGGGGAGAGGGAGAATGGGAAAAGGAGAGGGTGTGAGGGAGATTGGAAAAAGGAGAGAGAGAGAGAGAGAGAGAGAGAGAGAGAGAGGGGGGGTGATGACAAGATTAAGAGAGGGAGAGGAAGAGAGAGAGTAGGGAGTAGGAAGAGGGATAGAATAGGATAAGGAGAGGGGGATGGAGAGGGAGAGTTAGAGACAGAGAGAACGGGATAGGAAGAGAGAGAGAGAGAGAGAGAGAGAGAGAGAGAGAGAGAGAGATAAGGAGAGAGGGTGGAGGGAGAGGGAGAGAGAGGGAGATTAGGAAAAGGAGAGGGGAGAGAGAGAGAGAGAGAGAGAATAGGAGATAGGAAGAGGGAGAGAATAGGATAAGGAGAGGGGGAGGGAGAGAGAGGGGGAGAGATAGAGGAGAAATTGGGAGAGAGGGAGAGGGAGAGGGAGAGTGGAGATGGGAAGAATAGGATAAAGAAAGGGAGATTGGGGAAAGGAGAGGGGGAGAGGGAGAGAGAGGGAGATTGGAAAAAGGAGAGATAGACAGACAGAGATAGAGAGACAGAGAGAGAAGGGGATAGGAAGAGAGGGAGAGAGAGATAGGGAAAGAGAGAGGAGAGAGAGAGAGAGAGGAGGAGGAGGAGGGAGAGAGAGAGAGAGATAGTAGGGGGTAGGAAGATAGGGATATAATAGTATAAGAAGAGGGGTAGGGAGAGAGTTAGAGACAAAGAGAGTAGGGGATAGGAAGAGAGAGAGCGAGAGAGAGAATAGGATAAGGAGAGGGGGAGGGATTGACAGAGAGATAGAGAGACAAAGAGAAGGGGATAGGAAGAGAGAGAGAGAGAGAGAGAGAGAGAGAGAGAGAGAGAGAGAGAGAGAGAGAGAGAGAGAGAGAGAGAGAGAGAGAGAGAGAGAGAGAGAGAGAGAGTGAATGGGATAGGAAGAGAGGGAGAGAAGAGGATAGGGAGAGGGGGAGGGGGAGGGAGAGAGAGTTAGAGAGAGAGAATAGGGGGTATGAAGATAGGGATAGAATAGGATAAGGAGAGGGGGAGGGGGAGAGAGTTAGAGACAAAGAGAGAAGGGGATAGGAAGATAGGGAGAGAGATAGGGAAATAAAGAGAAGGGAGAGAGGGTAAGAATAGGGTTAAGAGAGAGAGAGAGAGAGAATAGGATAAGGAGAGGGGGAGAGAGAGAGAGTTAGGGACAAAGAGAGAAGGGGATAGGAAGAGAGGGAGAGAGATAGGGAAAGAAAGAGAAGGGAGAGGGTGAGAATAGGATTAAGAGAGAGAGAGAGAGAGAGAGAGAGAGAGAGAGAGAGAGAGAGAGAGAGAGAGAGAGAGAGAGAGAGAGAGATGGGGAGGGAGAGACAGAGTAGGGGGTAGGAAGAGGGATAGAATAGGATAAGGAGAGGGGGAGGGAGAGAGTGTTAGAGATAGAGAGAGAAGGGGATATGAAGAGAGTGAGAGAGATAGGGAAAGAAAGAGAAGGGAGAGAGGGTGAGAATAGGATTGAGAGAGAGAGAGAGAAGGGGATAGGAGGAGAGGGAGAGAATAGGATAAGGAGAGGGGGTGAGAAAGGTAGTTAGAGAGAGAGTATGGGGAGAGGGGGTAAGATAGAGAATAAGGAATAAGAAGAGAGGGAGAGAATATGATAAGGAGAGGGGGAGGGGGAGAGAGAGAGGAGATTGGGAGAGAGAGAGAGAGGGGGGGGAGGAAAGAGAATAGGATAAGATAACGAGAGGGGGAGGGAGAGGTAAAGGGAGAGCGAGAGGTAGGGGGAGAGAAAGAGAGAGAAGGGGGAGAGGGTGATAATAGGATAGGATAACGAGATAGAGAGAGAGAGAGAGGGTGAGAGACATGAGGTAGAGAGAGAAAGAGAAGGAGAAGAGGGTGAGAGACTTGGCAGAGAGAGAAGTGTGAAGGGGAGAGAAATGGGATAGAACTCAAGAAGGATAATTAGGGCTCAGAATAGACAGAGACGGTGATGGGGGAAGGAAGACGAGAGAGAGGAAAAGAAGGGAGACATGCATGTATACAAACATATATACATATATCTATATAAATATATGTATATATAACTATAGATATGCATATATACATACATAAACACATATTATATATGTATGTCTATACATATGTGTATTATATGCTAAGTTTACAAGCATACATTTTGATGTCTTTATAACCCGTACGGGTTTTGTGAAACTCAAAATGATGTTTTTCATAACCTGTACAGGTTTTGTGAAACTCAAAATAATATTTTTCATAACCAGTACGGGTTATAAAAAACCATAATTTTGGTTTTTCATAACCTGTACGGGTTATGAAAAACCATTATACGAGTTTTGGGAAATTCAAAATGATGGTTTTAGTTCTACATAACCCGTATGGGTTATGTAGAACTATGAATGGTACTTTTTTTTTTCAAAACCCGAGCAGGTTATTTTGCACATCAGAACCCGTGCGGGTTTTGGCTTGGTAAGAGGGTTGTAAAACAACCCTAAGACTTGCAAGCCCATTTTCCCTCCATTTCTGTCCCTTTACACATTTTTTCATCTTCCAACATGATTTCTCGACTTCATCATCATCAAGTTTATAAATGATCAAGTGGGTATCTCTAAAATCACCACCATAATCTCAAACATCTTCTCATCTTTCTAACCATATATTTTTTTCTATTTTTAGATAACATTAGCATAGTAAACTTTAATTTTCTTTACCAGTGCCTTGACAGTCCTCACAGACATACATCTACCATTTTGTTAATAAATTTTGATATACTTGACCAAATTCAAAATAACTTACATATTATTGTTCTACACTAGATTCTATAAAATTTAAAAAACAAATTTTTCATTTTCGATTATTTTGGTGCAAATTATGCCCAACGCACGAACAGGTACCAAATTTTCAGGATGCGGTCACTTCAAAAAATCACTAAAAAAAAAAGTACTCAACGAAAAATTACAAAAAATACACAACTTCTAGATCTCAATCTTACCTATCCTCCTACCAAAGGGTTTTGCAAAATACTAAATATAATTATATATTTTGTGCAACGCACGAAAATAGCTATGTTATATTTTTCAGAAAAAATTAGGAACAGTTTTTCATGCGAGAGAGGTTTGACCCTCTTAATCTTATCCAATTTTTAAAAAAATTATTATTTTAGAAACTAGATTTAGATTAATACAATTCTTATTCTTTTTTCAACTCCTATTTTTGAGTGTGTGACCTTTGAATATCTCTTTGAAGTTCAGGTTTACCTATTTTCAAAAGAAAAAAAGTGTCCACTTATACCCCCCTTTTTGTTCACCATCTTGGTGCACTTACCCAAATCATAAGAGATCATCTCAGATCAATATACAAATCATTACATCAAATTAAAATGCAATATCAATTGTTGGTTGATTGTAACCCATCACGAAAATCTGATCTATACCAAAGTCAAACCCTCAAAACACTATACTAAGTGTTTTCTTGTTTCCCAATAAATTCTTCCTGAATTGTGCCAAAACAACAATTAAATCATTCACATAGGTTGTGTCGTGTTACCACCTTCATTTAGACTCGTCTTCGATCAGCGTCATAACAAAAATAATTACCGGTTTGATGATTTCTTCACCGGTCTTAAACCCTACTAAAACCTTAGTTAAACTTCATCAGAAATTTGAAACATGCTTTCCAATAGAAATCACAAGCTCCGGTTCTGGTCAGATACTCCTTTTCATGATACAAGCTCACCATCCAAACCGCAAATCACCAATCATCGTCGATTGCCTAATTAAATCAAAACATCTCTGCTTTACCGGTTAAAGTCCTATTTCAAAGACTTTAGTTCTCTGTCGGTAAACCATGTCTTTCGGTAAACCAAATCACATAGATGACAAAACAAAACATCAGTAATCATCATTTGACATCAGTTGCCATCAATGACAACACAAACAACTGATCAAGTCATCTAATCACAAAATCTCAATCTCTTCATCACAAATAGACTTATATCCTTTACCGGTGCAGTCATCCATCTTCAACTGCATCATCTCATCTGTATCAGTTATGCCAAATGCCAATAGGTGTCACTGCAGGTGGGACATCTAAGTTTTTCAAAGCATATTGTAACATCCCATGATAAGCAGGTGAAGTTTGAACCAAATCCCAAATATAAATATTGGCAGGAGTAGCTTTAAATTGTTCAATGAGATCATACTCCTTACTAAGAGTCTGTGATATACGAGGTGCTTCAAGAAGAGTAGGTTGAGAGGGAGGAAGTGAAGTTGGGATAACTAGAAGAGGATTAGGTTGTCAAGTGTTCCTTGTGCTATAGGTATGAGCAACCACATGATGACTCTCTTTAGTGATTTTCTTAGCATAATCATAAGGGCTCTTAGTAGGATAACCTCCTTGCATAGTAATAATAGGTTTCTTAGGAGTGCAAAAAGAATCATTAGCATAACCACCTTGAACCACTAAGATAGGATTATGTTGAGAACTTTGAGAAGGAAAATCACCTTGAACTATGAAGAGTATTAGGTGTTTAATTCACACGTATCAAATTGATTAAAGATGGTTTAGGAATAGCAAAGGTGTCCATATAAATTTTAGAAGAATAATGGACAAGATTGTTGAAAGAATTGTTGATAGTCTCTTCTTGCACTAAAATGTTACCATGGATAAGATCAATTTTAGGAGGTAGACTAGGAGTAGGCATTGATGTTTTAGAAGGAAGAATATTAGTAGGAAAGGTTATATCATCCTTTATCATCAAAGGATCTACATGGAGAATACACTCTCCAGGAGAAGGATCAACATTACTCTCTAAAGTTTCACCTTTGAGAGGGAGACCTTTGAAAGAGATGTTAACAATCTCTTCTTGAACTAAGGTATCCTTATGAGTAGAACCTAGTTGGGGAGAAGGAGATGCCTTACCTTTAGAGGAAAAATGATTGAGATTCATGGAAGGTGAGATGCTATCAAGAGATTTATCAATCATGATTGCATCCTCTTTGGCTAGGGTTCTCTCATGGGGTAGATAATAATAAACAAATTCTTCTAATTGTTCGTCTCAAATAGTGAGGTCATTGAAAAAAGTATTAGAAATATATTGCACAAAGATGTCCTTATTTTTATTGTCAATTTTGGGAGAAGGGATAACATTGTTCATTAATTCTTCATCCTTAGGAGGGAGAGAATCACTACATGTGTTTAAATCATCCCCTTGCCTCAAAATATGTTCAATAGAATGTTTAGAGGAGAGAGAATTAAGGAAATTTATTATGATTTCACCTTCTTTCTCTAAGGCATCTTTATGGGTAAGACAAGCTTCGGGGCAAGGAGAAGCATTTCTCATCAATGCATCATCTCTAGTGGGAATTTTGTTGAAGTCAAAAGAGTAAATGCCATCATTAGGAAAAGTAGGGACAATACCATCTTCTTGCACAAAATGATCCTCATGAGGGGAGTATTCTTTAGGAGAAAGATGGACATCTTTCTCCAAAGATTCATGTTTAGGGAGGAGATCTTTGAAAGAAGTGTTCATAACCTCTTGTTGCACTAACATGCCCCCATTGGTAAGACCAAATTTAGGAGATGATAAGTCAATGTCCATAAATACCTTTTCACTTAGAGAGGCATCATGTAAACAAGGTAACATAACAGTAAGAAAAGTGTTTATGATATCATTCTTGTCCCCTAAGATAGCTAGATGGGAATGGCACATTTTAGGAGAATTGTCAAGATCACTCTTCAAACCTTCATCCTTAGAGCATTGGAGAGTTTTGAAGGAGTTGGTAATAACTCTTTTAGGAACTAAAATGTTGTTATAGATAGGAGCAAGTTCTTTAAGAAATGGAAAAATTAAAGCAAGGGAAGCTAACCCATTATCACATTTATGAAATGAATGCATCATGACAACAATTTTCCTCTTTCAAATGATAACATATGCAAAATAGAAGGAAATGTTCAATTTTTACCAATGCAAGAACTCTAAATGTTGGTTTAGAAAATCAAATTTATGAGTGAAATGTGTTCCTAGTCCAAATTATGCTATCCACAAGTTCAATTTTGAATTGAAAAATTAGGGTTTTAACAAAATTGACCTATAATTTTTTAAAATTTGCAAGGAATTGAAACTTGTAAATGTAAATTTGAATTTGAAATAGAAAAACCACTCAGATCTGAGAATATAAATCAGAATTAAAGAAGATTGGATTCACGTCGGGTTCACCAAAATGTGGAGGGGAAAAAGCGAGACTGGGTGACTAGGACCTAATCCCACTTTTGCCAACACATTGGGAATACGAAAGAAGCTCATACAAAGACATGAAAATAACATGAAACCATACCAACCCCCAAAGGAGAGATATAAGCCACTTCATCTCCTATTATTCTTCAATGTCTTCAAGGCTCCTAATTGACAATGAATACTTGATGAATGCTTGATGAATTTTGTTGAAGACTCCACATAAGCTTCTCTTTCACTACATACAAGGTTCCTTGTGCTCGCTACAAAAGTTTTTTTCCTAGATTTTAGTTTTTCTTCAAATGAAGAAAGATCTAGCTCTTATGTATGAAACCCTAGATCTTAATTTCATCTTTAGGCCGACCTAGGATTTAAATTTCCCGCCAATTTCTTGAAGTTAAGCATTATAATATCATATAATTATGCTCCCAAAATTTCAAGAAAAATATTGGGGACTGGGTGCAACTTTTCACCAAAATTTTAGAGCTGTTAGATATGATGGTATTAGAGTGAATCCCAAAGTTACAACTCATTTCAAGATGTTTTGATATGCGAAATCGAGCCTTAAAGGTCGAAATAAGACATAATTAGTGTTTATGATTTAATGATTTATTGGAGGAAAAAAATAAAAAAGGGGCACACTTAGGGTAAAGGGCTCAATTTTATGATGTGGGAGTGATGAAATATGACTTTAGATTTAATTAAATTAATTAATTAAATGCTTAAAGGAGATTAGAAATGCAAGATGCAAACACACTAAGGCGACTGTTAAACTAAGCGTAGAATTGTACCACCCTAGCAAGGGTGTACAATTTACTACGCTACACTAAGTTTTAAAATTTTAGTATAGATATGTTTTCTAAGTTTTTGTTAACGTTTTTTTAAATGCTGAAAAAAGCAATAAATATACAATTATTTAATTAAAAAAATAAATTAAAAAACAAATTATTTACTAATTTTTAAATAAAATTAATAAAAAATAAATAAAATATTATTAAATGAAATATTATTTTGTGCACCTGAAATAATGTAGGTCAAAAGCTTAAAGATGAGAAGTGTTGGTTGCTACTAACAGGGCACGGTGATGTAATGTTGACGTAGGGTTCTCTCTAAACCCCTCTCCATAGTAAACTCCGAACTTGAAAATGACAGTTTAACTGTCATTTTCAGCTTTTATAGAGATTTTTAAAAAATAATTTTTTAATGGGTTCGATCGAACCTGGATCCAATGGTGGGTTCGATCAAACCCTCAGGGGTGATTCGCTGAACACCCCCAGGTCGTTCGAACTGTTAGGTCCAATATGGAAAGCTAATGTACTGAGAGGGGAGGGGTGAATCAGTACTTCAAAACCTTTTCTTCAATAATAACTTTACTGTTAAGCATAAACTGAATATTGCTGAAACATAACATAAAATATATAAATAATATTCATACATGATTAACTCCATAACTCATATATTTTAGTTACGCAGAAATTCCTTATTAGAGAGAAAAACTGTGGTGGGGATGGCACCCACAACTTCACTACTGCAATAATAAAGGTTGCTCGGTTAGAGCTACGTGTTTAGCTATTTCTGATAGCTTACCCTGTTAGGAGTATCAAGATCTTTAGATCTACCTTGCTAAAGGATTTTACAACAATTATACTAAATGTTGCACTTGGTTAAAGGCTTTACAATTTATAGACCTGGTTAGAGTCTTTTACCTTGTTAAAGGTTTCTCTTACTACAAAATAATACAATCAAATCTTGACAAAATATCTGCAACTTTACATCTAAAATGTTATAGCAGATTCTATGTGCTCAATATGAAATTACCTTGTTCATATCATACCTTGGTAACTCATAAATCAACTCGATAAACCCTTCTATTTACTTTGTTCCTTGACTGTTCTCTGAAATCCTTCTCGGTGATCTCTGAATAACTCTGTCAATCATAACAGTCATAACACTTTGTGCTTTCTCATGATCTTTTCTTTTCAACTTATCTAACACATAATCTTTTTCCCATCTCTCTTTGATCCTCAATTCATGATGTATAAATAGATCTCTTATGACGGTGTTCTGATCTTGCTTCGATCTTACAAACATGATTCATCAAATGAATAACCATACAAATTATTTGATTGGATAGATGTCCTCGAAATCATACAAATTCTTGAGGTGCAATTTCCAATGTGATAACGGTTTCCTATTCCTCGATCTTTGTAACATGTTTCCCATATATGTCTAGGTTCAATGAATCTGGTAACATGTTTCACTCAGTTCATATTAACTCGGTATACCATCTTTGCTGCTCGGTAGACATAGAACTTTACTCGATAGACAGCTCGGTGTATACTGAACTCTGTGACTTCTTACTTCTGTTACCGACTGCATTAGTACTTACCGACTGAGTATTTCGGTAGAATTAACCGACTAGAGTATATAGAATGACTTTGGACATAAAACTAATGACAACTTAGTAAATAGTAACAATCTCCCCTTTTGACATTAGTTTTGTATGTTTGACAAAACTCCTTTCAAAGTCATAACTCAAAAAATCTATATACTTACAAAATGTGACTAAACTGACAGTATATACAATTGTCAATAAATAGTATACTCAAATATACTCCCCTTATCAATATACTATACATAATTCTGATTTTGTATGCTCGTTGTTCATTGATCCTTGTTCACTGCTCCCTGTTCACTACTCCATGTTCACTGCTCCCCCTATCAAATTCACCTGTATATTATGATACTCTGATCTGCTTGGTGTACTTCCTCTTGTATACACTATACATACACTATACTCCCCCTTTTTGACAAACAACAAAACTAGTTACCATTCGGTGGGGGCAACTGGTCAAAAATGGATTTATACTTTGTTCTTGCATCGGTGAGGGTAGTAGAGAGTGCAGTCTTGACACTGTCCATTAAAGAATTCTAAGTTGTAATGTCAACTAATAATAATATCAAACCATCTAAAGTGCTTCCCTCTTGTTGAGTGGACAAAGAGGTAGCTCGGTTGATTTGTTCTTGGATGGAGGACAAGTGTGGAATGAATAAGGTTTGAAGAGTCATTACATCCATTCTTATTCTGTGCTCTTCATTCCGTAGTTCCAACTGTTGAGCCATGAGAGATTGTAACTTGGTATAGAAATTCTGAATAGAATTTGGCTCGGTGGTCAATTTATTTGAGAGATTGGTGATCTCTTTTTCAATAGCATTGGTTTTATTCTTGACATCTTTAATGAATAAAGAAAATGTGCAGAGCTTTTGAAATAAATAAAGAATGTGTTTGAGTTGAGGGGACAACTCAACAATGAGTCCTACTAGCTTAACTTTACCAAGAGCAATGGCTTTTTGTACCTCTTCAATCATTTTGGTTGTGAGCTCTTTGTCCTTCAATTTTCTCAGGTACTCAGATGCGGCTACTCCAGATGCTTCTAATTTAGTAAGGAGTTCATCTAGTTGCACATGGATGGCTGCATCTTTTGTCACAGTAGCTTCCGGTAGCATTTCTGTTAATAGTGCTTTCACCTTCTGAAGTACTCTGTTTTTCTTTTGTATAGCCATTTGTTTCTCTTGCTCTGCTTTGGCTTTGCATAGTTCACCGAATTCAATGAGTGCTTGCCCTTTTAGTTTGGATATGTCTACATTTGGCAACACAATTGGTTTTGACAAATCTACTTTGAAACTATGCTTCCTCATTTTCTTCTCTTTAGAGGACGAGGCTTTCATCGGTTGAAATAGTACAATGGCTTGGGAGGCTTGTTCACCCTTGGTAGGTTGCTCGGTCAAGACAACACTTTTGTCAATTTCCTTAGCCTCTGTTGTACTCTGTGGTATTTCCTTGCTTGGGGTCTCGATTGCAACAGTATCGGTGCTTGTTGGTGCTTGAGAAGTCTGTTCCCCAGTGGCCTGAGAAGTAGCTTCTCCTTTGGTAGACTGTTGTCCTTCTGTGCCTTGTTCAGTGTCCTGAGGTGTCTTGGTTGAAACATGTGGATTCACCGGAGGATAGGCCTTGACTTGTTCCAAAACCAATTCACTTGATACCGGTTTGTCATAGACATTCCCTTCTATCATCTCTGTTTCTGGTGCCTCGGTGTCCATGATATTCTCATCAAGTTGTATAGTTGACACAGGATCTTGCTCGATAATATCAACTATTTCAACTTCCACTTTGGGTTCCTTCAGGCCGAATTTTGAAAATGTTTTTATTGTGAAATATTGATCGAAGAATAATGACAGCGATTCTGGAAGACTGATTGCCATGAGTGATTGATCGTCTCCATCATTGAATCCAGTTTAAATACAAGAGGAAAGGTTGCCTACGTAGGGACATTTCCATACGTGGCAGTTGCCACATATGGACATGCCCCTACGGAGGCAACCGTTCATAACAATTAGTTTGTTTATGTTTAATTTCCAAACTACATGCTCTGTTATGTATATAATATCTGATTTACCATCAGTTAGATTCACGAGGGCTATATCTTAACACTCCCTCTTAGCAGGAGTGGATCTAAGTAATTTTCTTGGGAGCATATTCTGTCATGACTTCCGACACAATTCGGGACAACATTTAATATAGTCTTGTCATGACAATAGACTCACTATCATGATATTCGGCTCAGTCCGGGACAATCACTTAAGAAGTCAATCATGAGATGATCACATACTTTAGAATCAAGATATCCAACACAATCCAAGACAACAACTTAATGTAGTCAATCTTGACACTTGGTCAGCTATTGTCAAGATCGTCACCTTGAAATAGTAACCTTAAACATAAGAAGATCGTCATCTTCTTGAACACAGTTAGAATATTGCAATATACATTTTATTTATTTATTCATGAACAAATTACACATGGTAGGAATTTCATCCTACTAATCTCAATTATAATCTAGTCATACCAAGTTTACTTCTGAAGTATTCTATCTTCAATCTTGAAAGTGGCTTGGTGAAGATATCAGCATTGTGTTCTTCAATACTGATGTACACTAGTTTTATGACATTTTGATCTACCATATCTCTTATGTAGTGATAAGGGATCTCAATATGTTTGGATTGATTGTGAAAAATTGGATTTACTGAGAGCTTGATACAGCTCTGATTATCACAGTGAATTATTGTTGAATTCAGAGTTTTTCCAAATAATCCAAATAATAATTTTCTCAGCCATACCACTTCATGAGCTCCCATGGAGGCTGCCATATATTCTGCTTCGGTGGAGCTTTGAGCAACTGCTGACTATTTTCTGTTGAACCAAGATATCATAGTAGAACCAAGACTGAAGCAACACCCTGTAGTACTTTTATGGTCAGTGGTACTTCCAGCCCAATCAGAATCAGAATATCCTTCAAGTTTAATCTCAACATTTTCATACTTTAAGCCGAGTCCGATTGTGCCTGGTAAATATCTTAGAATGTGTTTAGCAGCCATTAGATGTATCTTCTTAGGTTCACACATGAAGTGACTTAATACATTTGTAGCATAGTAGATATCAGGATGAGTATTTACCAAATACAAGAGTGAACCGACGATTTGTCTGTAGAGTGTGGGATCTGTAGGTTCTGAATCTTTTGCCTCAATTTTTAGCTTGTACAAATTAGTTTCCATTGGTGTAGCTAATGGCTTACACTCCATCATCCCAAATCTAGTTAGAATATCTGTGGTGTACTTTCCTTGATTTAGGAAGATGTAGTTTTTCTTCTGCCATACTTCTAATCCCAGAAAATAATGTAGAAGCCCTAGATCCTTCATATCGAATTCTGCTGCCAGATCTTGCTTACATTTCACAATGAGATTATCCTTTCCTGTTATCAAAAGATCATCCACATAAAGGACCAATATAATCATATTGCCATTTGAAGCCTTGAAGTAGATGTTGGGATCTACTAGGTTCTTGGAGTACCCTAGTTTGGAGAGATAGATGTCTATCCTTGCATACCAGGCCCTAGGTGCTTGTTTTAGCCCATATAGAGCTTTCTTTAGTTTACAAACATAGCAATTTTTATCACGTATGGTGAATCCTTCTGGTTGTTCTATATATACTTCTTCTTCGATTGAACCATTTAGGAAGGCAGTCTTTATGTCCATTTGGTGAATTTTCCATCCTTTGGATGTTGCAATTGCAATGATTGTTCTTACTGACGTATACTGGGCAACTGGGGCAAATGTCTCTTCATAATCAATTCCTGCTTTCTGAGAGAATCCCCTAGCCATAAAGCGAGCTTTATCTTTTTCAATGTTGACATCATATGCATATTTGATCTTGAATAACCACTTGGATGAGACAATTGATTTGTCTTTTGGTCTAGGCACTATATCCCAAACATCATTCTTTAGTATAGATTGATATTCTTCAACCATAGCATCTTTCCAAGCCTGTTTTGATAAAGCTTCTCTGACATATGTTGGTTCAGAATTTGTGAGTTCGGTTAGAAGTGCAGCATAACATTTTAGAGTTCTTGTTCACTTATTTTCTTTGGAAATTTCATTTGGTTCTACATTATTCTCTTCAATCATTTTCCTTGCCCACATAGGTCTTTTCTTGTTATTGAGTGTTTCAATATTTTCATCAACAAGAGGTTCAGAAGCTCTTATAATGTCCTCCCTCTCAGTGTCTGAAGGTTCAGAATTTTCTATGATATTCTCCCTCTCAATCCCTGTTATGTGATCTTCTTCTTCTTTAGTAATGTTATCATCCTCAGGTTCTTTGAGTGTAATATTATGATATCCTTTAGTTTTTTCACTATAGCCAATGAAGATACCTCTTTTTCCGGATGGTTCTAGTTTTGTCCTCTTTTCTTTAGGAACATGTATATATACAGGACAGCCAAATATCCTTAAATGACTTAAGTCGGGTTTGTTCCCTGTAAAAGTTTCTTCAAGAGTTATGTTTTCTAGAACTGAGTGTGGACATTTGTTTTGAATGTAGACTGATGTATTTGAAGCTTTTGCCCAGAATGAAGTGTGTAAGTTTTGGTCATGCATCATGGCTTTTGCTGCTTCAATTATGGTTTTGTTCTTTCTTTCTGCTACTCCATTCTGTTGTGGATTATATGGTACAGTATACTCCCTCTTAATCCCGACAGAATTACAAAAGTTTTTGAAGTTGTCAGATGTATATTCTCCCCCATTGTCAGATCTTAACACCTTAATTTTCTTCCTTGACTGGTTTTCTACTAGTGCCTTGAATTCTTTGAACTTAGATAGTACTTCATTTGAGTCTTTGCACTTTAGAAAATGTATCCATGTTTTTCAAGAGTACTCGTCAACAAAGATTATGTAGTATAAGGATCCAGTTAGGGATGGTGTTGACATGGGACCACATAGGTCTGAGTGAATTAGTTCTAAAATAGATTTTTATTTGTGCTCGCTTGAGGGAAAAGAAACTTTCACATTCTTTCCCAAGGCACATCCTTTGCAAATGCCTGTGTGTTCAGATTTTAGTTGGGGCAGTCCTGAAGTAATCTTCTTTATGTTGGATAGAGCACTATATCTTAGTTGTCCTAATCTTTTGTGCCATAATTCATTATTATTTGAAACTTCAAGATTTAGTGCTTCCTTTTGATCATTGCATAGTTTGTATAGGCTACCATTTCTTGAACCTATTGTTATGGCATTTTTTATATTTGTATTTTTAGGCCAGAGTAGAACTTTATCTTCATTGAAGGTAACCCGATATCCTTGATCAACTAGGCCTGAGATTGAGACTAGATTTCTTTTTATTCTAGGTACAAACAGAACATCCTTTAATTATAGAGATACTCCATTTCTTAGTTTGATAGTACAGGTCCCAATTCCTTTCATAGGATATGTGGAGTTATCTCCAATAGTAACCTCTTCACTTGAGTGCCCATTAAGTGTTTCAAACTGATTTCTTAATCCAGTTATATGCCTTGATGCTCCATTGTCTACGATCCAAGTGTTTTTATTTGTATTTATTTCGCTTGATAGGGCTAAGAAGAAAAGTGAGTTTTCTCCTTTGACTTCGGCTAGAGTAGCTTGTGTTTTCTTCCTTTCTAGACAATTCCTGTGAGTGTGCCCATATTTGTCGCATTTGTAACACTGAATTTTAGACATATCTCTTTTCTGGTGGTTTTTATTTCCTCTCTTCCATTTGGAGAACTTTTTCTTTTTGTTGAAGGTATTTGTATTAAGTGCTTGGATTTCTCCTTCTTTATTTGGCCCTAATCCTTTTGAGATTAGTCGAGATTCCTCTTGAATGCACTCATTCTTAAGTTGTTCAAATTTGGGTAAGGGGGGTGTTCTACTAATACATTGAATGTAGGATTCCCATGAAATTGGTAATCCTCTTAGGGCTATGAGAGAGATTTCTTGATCATCTACCTCATTTTCAATAGTTTGTAATTGGTCTTTTACTTCAGATATCCTTGAAAAGTATGTAGATATTGTATCATCTTTATTCATCTTTATGTTTAAAAGTTGTTGTTTCAAGGTTAACATTCTGCTCGCATTGTTAACTTCATATGTATTTTTAATGGTTTTAAATACTTCATATGCTTTAGGCAGTCTGGCTATAGATGGAAGAATATGATCTTTGACTGAGTCAATAATTATTTTCTTTGCTTTATTATTATGCCTTTCCAAGTAGATTTCTCTAGATCATCATTTGGCATGTCTAGATTTTCTTCTATGTAAGACTCTAATTCTAGTTCTTCGAGAATGGCAATGATTCGTATCTTCCAGGAAACGAAGTTGGAGGCTCCTTCGAGTCTATCTTCCACTCTCATATTACTTGACATTTTGAATATTTTCTTAGTCGGATATATCCTCTACATATATAGCCTCCGCGTCGATTTGTTATTTACTTCCAATAAATGCTTATGAGTAATATGACTATCTAATTTATTCTCTTAATAACTTGGCTCTGATACCATGTTGTGAAATATTGATCGAAGAATAATGACAGCGATTCTAGAAGACTGATTATCGTGAGTTATTGATCGTCTCCATCATTGAATCCGGTTTAAATACAAGAGGAAAGGTTGCCTACGTAGAGACATGTCCATATGTGGCAGTTGCCACGTATGGACATGCCCCTACGGAGGCAACCGTTCATAACAATTAGTTTGTTTATGTTTAATTTCCGAACTGCATGCTCCGTTATGTATATAATAACCGATTTATCATCAATTAGATTCACAAGGGTTATATCTTAACAGTTTTCCCATTTTTCTGTTGTTTCCTTCTCCACTTCAAGATACAAGCCATTCATCAGTTTCAAGGCTCTTTGTTTGACTAGGAATTTTGCTTGGTGGGTTTTCAAATGTTTACTTATTTCATCCACCGACATGTCTGGAAAGAGATGTACCAGACATCTTTCTCTCATTTGTATTTCCGATTCCATAGCATATTTCCACCTGTTATCAATGTGTAAATACAATTCTTTTGGAAGAGAATTAGTTACTTCCAATGGAACTAATCAGAATTTAAGAAGTGTACAAATTATAGCTTCTTCAATTTGCCTCTTCTCAGCATCAGATCTGGAGTCATATTTCACATACCTGAATGCTCCAAATCCACCATATTGTTTCAAATTTGTGCAAAAATTGTCAACACTATGTACATTTTCCTTCTTACTCTTGACAATCTGAAATTTACTTACGTCTTCAGATTCGGTGTCACTGGACTCTTTGTTCAAAATGAGTCTCCGAGTAGACTTCTTATAAGTTTTTGTTACCTTAGGCATGGCAACATTTTTCTCCTTCTTACTCGGTGATACTGCAGATGATCTTGTGTTTGGTCTTTTCACGGGAGGAGTCGGTGATACCTGTGATGTATCCTGTTTCTTCCTTTTCAAAATTTTCCCTTTAGGCAACTCGGTGCTCAATGTAATTGTTGCTTCTTGGGCTTTAGATTCCTCCTCGGTGATGAGTTGATCGTTCTTGACAGGAGTAGAGGAAGAACCCTCTCCAAATTTTTCTGTTAATACTTTGATCATCTTTGTTGCTTTCCTTGTAGCCTTAGGTACTACAATGCTCATCTTAACTTTTTCTTTTACTTCTTCATAAGTACCATACCTGATCTCGGTAGCATGCCTTGGAAGTGCAAGAAAGGTATCTATCTGCTATTGTGTAATGTCAAAATCAATTTCATAACCATCGGTGGCAAAGATTGAGTTCTTGGTTCTACTGCATTGACATGGCAGTAGTTGGTATCCACTTCAAAACATATATTATCCTTGTATTTTTCCACTAACTGGGGTGGTATCCTGTACCTGTTATGCATCTTCTCCTGAAACTTGCTAAAATAATCATCCATGATCTCATTGAAGTTATCACCTAGCTGCTTGATGAAGTTATTTATTTGGTGAGTGATTGGTTGGTGTAGCTCCCAAACTACATTACCTACTGATGGAAAGAATTTCTCAAAGTAGAAAAATATGCATACCAAAAGTGATCCAAACTTCAGTGTATTTGTCGAGTTGTTCTTCTTTGGCTACCTAATGGTGTTGAGATTTTCAAATAGATTTTTCAACAACACTTCGCATAGATCAATTTTCATTCCCTTTTTCACAATTTTGTATGCTATATCAACAGCTACACATGGTACATTGTTTTCCCTTGTTGATTGAAAGAAACAATAACCTATGACTCTAATTGCAAACTTTAACTCTGTGTTTGTAACATTGTTCAATTTCAGACCTCTGCAATCAAATTCAACTCCAGTTAAAGTGATCAATTCTTTTTGTGATATCATCTTCTGGGCTTAGGCATGATCGAATATGGGATATCCGGTGATCAAGTGAATGATTTCCTTAGTGATTTTAAATGGTTGCTCCTCTAACCACATGAAGTCATCATGAACTTTGCTTAAAACAAATTTAACCCATTGGGGTTTGAAGACTTGCGGGTAGGTTAGGGCTTCGGTCAATCCCTTGATTTTGATATGTTCAAACTTGCTATCCAGTTTTCCATTGGTACACAATTCATCATATGTGTCCTTGATCTCTGTATGACCTAGTTCTTCAACACGACACTTAGTGAAGAATCTAACATCCTCAACTAGTAAAACCCTATCCGGAATGAGTGAAAATGCAATTTTATCATCCAGTTCAGATGCAACTTTGGGAGGTAGTGAATATTTCAGTGAGGGCTTCTCAATGCTCTCAACAACAATAGGGTTTTGAATTTTAGGGGCCATTTGGATGATTACTAAAAGGAGTCTTAGGGTTTGAAAACTTAACCAGCAAACGCTTTCAACTTAGTAGATAAAACAGATATTCACAGCTAATATGATTGGTTAACTGGTTTTGAGAAATGTGTTGTGAATGATATAAATACCTTGAAAATTCACTTTGGAAAAGTTTGATCCCCTTTGTATCGCTCGCTCTGCTTTCTGAAAACTTGGTAAGTGCAAAATGACCACGCAAAAGGCTTTAAATACACATTACACCTTATCGGGCTCCGTGCAGGTAGGTCAGAAAACATTAAATGTACTTGGTTCCATTAAACCGATAACATTGCTTTTACCGACTAGACAAGCTTCCTATATTTACCGACTTGACTATTATTCCAAAAACTAGTTAAAATTTCAAAACATGTTATTGCATCTTAGCTATGCATATTTTGGAATTAAGTACATGATAAAATAGGAACTGTTAAGATATAACCTTGAGAGAATGCAGTCCCTTCATACCTTTACCGATTAATTTGGAACAGATGCACCTAACTCAGTAGGTAAGGTGCTTTCTTCATTAGTTGACACATTTTCTTTGTTTTTCCAAATCATCTGTAATTTGCCTTTTATTTCCTCAGTATCTTCTCTGGGTTGATCTCTGCAATCTTTAGTCAAGTGTCCAACTTTGTGCCAATGAAAACATGTCATACCAGGATTTCTCCATGATCTTCGGTTGTTCATTCCAAACCTTATAAAGCAGTTGGCACTTATATGTCCATATCTTCCACAACATTCATACCATATCCTTGTATTGTAATCCCATGGTACTGTAGTATACTGTCGATTAAGTTCTGTGTGAGTTCGGTAGCCTCTAGTATTTGCTCGGTGTGCATACCACATATAGTTCTTCTGCTTAAACCAACACTTCTCGGTACTGTGTCCATATCTATTGCAGTTTTTACAAAATCCTTTGAATTTTGCCTTTTGATTGTTGTTAATAGACTTTGTCCTACAATGGTTAGAAGTGTGACCATACTTATTGCAATTGTAACAATAATCATGTCAGACCTAGTGACATTCGGTTGCTTACCTTTTCTTATTTGGCACATGTTGGCAGTATGTCCTTGTTTTCCACAGTAGTTGCAAATAGGCTTCTTTCCTTTGATGTTCTTCTTGTTTCCACCTTTCTTTGATGATTCTCCTCTCTTGGTAGTGTGGATTCCTTTCTCAGTAAAGTCTCTTCCTTTGTAACCGAGTCCTGCAACTTTGTTGGGTCGTTTTGTATTTAGTTCCTCATCCAACATCTTTGATGCTTCATAACTTTTCTTCAGTGTTTCTTTGGATTTCTTCTCTGTTTCAAGTTCATCGGTCAACCTTGATACTTCAAGTTTTAATACTTGATTCTCATTATCTTTCAGATCTGCTTCATGATGTGCATAACCCAATTGATCAGACAGGTTTTGTTGAATTCCAGTCATCCTAGTGATTTCATCATTCTTTTCAGATACTGATGTTTCAAGCTATTTTTTTCTCTTTCAATATCTCCTAATTTATCCTCGGCTGTCCTTAGTGCATCAATATTTTTAGTCATCTGTATGATGAAATGCTCATGTTCTCTTTTCATTGCTTTTAGCTGATCAGTCAGTGCTTTGTTCTTTTCCTTTAGATCTACAATCATTTCTTTTATTTCTTCAGATATACTATTCTCGGATGATGTCTCAATTTGTTCCACCAGCTCTTGTGAGTCATGCAAATCATCAGATAATCTTCTTCTAACTTTCAGTGATCTCTGCATTTGTTTCTGCATGTCTGCAATCACTTGATTAGCATGATCTAATTCATTTTGAAGATTCATAATTCTCTGAGATTGTTTGTAGCCTTCCATTGATAAGATCTTTCTCTTTACGCAGTTAAACCCTTTTCCAAGATTATTAGCTCTAATACCAATTGTTAGGTTCAATATGGAAAGCTAATGTATTGAGAGGGGAGGGGTGAATCAGTACTTCAAAACCTTTTCTTCAATAATAACTTTACTGTTAAGCATAAACTGAATATTGTTGAAACATAACATAAAACATATAAATAACATTCATACATGATTCACTCCATAACTCATATATTTTGGTTATGCAAAAACTCCTTGCTAGAGAGAAAAACTGTGGTGGGGATGGCACCCACAACTTCACTATTGCAATAATAAAGGTGGTTAGAGCTACATGTTTAGCTATTTCTGATAGCTTACCCTATTAGGAGTATCAAGATCTTTAGATCTACCTTGCTAAAGGATTTTACAACAATTATACTAAATGTTGCACCTGGTTAAAGGCTTTACAATTTATAGACCTTGTTAGAGTCTTTTACCTTGTTAAAGGTTTCTCTTACTACAAAATAATACAATCAAATCTTTACAAAATATCTGCAACTTTACATTTGAAATGTTATAGCAGATTCTATGTGCTCAATATGAAATTACCTTGTTCATATCATACCTCGGTAACTCATAAATCAACTCGATAAACCCTTCTGTTTACTCTGTTCCTTGACTGTTCTCTAAAATCCTTCTCGGTGACCTCTGAATAACTCTGTCAATCGTAACAGTCATAACACTCTGTGCTTTCTCATGATCTTTTCTTTTCAACTTATCTAACACATAAGTCTTTTTCACATCTCTCTTTGATCCTCAATTCATGTTGTATAAATAGATCTCTTATGACGGTGTTCTGATCTTGCTTCGATCTTAAAAACATGATTCATCAAATGAATAACCATACAAATTATTTGATTGGATAGATGTCCTCGAAATCATACAAAATCTTGAGGTGCAATTTCCAATGTGATAACGGTTTCCTGTTCCTCGATCTTTGTAACACGTTTCCCTATATGTTTAGGTTCAATGAATCTGGTAACACGTTTCACTCGGTTCATATTAGCTCGGTATACCATCTTTGTTGCTTGATAGACATAGAACTTTACTCGGTAGACAGCTCGGTGTATACTGAACTCTGCGACTTCTTACTTCTGTTACCGACTACATTAGTGCTTACCGACTGAGTATTTCGGTAGTATTAACCGACTAGAGTATATAGAAGGACTTTGGACATAAAACTAATGACAACTTAGTAAATAGTAACATGAACCCCCATAAAAAAATGCCTCGCCTCTGCCAATTTTGTTCGTTGGCAAAAGTGGGAACCATTAGTATGAGTTCACCCCTCTACTTTCTCCAATTTCTGAAAGACAAGATTTTTTCACTTCCTTAATCAATCTTCTTTTTAGTCCTTTTATCTAAGAGTAAAGTAGTTCTTTTATTACATAGCCATCATCATTTTCATCATCTGTTTGAATTATGGTGTTATCATCTGGTGTCTAATGCCATAAATAAGGCTCCCTCACTATTACCTCTAGTGTTTATTTTCTCTTCTTCTTCATGAGATGATTCACTATCCTCACTCACAAAAAATGTTTTTTGATTCTTGTTAAAAAAAATCTTTTGCTGAAATTCATTTTCCCATTGTTTTGACTTTCACTATTGGAATCCTTGTTGGGACACTTAGCCATGAAATAACCTATTTCTCCACAATTAAAACATTTGAAAGGTGAATTTTCTATGTACTAACTAGAACTCCATTGTATTTTTCTAACAAAGTTGACAACTTCCAAATTTGATTTATCATTAGAATCTGACACAACATACCTCTTAGGTGCCTTAAGTCTCTTTTGCAATAGATTTTTTATTTTCCTATCTCATTTTAAAAGTAGTTAAAAATCTATGTAGCTCATCCATTGTAAGCTTGTTCAAATCCTTCGCTTCTTCTATTGTAACCACATTTGGAAAGAATCTTGATGGCATAGATCTAATAATTTTTTTCTCCACACATGGTTCTCTTAGCTCTTCTCCCCGCCCTCTTATTGAGAAATCTATCTCATGAACCTGGAGCATGAAGCAAGTAATGTTTTCATTATACTTCATTCTTAAGCTTTTAAATTGAGCTCTACAAGTTTGAAGCTCTTCTTCCTTAACCTTCTCATCCCCTTCATAGATTGTATGGGGTTTGGTCCACATTTCCTTAACCATCTTACATTGCATCAGCTTTATATACTTAGAGTTGGTCAAACCAAAAATGATAGCATTTATATCCTTAGAAATATTTTCTTAGGCTTTCTTACTAGGTGTATCTATTGGGGGATTGTTTGAAAACACATATTTGTATATCAAAGAAACTACCAAACATCAAAACTTAGAGCCATCAAATAAGACTTTGTTCTTCCACTCTAGTAGCAATAATTCAAGCCACCAAATAGAGGAACATGAAATGTAGAAGATCCTTCTAGAATAATGGAGTGTGCCATCTCAGATCTACCTCAAACTATTAAGCTTTATCCAAAAACCTAGCCCTGATAACAATTAAAGGACACATAATTTATTAAGAGGGGAGTGAATTAGTGTATGCAATTTTACTTATTCTTCAACATTAATTACTCTCAATAACTTCATGTAAATACCAAATCTCCTTATGCAATTAATGATGCAACAATTAAATGGACACACATACACACAAAGAAGACCAGATTTACATGGAAAACCCGAGATAGGAAAACCATGGTGAGATTAGATGTTTGGATCTATAGCCCAAATCCATCCTCATAAATAAAATACCATTTACATAAGTTTGTAGGAGATAGCCTACCGAAGACAACAATCCCCTAGTAGTGCAGTGACCATCAACCCACTAGAGACACCTATCTCAAATGCCTAGGTCTGAGCAACTACTCAAAAACTAGGACCTCAATCTCAATAATATGAAAGATAAGGTTAGGACCTTTGATACTACTTAGTCCTTATTTTAAAATTCAAGAACTCACTTTCCTCTTCGTAAAATATTTTGATATAATTGGCGCATTTGAATCAAGAAATCTCCCTTTGATTTATTCTTCTACTTGCTAGTTATGAACTTGTATCGTCAAAAGTGCAGTTCAACACATACCTTACACACACATATATCACCTAATGACATTCAAAATATTTATGCCCATAAAAAAATATGTCATTTAAAAGTTAAAACTGTTTATGCCCATAAAAAAATATGTCATTTAAAAGTTAAAACTACAAATTAACAAAAGCTAAAATTACAATAATTCGCAACAACCCAGTAATAGGCAAGCGCAAAATAGAGAAATAAATACATGATTGAGAAAATGCAAGCTAGCAAGCAAGCCTCTAGAGACATATAATATAAGTAGCTTGTCAGAAAATAATGCAAACAAGCTCAAAATCCTTATACCTTGAATATGCCACACTACAAAGTACTTAGTGCTCCCAATAAATATCCATAAAAACTAATCAATTTTTATTTTTGCCCTTATTTCTAGAAAAACCTAACCCAGCATCATTGAAACCATCTATTACAAATTGTCATAATTCATGAAAATGCAACAATTGGCAAAGGAATAACAGTGAAATAAATACATAAATGAGTAAATGGAAGCTAGCAAGCAAGCCTCTAGAGACATATAATGTAACCAGTTAGTCAAAGAACAATGCAAACAAGCTCAAAATATTTGTACACCATAAAAAACTATATCATTTTAATAAAAACTACAAATAAATATGCCACATTCACCTACCAAATTATCTCACTTACAAAATGAAATTTTAAGGCTAAAATAGCATACTATGAAGGAATACCAATGAAAAAACATATAGTGTAAAGTATACCTAAACCAGCAAATGCAAGCTAGGAAGCAAGCATCAATGGTGAGATAAAAGCAACCACTTAATCAAAAAACGCTACAAACAAGCCTTAATCAAAAAATAAAACTTTCAATAAACACTTCAAATGAGTTTGGAAATGATACTTTCGATAAACATTGCAAACAACTTTAAAATCCTTAAAACCCATAAAAACTAAGTCATTTAAATAAAAACTACAAATTAATAAAAGCTAAAATTTGCATAATTCGCGAAAATGTAATAATGGGCAAGGGCAAAATAGTGAAATAAATACCAAAATGAGAAAATCCAAGCTAGGAAGTGTTGATGGTGCTTTTACGCACTATGCAACACATAATAAAATACTAAGTATTATATCCTCTCTTGAACAAAGACTCCCGAATGCTAAGTTGTGTGATCAAGTGGGATGACTCCAAGGCTATCAAATGTCAGGTCTTGATGTGCTCTTGGATAAACTGAGTTGTATATGATGTGATATTGTTGGAATCACAAGGTCAACTTACATTGAATACTTGAATGGTCGAATGATGTTGGAACGTGGGATTTACTTGATTTGAAAAAGGAAAAAAGGATAGGGTTTAGGAAGGCTAATCTAATCTAAGAATGTAAGAGTGAAGGACAATCTTTGGTAAAACTTCAACTAAGTCTTGCTTCAACATGCAACAAACATATCCACAAGGCTAGTGAATCTCCTAAGGATAGCTTTATGATTTGCAAATCATCACCACAAGCATAGACACCATCAAGTTGATGCATATCAATGAAGGAATGATAATTGAAGTTAAGCTTGGCTAAATAGATCTAGTTGACTATGCAAGGCACTTTACCATCAGCAAGGTGTTAGTAGTATGGATATACCAATTTCACGATTCATCATACACAAAGTCTTCCATTCATCTAAACAACATGAAAATCAAATGAGAAGTAAAGACTATGGAAATTATTGAATCAACATATAGAATTCACAATATCTTCAATGAAGTTTGCATGCCTTTTGCAACAATATCTTAGCAACAATCTTTGCCTTCTCTTACTACCCTACTCTAACTACGTAATATCTAATGTCTATTCATTGTTCGCTATTCTTGAACTACTACCATTAACTTTAAAAATGAATCTAAGTGAAGCCTTATATAGTGCTCTCATTACAATTAGTTGGCTTAGACTGATTCACAATCAATGGCCAAGATTGAAAGATAGAAACCCTAATTAGGGTTTGTTACACCCATTCCAAAGCATTTAATGCTTGACCAATGATACAATTACATTTGATGGGACACATAGATGTCCTCTAAAAATTCAAGCAATAAATGGTGATGGTAGGTACATCGAACTTTGTGCCTGCATGTGATAGTTATCTCTTTGTTGGATGAGTTAGGTTCATTGAATCTGGACACCTTATCTTGAAATGTGATTGGATAAATCATGACTAGGTGCCACCTCATCTCGTTCTTTGCAGCTCATCACAAGTGTGTGAATGAATGAGGCATATCTCTTGATACTCAAGATTTCCAAGCTCCTGAAGTGATGATCTAGCTTTTCTCAAATTGATCCTCTAACTTTGATTAACTCTTTTGAAACTATCTTGTCTTGATCACTCTGATTCTTGAGCTTTCATTTGGCTATATTGACAATGATTCTTGGATTTCCAAAGGAAATTCAAGATTGTGAAAATTTTCCTCCTTGAATGCTTGATGTTGAAAGTTTCTCCCTTGATGTTGCATTAATCTTCATTGTGCCTAGAGTGCATGGGTGGCTGCAAGAAGTTGAGTCCCACGAGGGCAAAAAGTGGAAGTGTTTTCTCTGTTTTTCAAATTTTTTGTCGATTGATGTCAAAATTTGAAGCACTTAGAGATTGAATCTCAAAAAACTTCATTAATAGAAAATGTAGTGCTCGAAGTCTACTTTTCAAATTTGTAACTTATTTCAATACGCACATGGTAGAAATTGATTTTTCGTATGCATGTTCAAAAACCACTTTTTCAAAATGCCTGTTTCAGGACCATACCACACATGTGTACGACCACCATTTTTTGACGCAAATAAATGAATTTTTGCAAATCCTTTTGGGAAACGATACCTAAGACACCAAATATTGATGAGAATATTTTTGCTTTTTTTTATTGAATATATTTTTTTATTAATTTCTAATTGACAATAAAGTGCATTTTCAAAACATCGGGTGTACGACCACCATAATTTGATGAAAATTTCAAGTTTTTGTAATTTTTTTTTTATTCTTCAAAATAATTGTATGTAGATTGATGTCATATAATTTATTTTTATAAAAACCTAAAAACAAAAAAGTTATTAAAGTTTTACTAACCCTCAGTATTTTAGGTTTAGGTACCACTCTTGATTAATAAATAATGCAAAAATAGTAAAAATAATCTTATCACTATGAAATTTACATTTTTGAAATCAAGACACTGAGAACTCTAATGGGTTTTTGTTTCATCAAAATATTTGATCGGGAAGGTCCTCAAAAAATTAGGCCAAGGCAGAAATCTGATATTCTTTTGCCTTAGCCATTTTTTTGGAGGTCCAAGCATAGGCTTGGTCCCACCAAGCCTAACCCGAAGCCAAAACCAAGGCAGAGGGTTGTTTCCCACTCCACCTTTTATGAAATGGGCACCTGTTATTTGAAATTCAAAAAACAGGCGCCTGTTTCGCTTTGTACCGTTGAAAGTGAAACGGGCACCCGTTTTTAAGAAACGTGTAGCCAATTTGAAAACGGGCACCCATTTCATCCAAATAATGGGTGCCCATTTCTTAAAATATTTGTTGGGCAAAAATCTGGCCCACAAGGACAAATTTCAATGATTGAATGATTATTCAATCATTATCCAATAGGTTTGATCTGTAGAGAGAATATTTTGTTAAATCATTCTTTTTTCTTGTCTTTTATCTATTTGACAAGGAGATCCATTCGAATTCCAATTTTGGTGTAGCCATGGGATCAAATCAACGTAGAAAGAGGCAAAGGAAGGTTTTGATAGCTGAAGACATTGCAGCAAATAGACAGAAGGAGGCAAAACTTCAACGAGAAAGAAGAGCAAGAATTAAACAATTGAAAAATGTTGGAGCTTCAAGTTCAACAATCGTTTCAGAAGAGGAGAACATCGAGGACACAATAAATGTTGAAGAAGGAAACATAATAGAACCAAATTTAGGTGCATCTTCTAATCCATTATTGGATACAGGTATGGCTTCACAGCCCCATGTTTATTCTCATGAACAAATTGGTGATTTAGAAGAAGCAGGTTACTCATTAAATCAAACCCCAATTGAAAATCAAACCCCAAATTAAAGTAAAACTCAAATTAAAACCAGAATTGAAAATCAACCGGCAATGGAAATCAATAATGTGGATGTAGACATGGAAACACCAATTGAAAAAGAAACATGTTTGAATGATAATGAAATGAATGAATATTTTCAAATTAAAAGTGATGTGCTAGACAATCTTCCTATCTTGGTTTCATGGAGATAGATTAGGACGCATGCAAATAGATTGTTTAGACAATTTTTTTATATTAAGAAATTTGGGTTTCAATGTCAATTAATGTTTCAACTAATTAAAATGACTAAAATGCGAAAAAGTGATGAAGAAGTTAGGCTTTTATGTCAAACCCAAGAAGAAGGATGAGTCTTTAAAACAAGTTGTATCGACTGTTGCTAGTGCCTTTGATACAATCGGAAAGAAAAGTCGTTCTAAAGATAGGAATGCAGCACAACGAGCAATAACAACAGCTTTAGTAAGCAAAACAACTTCTGATAAAAGAATGATGACTAACATAAGTGGATATCTTAATATTTGTCATAAAACTTTGTCAAGAGTTGTAGAGAGATAAGTGAGAGAGAGAGAGAGAGAGAGAGAGAGAGAGATTTAAACATTTAAACATCTAACTATACACGTATAACATTTAAATATATGTAGAATTGGGGTGAAAATGGGTCTAAGGAATCTTATGTCATAAAAGGTCCTACTAAGGGGTCCTAGGATATCATTTTAACTTCTAACTATACATGTTTAACATTTATACATAATATTAAAAACATATAGAACGTAACATTTCAAAACATCAAAAAGAAATTTAAACATTTAAACATCTAACTATACACATGTATATACAAACATGAAAATTTACAATTACTATTTAATTTACATTTCACCTTCCAAAAAAAAACTTATAATTAAATACAACATTTAGAAATATAAATTTAAACATTCAAACTTTTACGCACGAAATTAAAAAAAAAAGAGCTAGAGAGAGAGGGAGAGTAGGTAATTTAATAGACAATGAGTGAGAGAGAGTGAATGAGGGAGAGAGAGAGAGAGAGAGAGAGTAGCTAATGATAGAGAGAGAGTGAGATAGAGAGACAGAGTAGCTAATGAGAGAGAGTGAGTGAGATAGGGAGAGAGTGAGTGAGATAGAGAGAGAGTGAGTGAGCGAGATAGAGAGAGTGTGGGTGAGAGAGAGAGAGAGAGAGAGAGAGAGAAGGCAATGAGAGAGTGTGAGTGAAAGAGAGAGAGTAGCTAATGAGAGAGAGAGAGAGTAGCTAATGAGAGAGAGGGTATGTAATGAGAGAGGGTGAGAAAGATAGAGAGAGTGTGTGAGTGAGAGAGAGAGAGAGATAGAGAGAGAGAGTAGCTAATGAGAGAGAGAGTAGGTAATGAGCGAGAGTGAGCGAGATAGAGAGAGTGTGAGTGAGATATATATATATATATATATAGAGAGAGAGAGAGAGAGAGAGAGAGATTTAAACATTTAAACATCTAACTATACACGTATAACATTTAAATATATGTAGCATTAGAGTGAAAATGGTTCTAAGGAATCTTATGTCATAAAAGGTTCTACTAAGGGGTCCTAGGTATCTTAAAAGGTCATAGATTATACTAAGGGGTCCTAGGATATCATTTTAACTTCTAACTATACAGGTTTAATATTTATACATAACATTAGAAACATATAGAACGTAACATTTTAACATATCAAAAAGAAATTTAAACATCTAACTATAGACATGTCTAACATTTAAATATATGTAGCATTGGGGTGCACATGGGTCTTAGGATGTAGTAGGATGTATTAAAGCGTTCTCGGTTTCTTATAGGGTCAAAAGATGTCCTAGGATGTATTAAGGGCATCCTATAATGTCTTAAGAGGTCCTAGGAAGTAGTAAGGGGTCCTAGAGAGAGGGGGGGGGGTAATGAGAGAGATTGAGAGATTGAGAGTAGGTAATGAGAGAGATTGAGAGAGAGAAAATCGGTAAAAGGGAGAGAGAGAGAGAGAGAGGGGGGGGGTTATTTTTCATTTTCTATCTATAGTTTATTGTTTGCTTTCTGTATAGGGTTTATTGTTCATTTTTTTTCTAAGGTTTATTGTTCATTCATTTTCTGTCTAGGGTTTATTGTTCGTTTGTTTTTTGTCTAGGGTTTACTGTTCATTTATGTTTTTGTTTTTGTTTTCTACCGAGGGTTTTAAGTTTTAACTATTTTTTATTTTTCATGTTTTCTACAATATTTGAAAACTAGAAACAACTATTTTAAACATAAAATTAAATAATTTTTTTACACTATTAAACAAAAACATTTTTCAAACTTTAAAATATTAACCTACTCGCTACAATTAAAAAATGACAATAAATTAACATGTTTTTAGAAAAATAATAATAATAAATATTAAAAAACAAAGGAACGTACCTGGAATGAGGAAAAAAATGGTCTGGGGGGGTCGGCTGGCAAGCTGAAAATGGGCACTCGGTTTGTAAAAATCGAGTGCTCATTTTGCTTCGGGGTCCTGAACCAAAACTGGCGCACGTTTCTGAAAACATGTGCCCATTTTATTCATGGCTCGGGCCCTCGAAGCGAAATGAGCGCCCAATTTGTGGGTAATTTTCCCAACCCGCGGACTTCCACGGGATTGGGACCCAACTTTCAACTCTTACCCACATTGATCCTACTTTTCCTTGTGAGTTCTTTGTGAAATCCTTTCGTTCGAGCAGCTTCCTTGTATCCTTCTAAAACTTAAAGTGTTACAATTGAATCATCATGCTGACCACGTTCTTGGTTCTTGTCTTTGCATAGGATGGATGGTGTTCTTGCCTACAATGCCTCGTTCTAGTCTAGGATGCCTTGTGTCATTGCCTTGGATGGTATGTTCTTTTCTAGGACACCTTGTTCTAGTCTAGGACACCTTGTGACTTCTTGTATTTCTCTTGATGTATATGACTCTTGTTCTTGTCTTGTATGAGCTTGCAACTTGATGATCCCAACAGCTACCTTGTAGAGACTTGAAATGTGATGTCCTCCTTGATTGGAGTTTGTCATGCTAGCTATCTTTTCACCTATAAGAGTTGTTCAAATTAGTTTTGTGAAGTGATATTCTACTTGCAAATAAAAAATCTCTTATCTCTTAATTGCCTGGGCTAAGATTCGTAGCCCTTGATAAAAACATGCCCATCTATACTAATGACAGCCCTTGAAAATGTTAGAGAATGACAAAAGATCTCATTGGTAAGAGTGGATAGAAGCAAATTAGTCACGAGACAAAGTGCGATCTGATACAACAATGATAAAATGCCTTATCTCAGACCTGCGATATATGTTAAAGCAAATTGAGACTTCAATTTGGTTGTCTTTGACAAAATTGTCGTTCTAAATGAGTGTGCTTCTGATACTAAGTGTGCTTCTGATACTAAGTGCTGGATCTTGTCAAGTTGTGAATGTAGGTGCTAGATTTCTTTCCAGAATTCGTTGTAGATCAGGTTGTGGATGATTTAAAGGAGCCAATGTTGCTAACTTTTTGTGGCAAACTGTTGACCAAGTGGAGTTAATGGATTGCTATTGATGATCGATTTTGACTCCTTGATAATTTTGCTTTGATGACATCACCTTGGTTGTCAATGGATGCATTCGATATCCTTTCAAAAGCAAACCCCTTGTTGATGCTGATTGAATTTACTATAGGCGTTGATCTTATCCTAACTTTAAACGAATTTGCTCCATTGTAAGTCCAACTTGCATCTTTAATGTGTTTGTTGTGACTATATATGCTCAGTGCTACCTTGACCAAGATCATGTGGATTCGTTGTAGCTGACTTTTATGGCACATTCGCTGACTATATCCAGATTGGAGAGCGATGTCAAATCGTATTCATCTTGAGACAAAGAAGAAGAAATCGCTGGTAAAGGGGATCACTGGAGAACTTCTTGTTGAATGTCGCTTGTCCCAATCACCTCTTGTGTTAACAAAATCGTTGATCAAAATAAGTTAGTTGTATTTTTTTATTGAATCACTCTTCTTCTTAAGTCATTGCTCGGGGATACAGTGGCATCTACAAATGCAATGGCGCTGCCTCTAAACTCACTACCTTGGAGTGAATTCCCTTATCAACCATGCCTCGTCTTGATCAAAATCACGGCTAACGCTGCATAAACTCATTGTGACATCAGTTATTTGGCAAAGGCATATCAATATTGAATTGATCAAATGAAATGATCAATTCAAACTTATAATCGCTTGAGAGGTTCAATACCTCATCACAAATTGATGTTTTGGAAACCAAAACAATAAGGCGATCTAATCATAATCATTCAATGTGTTATAGCTGAACAAGAACACCAGATTACAATATTGAGATTTCCTTGTGGATCACATACCCAAATTAAATGCATTGGAAGACTATAAGGTGTTCCACATTGAATGATTGCCATGAAAACTTTGAGTTTGGTAACTTGGTGTAATTGCCTTTGAATCAAAAATACAATACCTCGCAATGATCAACTTCAGCATCGTAAATCTAAATGCGTTGTTATTGTTCATAAAGCATACCCCCATTCATTAAATAGGCTCAATCAATCTTGGCAAAATAACTTCGAGTTTTGCATCCCAATTCGCAATTAAAATTTATAGTCCAACTTAGAACTTTAAAACTTTTGATTCTTTCGATTGTGATCAAGCTGGCTTCATTGCTTTTAATGATCCTTATCGATCTTACAACACTATGGGTAGCGATTTTAAATTCTTCTATTTGTGCGATTCCCTTTATCAAATGCCCTTCGTCCATCATTTACATCTTTCCTATAACTTTAAAATTCACCTAGAATGTAGCATGGAGATTACATCGTGGAAGCTCAAGTGTTGAGGTGACATCATCAAATGCTCTTCATTCATCGCATCCATTGGATTAGTTGCATCGTTTGGAGTCCAAAACGTGGCTGCCTTCCCTTTCATCTTAATTGAACTTGACTTGATAAAAGATTGCTCATCTTGTAAATCGTCGTGGTCAAAGACAAGGTGTTCAAAGCAATGACACCTAGGTCGTTTTCATGCCTTGTCAATTTTTTCACATCTCGGCTTGATAAGTTCTTGACTGGCTATACTTTTTCAAATGGAAGGCAAATAGCAAAACACTCAAAAACTACTTTAAAAAGCAAAAAAATAAAAAAGTGGGGGTTCTCATTTGCAAACGGGTGATGTGTGAAAACGTCCCAATAAGAAGCAAGTCTCAATGGTGAGATAAAAGCAACCACTTAATTGGAAAACACTATGAACAAGTTCTAATCAGAAAACAAAACTTTCAATAAACACTTCAAATGAATTCAAGAACAATACTTTTGATAAGCACTACAAACAAATTCAAAATCTTTATACATTTAATGTAACAAGTTAGTCAAAAAACACTGCGAACAAGCTCAAAATCCTTGTACATCATAAAAAACTATAGTGTTTTAACAAAAAGCTACAAATAAATATGCCACATTTGCCTACCAAATTCTCTCATTTGCAAAAACAAATTTTAAGGCTAAAACAACACACTACAAAGGAATACCAATACAAAAACGGTGTAAATTTATACTTGAACCAACAAATGCAAGCTAAGAAGCAAGCCTCAATGGTGAGATAAAAGTAACCACTTAATCAAAAAACACTACAAACAAGCCCTAAGAAAACAAAGCTTTCAATAAACACTTCAAATGAGTTCGAAAACAAAACTTTCGATAAACATTACAAACAAGTTCAAAATCCTTAAACCCCATAAAAACTATGTCATTTAAATAAAAACTACAAGTTAAGAAAAGTTAAGATTAACATAAGTTGCAAAAATGTGGTAATGGGCAAGGGCGAAACAGTGAAATAAATACATGAATGAGCAAATCCAAGCTAGGAAGCAAGCCTCAATAGTGAGATAAAAGCAACCACTTAATTTGAAAACACTACGAACAAGCCCTAATCAAAAAACAAAACTTTCAATAAACACATCAAATGAATATAGAAACCATACTTTCGATAAAACACTGCAAACAAGTTCAAAATCTTTGTACCCCATAAAAACTATGTCATTTTAATAAAAAGTACAAATTAATAAATGGTAAAATCACCATTATTCGCAAAAATATAGTAATGGGCAAGGGCATAACCTTGTGCGTCATAGAAAACTATATTGTTTCAATAAAAAATTACAAATACATATCTGAATGAGCAAATGCAAGCTAGAAAGCAAGCCTCAACGATGAGATAAAAGCAACCACTTAATCAAAAAACATTATAAGCAAACCTTAATCAAAAAACATTGCAAGCAAACCTTAATCAAAAAACAATACTTTCAATAAATGCTTCAAATGAATTCGAAACTAATACTTTTGATAAACAGTACAAATAAATGAGCCACATTTGACCACCAAATTCTATCTACTTCCAATAAATGTATCTGCAATGAAGTAAATTCATTTGACAAATGTTCGCTTGTAAAAACAAACAATTGTTCCTCAACACATGTTGATGATTAACTTTTAGTTTCAAAAAAACAAATTTTGGGAAGAACACGCCATCACCAATCGTCAGGCAAACTTTCTGGCTGTCACTCTTTTGAACTAAAAGCCCAAACAAATAGCCTATTGGCTAAAAAAATATATTATAGGGGAAAGGACCCAGTAGTTGTGCACCCTAACTTCGGGCTTCTCAAAATCCTACTTGGAAATTTCAAATCACTCCGATTTTTTTACAACAGCTTACTTGGCAAGTCCCCTGCTTATAACTAAGGTTTCAGGGCCACATCATCAAATATGATGCCACATCAGCATGCTTTTTGCCAAGGTGTCCAAAACAGCCCCAAAAAAAAGTGAGACCAATAGGCGTGCAAAAGAGACCCCAATAGTTGTGCAGCTGACATGGCATCACCTAATTCGTTACTTTTTACAATATTAGTATATTTATTAACAACTATTGGTACATCTCCTAACAACTGTTGGTACATTTCCTAACAAAAATTGATATTTTTTGTTTCAAACAATAGGTTTTATTTGTTCAATTTTTGGAACAAAAGGTATCAACAACCCTCACAACAATTGATACATGCTCAACTAGTGGGTCCTTTCCCCTAATACTAATCACTTAATTCAGGTGTTTTGAATAATCAAAAAAGAAAACACTTTGCACGGTAGTTTCCTGAATAAAAATAATCACTTAGTTCGGTGTTTACAGGTGGAAACATGCTAAAAACTTTTTCATTCCCGTGCTGCCGTGAATCTTCCAGCCAGCTTCCACATTATATAAAATTACATAAAGAAACTTAGTTTCACGGAGAACAAAGAAGATCGAACCATTGTATCTCTGAACAAAAAGAAGTGCATTGGTGAGTTAACAACATGCTAAACTCAAATAGATTGTTTTGTCTGTTTTCAGTAGTATAAATAATTGCACTGCATAGATTTTGTGAACAATGCAAATTTGTGAGTCAAATTTCTCTATCTAACCTAATGCTTCATTGAAGTTTTCTTTTTGATCTAAGTTAATTGTCTTTTTTGTTCAATAGTATGAATTATGGTACCCTATCCCGTCTGCTCGGCTTCAAGTCTATCAATGCCTTGCTAGGGTTTGTAATTTTTTTTGGTATAACCCTTTTGTGAGTTGTCCTTTGGTTTAGTTTTCATGATCTTCTTCCATTTTATCCAGGATTTATCCAAAGGTAGAGATGATAGCGGACTAATATGACTCAGTGCAGGCAATTATTTTTGCAGCTTTGTTCTTTTAAGACTATTGATTATGGATGCTTAAATTCTTTGATGATATGGCATTGTTATATTGTAGTGTGTTTATGCGATCAGAACTGTTTGACTTTAGGTTTGATCATTGAAAATGCCCTACTATCTCTGATTTGTTTTATGATAGGTAAATTTGGACCCTAGCTTAGGGTGTAGTCAGTCTGATCAAAATTACCTGTGTTTCTCTGGGTTTTGGGAACACTAACAGCGAGATGTCTGGACTGGGTTTGGTGACAGCAGGATATTTCTGGATTTTGGGGATGCAGGGACCACTATTATAAATAATCATATAAAAACAAATTGACTTTAAGTTAAAAATTTTACCAACAAAACAATATTCCCTCCCTCGTTCTCTATGGGGTCCTTCCTCCACCTTAGGTAGGGGATGGAGTTCTCCTAAATGCACAAATTCATAAGAGCCAGCGAAACGAATACTTCATCTACTTGAAAAATAGAGCAGACATTTCTATTTGAGTGAAAACATTGTTTGAATTCTCTTATGCAGTGTATGAGGATCTTTATTCATATGAGAGCAGATTAAATGGTAGGCCAGGAGACGAACAGTCCAAATTCAGCGGGTAGATTAATCTTGATGATAGTGAAGATCAATCTGTAAGAGCCTCAACATGGTAGATGATGTTAGCATCATTGCTTATGCCTATGACTGGATCCATAGTGACTGAAACCTCTTGTCCTAGAGCTTTCTCACATCCATTTAAGTGTTTGTAATTTGCGTTTCACCAATTGGAAGAGATATTCCCTTTTATGTAGTTCAGGTAGCTCCCGACCAATTTCCAACAGACACTTCTCAGCTTTTTCATGTGAAGAACTGATCTGATCCTTAACAATTCACCCAAAGTACTTATAGCTTATGTCATACGGTTCACCAAATTTCAAGCTAAAATTTAATAACGGGTGAATTTAAAGAAAACCCAAAAAGAATCTTTCGCTTTGCCCTGAAATTCATATAGAAAAGAGTTTTAAGGTTTTTTCATTAAAATGTATTTTCAATTAGTTTTTTCAAAGCAAGACTCAAATGTGAAAAATTTAAAATAAAAAATTCTCAAGCTTCACTGTTATTTTATGGGCAGCTTTGTCCTGTGAGAGTGCTTAACATTTTGTTGACAGTCCGGTGTTTATTGTTCAGCCTTGATGTGCCGGTCGCTATTGCAAATGTGGGCATTGTGGACTGCCCTGTGTTAACTACTGTTTCTGTGTTGCAGACTGTTGATCAGTGTAGAGTGCTGTTGTGACTGCAAGATTTGAAGAGAGATGGGACTAAGACCCTGTATTATTGTATTTGGCCATTTCTACCAGAATATATAATTAAATTTTAATAAAGACTATATCATATAAAATGGGTGATTTCGAACAGACAATCAAAAAAATTTATTCTTTAACTTATTTACAGTTCTTCGTCAAGTGTGGCACAATGCAAATTCTCCTTCACTGATTTGCTCCATCACTTTGGCTCCTAAAAATTCACAGAACTGTAATACAGTTCAATGAAGACTGTACCGAAAGAAACAGCAACTGCAAATGTTTTTTCCTTAGGGTTATTTAAAAATATTTTAACATTTTCCTTTTCATTTTAGTTTTTCTTAATCAGAAGGTGCATTGATATGAAAACCCTAATATATTGTAAAGGTGAAGGTTATATACCCTATAGTTTGGGGCTTAAGGTTCCTTTTCTTCATGTCCAAGGACATTCGCATGTCATGGAGTGGGACCCAGGGGAGTATGTATTTGATAAAGCTACTCCCAGCATTGGCTGTGAATTTTCCATCCCTTAGACGTGGGTAGAAGTAGAACAATGGTTGAGCTTGACCAGTTACTGTGACTGCCAAATATCTTCTGTACCAGTTATTTTCATTGTAAGTCAAATTTGAAACCAATTACATTTTCCCTTTCTTTTTGTCAGATCTGATGTAAAATCAAATGACAATAATGTAATTATGAAGGTTCATTTTCTGTATGAGATAAGGATCTCTTGATAGCAATGGATGAATAAATCTTTATTTCTAGTTGTTAAGAATAAGTAGCAGTGTGTGATGTTCCTCTATATTTCAGTGAAACCCTATCCTATAGAAATAATTAGATAAAAACAAAAAAATAAAAGTAATACACAGGTGAAGGAAAGTCAGATTAGGCATATTGCACTTTCAGCAAACGATTATAACACTGGATCTATGTGGAGAAATCCTTTTGGGAAAAGCTCCACTGTCAAAGAGAATAAAAGTCTGTATTCTATATTTCAGTGAAACCCTATCCTATAGAAATAATTATATAAAAACAAAAAAGAAAAGTAATACACAGGTGAAGGAAAGTCAGCTTAGGCATATTGCACTTTCAGCAAACAATTATAACACTGGACCTATTTGGCGAAATCCTTTTGGGAAAAGCTCCACTGTCAAAGAGAATACTATTGATTTTAAGGTAGTGCTCGTTAACCACAGGCAAACATCAGATCTGTTGCCTTCCCAACCATAGATGATAAGCTCTTATCGTCACCCCCGAGCACGCTACATAAATTTCTCACCATCAATTGATCTGCTTGTACATGAATTTGATCTGCCTGATTATGATCGAACTTGCTGTCTCATCTCTTGTTCCAAAGAGGGAAGACCATGTCCATATATATCCATCGAAAGGAGATATCCAAGAGTTGACTCTCATCAAGGAGGCACAACCTCATGAAGCATCGCATGCCTTCAAATGAGGGGTGGCGGACTTTAATCAAAAGTTGGTTTCTTTGAAACAAATTCGATAAGTCAAACTCGATAATGTATGTTTAATCATTAAACCTGATAATGCATATGTGACTTAATAAAGATATTAAAGGATTAATATTAGTTGATAGATTCATCAAATGTGTAAGGCCAATAGGCCATTCACACATTTGATCTTGTTGAGTCGGCTTGTAGGATTTCTACCGACGCTATATCATCAACAAATACAAGTCTGTATTAGTTGCAATAAAAGTGTCATCAACGCATCAACTTCTCTGTCATGCCTCCGCCATGATACATCTACCATATCTCTAAAAGATAAAATGAGAAAGTTTAGTTATGTAGAAAATGGCCTTATTTATAAGACTTCGCCATTTTGTACCAAATCAACCCCCACTTAATGGGATTCCTCCCTTTAGTTGGCAGACTTGTAAACTTAAGAAACCATTAAACTAGATCACTAGTTATTGGCCGACTCCCTTATGAAATGAACGATAAAATAAAATATAAATTCAATGATAGCTGACTCGACTATCAACTCCTAAACAAAGACATAAAATATATTAATTGCAGATATTGAGGAAAATATAACGTAGAGAGGAGAGGCTGCAATTACAAATGGCTAAGACAGCAATCATTGATTCTTCTACGTAAATAGTGATAGAAAGATAACACCTCATTACATTAGGGGCTAGCCTGAATTTTATCAGGACGTAAACCTAATGAATATAGTAATAAAAGGAAGTAATATGTTGTTAAGGAGATGTGATTATACCAGCCACTTGTTAGTGAGGAGGTACGGCTGTTAAGGAGTGATCTCAGTTAAGATAACAAGAGCTGTTTAGTCAGCAAGAGGCAACGGTTATCATCAAAAGAGACATCCCTTTTAGAAAGTGACACTACGGGGGACCCTCCAAGGTCGATGGGAAGATATATATACAACACCCTGGGTTACTCCAAAGGGGGAAGATTGAAGTATCTGCATTTTCAGGAAGGGAAACAATCACATACCCTTCAGACAGAGATACACAAATCATTTTATCAGCAATCTGAGTATTCATATTAATTTTGGTGATATGATCTACATTATGAGTAAATATACATTTATGTATAAAATAGTGTTCATATGATCTTAATAATGTCATCTCTGCTGTATTAAGTCTGTTATACATTTCCAAATCTGCATAAGATAGAATGAACAGGATCTGTAGAACTCCAACCAATCAGACTTTCCATTGTGGAGGGGATGATATGGTACATATAAGGAGGGTAAGCAGCCAAAAGTTCCATACCCCTGAACTCTAAAGATTTGAGCAGGAGGTAACGTAACGGTGGTATTTCCATACCCCTGAACCAGTGGGATAGGCTCAAAGGTTCCTTGTATGATCTCCCATGGTACTTCACAATAGCAATGGGTTGACTGGAAGGATCTCCAAAAACATTTATTGAATACTATAAGCATGAACGTTCTATGTGTACATTGTTGAATATTATGTTTATCCTACAACTCCTCATGTGCATCCAAGTATTAATTCACAAAAAGTTGTAGATATCACCATTATGCATTAGGATTGCAATTTGATATCACGCTTTCCTAACAAAAAGAACACAAATTTTGAGAGAGGAAGAATTAACTATTAAATTGCTATCTAATGTATCCTGACAAGCAAGCATAGGTAATCACACTGCTGTGGCTATCCCATGGAATGACAATCAGTAACATTCTCATTTACCAATGGATATTATACTAGTCTATTGATCTAGGGGATACCTATTTGGAACATAACACTTTGAATGTCGCCAAGAACTATTAAGAGTGCCACAAATAGAAAGTGGCTTCAAGGGACCCCCTTGTGTTTAGATAAATTTGTCACGTCTTAGATAGCAATTGTCCCCGTGATGTTAGTTTTCTTGTTCCTGGGTGATATGTTGAGCCACTGCCTTTGGTGTGCATGCAATGAATCCCAAGGGATGTATGTCGTATCCCTATGCTCTAGCACTGAGAAGAGGGGTGATTGTATACACATGCTGCCTTCTCAAGGTATGTGTGAAGGCTTCCCATACATGAAATCAGATTGTAGAGAAATTATCCATGTTATGAAGTCAATACCAATGTTATCTTTGTGCCGATTCTAGGGTAATCTATATAGGATAATTCGAACCCGACACTGATGATGCAGTGGCACAAATCTTGGGTTATGCCAATCAGAATTGTGTGAGTCTAATCCTGGGTTAATTTAGTTGGGGAAGTGTTTGAAAGCAATATTGTCTTGCATGGTGTAAGTCTAAGATCCCTTACATATAGCCTTATAGGAGTGAAGTTCAGAAGCCCCATGTGCTCTAGCTCCGAGAAGAAATATGAAGCTTCCCATGTGAGCTTCATATGGTGACCTCCTAATGGTGCAAAACCACTGACGTGATGATGCTCTAAGATTATAGTAGTGAATGCATGGATGCATAAAGTATGTGTTTTTATCCAGCATGTTACTGATAACCAGTGTGTTACTGATACAGAAAGCTTCGCGCTTGTATGTTGCAGAAGGCTGTGTTGATAACCAGTGTGTCACTGATACAGAAAGCTTTGTGCGTGTAAATATGTTGCAGAGAAGAGGTGACTTTTCCCCAACTGTCATGGTCCACTCATCCATAATGTTGTTTCAGCAAAAGCACATGAATTTCTAAGAACCAACAAATGGATCAAGAATGGTTGCTTCTTCCAAAAAGACTAAAAGGATGAATATCCCAACATTATTCAGTTGTATGACTTTTGTGCTGACATTGGCTACATGTTGATGTAACTGAAATGTGTTTTGTTTTGCACGTCTTCACCAAGGTCTTTGCATTTTGTTGCAGTCAAACCATGTCATATTCTTTCATAGGATGAAGCATATGTTGTGATTGGTATTGCTTTTGCAACGCTGTGGTTGAGAAGTCTGCTCGTATGTTTGAAGGTTCCTCTGCATAGAGCATTGTTGAGGGTTCTGAATCTGTAGTTGCACTGAATGCTGTTGAGATGTTTGTGCAGCTCTTTCGAATCTGACAATGAGATGCAGGCTAAAGTATTGGAGCACAAGTAGAAACTTGGAACCTGTATCCCTTATTAATTAAAATAGTCACATCTAAGTTTCAGCTAGGTAACCCTGCAGAACTCCACATTTCCACTCGTATTATTATACTTTTTAATTTGTTTGAGTGTTGCCAGTATTTCTGTTTTTTGTCAATTAAACTGTGTAAACATTTTTCTCCCTACTAAAGTAATTATGCTGATGAGATTTGTATTAAACACAGATTCACATTTTATAAGAAAACGTCCGGAGCATGGGTTATCCATGTACATCTACACGTTTATTTTTTGGCATGTTTCTAATGCAATTTTAATGCCAGATCCAATGGGAAGCAGAAAGACAGGATACATGTCTAGAGTAATAAAGGTAAGGAATTTAGTCTCTCATCTGGGAGCAATCAGATTCATACTAATTCATGACGTTAGTTTAGATAACTTAGCTTGGGGGACTGATTCGATGCTTTTCGTGGTCAATATTTGGTGTTCTTAGACAGTCTTGTGGCAATGCTTTATATCTTGCCGTAGTTTAATTTAATAGTGATTTTTTTTCAGGTCAAATATGAAGATGAGATGAGGCGGATTAATGTGAAGACTGAAGATGGGAGACCAGACATATCTGTAGAGGACCTGAAATCCAAGATTTGCAATCTTTTCGAGTTGAACGGGGATGCCCATGAGCTTAAACTAAGATATACAGACGAAGATGGTGATGTTATTGTTATAGCAAATGAGGATGATTTTCTCGATGCATGTAGACAGAATCTCTTCCCTTTTCGTATGGAAGTATCATTTGGTAGAAACAAAGGAAATTGTCTAAAACGCAGTGAAACTGGCTTATATAATTTGGGGCCGTGTGGTGGAGGAGGGGGAGCATACTGGAATGATGGAACATTTGAAGGAATAAATGGAATTACTGTAACCATGGATACAATATCCTTGATTTCCATTCAGTTTAATTATGCTACTGCAAATGGTACCACTCACTGTGGAGCCCGACACGGAGGAGCAGGAGAGGCAATTTGTACGGTAAGTAATCAATATGCTTTGTAAGAGGGATTCTTATTTTCAGTGCTGTTTCTTGCAAATATTCTCTATTTCTTCTTCACATATTGGCTTTTGTTTGTTCCATATATCGAGTGGTGTACAGAAATTTGAGTATCCAAAAGAAAAGCTGCAAAAGATAAGCGGATATTGTGGAATTGTGTGTGATACGTGTACAGTCATCAAAGGTTTATCGTTTGAAACCAACCTTGCAAAATATGGTCCATTTGGTGTAGCAGATTGGGCTACTTTCGAGTTTAATTTAAGAGCAAGAGAAGTGGTTGGTGTTTATGGCCGAGCTTGTACTAGATATTTGGGCTCTATCGGTCTCTACGTGCTTCCTTAATGCTACCAAAAAAACTCAAGTTGGGAAATGAAGCTAAGTCAGAGTTATTAATGTTTTTTGTAAGGAAATGTTCTAATCTGCTTTGTTTCGTTTCAATCTGACCCAAGTGTTATAGGCCTGTAATAAGTTCGAATAGAGTTAATTCAGTTAATTATACTTTGCTGCTCTCAGATGCACTAGGCTGATCGTTGTAACTATTTGACCTATTTGATCTCTGTAATTATTGTACAGATGTTTTATTATGTAATTTGTGATATGGGTTATGATTTATGCAACGTTTAATATGAAACTCTTTAAAAGAAATAATTTATTTATATCATTTCGTATTTTCTACACCTCATCTTGTGAGGCTATTGGTATGGTTGTGCAGCTGAAACAATGATAATTGTGCAATTTCAAATTACATTGTTATATATTATAATCATGGTTATGAATGTGTAGAGGCAAACCTATAATGTATTATCATAATGGTTGAATGTTCTGTAGGTTTTTTTGGCCCTACCTTGATTCTGCTCTTAGCTGAGCTTGGCTTTTCGTGTTAACTTTCTTATGTTTTGTTGTGTAGTTCCTTTGTGTTAAGGCGCTAGTGTTGCCTTCGGTCTTGTTGGTTCTTCAACCTGTATGTCAGTGGCCTCTAAAGATTTATCAAGTCTTATTCTCAAAGATATTGAAAGCTCGGCCAATGATAAAAACATAGATTTTATTACTGTTCTGTCTGCACTTTAAATTTTGCTACACCTAGGTGAGTTCCCCTTCATGACACCAAATAAAATTATATGATAGAATTATAGAATGATGTCTTGCAGATGTGAAACTTCATACACAAACAAGGATTTGTAATTTAATTCCTAAGAGTACTTATTTCCTTTCAATATGTTAAATCCAATGCGAAGAAAGCAAATAATTACAAGTAAATATTGGCTGGTTTAAGATTCGTCATATTGAAAGCAATTCTAAGATCAAGGGAATACATAGAGACAAACTAGTCCCTATCAAGGGTTAAGAGTCACTTTCCCTTATGTCACAACGTCCAAACATATTATGATGGTCATTTTGAATGCTATTACTTAATAATATAGTGACTTACGAAGAGCTTGCAATGCGATCCTCCTTAATGATCCATTCATGATTATAACAACCCCATTATTTTCACGAAAGCAATTATACTATTCCTTAAACAAAAAGTAAAAATGAAAATAATTTAGTGCAGCAAATGTACATGAAAAACTCTATGATCCTTGATCATATTATTCAGAGAAAATTTTACATCACAAAGTAAGACAATTACACTTTGAAGCATGTATTCATATAAGCTTCTATCAGAATATAACAATGTTGCCACAATTGATTTGTATAGACACAATATGCCATTTCCTATAACAGACCAAAATAACTACTACATCCTACAATTCATATTTGTTGGGAGTCTTCCTCAATAACCTAAGACGACCAATTTGTCATTTTGTTACACTCTATAGTGGAATATTGATATGAACATGTTCTCATGTTAAAGCCATGCAATAGAAATTTGCAACACCTTGAGAACATGAAATATACCTCTTTTGAAGGTCATTCGTGTGTCAGAATCTTTCCTATAAAGTAGGTGTGAGCTATATACCTTGCATCCAAAGTTACCTTAGTTTCCTATCAAGGCTAGCATTGCGAAAAATTGGGTCCACCTTATTACCTAAAAATATAGATGCATTTAAAGTGGGCAAAGTATTATTGAATTTTGCATTTCATCATTCAGCATATTTGTTTCACTATTATCATTCAAAATTTCTTTCAAAGTCTCAGAATAATTTTCCTTTTTTAAAAGGGGCACTTGGATCAAATTTTGCATGACTTAATATAACTCCCATTATTGTTACATGTGAAATCCAAGTACTCAAGATATCTCTCAAACTTGCTTCATTATTCACATTAATAATATATTGTTTTTTGAAGTTATTGTAATTAATCCATGCGTCATCCAACATATGTAAAATACAAGACAACCTATGACTCAAAAGGTTGATTAATTAACAATATCTTTCTTTCTTTTATTGCCTTCTCCTTCAAGTCTATAATCCTGAACATAAAGGATGCTTTAAGGAGGACGGATCAATGACTTTTTTTCGTTGTACTCCTATAATAGTTTTATGTGGTCCTTTTGCAAATTTTCAAAATCAGCTTGTAGTTTCTTGGCTATTGCTCTATCGAATAGGGTTGTGCTTACTACCAAGGATGGTACTCGAGGAGAAAGTGTCATTTAGCCTTTTGAGGAGAAAGTGTCATTTAGCCTTTTGAAAATTATACTTCTTGCAAGCTCATTTATGGCCCTTGCCAATTGAGGTTTCTTGTTTTTAGAAGTTATTGCCCATATGACCAAGGCTTGAATTTTGCACTAAACTCCAAACCAAAGTATAACTCCTTTGCTTGGTCTTTAGAAGCTTACACATCTTCATTATTATTTTGTCCCCTGATGGTATCTAAAGCAATTTTAGATGCTATATCTGACCCAAGAAACTATAAGCAACTACCTTCTTTTACTAACCTTTGTTCCTCTTAGGAGTGATCATGTTGACATCAAAGTCAACTTCTTCCATGATCTTTCTTGTCATTTCTTTCATCTCCTTATTATTTACCTCCCCTAAGTTCTCTTTGTTCATTTTTTGCAAGAAGCATTTTGTCTTCTTTGTAATTAGGAGTTTTCAAAATTCCTTGGACTAAACAAATTTATCATCTAATAGGAACTCAATACATGCTAACGCCCTCCCATCATTTACAATTTCACCTCCTTCTCCAAGGCCTGGCAACATTATTTCTAGACGAGCATTATTTAACTCCATCCTGTGAGGTGAGGCAATCACTTGTATCTCTTCCTTTTCAATCTCATTTTCCCCTATCTCCTTAGTGACATAATATTCAACCAATGGTTGAATTTATCCTATTAATTTAATCCTACTTGAGGGAAAGCAACTCCTAGACTTCTAGTTGTGACCATTAGTAGTTGATGAACTAGCTTCTCTATCTTGTACTCTTGATGATGCATTGATTCTCCAATAGAAGTTCAAAATTTTAATTTTGAAGATAATGGAGATAGTCTAAAACCAAGAGTAGAATCATTATCCAACATCTTTAACATTGTAATAATAGGATCTTTGGTTTTCAAAATTGTCCATTTATAACTGGTATCCTCTTCCTTCCTCTTTCTTTTTCCCAAAAGGATCTTGATCCCTTTCCTATCTTGGGCCTCGATATCATAAGTGTCGTTTCTAACTAAATCTTCTAGCTCATCATATTCATGGTAATGTGCAAACTTCCTCGCCTTTATTCTAATTTTTCATTTTCTCCCCCTTCATCCTATAAGCCTATAGCTTCAATGATGTTAGTAATTATAATCCCTATTTTGAAGTGATTGAGAAATATAAGAACACAATGGTGTGGGAAAAATGAACCCCTCTTATGTTCTCTTAAATGGATTTTTTTATGGCTTATTCAAGTGCCACATTATTCTAAAAATGCAATTCTATCAAGAATAAATTTTGTCAAATGTGTGACCAATATTTGCACCATAGACCTTGATAATTGTTGTGCTCAAATGTTGGAATAAATCGCCCCAATGATGGTCATATCTCTTTTCTAGTTGTCTCTTTTTGGGCATAATCTTTTTTTACATTATTTGGCATTCTCTTCCTTGGACAACCCAATAACCTTAACATCTATACAGAGTATTCCTCAAACATAACATAATCTTATATCTTGCAATGGATGTCCCATATGTGGATTCATCTTTGGACAATCATTTGATCTCCCCAAGGGTTTGGAGTGCTTTTTCCCAAATCTTCTTTCCATTGTATAGTAAAATGTGATAATACATTGAATACCATTTGAAATATGAAATTCTATCATCAACCCTACAAGACACCAACTCTTTGTGAATTCCCTCAACAATGTATGATGCGTAGTCAAAATCTCTTGTCAATCTTTGTGTTGGATGTCAAAAACCATCATCATCAAATGGATTGGCACTTGTCTCTTGTAATCAATTACCAATACTTGACATAAGACATACTATGTCATTATGAAGTATTTCTTAAATATATCCACACTAAAACCATTAGAACTACACCCTCAAAATTGTATATGTAGACACCTAAAATTGTCATGTCTAATTAAATAAATATTTTATTTATTTAATTACTTTAGCTTAATTCTTCTATTAATTAAATAAATCTTTATTTATTTAATTAATTCATTTATCCTCTTCTAGCCTTATTTCTCATTTAAATAAATACATTTATTTATTTAAATTATCCCTTTCCTAAATTAAATAAATATTTTATTTATTTAATTACCCTACTTCTTCTATTAATTAAATAAATCTTTATTTATTTAATTAATTCATTAACCTTTTCTACACATGACACATGTCATTCATCTCTTATTTCCTACACTACCTACCCCTTTCATTATTTTGGTATTTCTTATACCTACCCTCTAATCCTAGCCGACCTCTCTTTTTACACCTCTCAATCTTAACCCTCCATTTTCTATTGTGTCTTCTATTTAAGGAGATGCTTTCTTCATTACCAAGACCCCTAATGACTGATTTTGGAGGACTTGGCTACACTACGATCCTACTTGCAACCACATTCCGTTCTTTGTTGAGCTCTTGTGCATACAAAAATCTGAGAGCAAGCATATCAAACAAGATCAATGGAGATAGGAAGAATGGAGATCAAAAACCCTAGTGGACATGTGATGGTATAATCTTTGTGATTTATTGAGTTATTTTGCATTGTCTTAGGTTATCTTCATATGTTATGGTGGATCTTTGTTCATTGTTAGGCTAGGGTTTGGTGGTTGAATCCATTTTAGTCTTTCAATATTGTTGTTTATTGCTATCCATTTTCACCATATACATTTTGGCACGCCCGGTGGGACTCTTGTCCCTTTGCATTTAACATTTTGTTGCAGATTTTGCATTTTTGAAGTTGCAGATCGGACGATTTCGACGACATTTTAGGTTTTTTTCGCGTCTGCGAGTGTTCGGATCGCGTTTTTGTATTTCAGAGGCGTCTGTGACATCTTTTATCGCGTCTGTGTTTCTGTCATTTTCTATTTTTGCAGGTTTCCGAAAGTCGCGTCTGTGATCCCGAATCGCGTCTGTGAACCATACTATCGCGTCTGCAGAATATAGAGGCGTCTGTGTTCTGAAATCACGTCTGCAAATCACAGAACCGCGTCTGTGTCGGACAGACGCGTCTGTGTCTGGTATAACAGCGTCTGTGCATTCTGTTTTTGCAAATTTTTTTCACGTTTTTCGATTCGGCTTTTCGGATTTTGTACTTAGGGTTTTCAGATCTGGTTTATTTTTGGCTAACCTTTGCAGATCTAGCTAACCTGGTTTGTGCAGCTTACTTTGGAGGCAAATACGTTTTTGTTGAAGGCCCCTTTTCACAAAGTCTTTTTGGGTTTTTCTTAAAATTTACCTAACTTGTGTGTTTGCAGGAAGGGGTTATCATTTGAAACAACCCAAACTACTAACAATTTTGTTGCAGGGCCTTAGCTAGGGTTTTGTAATTTTATTTGTGTGCCTTGTCTTCATAGCTTAGCAAACACTTCAATTGGTGCACTAAAATTGAACCATTGTCTTTTGTGTCTTGAGCAATAGGCTCTTTGTGTTTATTCTTTAGAGGGCCTGTCTTCCCGTGTGGTCATTAGGACTACTAGTGAGAAGAGAACGACCCAAGTGGTAGCGAGGAAAACCCACCTCATCCAAACCACTATAATCAAATGTATTCATGGTGAAAACTATGAATAACGTGTGCTGATTAGTTCATACCGACACTATGTCTCCCCATAAACCCGTTTGATCAAATTTATTTGATCATTTGTAGGGCGTAACCCCTACCGGCTGGGAGCCTTCTGTATTTACAGAGCTGAAAGTGCCGCATGTATGGCCACACGAGCGGATGCCCTTACTAGCACCTCATTGTTTTAGATGCCCAAATCCTTCTAGTTGTTGAGGCAGGAGGTCGGACCTCTGGTAGCGGCCCACACACATACGGTTCTTAGTAGAGATACAAAGTTCGCCATGGGGAGTTTTCATGGGGACTGATGCTTGGCTGACCCGAGAAGTGAGTGCCGAGGGTGGAGCCAGTGAGGTCAAGCATCTAAGTATCCGCTCTGAATAGCGTAGCCTCGGGGGTAAAACCCCATGTGGGATCAACAATTATTGTCCTGGCCAGCCATAAGAATTGTGCTTGACTTATGATAAACACTCAAACAATCAAGACAAAACAGCAAAACATTGTGTCTTTTGTGTCTTCAAGTGTATGCAAAAACTTTTTACATCAAACAACACACTTTTTGGAGTCTAAACAGTCTGCAAACATTGGGTCATCAACACTGTGTCCTCTTGTCACGAAAAACAGTCGAAAAATCAGATTTGGTCACAGCAAAACAAATTCACAGATAGGAAAGATTGCACTAAGGTTACAGAAACGCGTCTGTGTCTGTTAAAACCGCGTCTGTGTATGATAAACGCGTCTGTGAAGTACAGAATAGCGTCTGTGTTTTTATCAGCGTCTGTGTCGAACAGAGACACGTCTGTGTCTGGAAATAGCGTCTGTGAAGTATACAGGCGCGTCTGTGTACACAATTGCAAAAATCTGTCAGTCTTAGCAAACATCAACAGGAAATCTCGGAATCACGTTTGTGTCAAACAGAATAGCGTCTGTGTCTTAAAACCGCGTCTGTGAAGTATACAGAGGCGTCTGTGTCAGGATTTGAAAAAAGTTTAACAGTCAAGCAAACAAAGAAATCAGTTTCGGCACACTTGAGCTTCCTAGGTTATCTCTTCAGGTTCATCTAGCATTCAGCCTGTTCTAAGGTCTTACACAGTCCATCATTGCTTCATACCTCATTTTACAGTCATACTTGTCTAAACTTGAGTCAAAAGTCACTTGCTTGTCCTCACTATACTTTGTCAACACACTACATACTACAACACTTTGCTAAGTGATCCCTCATCAAGGTTTCTTACCTTTGGGTCTCATTTGGTCTTACTTAGAGTCAAGGTCAGCTTACCTCATCAAGAGAAACTATCCTCTCTTTGGAAGTCACACCTACTCTACAACATACATACTTGGTCTTACACTTTGGACATTGCAAGTAAACTTCAGATTCATTTACACTCCATACAACTCTTGGTCTTCCATACTCTTTTCATTTTTCATCTAGTCTCTCACATCTTGGTCTAACACCTAGTTCATGGTTGAAACCCGTCTTCAAAAATCTAGGAGAAAAGCTAAAGAAGCTCAAGGACCCGTAAACATGAGTTCTTATGAGTATGACAATGATGTCTTCTACAATCCTGAGCACACTACATTACCAGACATGAATGTTTATAGACACAATCCAAATATGGAAAGCGCAAACGCTATACACAACGCTACACACAATGATAATGTGGACAATTCTTCAGTACTATCAGCAGACATACAAGAATCTATAATGGATCCTCAATTCAATAGATTGGTTGAAGAGATAATGAGGAGGGATCGTCAATACTTTCTAAACATGATGGCACAAAGTGGAGCTAAGATACCACATGATTTTGACTTATCTCAACTTATGGAAAGTAGACCTTCACAACAAACTCAACCAAATAGTGGAGGACCAAATAATATGATGCCGGAGTCACCATCAGTTTTGCTTCAGAAACCAGCAATCCCACATACACAAGCTCAAATGCACGATACTTACACTCAAAGACCATCATGGAGGCCTTATGTTCAAACACATGCTCAAGATATAGGTCAACCAAGACAAATGGATACTCAAGGACTTCCTCAAAATTTTGACACAAGAAGACCTCATGCCAAAATTAGGGGCAACACAATGGAAAATGAAAGGCCCATTGAATATGGTTTATACACACAAAACAGATATGGGGTTCCTCAACAAGAAATTATGCCAAGTGCTCCATACATGTCGCAACAATATAGACCTCCATATGGACATGTCTACGATCAGTATCATCCATACATGCAACAGGCTCCTCCTCAAATGGGTGTTTCAAACATGGGATATGCTACAAGAAATCCATCTCCTCCCAAAAATAATTTGGAGCAACAAATTAGAGATCTACAAAAGAAAGTGGAAGACATGGGCACATCAAAACCCACATATACTATGAGAGATATATGCCCTTATCCCTTTGATAAGAGCATTCCCATGCCTCCGTTTCCTCCGCACTTTGCAACACCGAAATTTGACAAATATAGAGGGAGAGGAGATCCCAAGGCACACATAAGACAATTCTTCACAGCTTGCATTGAGGTAGCGGCAGAAGAAACATACTTAATGAGGTTGTTCCCACAGAGCTTAGGAGATCAAGCGATGGAATGGTTTTCTCAATTACCTCCTGGTATTAAGTCATGGGGTGACTTGGCAGAGGCATTCATTCAACATTTCTCTTACAACATTGAAACAGATGTCTCAGTTACTACCTTGTGCAATACGAAACAAAAAGAAGGAGAATCTTTTGCGTCATTTTTGCAAAGATGGAGGAACTTAGCTAGCAGATGCTCTTGTGAAATCCCGCAAAAACAAATGGTGGAAATGTTCACACAAAATGTTAACAAGGCTATTGGTTATGATCTCAGAAAAGCTTGTTTGTCTACATTCAAGGATGTCATTGAAAAGGGCCTAGCAACAGAAAGAGTCTTAATTGAACAAGGAGTTATCAAACTATTCAGAGAAAACAAAGAGGACTTTAAGGGAAAAGACAAACCAAAGTTTTGGAACAAGAACAAGAACACAGTTAATGATGGTGTTGTGGATGCTAACACAGTGAGACCAAAGTTCATCTTTTCTGGATCAAATTCTACCAACAATCAAGTGAACAATCAAACAGCTTCCAAACCACGAAGGAAGTACACTCCATTGGGAGAACCACTTGAATCAGTATTCAAAAAGCTTGTAGCAAACAAAGTGATCACGGTCCCAGATTTTCCTCCATATGAACCAAAGGTAAAACCGAATTGGTGGAATGATGATGAATATTGTGAATTTCATAAGAGCAAGGGTCACAAGACAAGTAATTGCCATCGATTGAAAAACATTGTACAAGATCTCATTGACAGAGGAGATATTGAGATTGAGGGACATTCATCTAACCAAGAGCATGAGGTGTTTAAGGAACCATTCCCAAAACATGACAAGGGAAAAGGCAAAGTCACAGATGATCAAGCCAATTACACCAGAACATCTTACAATTATGATTCCACTATTAATCACATCTCAATGGACAATCATATTTCTACCATTACTATCAAAAATAAAAATCCTGAGAATCCTCCTCAGCGACCTAAAATTGTCCTAAAAGGTGTGGGATCTTCATCCGAAGCTACCTCTGAATGTCATGTTACAACTCGTCGAGGTAAGATCACATTGCCAGGAACCTCTTCTAAGAATACCAATCTTCCGTTAACTAAGCCTGAGTACGATCTTGTAGAGCAATTAGGGAAAACACCCGCACTCATCTCTATTCTTGAGCTCTTACGTATATCTCCTGCACATAAAGCTGTCCTTGACAAAACCTTGAGAGATACTGCTGTCCCTACGGATCTAAACGTGGATCAGTTTCAAGCCATGGTGGGATACCTATCCGTTCCACACTCCCTCACATTTACAGAAGCCGATGACGCCTCCATAAGTCAGCCTCACAATGCACCTCTACATATTGAAGCTTTCATACATAAACACCGAATAAAACGAGTCCTGATAGATGGAGGAGCAGGTCTTAATATTTGTACATTGAGCACCATCAGACAATTGGGATATTCTGACAAAGCTGTGAATGCTACAAACCAAATCACTATTAAGGCTTATGATGATGAAGAGCGCTCGTCCAAGGGCACGGTCATCTTACCACTCAGAATAGGGCCAGTAACAAAGGACGTGATTTGTCAAGTCCTGGATCTAGACCTCACGTATAACATATTGCTAGGACGTCCATGGATTCATGAAATGAGAGCGGTCCCATCAACATACCATCAGTGCATAAAATTTCCTCATAATGGAGTCGAGGTAACGGTCAATGGTGATCCAAATCCATTCATATATTGCAATAACTTGAGATCACATACTGAGGTTATCATTCCCAGCAATCGTGAGGCTACTCCTTCTTCAGCATATATTGATCCTGAGTCATTAAAGCCCTCGACATCCAAACAAGGTGAACTTAGAGCCAAGTTTCAAGACAAAGGCATGGGAGAATACACTCTGAATCAAACAATGTTCTTACGACAAGTCATGAACTCCCCCAAGGAATATGGGCGACCACATCCAAATAAGCAAATCTCCATCATGCTCCTCAAATGGGATCCTACCGTCTTTCAAAAATGGGGCGAACTAGAGGAAGAAAGTTTATATAAAATGCTATATAAGGACGCTGGAGATGATACACATGATCAAATTATAATACCCTGTGAAAACTATGGTAAAGGTTTCAAAATTCTGCAGAGATTCGGGTATGATGGAAAAAGTCCTCTCGGACTACGCAAAGAAGGTGTCATGGAGCCTCTACAACCTGAGCTAACTACAAGAAGGGAACGCTCTAAGGGGCTTGGTTTTCTAAACCCCAAGATTCAACACAAGAGAACAAAACAGATATGGCAAGTCAAAGTGGCTGAAGTTCAACAAGAGGATAATTATTCCACGGACTCCAATGAGTGGGAATGGGGTTCAGACAAATCCTCCAGCGATTATGAACTTAATGAGACATTTAGAGAGCCAGATGAACCTACAAAGGAGGAGGAGTTTTACAAGAAATTCAGAGTTGGTCAAGAACCGACCCATAAGGATCCCGCACAAGCTTCGTTTCAGGGCCCTAGGTCAGGATCACATAGGATGAGGACACCTGTCCCTGAGGGTGCTACTAGTGATGATAATTTGGACTCACTCACGATCGACACTGATGAGGAGAGTGCCATTGACGACCTCGATGACTACCTTGACATACCTGAATATAACCACATCTTCACTATTAGCCTTGCGGATTCTAAAAACACTAAAGACCTTCCCCTCGTTCACCCCCAACTCATTGACTGGGATCAGGATGGACCACCACAGATCGATACATTTCAAAATGACGAAGCTATTGTTGATTATCTTGGCATTCGCGATGATCTTCCTCTTGGAGACCATAAAGCAGGATACGCCATAGAGCTAAATAACATGGCATACTTTGGTGAGGGTGTCGGGCCTTCTAGTCGCAAAAATGTGAAAATAAAGACAAAACAAGGGTCTTATGGCGAAAACCACACTGTGGCGCTCTCTGACTCTAAAAAAGTAAAAAGAAAGGACGTATCTGAGGGTGAAAACCTCTCTGAGGCGCCCGAAGATGGAAGGCTTGACATTCTCCCAGCATCATACGAGGAAAAATCATCCATGTTGGTAGAGGAGACTATAAAGACAAACATTGGTACAGCCGAGGTTCCACACAACATATTTTTGGCTCAATCATTGACAGAGGCCGAGAAAGCAAGGTTCATAAGCTTCTATAAGGCACGACAAGTCAACTTCGCCTGGTCTTATGCTGATATGCCTGGACTAGACCCCGACTTAGTAATGCATCATTTAACAGTCAAACCGGGGGCAAAACCAGTAAAACAGAAATTGAGAAAAATGCATCCGCAGGTGGCATTATTAGTCAAGGCAGAGCTGGAGAAATTACTAGATGTCGGATTCATACGCCCAATTGATTATCCTGAATGGATTTCCAACTTAGTGCCTGTTAGCAAACCAGATCGCAGCATCCGAATATGTACAGACTTCAGGGATATCAACAAGGCTTGTCCGAAGGATGATTTCCCATTACCGAACATTGATTTAATTGTTGATCTCACAGCAGGCCATGAGATGTTATCTTTAATGGACGGATTCTCTGGATATAATCAGATCAGGATTGCACCTGAAGATCAACATAAAACATCATTCACTTGTCCATGGGGAACCTTCTGCTGGAATGTCATGCCCTTTGGGCTGAAAAATGCAGGTGCCACGTATCAACGAGCCATGACGACTATCTTCCATGATCTCATGCATGTAAAGGTGGAAGATTATGTCGACGACCTTTTGGTTAAATCAATAGACAGAAATACACACTTGGACAAACTTTCAGTTGCTTTTGATAGGCTGGAAAAATACAAGGTAAGATTAAATCCAAAGAAATGTGTCTTTGGAGTAACCTCCGGAAAGCTCCTAGGATTCATTGTGTCTAAAAGAGGAATAGAAGCGGATCCAGCAAAAGTCAAGGCTATCTTGGACATGCCGCCACCCAAGAATATCAGTCAACTTCGGTCTTTACAAGGGAGACTCCAGTCCATACGAAGATTCATAGCACAACTTGCAGATAAGTGTAATCCTTTCCAGCACCTGCTACACAAAAACATTAAGTTCAAATGGGACGAGAACTGTCAACAGGCTTTTCAGGCACTTAAAGACTATCTTTTGAACCCGCCAGTTTTGATGCCACCAATTCCGAATCAACCATTGCTACTTTACATATCAGCTACTCCAACAGCACTGGGGGCACTACTAGCACAGCAAATACCTGACGGCAAGGAAAAAGCAGTCTACTATATCAGTCGCACATTGGTGGGATATGAGCTCAACTACACACAAATTGAGCGTGCATGTCTCGCTGTGGTCTTCGCTTCACAAAAATTACGACATTATATGCTCACTCACAAGACCAAGTTGATTGCCAGAATTGATCCACTAAAATATCTGCTCAACAAAGCTACACTTACTGGGCGACTGGCCAAGTGGGTAATGATTTTGAGTGAATTCGACATAGAATACGTGGACAGAAAAGCAATCAAAGGACAAGCCATTGCAGATCAACTGGCAGATGCTCCCATGATAGATGATGTTCCTCTACAGTCAGAATTTCCAGATGAGTCCATTCTAACAATATCACCTGCAAAGCCATGGCAACTATACTTTGATGGCTCATACACACAGCACGGGGCAGGAGCGGGTATACTCTTTATAACTCCCCAAGGCGATTCTATACCAAAGTCATACCGCTTATCATTTCCTTGCACCAACAATATAGCGGAATACGAGGCATTAACAACGGGGTTAAGAATTGCAGTTCAGTGGAAGATCCAGGAACTTCGTGTTTTTGGCGATTCTCAACTTGTCATCCGTCAAGCAACTGATGATTATCAAACAAAAGATGAAAAGCTAATGCCTTACAAACAACTGGTAGATGATCTGAAACAACACTTTGCAAAGATAGAGTTTGAGCAGATACCAAGAGAACAGAATCGCGCTGCTGATGCCATGGCTACAATTGCTTCACTCATTGACCTACCACAAAATGAGACCTATTATGAGTTCCTGGTTGACAACCTGCTGATTCCGTCATATGAGATCACTCTCACGGAAATGATATGTGTTGTTGGTCCTGAATCCCAGTTATATGGTTCCATATTCACATACCTTCGCGACACCATCTTACCTCCCGATTTATCGAACAACCAACGCCGCACTTTCATCCGCCAATCCTCCCGATACGTTATCCTAGCTGATATCCTATACCGGCGAGGTCTAGATGGCACCCTCCTTAGATGTTTAGAGAGTGACGAAGCTCAGATTGCGTTACGAGAAGTGCACGAAGGGATATGTGGTCCGCATACTAGTGGTCCTACCTTGGCCAAGAAACTCATCAGGACTGGATACTACTGGCCTACTATGGAAAAAGATGCATATCAGTTTGTCAAGAAGTGTAAGCAGTGTCAAATTCATGGAGACCTCATACACGCACCAGCACAAGAACTACAGCCACTTGCATCTCCTTGGCCCTTTTGTCAGTGGGGACTCGATCTCATAGGCAAGATTCACCCTCCTTCTTCCAACGGACATAAATTCATTATCACAGCCACAGAGTATTTCACAAAGTGGATTGAAGCCGTGCCTCTCACACAAGTTACTGGGAAACAAATCGCTACTTTCATCCTGAACTACATCATTTGCCGATACGGGATTCCTACTTCCATTATTACCGACAACGGGCGTCCTTTCAAGAATCAGGATGTTCATGAACTCTGTGAGCGATTCCATATCTCTCATCGTTTCTCCACACCATATTACCCCCAAGGTAATGGCCAAGCTGAGGCGTCTAACAAAACAATTCTCAAAATACTTAAAAAGACAGTCGACGACGCTGGCCGTAACTGGCATGTCCAACTCAATCCCGCACTTTGGGCATATCGTACCAGTGTCCGCACACCTACAGGAGCTACACCTTACTCACTTGTCTATGGTGCTGAAGCCATCTTGCCTATTGAGGTCGAGTTACCTTCTTTACGGGTCTCCTTGAGAAACATAATCAACGATGAAGACTACAGGGTCTCTCGCTTACAAGAACTAGAACTGTTGGAGGAACGACGACACACTGCTTTTAATCATCTCAAGGCTTACCAACAACGAATGAGTCGCAGTTACAATCACAAGGTCAAGCCTCGCACATTTGAGGTAGGTGACTTAGTCCTCAGAGAGAACCCCAAGAATCAGCAAGATAGAGAAAAGAAGGGCAAATTTGAACCCAACTGGCTTGGTCCTTACATCATCACAGCAGCATATGGATCTGGGGCATATCAGCTCTCAACTACAGAAGGTGAATCTTTGGAGGACCCTATCAATAGCATGCACCTTCGCAGGTTCTACACATAAGCTCTTTTTAAGTATCCTAATGCAAAAATACAAAAAAATCAAAAAAATTCAAAAATACAAAAAAAAATTATAAAAACAAAAAAATTGTTACTTGGTGAAAACCTGGCAAACAGGCGCCTTGTGACAACAAAAAAATTGCAAAATCCAAGAAAGTAAAGAGAAATAATTTCGTCCAACGGTGAAAACCACTTCGGTGGCGCCCTGGGCAAGTACCATGGTGAAAACTGGGTCACCAGCGCCATGCGTAGGGACTTTGCTCCTCCCTCTTTCAGGATTCCCTTTCATTCTTTCACTTCGCACACAATCACGACCAATTCACTCACAATAAACTTACCCATTCCCATCATGGCTTGTTATTGATCTACCCGAGATTGGTTAGCCATTCATAATAAATCAGATCCTATCTGTGACTACGGCCAATTCCTGCGTCTAGTAATGGGTGTGGAACTGAGAACATCACATGTTTCGAGGAGTACAGTTTCTTTCAGCTCTCTTCAGTCTATCCGCGCACAATTCGCAATAAAGCAACATTTTGCATCGCAGATCCGCAATAAAGTTCCATCTTCTCCACAATAAGGTATCAGTTTCATGGATTTAGTCAGTTTCCAAGGAGACACAGCAGCAACAATGGGCTTCAACAAAATCAAATCTTTTAACAGACTCAGACAACATATGGTTCAGTGCTATCTATCCTTTTTGTGAAAGTGAACATTGTGACCACAATCAAAATTTGACTTAAACAAGTGACAAGAGACACAAACTTGAAGACTACAGTGGATGTGGGTGTCGAGTCTTGGTTTTCTTTTGGTTTTATCTTTTTGGTGACATGTCTTTTAGCTTTTCCGGGATGTCTTTGACTAGAGATTCTATTTCCAGGATGTCTTTGACTAGAAAGGCGAGGATGGGGTATCGTCACTTATTTGCATTTGCTGTCTGTGGATTGTCTTTTAGTAATACTATGACTTGTCCAAGGATATGAGGACACTGTGAGTCTAGTGTGAACTGGGGCATTCCTTGTTTGTGACTGTCTTATCTCCATGCAAACAGGTACAATGACTTTCTGGGCCGAACATATGCCTCGATTGTCATAACCTATTCTGCCATAATAAAGCTCAATGATGATAACGCACAAGAAGCTCTTTCACGTTCATATCTTCTGTCTTCCATCCCCCTTTCTTGATTAACTTCCATTGTCCTTCTCGAGTCCGCGTAGCCCGCTATCACATGACTGAGTATAATGACACACCAAAAACATGTGCATTTCATATAGTTGCACCTGCATCACCACATATAAGCATTTCATACATATCGATATTATAATGGCATCACATCCTGCATACAACACATGTTAGCACATCTCACATTTTCATTATATAAATAATCATTTGCATCACATACATTTTCATTTGCATCATGCATCACATATACAACATAAAAGAACAAAAATATATGGCCTTGCATCATATAAGCATCCATATCATAAAACATGCATCACATAAGAACATCTCATCACACAAGGTACACATGCATATAGCTGCCGCAAAAGATGAATCATCTCATATATATAATCAATCAAATGTGTCATAATACAATGATGTCAAAAGAATCATATGGCTACAAAAGAATCACCCGCAGGTGTCTACAATACAACAATGATACATCTACTGATACAATGGGAGCCCACTATAGCTATGAGGAACTCCCTCCCTCGGAGCCACCTCGCCTCGACGGAGTCTGAGCTGTAGATGGCCCTGCCCCTGGATCCCCCTGTCCCTCTGGTGGTGGTGGAGGCCCCATAACCCCACCGCTGGATGCCTGTCTCCTGCGGCTCCCTCCCGTAGCCGTCGCTGTGCGCGACGACCTCTGGAAGCTCCTAGCCCGCTGCTCTGCTGGCACGGCTGCATAATATAGATCCCTCCAGTAGGCGATCTCCTCTCCCGCTCGCAAAACATAGGCGTAGCCTGCCCCTGCATCCTCTGCTGCCCGCCTACCTGCCCTCAGAGCTGTCTCGGCCTCGGTATATCTCTGGATGGCCTGATCCCTCTCCCGCTCTGTGTCTCGGACCCTGATCCTGAGGTGGTTCCTCTCTCGAACCAAATCCTCAATCTCATCTGCCTGGCCCTGGCAGATCTCCCGCAACCTCACCACCTCATCCTCCTCGGAGTCTCCGCTCTCCGCCCCTGCCTGTGGCTCCTCCTCTACAGGTGCCTGTCCCTGTGCCTCTGCCTGCACCTGTCCCTGTGCCTGTATAGGTACCTGTGGCTGTACCTGTCTCTGTCCCTCTGGCTGTACCTGTCTCTGTCCCTCTCGGGGACCCTGTGCTGCTGGCACCTGTAGGGGCAGTCCACCCCGTCCTCTCACCACTGGAGCTGCTCTCTCCTGACCTCCCTCCCTCCGAGGTGCTACCCGTCTCTCTCCCACCACTCCCCTCCGCCTCCGCCGGCCCCTACCTGCATCCCCTCCTCCCTCATCATCATCTCCTCCACCCTCTCCATCCACTGGCTCTGCCGGATCTGTCAACCTCGGAAATGGATGCTCTGCCCAGTACGCAGAGTACTCTGCGTCCATCCCTGCATCATCTACCTCTGGCCACATGTCCCATGGCATCGGCATCATCTCTGCTAGCTGCATCACTGCCTGATCATAAGATAGCAGTGGGCCAAACTGCACCTGATCTCTAACAGTACGGGCATACATACCCGAGCCTCGGGGCATCCTCTGAATCCGGCCATACTGCCTGCATACCCTATCCACCAGCTGTCTCTCTAATATATAGGGCGTCCGCCCAATCAGGTACCTGCTCCGGAAGGTGTAGGGCAGCTCCAATGCATCGTCCTCCCACTCCTCGCACCCCAGGTACGGCCTCCAGATCACCATATCAATGTCATCAATGACTCTCCTCCAGTGCTCCAATCTCCCAATCCGAGGCTGGGATGTGATCATGGCATACAAATGAACAAAACTCTGTCCCTGTCCTCTGCCTCTGAAATGAATCGGCCTCGTCACTGGAAGGTGCTCATAGGCCCACACCTGCAAGAGAGTCACACCGCAGCCCAAACCCACTGATCCATGGTATACAAACTGATGCAGCTCATAATACAAATGTGCTAGGACACATGGCCCCCATGCATACCTAGTGTGCTCTGCCATCAGTGTCTCCAAGGCCCCTCCCCAGCCCACTGCCAATCCTCGTGTGGCCCTGTCTGGACACAAGTATCCACTGATAACTCCCCCAATAACTGCCGGCAATGCTAAACCTGTGGCAGTCATGGTATCCCAGGCTACATGACCTGCTCGCATCTCCAACTCAGGATCCTGAAAGACCCGTCTCAAGGCCTCCCTGTCACCGTCACGGTCGTAGGGGATCAACTCTCCATCAATGGGAACATGTAGTATCCTGTATACATCCTCCAGTGTCACTGTCATCTCACCCATCGGCAGGTGAAACGTGCATGTCTCTGAGTGCCATCTCTCGGCCAATGCAGTCAGCAACCCCATGTTTGCCCGAAACTCGGGCACATAGAGCATATATGTGAGACCCATCTCCTCAATGGAAATCATGTCCTGGATGGACAACTCTGGACGCAGTCTCTGAGTCGATGGGAATCTCTCCCGTGACTCCAACATCGGCAAATACTCCTGCAGTCAAGCAAATCAATCTTGTCAGTTATTGTGGCATTCACTGTTTATCACAAAATGCTACTCGCTACCCAAATGCATATGGCTATCTACCCTAGTGACACTCACTGTTCATCACAAAGTGTTGCTATTTATCCTAGTAGTGCTCACTGTTCATCACAAAGTACTACGTGTGTGACATTCCCTGTTCATCACAAAGTGTCACTCACATTCGCACTCCCTGTTCATCACAAAGTGCTGCTTATCCTGGTGCTCCCTGTTCATCACAAAGTGCCTTGATCTATCCTAGTATTCCTAGAGGACCTGCTTGAGTGTATCTTCTCAGCAGCTTATCCAATCGACAGCGTATGTTCATCACAGAACTGCCGATTTGACCTAAAGGACTAAAACCATGCATTTAAACACATAAACGCACTTTTTCAACACACACGCGCTTTTAACTCATAAACGCGCTTATAGACTGCACAAACGCGCCTCTGCAACACAGACGCGCTTTCTAAACACAAACGTGCCTATGCCAGACATAAACGCGACCAGGGATCACAGACGTCCCTGCATGACATAAACGCTGTTCAACAGCACAGACGCTACTACATTTCACAAACGCGTCCGCATTCAACACAAACGCGGTTCCAGGCACAGACGCGCCTGGACCCGACACAGACGCGCCTGTTGGACACAGACGCGCCTGGCGCTGACACAGACGCGGTTGCGCGTTTTTGCACTTTTAAACTACCCTATTTCTAGCGCATTTATTGCTCCTAAACATGCATTAATGACAAAACTTGAAATGCGTGAAAGTACGAGGAGGTTTTCGGGTACTTACCGGCTCTCCTGCATCGGTTGGTCGCTGGAATCGGCGGACACGATCGAATCTATGAACGAATGCCATCGCTGCTGACTGCTGCTGCTCTTTTCTCGCTCTGCACTGTGATCTTCTATGGGTGTGGATGACAATGAGGATGTCTTTTGCCCGTGGTTTATCTTATAGCCTACCCTAGCCCTCGCCCTCATTTTCCCGAGTCAGTCTTCCTCATCCCGTGACCTTGTCACTTTATCCAATCAGTCCATTCTTTCCCATCTTTCTTATCGCGAGATTGTCTGCAATCTTTCCAGACTTTTTCATCCAATCTCTCGAGGGGGCATATCATTCCCATCCTGGGGCAACTCTGTATCAGTTCATCTTATCTTCTTTGAAACAACGCGACAAGCCGCATTGTCTCAAAGAGGGGCAAAATGTAGACACCTAAAATTGTCATGTCTAATTAAATAAATATTTTATTTATTTAATTACTTTAGCTTAATTCTTCTATTAATTAAATAAATCTTTATTTATTTAATTAATTCATTTATCCTCTTCTAGCCTTATTTCTCATTTAAATAAATACATTTATTTATTTAAATTATCCCTTTCCTAAATTAAATAAATATTTTATTTATTTAATTACCCTACTTCTTCTATTAATTAAATAAATCTTTATTTATTTAATTAATTCATTAACCTTTTCTACACATGACACATGTCATTCATCTCTTATTTCCTACACTACCTACCCCTTTCATTATTTTGGTATTTCTTATACCTACCCTCTAATCCTAGCCGACCTCTCTTTTTACACCTCTCAATCTTAACCCTCCATTTTCTATTGTGTCTTCTATTTAAGGAGATGCTTTCTTCATTACCAAGACCCCTAATGACTGATTTTGGAGGACTTGGCTACACTACGATCCTACTTGCAACCACATTCCGTTCTTTGTTGAGCTCTTGTGCATACAAAAATCTGAGAGCAAGCATATCAAACAAGATCAATGGAGATAGGAAGAATGGAGATCAAAAACCCTAGTGGACATGTGATGGTATAATCTTTGTGATTTATTGAGTTATTTTGCATTGTCTTAGGTTATCTTCATATGTTATGGTGGATCTTTGTTCATTGTTAGGCTAGGGTTTGGTGGTTGAATCCATTTTAGTCTTTCAATATTGTTGTTTATTGCTATCCATTTTCACCATATACAGTATAATGTTCTTTTTTAGCATTATAAGTGATACGAATGATCTTGATCAACTCTATACTCACAAATGCACTCAACAGCACCAACTTTCCCATATCATAGTTCCAAATATTAGAGATACGACAATTTCTATACCACTATGATGGCAATATTTTATTAAGTCTCATCCTTGGATAGGGATCATGGCATATTTGATAGTTGCATATTTGATTACCCTTTTAAAGGAACTAGCAAGTTGACTCAACAAATATTGCTTGAGACCACACTTTTCCAAGCCACTCTAGGGTGCTTTGACTGATTTTGAAATTTTATTGTGACTTAGATAGAGAGACTTCTAAAGTATGGACAAACAGCTATAATAACCCAAAAAATCTCCCCAAGAACTTCAAACCATAGCAGTTAAAAATATTTGCTATCACAAGAGATAAAAACACCGCATACCCTTGTAGAACTTATCCATAATGAAAGCCTTACCTATACACCGCATACCCTTGTAGAACTTATCCATAATGAAAGCCTTTATCTCTTTGTTATTTGGGCACATTCAAATAAATGTTCCATTTACTCATCCCATTTACTCATCCATTTGATGTTTTGCTACATCCAAGTCTTCTTTATTTTGCACAATATGTCATTGAAGACAACCTTAGGCCATCTACCTTCTTCCATTTACTTCTTTTTAAATGACTTATGAGATGCACTATAGTAATTGCTTCAATAGGAGCAATGGCTCATGTTTCACTTAACATGATATCATAAGGGACTGTAATTTAAATTTTGAACTTGCTTGTGATCAAACATTTTTGAATTTTCTCAATTTGCTTCCATTATCAGATTGAGGTACTACTAGCCCATAATTCACACCTATAAAGAACAATTGAAAACACTAAAAGCCCGAAAAAGAGTTTGGATAGTTTTCCAATTCCACAACTTTGCCACTATACATCTATTTTGAAGAGCATAAACCGCTTTCCAACCTCATAGAGTTCTTTTCTTTCTACAACCTTCCCAACTTAGAAGTTTGTTGAAGTAAATTCCCAAGATATTTTTAATTTGTAACTTCTTCAAGAATACCACCTTCAAAATAAAACATGATGATTTTGTTTTCTTATATTAGAAGGAACCATGACTTTTGTCTTGTTGATAATGACTTGCATCCCTGTCATTCTACAAAAAATGCTCAAGGGCAAATAAATACCCTTGCAAACCAAGAGCTAATTTAATAATTATAATGAGATCATCCACATGAACAAGCAGCCTTATCATAAACTTGCCCAATTGAATGCCCTCACCATTTTTCAAGTTTAACCACTCTTCAAGCTTGTCAATATATAAGCCAAACAAGGTAGAGGATACAGGGCACTCTTTTTTTACCCCAAAATCACTCATTGAACTTTTTGAAATTCCAACTAATGTTCTAGTTTTGGTTTTAACCTCCTCATAAATCCTATGAAAAGTCACTCTAAGATGCATAGGAATCCTAAGTTCTTCTGAAGCTTATCCATAGGAACCATGACGAAAGCCTTTCAAAAATCAACAAAGCAACAAAAGGCTTCTTCCTTTTTCTCCCAAACTTTTTCAATGATGTGTCTCAAAGTGATACCATGATCAACCGTGGAGTGCTTAGGTTTGAAACCAACTTGCCCTTTTGCACATGTACATTCTTCCATCCACTGGCTAATTCTATTTTCTATCATGCTGCCAAATAATTTTACAAATAAAGGAATAATCATTATCATCCTATAATTTGGAGGGATTATTGACATCACCACTCTTGAAAAGAGGTATTTCTAGACTAGTTGTCCAATCTTTAGGGAACCCTTGTTGAATGATGTTGCTGAATATTTTCATAATGTGTGGTGCAGGTGTTTTCATGCCCTACTTGAAATGCTCTACTTGAAGCTCAACCAAGTGTTTTTCGTTTCCACCACCCATCTTGATCTCTTGCACGATGAAAAGATTTGTTATAGTGTTGACCAAGGGTGTGGGCTCCACCTCAAAATCTTGTTCATATAGATGCCTCACATAATCAAACCATTAAGTAGCTATGATATTAATTTCAGTTTTCTTCTTTCTAAGTTGAAGTTCTTTCCAAAATAACTTGGGGTCATTTCTACCAAGAAAATTTATCTCCTCGCCTTGTGATCAGAAATTGGTTTTTTTCTTTCTTAAAACTTGCTTATAAGCTTTAATGTTCATATTTTCCTTGTTTGACTCCCTCAAAACTCTCCTAGCAATTTTGCATTCCTCATCAAACCAAGCATTAACTGCGCACAATTTGTCTCAGATTTTTTAAAATTTCCTTGTTTGACTATGTCAAAGAAATATCTTTAGTGAAGTTGCACAATGAAATAAGAATGCATTTCAATGAGAAGACAATATTTTTTGAGTACTTATTCATCATCTTTTGTTCAACAATATACCCAATAAATATTTAATATCACTTGGGCCCAACCACCATAGATGACACTTGTTATCATAACGCACAAGCAGAACTATGGTCAAGGAATATATTTAGAAATTGCACTACAATAGACTAGGACACTACAATATAAAGCTACCACTTGTCACCATAGCATGCCAGTGCAAACTCACGCCCTTGCACTAAATAAAAAATTATGTTGTAAAGACTAAGATTGATGCAATCAATGGTTGATATGTAAACACATGTGGGGGCCACCAATGGGGTGTATATTTGTGAGGAAATAATGCATAATACCTAGTACATTTAATCTGATTTCTATGTAATCCCATGAGAGAAAAGTATGAATACAAGATTATAGCATAACCAAATGCATAGATCAAATATAGATAACATACAATATACCCTAGGAAAACCCTTAAGAGAGAAAAACCCATCCTCCAAAAGCATCCATACTCCATATAATATTCAATAATAAGAAATTGCATACATTGAAAGAGTTACAATGAACACTTGTAATACATCAAGCCTCTCCAACATGCATGTGTCCAAGAATGAATCCACACATCCCATGCTATTCTTCACATATGAACTCCTCAAAAGGACTCAATACTATTGTAGCTCACTCACCCAAATTTTTCCTATTTAGATGGAAGCTCACACAAATACAACCAAGTAGTAAGATAAAGCAATGTGACTCAAAGCCATGAGTACAAAAATTGGTCCCTAAATTATTTTGGATAATGTGTTTGAAAAGTATTTAATATCTCTCCAAATAATATTTAACTATTTTATGTCTCCTAGCCATAAAATAACTAACCTAATTCTCCATACAACTTTACAAATATCACAAATAAATATCTATTGTGGCTAAACACATCTCCTAAATGCACCACATGAATATTCATTTAATTTACTACACTAAAATATCATGTTTATGCAAGATTTACAATGCCTAATCCCAACAATATTCACAAGCGAACATGCACATAATTTGTTTATATGAGAGAAAAATAGATTCATTGATAACATAGATCAAGAGGATGGTTAAACAGTGATGCTTGAGACATGAATATGACTACTCAAATTAATCTTATGGGTTCAACCAACCATAAATAAAATACAACAACTAGGCATGCATGCACAATCCAAATAAAACATATTCAATAAACCTTAGATGAATTTTCATATTAAACCCTAGAAAAAAAATCAACACACAATAGAGACTCTTATTTAGGGACACATATTTCTGAAATATAGCAAGGATTCAAAAAAATATGGGATGCTAACTAACACAAACATAAACAAACCAAGTAGAAAAGGTAAACACACTTCACTATGAGTCATAGTAATTACTTGCACAAAACTATACAAATGGAAGAGAAAAACTAAACTCATATAGAAGAATGAGCAAAAGCTCAAGGTCCATTCATATGGAATTCCTAAAATTATCCTATTAAACTTTTAGTGAAGCATGAATTCCCTCTATGAGAATCTGCATTAGTGTATGGTCCAAACCATAAAGGATCAAAATTCCCATGTTTAGCCTTGTCTCATGACCTTACTTTCTATACCAACACCAAATCACCATTTTCAAACTTTCTGGCATGTGCCCTTTTGAACATATATTTGACTTCTTGTTGGTTCTTCATGTTTACATTTTGAGCTTATCGTCTAGATTTGGCAAGTTCAACCAATTTATAATCATTTTCATCTTACCATGATCATCAAATTCTTTTATGAATTTATTTATAGGAAACAATCTATTCATGAGCAAGTTGCATCCCATACCATATACTAATTCACATGGGGATTTTCTAGTTGACTTCTTGGGTATAACTATGTTAGCCCAAAAGGTTAATCTTAATTTAAAATCTCAATATTTCTTATTATTTCCCATCATCTTTTTGATGATCTTGACTAATCTCCTGTTACTTGATTCAACCTAATTATTATCCTAGGGATAATAAGGAGATGAATGAGAGAAATTGATTCCATAATCCAAACAAAGATCAACAACTTTTTTCCACCTGAAGCATAATATGTTATCAATTACACAAAAAAATTGAACTCCAAACCTTGTGATGATGTGCTCCATAACAAATTCAATGACTACATTTCTAGTAGGGATAGCTTCAATCGAGTTCGTGAAATAATTAGTTGCTACAATTATCCATTTGAATCCCCTACTAGATTCCTCGGTAATTTTTTCAATGAAATCAATTCTCCACTATTGAAAAGGGGCATCCATAAACATAGGCCTCAAAGGAAAAACTCTAGAATTTTTTAATTTACCAAAAAATCTCTAACATGAATCACAACCTCTTATCAATTTGTGTGCATCTAAAAATATCATAGGCCTCCAATAGCTTGCCTTATCACTGTATGAGCTATTGTTCATGTCATAAAGTGCCCACCATAACTTCCACCATGCATATCTATCAACACTTTATGGGTTTGGTATTCATCTAAACATCTTAAGAGAATGTTGTCTTTGTTTCTCTACTATAACTCACTATTGAACATGGTATGCTTTATTATCTTCTTATTGTCAGTCATCTATTCTAGGCCATTAACAAGACATAAGTAGTATACATCTTTATACCATGGCAAATTTCTAAATTGCAACCTCTATTAAGTTTATTCCTCCAAATAATTTCAACAACTTCTAAACTAGACTAAGTCATCATTCCGGTTGATCCCTATCACCTAGCCAACTTGATAACCTATATAACAATGTTGAAGTATTGGATCTTGTTTATCCACCCACATCTTCTACTAGTAACTTCTTTTTGAGTAAAAATGTTTTTCATTGTAGCATGAGTAACATAAGAAACAACGTTCGCCCCTACAAAATCTAGGGTCTAAAATTCTTGACTTCTTTGAACAAGGCACATCCTTGTTTCTCCATGGCATCATATTTTAGCTCAGCAGCTTGAAGATATTTTCTTAAAAAAGAAAATGGGTTGCACATATCCTTCATCATTCTTTTTAAATAATGTAGCACTAACTATATGAAAGGGTGCAAAAGAAGATAATTGAAATGGTTGAACGAAATTTGGTGAAATCAATAGTGAAGGCTTGCCTAAAGAAAATGGATTGCACATATCCTTCATCATTCTTTTTAAATAATGTAGCGCTAACTATATGAAAGGGTGCAAAAGAAGATAATGGAAATGGTTGAACGAAATTTGGTGAAATAAATAGTTAAGCTTGCCTAATTGCAACATTCAGTTGGTCCTTTCCAATGATATGGTTTGTCCCATTTTTAGTATCCACAAAATAGACTCGGATCTTCTTTGCAAATTTTTGATAAAATTGATCTTCCCTAAGAATGATTGAATTCCATTTATGATATTTGGTTCAAAACAAAATTCTATAGAAACAACCCTTTCTAGATCAATCATAATTCCTTCCTTAGAAATGATAACCCAAAAAAAATCTTCTGCGGCCCCATACATGCATTTTTTAGGATCAAATAAATACCAAATTAAATATTTCTATCAAATTTCTTTTCCAAAAGCATGTAATGACCTTCTACCCTTTTATAAAATGAAGTCGATATTAAATCACCATAATTGTGTCACTTAAATCAGAGAAATCCAAATCTATCACTCTTTGGAATGCAGCTCCAACAGTAATCAAGACAAACGACATCGTAACATATAGATAAGTCCTCCATGGTGTTGGGAAAGTTGTTTTGTATTACTTTTATCATTTTACCATTACTAACCAAAAAATGCATTCATTGCAGACAACAATTTGCAACCAATGAGATTTTGTAACATTGCCTCCATATTTGGAAAGGGATAGTTATATTTCAAAGATGTGTATATAATTCATATTATATGGAATAGAAGATAACATTCTTATGAGTGCACAAATTTTTAGTTTCAATAATTTTTGCTCATTTTTCTATGTTATCTAAATACCATTTATGGAAGGAAGAATCATATTATTAACCCAACAAGCCATAGAATGTATGGAAATGAATTACGGGTATGAAGTTCAATACTGTATTCATAAACATATTAAATTTTGTTCTACAAAATACATATATTGGATATTTCTGGTTGTAATGTTTTATTTTTTATCAATATGTAAGCCATACTTACAAATCTTATTCAATATAATTTGCAACGGATCACATTTTCCACTGTTTCTCGATTTGATGATTGGAAAACTTACACTTTTAGGGATCATCAGTGTCGTCTCAGCTTTCCCATCAACATCTTTCCTTCGCTTTCAACTCGCATTGTAATGTTTTATAAGACGTTCTTTCTAGCTTAATATTATTATGTTGATTTTTCGTTCACCGTGATCAGATTTTATGTTTAGCTTTCTTTTGCAAAGTCTTAAAACTGTTTGGGGTGAAAAGCAAGTCTTTGAATCTTTTATTCAGAGTAAATTTCCTTCCACTTGTATTATGGGCAAAATAGTAATTGAAGAAATTCGTATGTAGAAATATTTGAGCCCCGTGTTCATTGCCTGGACTGTTTCAAACATACATTATCATCCCCACTATACATCTGCTGAAGAGATTGAAACACAACATAGCATTCAATTTCGGGACCTATCACCTGGAATAATAACTAAGAGACAACAGTGAATGCAAAAACATTACTGCTTTCTGAGTGATACACTTGTGTCTTCCCTCAGGTTTTTCATGTTTGCTACTGCTCCAAATTGATCTACTCTTCCTGTTATATTAGGCTTTCTATGGCAAAAGTCATAATTTAGAACTTTAATGTCATTTGTCTACATACATTATAAGTTTCTTCAAATTAATGACATACGTTCTGACTCGTCTCCCATACAAAAATCGGCATCTTTGTATTACAGATTTGTGTTCCACTATTTGTATGCCAGCCATTTTCATCCTCATTGCAATACAAATTAGCAAATTACCATATTAAGTACAGAAATTCTCAAACCCAGCATCAATCAGATTGTACCAAAAATTAATGAATTGGCTAAGGGATATCACATAGCTGTCAAAGATCACAGCAGGCAGACTGTAAATGCAGAAACAATCGGTGCATGTTTTAAAATGAACAATGAAACCAATTAATAACAGTGGAAAGGATACTTGCAAAGGAACTTACCTTCCCAAAGCCATTTATCATCATGTAAATGGATCAGTCAGTTATATAAACAGGGTGAAGAGATGACGTTGAAGGGTAAGACAACCATGGTACATGTTACAAGTGGTCAGTATTTTTCACTAAGGTCACGGCCTTTACTATTTAGCTAAAATACATTATTAGCAATGAAGGTGTAAATTTCTATTTCCTATTAGCTAAGTGTAATTTCTAGCAATGCATAAGTGAGCCACAGTACAACACTTAAACTACGCAATACATTAGGGGCTTTCTATGGTTTATGGATGTGTAATTGTAGCTTATCCATACAATCACTTAAAATGCTTATAGGAAGAGGCATATAATTAGAGGATAATCAAGTATTCGCCCTCAGGGCTAGCAGAATGGGAAAACATTAGAGCAATATGAAAATTTGTAGAAATAAAACTTCCCAGTAAAGATTTTACCTGCTTTCCAATCACAAACATAGAAGGAAGCCTTTGAATTGAAGCAATCCTGTGCTCTTTTTTTGCAACTGTTTAGATCATTTGATTAAAAATTTAAAACTAATATGGAGACACTTGTAATTTACCAAGTACATACAAAATACTGGATGACAAAGTGCACATGATAATAGAGATAAATAGACTGCATTTGTAAGTTGTCATAACATTAAGTTCATAGAAATTGGTGCGAGAGCCAATATGATATATAAAGAGATTCTAAAATCATGGACCACAAAAACATTGCCAACGGAAGAAATAAATAAACTTCTTTAGACAATTACCTAAAAATTACAAGCATGGGAAAAACAAGACCAAAATTTTAAGCCTGCTTAACACACATGATGTAAATTACTGCATACAAAGCTCAATTGAATCATAAAAAATCAAACCTTGAGGTGTAAATTCAATGCCTCTGCCAAGTACTAGAAATATGTACTAACAATTGAACTGTACAAATTTTAAAATTAATTCTCACCTAAACACAACCTGACAAAAAAAAATTCCAACATCGTCAACAAACTGGAATTGCTTCTGGTCAGACCGGTGACTTCTGCAACAGTCTTTTTGCATTTTAATTTTAAGATTAAATTACCAAAAACAAACAATCATAGCCATTCCTACTTTTCAACATTAATGAGATTCTCACGGAGCAGAAGGGGCTGCCTTAATAATGTCTGAGTCGCCTGTATTACAAATACAACAAAACAGAAACCAAGCATGATATTAATGAAGATTTGCTTAACAATAACACAGACAATAAATTTTAGTTAATATTTTAATGAACACATTTCTAATGGCAGAACTGCCTCAAATGTTATTCATAATTACCTGGATCTGTTATGCTAAGACAGCTCACACGAAAATATTTGCCACATGCAGTTCCCAAATCAACATTGTCTACAAGACATCATGTAATCATTAACTAATTATCTGACTATAAAATGACATTTTGGAAAAAACATAGCAGAACAACTCAAGGATTGAATGGCCAAAAACATTAAGAAGCCAACAGAACATGTCATTATATATTTGCTATTTACAATGTTAGCCTTCTCTGAAATCAGTTGTTTTCCTGCAACCTGTATAATTCCCAGTCAAGGACATCATACTCGAATTTCATAAGGGCATTGAGTTTAGGAGAAATCTGATAAATAAATTATATTAGCAGATTTTAAGTTCTAATTTACATGATATACATCATTAGTGATATCAGTTTTCTACAATCCATACTATCTTTGTGCAGCTTCTGGATTCGATCGTGTGTGTTTATTTGCATCGACGTTTCGGATCATTGAGTATGATCTGAAATGTTGATGTAAATAAAAAACAATCGAATCCAGAAGATGCACAAAGAACAAACATTATTGGTAAAATCGATACACACAATAGAGTTGATTAGCCTATTTTACATCATCCCGATAGGCTAATTAGGAGATATAAGAGATGATATGCTGGTCACGTCATTAATTCCTATTAGTGGAGAAATAAAAGGTGGAATATTATTTTATGGGATCTTATATTATTATTTGGTGAGAAAAGTTACTTTATGTTATAAAAAAAAATTATAAAAGTAAAGTGACTTTATTTAAGTAAATAAAATAAAGTGATTTTTAATCCCACATTGAGAGGGGGAATTCTCACCAACAGTTTGAGAAATCTTTATAAAGGAACCCCGTCCTTCTCCAAGGGGGAGGATTATTATGTGATTGTTTGATATTTGATATTTCTCCTTAGTTCCTGGTGTGACAGTGACAGCCATTTTTGAGGACGAAACCCCTTGGAAATTTGTAAGTTGGATGGAAACCCAACTCTACTTGTGAGGTGGATTCATTCAGAGTTCATCATCAAGCTTATTTGCAGAATTTTGAGCAGAATTGTGGAAATTCCAGCTAGTGTTTGGACACAATAATGGAGCCATGTTGCAGGTTGAAGGTTACATGAATTTATATGATATTTCTAGCTTGGGCAACCTCTTGTAGGGCATGTTTGGAAATGATTGCAGAATTGGGTATTTGTTGCATGTATTGTTTGGAAATTTCTAAGTAATTGCAGCATCTTGTATTAAGTGCCAAAATTCATCATTCCAATAGTAATATACAAGGGTTTGCAGTTCCATTATGAAAATTCTGTTATTTTCATTTATTGCATGTTCTTATCATTCCATGCACAAGAATATTCAAGATATGAAATAAACACCAAGCATATATCTAAACAAATTCATAAATTCCACCAAAATTCAGACAATAGGATATTTCGAACTCAGATCCTCATACATCAAAATTTGGGTTACTAAAGTTGTAATCATTAAATAATGCTAGATGTAACAACCAAAGGATGTGCATCAGCATGCATATTGGAATAAATAAATTTGGTGCATCCATATATTTACTCTAATGGAACTTTATTTATTTTCTGCATAAAATATAAAATTAATTTGCTTTGTTGTAAAGTTCAAGACTTACTTCCATGGAAATGATGCACTCCAATTTTCGCAAGCATGGCATAATACTCAATTTCTGACTTTTGTAAAGGAGGGCAATTGTTAGAAATGATAATAAGTTTTCCTGCAGCAACACCAACAAGAAGATACGGGTAAATTGGATTTACATGCTTGAAAGAAAGTAGCTACAAAATGAAAATGCAAATAAGAGAACCTCTACATTTCAAGAATTAAAAATGACAATCTCATAACTTGAAACCACTACCATTTACAAAGTTTGCAATAACAATTCTGAGCCAAATTATCAGAAAATTTTCCATGATTAAAGGCACTTCAAAGTAATCCAGCACCCAAAAATAATCAGCATATTGAAAGTATGCCTCTTGACTTCACATGCAAATTATAAATATTTTAGATATCATCACCTTTTCTTACTTCAAATACTTAAGCTTAAAAATACTGTGACTTTGTAGCCTTTTACAGATGGACATTGCTAGGAAAAAAAGAATGATGATTATGATATTGCTATCAGGATTCAACTGTGTAGTTTTCGAGTCAAACTCATTGACTTGCTTTCGAGTCAAACTCATTGACTTGCTCTGGAAATATATCTCCTACTTATCACAATGATGATTGTTATATTTTGCATCCAGTGTGAACCGTTTTCATGAAACATTGATGCAGGAGCATCCACGGGTATAGAGAAAACTTGCATCACCCAATAAAAATATTTATTGTAATTTTGATAATGTTAGATGAAAAAATTTTAAACAAAGGCTAAATGCAGGCTATTGTGTGCCTTCACATTCCTTGAAAAGTGTACAGGGGAACATAGGAGATAAAAGAATTAAATATTTATATCCTATGTCAAATGGTAAATGTAATTTTCAGCAGTGGGCACATGTCAGTAATGATTAAAAAGAAAAATGGAGGAATTTATCACCTTTGCATCCACTTTGGGAAGTCAAAAGGACTTGCTAACACATGTTGAAGTGGTGGTTACAAAGGGTAAAGGAAGAGTCTCTTTATAAGGCACCCACTTTGGGGAAGTTGAAGAGTTTCAAAACAAATGGAGGGATCTCTCTCTTAGGTGCCCAACTTTGGAAGTTGAAGAGACCTGCAATGTTTGGTCTTCTATTAGGCTACGTGTTGCTTTTCTTGATGGCCATGTGCCCACAAGAGGGGGAGAGGGATTTCCAAAAGGCACAAAAATGCTATAAATTGGGGGCTTGACTTAGAAAGATTTCGTTAATAGTATAAATCTTTTCAAAATGTCAATAGTATACTTCCCTTGACTTAGAAAGATTTCGTTAGATCTTTGCCATACTTCTAGACCTAGAAAATAATGCATTAGACCTAAATCTTTCATTTCAAATTCAGAAGCTAATTCTTTCTTGCATCTAATAATTAGTTCATCTTTACCAGTCAAAAATAAGTCATCCACATAAAGAACTAGAATTAGCATTTCATCATTGGCTACTTTAAAGTAAATGTTAGGGTCAGCATCATTTTTACAAAAGCCTAGACTTAGCAAATATTTATCAATTCTTTCATACCAAGCACGAGCAGCTTGTTTAAGACCATATAGAGCTTTCTTTAACCTGCACACATGGGTTAATCTATCCTGAATCTCATATCCCTCAGGTTGCTCAATATAGACTTCTTCCTCAATGACACCATTGAGAAAGGCAGTCTTAACATCCATCTGATGTAGTTTCCAACCCTTAGAAGCAACAATAGCAATTATTGTTCTAATGGAAGTATATCTAGCAACAGGAGCGAATGTTTCTTCATAGTCTATGCCTTCCTTTTGGGAAAAACCACGCGCTACAAATCTAGCCTTATATTTTTCAATACTACCATCAGCATTATGTTTAATTTTAAATAACCATTTAGAGGAAACAACAGACTTACCTTTGGGTCTGGGCACAAGGTCCCATACATCATTCTTGATGATTGACTGATATTCTTCATCCACAGCAAGCTTCCAAGCATGATGACTTAAGGCTTCTTCAACATTGCAAGGTTCAGTTTCAATGAGATTACACATTAAAGAAACATAGTTGGAAAATAACTGAGGTCTCTTAGTTTCACGGAAGGTGCCACTTGGAGCAGCAAATCTTTCAGCTTCTTGAATGGTGTTTCTTACCCAAAGTGGTCTCTTCTTGGTAACGACAATGTCACTAGGAATATCAATGTGATTCATGGGTTCTGGAGGATCATCATGATCATCTTGTGGTGGAGATTCAACTTGCTCACTCTGAATCTCAGGGTTAGTATCAACGTTCATATTTTGATTATCATCAGATTCATCAATAACACAAGAACCTTTTGATTTCTTAAACACAATGTCTTCTTCAAATTTAACATCCCTACTTACCTCAAAATACCTTTGACCTGGGATGTAAATCCTGAATGCTTTGGAGGATTCACTGTATCCGACTAGCATGCCTTTCTTTCCGGAGGGTTCCAACTTTGATCGCTTTTCCTTGGGCACATGAACATAGACAGGACTTCCAAAGATCCTGAGGTGACTAATGTCTGGTTTGAATCCCGTGAAGGCTTCTTCCGGGGTCATGTTCTTTAGAGCACGATGAGGACATCTGTTCTGGATATATACTGCTGTTCTAGAAGCCTCAGCCCATAGGAAGGTCTGCAAGTCTTGATCGTGAATCATAGCCTTTGCAGCCTCCACAATGGTCCTATTCTTTCTTTCAGCAACACCATTTTGTTGAGGATTGTATGGAACACAAAACTCCCTCTTAATTCCTGACTCAACACAAAAATCATGAAAGCTACCGGAGGTGTACTCACCTCCATTGTCAGATCTTAAACATTTGATTCTTTTACCAGAGGTGTTTTCAGTTAATGCTTTAAACTCCTTAAATTTACTTAAGACTTCATCAGATTCTTTAGATTTCAAGAAGTAGATCCAAGTTTTCCTAGAGAAATCATCTATGAAGATTACATAATAAAGGAATCCACTAGGAGATGCTATAGACATAGGACCACATAAATCAGAGTGAACAAGTTCTAGTTTGTCTTTAGCTCTATTTTCACTTTTATGAAAAGGACTTTTAACATTCTTACCAATAGCACAACCTTTACAAGTGTTATCATGAATTTGACTGAGTTTAGGCATACCTTTGACTAACCTTTCAAGGGATGGAAGGGCTTGATAATGTAGATGTCCAAGTCTTCTATGCCATAACTCACATGATTCCGGGGCCTCATTAATGAGGGTTTGAATAGGGTTAGTAGAGAGCTTATAAAGACTATCATATCTATGACCAATTATATGAGCAGATTCAAAACTATCTTTCTTAGACCAAGCAAGAACTTTTCCTTCAGAAAATGCAATTTGATAACCTTTATCTTCTAGAGCAAAAATGGAAATTAGGTTTCTTTTAATTCCAGGAACAAACAATATATCACTAAGATGCAAGGAAATACCATAATCTAATTTTAGAGTAGAGCCACAACCTCTTACCGAATAACGAGCGTCATCACCAATTACTACGTGAAGGCTGGTATCCTTTTCTACTAGGCCTGAAAGATGATCGCAGTAACCTGTGATGTGTCTGGAGGCACCACTGTCAATCAACCATGTATTGCTATCTGAAGGAACACTGCTAGATAGAGCGGAGATGAATAAGAAGTCATCATTTTGTTCTGAGACTTCATTTAGGTTTGTTTCACTTTGGTTAGGGTTAAACTGACATTCCTTAGCATAATGACCAAATTTGTCACATCTAAAACATCGCACACGCGAGGTATCTCTTGGTTTCTTCCAAGGGTTTTGGGAACTAAAGGATCTGGAATCCCTATTTCTTCTAGGATAAGGTTGCTTCCAATTTCCCCTTTTCTTGCATTGAGCTGCAAGCATGTGATGTTCATCTACATGGGGGCTCTTAGATTGACTCCTTGTGAAGAGGCGAGACTCTTCCTGGATGCAATCATTCTTAAGGCGATCAAGAGTAGGTAACTCCGACCGACCACTTACGGTTTGGATAAATGACTCCCAAGAGTGAGGTAGACCATTAAGGGCAATCATGACAAGGTCTTTATCTTCCATGTTATGGCCAATTAAACCTAGTTGATTCTTTAGTTCTGAAATTTTTTATGAAATAGGAAATAACAGAATCTTCTTTAGCCATTTTGATATTAAGTAGTTGTTGTCTTAACGTAATTGCCCTACTAAGATTGTTAACTTCATATGTACCTTGTAGATGGCTGAACATTTCCCTTGCAGTGGTGAATGAGGCAATAGAGGTGACGAGGTGGTCTTTGACTGAATCAATGAGAATCTTCCTGGCCTTGATAGCATCCCTTTTGAATTGTTTCAACTCAGCTGCATCCGAAGGCTCAGTTAGCTCTTTCGCTTCAATGAATTGGAGAAGATCTTCTTCCTCAAGAGCCAACTTGATTCGAACTTTCCATGCAGTAAAATTTAGATTCCCATCAAGCCTATCTTCAACTTTCAGCCCCATTGACCTGATCTGCAAAAGCTACAGCAATCTGGAAATAAAGGTGTACTGAATTTTAAATCTGAAGATTGATCTAACCAATTAACTCTGAGACCATGTTGATTTTAGTACTTTCAGATTGAATAAAACTCAGAAAATCAGAATTAGTTTAAACTAGGTTAAATAATTTATTGTTTTCCAGATTTAAGCATAGTAAAGGAAATAAAAAAAAGGACAAAGCACAGTTACCCTGGAAAAACCTCCTAAGAGGAAAAACCCAGCCAAAGAGATCCTCGGATCTGATTATAGATTATGGTAATGCAATTGTTACAACACTTATCTCAAGAACTTGTAGAAGTAGATGTTGCTGTCACAGAAAGAATGGCAGATTGCTTCACTGTCATGTGTGTGTTTGTTGCTGATAGCTTCCTTCTTCTTTTAACCCAGATTTACAGATCCTCAAGAACTTTGCACAATCTTAACTAAGTTCGCCTCCTTCTAATGATGTAATTCACGCCTCAACTTGAAGACTTTCTTCCTGAAGTTCGCATTCTCCAGACTTGTGTATTTCGCATGAAGTGAGTGCTACAATTGATTATTTGTGGTGAGAGTTGAATGCTTATTTATATAAGGAGCGAACCCCTTTTAGCATGTCGGCTTTTGCAAAATAGAACCCTTTTAATTATTTAATTTACTAATTGCTTAATGCGAAGTTAGGATAGGTCCTATCATGAGGCGTGTATGTTTTAGTGTAGCGTGGAGGTGAGACATGGAGGTTTAGGGCCCAGCCCTTATGCGTTGGAGGTTTAGGGCCCAACCCTAATTACAAACAACAATTTGAAGTGTAATGACCCCAGTTAGAAGGGTAGCCAACTTTGACACAGTTCTGTTTGTGGCTGACTTTAGGAATTAATATTATACATTTGCATTGCAGTGGGAAGCTGGTTATCGAAGTTTTTAATTATCTTGACACTAAACAAATGTTATCTCTTATCTGGACACAAACCTGGAAGGAGCTCTTTGCTGGACAAAACCCCTGTTATCATTTTTGCTCATGCATGGTCTTCATTGAGGACTACCAGTAGCTGGATTCTTGCATCTAGACTTGTTGCTCGTTCAAATGGCAGCAAGCCTATTCAGGGAGACCCTTTTCTATGCAAATTTGAATACTACTGAGGCGAAAGGATAGGACGTCAGAGCTAAGGTAGAGGCACAAACCTGAGCATTGTTTAGAGAAGAAGTGGCATAAGAAGTATGTGTTCATGAGGCTCACTCCATATTTGTATTCGTGAAGAATTAGGTCTGTAAGTAATTGTTATTTGAATGAAAATGAATGATTAATAGCCTGTGTTGAATGATTAATAGCCTCTGTGTGGAGCTGTGTCTGCTAATCTATATCTTGTTATTGAATCTGTCTTTAAAATTGCATAATCTGAAGACTCATCTCTTCATCGGAATAGTTTGGATATATACATTGTAAGACTGAATGAAGACATTTGACTATTGTTTTGAGGACAAGTAATCTGGAAGTATTGTTTACTGATCTAACAGTCTGAGAATTAGTTTATTGTTGAGATGTGCAAATATTTTTACTTGGTGAATCTCAGTGTATAAATCAGTTTACGGTTTAGATTTGCAAGTATTTCAGTTTGGTATATTATAGTGGTATCGAAGCTTAGCATTTTGCCAACCTATGGATTGATGAGTGACAGTGATCATACAAGCAGGGAGAAAAGGAGAAGGAACTGGGTGAGAGGGAAGAGATCCCAAAGAATTCATTAGGGAGATCAGAGAAATCTATACCAGCATGAGAGATACATGATGGAGATGGTTCAACTTTTAAGAGGAATGAGCCAGCAACTAAGTGCTGAACTTAGCTAGTGGGAAAGCTTCAGTTAATACAAAAACCTTCAGGGTTAAATTTGTGGACAAAGAAGCACCAGTAGGTATTGGGAAAGGACAACCTAATTCAGAGGAAAACATGACAAGATTTTATGATGCATACAATGCCTTAAGCCCTTCCATATGCAGCAATTTAACCTTCACCAACTTCTATGAAATGAAGAAAGCAATTGGGCATGGCAGGAGAAGGTATGAAGAGAGGAAAGACATTCAGCACCCTTTGGGAAAAAATACTACTCCAACTTTTGATGGTACTGGTAATTCCTCAGTGAGGGCTTGGTTGCAGAAATTACATACATATTTCTCATTGAACCCAATGCTTGAAGAAGAGGCTATCAAATTTACCACCTTGCATCTTGAAGGAGTGGCTCGCGAATGGTGGCACCATGGCATAGTCACACAAGTGCATGATTCAATCACCACCTTGGAGGACTTCAGCCGGAGATTGATAGAAAGATTTGTTAGGAGGGATCCGGAAATGCATTTTAGAGAGTTAGCACAGCTGAAGCAAGAGGGTAAGGTGGAAGATTATGTATCAGAATTTCAAAGGCTTGCGCATTAATGATTTCCAATGTGTCAAAAAAGAGGCTTATAGTCTTCTTTGTGGAGGACCTAACTGTTTCTCTTAGAAGGTTAAGGGCATTTGATCCAAACTCATTACAAGACACCATCATAAGAGCTTTGAATTTTGAAAATTTGGGGACTGAGGGCGAGTTCCAAGCAAGCATCTCCTATGCAATCAAAGAAATATTTCCAAAAGAGCATGCTACCTCCTAAGACAAGCCAAATGGAGGTATCTAAGAACGAATTGCCAAGGAAAAAGCTATGTTTTACATGCAGAGAATCATGGCAACCTGGTCATTGGTGTTTGGGAAAGGAACATATACACTATATAGAGGTAATCCCCGATGAGGACATAGACAAGGTAACACGGGTAGCTGTGGACCCAAATCTGAAGTTGCTCGAGGGCAACCAACATCCAAGACTGGTGGACTGTAATGAACCCCATTAGAATGGGTCAGCCCCATTGTAATTGCTAATATTTCTTTAAATAAATAATGTTTTAAAGAAAGCATAAATCAAAAATCTTAATAAACGCAATTATTATTAATTTTGCTAAGGCCGACTAGTTTTGTTGAAATCATTTCCTTTTTAGCCAACTTTGTGGCGATTCTCTCTATGGCCGATTTTAGGAAAGAAGTAGTATATATTTGTATTTTCGTGGGAAGCTCAGTATTGAAGGTTTTCATTATCTTGGCATTAAACAAATGCTATCTCCTATCCAGACACAAACTCGGAAGGTGCTCTTTGCAGGACAAAACCCATGCGATCATTTATGTTCATGTTTGGTCGCCAGCCTAAGTTCTCACATCTGATCTACATTCATTAGGGAAAAGCGGTAGCTGTTTCGGGCCTATGTGAGATTCTTAAATGTAGACTTGCTGCACATCTAGACATCAGCAAGCCTATTCAAGAAGACCCTTTTCTGTGCAAATCTGTATACTACTGAGGCGAGAGAATAAGGAATCAGGACCTAAGGTAGAGGCACGAACCTAAGCATTGTTTAGTGAAGACGCGAAATAAGAAGTATGTGTTCATGATGCTCACTTTATATTTGTATTCACGAAGAATGAGATCTATAAATGATTGTTATTTGAATGCATGATTAATAGTCTATGTGTGGAACTGTATCAGTTAATCTATATCTTGTAATAGAACATGTCTTGAAGATTTCTTAATCTGGAGACTCATCACTGCATTGGAATAGTTCAGATATATACATTGTAAGATTGAATGAAGACATCTGATTATTGTTTTGAGTACTAGTCCTCTGGAAGTATTGTTTACTGATCTAATAGTCTAAGAATTGGTTTATTGTTGAGATGTGCAAATATTTTTACCTGGTAAATCTTAGTGTATAATCAATTTATGGTTTAGATCTGCAAGTATTTTAGTTTGGTGTATTACACGAAGTTGAGAAGACTTATCCTTCATTTCAGAGTTTAAGAAGCAAAACTTGTAGCTCCAACTAGCAAATTTGAAAAGCCCATGTGGCTAATGCTTTGTTAGTATTGATATTGTATTTCCATTATCATTAAGAAATAGAAAGCAAGTATTTCTTTCTTGAGATTTCTGTGTTGTTGTTGTGTTATTGTTGTTGGGTGGAGTACCCTTCATCAATGGTATCAAAGCATGTGTTTGGGTGTGTAATGGGAGTACCCTGCATCAATAGAGCTTCTGATGAAGGGCTCTCCCCTTACACACCCAAAGACATGCTTTGATACCACCAATGAAGGGCACTCCCCTTACACACCCAAACACATGCTCCGATACCACTAATGAAGGGTACTCCCACTAATGAAGGGTACTGCCCTTACACACCCAAACACAGGCTCTAGTACTACTAATGAAGGGCTACACCACCCAACAAGATAAACGCAACAACACATAAATTGCAAGAAGAAAATACTTGCAATCTATTACATCAACGCGATGGAAATACACTATTCAAAAAGACCTATAAACCATAGCCACGTGGGCTTTCTTGTTACAAAAATATCTACAAGTTGGATCTACATACTTCACTTCTCAAACTCTGAAATGAAGGAGAGTTCTTCTCAACTTCAAATGATCAACTCAAGTCTAATTGATTCAACTTTGAATGATGAAACAACTAGCCCAAGCCCCCAATTTATAGCATTTTTGTGCCTCTTGGAAATCCCACACCCCCTTATGGTGGTCAACACATGGCCACCAAGAAAAGCAACACAGCCTAATAGAAGATCAAACATTGCAAGTATCTTCAACTTACAAAGTCAGGTGCGTAAGAGAGATATCCCTCCATTTGCCTTGTAACTCTTCAATTTCCCCATAGTGTGCACCTCAAAAAGAGAATCTTTCTTTACCCTTTGTAACCACCATTTTGACATGTGTTAACAAGTCCTTCTCACTTCCCAAAGTAGATGCCAAGGTGGGAAATTCCTCCATTTTTCTTTTTAATCATCATTGACATGTGTCCACTATTGAAAAATACATTTACCATTTGACATAGGCCATAAATAATAAATCATTTCATCTCCTATGTCCCCTTGAACACTTTCCAAGGAACATGGAGACACATAATAGCCTATTTTAGCCTTTGTTTAAAACTATTCACCTAACCTTATCAAAATTGCAATAAATAATATTTTGAGAGATGCAAGATTGCTTTATACCAATGGATGCTCCTACATCAGACACGCAAGGTAGGAAAAATTTTGTGAACCTAGTTTCACAAAATGGAGTTGGATGGTAGAGCCACCCTTTTAGATTGCAAACAACCTTCAACAAACCCCATCACTATAACTAGGACCTCAAATCAATTCTCCTTTCTTCTCTTCCAAGACCTAGCCAGAACAAGCATCATTATCTCCTAAAAACTTTGTTCTACAGTCCTCTTCCTTAATGTGGATATTTTTTCCACCATAATCCAACCTCCTCCAAGTGTTGCTCCATTCAACATTCCTCCTTATCTCACAACTCAGCATTCCTCTTCTCTTTTTCATGAGTTTTAACCCATCTAAGTCTGACCACCTCCACCAAATGCATTCTGCAATTTCCTCTCCAACTCAACATACACCTTTGTAACATCCTTAGTTACAACTTACAATATCTACAATCTTTTCTTCCTTTTCTATCCCTTTCTTTGCAACCAATTTCTCTATACTCTATTGTTCCATGTTCTCCATCATCCTCATGCCCACCAAAGGGCATTTCACATTTTCATTTTTATTCTTCTCTATCTCTATTGCAACACGACCCACAACTGCCTTCCCAAAGACATGTCTCCGTTGCGACCTCACTTACCATACTCTCAATGTCTTCTCATCCACACATGCTATTGCAACTTCATCTTTTGCTACAACTCTTCTTTACATTCCTCCTCTACTAATCAATATTTGCTAGCCTTCACAAAGACTTGCCTCTACTGCAATCTCTTTCACCTTCTTCTCAAGTTCAACTTCCACGAAGCTTTTGATTCTTCTAATCTCCTCTTTCAAGATAGCCTCCTCATCTTTGTTAATCTACTCATTAAATAAGGGGACCCTCAAAGTCCAACATCACAGCCTTTGTTGCAACCTCTCTGATCTTGTTCTCCATACCTTCCAACAGACATGTGTCTGCTACAAACTCTTCTTCGTCTCCATCTTCGTCAATTCTTTCATCCAATATTGAACCTTCCAAGTACTCTATTGTAGCCTCCTTTTCTTCTTTAGTGGTACATGCATGACACTCTAATGCATCATTATAAAAATAGTTTGATTCACCGTCCCCTTTATTCATCTTTTATTTTCTCTTTTCAATTTCTACTCTCAAATCATTCGACTATTGCTACATCTCTATCATTTTATCTCTTGATATTCTCTCTCTTCTCACAAGTAAAGTAATTCTTAGAATCCATCCACAGACAAATGTCATTTTCTTCTTTCTCTTTTCTATCTTCAACCTCTTGAAGCCTCTACACAAATCCTCTCAAGTCTTGATGCAAACTACCTCACGTTTTGGCAACCTGTTTACATACCTTTATTCATTTTTTATTTTCTCTTTTCAATTTCTACTCTCAAATCATTCGACTATTGCTACATCTCTATCATTTTATCTCTTGATATTCTCTCTCTTTTCACAAGTAAAGTAATTCTTAGAATCCATCCACTGACAAATGTCATTTTCTTCTTTCTCTTTTCTATCTTCAACCTCTTGAAGCCTCTACACAAATCCTCTCAAGTCTTGATGCAAACTGCCTCACGTTTTGGCAACCTGTTTACATACTCAGGAACCTCTGCTCTACAACAACTCATGAAATCCACCTACAGATACCGGTGCAAGATTGCCTCATGTTCGACGCTCTGTCTACACGCTCAAGAGCGTTGGTGCTCTTTTTGCACTCTCAAAAACATTTGCTCCATAGATCCTCTTGTAGCTCCTCTTGCAACTTGCACATACACTCCACTCTACTCACAGAGCTTGGTTCCAAACTACCTCACATTCAACGCTCTATCTACATGCTCAAAAACACTAGCTCTGATACCATTGATGAAGGATACTCCCCTTACACACCCAAACATATATTTCAATACAACTAATGAGGGGCACTCCTCGTACACACCCAAATGCATGCTCTAACCACTGATGAAGAGTACTCCCCTTACACACCCAAACACAAGCTCAAATACTACTGCTGAAGGGCTACACCACCCAACAATATAAACACAACAACAATACAAAAATTTCAATAAGAAAATACTTGCCTTCTATTAGCCACATGGGCTTTCTTATTACAAAAATATCAGCAAGCTAGAGCTACAAGCTTCACTTGTCAAACTCTAAAATGAAGGAGAATTCTTCTCAACATCAAATAATCAACTCAACTTTGAATGATGAAACAACTAGCCCAAGCCCCCATTTTATAACATTTTTATACCTCTTGGAAATTCCACGCCCCTTTGGTGGGAAACACATGGCCACCAAGAAAAGGAACACATAGCCCAATAGAAAACGAAACATTGCAACACTCTTCAACTTCCAAAGTTGGGTGCCCTAGAGAGAGATCCCTCCATTTGCTTTGTAACTCTTCAACTTCCCCAAAGTGGGTGCCTAAGAAATAGACTCTTCCTTTGCCCTTTGTAACCACCACTTTGACATGTGTTAACAAGTCTTTTTCACTTCCCAAAGTGGATGCCAAGGTGGAAAGCTCCTCCATTTTTCTTTTTAATCATCATTGGCATGTGTCCACTGCTGAAAAATACATTTACCATTTGATAGAGGCCTAAATAATAAATTATTTTATCTCCTATGTCCCTTTGAACATTTTCCAAGAACTGTGGAGACATATAATAGCCTGCATTTAGCCTTTATTTAATATTATTCAACTAACCTTATCAAAATTACAATAAATACTATTTTTGGGTGATGCAAGATTGCTCCATACCCATGGATGCTCATGCATCAAACACTGAGATACTTTATAAGGGATTTAGAATTAAAAAAAAACAATCCAAGTGTCATGCAAAGGTCATCTACAGGTACTTCTGAAATCTGGTATGTCTTGGCAAAACAAAAGATCAAAGATGTTTCATTTTATCAGGAACAAATCATGAAAAAACTGGGAAAATTTGGGTTAGGGTTGGGTCAAATCAGGTAAATATCACAAGAGAGATTAGAAAAGCCCAGAAACAATAAATCTTTTACCAAAAGCTTAAATTTTGCCTAAAAAATATGGAAATGTGATTTAATTGGTGGTCATGATTTTAACGGCTTATTTCCAATTTAAGCAGTAAAAATGTCTTTCGACTGTATTTTCCAAACTATCAGAAATTTTTCAGACAAAAACTTGCATTGGGGATAGAAATGATAAATTGCAATATTTAAAATATTATTTCTTTAATGTGTTTCAGGACTTGTACGTACTAAAAGTAATATAAATTCCAAGGGCTTTGGTTGATGGATAAGCCACTTTGAAGTCAATTGGCTGAGCCAGCTACAATTCACACTGAGGGCATGCGCCATACTGAGATAACCTGATACAGAAATTTCCCCCACTCCTCCAGCCATAGGTTGTGAAGTTACAACCTGAAACAATGGTCTTACTCTTATCTACACTGTGTTTCCCTGTGAAAACATCAAATCATTATAGAAAAAAGTGGTACCTTTAAGTTTGTTTTCAGTCAGATCTGTACTCTCATAGGAGTATAAAGGGAAAAACTTAGAGAGAGGAACAATGATGTTCTAGAAAACCTAAGAAAACATCTAACACTTGCATTAAGGATGGCGAAACAATGTTCAAACACATACATCACAGCTTATTGGTAACCCAAGTTCAAGCTCGACTCCTGCAAAAGATCTCGAACAAGCAATATGTGAAGATCGCCATCAATCCTGTGGCCCAGGGATTTCATCCAATTGCAAGAGAAATCAAGTTCTCCCTTCAGATTGTGAAAGCTCACTAGTCTCACCTCTGCATACCGGGGCAAGAGGGCTTTCCGTAACTAAATGTTAATTCTACGGAGTCAATTGAGATGAGGTAAAATTGTGGAGCAAACTCAAACTAAGGACTACATTTGTGATCACAATGATAGCATATAGCATAGCATACGCCATATTAACTTGAAATGACTATTACCATGACGGTCTTCAGGATGGATAATAACATGTATATGTATCAAAGCAATTTGAAGTTATAGAACATTATAATAATGGTAATCGGAATTTCATTAAACCCATATTGCTGGAATCATACCCATTATTAGCTCAATTTGAATGCTTTGAGGTCCTAAAATAGCATTGTCTACCTATAAATAGCATTCAAGAGGTCACTGGTTCGATACTCTATATATGTGGATTTGTAAAAGCATACCTTTTGAAGACCTGAGAGAATGCAGGACGGTCTTGTAGCCCAGAGTGTACTTGCCACTCTTCATCACCAGGGCAAGCCTGCTGTTGATGTTCTCATGAGTCTTCTTCTGCGCCAACAGATATATACATTACTCTCATTCAGCCGCAATAAAGAAATAAATGGATAGACACAGAGTACGTAATGCGATATGTGACTTACCGTCTTCTTGGTTATCGCCATTGTTGGGTTATGGAGAACAGGAGCCGTATGAGTGGGATGGTATAAAACATGGAAGAAATTAGAATTATAACATTTTATTCGAGTGTCAAAATTGGGTGTCTTCAAAAACCCACCCAAACCCTAATTCCCCCTTTGAAAACAAAAAGATCGTGCAAAACCCTACGTCATTTGCATTAAATCTAGGTATATATAGGGTTCCATTTTATGGCAATGAAATAACTTCAACTAGTATATTTATATTTAAAAAAATATATACTCAAAATAATATCAAGAGATATTACATAATTGTTTTGTATGTTTGTTAGTTGTCAAAAGGGACATGGAGCTCAATAATGTTGCACTCTTTCACTCTCATTAAAGATGTAACAGTTTCATATACTTAGAGACATGCGGCAATGATTTGATTTTACTTATAGAGAAACTTAAACATGCATGCATTTACCTATCATCTACACATCAAATTTATTCAAAATCATTTTTTTTTAACGGATATTTGTATGTCATTGTAGATGTCTCTCGGCATAAATTAGTATACTTATATTTAAAAAATATATGCAAAATATGTCGAAAGATATTTTATAATAGAAGAGAATCATCTGTAAAATAAATGTTCTTCTAAAATTCTAACCACCAAGAATACAAATCTATTAAAATACTAAGCACCAAGAATACAGATCTATTAAACTATTGCGTGCAAAAGCTGTAAATCTAGTTGGAGAAAAGTGGCAAGGGTTCTATTTTATTTGGAGTAATAAAATAGCGCCTCCAAAAAAACTGAAACACGGCATATTCCATGCATTTACCCATCATTTGCATGCAAATTGTTTCAAAAATGGATTTTTGTTTACGGACATTTTGATGTCATTGTAGATGCCTCTCGGCATAATAATTTTAAATAAATAAATAAAAGCTTAGAACATAATATGAAAGCCAATCAGTATAAATTGGATAAAAAAATATTTTAACAAAAACGGAAGTAAAATGAGTAAAGTAGTTTTATTGAAAGAATTGGTATATAGTTTAATAATTTTAAATAAATAAATAAAAGCTTAAAACCTAGTAGGAAAGCCAACCAGCTTAAATTGGATAATATATATTTTGAGAAAAAGAGAAATAAAATGAATTAAAGTATTTTTATTAAAAAAATTGGTGCATGTAATTAAATTGGCCATTAAAAAAGTTTGTGTACATATTTTTGTGATATTTAAGATTATATTTCATTTTTTTTTCATTATTTTAGCCATAGGTCATGAGGGATAACCTAAAATTTATATATGGACATTTTTTATTAGAAGCATTTTAATTATTAAGCCGATAGGCTAGCTTTTTAGCCCGGAAAATTGTCAGCCTTCTGACAACCCATCGAAAAAAATAGTTTCCAGTCGATGATGAAATTTTCGATTGGCAAGGTTTTCATTTAAAATTGTATTAATTTTTGGCAAGATGTATGTAGTACATCTTCTACGTATTTGTCAACGAAGTTAATTCATTTGAGTTGAACATTAATGGTTGTGCACACGGTAAACATCTTAACTTGCCTTGAACATTGATGGCTCTGCAAAGAAGGTTTTCAAAGGCTTTTTGATATCTACATTTGGGTTTCGTTGATTGGTTTGTTATCTAGAGTTGGGTTTTTAAGTGTTGGGTATATTTGAATTGTGTTTAGTATTCGAAGAAGAAGAGGCTATTCAGAGGTTTCCTGTTGTTTGCAGTTGAGTCTTTAACTACTATGTGCTACAAGAGGATCAATTGTGTTTACTTTTTGGAGAACGAGACGATATTTAGAGGTTTCTTGCTATTTGCACCTACGGTTTTAACTTTTGAAGGTAAGATGTCTTTTTGGTTTGACTTCAATATCTTTTGATGTTGTGTTTTCTAGTGTTATGCACAATCTTTTGTGATTTTGTGTGTGACGTGTTTATTTGTAACTAGGGCTTCATGGTAAATTTCCCCTTATCATAGTCGTCGACTATTTTCTCCTATTTTATGTTTGGAATCTATGTGAGGAGCAAGAAAGTTGTCACAAGATCAAGATCAATCAATATGTTTCAGGTATGTATACCTTAATCATTTGATACTTTCAACATTGTTATTTGCAAATGATATAATCTTTTATATAATCGGTGAGTTGTGGTTTGCATTCATTCGGATTTAGGGTTTGCCATCAATTATTGTTGAAAAAAAATCAGTTGATCATTCCTATACAGGTACTCCCATATAGCTTAAAAAGAACTGGTTGTACATCTTAAAACATTTTATTTTTATAGCACATATAAACTTGTATGGTGGCATAAATCTCTTTGAAAAGTAGGGTTGTAATATAGCAACCCTACTCCCACTCTCATACATACTCATGGAATACGAAAGAGCCTAGGGAGGTGACACACTTTGGGCTACTTCTTGTGTCGAAAAGAGAGTTGAGGATCACCTCTTAGGTTTTCTATTCCTTTGCTTCAAATGCAATAGAGGAATGATGCAAAAATGCAATCTAACCTAGAATGCAAGTAAACAAGCAAACCCTAATCTGGAAATGCAGATCAAAGGACAACTATTATACTACTGAAAAGTACAAATCAAAAGGAAAAATTAGAGGTGTACCTATGTCTGAAATCTAAGCAGAAATGTTTGGGACCAGGGTGCCACGCCACTGTCCCGATTCTGCAAGTCGAGAGTTGCAACTAACAGGACGAGTTCTGAAGCCTGCAAGACACTGTTCTACCAAATCATACTGACAGAGGGCAGGACCATGGTACCACGCCGCTATCCTTGGCAGGACCAGGGCGCCACTCCCCTTTCCTTGGGGTTTTTGTTGAGATCTGCAACCAAAAATTGTTTGTGTGCTCTTCTGGTCCCGAAACTTCCAGCAATGCTCAGATTCAAACCTATACTTGAAGCTAAAAAACAGGGTTTGGGGTGGCTATATAGGGTTTTGCCTTAGTCAAACCCCTGTGTTTATTATTTCCACCTCCACAAATAACCGATAATATACTGAAAATGTGTCTGCAAGATCGTAAAATGAAAGCAAATAATCTAGAGCAACCCTAAAGAGTAAACCCTAACTGCTTATAATTGATAAAGTAAGTGCTCTAAATCCATGATGCAAAGTGATCTAAAGCATGAATATAAATAAAAATGAAGCTCCTATAAAGACATGGAAACAACATGAAACCATACCCAACCCCAAGGGAGAGGTACAAGCCAATCTTCAGTCAATGATTTCCTATTATTCTTCTACATCTTCAAAATCCCCTAATTGATAAATTGATGCTTGATGAATGTTTGGTAGATGAATGTTGAATGTTGTCGAAGACTTCAAATATCTACTCTTTCACTGCAAATAAGGCTCTTATGCTCCCAAAAACCTGCTCTTAGATTCTTAGAAGAAGCCCCCTTCAAATGAAGAAAGAGAGTTATTAAGTATGAAACCCTAGATCTTAATTTCATGTTTAGGTCGACCTAGGATTTGAATTTCCCACCGATATTTTGGGGTTAAGCATTATAATATCATAGGGTTGTGCTCCCGAAATTTTGAGGAAAAAATTGAGGACCATGTGCATTCCCGCCATGATCCGACCAACTTTTCACCAAATTTTTGGGGCCTTTAGATATGATGATATTAGAGCGCATCCCACAGTTATAGCTGATTTCGAGATGTTTTGATATGCTAAATCAAGCCTAAACGATCAAAATAAGACATAATTAGGGTTTACGATTAAATGATTTATTGGAGGAATAAAATGAAAAGGGGCATGCTTAGGATAAAGGGCCCAACTTTATAACATGTAAAGTGATGAAATATGACTTTAGATTTCATTAAATTAATTAATTAAAGGCTTAAAGGGGAATTAGAAATGCAAGACACACTAAGGCGGGTGCTAACCTAAGTGTGAAGTAGTACCATCCTAGCAAGGGTGTATAATTTACGACGCTACATTTAGCCCCCACTTTAGCAGTCATATGACACTATGTGCATATGCAAGCTAAAGTACAAAAAAGTAAACATCTTTTTGAAAAAGGATAAGCCATAAGTTGTCAGATGAAGCCCCTAGCGGTATCTGCAGTACACAATTAGGACCCACACCCTACAAAACCACATGTTAGATCACAAAATCCCCTAATGCTTACTAAGGGAGGTGATGAAATTTGCGGGTAGCTATCTGCCCCCTTGTCTCGGCTTGCTAATTAGTGAGGTGAAACAAGGTACCATGTTTACCACAATGAATTAGAATGAAAACCTTGATGAACATATTCACAACAAGGCTCGATTTTGCATCCAAACGCTTTATGGAACCAATGCGAAGCAAGAGGGAGAATCCACAATTCCAACACTACTGACGGTGCAAAAATCAGAGCTCTCTAGCTCAAGATATGATAAATTGAAGAAAAAGTGCAGAAATTAGGGTTTTAACTTAAAAACATAAAGTGAAAAAGTTCACAACACATAAATATGAAAGTGACACCTTCATTTGTCACTTTTTGAATTTTTGGTACTATTCATTGCAGAGGAACCCACATATTAGCCATCATGCCTCAACATCGACTTGAGTGACCTACGAGGATTAAGATCCTGCGCGAGTTCGTACTCGTCGGCCGACCACTCGACGAGGTGAGTTGACCTTCCATTGACTCTCTTTTGACTTTTTCATGCTTTCACAAATTTAGGGATGGTGATGTCATCGCCAAGACCAGGTCCATGCCCCCTCTTCAAGCACCTTGGGGTCCTAGGGCGCCCTGGTCCACTCAGGACACCTTGGTCCTTGGCCGAGGCGACCAGTGGCGACACGGGATCAGGCAATTGAATGTTAGAATAGATAAAATGAATGCTTTTATTATATTATAATAATGATGATTGATTACTGATGATAAGATGTTTCAGTTTTTGCAGACACTACCATACATTCGTGAGCATACTGTCAGGCTCACCTTCCAAAGCCTTCGGGAGCAGATCCCAAGGCTGTCAGTGGGGGAGAGGGAGTTGTTTCATACAGTGGACTTGTGGTATGCGATGACTATTCCCGCCATCAGATTCCATTTTGCAATGTTGATGGCATTGATGGAGAGATGGGATGCACACGCCTCGACGTTCCTGTTACCTATGGGGGAGATGACAGTCACCCTTGAGGATGTATACTGCATCTTGTGCCTTCCCATCAGGGGGGAGATCGTGAGATATCGATCCGACCGTACCAAGGAGGATTATAGGAGAGAGTAGGTGTATGTTATGGGGAGAGTGGTACTTGGTAAGAAGAGGGGTCATATAATGGTCAGGGGGCTCCTACACCCTACCGACAAGGTTCCATTAGTGAGGCAACTCATGATCGTGACCCTTGCATTAGCCATGTGCCCTAATGGGCATGACACACACATGCATGGAGGACTCATCTACATTATCTGAGCAATGGAGAGACATAGGAGGGTATACTCTTGGGGTCGAAGCATACTCGTGCATCTCTATCATGATCTTGGGGAATATGTATTTGGGAAGGGATGCAACTTAATGACATGCACGCTACTACAAGTGTGGATGTTTGAGCATATTACCTACACTAGGTCTATTGGAGCTCTTGTAGACTTAGTCCCAAAGTAGCCTAGGGTATTTACTTATCCACTTACCCACGAGTGGCGATTCAGCAATCTCCTGCATTGGAGGCGGATCTTAGAGAGATTGACAGTGGGAAGATTCATATGGAGACCCTACCTTAAGATGCACTAATGGGTAGGGATACACAGGTAGTTGTTCAACATGCAGAGGAACCGTCTACCAGAGGGGCGGTACATGGTGCAGGAGCACCTAGCTTTTTACCATCTTGTTGATGCATTTTACAGATTTTGGTGTGATAGTCCTTATTTTGGATCAGTGTTTGAATAATGGACCACTTAGAGGTCCACATGTGTGTTTGATAGTCATTAGAAGGGTGATTGTCACCAAGGTTGTTTGTTTTCACAAATTTGGCTTATGGGCCCTTGTAAGCCTAAAATGGCATAAATTTGCATTATGATGTAAAATGTCTTGAAAAGCCTCATTAGGCATTTAGGAATGTCATTTTGATGTTAGGGAGTCATCCTAGGAGGTTTAGTATGAGTAGAAAGGCATAAAAGGCAAAAATGCACATTTGAGCAAAAGTTGTCATTGTTGCTTGACAACTTTTAGCAACTTTTTTAGCAACTTTGCATTTTTTAGCAAATCGGTGGTTAGGAAACCGATGAAGAGTTAGTTATGGAAAAAATGGAATATAAAATGCTCCTTGAATGATTGTACATGGGTTGGAATATCTTTGAGCAAGTTTGAATAGAATTTGAAGACAATTTCCAGATTTTACCTTGTATTTTGTCATTTTTGTAGCAACAGTCCGTACCAAATGGATTGACCTTTCTATTGTTATTTCATGGTCGTTTAGTGTATGATATTGTATTTCTCAGGAGATGTTTGTATCTTTCCTTAGTGCAATTTTGAAGTGTGTTTACAAATTATCTCTTATTGTACTGCTCTCGGTCTGAGCAAGGGTTCAAGAGCCCAATCATGGTTCCAACTTGAAATCCCTTGAGTTTTGCTCAATGAACCTTGGGATTCAAGTCATTAAACCCTTGTAATTCTTTTTGGGATGGCATGTAAGTTATTGGGAAGCAACTTGCTATCATTTCCTAGGCAAGCTCTGTCATAGCCCGGTTAGGAATATGATTGATAATTCTGTATTTGCTTGTAGGGATGATCAATTGTGAATGTGCCAAGTGTTTGGCATGGAAGTGTTATGCAGGGTAGAGTCTCAGTGAAGAGGTGGAGGTGTGACAGGGTGTAGAAGTCATTAAAACCTTTTGAAGAAGACTGCTAACTCCTAAACCCTCAAAAGTGTCATTTTGGGATCTGTACCAGTACAGACAGACCAGACTGCCTACCCTAGTGGATCCAAAATTTGTCCAAAAGGGTACTCAGATCACCAAAGGTGTTGGAAGGTTCTTTGAGTTATTTTTTATTAGTTTCCCAAAAACCGGCAAGGTAGGGCTAATTGGGGCTCTAGGGCTACTAGGCCTAGAAAATAGGAAGAAGAGGGAGCGATGGGAAAATGGTGGAAATCCAGTTGAAGAACCGCATGAATGGAATTGAAGCACCTATAAAACACCCCCTAAAACTCCTACAATTACATGTTGGAGGTTTGGATAGTTTAAAGGTTGGATTTACCATAGTGAATCTCAACCATGCTTGAAGCAACTATTGAGCACAAATTGATAGGGAGCACTCCAAGAGAGTTTGAGTGTTTGACTTGTTAATGGATAAGTGAAGAGTGGTAGGAGCCCACTAAACAATCATTTAACTACGTATTGAGCAAGGTGAAACTCTCTTTGAGAACCTCTCCCCATCAAAGTGGTATCAGAGTGAGCTAAGATTTGGGAAGAAGCCAGTTCATGTCAGAGACTGAGTCAGTAGGAGAAAATAGCCTCAGGATGGTGACCAATGCAGAGTTAGCCAAGAAGGTAGAAGATCAAGAGGAAGAGAATAGACTCCTCAGGGTAAGACGACAATTGTTGGAGAGCAAACTAGACGTAGTTGAAGACAAGACTAAGAAGGTAACATTCAAAATTAATGAAGGGAAGGGTAAAGAAATAGTAGAAGAGGATGGCACACCTGAACTAGATTCTATACTATTTGAATAACCTTTCCTTAGAGCCATCAAAGCCTTAGGAGGGAAGTCCCTAGAAGGAGTGCCACTTTTTAATGGAAAAATGGAACCAGAAGTAGTCATGGAATGGATTGAAGGATTGGAGAATCGTTGTGAATTTGATGGGATTAGCACAAAAGGTGAAGGTAGCCAAATCTAGATTAAGAGGAGCAACCTTGAATTGGTGGAAGTTCATCCAAGAGGAGAGACAAAAGGAGGGTAAGAACTCAATTGCCACTTGGAAAGGAATGCTAGCCAAGGTGAAAGAAGCATATATCCCTGAAGACTATGAAATTCAATTACACGAGAGGAGACAAAACTTGAGACAAATAGAACTAGATGTGAGCAGCTACACTGAGGAATTTTAGAAGTTGTGTCTGAGATCTAAGGTGGTAGAAGATGAAAACATCAAGGTAGCGAGGTGCTTGAATGGCTTGAGATGGAATATACAAGAAGAGTTGAGTGTGTTGTGTCCTAGTACTGTTCATAAGTGTTATCAATTGGCACTCAAGGTGGAAGAGAAGAGTAAAAAGAACCAAGAGCAAAGCAATAGAGGTAGAGGTAGGGGAAGAGATGGCAAAGGTCATAGAGGTAGCTATGGCGAAAGAAGTGTAGACCAAAGATCCCAAGGGGAATCCAAGTTGGTAGAGAAAAGTGGGGGTTCCAATAGAAAGAGTAGCTATAGAGGAAGGGGATCTACCAACTCTGGTAGAGGAAGGTCTAGTGGATCAGGAAGAGGGTCCTATTTCGCCACAATGAAGTGCTACAATTGTCATCAACTTGGACACCGACCTATAGATGTCCTAAGAAGTATTCTTCATCCCAAGGAGGTGAGAGGAGAGTAAGTTATATTCAAGAAGATACAACAAATGTGAAAGCATCAGAAGTGAGTTTAGATTATGAGGTTGGAGAGAATCTCATGATGGGAAGAGTTTTGATCAAAGAATTGGTTGAGGAGGAACCTAACCAAAGAAGATCCTTGTTTAGGATAAAGTGCAAGATTATGGGAAAAGTGTGTAGAGTGGTGGTGGATTCAAGGTCCACTGATAACATAGTATCGGAAGAAGCAGTAAGTAAGCTCAACTACAAAGAATCCCACATAGTGATCCTTATAGGGTTACTTGGCTCAACAAGGACATGTTCTAGTGAATCAACAAACTTGAGTAGAGTTCACTATAGGAGGCTACAAGGACAAAATCTTGTGTGACATCTTGCCAATGGATGCTTGCCACCTACTCCTAGGTAGGCCTTGGCAGTTTGACAGAAAAACAATACACCGTGGGGAAAAGAATGCCTATACTTTTCAAAAAGATGGGATTACCTATAAAATTCAGTCCATAGGAGATCAAGAAGAGTGGAGACCTAAAGGCCCCAATGTGTTGCTAGTTGGTGAGAAGGAGTTCATTAACACTCTCAAGGAAGGAGAAGGAGTGGGGTTTGCACTTGTAGTAAAACCAAAAGAAGAAAGCAAGGATAAGAAAGTATGCATTCCCAATGAAGTGTAACAAATTCTAAATCAGTTTAAGGATATTATCAGTGATGGAACACCTGCAACCTTTCCTCCTCAACGTGCCATAAGTCACCAAATTGACTTCATACCCAGAGCCTCATTGGCTAATAAGACAACTTATAAAATGACACCGGAGTAGAATAAAGAGGTAGCTAAGCAAATACAAGAACTCTTGGACAATGGTCTAATAAGGAAGAGCATTAGCCCATGTGCAATTCCCATAATTTTGGCCCAAAAGAAGGGAGGTACTTGGAGACTTTGCACTGATTCTAGAGCTATCAACTGGATTACAATCAAGTATAGGTTTCCCATTCTAAGAATTGAAGATTTGATGTATTGTTTAGGAGGTGTTGAATACTTCACCAAGATATACCTCAAGAGTGGTTACCACCAAATCAGAATCAAGGAGGGAGATGAATGGAAGACAACATTCAAGACCACATAATGACTTTATGAATGGCTTGTTATGCCATTTGGACTCACAAATGCCCCTAGCACATTCATGAGACTCGTGAATGAAGTACTCAAGGATTATATTGGTAAATTTGTTGTTGTTTATTTAGATGAGATCTTGATTTTTAGCAAGTTTAAAGAGGGACATCTTGAGCATATAGAGATTGTATTGAAGAAATTATGTGATGAGCAACTAACTATCAATTTGGAGAAATGTGAGTTCATGAAATAGGAGTTGATATATCTTGGGTTTGTAATCTCAATTGGTGATTTGAAGATGGATACCTCTAAGGTGGACACCACAATCAGTTGGCCTACACCTAAGACAACAAGTGAAGTAAGGATTTTTCATGGTTTGGCACAATTTTATAGAAAGATCATCAAAGGATTCAGTGAAATATGTGCACCCATGTTTGACACAATCAAAGGAGGTGTGAAGACTAAGTTTCAATGGACAAAAGAAGCACAAAGAGGATTTTATCTCTTAAAGACAAAGGTGGCTACTCAACCGGTACTAGTTCTTCCAATATTTGACAAGCTCTTCACCATTGAATATGATGCAAGCAACATAACAGTTGGAGCAGTCTTAAGTCAAGACAATAGACCGGTTGCATTTTTTAGTGAGAATCTCAATGATGCTAAGAAAAGGTATTCTTCTTATGATTTGGAGTTATATGTACTTGTTCAATCACTTAGGAAATGGAGGCATTATTAGTTGCCTAAAGCATTTGTGATTTATACTGACAACCAAGCTCTTAGTTTTCTCAATTCACAAGAGAATTTGAATCATAGGCATATCAAATGGGTAGAGTATCTGCAGTCATATACTTTCACCATTAAACATAAGAAAGGTCAATGCAATAGAGTTGTTGATGCATTAAGTAGAAGGTTGCTAATAGTGCAAGAAGTGCACCTCAAGATCATTGGAGTGGATAGTTTCAAGGGGTTATACCAAGATGATGAAGACTTTGCCGCCATCTACAGGGTTTGTCAAGAGTTTAGAAATCATTTTCATTGTGAATATGCAGATTTTACCTTACAAGATGGTCTTTTGTTTAAAGGAGGACAACTGTGTGTACCTAGAGGGTCCATGAGAGAAAATTTGATGCAAGAGAAGCATAATGGTTGCTTAAGTGGACATTTTAGATTGAATAAGACTCTGGAACTTGTCCAAAGATTCTACTATTGGCCAAAGATGCAGAGGGATATCAGAAAATATGTGGAGCAATGTGTGGTTTGCCAAAGAGCCAAGAGTACTTCTTCTAATGTTGGTCTTTATCAGCCTTTACATATCCAAACCGGCCATGGGAGTGTGTAAGTATGGATTTTGTTGTTGGATTTCCCAAGACCAAATCAAGTTTTGATAGTATCTATGTTGTGGTGGATAGATTTAGCAAAATGGCCCATTTTATTCCATGTAAGGTGACTCAAGATGCTAGTCATATTGCTCACTTGTTTTTCAAAGAAGTCATTAGGATTCATGTCTTACCTATCAGTATAGTATCAGATAGAGATGCAAAATTTATTGGTCATTTTTGGAAGACTTTATGAAAAAGATTGGGTACTAACTTGTCTTTCAGTTCAGCCTACCATCCCCAAATGGATGGCCAAACAAAGGTGTCCAAGAGAACACTTGGAAACCTTCTTAGGTGTTTGACAAAGGAGTATGGACAAGTTTGGGATCAAATCATCCATCAAGCTGAGTTTGCCTACAATGACAGTGTGAATAGATCAACCGGTAAGAGCCCTTTTGAGATAGTGTATGGCCTTCATCCCAGAGGTGTTTTGGAGCTCAGATATGTTGGGAAGATGGGACAACAAAGTGGACATGCTATGGACATGGCTCAATCCATGCAAGAGATTCATGAGCAGGTTAGGAAAGCATTACTAGACATGTCTCAAAGGATCAAATCTAAAGTAGATGAAAAGAGGAAGGATATACAATTTGTTGTTGGGGACTTGGTCATGGTTCATTTGAACAAAGCAAGGCTTCAGAAAGGTGTCCCTAGTAAACTTCAGATGAGGAGAATTGGACCTTGTAAGGTCTTGGCTAAGTATGAGAACAATGCCTACAAACTTGACCTACCCAGAGACATGGTTGTATCTCTTATATTTAATGTTGCAGACTTGGTGCAGTATAAGGGAACACTTCAAGAGGAATGTAGTAGAGTCTCAGAGGTCTCTCAAGCACTTTCAGACCTGCCTTTGCCACCCGCAACCATGCCACAAGCCAAGAAAGTATTGGATTCTATAATTCTCAAGAAGACAAGGCACGCCGCCTATAAGGAGCATTTGGTCAAATGGTAGAAACTTCCAGCATCTGAGGCTACTTGGGTACCTGAATCATACTTTTCTAAACTTGGCATTCCCCTTTCTTTGTTTCCTCAAGGAGTCACTCGACTTCTTTCTCATTGAGGGAGTATGGTGCATGAGCACCTAACTTTTAACCAACTTGTTGATGCATTTTCCAGATTTTGGTGTGATAGTCCTTATTCTGGATCAATGTTTGAATAATGGACTACTTAAAGGTCCACATGTGTGTTTGATAGTCATTAGAAGGGTGATTGTCACCAAGGTTGTTTGTTTTCAAAAAATTGGCCTATGAGCCCTTGTAAGCCTAAAATGGCATAAATTTGCATTATGATGTAAAACATCTTGTAAAGCCTCATTAGGAATTTAGGCATGTCATTTTGATGTTACAGAGTCATCCTAGGAGGTTTAGTATGAGTAGAAAGGCATAAAAGGCAAAAATGCACATTTGAGCAAAAGTTGTCATTGTTGCTCGACAACTTTTTGAGCAACTTTGCATTTTTGAGAAAATCAATGGTTAGGCAATCGATGAAGAGTTGGTTATGACAAAAATGGCATACTAAATTCTCCTTGAATTATTTTACATGGGTTAAGATATCTTTGAGCAAGTTTGAATAGAATTTGAAGACAATTTCCAGATTTTACCTTGTATTTTGTCATTTTTGTAGCAGCAGTCCGTACCAAATGGATTGACCTTGCTACTTTTATTTCATGGTGGTTTAGTGTATGATATTTTATTTCTCAGGAGGTGTTTGTATCTTTCCTTAGTGCAATTTTGAAGTGTGTTTACAAATTATCTATTATTGTACTATTCTCGGTCTAAGCAAGGGTTCAAGAGCCTAGTCATGGTTCCAACTTGAAATCCCTTGAGATCTGCTCAATGACCCTTGGGATTCAAGTCATGGAACCCTTGTATAGTGTATATTATTTTTGGGATGGCCTATAATTTTTTGGTAAGCAACTTGCTATCATTTCCTAGGCGAGCTCTGTCATAGCCCGGTTAGGAATATGATTGATAATTTTGTATTTGCTTGCAGGGATGAGTAGTTGTGAATGTGCCAAGTGTTTGGCATGGAAGTGTGATGCAGGTTAGAGTCCCAGTGAAGAGGTGGAGGTGTGACAAGGTTTAGAAGCCATTAAAACCTTTTGAAGAAGGTTGTTAACTCCTAAACCCTCAAAAGTGCCATTTTTTTTATCTGTACCAATGCGGACAGACCAGACTGCCTACCCTAGTGGATCCAAAAGTTTGTCCAAAAGGGTAATCAGATCACCAAAGGTGTTGGAAGGTTCTTTGAGTGATTTTTGAGTATTTGCCCAAAAACCGGCAAGGTAGGGCTAATTGGGGCTCTAGGGCTACTAGGCCTATAAAATAGGAAGAAGAGGGAGCGATGGGAAAATGGTGGAAAGCCAATTGAAGAACCACTTGAATGGAATTGAAGCACCTATAAAACACCCCCTAAAACCCCTGCAATTACATGTTGGAGGTTTGGATAGTTTAAAGGTTGAAGTTACCATAGTGAATCTCAACCATGCTTGAAACAACTATTGAGCACAAATTGATAGGGAGCACTCCAAGAGAGTTTGACTGTTTGACTCATTAATGGAAAAGTGAAGAGTGATAGGATCCCAATAAAAAATCATTTAACTACCTATTGAGCCAGGTGAATCTCTCTTTGAGAACCTCTCCCCATTAGTACAGCCACATAATCGTTCCCTTCTACTTCGACTGAGTCTGGCGGTAGTTTAGGTTCGAGCAATGTGTTCCTATTGATGTGCTTGTGTACATCTGACACTCATGCATGATGTTGAGGTTAGGAGCCATTCCTAGGCCTACCAGTGATGAGATCAACATCACAGATTCAGATGAGTCAGATCAGGATATTGCGACAGACTACAAGATGACATGGGCGCGCATTGGCGGTACATCACATGGTGGGGGAGAACATACCCTGGAGCCATCTTCCCAGTAGAATTCCCTGGAGGGAACCCTGGACCATGGAGATAGACAAGCGACGAAGAGGAATCTGATCCATTCGAGGAGGGCTCAGATTATCAGGCTGATGACACAGGAGAGTAGGAGGCAGGTGGAGATGGAGATGATCTTGACACCAGAGAGGGAGATCAAGATGGAGATGATGAGGAAGATAGAGAGGAGGATGAGGAGGATGACAATGAGGAGGAGGATGAGGAGGAGGAAGAGGAGGATGAGTAGGAGGAGTTTGACGAGGAGGATGAGTCAGATGTAGTTCCTCACCATTCCAAGGAAGACACCATAGCCCTAGACCCACCGAGCCTCCCATTACAGATGAAGAAGGACCCTATATGGGGTCCTAATCCTAGTCCCCATTGACCCATACCCACTGTACATAAATATTATGAATGCAAAGAGCCTAGCAGGTCCCAGTCTCAGGCGGTCTCTTTCCATAATCCCTATTGGCGAGAGGGAGATCCAGGTAAGGTATCTTGCTATCGATTTATTTATGTATCTTACTTGTTTAGATTTGATGATATAGAATGTTATTGATAAAAATTTCTCTCTTTCTTGCAGCTATCTTTCCAAGAGTGGCGTTCTCTTATTCAAAATGCAGTGACAAACCTTATTGTGATTGCACACATTCCTAGTTCCTCACAGATAGCGCATAGATCCCAGAGGAGTGCAAGATGACACAAGGACCTTTTCTCCCCTATTCAAATGGAGACGGAGGTCCTATGAGAGAGATTACGATAGACAGAGCATGACCTAGCAGCGTCATAGACAGAGGTAGATACATACTGCAAGATTATGATGGAGAGGGATCACAGGAGCTTCTCGCGGAACCACTCACGGTCCATATCATGATACACCCTCATGGGGATACCCCCACGATGAGATCAGGAGGGGGAATCTAACCACCATCCTCCAGCTACTAGTCCGAGGGATAAGAGATGATCTTGTTGTATTGATGTATATATTATGATTCTCTTGGATATGTATCTATTTATGCTCATGTTATCTCAAACATGTTATTTTAATGCTTAATCAATATATGCATTGCTAAGATTAGAAGTAACATATTTAGTGATGAACATGTATGTCTAATTTAATTTCCATGTGATTGATCTCTCAATGCTTCATGATTAAATTGATACATGTGTGATTTAATTAAATAACTAAATATTTAATTAAATGCTACTTTGATTATGTAAAAGAAGAATGTATTAATCCTAAGAACTATATGACTAATGTGATTTAATTAACTCTAATTAAACGCAACATGATATAATTCTACTTAACACTTAAGATATTGTAGAACATGCTAGCACATATGAAATGTAAATCTATTACAATTTACATAAAAGAATCCAAGACAAATGATAAAGTAATAAAACATGCTTGCCAAGAAGGAAGTAATGTAAACCAAACAATATAACATCATTTAATCCTACATACTTTAGTGAAGACATGCTAACATATTACCCAATTTTGAAGAAAGAAAAGATATAGAGAGAGAACATAAAGTATACTAGAAAGAGAGAGGGAGAGAGAGAGAAAAAAAGGAACTAGGCATAGTATCTACTAAGGTGCATAGCATTTATGGGTTCCTTGAGAATCTGCTATCTTGTAGGCACCTGATCCATAGACTTCAACAACAATGTATGGTCCAAGCCAATTAGGGCTGAATTTTCCTTTCTCCTAAGGTAAGTCATTCACGTTGCATTGATTCTCGTAAGGACTAAATCACCTACTGAGAAGGAACGTTGAATAACCTTATCATTGTAGCTTCATTGCAAAGTTTTATGATATGCTTGAATATGCTCGATGGCATTTATACCCTGTTCATCGAGCACCTCAAGTTGTTGAAGTCTTTTCTCTCTATAGGAATCATCATCCACTATACCCCTAAGAGAAACTCTCAAAGAAGGAATTTCTAACTCCAAAGGCATAACGACATCAACACCATAAACAAGATTATAAGGAGTACAACCCGTAGCAACACATACACTCATGTGATAGGCCCAAAGAGCATAGGTTAATTGATTATGCCAATCCTTACCATGCTTGTTTATAGTCTTTCGAAGAATTTATTCAATTATCCTATTAGAAGACTCAACTTGACCATTTGATTGAGGATAATAAGGTGTAGAAAATTTATGTTGAATATGATATTTCTTGAGAAAATTCTTCACATCCTTATTTTTGAATGACGTTCCATTATCTGAAACTAAGGCGGAAGGTATCTCGAATTGAGAAATAAGGTTTTCCAAAATGAATTGAAAAATTACTTTAGCTCTAGTGGATCGAAGAGGAATGACTTCCACCCACTTCGTAAAGTAATCAGTTGTAGTTATGATGAAGGTATGTCCTTGAGATGAAGGAGGAGATATTTTGTTGGCATTTTGATGATGTTTGTACTTAGTTGTGATTGTCATTGATGGACACACACTTATTTGTTGTATGAGTTATTCTCAACTAGTAGTATGTGATGTATTGTTCAAACCAATATTATATGCCAATGTATGCATAGTCTTTGTTTGTAGAAGACTATCGATGTTTGTAGAAGGAGCTTATTGGTCAAAGCATGACCAAGGACATCAAGCGATACAAAGACCTCAAGCGGTACGAGGACCCCAAGCGACAGCCAATCTTTTTAAGATTGGAACACTATGTTTGAGTTTACAAATCTTTATTTGTAAACCGGTAATCGGTATACTTTGTTTTGTTAACCGATAAACTTGTAAAGCGTGATGAGTTATCATCTACTGACACCGATGCAGTGATTATGTGTCGTGTTACAATTGTGTCTAGATGCATTCTACCTAGGAAATTGTAATCTAATCTCATTGGACCGACATGAAATCAAATTTATATATGAGGACATCATGTCTAGGGTTTTGGGTGTAGAAGATTAGGTCTTTGCAAAAAGTATCTTGCGACAGAGATTGAACGTGCGAAGGACATAAGACTGAAGTAATGTTGCAACGCATTAACAGAGAGCAATCAAGGATCTAACTAAGCATTTTGTGCTAGTTCATAGATCACTTACTTGTTGTTTACTAATCTCTTAGACAAGTCAGAAACCCTTAACCAAGCAGGCTCAGTTAAGCCTGTTCTAAATCCTCTAACAAGGTGGTTCACAGTTGTGGATCTAAAATCCTTAAACAGGGTAGTCTTTAATAGGACTTATCTCCTAACAGAGATCAAGATTCCTAACAGGATCTGTTCTAGTGAAGAACATTGTAAGCCTTAACCGGTCTGGTTGCTATTTTGTAGATAGTAGACTTGTGAGTTTTAATCACCATGGTTTTTCCCATTTGGGTTTCCACGTCAAAATATCTTGTGTTATGGTGATTGTGTTATTGTGGGTGAATTCTTTTTTTGGTATTTAGCTTGTTTGTGTATTAACCGGTTTGTTGTTTAAAGGGCTATACCGGTCTGCAGTAAAATTGCTTAAGTGTTTGGTAAGGTTTTTGTGTATAATAATTTACCCCCACCCTCTTAGTATTCATCATATTTTACCAATGAGATCAAAACCCCATATAGAAAAGGGCCAAGACGCCACTTGAGATCGAAGTTCTTGGGCAGGGGCATGGATCAAATTGCTATGTTGCTGACATTGATGACATTTTTTAAGAAACACAAAGGAATCCTTTTCCATGGTTTGCCAATAATATCCCATTTAGAGCAATCTTTGAACTAAAGATCTACCCCCAAAATACCCCCCACAAGTACTTGAATGTGCTTCCTCAAGAGCAATAGGGATTTCAGCCTTGTTTAGGCATCGAAGGAGAAGACCATTATAACCCCTCCTATAAAGAACATTAGAAAGGATAATGTATATAGCAGCAAATTTGTGAATCCTAGCCCTAGTATTCTTATTCATAGAGTTAGGAAAGGTACCATACCTCAAATATCTCATTATATGCGAGTACCATTCATCAGAATCTATAATGCAATAATACACCACATCACTAGGATTATCAGCAATAGCCGGGGTAGTGAGGTTGTGAACAATGACTTTAAGATCTACCAAGGGGTCCTCTAGAGACACAAGAGTGGCAACACATTCCATCGCATCAGTATGTCAATTATCTTTTCAAGGAACGAGTTCCATGGTATAAGAATTGAATTTGTGCAACAAGGATATAACTAGATCTCTATATTGTGATAATGTGTCTTGCTTAGCTTGATAAACTCTTGTCACTTATCTTATGATTAGTTGAGAATCTCCATAAATATGTAGATGTTTCACATTCAACACCAAGGTTGCTTTAATTCCATCTATAAGAGCCTCATATTCAACAATGTTGTTGGTACATAAGAAATTGAGATGATACGATAAAGGAATAGGCTTCTTTGTAGGAGAGATTAAGACCACCCCTGCCCCTGATCTTGTACGACACTTAGAGCCATCAAAGTACAATTCCCAAATCTCATCAACCTCAGTGGAAAAATGTATCCATTGGGAAAAGACTCTAGATTAGGTAGAGAGAAGGGTGAAGGAGCATCAACTAAGTGGTCAATCAACGCTTGACCCTTTATTGCTTTTTGTGAGATAAACTTAAGTCAAATTCGGTCAATATCATAACCCACTTAGCTAAGCATCCAAAAAGATCAGTTTTGGAAAAAAGACGTTTAAGAGGATCGAATTTAATGATAACATGAACCTCAGCATTCAAGAGATAATGCCTCAACTTTTGGGTTGCAAAGGCTAAAGCAAGGCATTGTCTTTCTATTTCAGAATATCGGACTTCGTAACCGAGTAGAGTTGTGGCTTATGTAGTAAACCGAGATTCTCTACCATCCTTCTCACATTGTGCTAATAGAGCTGCAAGAGCTTTAGGGGAAGAAACGGTGTACAAAAGGAAAAGCTTAGTAGGATCAACAGGTTGAAGAATAGAAGGATTGGCCAAATAGTTTTTTGGGTCTTCAAATGCCTGACGACAATCCTCATTCCATTGGAAAGCGATATTATTTTTAAGCAATTGTGTGAAGGGAAAGGTACGATCCACAAGTTGAGAAATGAACCTACGAATAGCTTGGATCTTTCCTTGCAAAATTTTTAGTTGGGAAACATTCTTAGGAGGTTGCATGTTAACAATAGCATCTAGCTTCTTTGTATCCACCTCAACGCCACGATGTGAAACTATGAATCCTAATAGTTTTCCACTATCCACACCAAAAACACATTTTTGGGGATTCAAACGCATGTTATACTTACAAATTCTCTCAAAGATTTGACAAAGGATCTTAACATGATCTGTACGAAGAACGGATTTGGCTAAGATGTCATCAATGTAATCTTCTAAGGTTTTATGCATATAGTCATGGAAGATGAGAGTCATAGCACTTTGATAGGTTGAGCTTGCATTTTTCAATCCAAAAGGCATCACAATCCAACAAAACGTACCCCAAGGGGTGGTAAAAGCAGTTTTATATTGATCTTGAGGATTAATGAAGATTTGATTATATCCTGAGAAACCATCCATAAAGGATAATAAAACATGACCTGCTAGCGAATCCACTATCATATCGATATTTGGGAGAGGAAAGTCATCTTTTAAAGAGGCCTTGTTTAAATCACGAAAAAATACGTACACATCCTAATCTTATTTTCAGCCTTAGCCACAACCACAATGTTTGAAATCCATGGAGAATAATCGATAGGACGAATGAATCTAGCATCCAATAGTTTTTCAATCTCATCTTGAGCAAGTAATGCCACTTTAGGGTGAATCTTTTGAATATTCTGCTTGACAAGTTTAGCATCAGGAATTAGGACAATGTTATGAGTGACAATCTTAGGATCTATGCCAAGCATGTTAGAATATATCCAAGCAAAGATCTTAGGGAATTCATGTAACAAATCAACATATTGTTTTTGCTCTTCTTCATCAAGACCTTTCCCTATCTTGATGATTTTATCTTCAACACAAGGGTCTATCTTGATATCAATGGTGTCATTTATTAGGATATTGCTTTGTTGAGGAGAATATTTTAATTGAAGAAATTCTTTAACTATCTCATCGTTATTTCTTTCTTTCCCAAAGTAAGCTTCCACATTTAGGCAATAGGGAAGAATGCGGTTATGGTGATAACGATGAAGATTGTCATAAGCTCCCAAGAATTCAGCTATGGAATCATCGGTAGAAAAAACATCCAAAGCAAGGACACAAGAAGGGTCACAGTCAATATATTCTGGATATTTTAGCGAGAAAGAAGCATAAATGACATTAACACTAATAGATGGTCTCTTAGAGGCTTTAGTACAGTTGAAAGGATCGTAACCAAGCCCAAATATCATATCACAAAAGTTGTTTTCCAAGGGAATCTTAATCCCTTGTTCTTGAGCACCACATCCATTTCCATTATATCCACACCTAGTTAGGATGTGAAAACCAAGACCATAAAGGTTATTCATTTCTGAAGAAGGAGGATTTTCATAAAGTGAAGAATCAAAATCCTCTAGACCAAGAACTAAGGGAGATGAAATCTGAGAAGCTGCCACAAAGTTATTACTCAATGGCCCAAACAAAGTGGATTTCTTTTTAAGTTCTTCTTCTTCTTTCTTCTTTTCGACCTTAGGTTCTCTAGGGGGAATTTTGTATTCCCCTACAAAAGTAGGATTGAAATCAAGGGATCCCCAATCATCTTCTGCAAGAACCTTTTGAAGAGAAAGGGTGTCCTCAATAGTAGAATTGGGCTAAGAAGACTCTTCCTCAAGAACCTTAGGTTCACTTGAGGAAGTATTGAGAATCGATTCAAATATAAGAGATAGGTTTGATGAAGTGGTCACACTAATCAGAGTAGAAAGTTTAGAGGAATTATCCGAGATAGTTGGGGAAGAATTGTTTGAAGAGGATTTAGAACTTGATGTTTGTAAACAAGCCTGGAATCTTGTATCACCTAGCAAGGTATATGTTGTATTGTTGTAAATAGATTTAATTTGCCTATGAAATATAGAAGGAATAGCTTGCATGCTATGAATCCAAGGTCTCCCTAGCAACAAGTTGTATGTCAACTCTCCAGACAGGACATGGATAGGTGTGGGTAAAGTAACAAGACCTACCTTAACAGGAAAGGTGATGATACCTAATGAAGATTTAGAAACATTATCGAAGTCACATATAGTGAAAGAATCATAATTAATAAGAGATGTATCAACATTGATCCTATGCAACAAGTTAATGCTACAAACATTAAGGCCAAACCAATTGTCCACTAGTGTTCATCTTATTGCATTATCATTTATAATAACCACAATCATTAAGGGATCATATTGTTGTTGAATTTCACTAGAGGGCAACTCATCTTGTGTAAACACAATTTGAGCCTTGGGTGTTGTAATAGAATTAATAAAGGAAGCCATATTATTGGATGTCACTGTGGATGGGACATTCAATGTTTTCAAGGCATCTTGTAGCATTCCATGATGATTCAAGGAAGTTTGAATCAAATCCCAAAGGGATATCTTGGCAAGAGTAGCTTTAAGTTGTTCAACAAGATCATATTCCTTACCAAGGGTTTGTGAAATGCGAGGTGCTTGAGGAAGAATGGGTTGCAGATCAGGTAGAGAAGTTGGAACAACCAGAGGAGGATTTGGTTGCCTATTGTTCCTCATGTTATAGGTATGGGAAACTGCTTTATAACTCTCCTTATTTAGTTGTCTAGCATATCTATAAGGACTCTTAGTGGGATTCCTTCCTTGAACTATAATGATAGGTTTGTTTGGAGTGCTAAAGGAATCATAACTATATCCACCTTGAACCATGAAAAGAGGTTGATTAGAAAGAGATGAAGTTGGAGAAGGACAAGCACCTTGGACAAAAAAAAGAGGTTTGCTATGTTCATTCACATTGATCATATTGATTAACCTTTTAGATGCATTATTCTTGTTTGAAAGTTTAGGCAAAGACATGAAGTCATCAAGGGCATCATCCAATAAAGCATGGTCATAGTGATTGAAAGGTTTATATTTGGACTCAAAAGGAGACATAACAGCATAGAGGGAATCATAGGAGTCAACCATGTTGCTAGATCTAGTGGAGGAGTTGATAGGAATGCACCCATGAGAGGAATCATTCAACTTATCTTTCACATCACCACGAAATGGCATAGTAACAAGGTTGATTTGTTTTTGGAAAAATGAGGGTTTAGAAGGCTTAGGGTTCAAAAACTCATATATATCTTCATCTAATTCATCCTTACTAAACTCATAATCAACAAAATTGCATACATCATCAAAATCATGAACATATTGCAAATAGAAATCTGACATTTTGAAATGAAAATTGCATGAAACGTAAACACACAATGCATGGAAAATGAAAGGAATCTATCTATCTTTTTTTTTTTGAGAATGTTTTGAAAGCAAATGAAATAAACTAGATCTAGATCTAAGAATGCAATGCAATAAAAATGAAATTGGATTCACGTCGGGTTCACCAAACATGTGTAGGGGAAAAAGTTAGACCGAGTATGGAAACCCTAATCCCACTCTCATACACACTCACGAAATACGAAAGAGCCTAGGGAGGTGACACACTTCAGGCTACTTCTTGTGTTGAAGAGAGAGCTGAGGATCACCTCTTAGGTTTTTTTATTCCTTTGCTATAAATGAGAGAGAGGAATGATGCAAAAATGCAATCTAACCTAGAATGCAAGTAAACAAGGAAACCCTAATCTCGAAATGCAGATCAAAGGACAACTGATATACTACCGAAAAGTATAGATCAAAAGGAAAAATCAGAGGTGCACCTATGTCTGAAATCTGAGCATAAATGTCCAGGACAAGGGTGACACGCCACTGTCCTGATTTTGCAAGTCGGGAGCTGCAACTGACAGGACGGGTTCTTAAGCCTGCAAGACACTATTCTGCCAAATCTTGATGATAGAGGGAAGGACCATGGTGCCACACCATTGTCCTCAGCAGGACTAGGGTGCCACACCCCTATCCTTAGAGTTTTTTTTGAGATCTACAACCAAAAACTATCTCTGTGTGCTCTGCTGGTCCCGAAACTTCCAGCGACACTCGGATCCGAACCTATACCTAAAGCTAAAAAATAGGGTTTGGGGTGGCTATATAGGGTTTTGCCTTAGTCAAAACCCTATTTTGGTGATTTCCACCTCCACAACTAACCGATAATATACTAAAAATATGTGTGCAAGAACCTTGTGTGTGTGCAAGATCCCAAATGAAAACAAACAATCTAGAGCAACCCTAAAGAGTAAACCCTAATTGCTTATAATTGACAAAGTAGGTACTCTAAATCCATGATGCAAAGTGATCTAAAGAATGAATATAAATAAAAATGAAGCTCCTATAAAGACATGGAAACAACATGAAACCATACACAACCCCAAGGGAAAGGTACAAGCCAATCTTTAGTCGGTGATCTCCTATTGTTTTTCCACATCTTCAAAAGCCCCCAATTGATAAAATGATGCTTGATGAATGTTTGGTAGATGAATGTTGAATGTTGTTGAAGACTTCAAAGATCTACTCTTTTGCTGCAGAGAAGTCTCTTATGCTCCCAAAAACCTGCTCTTAGATTCTTAGAAGAAGCCCCCTTCAAATGAAGAAAGAGAGCTCTTAAGTATGAAACCCTAGATCTTAATTTCATGTTTAGGCTGACCTAGGATTTGAATTTCCTACCGATCTTTTGGGGTTAAGTATTATTATATCATAGGATTGTGCTCCCAAAATTTTGAGGAAAAAGTCGAGGACCATGTGCATTCTCGCCACAGTTCAACCAACTTTTCACCAAATTTTCGAGGCCATTAGATATGATGATATTAGAGTGCATCCCAAAGTTACAGCTGATTTTGAGATGTTTTGATATGCGAAATCAGGCCTAAATGGTCAAAATAAGACATAATTAGGGTTTATGATTAAATGGTTTATTGGAGGAATAAAAGGAAAAGGGGCACGCTTAGGGTAAAGGGCCCAACTTTATAACATGTAAAGTGATGAAACATGACTTTAGATTTAATTAAATAAATTAATTAAAGCATGGTCATAGTGATTGAAAGGTTTATATTTGGACTCAAAAGGAGACATAACAACATAGAGGGAATCATAGGAGTCAACCATGTTGCTAGATCTAGTGGAGGAGTTGATAGGAATGCACCCATGAGAGGAATCATTCAACTTATCTTTTGCATCACCACGAAATGGCATAGTAACAAGGTTGATTAGTTTTTGGAAAAATGAGGGTTTAGAAGGCTTAGGGTTCAAAAACTCATATATATCTTCATCTAATTCATCCTTACTAAACTCATAATCAACAAAATTGCATACATCATCAAAATCATGAACATATTGCAAATAGAAATCTGACATTTTGAAATGAAAATTGCATGAAACGTAAACACACAATGCATGGAAAATGAAAGGAATCTATCTTTCTGTTTTTTTTTGAGAATGTTTTGAAAGCAAATGAAATAAACTAGATCTAGATCTAAGAATGCAATGCAATAAAAATGAAATTGGATTCACGTCGGGTTCACCAAACATGTGTAGGGGAAAAAGTTAGACCGAGTATGGAAACCCTAATCCCACTCTCATACACACTCACGAAATACGAAAGAGCCTAGGGAGGTGACACACTTCAGGCTACTTCTTGTGTTGAAGAGAGAGCTGAGGATCACCTCTTAGGTTTTTTTATTCCTTTGCTATAAATGAGAGAGAGGAATGATGCAAAAATGCAATCTAACCTAGAATGCAAGTAAACAAGGAAACCCTAATCTCGAAATGCAGATCAAAGGACAACTGATATACTGCCGAAAAGTATAGATCAAAAGGAAAAATCAGAGGTGCACCTATGTCTGAAATCTGAGCATAAATGTCCAGGACAAGGGTGACACGCCACTGTCCTGATTTTGCAAGTTGGGAGCTGCAACTGATAGGACGGGTTCTGAAGCCTGCAAGACACTATTCTGCCAAATCCTGATGATAGAGAGAAGGACGATGGTGCCACACCATTGTCCTCAGTAGGACTAGGGTGCCACACCCCTATCCTTAGAGTTTTTTTTGAGATCTACAACCAAAAACTGTCTCTGTGTGCTCTGCTAGTCCCGAAACTTCCAGCGACGCTCGGATCCGAACCTGTACCTGAAGCTAAAAAATAGGGTTTGGGGTGGCTATATAGGGTTTTGCCTTAGTCAAAACCCTATTTTGGTGATTTCCACCTCCACAACTAACCGATAATATACTAAAAATATGTGTGCAAGAACCTTGTGTGTGTGCAAGATCCTAAATGAAAACAAACAATCTAGAGCAACCCTAAAGAGTAAACCCTAATTGCTTATAATTGACAAAGTAGGTACTCTAAATCCATGATGCAAAGTGATCTAAAGAATGAATATAAATAAAAATGAAGCTCCTATAAAGACATGGAAACAACATGAAACCAAACACAACCCCAAGGGAAAGGTACAAGCCAATCTTTAGTTGGTGATCTCCTATTGTTTTTCCACATCTTCAAAAGCCCCCAATTGATAAAATGATGCTTGATGAATGTTTGGTAGATGAATGTTGAATGTTGTTGAAGACTTCAAAGATCTACTCTTTTGCTGCAAAGAAGTCTCTTATGCTCCCAAAAACCTGCTCTTAGATTCTTAGAAGAAGCCCCCTTCAAATGAAGAAAGAGAGCTCTTAAGTATGAAACCCTAGATCTTAATTTCATGTTTAGGCTGACCTAGGATTTGAATTTCCTACCAATCTTTTGGGGTTAAGTATCATTATATCATAGGATTGTGCTCCCGAAATTTTGAGGAAAAAGTCGAGGACCATGTGCATTCTCGCCACGGTTCAACCAACTTTTCACCAAATTTTTGAGGCTATTAGATATGATGATATTAGAGTGCATCCCAAAGTTACAGCTGATTTTGAGATGTTTTGATATGCGAAATCAGGCCTAAATGGTCAAAATAAGACATAATTAGGGTTTATGATTAAATGGTTTATTGGAGGAATAAAAGGAAAAGGGGCACGCTTAGGGTAAAGGGCCCAACTTTATAACATGTAAAGTGATGAAACATGACTTTAGATTTAATTAAATTAATTAATTAAATGTTTAAAGGAGAATTAGAAATGAAAGATGCAAGACACACTAAGGCGGGTGCTAACCCAAGTGTGAAATTGTACCACCCTAGCAAGGGTGTACAATTTACGACACTACTATAAGTAGTTACATTTTGTAGGAAAAATTTGCATAGTCTCCCCCTCTAGGTTAGTGCTTGGAAGCATTTTTGTACTTTTCTTCCTTTCAGTCATCACATACGATATTAGAGCCTAGGTTAAACACTAGGGCCTAGAGTTTGTACTATACTAAGTCGTGACTCTCTTTTTTCACAAGCTTCCTAGTGAGTAAACATGGTGCAAACCATGAACAATGACCACAATGGACCAATTCATAAACACCCTAATAAGTTGGATTGAATATTGAACCTCTTGACAAATACCAAAAATAGAATGGATAACTTAGAGAAAGAGGTTAAAGTAAACCAAGAGGAATGAAATAAAAAAGAGAACCAAGGAAATAGTGATCAAGAGACGGAGAAAATAATTGGGCTAGGTTTGAAATTGAATTAGGTAAAAATCTTAAGAGGATCATGCCACCTAAGTTAGATTGTAAAACTATAGGATACAAGGCAAAAGCTTTTGGGATTGACGTGTGTCAACCTTCAAGTCCTAATATATTAAATTATTTAATTATTTGTTGTATACATTATTTTATCCTATGTTTCTAACTTCCTAATTTCATGTTATCTTTGTGGTACATTTTAGTGAAGTGGCATCCTACATGGAAGATGATAATATGACATGAATTCTAATTTTCTAATAACTTGGAACCCACTTTAGAGTTCCTTAATATATTAGAGAATTAGTGTCATAATATTCTATGATGGGACTATGACAAGTTTCTATTATGACTATGATGATTATTAGTCTGGTGAAAGAGTCGTGAGGAGAATGTTTAGTATTTGGCATTTATGGTGGAGTTCAATTTTGACAAGTGGTGTGAGGTAACGAAAGGTGCCTATTCTTGGCTATGAGAGTTTCTATGTTGAACATGCCTTGCATTAGGTAGGATGATCATTTTGGATGAGAGAGGTGTTAGTGCTTTGGAAGTTGCTATGTGCAACATGTCATAGGAATGAACAAGTTGTTATTTTTGATACCACTTACCTCTTAGACATGGAAGATGGTTTTTGAAACCATTTGCCAACCTCTTCATGTTGAGCTCTATAAATATATTGGTGCCTTAATTTATTTTATGAGGTAGGTTTTTTATTTTTTGAGACATTGTTACATTGAGAAAATTGCTCTAGAATTTTGTGTTGTTGTATCTACTCCTGAATAGAATTAGATCTATACATTGTATTGTAACTCTTTATTGATACAATACAATCAAACTCTCTATTTTGGAGTGTGGTTTTTCTCAAAATGTTTTCCCCATGTTAATTTAGTGTTATTAGTTTTATTTGATTAAATATGAAATTTATGTGCATCTAATCTTTAACAATTGAAGGATTTCTACGATTTCTTTTTTTTGCATTCACTCTCTTGTTTGATTAGAATTGGAAGCATTATTCCACATGCTTAACTTCCTTTTAGTTTGTATTAGAGCTTGGTCAACTTTGTTATCCTTGTTGGGTAGAAGGGTTTTTTGTGTTGATCTTGTTTCAGTGACAATTTTGTAGAGAAAATCCTTTGTGACCTTGTTGTAGTTGTGAGATGGAAAGCACATCCAATAGGATTGAGATGGAGACATTTGATAAAAGAAATAATTAATTTGTGGAAGCTCAAAATGGAGGATATGCTCATAGATAGAGATCTATGGGTTGCATTTTATTCAAAAAACCCTCAAGCTACACTACAAATAGATTGGGATACAATGGATAAAAAATCCAAGGTTTTGATGAGACTTTGTTTGACTGATTCAATACTCCAAAATATCCATGAAGAGAATATTGCAACTAAAATTTGGAAGAAACTTGTAGATATGTATCATGGAAAATCCTTAGTAAATAAGTTGTTCTTGAGAAATAAGTTGTATTCTTTGAAGATGGATGAAGGAGTATCCATTGCAAAACACTCGAATGTGTTCAACATGATTGTTGTCCAACTAGGTTCTGTTAGTGTGAATATTAATGAACAAGACACCTATGCATTGTTTTGATATGTTATTTGTTAGACTTGTGTGATCATCTTGTTATGGCAATTAGAAATACACAAATCACTTTCAAGATAGAGGATGTGTTTGCTTCATTATAGTCTAAAGAAATGAAAAGGAAATCCTTTGAGATGGCTTCAGAGGCCCTAGTTGCTCATGGAAGATCAATGGAGAAAGGAAAGAAGAATGACAAGAAGTCAAAGTCAAAGTCTTTGGGGAGATCTAAGTCTCCTAGAAGGAAATCCACTGAGGCAAAATGTTAGAACTACAATGCATTTGCTCATTTCCAAAAATATTGCAAGAAGGAGAAGAAAAAGAAAGGTAAAATGGATTTCTCTAATTCTGACTAAATTTATTTCTCAAGATAGTGATATGCTTTTGTCGCAACCGTTGCAATCCATGCCTCAAAAGATGTGTGGTTGATAGATTCAGGTGCTTCTTTCCACATGACCTCTCCAACAGGTTGGTTCGCAAAGTATGAAGAGTATGGTGTGTTGGCATTACTGATATTGACGAAACCGGTTAATCCAGTGAACCAGTATATTAGCTAAGATTTGTCATTGATAACTAACATTGACCAGTGGAGTAGTTTATCTCAGTAGCAAAGATGACGACTTGCAAACAGCATGGAAGTAGTATCAGAGATAGATGATCAAGGTTCAATCGGTTCAAGGGGAGACAAAATAAGTCAACCGGTTTGTCATTCAAGAAGATCGGTGTTAAGGTCAGATCTTCAAGTTGGCTATTCTAATAATGATGTAGTCACAGAAGGTGACTCACACAAGAAGGTTTGAGGTCCTATGCAAACTGGAACCTCATTGGCAAATAGGAAAAGAGTCTTGATGGAAGTACTACAAATTGGTAGCAAAGGATGAATCGGTAGTGAAGAGCGTAGTGGTATACCGGTAGGACAGTGAAGCAGAAGGAAGATAGGTGGTCACCATAAATCTAGGAGCGGTGATCAATTACCTAGTTGCGATGGCAAAAGGTGAGTTTGTGATAATGCCAAACTAAAGGTTAGTGAAGTCAACCTCAGTCATCATGCAATTAAGCCATGATTTTTGTAGATTTTTTGGTTCGCATTTACAAGACTAAACTCGATCGAGAAGTTGCTATTTTTGGGTGATGCGGTGGCAGATTATGGATGAAAAGATGGCAAAATTGATGCAGGACGTGCAAAGAAAGAGTGGGAAGATTTGAATTTCAAATCTATAGAGATTTATGATTGCATTGATTAAGGAAACATCTGAAGGTGAGAACAGAGGGAGTATAAAGATTTTTTGAGTTCATGCAAAACATTTTTTATCAAAAAAATTTGCGAAGTGCAAATCTAGTGAGAGGCGATCCAACATGCAGAGTGAAGAGTGAGAAAGTGCTAAGTGATTTAGTAGAGCAGAATGTGTGTGAAGTAGACCGACAAAGTGCAGAGCCGAGGGTATGAGCAGAGAACCAATGTAGTGCAGAGCAAACAAAGTATAAGATTCATTATGATCTGATCAAGCTATTAGTAGCTATTCCAGCAGATCAACTTCTTGTTGCTTTCTAACCTTTGCAACTCAAAATCCCTTAACCGGGTGGACTCTAATAGGTCTTGTTCTTTAAATCCCTTAATCAGGTGTTATCTTGATTGATGATTTTAAGTCCTTTAATCAGGCTACCTTTAACAGGGTAAAGGCTTTAAAAGGCCTAGATTCAAATCCCTTAACTAGGTGGCACTTAACAGTGTCTCTATAAATCTCCTAATAGGGATGGCTCGCATGCTCCAGAAGAGTACAAATTTTGTGAGCGTCAACTCAAACCATGGTTTTCTCCCATTTGGGTTTCCACGAGATAATTCTTGGTTTTATTGTGTATCTTTTCATGCATGCATGTTCTCCTGCAATAACTATTTGTGTTGATAAATATTAAGTTAGTGTAGACTTGAGTAAAAAGGTTTTAATTATTGAAAACCAGTAGGTGACTGATTCACCCCTCGAGCCTTGGTCCTCAATTTCAGAAGAGCTTGACAACTTAAGGAAAGATCCAAGATGATGTGAAAGGAGGGCCCTAAGTTCTCTAAAGAGAATTACACTTTATGGTGTGGTAGAATGAAGCTCTACCTAAGAACCTTAGGAGATCAATAATGGAATCATATAAGCATAGAGTACAATGAACCTACAGGGGTTCTCACTACAGACCAGATCAAAGAAAGGCAAGACAACATTGCAACTATGGATGCGATTTCTAGCACTCTATCTGATAATGAGTATGTCGAGGTTCAAGATCTGAAAACAACATATGAGATGTGGAATAAGCTGAAGATTGTTTATGGAGGAGATCCCCATGTACAAAAGGCTAAGGTGGACAACTTAAGAGGCAAATTTGATGAGATGAAGATGGAAGAAGGAGAAAATATAGAACAATACAACAAAAGAATAAAGGATGTGGTAACTTCCATCAGAAGTGCTGGAGGAAAGCTTGAAGAAGATGATGTGGTCAACAAAATCTTGAGAACCTTACTACCACAATATGCCATAAGGGTTTCTACAATTCAGGAACTCAGATCTTTGGGATCAGTGAGTATTTCACTTGACTTACTATCGGTAAGTTAACTCCCTTTGAACTAAGCAACTATGACGATAGTATGCCAAAGATTGATGTTGCCTTCAAAGCTTCCATGATGTCTGCATCACCAAGGAGAAGAAAAGAAACCGAAAACAATTCTACTACAAGAACCAATCATTCTCATGAACGTGACAACCTGTTATCTGAAGAATAGGAACAAGATGAGATAAAATCTCTATTAGCAAGAAGGCTGCCAAGAGGAAAAGGAAAGTATAAAGGTAAGCTCCCCTTGAAGTGTTTCTCTTGCAATATAATAGGTCATATTTCATCTAGATGTCCCAACAGTGATAGGAAGGATAACTTTAGAAGCTACAAAGACAAGAGAAAGGAGTGCTATCTTGTAGAAGAAGGAGTTACCGATGAAGAATCAGAAGGATCTGATGGAGATGGAATTGCATTTGTAGTGGTAAAGGAAGATAACACTAAGGAAAGTGATATAGCACTGATATCTAGTTCAAATCAGTGTGGAGACTGGGTAATTGACAGTGGTTTCACTCATCACATGACCGGTGATAGAAATAAATTCCTCAGCATGGAAGACTATGATGGAGGATTGGTAAGATTCAGCAACAATGCTCCCTGTGCAGTAAAAGGTAAGGGATTTGTATCCCTAAATGATAAAACCAATTGTGATGATGTTTACTGGGTAGAAGGGATAAAGTATAGTCTGTTAAGTGTTGCACAACTTAACAATAAGGGTTACCTGTTAGATTTCAATGAAAGAATATACAAAATAAATGATAAATCAGGAAGTCTGATTGCTACTAGTAAACAAACTAGAGGAAATATATTCTACCTAGACACCATTGTAGGTGGTTGTCTAATGGCAAAGGTAGAAGATAATTGGCTGTGGTATAAAAAACTGTGTCATGTTAATTTTGATAGCATAACAAAAGTCAGTAAAATGAAGTCTATTAGAGGTATGCCTGATATTATGAAACCTGAAAAATACTATGTGTAAAGAATGCCAACTAGGAAAGTTGACTGGATCTAGTTTTAGCAGCAAATCTTATTCATCTGAGAATGTGCTGGACTTAGTTCATACAGACTTGTGTGGTCCTATGAGGACCAAGAGTTTATATGGGACCGGTATTTCATGTTGTTTGTAGATGACTTCTCAAGAATGACGTGGGTTGTATTCTTGAAAGAGAAGTTTGAAGCCTTTCACATGTTTAAAGTTTTCAAGGCTCAAGTGGAGAGAGGAACCGGTAAGAATCTAAAATGTCTGAGATTAGATAGAGGAGGAGAGTTCACCTCTCATGAGTTCATAAATTACTATGAAGAACATGGGATTATGAGACAGATGTCTGCACCCAGAACACCTCAGCAAAATGGCATTGCTAAAATAAGGAACAAAACTCTGATTGATTATGAAAGGACTCTGATGATACAAAAGGATATTCCATACATCTTCTGGAGAGAAGCAGTAAGCATTGTTGTGTATACCTTGAACTGGATATAGGTGAAGAAAGGGACAAATAAAACTCCCTATGAATTATGGTGTGGATACTCACCCAATGTGAGCTATTTTTTTGTATTTGGAAGCAGGTGCTATATCAAGAGGGATGAGTGCTCTAGAAAGTTCAATCCCAAGAGTGATGAAGGAACCTTCTTAGGTTACTCCACAAAGAGTAAAGCATATCGATGTTTGAACAAAATGACTGGTAAGATTGTGGAGAGTGTCAATGTCAGAGTAGATGAGTTCTCTGAGAAAAATGAATAAGATAGCAAGAGTGAATCAAAGGATTATCAAGGATTCGAGTACACTGTATTGGTTGAACATGCTGAAGAGAACCCTGTTGTAGCGGCAAATGAGGAAGCACGTGAAGTAGAACTTGCACAAATGGTAGAAGAAGCTCCAAGAAACAAACCGATACTAGCAAGGTATATCACAAACAATCACTCTGCTGACAATATCATTGGAGATAAAGATGCAGGAGTATTGACTAGAAGATGAGCAAGAGAGAATACATTTATTCTCTCCAAAATTGAGCCCAAAACAACAAAGAAGGCTCTAAAAGACGAAGACTAGATCAAAGCCATGGAGGAAGAACTAGAGCAGATTGAGAAAAATGAAACTTGGACTCTTATGCCCAGATCGGAGAACAAAAATGTGATAGGCACCAAATGGGTGTTTAGAAACAAAATGGATGAAACCGGTCAAGTAGTAAGAAACAAAGCAAGGTTAGTCTTCAAAGGGTATGCACAGGAATAAGGTTTGGATTATGGAGAGACCTTTGCACTGGTGGCTAGATTGGAAGGGGTCAGAATCTTGCTTGTGTATGCTGCTTAGAAGAAGTTCAAAGTTTACCAAATGGATGTCAAATCGACATTCTTGAATGGTGTTATAAAAGAAGTGTACATAGAGCAACCATAAGGGTTTGCTTCAGAAGATGGAAAATATATGGTGTATAAACTGAAGAAGGCTCTGTATGGACTAAAGCAAGCACTAAGAGCTTGGTATGAGAGGTTGCACTCATACCTACTAAGTATAGGATTCATAAGAACTAGTGACAACAATAACTTGTACCTAAAAATTGGAGAAGATGGAAAACATCTGATTGCAAAGATTTTTGTAGATGACATCATCTTTGGAGGAAATGATGAAATGAGCAAAGGTTTTGCAGAAGAGATGAAGAAGGAATTTGAAATATCCATGATCAGTGAAATAAAATTCTTCATCGGCATGCAAGTATATCAGCTAAAGAATGGTATTTTCATTAGCCAAACCAAATACATAAGGGAAATATTGAAGACCTTTGGAATGGAAGATTGCAAACCTGTTGGAACTTCGATGGTTACAAGTTGCAAGCTCTCCAAATATGATAAGGCTAATGAAGTAAATGAGACACTATACCGATCCATGATCAGTAAGTTGCAGTATGCAGTACATTATAGACCAGATATAGCTCAAGTAGTTGGCTTGGTTGCTAGATTTGCTGCAAATCCAAAGGAGACACATATGGTGGCAATCAAGAGGATATTTAGATATCTTAAGGAGACTGATGAGTATGGTCTCTGGTATCCACATAAGGGAGACTTCAACTTAAGTGTCTTCACTGATGCAGATTGAGCAGGGAATATTGATGACAAAGAGAGCACTAGTGGAGGTGCATTCTTTCTTGGTGACAGGTTAGTGTCATGGACAAGCAAGAAACAAAATTGTATATCTCAGTCCACATCAGAGGAAAAATATGTAGTTGTTGTATGCCTCAAATGTGGAATCAACCTGCAAGAGGAGAAAACAATTCAAACACACACATGAAACATTGCATTAGAGGTTAGAAATCCAAACAAAGCAAGTTACATGAATCTAAACTCTTTAAAATCGTTCCATGTTCCTCTATCTCTAAGGATCTTCAAGATTCAAGGTGGCTCTCAGCTTGGAAGAGCACTTGATTCTTTAATATGAAAACCTAAAGAACAAGATTTAAATGATTCTAAGATCTAAATGGAATGCAACCAAGATCCTAGTGATGATTTAGATATGAAACTAGATGATGATAGGATGCAAGATATTGATATGAAGCTTAAACTAGTATGAAAATGATACTAAGATGAAGCTAACATGATATGAGATTAACATGATATATCTAAGATTATAATGCTATCAAAATGATCTAAAATTCTATTCTATCAAAGAGAGATAATATGATTAATGTCATGAGACTATAAGTTTGATGCACAAAGACTTGATTATTTTGAAGAAGGAATGGGCTCTATTTATAGGGAAATGGATGGTCAAGATTGGATAATCTTAACAAGGGTCAGGATTGAAAATTAATCAATCCATGTTTACAATTCTCACCAATGAAATGGCGACAATTGTCAACAAGAGATTGCTTGAGAGGAGATGTAAGAAGCATTAAATGCTTGAGAAGACATAAAGGTTACCTTAGGAGGTAAGGGTTAAGGTTAGGTTAGGGTTATCCATTGGATAAAGCTTTTACCCAAAGGATAAACTCTTGTGCAAGGGTTAAAGGGATAACCAACATTAAAGCCATGAATTCTTGATGAGACCCTTGGGTTAGATGGGGGTTGAGTTAGAGAGAAAGTCTTGAATCATGCAAGAAGGTTGAGTTTAACCATTAATGGTTAGGAAGACTTTCAGGGTTAACTTGTTTAAGACATAAAGCCTTAAATGGTTTTCAAAGACTTTGAAGGCTTTGAGAAGTGACTTCTCTTTGCTTAGGAATGTGACAATATTTAGGAGATGGATTAGGCTAAATTGGAAGTGATTAGAAGAATCTAGAAGGGGTTTAGGAGGCAAGTGGGAGATGTAGGATTTTGCAAGTGGGGGGATTTAATTAAATGTAAATTTAATTAAATGGGCTAGAAGGGGGATTTAATTAAATGGTTTAGATAGAAGAAGGGTATATTAATTAAATCTTAATTTAATTAATAGGTGATTTAGAAGAATAAGGATATTAATTAACGCTTAATTTAATTAATAGGAAGAATTAAGAATAATTAAATGAATAAAATTCACTTAATTCATTGTGCAACTTTTAGGTGTCTACATTTTGCCCCTCTTTGAGTCAATATGTGATCACATGTTGATTCAAAGAAAATTTGCCGGATATGCTTTCAGAATTTGTTGATATGATGTTGTGTGTTGAAATATCGATATGATGCCCCAGATTTGATGAACAATATTGATGATGTTCCAGATATGAAGAATTGATTTGATATGAAAAGTTGATATGAGACTGATGCCAATATGAAACTGATATGAAATTGATGTCGAGATTTGATATGATAATTCCCCCTTGGGAGATCGTTTGTGCACAAAAGGCATGAATGATCTCTCGAAAGAAGAAGAATGCTATTTGAAAGACTAGAAGAGTGGATAGTGATGACATGCATGGGTTTGATAAGATTGATTAGATTAATTGGATTGAGATTAAGATTATTTAGATTGAGATCAAGTCTAGTTTCAGGTATGACACCTCTTGTATAAGACAAAGATGATCAAAACGTCTGGTTTCAGGAATGACACCGCCTGTATAAGACAAAGATGATCGAAGCGTCTGTTTTTAGGAATGATACTTCCTGTATAAGACAAAGATGATCGAAGCGTCTGGTTTCAGGAACGATATATCTTGTATAAGACCTGATTAAAATGTCTGGTTTCATGAATGATATATCCTGTATAGGAGCTAATCAAAACGTGTGGTTTCAGGAACGATATATCATGTATAAGAGCTGATCAAAATGTCTGGTTTTAGGAAAGATACATCCTATATAAGACATGATAGATGATAGTTAGAAGAATGATGAAGATATAAAAGTGAAGAAAGATTCTATGATGATGCGATAGATATGCATGTGAGGGTTTCAATGATGAATGTGACTAGATGATGATGATGAGATGTATCTTGAAAATGAGAAGTATGATATGAGATGTTTATTGAAAATGAGATGTATGATATGAGATGTAAGAATGACATGATGATGATAATGATAATGAAATGATACTAATGCAAGATTAAAAATGATATGCAACCTAATACAAGATTAAGATGATAATGATGTGCAGCTAATGCAAAGCTTAATATGCATTCTTGTTCTCAATGTTGCCATTTGTCGTGATCAAAGTGCCAATGCTTCCTTTGTTTTCACCATCAAGCCTTGATTTGTTGAAATTTGATACAAACATCATGGTATAATTGAACCATAACGACCTGAGTATAACTTACATGGATTTTGATATTGCAAGATGACACAAGCATCGAGGTATAATTGAACCAAGATGACCTGAGTGTTGCTTGCGTAAGACAGTCAAGAGTTATCAATTGTCCCATACAAATCCAAAATGTCCTCGGTGATATGCCACCTGATTGATTCGTAGGACAAATGTGCATGATAAAAGACTTCACTCATAGATAGCAGACAAATAAAACATCACATTCCTTCCTTGCTTCTCTAGTCATTGAGACATCCTTGAGTCACTTAGGAGATATGATAAGCAAAGATTAACAACCATAAGTAATCATGCATGATATTGGAAATGTATTCTTGTCAATTAAAACATCTTGCAAATAGAGCTTTTGTTCAATTGAAATCAGTTCAAGTCTATGATGTCTAGCCTTCTTGCATTGTCATTGTCATTGTCATTGTCATTGTCATTGTGGGTTGTCTGATCCTTGTTGTCCTGCTACATGTTTGGTCTGATGTTGAAAACCCTAAAGGAAAAATGCCCCCAACAAGGTCAGAATTTTTCCCCTTGTTGTTGATACTACTTCGATATGGATATTTACACCGATCACCAAGCCATGGTGGGATATGATTTGGATAATTGATTTAGATAAACCAAGGACAGTGACTACGCTAAGTATGTCCAGGATTGATAAGCATTTGTGAATTTATGGTGATGTCTTAGATGGGTGGATATGATATGTACAATATGATTTGTGAAACATGTACTGCCATCAATTGATAAAGATAAGGCTAACTAGAATAAAATCCAGCAGTCATACTGATCTATGTCATTGTTTTGATTTGTTCGATGATTGATAAGAATGTCTGGTTTCAAAGAGTGAGTACCCCATATAAGACCGATCTGTCTAGTTTCGAGTATACCTATCCCTGTATAAGACATGTTGATGTTGATGTTGATAGATGGATTAATTAACAAGTCTCGATGATTGATAGAAATGTTTGGTTTCAAAGAGTGAGTACTCCGTATAAGATCGATTTGTTTGGTTTTGAGTGTACCTATCCCTGTATAAGACATGTTTGATGTTAATGTTGATTTTGAGTGATGAATTGATTAACAAGACATGCGATTAGTTAGATTATAGACTTTGAGAGTTTTCCTATTGTTGATTTGATTTGATGGATGGGCGATGCGTTTATTCTTTGATTTTCAATTTTTATTTGATTTTGTCGATTTTAAGTTTTTGGATATTTTGATATTTTGATTTTTTTGGATTAGAAGAAAGATGTATTTGGTTGCCCCAATGTATAGCAAGATAAGGAATATTATGAATGGATGATTGAACCATTAAGGTGGAAATGGATGGGAGAAAGATGGAGGTAGCTTATGAGGAGACATGTCAAGAGCTTTTTTGAAATCATGTTTTTGTCCTTAGTTTTGATCAAGATCAAGGATGGAAAAGGGGATATGGATGGAGATAGGATATGGATAGCACTAGATCATGGAAGCAAGGAATAGATAGGATAGATAGTATGGATAAAGTGAAGCAAGATCGTAGATAGCATTGGATGATAGAAGCAATGAATAAAAAATGAATAGATAGGATAAGGGATATGGATTAGAGGATATGGATAAAGTGAAACAAGATCGTAGATAGAACTAGATGATAGAAGAAATGAATAGATAGGATAAGGGATATGGATTAGAGGATATGGATGAGGTGAAGAAAGATCGTAGATAACTTTAGATGATAGAAGCAATGCATAGATAAGATAAATGGTATGGATAAAGCGAAGCAAGATCGTAGATAGCATTGGATGATAGAAGCAATGAATAAATAGGATAAGGGATATGGATGAAGTGAAGCAAGATCATAAATAATGATGAAGTTAGATAGGATAATGGATTTTGGAGGAAGGATAATGGGAGATATGGTAGGAAGAATAGAGTGGATGAACCTTTCCCCCAAGCATAGAGGTTTCCATTTGTAAAAAGGTGATATGTAAGATAGTCACAACATTTAGCACCACCTGAATAAGAGTTCCTAAACTTTTCAAAGATAGAGACCCAACCCACACTTAGAACCTCTGAAAAATTCAACTAAACATTTCTAGCAACTAGGATGTAGAATCAAAAGGGAAGAAGAATCCCAAACTGGATCAAGGTACTTAGTCTTTGATTACCCATGTGTGTGCAAGTGGGTTCTGTTGGCACTATGTGAACCGGCATGAGCATTATGTGAACCGGCATGAGCCTTATGTAAACTGGCATGAAGACATAATGATATTGTATGTTGTCATTGATGTCAATATGAGACATAGTGTGAACCGACACATGAGATAAGTGAAGAAAGAGGTATCGACATATGTGTGAACCAGTATATGCCAAAGTGAAGTGGCACATTTGTTCAAAGTGAACCAGCATGCAGTTATGGGAACCAGTACATGGAAGCACTGTATGACTACCAGTTGGTAAGGCAGCTTCCACTTCGGGGTTTTCGGTTGGAGTATCTCAAGTCTGTGTGACTCAATCAGTGATCTTTGTGTGACGAGTTAGCAATATGATGGAGGACAGATCGTGTTGCCACGTAAGCTCTGTGCGCGTGAAGAATCTTGCATGAAGAAGACTATCCCTATCTACCTCGGGAATGTGCGAAGTCTGTTAAATGGTGATAACGCGTGATGGGTTATCAGCCGCCATGAAAATAGTGGATAATGGACTATGGAGAATTTCTTGAGATCGACTCAAGACTGGTGCATTTAATGCAGTATGTTTCAACGGTCAGGATCGAACTGTTTGAATTGCTCAACCTAACAGGTTTAGGGTTTAAGGTTTTTGCTACTGACTTGTATATTCCCTATAAGATCTATGTTAGGTTTCTATTTGAAGTTGCTGGCAAAATTTGTGAGTGTGTATCCAATGAAAGTGATACAAGATTCTTGCTAGACCATAGGAGAGAAGAGATACCTGCAAAGTGTATGTGCAGAAGGAAAAGAGGAACCTAAACTGATCTGTATTAGTATTAAGTGTTGTTAACAGATCATTGTAATACCTATTGATCTCTAACCACTTCAATAGTTGTAAAATCCCCTAACAGGGTAGCCTTAACTGGCTTGATTCAAAATCCCTTAAATCAGGTGGTCTTAACTGGCTTGCTGTAAATCCCTTAACCGAGTAACTCGAAGCTAATGAGTTCTGAGAAGCTAGAAAAGCTTAGGAGATCCTTTCAACTATTGAGTTCTTAAAATCCTCTAACAAGGTGACCCTACCGGGTTTAACCCTTAACCAGGTGATCCCTAACAGGATCGGTTCCTACCAGAACCTATTGTAATGTTCTTAACCGGACAAGGCTCCTAACAGAGCGGATTTCTAAAGAGTTCAAAAAGGAGCTTGTGGGTATTCATCCCCACCGTGGTTTTTCCCAGTTGGGTTTCCACGTGAAAAATATGTGTGTCATGTGAAATGCTTTTGTCTTGTGATGCTTTGTTTTATCGGTTATGCACATGAAGGTTCTATGTCTTATGCCTGTCTATAAAACATATTGAACTCACTGTTGTGAAGATTTGATAGTTAAAGTCTACTAGTTCATGTATGTGAATATTATGATAATGTGGTATTGAGCTAAGAGAAAAGCTTAGTGAGTGACCGGTTCATGACTGATTGAGCTATACTGGATGCTACCGGTTGTACTCTATTTTACCGGTATCTCTGTTTATCAGTCATTGTGAGTGTTTGCTGTCAAACCAATTTTGGACTGTATTTGTGTCTATAATGGTTTGGTACTAGTGGTTCATCATTGAGTTATCAATTGGTATCAGAGCACTCCAGGTCCTCTGTGTTGTAAGCTTAACCGCTTGAGGAAAAGATCCTAGCCAAATGATGAAGAGGGAAGGTCCAAAGTTCAACAGGGAAAACTTTGGTATATGGAAAGACAGGATGAAGATATTCATCAAAAGCATGGGTGTTCAATGCTGGAGTTATGTTGAAAATGTATATGTTGTTCCTACCAGTACTCTCACCAATGACCAAAAGAGAGAGATACAAGAAAATGGGCAAGTCATGGAAGCCCTCATCAATAGTCTATCTGACATTGAGTTTATTGATGTCCAGGACAAGGCAAATCCCAAAGAAGTATGGGATGCTCTTGAAAATATCTATGGTGGTGATGAGCATATAAAACAGGCTAAGGAAGAGAGCTTGAGAGGAAAGTTTGAAGACATGAGGATGGTTGAAGGAGAGACCATTCAACAGTATGGAATAAGAATCAAAATAGTTGTTGGAGAAATAAAGAGTGCAGGTGGCAAAATAGAAGATTCTACTGTGGTAAGTAAAGTCCTGAGATCCCTGTTGCTGGTCTATGCAATAAGGGTTGCTGCTATTCAAGAGCTGAGATCAATAGACAAGTCTAAGGCATCCTTGGACTCCATCATAGCCAAGTTGACAGCCTATGAGCTGAATAGCTTTGATGGTAGTGTTCAAAAGTCAGAATCAACTTTTAAAGCTTCTGCTATACCATCCAGAAAAGGAAAAGAGGCTAGCACTAGTGGGGAACCTAGTCAGAACAGAGAGATGAAGGATGAAGAGTTTCTGATGGAATTTGAAGCTCTTCTAGCTAGGAGATTCCCAAAAGGAACTGGTAAATACAAAGGTAAGCTACCTTTGAAATGTTTCTCCTGCAATCAGATAGGACATATTGCTATGAACTGTCCTAATAGTGACAATAAGGACAAACCAGAAAGGTTCAAGAAATTCAAAGGAGAAAACTGAAGAAATTGTTTTGTGGCAGTTGATGAAGGTGTCACAGATGAGGAATCAGAAGATGAAGAAAATGAAGACATTGTGTTCATTGCTGTAAAGGAAGATGTGACAGACAAGAAGGCTCTTGTCTCCTGGTTTGATGATTCCAATGAGTGGATCATTGACAGTGGCTGCTCTCACCATACGACTGGTGATCAGAGCAAGTTTCTATCATTAGAAGAGTATGATGGTGGTGTGGTTTGTTTTGGCAATGATGCACCATGCATGGCCAAAGGCAGAGGGTCCATCTCCTTGAATGGAAAGAGTAGTGCTGACAATGTGTATTGGGTTGATGGTCTCAGACACAACCTTCTAAGTGTTGCCCAGTTAAATGACAGTGGACTCACTCTGCAATTCAAGAATGGAGTTTGTAGAATCAAAGATAATGATGGTAAATTGGTAGCCACCGACATGCAGACTAAAGTTAACCTATTTCATCTAAATGCTAATATAAGTACATGTCTTATGGCTAAGCTTGATGATAGCTGGATATGGCATAGGAGATTCTGCCATGTAAACTTTGACAACATTGTGAAGGCTAGTAAGATCAAGGCAGTTAGAGGGTTGCCAGTGCTGAGCAAATCGGATAATACCTTGTGTAGAGAATGTCAATTGGGGAAAATGTCTTCCTCAACTTTTAAAGGTAAATCTTTCACTGCTGACAACTTGCTTGATCTTGTGCATACTGATTTATGTGGTCCTATGAAAACTAGAAATGTGCAGGGTGATAGGTACTTCATGATTCTCACTGATGACTGCTCAAGAATGATGTGGGTCACATTCTTGAAAGACAAGTCTGAAACTTTTGGAAAATTCAAAGCTTTCAGAGCATTAGTGGAAAAGGAAAGTGGTAAAAGGATCAAGTGTCTCATAACTGATCAAGGAGGGGAATTCACTTCCAGTGAATTCAACAAGTACTGTGAAGAATTTGGCATCAAGAGACAGCTGTCTGCCCCCCGGACTCCACAACAGAATGGCCTAGCAGAGAGGAATAACTGGACTATGGTTGAAGCAGCTAGAACTATGTTGATCCAAGGAAAGGTTGCTCACACCTTTTGAAGAGAAGCGGTGAGCACTGCAGTTTACACTATGAATCGGGTACTCATCAAAAAGGGCAAGGACAAAACTCCTTATGAGTATTGGACCGGTAAGACCCCTGTGGTAAACTATTTTAAGGTCTTTGGTAGAAAATGTTACATCAAGAGGAGTGAACATCAGGGCAAATTTGAAGCTAAATGTGATGAAGGAATATTTCTAGGATATTCCACCAAGAGTAAAGCTTTCAAGTGCTACAACAATAGGACTCAGAGAATTATGGAAAGCATCAATGTAAGAGTTGATGAATCCTCTGAGAAGACTGAGAAAACCAGTGAGCAAGTTGTAAATGAACCGATTGCAACCTTCTAGGAACCGGTTGTCAGTCAACCGAGCACCAGTAACAGTGTTCCTGAACCGGTGAATGTTGATACTGATCAAGATAAGGATGAAGAAGAAAAGCAAGAAGAACCAATTAAGACCATTCCTCGGTATGTCAAGTTGAATCATGATCCCAAGCAGATCATAGGTGATAAGGATGTAGGAATCCTTACCAGAAGAAAGATCAGAGAAAACTTATGTATGATCTCTGAATTTGAGCCTAAATCATTCAAAGAGGCTCATAATGATGAAGACTGGATCAAGGCAATGGAAGAAGAACTTGACCAGATAGAGAAAAATGGTACATGGTCCTTGGTACCCAGACCAGAGCATAAAAATGTCATTGGCACCAAATGGGTGTTCAGAAATAAGTTGAATGAGGATGGCATAGCAATTAGGAATAAAGCCAGACTGGTATGCAAAGGACATGCTTAAGAAGAAGGTGAAGACTATGGGGAAACCTTTGCTCCTGTAGCCAGATTGGAAGGAGTTCGTATGCTTCTTGCATATGCAGCTTTTAAGAGATTCAAGGTATATCAAATGGATGTAAAATCTGCATTCCTAAATGGTGTACTTGAAGAGGAGGTATATATTGAGCAACCAGATGGGTTTACCCTATATGAAGACAGTGACATGGTATGTAGGCTACACAAAGCATTATATGGTCTAAAGCAAGCACCTAGGGCATGGTATGAGTGCCTACATTCCCATCTTGTGAAGATTGGATTTGAGAGAACAAGTGAAGATAACAATATCTACTTGAAGTTTGAAGAAGATCAGATCCTGATCTGTAAAGTTTTTGTTGATGACATCATCTTTGGTGGAGATGACAAGATGAGTCATGAGTTTGCTGATGAGATGAAGAAAGAGTTTGAAATGTCACTCATAGGGGAGATTAAGTTCTTCATTGGACTGCAGATCCAGCAGATGAAAGATGGAATCTTCATCACTCAGTCCAAATATGTCAAAGTGGTGTTGAAGACTTTTGGCATGGAAGATAGCAAACCGGTTGGTACACTGATGGTGACCGGTTGCAAATTGACAAAGGAGGATGATTCCGTACTGGTGAGAAGGAATACCGATCAATGATTAGTAAGTTGCATTATGTAGTGCATAGTAGACCGGATATTGCACATGCAGTTGGCATCACTGCAAGGTTCCAGAAGAGTCCAAGAGAATCTCACTTGAGTGCAGTCAAGCAGATTCTTAGGTATCTGAAGGGAACAATTGACTATGGATTGTGGTACCCATACAACAATAATTTCAATCTGAAAGTATTCACAGATGCTGATTGGGTTGGTAATGTGGATGACCGGAAGAGCACAACCGGTGGTGCATTCTTTCTCGGTGGTAGATTGGTCTCATGGATGAGTAAAAAGCAGAGTTGCATCTCTCAGTCTATAGCGGAAGTGAAGTATGTTGCAGCTTTCATGAACAACACTCAAACAATCTGGATGAAGCATGTACTGGAAGGCTTCAAGATCCCTGTATCTGAACCGGTAAGTATATTCTGTGATAACACAAGTGCTATCAATATATCAAAGAATCCAGTTTTACATTCTAGAACCAAGCATTTTGAGCTTAAGTATCATTTCTTGAGGGAAAAGGTTCAGAATAAAGAGATTGCACTGGAGCATGTGTCCAGTAAGGAGTAGTTAGCAGACATATTCACCAAGCCTCTCCCAAAGACAACATTTGTGCATTTGAGAGGTGAATTAGGGTATTGCCCCTTCAAGAGGTGAACTAAAAGTAGTTGTTCCACATTAGTCAGGTACTGGATAGACAAATCTTTGGTTGATTGGTGTGTTTAAGGATGATACTCCTTAGGGGGAGCAACATGAGGAAACAATGATGATTGTACCTCCACTTTGGCATTGCTGTCAAAGGGGGAGAAGAAGTGAAGCGAAAAGATATCTGTAGCAAATGGGGAGAAGATGTGAAGCAGAGAAGATATCTTTTGTATATTGCCATCAATGCCAAAGGGGGAGATTGTTGGCATTATGTGAACCGGCATGAGCATTATGTGAATTGGCATGAGCCTTATGTAAACTAGCATGAAGACATAATGATATTGTATGTTGTCATTGATGTCAATATGAGACATAGTGTGAACCAGCACATGAGATAAGTGAAGAAAGAGGTACCAGCATATGTGTGAACCGGTATATGCCAAAGTGAAGCGGCACATTTGTTCAAAGTGAATTGGCATGCAGTTATGGGAACCAGCACATGGAAGCACTGTATGACTATTGGTTGGTAAGGCAGCTTCCACTTCGGGGTTTCCAGTTGGAGTATTTCAAGTCTGTGTGACTCAATCGGTGATCTTTGTGTGATGAGTTAGCAGTATGATGGAGGACAGATCGTGTTGCCATGTAAGCTCTGTGCGCATGAAGGATCTTGCATGAAGAAGACTATTCCTATCTACCTCGGGAATGTGCGAAGTTTGTCAAATGGTGATAATGCGTGATGGGTTATCAGCCGCTATGAAAACGGTGGATAATGGATGATGGAGAATATCTTGAGATCGACTCAAGACTAGTGCATTTAATGCAGTATGTTTCAACGATCAAGATCGAACCGTTTGAATTGCTCAACCTAACAGGTTTAGGGTTTAAGGTTTTTGCTACCGACCTGTATGTTCCCTATAAGATCTATGTTAGGTTTCTGTCTAAAGTTGTTGGCAAAAGTTGTGAGTGTGTATCCAATGAAAGTGATACAAGATTCTTGCCAGACCATAGGAGAGAAGAGATACCTGCAAAGTGTATGTGCAAAAGGAAAAGAGGAGCCTAAATGGATCTGTATTAGTATTAAGTGTTGTTAACAGATCATTGTAATACCTGTTGATCTCTAACCACTTCAACAGTTGTAAAATCCCCTAACAGGGTAGCCTTAACTGGCTTGATTCAAAATCCCTTAAATCAGGTGGTCTTAACCGGCTTGCTGTAAATCCCTTAACCGGGTAACTCAAAGCTAATGAGTTCTGAGAAGCTAGAAAAGCTTAGGAGATCCTTTCAACTATTGAGTTCTTAAAATCCTCTAACAAGGTGACCCTACCAGGTTTAACCCTTAACCGGGTATCCCTTAACCGGGTGATCCCTAACAGGATCGGTTCCTACCAGAACCTATTGTAATGTTCTTAACCGGACAAGGCTCCTAATAGAGCAGACTTCTAAAGAGTTCAAAAAGCAGCTTGTGGGTATTCATCCCCACCGTGGTTTTTCCCAGTTGGGTTTCCACGTGAAAAATATGTGTGTCATGTGAAATGCTTTTGTCTTGTGATGCTTTGTTTTATCTGTTATGCACATGAAGGTTCTATGTCTTATGCCTGTCTATAAAACATATTGAACTCACTGTTGTGAAGATTTGATAGTTAAAGTCTACTAGTTCATGTATGTGAATATTATGATAATGTGGTATTGAGCTAAGAGAAAAGCTTAGTGAGTGACCGGTTCATGACTAATTGAGCTATACTGGATGCTACCGGCTGCACTCTATTTTACCGGTATATCTATTTATCAGTCATTGTGAGTGTTTGTTGTCAAACCAGTTTTGGACTGTATTTGTGTCTGTACTGATTCACCCCCCCCTCTCAGTACCGGTTTGGTACTAGTGGTTCATCATTGAGTTATCAGGTTCATTCTGGCTCATATGATCATTTAAATCTTCAAAATCCAGCATGGCTAGCTACATGAGTTACCTTGACTTCAAAATCATCCTAGATAGAGCCTCGCTGCTAGCGAGCATCCATTGCCTCGATGAGGTTATCGTTGTAATCTCACAAATATTATTCCATTGCCAGCCACACATCCATATCCCCGATGGAGTTACTGGCATGTTCCCATAACCAAGCATTTTGATATTGCTTTTTTTTTTCTTTTCTTGATATTTCTTTTCTTGCTCATGCTTTTGATATTTCTTTTTGCTATTTATTTTTCTTTCATTGGCTTGTAAGTGAAAAAACTTACATGGGTCTGATAATTATAGTGGCGCTGAAGCAAGATTTTAGATTTTTCACTAGCCATGTCTTCAATTTAAGAGATCACAATGATTTAGAGCAATCGAATAAGTGTATGAGATATAGTAATCAAAAGACGTTGGTACCAAGATACAATAAGTGGTTCTTTTCTGGATTTAGTGTGTATCCCAACCAAAAGAAAATGTTAAAGAGGAACAACCTTAGATTCTGAAGTATTTCATGAATAAATATCTAGGAAAAGGACTGAACATGAGATTCGAGCATGGGCAAGCATGTGATAAAATGACACAAACACCTTTCTCATAGATGAAGGATTTATGCAAAGGACTGAATGATAGGGATTGAAGGATAGAAAAGAGGTGTTGGATAATAGATGGAAATGTATTCAAGACGAGTGTTGGTACACAACTTGAGAAGTGATGAAGAGATGGATAAAAATAGAATTTTGGGACATAAGGACCCAAAATAGATAGAGGAAATGATGGAAGAATAGATTTGGGAAGATGTTTAGATAGATGGTTGAAAGAAGTTCAAAGATGTGTGCCTTTGTTGATCTTTCTTATGGATCATTTGAGGTGATGGATTGGTGGATGGAGGGAGGTAAGGACCCAATATGGATGGAAGGGATGGAGAGTTTGACTTTGGAATGAAAGGACCTAAGATAGATTTAAAAGAAGAAGAGTTTGACTTTGGAATGAAAGGACTTAAGATAGATTTGGAGGATGAAAAGTTTGACTTTAGAATGAAAGGACCTAAGATATATTTGGAGGATGAAAAGTTTGACTTTATAATGAAAGGACCTAAGGTGGATTTGGAGGATGAAAAGTTTGACTTTATAATGAAAGGACCTAAGGTGGATTTGGAGGATGAAAAAATTACTTGATCTTGATCTTGACTTGGAGTAGGATAATTTGAGTTTGTGCTTTTCTCTTGATTTGGAATTAGATTAGTGGGGGATATGGAAGGGATATCATACTTTTTCTTTGGAGATGGATGTTGAATGGGACTCTGCTCTTGAGATGAAAGGGGATCATCGTGGATGAAATACTGAAAGATTAGGGGATCATCATAAGATCCTTGACAGGTGGGATCTTGATCGAAGATAGGATCAGATTGGGAAGTCATGATATTGTGATCTTGATTTATGCTAGGACTCATTTCCTTTAGCTGAGTTTCCTTTTTCTTGGTTTGATGATGAATGGTCATACAAATGATCAAAGTTGATGTTTTTGATAGGTTGATGTAGAGAAATTTACTCCGTTTGATAAGGGCCCTAGGACTGGGTTGTCTCTTCTTTAACTTAGTCTTTGTGATGAAGATTTGTTCTTCTCAAAATATGTGGAGTGGTCATACACAAATGATCAAAGGTTTTGACGTTGATGTTGGATTTGGATACTTTGTTTGAAAACTCAAGTTTACTTTATCAAGTAGAGGTTTAGTTAGATTCTCCTCCACGACAAAGTGTATCAAATGATATGGATAAAATCTCTCGATATGGAAACTTGATTTGACAACTTAAGGACCAAACTAAGTATGTGTTTTGATAGGATCTATTAGATGGTGAAACTTTGATCACTGTTTCTGATACTCCCTAATTTTGTTGGATGAAGTCTGATCTCAAGCTAGTTGATGATTTGAAAACTCATTCTAAGATTGCCTTGTTGAATTTGGGAATTTTCTCACTACTAATCTTGATGCTATGCAAAAAGGATTAGAAAATCTGTTTGATGGCAACACACACAAGAGCACAAGAAACAAACGTTAGTGTTAGTAACAAAAGATTATCCTAAACAAGCATATCAAGAGAGATATTAAGCATGAAATAGAAATCATACAAACATAGAATAGATAAACTATACTCCTCCAAATGCTAATCAAGATGCTCATAGTTACTCCTCCCTTGTTCCTCTCCTTTCCAAGTTCTACATGAGTGTAGCTCTCAGCTTTTAGCAATAGCCATGGATGCCATATGGAGATTCAAGATGGTTGAATATGATAAGCAAATGCTATGCAAGTGTAGATAGTGATGCTATGAAAAAGATCTATGCTAATACCAGTATAACAACAATACTCTAATGCTTCCCCCTTTGCTTGAGGAGAAGGGTTCTATTTATAGAAGAAATGGGGAATTGAAGGGTTAAGATTGAGCAATATTAACAAGGGTTAGGATTGAAAGATATTCAATCCATGTGAGACTTTCAACCCAATCCCATGTTGACAAGTGTCATCATGAGGAGGCTTTAGAGGAGAGATAAGGAGCATTAAATGCTTGAGGGGACATGATGGTTACCCTAGGGGGTTGGGTTAAGGTTAGGTTAATGGATATTCCTTTTATCCAAGGGATAAATGAATGTGCAAGGGTTAAATGGTTACCTTAGTCAAAGAAATAAATGCTTTGAAGAGACCCATGAGTTAAAAGGATGGTTAAGTTAGAGGAAAGTCTCTAACCAAAGGTAAAAGGTGAGGTAACCATAAATGGTTATGTAAGAGCCTTTAATGGTTTGGAAGACTTTAGAGGTTAACCATTTGAAGACATAAAGCCTTTAATGGTTATTGAAGACTTTGGAGGTTTTTGAGAAGTGACTTCCTTTTATTTAGGAACGTGACAATGATTAGGCTAATTAGAAGGAGTTAGAAGAATCTAGAAGGGATTTAGGCATGCAAGTGGATTTTGTAGGAGAATGTAAGTGGGAGGAATTTTGGGATTTTCAATTAAAATAAAATCATTTATTTTAATTAAATGGTGTAATTTGCATTTGGATAGATATAAATAAATCTAAATTTAGTTACATGAGAAAAATGAAGATAAAGCATTAAATGCTTGAAGACTTTGAGGGAAACCATTAAAGGCTTAAGAAGACTCTAGAAGGAAGCCATTAAGTTTGAAGACTTTAAGGGAAACCATTAAAGGCTTAAGAAGACTCTAGAAAGAAGCCATTAAGTTTGAAGACTTTAAGGGAAACCATTAAAGGTTTCAAGTGGGTGAGGATAAATAGGATTTTAAATAAATAATTTATTTATTTAAAATAGTTGTGCAACTTGCACTTGTAGGAAAATACAAGTGGGTGGAGGATAACGACGATTTAAATAAATGTTAATTTATTTAAATGCGAGAGATGGGATTTTGGGAGATTTAAATAAATAAATAATTTATTTAAATGTGAGAAAAGATTTAATTAAACAAATATGATTTATTTATTTAATTAATGGTTTGAATTTGGTTAAGTGAATTAAATCAAATAAACTGAATAATTTATTTAATTAATAGGAGAAGAGGGTTAAGATGAATTAATTAAATATTAATTTAATTAATTATTGATCGATGGTTAAATAATCAAATAAATACTAAATATTCATTTAATTAAGTGGACAGATTTATGTGTCTACATTTGCCCCTCTTTGAGATGGTGTGGTTTTATAGCGTCGTTTCAAAGAAAGAAAGACACGTATGAGAAATATGCCCCAGAAATGTTAATTTAGTGGGTGGTATGCCCCCTTGAGAGATGGGCCGAATTTTTTTTTCGAAAAATCGGGCGATCTCTTGAAAAAAGAGAAAGAAGTTGGGGAGAGGTAGAATAGAGGAAATTAGTAATAACGGTAAAAAAATGGAAGAAATCGGAGTGAATATGGAGAAATGGCAAGCTAGCGAGTACCCTTAGGTTATGCAAGAGATATGGTGCAAATGTGGTGTGTGCTTTGGATTGATGCTATACAATTGATCAAAATTGATTAAACAGTCTGGTGCAATTGGTTTTTTTGCCTTGGGCGAGTCAAAGCATGACAGTTGATGCCAGTTGTTTGCTTGGACAGGATAAAGTTTGAGTAAGTGAATCAGACTGACCTGTTGGTGACTTAGACAATTGATGTAACTGTCTGATGAAGTCAAGGTATATGAAGCAAAATACTTGTTGAGACTTAGAAAATTGATGTAATTATCCGTTTGGATTGTGTTTGATTGGTTGATCAATTGATAGTGTGTGTGTGTGTGATGGATGGTTGTGGTTAATCATGGCAGCCCCATTGAGACTAGGTCATTATAATAAATGCCTAATGTAGTCTAGGATTACCATGATCGATTACCTGTTGAGACTCGAAGATACTTGATCAGAGTATCTATTGATAGTCTAGGTGTGTGGGAGTCGATGTATCTGTGCAGATAGAGTAACTGGCTTACTTATAGGATTGATGGGAAATGATGAAGGGTATGTGATGCTGATTATTGAGATGTGGAGGGTGAGGGGGGGATTCAATGTTAGATAGAAGATATGGAGGACCTAGGACCCATTCCTATGGAAGAAGATCAAAAAATAGAGTATCAATTGTCATTACTATGTAGGAATGATATGCAACTATTATGAATGTATGTATGGATGGAATGTAATGAAATGCAATATATACAGATGAGATGAAATGACGATCCATAGTGCTTTATTTTCATCATTGAGCTTTAAAATGTTGTATGACAATACAAGCAACTTGACATAATGATTTAAGATGACCTGAGTATTCCTTACATGGATTTTGATATAGCAAGTTAATACAAGCAACTTGATATAATGGATCAAGTTGACTTGAGTAGTGCTTGCAGAACAAACAAGGATTATATCCTTTCATGTATGACTTGGAACGTCCTCCTTGATCTTTCACCGATCAAATCCTGAGACAAGTTCATACCATAGTAAGAGATAAACCATTATCGATTTGGGATGAGGCAATAGGAACAAAAGATGGAGTATTGTACCTGTAAGCAAACATCATATATAAAGAATAAAGAATATGGACCCTCGATAATGGTTCATGCTCATATGGTCGAGGTATACGTTGTAGTCAGCAAGCCATAGTGATCTATGACTGTATTTTGCATAAGATCACGTAGCTTAGTGAACTTCCCACATAGACACCATTAGTACATGCCCCAGAACTTCATTGGAATAATTCGCAGAAGATACACAAATAATGCTTAGGAACGATCCTGGCTACTCTAATCACTTGTGGATATCCCGAAGTAGCGTAGGAACCTGATATATATAAATGAATGAAGAATCTACAAATCAACCAAGTATTTGATAGCTTAAACAAAATTTTCTTGTAAGAGAAAATGTCATCTTGTCTTTGTTTTGGTAAGGAAGGATGCATCCTTGTTAAGACAGTTGGTGTGTCGATGTGGATTTTTGGGTTTGATGTGATAAGTGGTCATCATTTTTGAGTATTTCACAATGTTCGTTTGGTATCTGCTTTGAAAAACGTATGGACAATGTGTTGCCATGTTTTTGATTGATTTTGATGTTTTATGATGTTTTTGGATTTTGTGAGATAGTTTTCCAATGTTTTGGGTTGTTTGATGATTGTTTTGAATGTTTTTGGTTGTTTGATGATTGTTTTAAATGTTTTTGGATTTTGTGAGATAGTTTTCCAATGTTTTTGGTTGTTTGATGATTGTTTTGAATGTTTTTGGATTTTGTGAGATAGTTTTCTAACTGTTTTTGGTTGTTTGATGATTGTTTTGAATGTTTTTGGATTTTGTGAGATAGTTTTCCAAATGAAGAACTTAATGAATCACAAAATAATGTAGAATCCACTTCCATCAACTAGAGTAAGGGCATTGCCCCTAGTTTAGATATGACTATGAAAAAGCGGGATGCAAGACGCATGAAGTACTATCCTGGATTGCAGATCAATAACAAGCCATGGTTTGGGCAGATGGATGAATGGATGAATTGAATGTGATCGCAACAAGTCTGAAAGACAATGGAGTCATAGCCTTTACGAGTGGTGCCTATTTGCCAGGTTTTCACCATCGCACTTACCCAAGGTGCCACCAGAGTGGTTGTTCACCATTTGGATGCATGATTTTTCTTTACTATTTTGATGTTTCTTATTTTTGTATTTTCTTCAGGACATTTATCTAAATGTTTTTGGTGTTTTTCTCTAATATGTGGGAGCCTGATGCTCTGTACAGCTTATGTATAAAATTGTTTGAGGTGCATGCTATTGATCGGATCTGCTAGCGGTTCTCCTTCTGAAGTAGCCAATTGATATGCCCCGGACCCAAATACAGTAGTGATAATATATGGACCTAGCCAGTTTGATTCAAACTTGCTCTGATGTTCTCTATTTGGTTGGTTACGAGGATTTTATTGAAGAACAAGATCACCTACCTTGAATGTGCGAGGTCTAACTTGATGATTATAGCTTCTGCTCATACACTGCTAATAGGCCTTGAGGTGATTGTATGCAGCTTGTCGTTTCTCATCAAGTAGCTCTAAGTCCTGAAGACATGATACTCTGTAGGCTTCATCATCTATAAGATTATGCAGGGAAACCCGTAGTGATGGTATCTCAACCTCAATAGGTAAGATAACATCTGCACCATAGACTAGTGAGTAGGGAGTTGTGCCTATAGGGGTTCGAATGCTAGTTCGATATGCCTATAGTGCTGGATTCAATTGAAAATGCCAATCACGACCAACATCATTGACTGTCTTCTTGAGGATTCTTAATATGTTCTTGTTTGATGCTTCAGCCTGACCATTGCCTTGTGGGTAATAGGGAGTGGAAAAGCGGTGTTGGATGTGAAACTTCTCACAGAGCTCACGGACATCCTAATTTTTGAAAGGAAGTCCGTTATCTGTGATGATGGACATGGGTACACCATACCGGCAAATGATGTAATTAAGGATGAATGAGGTGATTTGTTTGCCGGTGACTTGGGTAAGTGGAACAACTTCGATCCACTTTGTGAAGTATTCAGTAGCGGTAATGATGAATTTGTGGCCGTTGGATGAATCTTACCCACAAGGTCAAGTCCCCATTGACAAAAAGGTCATGGTGTGGTGATTGGTTGTAATTCCTGTGTTGGTGCATGTATCAGGTCTCCATGAACTTGGCATTTCTTGCATTTTCTGACAAAATAGTAGGAGTCTTTTTCCATGGACGGCCAATAGTATCCAATGCACATAAGTTTCTTGGCTAGTGACGGACTGCTTGCATGAGTTCCACAAATTCCTTCATGTACCTCTTCCAAGGCCTTTGTTATCTCATCTTGTTCTAGACATCGAAGGAGAGTACCATCAAGACTGCATCGGTATAGGGTTTCAACAATGATGGTATATCAAGCGGTTTGGTGAATGAAGGTTTTACGTTGGTTATTCGATTGGTTAGGAGGAAGGGTGTGATCGTGGAGGTAGGTATAGAACTCACCATACCATGGGGAATCAGAACCGATAAGATGACATATCATCTCAGGTTCGGGGATATCATAAGAGGGTATCCAAAGCTGTTCTACCAAGAACTTGTAGCATGTTGAATTCCATGGAAAATCTAGGAGAGATGCAATGGTAGCCATAGTGTCAGCAGCTCGATTATGATCTCTGGGTATCTGCTTAAAGGTGATAGTAGTGAATGATGTTTTAATTTGTCCACCATTTGTTTGTATGGCATGAGTTTGTCATCCTTTGTCTGATATTCATCTGTTGCTTATCGAATGACCAGTTGGGAGTCGCCATATACCTGTAGTTCTTTTAACTTCTATTGTACGGCTAGTCGGAGTCTTGTGATCAAGGCCTCATATTCAACAATGTTGTTTGTGCATGGAAATGTGAGCCTGTAAGACTTCAGGATGCTGTCACCTTGAGGTGTGATAAATAGAATGCCTGCCCCCGAGCCATGCCTAGTGTATGAACCATCAAAGTATAATTTCCATGGTTATGTTGCTGTGATCATGAATATCTCTTCATCTAGAAAATTGGAAATGAGAGGATGATCACCTATGAGAGGTGCATCGACCAACTGATCTGCAATAACTTGACCCTTGATAGCCTTACAGTCCACATACTCGATGTCAAATTCACTTAGAATTATCACCCATTTGGCCAAGTGCCCTGTCAATGCTGCTTTGCTGAGTAAGTATTTTAGTGGATCAATCTTTGCAATTAGCTGTACTTTATGTGTTAACAGATAGTGACCCAGTTTAGTGGCTGCCAAGATTACTGCTAGACAAGCTCACTCAATAGGTGTGTAGTTGAGTTCATAGCCGACCAATGTGTGAGAGATGTAGTATACAACACACTCTTTCCCTTCTGTATTATGTTGTGCTAGTAGTACACCCAATTTTGTATTTGTTGCTGAGATATAGAGTAATAAAGGCCTACTTGGATCTGGTGGAATTAGCAATGGTGTATTCATGAGATAGTCCTTAATCATCTAGATTGCTTGCTAGCATCTGACATCCCATTGAAAGCGAATGGTCTTGTGTAACAAGTGTGTAAAGGGGTGACACTTATTTTCCAGTTATGCGATGAATCTTCTGATGGATTGTAGTTGCTCTTGTACTGTCCTTAGCTGACTGATGTTCTTTGGAGGTGGCATATCCATGATTGCTTTGACTTTGGCAGGATCGACCTCAATGCCTTTGCTTGAGATAATGTATCCTAGAAGCTTCCCTGAGGTTACTCCAAAGACACATTTCTTTGGGTTGAGTCGAACATGATATTGTTCCAGTCTGTCAAAGATTTTCTCTAATATGTCAAGATGACCTTCTCTTGTGAGTGATTTTGCCAGTAAGTCATCAGCATAATCTTTCATTATATTATGCATCATGTCATGGAAGATGGTGGTCATTTCTCTTTGATAGGTCGCTCCTGCATTCTTTAGACCAAAAGGCATTACATTCCAACAGTATGTTCCCCATGGACATGTGAAGGCCGTCTTATGTTGATCTTTTGGTGCAATCTTTATCTGATTGTACCTTGAAAAGCCATCCATGAGTGAAAGCATGGCATGTCTTGTTGTTAGGTCTACTATTATGTCGATATTGGGTAGGGGGAAGTCATCTTTAGGACATGCTTTGTTTAGATCTTTGAAGTCAGTACAGATACAGATGCCCCCATTGGGTTTGCCGACAGGCACAATATTGGATATCCAATCTGCATAATCAATTGGTCTAATAAAGCCAACATCTAGGAGTTTCTTGAGTTCTGCTTTGACGAGTACTGCAATCTGGGGATGCAATCTTGCGAAGTTTCTCCTTGACAAGTTTGGCTCCTTCTGCGATGGTGAGGTGATGCATGACTAAATCAGGATCAAACCTAGGCATGTCTGCATAGGACCATGCAAAGTTAATATGGCACTTTTGGAAGAATTCAACAAACTTAGGTTGTTCCTCTGGAGTTAGAAGAGATGCCAGATGTATGTGGCGAGGTGTTTTAGGAGCCCCCACATTGTATTCTTTTGTTTCCTTGGTAAGGATTGTTGACCGTTCCTGTTGTGTACTAAAAGGGAGGATGTCAAACCTTTCATGCTCAGGCACCTCAGAGAGGTTTTCACCGTTGGATACACTCTTTCTTTTTACTTTTATGGGATCAAACAGTGCCACAGTGTGGTTTTCACTGGAAGATCCATGTTTTATTGTTATATTTTTGCAGCTGAAAGGTTTGGCATCCACCCCAAAGTATGTTGCGCTATTAAGTTCAATGGAAAATCCGGCTTTGTGATCCCCGCTTGGTATGTTATCCCATAGTTCCAAAAAGTCGATGATCACCTCATCATTTTGGAATTGGTCAAGGCATGGGGGATTAGGTTGGTTCCATTCGATGAGTTCAGGATGGATAATGGGAATTATCTCATCGATTAGGTTAAGTTCATTATATGTGTCAGTGAGGGTTAAAATGTTGTGGTGAAGGCCGTTGATGGTACTCTCCCTGTCAGAATCAGGCGTAGGATGTGACGTAGGGTCTGTGGAAGATGCTTCCAGTTCAAGAACCCAAGAGGTCTTTATCTGTGCTTCTTCGTAAACCGGGATGTCTTTACGAGGTGGAGGTGGTGATGTGTCTTCCTCATCTGAAGTATTAAGCTGTATGGAATCAAATTCCCACTCATGTGAATCGGTCTCTGAGTCACTTTCCAGTAGCCGATTACTATACCATATTGGGATATCCTTTGAGTTAAACATTGCAGGTGTGATCGGTTGACGTACCTTTGTAGATGAAAGGATTGGTGTTGTAGGAATAATTATGGGGATCAATGAATCTGATACGGGGAGTATCGGTAGTGTTGACTCCGCTGGAATTGCCGGTGTTGTCGATGTGGTTGCTGTTACTGATGGGGTTGCTGGTTTGATTGCTAGGATGATTGGTGTTGTGGATGGTTTTGTTGGGATTTTTAGCCTCGATGGGGCAGTTACTATGGTGTTTGATGTTGTTTTTATAATCAAAGGTGACCTCTTTGTAATTGGCTGATATAGTGGTTTGCTGAGTTTCCCTTTGAATCTGAGCTTAGGAAGGATCTCCTTTTGAAAGCCTAGGCTAGTGTTATCTTTAGGCTTCAATTCAGGCTGCAACTTTTCATATCATCCTTGTTTGCAAGGTCCCAAGGAAATCTGACCATCATAACCCATTCTTTGCATAATGAGAAGGCCTTTTCCATATTTATTTGTGGGAAGCATAGCTTGTGGGATTTCTGTGGTGATAGGATCTTTATAGATCCAGTCTGCTAAGTCCTCATCTTTGGTCTCTTCTTCTTGACTCTTTCCAAGGATGAACAACGTCAAAATACATGTTGGCTTGATCAGTGGTTGCTGAAGTAATCGTTGAGGTTTACCATGAGTTCTAGGAGAAGTAGGCATTTGTCCAACACAAAAGCGTTGGCTCAAATTGTACTCCCCGGGACCTTCCTCTGCTATCTTCATCTTGAGCTTCTCTTGCCTAGGTATAGCAGTGTCTGAACTAGAAAGAGAGGTTGGGCTTACGGATGATGTGGATGAGATGACTTCTCTATTGTTGGGAACAGTAATCTCTGGTTGATGACTGATATTATGAGAATATGCAAAGGGATTTGCATTGCCGAGGATTGTGATTTCTACACCATTATGCGGGAACTTGATACACTGATGGTAGGTGGATGGAACGGCTTGCATGGCGTGTATCCAAGTTCTTCCTAACAATAAATTGTATGGTAGAGGAAGGTCCAGAACTTGACAGATGATGTGTTTTACCACTGGGCCTACTCAGATTGGTAGCACAACAACTCCTTTGGTTGACTGCTCTGCATCATCATAGGCTTTGATTGTTATCTTTTTGCGAGGATCCACTGATTCAATTGCATATCCCAATGCTGTGACCAATTGTAGTGTACAAATATTCAGGCCTGCACCATTGTCGATCAAGACTCGCTTGATCCTATGTTGATTGATAAACCCTTCAATGTGGAGTGAGGCATTATGAGGTTGCTGGAAGGATGTGCTGTCACTTTCAGAGAAAGTGAGACAAGGTGATGACCTTAGATTTCCAACCATGGCTTGGAATTGATCTGTATTTAGGTTTGCAGGGACTGACGCCTCTTGGAGAGCTTGATCCAAGATTGTTTTATGGGATGGAGATAGGCGCATTAGCTCTAAGATAGATATCAGTGCAGACATTTAATCTAATTGGTCCACAAGGTTATACTACTTTGGGATAGATGGGGTGCCTTATGGAGCTGCTTTTATAGTGATCTTGCCGCGACGTGTAACAACATTGCAAGTGGAGCTAGGATTTTTGATGGTAATAGTTGCAATTTGTTCACTGGCATCATATAGGTGGTTCACAGTGTAATTGTATGCAGTGCGCGTATAATCAGTGGTATTTGTATTTTGCTCTGAAGTGGAAGGACCCCTTTTATCTTTTGATGGAAGTGGATTTTTAAACATGAGATGATCATTGTTTGTTGTCTTTGGGTCATGTCCTTCAATTTTGATTTCACCTTGGTTAATAAGATCCTGAATGAGATCTTTCAATTTGTGACAATTGCTTGTCTTATGCCCTTTCCCTTGATAGAAATCGCAATGTTCAGTATCCCTCCACCATGAAAGATTGACTTGAGGTTCATAATTTGATGTTTTGGACAAGGTCACCAGATTTCGAGAAACCGAATGACGTAATATTGTTTTGATGGATTCCCCTAAGGGAGTGTATGTTCATTTTGGTTTAAAATTTTGTTGACGTTGTCTGGGTTCCTCTTGAGATGTGTTGCAGCCTTGATTTGGAGGAGCAAGTGTGTTATTCTTGGGTGGGGGGTTCTGTCTTGCAAATCGAACCATAGGTTGTGCACTTTTGATAGTTCTTGCATCCACAACCCCGTCGTTGATGATATTTTTGTTTTTGTTCCAGAAGTTAGGCTTGTCACTATTGAAGCATGGGTGAGGGCCATCTTTTGGCTCATTATATATCTTGATAAGCCCCTTTTTGATAAGAGCCCTCTCTCATTTTAATCCTTTTGTGATCATGTCATTGAAAGAGTCTGTGTCTTTTACGTCTAGGTGAAATTCCATTTCGTCATTTAAGTTGGAAATAAATATTTCCACTAGTTCTTGTTCAGGTAACCGAAGAGAACGTCTGCTAGACATTTGATGCCATCGTTGCAGAAAGATTGCAAATAGCTCACCTGGTTTTTGTTTAGTGTTACATAGATCAGCCATTGTGATATCACATTCAATGTTGTGTGAGTAATGTGCCAAGAATTTCTCGATGATTTCTTCAAATGTCCTAATGCCACCTGGTAATTGGGAAAACCATGATGTGGTTGTTCCTCCCAAGCTTTGGGGAAAAATCTGCATTAGGTATGTATCCTCGTATGCCACTTCAAGGCAAGCTGAATGGAATTCTCTAACATGATCACGAGGATCTCCTTTTCCTCTATACTTTTCAAACTTGGGTGTTTCAAACCCTCGTGGAAAAGGTGGCATATGAAGATTCCTATCAAAAGGATAGGGACAAATGTCATTGAGTGAAAATTGATTAGTTTTCACACCACTATGAAGTTGTTGGGCGAGATTCTCAACTTGTTGCCACAACATGTCTATTTCACTTGGAGGAGGAGGAGGTGGGGGATTACCTTAAGGAAGGTTATATCTGATGTGATCTCGACCTCTTTCATCCTCATTATGACTTTGGCATTTTGATGCCTATCTTAGTTGTGCCACATCAAAGTCAGAGGGTAGTTTAGCCCCCTCTTGAGCAAGTCTTAAGAAGTGAGCATCAACATTGCTCCTGAGTATTTCATCAAAAAGTCTATTAAAGAGAGGGTTGTGTTGTGCCCTTTCTAGTGTTGCAGGGGTAGGAGTACTTGGATTTTCATCATTGATATTTCCTCCAAGTGCTTCTTGGAATTCATTGATATTTTCGTCCTCTTCCTCTTCGATTTCTCATTGTCTAGACCTAGATCTAGTTTGAGCCATTTTGTTTACAAGTTGTTGTTGAAGTTTGGTGAAAATTATGATGAGTTGTTGATGAAATGAGAGATTGATGTTTGGTGAAGTGTTTTACATATGGTTCTCTAGCACTAAAGGTAGATGTTACCAAAGTTCTTTCTTGAATTTGCTTGTTGTGTTTGATTGACAAGGTTTGATGTGATAAGGTTTAGAGAGATCTGAGATGTGTTACAGACTCAACTACCTAGTAATGAGAGGATTCACTCATAGACTAGTTTTAACCCGTGTAGAAATGTCTCTTAGGATGAGTTATCCTAGATGTAGAAATGCTCTAAAAGTGATGTGTTGTATTTGATTCAAGCAATATCGAAAATAGAACTTAGGATAAAAACCTCTAGATGTTTTGAGAGTTGGAATGGATTGATGATAGGTGAATGGATGAAATGTTAACTTCTCTTTCAGGAGTTGGTGGTTCTTCCTGAGCTACATTATATTTGATGCAAATGTCAGGAAAGAAGTCAGGATTGATTTTGCCTCGTTTGTTCTTGTGATAACTCAAAGCTCGATATTGTGTAAAAGCTCTGTAGTTTAATGACTCTTGATCAAACTTGTTTGATTTCCCTTGAAGATATAGGCGCATGTGACGTAAGAAGGTTCTATGAGAGACAAATATTTGTCTATTAAGATAGAATAATTTCCTCCTTTTGATAAGAGCCTTTGAGCTCAATGGCCTTTTCTTCGAGTTAATGTGTTGATGAAGATTCTTCTTTCTCAAGATGTGAAGAATGGTCATATAGTTTGATACTTTTGTTGTTGCTCTTTGTTTTTGATCTTTTTGAAAATGTTTGTGTTGGATGAATACTTGTTTTGGATTTTGGATTTATGATGTTTCTTTGACAAGAAAACAAAGCAAGCACACAAACACAAGAATGTTGCCTCAAAACGCACAAATGGGTAATGGGTCTAGATCAACCCAATGTTTTGAACTTTTATGACCCTTTCCTTCAAATTTATTTTAGGTGTTTTCCAAAGCCTGAAGTCGGCTCAATTTGTACTGGTCTGACACAAAAATGAAAATACTTCAAACACTCTTTATCCCTAAGGTCAAAAGGCCAGTTGTGATAATTTCAGCCCACATCTTGATATTTCTTCAACTTTGGTACTACATACCTTATGAATCCTGCCATGGCAGGTAAGCATGTGATATACTAAGTCTTGCACGAGCATAACAAATAGGTGATCCCTATGATGGGGGAGTCACCACTTTTATCAGGCTACAAGTAACCTTTCAAAAAGCTATGTTTATACTCAAGGAAATATGTATGGTGAGTATCTTGGGAGCAAAACCTTCTATGCTCTTGCACTGAACTTCTCACAAATATCCTCAATCAATAGAATGGGTGGGCTACTACTTAAAGGTGTTTAGTATTTTTTGATGTTTTTGGACATAAGTTCATTCTGTAGTGACTCACTTAAGAGCCTTGTAACTTGTGGTGGGGCCCATTTGTCCTTTCGTCAAGTTACATTGTAGGAACAACTATACCCAAAGCTACAACTTTCAGTCATAGTGTTTAGTTTTATAAATGGACTATCAAAGGGAGAGTCACTCATAAATGGCCTATTAAGGCATATAGCACAGCGACCAAAAATGGCCATGTCTTTAGCTTTGACATTGTCGATTGTGATGGTTCTGAAATTAGAATTACATGTTTTGATGAGATAACTAAGTTACACTCTAACCGTGTCGACATAGGTTCACATTATATTATTTCAAAAGGATCTATTAAGGAGGCAAACACAAGATACAACAAACTAAACAACCATCTAGAAATCATGTTGTCTGATACATCCATACTAAAACACTGCACCAACGAAGAACAACCAGATCAACAAAGTCCTCCTTTCACACCGATTAGTGAATTGTTTCATCTAACAAATAACACGTTGGTTGACATAATTGGTCTTGTTCTATATGTTGGAGATATCATTCCTATACACAAGAAAGATGGCAGTCAAACACAAAAACTTGTGGTGAAAATTAATGATCTCTCTGGTTCAACAATTGACATCAACTTATGGGGTCCAATGGCAGAACAAAAGGGCCTGGAATTGAAAAATATGTTGACCAATGATAGTATGCTTATCCTTGCTTTACGTAATGCTCGTGTTGGCTATTTTAATGGGAAGCTTATAAACATAACAACTGCAACAACATTACATATCAACCCAAATTTCCTAGAAGCAGAGCTTCTAACATTAAGAGGAAAGGACTCTTTGCTTGTTGTACCTTTTGTTGCACAAACTATCCACATAGATGGCAGATATACTAGAATGACAATTTCTTCAATCCGTGAGCAGATGAGCATCAGACCATAAACAATTAAGACAACATTGCTAGTTGTTCTGCGCTTTGTGAACGTCAATGACAAAAATTTCTATTATGTAGCTTGCCCACTAATAGTGAATGGAAGGCCTTGCAAGAAAAAGTGTACACAACACGTTGATGACTCTTGGTTCTGCTCTAGATGTCAAATGATTATGCAAGACTGTAATTATAGTTAACCTCTTGCCTCTAAAGTTGCAAGATGCTACAGGTACCCTATGGGCCACTGCATTTGACGAGGGTGGCATTCACTTGCTACACAAAATTGCAAAATAGCTCTATGCACTCCAAAACGACGGAACAACAACAAAAACACCTTCCTCTGTGATCAAGAGAGCATTGTCATGTTACTATTCATTCACACTACTGGTTTCTACTGAGACATATAATTCAGAAATGAAGATGAAAGTCATAGTCAATAAAGTTGCTCCTGTTGACTTCAAAGCTGAGTGCCATGCATTACTTGCAGCAATTGCCTGCCTAAGTACATAGACTTAAAATTATAACGCATCTTTTCTAATTATTAAACTTTCCAGTGTACAATACAATTACACTATTACCTAATTTTCATATTCAGTACTTTTACATATACAAACGAGCACGTTTTACAAAGACAAGGGTGCTTCCATAAATATCTATATGGACATTTCTTACATCTACCAAATAACTGTTTGAAAGCTTTTCCTCTTGACATTAGTTATTTTCAGTCATAGTGTTTAGTTTTATATGTGTTGATAATATGTTGTTTGCTAATAATGTAGACATATATGCACGTATATTGTTCTTTTTCTGGTCTTATACCTATATGTTTAACAATACAATACATAACTATATATAAGTATTCATAGTTATAGTATTTTGGATATATACATGTACTTATATATGTGCATATGTTCATATACAAAACCTTGAATTTTTAAATTATGTGTATATGTATACATACATCTGTATGTATCAGACTTTACTATAGTTGTGCATACCTATATTACAATCATGCTTTTAAAATCTATATGGACATTTCTTACATCCACCAATTATCTGTTTGAAAGCTTTTCCTCTTGACATTAGTTATTTTCAGTCATAGTTTTTAATTTTAAATGTGTTGATAGTATGTTGTTTGCACATAAACTACACATATATGCATGTATATTGCTCTTTTCCTGGTCTTACACCTATCTGTTTAACAATACAATACATAACTATATATAAGTATTCATAGTTATAGTATTTTTGATATATACATGTACTTATATATGTGCATATGTTCATATACAAAACCTTGAATTTTTAAATTATATGTATATGTACATGTATATATGTATACATACATTTGTATGTATCAAAATTGACTATAGTTTTGCATACCTGTATTACAATCATGCTTTTAAAATCATGAAACATAAAAAAATACTATATTTATACATAGCTATATGACAATGCTACCTTTTGCAAAACCAACTTCCTAGCAGCAACATATTTACGCAGTTCAGCAATAGACAGTCAATTTATGGCTTTTCGCAACCCATATATTTGAAGTAAATCTGTACATATAAGTTGAGCCAACGAGAGCAACAAAACAACATAACAGATAATTACACATACAAATAATCACAACAAAAGCAATTTACATACAGAACAAATCCTCTGAAATCACATAAGCATACATAAAGCAATTTTCAATTCTTATACATTCTTCATACATTCTTCAAAGTTAACTACCTTCAATTATGAAAATTGTGACATACCTCTGCTCTCTTTAAAATATTAGATATCTATCCAGCCTTGCCCTCAAGAAATTGATGCCATCAAATTGAGGAGAAGCGAGAGAAACAGAACTTATTATGCAAAGAACAGAGCTGATATCTCCAAGAAATGACAACTGAAGCGTCATGCACTTCATAGACCTTCCAATAACTCAGGACAGTTATTAGAAACACAAAACACTAATCTTGAGCAAATTAATGTCTTTCAAACATTTTCTACTGCTCTTGAACTTGTTATGAAGGCTGCTTCATTTCAAAATACATTGTCTAATTTCCGCAAAAAGATTGATATGTTAGAGGTCACACAACCATGTTCTGTTTGCAAAGAAATGTATGTGGGCATGACTATTAAAAAAATCAATCATGTAGTTGTGTGCATGAGATGTTATGGTGAAAAAGGCCTCCACCGCTTCTCATTATCGAACAATATGGACCCAGGTGAGCAACCTTATGTTTTAAAGTCTCTCTCTCAGGTAGAAGAAATGCTCATATCAAGAATTGCCCCTGTTTTACAAGTAACACATGCAAGGGGAGGCCAATACAAATATTCTGGCCATACAATAAACTTCCCACAAGATATTTATGATATTGCAATAACATTGCCTCGACATATTAACCAATTAGAAATTCTAATTGTCCGTAGAACAAATTCCCAAGGTTTAACTTATGACTGTTACGTGAATAGATTTCACGTCATGGATGCATTAGCTTTCAAAATAAAACATGATCAATACTACAAGGATGTAGTCATTGATCCAGATGTAGTGCTTCAATTGCCAGAACAAACCACTGACATTACAGAGCTACTGCACTCAGTACATTCCCCACAAGAAGATGTTGTTGAAGATGCCTCTACTGAACCAACTATTGACATCGAAGATCAAATCAGGGAGAATAGTTCCTCATTTGTCCCACAACTACCATCATCAATACCAGAACTTGATGCAATCAAAAACATCCTCCATCTAGATAAAACCATCGATAATGTTATTCCTTGGCCAAAAATTAGTGCATCACCTATCAATGAGTACAATACTGAGGGCCTCCTTTCCATGGCATTCCCAATGCTTTTCCCTAGTGGAATAGCTTTACCACTACAACAAAGAGCAAACCAAGTGCATTTACATGAATATGCTTTACACTTGATCAAATACTATGATCAAAGATTTGGTCAACATGTTCGCTTTAGATATTATATCTACAATCTCATGATGAGACATCGATCCCAACAATCGGCTTCTGTCTTCATAAAGACTAATCTGCAAGATAATCTTCCCCACAATCTATATAGCCTAAAGGAATACTTGCAAAACATGCCATCAAGTGAATTACCAAATCATATCATGCGATATGTAGCCTCATTGCGAGGTACACGGGCTTTTTGGAGCAAGTCTCGACGTGACCTTACATCAATGATGGAACAGTTAGGTGCTCCTACACTGTTCTTCACCTTAAGCTCAGCTGACACAAAATGGCCAGACTTGCATAAGTTATTACCAAAGTCAAAGTCAACTGCTGCTCCTGACAACAGAAGACAATTTACTGAAAATTTAATCAAGAATCCTCACATTTCAGCTTTATACTTACACTTAAGATTTCAAATCTTTCGTGATGAAGTCATTGTGAAAGAACTGAAAAGTATTGACCGTTGGTACAGATATGAATGGTAGCACCGAGGCTCTGCACATATACATGGCTTTCTTTGGTTGCCACAAGCACCAAATGTTGATAACCTTAACTGGTCAGATCATGCAAATGTCCAATCAGTAAAATAGTTCTTTGACCAGTACATCACAACATGGAATCCATGTTGTGAAGAGGCTCACTTGAATAGGCAATATATACCTACAATTTCAGATCCATGCCTTGCAGATATAGAGACCATATCCAAATCAAATCCTTGTACTGATTATACTGAGTTACTCAATACTGTTCAATGACATACAAAGTGTTCAGAGTATACCTGCTTGAGGGAAAAAAACCCAATCCTTCAATGCCGATACAAAGCTCCTTGGCCTGAACAACCTAAATCCTCACTAATATTAGACCACAACAATAACCCATCATACAAACCAGCAAGGAATGATAGCCGCCTAAATGTACACAACCCTACAATGCTCGCCATATGGAGAGCAAATGTTGACTGTTAGCCTGTCTGCTCCAAGAAAGCAGTTCTACAATATATTTCAAAGTACACATCAAAAACTGAACAAAAGTCAGAAAGTTATATTGATATCTTGAAACGTATAGTTGAATCAACGAATTCAGATGATACAATCCTTTTGGCATACCAAAGGCTACTCATGGGAATAGTTGCGGATAGGGACATTAGCGCACAAGAAACTTGTCACATGCTACTTAAACTCCCATTGATATCTTGTACACACCAATTTGTAACACTGAATGTCGGTAAAAGAATCTTCCAACGCATAGCTAATTGTGATGAAGAATCTCAAACCTCAATCTCTTATATCTCGAACTACATGAAACGACCATCTTAATTAGCAAACCTAACTCTGCTTCGTTCAGCCCAGCTATATACATTCTCTGAGCACCGTAAATCATGTAAATGGATGAAAAGAAAGGTAGCTGCAATTGTAAATGTCTACCCACAACACAAACCATTACCTTTAGAAGAGGATAGTAGTTTTGAAAGTTTCTATTGGAGTGAATTGCTTCTTTACAAACCATTTCGAATTATTCCTCTGCATATAGGCACCTCACCTGAAGAAATTATCATGAATTGGAAAGCTCTTCAAAGTACAGATTATATCCAATGGCATGTGAATGGTTTTCAAGAACACATTACCACAAAAAATGGTGAAGATCTACAACTAGAAGATATTCATCAATCAACTCAAGAAGGGCTCTACGAATGGGAGTTTTTGTCACAAATGGGAGCATCAAACAACTTCAACGTTGCAACTCTTCAACTGCTTGGCAAACATGATTTTGATCTACAGTTTGATTGGACTGCTTCTATACTTGATGAACCACTGCATTCAAAAGCATTTAACTTTATTCTCATAGAGAAAGGCCAAGCATCCCACAATCTTCCGAACCCACATTTTAATGCACCTGCTAACTATGAACTTGCAAAAAACCAAATGATTGCACTTGATATTATCAAATCTCATGCTGACCACAACCTGCGTTCTTCACCATTGCAGTTAATCATTCAAGGAACTGCAGGAACTGGAAAATCATTTCTTATTGATTGCATACGTAGACAGTTAAATTCAAGTACATAACATGCACAATGCCCCTTGCTTGTACTATCACCAACAGGTGTCTCCACATATAATATCCAAGCAACCACAATCCATGCTGCCCTCCGTATACCCATTCACGAATACGAACCCTTAACAGGCCATTCCCTATTAATGTTCCAAGAACAATGCAAACATTTACATTACATTTTAATAGATGAAATGAGCTTTGTTGGCCCTCAATTACTCATTAAGATTGATAAAAGATTGCAAGAAGTTTTTCCCACTAGACAACATGAATCATTTGCAAGTATCTCAGTCATTTTGGTTGGTGATCTTGCACAACTTCCACCAGTTATGGATAGGCCATTATATGCATCTCACTCAATGGCACTAGCTCTATGGAACACATTCAATACTGTTGTCACCTTGGATATTCCATTTTGTCAACAAGGCACAAGTTCTTCACACATAAGATTCCGTGAAATATTGGTTAATATCCGCAACTAAACACCATTGCAAATAGATTGGGAATCCCTCCAGTTGCGGTCAACCCATGCTTTGTCACTTGATGAGAATAATCACTTCAACCAACAAAAACATTTGTTTGCAACTAATGTAGCTTCGAGTGCACACAACATTAAAATGTTAACACAATTGCACTCATCGATTGCACGTGCAACAACAATCATTGCACATCAAAGAGATAAGCAGACACACCAAGAAGAACAACTAGAATTTTAAGTTCTTCTTTCTATAGACCAGGAAATTATGCTTATTGCAAATCTATGGATAGAAGTTGGCCTTGTGAATGGTGCTTTGGGCTAGATCAAACAAATTGTCTACACTGCAGGTTCGAAACCACCTGATTTGCCAAAATATGTTGTTGTTCTCTTCAAGCATTATACTAGACCTTCATGGGATCCACACAATGCAAAACATGTCCCGATTCCACCAATTACTAGAGGAAACAAAACACAAATTCCACTAGCAATGGCATGGGGCATTACAATTCACAAGTCACAGGGGTTGACACTAGAGTTAGCCACAGTTGACATCGGCAAAATAGAGAAACAAGGCCTAACATTCACAACCCTTTCAAGAGTAAAAGCAATTGAACATCTACATATACAACCAAAATTCAGCTACCAAAGGTACTCCCGATTGAAAGGTGCAACATCAACAGTACTTCGAAAGATAGAGGAAGCCCGGTTGCAGGAGCTTTCACACAACACAGAGAAAGCATACCTACAGAACAAACAGAACCAGGTATGCAAATCTAATCTTTATCGTGTTTTCATGTGCTGTATATCTTCTTTTCATTGTATCACAACAAAATAATATTTCTACTTCTCAGGATCCACAACACAATGACTGACTGTAGAAGTAAAGATGCGTTTTCCAAGGTCCAAGCCTGTAAGGAAAAAGGCACACACGTAGCACCTACTCCCTGTTCACAAAATTTGTTGCTTTCATGTACTATTACAAGATTCTCTCTACCATATCAGTTGTTCAATACATTTCATACTGACTAATGCTGTACTTTAGCAGGTTTTACACACATATTGATTTGTCATGCCATTTACTCACAGCACCACTATTTACAATTGGTCAGTGTTATGGAATGTACCAATGCAACATTCTCTCTACCATTTTTGATAATTTAAAGGTATGTAACAATATTCAAATTTCCTGTCCTCTACTTTCACGCTTTTTACTTTGTTCATGTTCTCTAACTCTTCGCCAATAACAAAACTATGTTTCTACTTTCCAGGATCTACAACAAAGAGCCCTTTTGCATGCTGCAACTCTCCAACAAAAATGACACAAACGTAACAGCTATGCCCTATTCAACAATATCATTACTTTCACGTACTATTGCAAGATTCTCTCTTCCCTATCACTTGTTCCATACAATTTATCTTAAACATTGATGTACTGATACAAGATTTATGTACTAATACAACTTCTCTCTACCATTTCACTTGTTCAATACATTTAATTTTAACTAATAATGTACAATACATGATACTTCTTTAATTGCTCCTCTTCCATTTCATAGGTTTTACACTTTCTGAACATCAACTTTCAAAAAAAACAACAACCAATACATCAACTTCAATAATTTGAAGGTATGTAACACTCTTCAAATATTCTGTCCTCCACTTTTAGGTTTCTTTCTTTGTTCATATTCTCTAACTGTTCATAGTTTTCACCCCTTCCAGTTTCCAATAGACCTGTTAAATTTGACACATTTATTTGTTATTTAAAGGTTTGCTATGTTTGCAGGATTGTAACTTTGGTCATGGTACTTTGACAGGTATTTAGGTTTTGACCATTCTACTATTAATTAAATTCTACGTTAACTTATAACTGTTTTGTGGTCCACTTCCCAAGACATGTTGCCTTTAATGATGCCTTTAATTACATAGATCAATCAATTTTATTATCGTTGTGACTCTTTTCCTGGTTACTTGCATTCGTTGTAAACTTACCACCGGTAATTGTTTGAAGTTGCAAGGTAACGTTCCATTTTAATTTAAAACGTTTTTGTTATGTATTACCTTTTCTTTATAAACTGATTATTTACTCCTATCATGTACTTGCAGCATTCCTGCTTTGTTTTTGTTACTTAACTATTTGTGGGAGTCACAACTTGCACTTTGCAAGCAATTTTCAAGGCTATTCCATCTACTCCAAGCAGTGAAAGGTTTAACTTTGCACGGTAATTTCTTCTACTATTTGTTTTCAATTTGTAAAGTACCTGTATACTTTTTCAAGTTTTAAATATGTAGCTATTGTTCAATTCAACATTAACTCCCTTTTCTCTCTACCAGCCGCTCCCACTTTCAGGTTCTCTTCACTGCAAAGAACTGCCTATGCATCATACAGGAAATTCCAATTCTGCAACTACACATTCATCAGGTATTATATTACTATAAAAAACTTTTTTCAAATTTGCAAGGATTTCAAAGTTTTTAACTTCACCAATTTTGTATATTATCCAAAACTAACATATATAAATCAAAAACTAATGCAGGTCTTTCATCATATACATCACATGCATTTCAACAAAAGGCTATATAACATGCTGCTCTTACCAGCATGTGGGATGGAGGGTGGATAACAACAAGACACTGGGTTCAACAAAAAAAATTGGTTGGGAACAATATAGCATACAAAAAAAAATGTATAACTATATTCATAACATATTCTTTGAGTACATCATGCTGCATACAACAGCATGGGGGATGGTGGGTGGTAATTGTAAAATTTGGGAACAACCATTGGTTGGGATATGTACGCAAACAATTAACACTTTCACTTTAATAAAAATTCCTTATTCAGTTATATAATACAATATACTTCTCAAAACTACTCTAAACTGCTCAATATCACATCTTTTAATACGTGTGACTCTACAACATAAATGCAAAGTGAAAACTAAATAATGTTTTTGTATAACTCTACTAAAGAATTCTGCCCTTAACTAAACTTTATCGCTCACGCATTCTCCTTAACAAACACACCTATCGGCCTCCTGTTGTAGGCACTTCCCCTGCAACTGCTAGTTTAGGAATGTGACAATGATTAGGATAGGATTAGGCTAATTAGAAGGAGTTAGAAGAATCTAGAAGGGATTTAGGCATGCAAGTGGGTTTTGTCGGAGAATGCAAGTGGGAGGAATTTTGGGATTTTCAATTAAAATAAAATCATTTATTTTAATTAAATGGTGTAATTTGCATTTGGATAGATATAAATAAATCTAAATTTATTTACACGAGAAAAAGGAAGATAAAGCATTAAATGCTTGAAGACTCTGAGGGAAACCATTAAAGGCTTAAAAAGACTCTAGAAGGAAGCCATTAAGTTTGAAGACTTTAAGGGAAACCATTAAAGTCTTAAGAAGACTTTAAGGGAAACCATTAAGTTTGAAGACTTTAAGGGAAACCATTAAAGGCTTAAGAAGACTATAGAAGGAAGCCATTGAGTTTGAAGACTTTAAGGGAAACCATTAAAGGCTTGAGAAGACTCTAGAAGGAAGCCATTAAGTTTGAAGACTTTAAGGGAAACCATTAAAGGTTTCAAGTGGGTGAGGATAAATAGGATTTTAAATAAATAATTTATTTATTTAAAATAGTTGTGCAACTTGCACTTGTAGGAAAATGCAAATGGGTGGAGGATAAAGGTGACTTAAATAAATGTTAATTTATTTAAATGTGAGAGATAGGATTTTAGGGGATTTAAATAAATAAATAATTTATTTAAATGTGAGAAAAGATTTAATTAAACAAATATGATTTATTTATTTAATTAATGGTCTGAATTTGGTTAAGTGAATTAAATCAAATAAATTGAATAATTTATTTAATTAATAGGAGAAGAGGGTTAAGATGAATTAATTAAATATTAATTTAATTAATTATTGATTGATGGTTAAATAATCAAATAAATACTAAATAGTCATTTAATTAAGTGGACAGATTTATGTGTCGACAGATCTTTTTCAAAGTTTTATTGTTGGATTGGCTAAAGGACCTGAAAGGGTATATGAAATTGTCGATAAAATTTTCTCAAAATGACTGATTTACTCTCTGTTTTTCCTAGTTTTGATCATGCGCTAAGACAAAGACTAAATGCGCTAAAGAATGTTCAAGATGCGCTACAGAGAGCTCTCTATGCACTATGCTACCTTTTTGAGGTCCTGTCTTAAAATGTTTGAAACTGACTGTTCTGGATGGGTTATGCACTAATATGTCCTGAGTATGCGCTAATGTTTGAGCTCAAAGCGCTATGATATGTCTTGAATGCGCTAGACTGATGCTAAAAAGTGCTACTGAAAATTTCACTAGTATGATACTGGTTATGCGCTAAATTGTTTGATGAAAGCGCTAAGGTTTGTTTGAAATGCGCTATAGAATGTTTCCTACGTGCTAGGATGTTGCTCCTATGCGCTAATTGTCCTGATTTCTTTGTTTGATGCTTTTGTTGTGTTGAAAAATAACTTTCATAACTTGATGGATACTTCATTTTGGATACTCAAGCTTGCTAAGTCGAATACAAGGTTCCTATGACAAATCACATCAAATGATATGGATAAAGTCTCCCGATATGGAAACTTGATTGGACTAACTTGAATACCTAGCTAGGTATTGTTTTCGTTGAGATAGTTGGATGATAAACTCTTGATCACTTGGCTTGATATTCTCCTAATCTTTTTGGATGAAAGTCTTTCATAAAGATAGTTGAAATGTTGATAACCACCTCAAAATATGCTTTGTTGGATTTGGATATCTTGCCCACTTTATGATTTTTCCTTGTTTGAACTGACTTTTGAGTTTGATTGATTGGTATTTTGCAAGATATTTTAATATTTGTGACAAGAATACATAGCACACATGAAGACAATTGTCATCCTAATGCTAAACATTGAGTGTATTTTCTTTTGAGAATGTGTTCAAATCCCCGATGTTATCACTGGTTTGATTTACAACAAAAGACACATCAGATAGACTCTTTATTCAAAGGTCATTGATAATATCATAGCCCACTAGTCTCGATACTCCGTCAGCTCAAACAGCCTTGTCACCCCCTAGGGGGCACTCATTTTTTTGCCTTTTGCCAGAAATTAACCCAAAGTGAATTGCTTCACAATTGAGTAGTTATCTTGGGAGATATATGGTGAGTGATCTTGGGGGTGGATTCTTCCCCACCCTTGCACTATGATATTGAAGATGTTTGGATACTAACTCGGCTCAAAGTTTCTAGTTCTAAGGTTTTTAATCAGGCTTCCATTCGGTCTTTAGTGATAAAATCCCTCGGGAGGCTTCCCAACCTTTAGAAAAAAGGCTTTACATATCTTAAAGATACTGGGGGAAGGACAATCAGTGAGAAAAACCATTGAAGGGACTTTCGTTAGCCTCCACTTTTGATTATAGTGGGTTGGAACACTTGGCAATAAAGTTGTTTCCCACTTAGGTTGTTCCCCTCTCACCGACCATTTAAATGGTACTTTAAGAGAAACCCGGGAGGGCAGACCTGCTAAAGGATTTAATTGCTTGAAGTAAAGAGAGCATAAGAGTGGTTTGGCTTTTTGGTCACCCAATTAAGGGGAGAGCATATACTTTCCACTTTCGAGACAAGGCAAACAATATTCTTTTTAACCTTCAAAACAATGATGATTTATCTTCTATTTGGAGATTTTTCTCCAAAAAAGCATGGTGTTATTTTTAGATCCTCATAGCAATAATTTTCTATCTAAGAAAATGGAAATCCTGGTCAAAAAAATGAATTGCGATGTTTGGTCAACAAAAGAAAAAATAACGAATTTAAAACTCCCTTGCTTTGCAAAAAATAAAAAGTGAGGTTCTTTTTACACTTTGCAAAATAAAAATGGATCCGTTTATGCACCAAAGGAAGGTGAAGTTCTTTTGCAAAAAGGAAACTTGTTCTTTTTAGACCCAAATTGAAAAGTTTTTCCTAACTTGCAAAGAAATAAAGAGTTTGTTTTTGTTGTTCATTTTACCTTGCAATGAAATTCTTTTTAGAACCCAAATGACGATGTAGTAAATTTTAAGCCCAAAATGAAAATATGAGATTCTTTCCAAATTTATAGAAAAGTGAATTTTTTTTACCAGAAATTTAAAAGAATTAAAATTCCTATTTAACTTTCTCTAAACCCACACGAAAGTGGTTAGCTACCTGCAAGAAGAAAGTCAGTAAAACCAGAATTTGATGGGGGCTTACACAAGCCTAAAATTGTTTCCCTTCGGTTATAAAATTTTGTCTTTTCTCTGTCATATCAATGAGCTATACTGCTGCACCTATGCGCTACAGAAAAGCACAAATGCGCTACAAAATGCTTGCTATCTGCTGAGCTATTTATTGCATGCGCTACTCTATTTTCTGAATGCACTATGATTATACAAAAGGCAGTCAGATTGTTATGTGCTAACTAAAATGCTAAATGCCCTATTGAAGAGATCTTAAGCACTAAACAGTAAACCATAAGCGCTAACTAAAGGTTTCCATGCACTAACATAATGCTCCAATGCACTAACTCAACTTTTCTGTGTGCTTTCCATATTGCTCCTTCATAAAAAATGATAAGATTAATGTGGTTATGCCCCACAGTGGGTGCCAGAAATGTATGCTTGGAATGTGGTATCAACTTGCAAGAGGAGAAAACAATTCAAACACACACATGAAACATTGCATTAGAGGTTAGAAATCCAAACAAAGCAAGTTAAATGAATCTAAACTCTTTAAAATTGTTCCATGTTCCTCTATCTCCAAGGATCTTCAAGATTCAAGGTGGCTCTCATCTTGGAAGAGAACTTGATTCTTTAAGATGACAAATTAAAGAACGAGATTTAAATGATTCTAAGATCTAAATGGAATGCAACCAAGATCCTAGTGATGATTTAGATATGAAACTAGATGATGATAGGATGCAAGATATTGATATGAAGCTTAAAGTAGTATGAAAATGATACTAAGATGAAGCTAACATGATATGAGATTAACATGGTATATCTAAGATTATAATGCTATCAAAATGATCTAAACTGCTATTCTATCAAAGAGAGATAATATGCTTAATGCTATGAGAATATAAGTTTGATACACAAAGACTTGATTATTTTGAAGAAGGAATGAACTCTATTTATAGGAAAGATAGGGCAATGGATGGTCAAGATTGGATAATATTAACAAGGGCCAGGATTGAAAGTTAATCAATCCATGTTTATAATTCTCACCAATGAAATGGTGACAATTGTCAACAAGAGATTATTTGAGAGGAGATGTAAGAAGCATTAAATGCTTGAGAAGACATAAAGGTTACCATAGGAGGTAAGGGTTAAGGTTAGGTTAGGGTTATCCATTAGATAAAGCTTTTACCCAAAGGATAAACTCTTGTGAAAGGGTTAAAGGGATAACCAAGGTTAAAGCCATGAATTCTTGATGAGACCCTTGGGTTAGATGGGGGTTGAGTTCGAGAGAAAGTCTCTAATCATGCAAGAAGGTTGAGTTAACCATTAATGGTTAGGAAGACTTTGAGGGTTAACTTGTTGAAGACATAAAACCTTTAATGGTTTTCAAAGACTTTGAAGGCTTTGAGAAGTGACTTCTGTTTTCTTAGGAATGTGACAATATTTAGGAGATGGATTAGGCTAAATTGAAAGTGATTAGAAGAATCTAGAAGGGGTTTAGGAGGCAAGTGGGAGAAGTAGGATTTTGCAAGTGGGTGGGAAAAATATAATTTAATTAAAATAAAATTAATTTATTTCAATTGTGGTTGCAACTTTCATTTGTAGGATTTTGCAAGTGGGAATTTAATTAAATGGGCTAGAAGGAGGATTTAATTAAATGTGATTTTAATTAAATGGCTTAGATAGAAGAAGGGTATTTTAATTAAATCTTAATTTAATTAATAGGTGATTTAGAAGAACATGGATATTAATTAATTCTTAATTTAATTAATAGGAAGAATTACGAATAATTAAATGAATAAAATTCACTTAATTCATTGTGCAACTTTTAAGTGTCTACAATTGCTACTATCAATTGCACACAAGTGGTCTGGATTAAACAAATTATGGAAGGAATACAGGAAAGAGTATCTGAACCGGTGGTGCTTCATTGTGACAACACCAGTGCTATCAACATATCCACGAATCTGGTGATGCATTCCAAGACAAAGCATATAGCTATCAAATACCACTATCTCAAGGAATAGGTTCAAGACAAGGAAGTAAGATTGGAGTATATACCAACAAAAGAACAGGTGGCTGATATCTTCACCAAGTCATTACCAAAGGACACCTTTGAATATATCAGAGGTAAGCTAGGGGTGATACCCCTACCTGTATTAAAGTAAGCAAAGAAGGGGTCTACATCAACCTGGTATGCTTTCTTTATGAAGAATTTCTAAGACTAGATTGATAAGTGTGGACTACTCCGGGTAGGGGGAGCAGTCTTGTTAGTGTATTGAAATACATCTTTGGCATTGCTATCAAAGGGGGAGATTATTATAGTGTTTTGAGTATTGTTGAGTAGTGGGCAGAATGTGTGCAATAGTGTTAAGTAGCGGGTTGCTAAATCATAGGGTTGCTAGAAGTGAACGAGTGGTTTGATGGAAACAAAGTATCTCTAGTGTTAGGGGGAGACACTCATTACTTAGAGCAGAAGTAATGACCAATACATAAATCAAGAAAGAAATGAAAAAAGTACATGTAGGAGCAATTGATAAGACATATTTTGAAGTGTTGCCATCAATGCCAAAGGGGGAGATTGTTGGCATTACTAATATTGACAAAACTGATTAATCCAGTGAACTGGTATATTAGCTAAGATTTGTCATTGATGACTAACACTGACTGGTGGAGTGGTGTATCTCAGTAGCAAAGATGATGGCTTGAAAAAAACAAGGAAGCAATATCAGAGATAGATGATCAAGGTTCAATCGGTTCAAGGGGAGACAAAATAAGTTAACCGGTTTGTCATTCAAGAAGATTGGTGTTAAGGTTAGATATTCAAGTTGGCTATTCTAATGATGATGTAGTCACAAAAGGTGACTTAGGCAAGAAGGTTTGAGATCCTATGCAAAATGGAACCTCATTGGCAAACATGAAAAGAGGCTTGATGGAATTATAGCAAACTGGTAGCAAAGGATGAACCGGTAGTGAAGAGCGTAGTGGTATACCGGTAGGCCGGTGAAGCAAAAGAAAGACAGGTGGGCACCATAAATGTAGGAGTGGTGATTGGTTACCTAGTTGTGATGGAAAAAGGTGAGTTTGTTAGTTTGTGATAATGCCAAAATAAAGGTTAGTGAAGTCAACCTCAGTCATCATGCAGTTAAGCCATGATTTTTGCGGATTTTCCAGTTTGCATTTAAAAGACTGAACTCGACCCAGAAGTTGCTATTTTTGGGTGATGCTGTGGCAGATTTGGATGAATAGTTGGCAGAATTATTGCAAGGCGCGTAGAGAAAGAGAGGGAAGATTTGAATTTGAAATCTACCAAGCTTTGTGATTGCATTGATTAAGAAAACATCTGAAGGTGAGAACAAAGGGAGTATATAAATTTTTGAGTTTGTGCAAAACATTTTTGATTGAAAAAATTTGCAAAGTGCAAATCCTGTGAGAGGTAATCCAACGTGCAGAGTGAAGAGTGAGGAAGTGCTAAGTGATTTAGCAAATCAGAATGTGTGTGAAGTAGAATGACAGAGTGCAGAGCCGAGGGTATGAGCAGAGAACCAATGTAGTGTAGAGCAGACACAACCGGTGCAGACAGAGTATGAGACTCATTGTGATCTGATCAAGCTATCAATAGCTATTCCAACATATCAACTTCATGTTGCTTTCTAACCATTGCAACTCAAAATCCCTTAACCAGGTGGACTCTAATAGGTCATGTTGTTTAAATCCCTTAATCAGGTATCATTTTGATTGATGATTTTAAGTCCTTTAATCAGGTTACCTTTAACAGGGTAAAGGCTTTGGCACTTAACAGTGTCTCTATAAATATCCTAATAGGGATGGCTCCTTACAGGGCATGCTCCAAAAGAGTACAAAATTTGTGAGCATCAACTCACACCATGGTTTTCTCCCATTTGGGTTTCCACTAGATAATTCTTGGTGTTTTTGTGTATCTTTTCATGCATGCATATTCTCCTACAATAACTGCTTGTGTTGATAAATATTAAGTTAGTGCAGACTTGAGTAAAAGGGTTTTAATTATTGAAAACCGGTAGGTGACTAATTCATCCCCCCCTCTCAGTCACCGGTAGGGACCAACATGGTGGTGGGAAGGTGTATCTATGTAATGACTCATCTGAAGATTGTTGGCCATCGAAGAGTTAAAATTATATTCTTTGATGGTAGAGTGAAGGGGATTGATGGTGTTCTACATATTCCTATTTGATCACAAAACCTTATTTTAGTGAGTAATTTGAATGATGAAGGTGTGTAGGTTGTTTTATTGGGTGGAGGATGCAAGATGATAAGAGGAGATATCATATTTTCTAAGGGTGTGCAAATCAGAACTCTGTACAAGATGGAAAAATGAACTCTTCAATGCAATAGTTATTATAATGTGCCAAAGAAGAGACCTTTGGATTCTTTATCCTCTCCATTAGATCAATCAGATAATAAAATTATCATTTCTACATTAGATGGTCATTTCTATGTACCTAAGTGTGCTAATGCTTTTGAGATGAAGTTATCAATGGATAAAAAAATGTTATGGCACTAGATAATCAACCATATTGGTGAGAAGGGTCTTAGAGCCCTGAAATATAAGAGTCTTGTTGAAGGATTTGTTGATTGTAATCTCAAATTTTATTTTTTCAAAATTGTGTATATGGAAAAGAAAATTGTGTTTCTTTTTATTCCATTCTCATAAGTCTTCTACGGTTTTCATTTGTATTCATGAAAATGTGTTTGGTCTTGTAAAGTTTCCTTAATTATCTAGAGATATGTGTATTTTATCTCATTCATAGATGGCTATAGTAGAAGGACATTTTTATATTTCCTCAAGAGTAAATATAAAGTTTTTAGTTGCTTTAAGGAGTTTAAATCCTTTGTTGAAAACTAGACTATTAGAAAAATTAAAAGTTTGAGAAATCATAACAGTGGCAAGTTTTGTTTGACAAAATTAGATAGGTTTTGTAAGGACCATGGCATTAAGAGACAAAAATACTCCATAAAAAAAACAATAAAATAGAGTTGCATAGAGTATGAACAAAAAACTAATGGAGAGGGCTAAGATTGTGATGAGTGGTGTTGGCCTTGAACAAAATTTGTGAGTTAAAGCTATAACCACAACATGCTATCTGATTAATAGATCTCCTACTTTGGTGATTGTTGAAAAGACAACCATAGAGGCATGGTTTGGTAAAATTACCCCGATGAAACATCTCAAAGTATTTGGTTGTGAGGCATATGCACATGTGACAAGTTAAAAAAGATCAAAATTAGAAAATGAAGTGGTTAAGTGTATCTTCACTAGTTATAGTGTCAGTATGAAGGGTTACAAGATTTGGGATCTAGTTGCAGAGAACTTTCTCTATAATAGAGTTGTGATTTTTCAAGAAATGAAGCCTTGTATTGTTGATTTGCAACCAGAGAAAGAAGAGAAACATAAGAAGGTAGTTCAGGTTCCACTTTCTCTAATGAAAGATGAACTATGGAATCATGTTAGACCTAATGATGAGCAGAGCTCAAGTAGCTCTAAAAGTTTTGAAGAAGAAGATAAACCTCAACCTTAGTAATTAAGGAGGTCTACTCATATTAATGGTAGCTAGGAAGGTTTGGATATTCTTTATTATATCTTGAAATGTAGGGCAAATAAAAATTCACAATCTTAAGAATGGAAACTAGGAACCATTTCCGACCTTATTTCATTGGGGAACAATCAGTTAGGCTCAAATTTATTCCCTTAGGAGTGTTGAACACTTGATTAATTGTTCCCTTTTTTATTGATATGATTATGATAATAAATGATGCAAAAACTAGGTAAATTGCTAGGAAATTGTAATGTGGTGAAAAGTAGATGATGGAGAGATCAAGAGGAAAGCTTTTCTTCCCTCCGAGGAGAGATAAAAGTTTCACTATAGATTCCCCTTCAAACACTTTATCCACATTACATTAAAAAAGGGGGAAATTCACTAGATCCAATCCCTTAGGAAAGAGATTGAATACTAAATGAATTGATAATGAGATAGAAATGACAAGCTAACCCCTCTTTTAGAATGGAACACGATTGAATTATGTGTTTTGAGACTAAGTGCAAAAGTAGAAAAGAACTAATTATTACTTGAAATAGAAGCTTGAGATGAAGCTGTGCACCTGGATTTGGCTATAATATGTCGAGACGAAGTTGCCCTGCAGATTTGAGGAAAAGTTGTCGGGACTGTGTTGAAAGTGCACACGGTCCTCCAAAAAATCCATGTAATGAAAAGGGTTTTTCTGCCTCTGCAAATGGAGTCCAAATATGCAAACACAGTTGCGCACCTGCAACCTACACATCGAAAAGAGAGGAAAAGGGGTTGGGATTGGGGTTTGCCTTTAAGTCAAACCCTAGTTTTGGAATTAACCAAATGATGAAAGAAAGTACTTGCAAGTAAATGTAAATGAAAGACTGAAATGTAATTCACCTCAAGGGAGGTTGTAGATAGAATGTAGGTAGATTTTCTTGTATAGAATTGAATGTTGAAAGGGATATCCTCTTCAATGGTTGAATCCTTGACTTGAATGCAACACCTATCCTTGAAGGGAGACTTGAGAATGCTCAATGCTCGAAAGGAATTCTTGAATGCCTGAATTCTCTTGAATGCTTGATTTCTTGAACTTATGCCCACTCTTTGCTTATACAAATTATGAAAATGAGAGGACCAATGCAACTTATATACTCGTCAATTATGGTTAATTGACTGATTTTTTGTCACAGGCCAACACACAAAAAGTTTTCCCACTTTATGCAAAGTCCAATGCAAAGATAGGACAAAGGGGGCCCCAAAATAGGGTAGGGACAAGGGTACCACACCTCTATCCTAGGGGGGATAGGGGTACCACACCCCTGTCCTTCCCTTGTCTTAGGATAGGAAGCAGGTTCAAGCAGTGCGAAGGGCAGAAAAAGTGTAGTTTTCGGGGATGAGCAAGTCTCAGGTCTTCGATCAGGCTTGGGGATTCAAATCGCCAATGTGAAGACCCTAATGTGGTCACAAATTGCAAGGGTTGCAATTTTATGACACTACAGAAATTAAAAAAAATCAACATAAATAGATTGAAATGGATTAGAAAGAAAATACACAAGTATAGATATAGAAAGGAGATACAAAAAAGGGAACAAATCATTGAAATTTGAGCCTGAAAATGTCGATAAGTGTGCTAAGCACCCTAGACCTAGAGGTGTTTTCTATTGGTGTAAGTATGGTTTTATCCTAATTAGCTCTTATTTGGAACCTATTCATATATTAAGCTTACTTAGGCATATGTGATAGTTCTAGTTGTCATTAAATGTCATTTACATGTCAAGCTTACTTAGGATTAGTTGGCATAGGTTAGTTTTCATAAAGTTTCTTTATGTAACTTGCCACTTAATACTATTCATACGATCATGTTAGTTATCCCAGATAGCTTTCTAGAAGATATGAGTCATGTATTATTATTTAATATTTTCTTTAGGAGTTATTATTATGCATCGTGAATTTACTATTTGTAACAAGGTAGTTGTTATGTCACATAGGATTAAGACACATGTCCACATCTTGTGTACTCCTCCCTCATGGTCTTGCCTATATAAGAAAGACTAATTTGTACTTTGTATCATATCAATTCATTAATTTTTATATCATTTCAATATCATTTTATTTCAAGCTCATGTTGTAATATTCTCTTGTGGAAGGCATGTTTCTTGGTTGATCCTTTGAAGTGTGTGTAGCTCGATTATGGGTTCTTGATTATTCCAACATTTTCATTAACTAAAACTTTGGATTTTTGATCAAGATGCTCTGTAGATCACTTCCTCCAAAATTTAGCCAAAAAGTGTCATTCACATGTGCAAATCAACATAGACCATGAGTTTTTGCCTGTTCAAAATCAAGAACTATCTATATCAATCTGCTCCCCACAACTCTACAACTTTCTACTATAGGATTTAAAACCTGCACATAGAAAAGAGGGAAATGTTGCATTGTATAGTATTTTGCCTAAGTCAATCCACAAGAAGTAATTAATATCCACTACATGAATGATGATTAGAAGAGAGGTTACCTCTAGTAGGGTAGAGGTTAAAAAACTTAAGGAAATGTTGAATTGAAATGACATTAGCTTAGGCTTGATAATGGTGGTGATGCAAATATCTTTGGAGAAGACATTCAAGGGTAGATGTAATAACATTACAAAACATAAAAGGATAAATCATGAAAACACACTTGAATATAGGTTTTTGTAGCTTGTTTCTCCATAATGCTCAAATCCAAAGATGCTCAACAATGCTTGCTCTAGGATTTGGGACTCATGAACTTGATAGATGATAAAATGAATTAGAAAGGATGCCTTTACATAGGTTTCACTTGAGGTATTTCCTAACTTAGGTAGACTTCTAGTGGTCATATCAAAATATAATGATCAAATAATAAATGGCAAGAGATAACACTCCATCACATTTGATATTGGACCCTTTTTGGATGGAGTATGGTGCTAGGCACCCTAGTACACCCAAAACATGAACAAAAAAGGATGTTTGTAGAGTATAAGGTCCTAGAAAATAGGATCTACTCACCTCACGAGCACATGACAACAATTTGGTAGTGACAAGGCCATAAATAGGCTTAGAATGAGCTATGAGAGGGCACACTAAAGGAAGGGCCCAAAAAGGAGTATGAAATTATAAGGGGGTTACAATTTATGAAACTACATTTGGCCCCACTTTATCAAGAGTATTAACTTACACTCATTATCAGAGAGAGAGAGAGAGAGAGAGAGAGAGAGAGAGAGAGAGAGAGAGAGAGAGAGAGAGAGAGAGAGAGAGAGAGAGAGAGAGAGAGAGAGAGAGAGAGAGAGAGAGAGAGAGAATATTTCACTAATTTTGAGAGAATAAGCCCCCAAGCTTGAGATCTTAACTCACACAACAACATCTAAGGAAGGACACACAACACAAAACAAAGTCAAAAAAAGGCAAACAAAGGCAAAGACACAAACAAAAGGGTTAGTACTAAAAACAAAGGCTCAAAGTCAACTAGTTGAAGAGATCTCGATAATCAAAATATCTCAATCATTAATATCATTCTTGGGATATAGTTGCAAGATAATAAGTATACTTATAACAAGAGAAAATATATACACTAATTGATGAGACAATAAACCATGATCCAACAAATAGCAAGGCATGTTATGCTAGGGGTCCATGGAAGAGAGAGAGAGAGAGAGAGAGAGAGAGAGAGAGAGAGAGAGAGAGAGAGAGAGAGAGAGAGAGAGAGAGAGAGAGAGAGAGAGAGAGAGTCTCTACTAGCCAACAAGTTATGTTATGTTGTGTGATTTGTATTAGAGTAGGGAGAGTCAAACAAGCCTAATAAGATGCATTATGCTAGTTGACTCATGCTAAGTAAGATTACAAACAAAAATATTCATTTGCTAGATAATCTAAAATATATGGTTGTAAAATGGGTGTTGTAGCGTGCACTAAACACAAAGATTACAAAATAAAACCTCTATTTTCTAGGTAATTTTTAAATATGATTGCAAAATGGGTATTGCAATGTGTGCCAAACACAAAGATTACAAAACAAAACCTCAATTTGCTAGGTAATCTGAAAGTGTGATTGTAAAATGGGTATTATAGTGCGCACCGAAGACAAACAAGGAGGAGGTCTTATATGCCCCCTATAGACACCTAAAATTGTCCTAGCCTGATTAAATAAATATTTATTTATTTAATTATTTTATCCTAAGCCTTCTATTAATTAAATAGTTATTTATTTATTTAATTAATTAATTTATCCTCTTCTAGCTTTTCCGTATTTAAATAAATATTTTTTATTTATTTAAATCATCGTTTCCCTGAATTAGATAAAAAAATTTATTTATTTAATTGGTCCCACTTCTTCTATTAATTAAATAGATATTTATTTATTTAATTAATTCATTAGCTTTTCCCTCCATGACACTTGGCATTTATCTCTTGATTTTATCCTAGCCACCCCCTTCATATTTTCCCATTTTCTATACCTACCCTTTAATCCTAGCCAACCATTTATCCTTTCACCTCTTAATACTATCCCCCAATTTCTAAGGTTTTCTCTATATAAGAGGATCCCTGCATCCTTGCCTAACCCTAATTAACTAATGTGATCTATCTACTTTCATGTGATAAAGCAATCTACACAACCACAATCCATTCTTTGTTGAGAACTTATGCACAATACAAAATATGAGAGAAAACATATTAAATACAATGGAGATCAAACCCTACTCAGCATGTGAATGGTATAATCTTTCATGTTTTTGATATTTTGCATGTTTTGGGTTCTTCATTGATGTATGGTGGATTCTCAATTGTAGAACCAGGGTTTTATGTGGTTGGATCTTTATTGGTTTTACAATAGTTTCACCATTTTCACCATATACATTTTGGTAGGCTTGGTTGGACCTTATTCCTTTCTTCTAACACCATATTTCCTTTTTAAGCTTTTTTGTCAAGTTGTAGATCAGACTTGCGATGATTGCAGACTGAAATCACATATTCGTAATTGTCTGTTGTGACAGTGTTTTGTTCAATTTTCTATTTTGTAGGATCACTAGAAATCCATTAGTGCATCATATTTTTGTGTCTATAAGCTATATTATCACGTCCATGTATCCTTTTTTCACTTCTGTGTTTTTCGGATCTGATAGCATTCTTCATTTTTTTTTCACATCTATGTTTAGTCTTTATGTGTCTTCATGTAACATAGCCACGTATTTGATCTTCTATATCATGTATATGCCAGTTTATGTTGTGTATTTGATACTTATTATTGCATATATGATCTATCTTGTTGCATATTTGGTCTCAATGATTTTGCAGGTTGCAAGTCTTTTCGCATTTCTATCAAGTATAATTGCGCTCATGTTTTCTACATTTACTTTTTGTCTTTCAATTAGGGTTATATTTTAGATTTGATTTGGCTTTTTGTCTTAACCCCTTGTTGCTTAAAATAGCGGTGCAACTATCTATATTGTCTTGTCGAAGGCCCCTTTTCACATTTTGTTTTTGGATTTCTAAAATTAACCTAACAAGTTTTCTTACAGGTTGGGGTAATCATTAAAACTATTAATCATTTTCTTGTAGGGGTGATTTAGGTGTGTGTTCGTCATTTTTCTAGTTTAATTAGGGTCACATCATTTTCATTAGGGGTAAATTAACTTGTTTTAAGTGTCTTGTGCTCTAGGCACGTTTTTGTGTTTAACCCTAAGATAATAACAAAAGTATCATTTCTCCTCGCTTTCCATTAGACCTTGGGTGTAAGAGAAATTGTTATTGTCTTCTTTTTAGGTAGAAGGGTCTACCTCTCAAGTATCCCATAAGGCCAAGTGAGAGGGAATGACCTAAATGATACTTATTTAGCCCGCTATATAAATTAATAAGTTAAGCAAAAGTTGTGACTACTTTGTGACGCTGATCTACACTGGTGGTTCCCCCAATATCCACACTTGTGTGAGATGCATAAAAATCCTCTAACAAGGAATGGGATAGGCTCTTAAGTGGGTCACTGCTATATGGGTAGACACTAGGTTCTGTTGAAGTTTCCCGACTAGACACCTTTTGTTGTAGTGGCCCAAAATCCCTTTTGCTTGCTGGTGCAGGAGGTCGGACCTCTAAAGTTGTCCATATTCTTGTAGTTCAAAGTAGAGAGAGAAAATTCATCTAGATATTTTGGTCTTTGAGAATTCGAAGTTTGGTATGCCTAAGAAGTAAGTGTTGTGGTGGGGGAGCCAATGCTACCAAATTTCTAGGCTATCCGCTCTGAATAAGTGCAACTCAAATTTATTTACAATGGGAACTCAACAAGTAGTATCCTCTTTCCAACCTAGGTTGTACTTTCTTACAAGTGTTTTCAATTTGGGATATTTTAGCCTATTGGACATACACATCACACTCAAGATTTTGAAACACATACCTTCAGACATTGTATCTTCTTGTTTGTTGTGTCTTCTTGCCATAAAACAATCAATATTGAGATCTGGTCACCTTCAACATTTGCAAAATTTGGACCATAATAAGAAATTCACCAAAATTATATCTGTGTCACTTTTTAGTGCATATACAACATATATTATCGTGTTTGTGCATATTCTCAATGCGTATCTGATCAGAGTTCAGAAAATAATTATCAACAGTTAAAATTACATATGTGCTTCATTCTATCGCATCTGTGTCATATCTTTGTGCATATCTGCACTTTATTATTGCATATCTGAGCAACACTGAGAATTGTATTACAATTGTGAAAATGCTTATTTTGACTTTGAAACTACGTATAAGTGAACTTTTGATGCGCATGTGCACTTATACCATGTCTGTGTGTTGAGATAAAAAAAGCTTCTAAGGTAGATTCCATAGGGCTTCATTTTAGATGAATCATCACTTGTCCTGACTTGTCATACAATTTCAGACATCAATTGTAGTTTTTCGTTCACACTTTTCCAACTAGAGTCAAAATATTGTTTAGTAGTCCTCATCCTATCTTGCAAAACACATTACCTCACATCTCTAGGTGGCTTCCACATTGGATTTATAATCTTGGATACCATTTGTCTATCTTTAGTTAAGGTCAACTTACATAATTAAAAGTTTATGATCTCTTTGGAAGCTACACCTTGCTTTAGATAAGTACATTTGTCTTGGACTTACACTTTTTTGGGACATTGCAAGACAACCCTAGATTTTTTCCATTTCACAATCCTCTTGGTATTCCATAGTCTCACATTTTTCTCTCATCCTCCATTTTAGCTAAGGTTAGTTCATGGTTGAAAACCATTCACAAAGGATTAGAAGAGAAGTTGAAGAAGCTCTAAGAACTCTCAACATGAGTACACATGAGTTTGATGACGATGAATTTTACAAGCCACAAATCTTTGACAATCGTAGTAATCCACCAGAGAATGAAAATGACAACGAGTCCATTAATACCACAAATATTCAAGACACTGTATTTAATGTGTAATTTAATAGATAGATTGATTAAATCATGAGAAGAGATCGTCAATACCTTATACAAGTGTTTCAACAAAGTAGTGCAATATTACCCCATGACTTTGATGTGTCAGAAATTCTGGAAGAGAATCCCAATCAACCTAATGCAAATCCTAGTTGTAATGATGGTGGTAATAGAAGAGAAAATTGCATGCTTGAGTCATCCTCGTCCTTGTTTTAAATACACAAAGTGACTGACACTCATTCTTATACCAATGATACTAGAAACACACATGAGAAACCTTGTACTTTTCCTCTCCAAGGGCAAAGGAATAACAATGCATATACCCAACAAGAGAACATCCAAGATCATGAAAATGCCTATGCAAGGAGACCATGTGTTAAATTTAGGGGCAACAATCAATATCATACTGATAATACCCCTCATCCTTGTTGTTCTAAAAAATGAGTAACCCAAGTTCACCTACAATATATCTATGAAATAGCCAATTTCAATCTATGAAATACTTTAGGGCTTGGGACAACATAACAAGGATAAAAATCTTTCTACTCTTCAGGCTCTGCAAAACCTAGGTGGGTGTACCTTTGATGTATAGGATTAGACCCTCTACACACAAGACAAAAAGCATCAACAAAAGCAGATAGAACTCAATAAAGGTTCAAAAAAAGGAGGGTATTGTAGATAGGCTAAATCTACATTGACAACTCAATAGGTTTGAACATGAGATAAGTGGAACATTTCCACAAAATAGAAAAGAAAGATATTCTGATTTGATTTTTAAAGTGCTGCAAGTAACCTCTAGCTGTAATAGATCAGTGCCTCAATCCGGGCATAGAGTCAATACAAATAACTACAAATGAAATCCAAGTTGCACATCAGATTCATTGAAAAGATATCCCTGTATTAATGCCTAACATTAATACATTCTAAACTCCAACAAAGGATCATACATATCCAAACATTAATTATGTTTCACAATTTTTGCTCATAGAATTTAAATCCCTTATGTGAAGGATGCCTAAGAATAGGAATTACACTCTCTTATGGGAGGATAAACTCAAACTCCCTTGAAGACTGGATTTATTGAAATTGAAATAATGCCTGAAGACAATCCAATGGAACTGCATATATGCCTTACATATATGAGACCTGCAACTAAGAATTTATAGCTAAATGCATCTATTCAATGATAGAAGAATAAGAACATCAACAGTTACAATTCAAAAAATTAAATGCACCAGACTGGAACCCCTCTTGGAAATCTCCCCTGGAGAATTTCTCAAAAATTGGAACCCTTACAAAAGAGAAGAACTCAAAATATACAGAAGAGGGAAAAAGATCAGATCTCCATCATGAATTGCCGAGTGTCCTTTTTTCCCTAACAAAAAATATTCTTTGCAATTCCCATGGGAACCGCTCTCCAAAAAAAAGACAAGTGTTACAATTGACTACAGAAATGGATTCCTCATTCCAATAGCTTTCCAATGATATATAACACTTGTATATTTGGGAAAAAATAACCCGTCAGCCATTAATTTCTTTTGCAGATCAGTCATTCAAATTTTGGCATTTTTGCACTATAGTATGAACTATATGAATTAACTTTGATTTTTGCCTTGATCCTCCTTCTGTTCTTCACCATGTGGCACCTCCTGATTTGCTTTGAGTCCACCTGGACCACCACCTCACTTGCCACTGGACCGCCACCTCACCAGTCGCTAATCCGTGATGGATAACTGGCATGCATCTTCATCTTGCAGATTAGCGACATCGTTGATCCTCCTTGAACCTGCTCGACCTTTATCTCAGTCCTAAACTGCACGTACTTTGTCGTTGACCCATGATGAATAACCAACAAGCATTTTCCAATTGCAGTACAATGACCACTGTTGATCCTCCTCGAACCTACTCGATCTTTAACACATGAGTTGCTCACTTGTCGGGCCCACCATCTAGTCGCCAAGTCATGATGGTTAACCGTCGAGCATTTTCACATTGTGGTATAGCGACGATCACCAGATCATTGCAACTTGCTTGCTTGTTAAGTTGCCCGCCAGCTGCAAAATTTAGTTGCCTAGGGATATGTGCACGCGTGTGGGGTCCATTGGGTCGCCAGGCAGCCTCTTGCCAAAAGCCTTTAAGCTTTGACACTATGAATGTATGTGGTTTTGTATTTAAATACAAAAACTCCCTCTCCACTATCAATGTGGGATAAATGTTTTTTCCTGGCACTTGCATTTGCTTGAAAATTTTAATGTCTCTTCTCCATACACCACACGAGGGAGGATTTTGGTTTCAACCTGCCAATTTGCATTTGTTTTAAAGTTTCTTTAAAAACACATCACAGACCCAATAGGCTGCTAATGCCTTTACCATTTCCACACAGGGAGGATGTTAGCATTAAGCTTGCCAATAGCATTTGCTGGAAGTTTAAAATGACTCTTTAGCCCACGAGCAAAGGAAGATGCTACTATATGTTGCAAGGAACTGATTCTACACTTGCCAACACATTTGCTTGAAAACTTCAATGCCTCCCAAACATCATGCAGAGGGCGGACTAGGCACTACATCTGCTAATTGCATTCAGAGAATGGTTTATTTGGCTTTTCAACGCCAAACTAGGGGTTTAGGTGCTTTGCCTGCCATTTTATTTGCTAAAAGTTAGTATGCCTCCTTTAGTAACCACACACAACAGGGAATTTGACATTTACACCTGCCAATTTCATTTAGCTAAAAGTTCCTAAAGGCCACACCATACACACAGTAGAGAAGATGTTGAGTGGAGAGGCACGCGAGGGGAGAATGCTACCAAATTTTGAATACTTTGGTTTTACGCCCTTTCAGCTACCAAATAGGGAGGCATCTGCTTCAATGTACCATTAATGTCCATAGTGCTCTTATAATATTCTCCAGCTTCTTCTACATTAAGCTACATGTCCGGTCGGGCCCCAAAGTGGGTCCGACTAAATTTTTTTTCGTTTTCATGCCATTGACCCTTGAAAAGATTTCAGGCATCTTGAACATGCCTCTGGAGTTGATTTGCACCATTATCCGATCATTAAACTGAGTTTTGCAACTCAATGGCAACTACGCCACATTTTCACATTTAAACCCAAAGATGCATTTTGAAAACTAATCAGAACAACTTCCTGGACTTCACAAACTGATAGGCGTGTACTTTGATATGTTAAATTTCATCCTGTAAAACCACTCCTCATGACAAATCCCGGGTGAAGAAATATTAATGCACAAAGATGACCAAATGGCCCTGTTAGCACTTGAACCTGATAAAATCAATGTGCAGGGACCTCAAAATGCCTTTACTAAAAATATCAAATGATCTTCGTGGATCCCCAAATCTGGGGCATAGATACCTTGAAGTATAAGGAAGACCATGGAATGATCAGTTTGACCAGAAAGCTGATAGGGTACAAATGGTAAGCTCATGAAAATAGCCACTTTAACAGATGCAACAATGAAAGTGCAGAACACTGCATAAAATGGCTCAAGAAACCATCTCAGAAAAATGATCAAACTGATTGACAGGAGCTTGAAACCAGAAACATAGCTTGTCTTTCATACTGAAAATATCCCAGAATAAACATCCTAGCATGAAATTCACCGGGGAAATGTTTACACATGTGCAAAGTAGTGCTCCGACTAGCTGTTGAAATAGGGACTTATGCAAACAATACAAACTGCAAATGGATTGAGCTTACCAAACTGAGCAAATGGATTGATAGGGACTTAAAATTCAGCATGTGGACTCACCTATATGCATACAATTCAATTCAATTTGAATTTTAACATGATGATCAACTGGGCAAAAGTTATAGGCACACAAAGTAGGCCACTTAATAAAATATGAATATGTGCATAAAACAACTTTCAATCCACCCCTTGAAATGGGTACTTGATAAACTGATCTAAAATGAATTTTGAAAGTTGTAGAATACTTCATAGGCTAAATGAAAGTCATAGGACACATTTCCCAAGCCTTACCCCTTGATAATCAACTGGCTCCATTTTACCCTTCTTCAAAATAGGCCTATCAGGTTGACTCATTAGGTGGTCCTTTGAAAGTGTAGATGCAAAAAAATGAAATGGGCCTCTCAAAATATTCAAATTTTATGAGTCCCAATAATCCTCATGGTCACACCACATACAATTGCCCTAGGCCTAGTGCTCATCATAATACCATACCAAGTGGCCCATATAATAGAAACAACTATGTATCTCCTTCATATGAGAATATCTATGACCAATATCATCTTTAGATGCATTATAACCCTCCTCTTCTCGATGGCTCTATTGTCTTTGAAATCTGATTCACTTCAACATCCTTATAATGATATGATAACTCTGTGTGCAGAAGAGATATTAAAGAGAAGGAAACTTCGAGGACAACATATGACAGGGTTTGATTTAACCTTCTACACTTCAGACCTACTCAAAGTCCAGGTGGGTATACCTTTGTGAACTAAATTCACACTTTTAAAAGATAAATCCACAGCAAACCAGTCCAGAAAACCAGTGGATCTAATCACCTTAAAACTAATTGAAACAAAGGAATGAAAATTGTACTCATATTCAGTATTGACCTACAAAATATGTAATAGACAACCTCGATCTATACCAGTGCCTTATCCAAGGTCACAGAGTCATCTAAGTTCAAACAATACTCCCACAATCAAATATCTATACATATCCCATTAGTTTGGCTTCTGTAGATCCCTATATATGCCTGACACACATAAGAATTTATTCATACCCAATTAAACTATGTTCATCAAGATTCAAAAAATCTCACAAGGAATTTACTGGTAGAAGTGATTCCTGCATATTTAATTCCCCTCCTGAAGAGAAAAGCTAAGAAACATATCTACTGAAAGTTGCCTTACAACCCCTATTCAAATGAAATAACCCTGGATTATTTAGAATGAAATAGTAAACACTTGCAAACACATTTGAAGACAACACAAAGTTTTAACTCAAAACCAATGGTCTGTATATTGATATTTTCTTCAAAAATGTATTACAAGAAATCTTCGAATATTCTCCATTAAAACTTGGAAAAGCTCAAATAAAATTTCTGTAGCGTTTTCTTACAATCTTTTTGTGATCATTTTTCAACTAGTCCTAGTATCCATTTATAACAATATGGATGCATACAAAGCTTTGGACTTTCCTAGGAGAGTTTGTTACAATCATTTCATCTCAAGAAGAAGTTACAAAATCTTTTACAAATGCGGTTACAAGTCCTTTTCAACCTCCGCAACTTCTTCTACTTGTTGTCCAGTTGCAACCTCTTCTAATGGCTCCACATCTTGTATGGCATATTTTCTTGCCACTCATTGTATACATCATCATCTGGCCATGCAAAGTTAATCACTTTTGCTTTTGCCTTGGCTAACCTTTTCCAAGAATTACTCATTTTGTTAACCTCTGAATTGAGAAAACCATAATGAGATTTGATTCTCTCTATCTCTTCAATTTTTATGATAAAAAAAGGAAGCATCTTTTGAGTTAATAATTCCTTTTATTCTAACTAACAATTTGGCTTCTAATTCCTTAAGCCATACTTGTTTGTCCTTCAATTGAACTGGGCTAGCAAAACCCCTTGGAATTAATTCAAATACTTGATCATTGTCCTCTTTCTTGTACAAATTGATCTTCCTATCTACATTATCTATTCCTTCTGCTAATTTTACTAGGTCCTTTGTGGTATCACAAGTGGATTTGATAATAGGATCAGCCCCTGCTTCATCATAGGATACACAAATAAGCTCCAAATCCTGCTCTCTAGGCTTCCACTTGTCAAAAATAGGCATTAAAATGGCCTTGTCTCTATTAAGTTCATTCCACATATCTAGAATCTTACTCATGTTGTTATACAATAATGAGGCCCCCATGGTGTCGGCAAAACGTGAAATTGTAGCCCTTACTCTTTCTTCATATTTCTTTGCATACAAGGCTTGAGCATGTTTTAAATCCTCCAACTCATGAAGAGTGATCTCAACCAATTGAGAGCCAGAAGGTGCTGGAGATGGTGGGAACTCAATAATGGGGCTGGTAGGTGGAGGTCTTGTAGGAGAAGAGGAGATCATCAGTGTTGAAGACTCACCTTGATGATACTGTCCTGCCAACTGGCTTTGTAACTTGGCAATGATGCTGTCTTTACTCCTTACCTCTTCCTTGGCACTATTATAGGCTTTTAAAACTATCTCTAGCTTAATCTGGAGATCTGCCTTTTCCTTAGCCTCCCTTTCTGCTACTGCAACACTAAACTTTGCAGTCTCTAGCACAGTGCTAGCAGCTTCCACTACCCCAGTACTCTGCACTCTCTTCACTATCATTCCTCCAAGGTAACTTGACCTTGAGGTGTCCTTGTTCTTCTTATTTTCATCTCTTTTAAGGGACCACATGACCAGTGCAACATTATCTTTGCTAAAAGTGACTCCCTCCATAGGTTTAGTCTCCTTTCTTACTGCCTCTAGAACTAAAGCATCTGCTATGTCCCACTCGGGGAGAATGAGTACCCCAGCCTGTGCCACCATGTCTCTTCCTTGCTCAGGAGTGATGGTCTTAAACTCATCAATCATTTCTTTCTTTATTTCCTCCTCAACCACGACTGGAACTTTGTGGGGCTGCTCACCTTTTCTCTTTTCACACCTTGCATTATATTTGTCAATGTTCTGCTTCCACACAAATTGCATGAATGCTCCTGATGTGACAAAGTTATCATCAACCAAGAAATCTTCACTGGCTTGTTTGATTTCAAGGTCCCACTCCTGGCCTTTGAACTCATTAGCAGTGATGTTCATTTCAGTAGTAAGGGGCTCTTCTGGCATTCCCTCTTCCAATTCATCATATGTATATGCTATCTCTCCAAGGCTGCCTAACTACAACAGTTGCTCAGCTGCTGCCTGTTCATCTCCTATATGAATAGGGGATTGAGATAGAGAGTACAAAGGTTCATCAGATTGTATTTCTTTTCCCACTCTTTGTTTCTTTGGGCTATCTTGAATGTCAATGACATCCTGTATCTTCCTCTTTCCTTTAGAGGTAGAGGGCTCCCCTGTTGTAGGCATCAACACACTGTAATTGGACTTCTTATGCAACATGTAATCACCAGGAGGGATTGCTCTGGCAGATGCAGACCTATTTAGAACCAGTCTTGCTTTATCAGGGTTGTTCTTAATTACAACCTCCCTCTTTTCTTTCAATGTTTGTTTCACATCCTCAAAACAAAGAATTAAGAACTTTATCTTTTCTGCAAAGGGGTGAAAGCTAGACAAAGGGTCATAGCTAGTGTCAAATTGGTGTACAAAGTCCAAGGCTTTTTTATAAGCCACCCACTTTTCCTTCCTCAGCTCTTGCTCATCTAGATCAAACTCATTCCTAATGTGATCTTCGGGAAACTGGAATTGGTGGGGTTTACCTCTGCATATTGCCCTCTTTCTAAACATGCCATTGAAGAAGTCTTCAGGGTCAGCACACCGGGATACTGCAGTTGACAAATGATACAGTTGAAGTAAATCTTCAAAACACTTCCAACCTCCTTTAATTATCACAAATTGGTGTGCTATGGTAACTATAGGGAAAATGGTCCCTTTACCTCTACCTGTTAACTCTGCTTCTTGCACACCACCAATCTACCTGAGGATCTCTGCAATTCCCACTTTAAGAGGGACCTAGTAGGGTAACAAAAATGGAGTGCCTGTGAAACCATATACTCTAAAAACTGTGGAGACAGGGTATAAGTAAATATCACCCCAATTGTGGACAATTTTTATATTCTCTGCAAACTCTTTTGGTCTAAAAAATTCCAAAAGAACCTTGGGGACTCTTGGATTCTCTGAACAGATAAGAGTCCTAATATTAGATGCAAAACATTTATCAAACTTTAGAAAGCTTGCATCTTCTCTGTCCCATGACAACACTGTAATCCACAACTGCACTGGCATCTTTTCTCCATTCTTCTCTTTCACAATATCCTTCCCACTTGCAAAATAGTCACCACCCTTGAATAAAAACAAATGCATGAGGGAGTACCACCCAAAAGGCCTATCCACTTTCCCATTCTTTATTCCTATCAATCCTTCATGGATAGCATCAGTGATAAAGGAAGCATAATCAAAGGTTATTGCCAAAGAGGGATTCAAAATTTGAGCAACCATCAACATGTAATGAGTGGGCATATTTGCCTCAGCATCTTCTCCTAGAATTTGGCAAAGTGACCAGTATAATCCTTTGGCCCTAAGGGTAAACAAATTTAAAGAGAAAGGCTCCTCAGTGTTAGGTCCTACAACTGTTAGCCCACCTATTTTCACAAAGAATTATTTGAGAGGCCCATTTCTAAGGTGGTTCCTCTGCACACTATATACCTAAGCTAGTGATTTAAAATTAATAGGCTCTAGAAAATTGGTGAATTCACTAAGCCCAAAAGCATTTCTGAATTCCTCATTATTTATTTCAATGAGGGTTTTCCCACTGATATCCTTGACACTTCTTGTAATTGGGTCATAGTTGTGTGCAATCTGGGTTAGGAGATCCACATCCATGAATACTCCAGGGACTACCAATTTTCCTACATCCAACTCCCAGATACTATTCTGCGAGGCTGAGGAGTTTCTCATGCCAAATCCAACTTTAAACAATCCCAACCCAGACAACCCAATTCAAGGGTCTCTTAGCCAGTTACCCTTATCATATAATCCCTCTCCTATTTTTAGGCGAGGAGCTCTTGGCACAAGTTCTTTTATCTTTGAGGCCACATTAGTTGACAATGTCAACTATTCAAGGAAGTCATCACAGATGGCCCTCTCCTGGTAATTAACTTTTCCTGAGAATTCTCTCTTAGGTGCCATCTTTAAAAAACTAAGCAAGCAATCTAACTATTACCCCCAATTGTTCTGTGACAAATCAAGACCTTAATTTAAACACACTGTTAAGTGATTGCTAAACAAGAGTATAAAAGAACATGTTTTTTGCTCGAAGAAACTTGTTTTGCAACTGAAGAAATTAGCTCTGCAACCACTTCTTTGCAACTATTCTTTAGAATGATACCTTCATTCAATTGATACAGGATCATATACGGTAGTCGGGCTCTTAATTGTGACATTGATACCGCATGCTTCGGCCGTCCCTTCAGAATTGAATTCATAGAAGAATTCGAAACTTTCACTCCAACGGGTCATAACGTGCCTGTGCATTTTCCTTTTCACTCTTTCGCCATTTCGTAGAGCATAACATCTTAGCAATTTTGGTTAACGAAATCACGCCAGCCGTCCGATCAAATGAAACTTGATCAGTCTTTACATTGACTTAATGCCTTTGCCTTTGCATCGGGCCCTACCTCTTTTCGCCACTTCGCAAGTTTTATCCCGTGAGCACTTTTCTTTCGCGAAGCTACGCCAGGCGTTAGATGGGACTCTAACCGCCCGACCTTTAACTCTTACCCGAACAATCAGCCTTTTCACTAACCGCGCCTCATCCTGAGAGCTAACGGTTTTTCTCTATTTCGCATAGCTTAACTCGCATTCAACTTTGGGCCACGAAACAACGTGAAGCATTGGATCAATCCTGAGATGACAATCCTTTAAGCAAGACCTTTATGCTTGCATCGCTTACCCCGCTCTTCCACTAGTTACCAAATACCACGTGGCACTCAACCATTAGCCTTGGAAAACTCTTCGAGTTTAGTTTAGAGTCAGCCATGTGTCGTATTTCCCTTATAGTCACCGGTTACACCTTGGCGCCCTCAATCCCTTTTGAAACCACGTGTCAATAGACACGTCACCATCGAGCTTTATGCTGGGAAGAACCTTCTTTTCTCTTTCACCATTTCGCAGGCCTTAACGCTCAGTTAATTCGTAGCCACGAAACAACACGAGCCCTTGGATCAAATCGGAGTTGATCCCCTTTTACCTTCATGCTTTATCTGTTCTTCGGGCCCCAAAAACCTTTCGCTGTTTCGCAGGTTTTAAAGCACAAGCATTTTACCTTCGCGAATACACGCGGACCATTAGATTACATTTGACTTGCTTGATGCTTAACAACCTAATAAGATTCGACAGACGTGGGCCCTCTGACTCAGCTCTATCCACGTGGTGTCTAGTCATTCCCGAACTGACATGTCAACCTTTTATTTTCTAAGAGAAAACATCGGATTCCACCTCATCCTTGCCACCTGCATCTGCCAGGTCATTTCTTATCCCGCAACATGAGTCATCCTCTTGGACCCACCTTTTAATCCTTAGATCCGACTTGCTGACTACTTTGACTTTCTACCACATGTCCTTATCTGATTTGCTATCTTGACCAACTGGACTGCCTGCTTGGAGCGCCATGTCATTTCGCTGTTTCACGAAAGCTATCCTTCGAGCATCTCTCTTATGCGAAACTACGCTAACCATTGGATCTTTGGGAACTTGTGCATCCGTTATGCTTTTATTAAACCTATTTCGCCCGAGCCAAAAACCTTTTGTTGCTTCGCAAGGCATAACGTGTGAGCACCTATCAGCCACGAAACAATGAAAACCGTTGATTTCTTTTGAACTTGATCATCTTTTAGCCTCGAAAAAGTCTTCACCGCCGGGTCCCGCCAAACCTTTTCGCCATTTTGCGAAAGGTAATTTGCTTGCTGGTTTCGGCTGTGAATCAACGCCAGCCGTTAGATCTTGAGCGAGATGGAATCTTGTTAAACCATACCAAATGTGCACCATTGAAAATGCTTTTCCTTTCGGCATTTCACAAGACTTAAAGCACTCACAACTTCGCCTAACGAAATGGCAAAAGCCGTAGATCCATCTGAGAGCTATATGAAACTTATTGGGCCCGACAACATTAGAAGGAAAAAGACATAAGGCTAAATTTTTCATGATTATTTAATGACCACCTAGGTTTTGACAAGGGGGAACACTTCATACGACCCCAAGACCCATTATTTAAGTGGATAAAGTAATGCAAGAATAGAAACCAGAGGGTTTTTGATCAAACATTGAGCGACTTTAAAATTGAGACCCTAAACCCTTAAGACCTAACACAGACTTGAAGCAGTTGATAGTGTGCCTGACTCAAAATTTCAAAAACTTAGCCAATTATGAGAAAAGAAAACCCATTTTTTAAACAGTGATAACAGGCTCAAGCATGGGAATACCTCAAAGAGATAAAGCGCCACCTAGTAATGACTTGCAACAATAGATTAAGGATTTACAACAACAAATGACAAATATGCAAACACCAACAAAGGGCTACATAATCAATGACATATGTCCTTATCCATTTAATAAAATTATACCAATGCCTCCTTTTCCTCCTCATTTTGTGACACCTAAGTTTGACAAGTATAGAGGAAAGAGAAATCCCAAGGCACACATTAGTGAGTATCTCATGGCTTGCATAGAGGTAGCAAGAGAATAATCTTATTTGATGAGATTATTTTTACAAATTTTAGGTGGACAATCCATGTAATGGTTTTCACAACTTCTGCTTGGGATGAAGTCATGGGGTGAATTGGCAGAGGCATTTATACAACACTTTCCATGCAACATTGAAACAAACATATCAATGACTACCTTAGGTAATACAAAGTAGAAAAATGGGGAATCCTTTGCATCTTTCTTACAACGATGGAGAAGTTTGGCTAGTCGTTGCTCTTGTCAAATTCCATAGAAAAACAGTTGAAATGCTTACCCAAAATGTCAACAAGTATATTGGATATGAACTAAAGAAGGCATATTTGTTTACCTTAAAGGACAACAAGGATGATTCTAATAGGAAAGACAAGCCCCAATTTTGAAATAAAAGCAAGACTACCGTTAATGATGAGGCAGTGGATGCTAATGTGGTTAAACCAAAGTTAACTTTCCTTAGTGCTAGTTCATCCAACGATCAATTAAACACTCAAATAATATCAAAGCCACTAAGGAAGTACACTCCTTTGGGAGAACCAATGAAAACCGCATTGAAGAATTTTATTGCAAATAAGCTCATAACATTGCTAAATAATCAACCATTTGAACCAAAGGTGAAACCATCATGGTGGAATGATAAAAAAATTGGCAAGTATCACAAGAGAAAAGGCCATAAGACTAGTAGTTGTTACAAATTGAAGAAACTCATCCAAAATCTTATTGATAATGGCACAATAAAAGTTGACGATCACACTTCCAATGAAGAGAACATGTTGTTTAAGGAACCATTCTCAAAGCATGATAAGGGGAAAAACACTAAGATAGACAACAATGCCAATTACACTACCACATCCTATGATTACCTCGTCAACCATATTTTAGAAATGGACAACCATGTGTCTACTATAATTATCAAGGACAAAACTCTCGAAAATACTACTTGAAGGGGTAAAATTATCTTGCAAGGTATTGGACCTTCGTCTTGGTCATTTGATGGAAAAATCTTCGAATGCAATGTCACAACTCAAAGGGGTAAAGTTACCTTACAAGGTGTTTCATCTAAAACAATAACTTCATCATCTACCAAGAATTAGTATGACTTTGTAGAACAATTAGGGAAGACACCTGTCGTTATCTCCATCCTTGAGCTTTTGCGTATTTCACCCTCGTATAAGGCCATCTTGGACAAAATATTGAGAGAGACATCCATTCCTATCGATCTGAACATGAAATAGTTTCAATCCATGGTGGGATACCTTTCCACTCCGTATTTCCTTACATTCACAGAAGTAGATGATGTATCTCTATAGCAACCACAGAATGCACCACTTCACATTGAATCTTTCCTCAATAAAAAATGCATAAAATGAGTCTTGATAGATGGAGGAGTAGGTCTCAATATTTTTACATTGAAAATTATCTTACAATTGGGATACTTTGAAAACGTTGTGGATTCTAGAAACAAGATCACCATAAAAGAATGTGATGATGAAGAACGCTCCTCAAAAGGAATAGTCACCCTGCCTCTAAGCGTTGGTCAATAAAAAAGGATGTGATTTTCCAAGTCCTTGACCTTGATCTTGCATATAATATACTTTTGGGACATTCATAGATACATGAAATGAGAGAAGTGCCTTCAACTTATCACCAATGTATCAAAATCCCACACAATGGAGTTGAAGTGATAGTCAAAGATGATCCAAATCTATACATATATTGCAACAATATTCAACCAAGACCTAAAGTAATAGTCCCAATTAATTGAGAGCCTACTCCATCTTTAGCATATGTGGATCCAAAATCATTAAATTCTTCCACATCAAAACAAGTAGAGCTTAAAGGAAAATTCAAGGACAAAGGCAGGGGAGAATATAACTTGAATCAAACCATGTATTTAAGACAACTAATGGACTTTCCTAAAAATCATGGAAGACCACATCCTTCAAGATAGATATCAATAATAATTATCAAATGGGATCACACTACTTCCAAGAAATGGGGTGAGATGGAAGAAGAGGTATCTACAAAATGCTCTGCAAGGAACCAAAAGAAGAGAACAATTAAGATCACATCACACTACTAATTGAGAACTATGGAAATGGCTTCAAAAAAGGTCCTCTTGGCCTACAAAAGAAATGTATTGTTGAACCATTGCAACCTAAATTAGTACCAAAGAAATAGCCGAAAAAAGGACTTGGTTTTGCACCATTGAGATTACATGGTCTTGATACCCAAAAAACATTACAAATTACTCATCTCGCTTCCATTAGTGACCAAAAATAAGAGAAACACTATTTTAAATATTCAAATAAATGGGAATGGGGTTTTGATAAATCATCTAGTGATTATGAGCTTGCAAAGACTTTCAGAGAACCTGGTGAACCCACTGAAGAAGAGAAATTTAGAGCACTATTTAGAGTTGGTCAAGCAACATCATCTATTTCTACATCTTAGGAAAAGCAAGGTGATGGTGAACAATGGATTAAGACCTTTTGGGATCCTGAACCCTCTACATCTCAAGGTTCTAGGCAAAAACTATGGAAAGTGAAAAACTCCCATTACTGAGTGTCCTAGTGATGCTGACTTAGGTTTATTTACGATCGAGACTGATTAATAGAGTACAATTGACAACCCTAATGACTACATTGAAATACCCAAAGACTCATGTATTTTTCTTTACACCTACCAACTTTGAAAACACCAATGGCCTTCCCCTTGTCCACCCACAACTCATTGATTGGTACCAATAAGGGCCTCCACAACTTGACACATTCCAAAACGATGAGGCTTTAATTGACTACCTTGGCATAGAAGATGATCTTCCTCATGGAGACAATAAAGAAGGATAGATCATTGAACTCAACAATGTGGCATACTTTGGAGAGGGTGCCAAACGTTTTAGTCACAAAAAAATATAAAAATAAAATCAAATAGTTGGTCTTTTAGTGAAAACCACATAATGGCACTTTCTAACCCAAAAAAAGTAAAAAGAAAGGACGCATCCAACGGTGAAAAACTCTTTGTGGCGCCTGAGGATGGAAGGTTTGACACTCTCTCCATGACATCATATGAAAAAGAGTCATCTATGTTGATCGAAGAAACTATCAAGATGAATTTTGGGATAGAAGAGGTACCACATAATATCTTCCTTGCACAATAATTGACAGGAATTGAGAGATCAAAGCTCACAAAGTTCTTTATAGAGTGACAAATCAATTTTGCATGGTCATACACACATATGCTCCCAAACTTGATCCTAATTTGGTTATGAATCACTTAACAATTACTCCAAGCACTAAACGAGTTAAACAAAAGTTGTGTAAGATGCATCCACATGTGGCACTATTAGTAAAAGTTGAGCTTGAAAAGTTATTGTATGTTGGCTTCATCAAACCAATTGATTATCCTGAGTGTATTTCCAATCTTGTACCTATCAACAAACTGGATAACAATATTTGAATATGCATAGATTTTAGAGACATTAACAAAGCTTGTCCAAAAAATGACTTTCCTCTATCAAACATAGATTTAATCATCGATCTCACAGATAGTATGGCTAAGTGGGTCATGATGTTAAGAAAATCTAACACTGAGTATGCAGACATAAAATCTATTAAAGGACAAGTCATTGTAGGCCATCTTGCAGATACACCAACAATCGATAATTCTCCTCTTATACCATAATTTCTGAATGAATCCATCTACACAATGACAAAATCTAGACTTTGGCAATTATACTTTGATTATTCATATACACAACATGGAGCAAGAGTAGGCATACTCTTCATCACTCCTCAAGGGGATTTACTTCCTAAATCATATTGACTATCCTTCCCTTATACAAACAATATAGTAGAATATGAGGCATTGACAACAAGACATGGATTGCAGTTTAGTGGAAGGTCCAAGAACTTCATGTTTTTGGGGACTCTAAACTTGTGATCCATAAAAAAAATGATGACTATTAGACAAAAGATGAAAAAATCACACCTTAAAAGAAAATGGTGGATGCTTTCATGAAGTATTTCACATAGATAGTCTTTGAAAAAATTCCAAGAGAAAATAATCAAGCTACAGATGCTTATGATAACCATTACTTCCTTGATCGACATGTTGTAGAATAAAACCTACTATGAGTTCTTGGAGGATAATCTTTTGGTCCTTGCATATGAGATCTCCCCTTCAGAACTAGTATGTGTTGTTGGTCTTGATTCCCCTTGGTACGATGACATTTTTACCTACCTCTGCGATAACACCCTTCCACCCAACCTTTCTAATAACCAACATTGTACTTTCATTCACCAATCCTCCCATTACACCATCAAAGCCGACACACTTTACCAATGGGGTCTTGATGGTACTCTTCTTATATGTTTAGAAAGTGACGAAGCTCAGATCACATTGTGTGAATTCCATGAAGGTATACGTGGGGCTCACTTTAGTGGTCCAACTTTAGCTAAGAAACTTATGAGGACTAGTTATTACTTTCCTACATTGGAGAAAGACTAATACCAATTTGTCAGGAAATTCAAGCAATATCATATTCATTGAGACCTTATTCATGCACCAACACAAGAAATTCAACCGATCACTATGCATGACTCTTTTGTCAGTGTGGACTCAATCTCATGGGAAAGATTCACCCTCCATCTTCTAATGACCATAAATTCATAGCCAATGAATATTTCACAAAGTGGATTGAGGCCATCCCTCTAATCCAAGTCACTAATAAGAAGCTTGCAACTTTCATCCTCAATTATATCATTTGCCAATATGGTGTTCCCCTCTCCATCATCACAGATAATGGGCGTCCTTTAAGGAATTAGGATGTTCATGAGATTTGTGATAGATTCCATTTCCATCATCACTTTTCTACTCCATACTACCCCCAATGTAATGGTCAAGATGAGGTGTCTAATAAAACTATCCTCAGAATCCTTAAAAACATAGTCGATGATGTTGGTTGCAACTAGCATATCCAACTTAATCCCACACTAATATTGCACAAGTGTCCACGCATGTATTGGAGCTACTCCCTATTCACTTATCTTTGGTTTTGAATTCATCTAGCCCATTGAGGTTGAGTTACCATCTTTACAGGTTTCCTTACGCGATCTTATCAGTGATGAAAACTACAGACTCTCCCGTTTGCAAGATTTGGAATTGTTTGATGAGCGTAGACAAAGTGCATTTAATCATCTCAATGCATACCAAAAACATATGAGTCACAAATACAATAAAAAGGTGAAACCTCACACATATGAGGTGGGTAACTTGGTCCTAAGAGAAAACCCTAAAACATCAGCAGGATAGAGAGAAAAGGGGCAAGATTGAACCAAATTGGCTTGGGCCTTATGTCATAACAATAGTCTATGGATTAGGTGCATATCATATATCAACACCAGAAGGATAACCAGTGGATGATCCTATCAATAGCATGCACCTTTTGTAGGTTCTATGCATAGATTTTTAGAGTATCCTAATAAAAAATAGAAAAAAAAAATCATCACTTTGGTGTAAACCTAGCAAAAAGTTGCCTTGTAACACAAACAAAAAAAAGTGAAAAAAAAGTAAAGAGAAATGAATTCATTCAATGATGAAAACCACTTCGATGGAGCCTTGGGAAAGTACTAATATGAAAATTGGGTTACACACTCACAACCTATCATTCCATAATAAACTTGCCCATTCCCATCATGGCTTATCATTAATCTACCTAAGATTGGTTTACCATCCATAATAAACCTTTTCCACCTTTTCATTTCACCCATAATAAATCAGGTCTTATCTATAACTGGGGGCAGATCCTAAACCTAGTGATGGAAGTGGATCCTTAGCATCACATGTTTCGAGGAGTATCGCCTTATTTTCCTTCCTTATTTTTGTGCACATTCCGCAATAAAAGATCACTTGCATCACCAATCCATAATAATTTTTTCGCTCATCTCCACAATAAAGTATCAGTTTTAGATGAGACACAAGCAACAATGAGATTTCAACAAAATAATATTTTGGCAAAATTTGACTACAACTAACTTTTTCAACATTATCTATCCTTTATTAGGATGATACCATTGTGATTAGATCAAACATGTTAACATATGTGGCAAGATACGCTAATAAATTGAGAATTTTAGTTTATGTTGGCATCAAGTCTTTGATTTTCTTTTGATTTTATCTTTTGTGGTGACATGCCTTTTAAGCTTTTCTAGGATGTCTTTGACTATAGATTTTATCTCTGGGATGTCTTTGACTAGAAAGGTGAAGATGGGGTATGATCACCTATTTGTTGTTTATGGATTGTCTCTTAGTAATACTATGACTCATCCAAGGATGTGAGGACATTGTGAGTCTAGTGTGGACAAGGGCATTCCTTGTTTACAACTGTTTGATTTCCCTGCAAATGATACGATGACTATCTAGGCCGAACCAATATCTGGATGATCACAGTACATTTGCCATAATAAACCTCAATGGTGATAATAGCACAAGAAGCTCATTCACCTCCTTATCTTCTACCTTCCATCCCCCTTTCCTGTGTGTCCTCTATCATCCTTACCCTTTCCCTTTTATTCTATCCAACCACATGACTGAGTATAATGACATACCAAAAACATATGGATTTCATGTAGTGCCAATCGACACCATCACATGTTAGTATGCATCATACATATCATATACAATAGAAATCATATTTGCATCCATCTTTCATAGTCATACATTAGTTTGCATATAATCATATCATAAGCATGTATAGAGCATCATATCCTGCACACACCACTTGTTAGCACATCATATAAATATCATTATCATATTACATCCATCATATATCATTATAAGCATAAATTATTTGCATTATCATAAATATAAACATTACATTATCATTCATAGCATAAGCATATAAAAAAAAAATGCATCTTATATCACATCATAGGAACATCACACAAATCAAATACATCATCACATATAGAATAAAACACATCATCATGATAGACATCATAAGCATATAGGATCATATATCATAAATGCATCACATAAGAATATAAGTATATAATAACCACCAATATTCACCATCTCGCATATATACATAAAAAATAATTTGTCATGATACAACAATGTTCAAGAATCATATGACTACAAAATCACCTGAAGGTGTCTACATCATCATACAACAATCAACTGATACAAAAACTAATACACCAATGGAACCAAGAGAGATATGATGAACTCCCTCCCTCAGAGCTAGTAGTTCTCGACAATATATAATCTCTCAAAGGCCTAGCCTTTAGATCATCTCTCTGACCTCCTCCCATGACCCTACTGGTGGTGGTCCTATCAATCCACCACTGGAAGCCCTTCGTCTATCCCTCCTTGTGGTAGTAGTCCATGAGGTCTTCCTAGAACTCCCTTCCTTGAGGTGTGGAGGAACTGTAGCCTCATATAGGCTCCTCTAGTAACCAATCTCTTCCCTAGCCACAATGTAGTAAACACAACTTGATCCTGAGTCACCCTGCTATGTAGCCCTTGCTACCCTGATGGTCTCTTATGTAGTTTTATACCTCTCAATGGCCTTGTCCTGCTCATCCCTAGCCTCCTGTAACTATCTCTATAGTTTGACCATCTCCCTCTTCAGGTTCTCTATCTCATCAGCCTGTCCCTATGTCATCTCCCTAAGGGAAGCTAGCTCATCCTCCTCCCCATCTCCTCATCTTTCTTGTCTTGCTATGGGGCATCTTGGATCTGTTCCTGTCCTTGTAAAGTACCTTGTGTTGGCTATCCCCCTTTCCCTCTAAGTGGCCTTGGTGATTTACCTACTCTATCATCTCCATCCCCTACTTGGCCTCCATCCACTCCCTAGCCTCCATCATCCCATTCTCTCCCCCTACCTCGAACCACCCTCCTAGATCTCCTTCTCTTCCATCTCCTCCATCTACCTCATCCATCCTTGTTGTCATCATTATCATCCAACCCTAGTACTGGCTCTCTTGGTGTTGTAAGACATGGGAAATTATGTGCTCTAAATTAGGCCTCACACTTGAGATCATACCTGCATTCACCACATCTCTCATAAGGTCCCATATCATAGGCACAAGCACCTTAAAATTTACAACTACAACATTATATGACAAAACTGGGCCCCACTATCCCAACTCTCGAACTGTGCAGGTAAACTCTCCAAAACCCCATGGCATTTGCTAGATCTTGTTGGCATGATTGGCATAACTGATGCAGATGAGGTGATGCAGTTGAAGTCTGATGACTGAATCGACAGAGGATAGAAGACTATTTGTGATGAAGAGATTGAGATTTTTTGATTAGATGGCTTGATTAGTTATTTGTGTTGCCATTGATGGAAACTGATGATTAATGATGTTATCTAATGTTTGGTTTGTCATTTAAGTGATTTAGTCTACTAGAGATAGGGTTTAGCAATAATATACAAAATACTATGAAATAGGACTTTAACCCGTATATGAAGAGATGTTTTAGTTGAAGCGGATGATTGGTGATGATTGGTGATTTGTGGTTTGGAATATAAGCTTTTATCATGTAAATGAGTATCTGACCAAAACTGCATCTTGTGATGATTATCAGAAAGCATGTTTCTAATTTTTATGAAGTTTTGCTAGGGTTTTAGTAGGGTTTTAGAACCAGTGAAGAAATCATCAAACCGGTAATGATTTTTGGTATGGCGGTGATTGACATCAAGTTCACATGTTGATTATAAAGCGACACAAACTGCGTGAAGTGTTTGAAAGATGTTTTGGTGACTTTGGAGAGAGAATTTCTTGGGAATGTGCAAAGTGCTTAGCAGAATGAGCTAAAGGTTTGACTTTGTACCAGAATGACTTGCTGTGACAACTTATGATCATTCAATGACTGATATTGATTTGTAATTGATTGTAATGATCCATATGATGATCTGTAATGAGTTGTAAAGATCTGTGATGATCTATGATGTAATTTAGGGTTTAGTGGCCGACCTAGTGGAAAGCATTATTTATGTTGTCTTAGTTGATGGCCATTGTGTCGGTAGTCTTAGAAAAGAGTGTGAAATCATACTAGAGAAGAGTGAGATCTGCTTGAGAGCTGTAGATAGTGGAGCATAACTGGACTTGATTTAGCAAGTTGATAAGTGCAAGTAACATATCACGTTTTCACTGTTGTTTCCTAATAGTTGTAGCAGGTTAAATCCCTTACCTGGGTAGGTCCTAACATGCCTTAATATTTTAAATCCTCAAACATGGCAGCTCTCAAAAAGAGTGGTAAATCCTCTCACGAGGTTGAGCCTAACATGTCATTAAGCTCCTAACCGAGCTGCACATCCAAATCCCTTAGCCGAGTGACTCCTAACAGGTCTGCTCCTAACAGGGCGTATTGTAAGCTCCTAACAGGGTGTACTTTAAAAGAGTACAAATCTTTGTGGGTACTAACTCTCACCGTGGTTTTTCCCTATTTGGGTTTCCACGTCAAAAATATGGTTTTCATGTGTGGAATAATTTTCATGTGATGTTATTGATTATCTTTAGTTTATTCATAATTTCTGAATACACTGGTTATAGCAGTTTATCGGAGATTTATCAGTGGTTATCGGTATTGTTTAATGAATTGGCATATGTGGTAAATGAAGTTGGATTTGTTGTTGTAGACACCTAAAAGTTGCACAACAAATTAAGTGAATTTTATTCATTTAATTATCTCCATTTCTTCCAATTAATTAAATTAAGATTTAATTAATATCCCTATTCATCTATTTAGCCTATTAATCAAATTAAAGATCTGATTAATAATTCCCTTCTTCTATCCTAGCCATTTAATTAAAATCCCCCTTTCTAAGCCATTTAATTAAATTCCCCTTCTAGCCTATTTAATTAAATTTACATTTAATTAAAACCACCCACTTGCAAAATTAAAAATCACATTTAAATAAATCAATATTTATTTAAATCCTACAAATGCAAATTGCAACCATAATTAAAATAAATTAATTTTATTTTAATTAAATTCTTTTCCCCCACCCACTTGCAAAATCCTACATCTCCCACTTGCCTCCTAAACCTCTTCTAGAGCCTTCTAGATTCTTCTAATCCTATCTTAGTTAGCCTAATCCATCTCTTAAACATTTGCACATTCCTTAAGAGAAGTCACCTCTCAAAACTGCCTCCAAGTCTTTGAAATGCATTAAAGGCTTTATGTCCTCAACAAGTTAACCTTTAAAGTCTTCCAAACCATTAATGGTTAACTCAACCCTTCCCACATGGTTTAACCCTCATCTAACCCAAGGGTCTCATCAAGCACTTATGGCTTTGATCTTAGTTATCCTATTAACCCTTGCACAAGAGTTTACCCCTTGGGTAAAAGCTTTATCCAATGGATAACTCTAACCTAGCCTTAACCCTTACCTCCTAAGGTAAGCTTCATGTCTTCCCAGACATTTAATGCCTCTTACATCTTCTCTCATGCAACCTCTTGTTGACAATTGTCACCATTTCATTGGTGAAAAATATAAACATTGATTGAGTAACTTTAAATCCTAGCCCTTGTTGAGATTATTTAATCTCAACTCTCCATTGCCCTAGTTTCCTTATAAATAGAGATCTCATTCTTCATTTTCAATATCCAAGTCTTTGTGCATCAAACTTATAGTCTCATTTCATGAAGCATTATTAACCTTTCTTTGATAATAATAATTAGATCATTTAGTTTTACATATCATGTTAGCTTCATCTATATGCTAGTTTAATGTCATTTTAATACCATTTTCATGCTAGTTTTAGCTTCATATCGATATCTTGCATCATATCATTATCTAGTTTCACATCTAGATCATTCACTAGGATCATAGTTGTATCCATTTTAATCTTATAATTATCACATATCCCTCGCTATTTTGGTTGTCATCCTATAGGTCAAGTTCTCTTCCAAATTGAGAGCCACCTTGATTTGAAGGATCTTGAGAGATAGAGAATAATGAGACGCGCTTAAGATCTTTACTTCATTTGTTGTTCTAATGATTTTGATCTCTAGCATAATGTCCCATTGGTGTGTTTGTGTTGTTTGCCTCTCTCATGTAGGTATCACAATCTGAGCTCACATTTCTGGTGCCCACCGTGGGGCTCAAACCCCCCCCTTTTTTTAGACATTTCTAATTTCTTTTCTGCAGGATTCATGCCTACAGATTTTAAACGCAGAATAGCGCATATGACAGTTCTTTTGGCGCATACAACGGTTCTTTTCGCACATACAATAGATCTTACAATGCATACAACCTCTGTTATCGCACATTTAACTATCTTTATTGCGTTTTTAAACTATTTTCCTTGCACATTCAACTATTCTTATTGCACATTTAATTATTTCTACAATGCATACAACTATTTCTGTAGTGCATACAACTATTTCTATTGCGCATATGATCTCTATTTTTGCGCATATGAAATAGAGGCAAAAGTTTGTAATCCGGTGTTGAAAAATTAGGCTTGTCGAAGCTCACTTGAGGTTGTTTTGGATTTTGCTAACTTCTTTCTTTGCAGATTGTTAATAGTTTTCTTGCAGAGTTGAAGGAGTTAGGATAGGATTTAGTAGCTTTTTTTTTTACTTTTCCTTTTTAAGCTGGTTAAAAAGAACTCATCTTCCTATTGGTATAAAAAGAACTTCACACCTCAATTTTGGGCTTAAAATGAACTAAAACTTTCCTTTGGGCTGAAAAAGAACCTTGTTAAAAGGTAAAAACAACAACAAAATCACTCTTTTACTTTCTTGCAAGTTAGAATCCACACTTCAGATTTGGGCTTAAAAGGAATCAACAAAATTTAAATTCTTGCAAAGGATTAAAAAAAACAAACAACTTTATTATTGCAAGTTAAAAGAACAAGCCACAAATTGTCAATTTACCAAGCAATTTACTTTCAACCAAACATGCTTTCATTTGGTTGACCAGGATTTTAGTTTCCTAGTTAGACAACAAATTGCTTTGTGGGATAAAAAGAACACCATGCTTGTTGGAGCAACATCTCCAAATAGGACTTAACTAACCATTGCTTTGAAACAAGTTAAAAAGAACTTTGTTTGCTTTGTCTTAAGTGGTAGGTATATGCTCTGCCTTAATTGGGTGATCAAGAAGCCAAATCTACTTTTTTATTGCTTTATTTACTTTCAAGCATTAAATCCTTTAGAGGGCCTTCCTTCCTGAAGCCTCAAAAAGGCTAGTGTGAAGGGTACGACTTTATCGCCAAGTTTACCAACCCACTATAATCAAATGTGGAGGCTGATGAAAATCCCCTCCAACGGAAGTGTGTATTTGATAGCCTTCCCCTAGTATCCTTGTGATGCGAAAAGCTTTTGTTCTAAAGTTTGGGAAATTTCTTAATCGAGTTTATCATTTGCCGCACCAAATGAAATCCTTACTATGAACCTTAGCATTAGAAGCTTTGAACTGAGCCAGTTGCCATACATTGGCAATATCATAGTGCAAGGGTGGGGAAGAATCCTCCCCCAAGATCACTCACCATATATCTCCCAAGATAACTACTCAATTGTGAAGCAATTCACTTTGGGTTAATTTCTAGCAAAAGGCAAAAGGCAAAAAAACGGGGGCCCTCTAGGGGGTGACAAGGCTATTTGAGCTAATGGAGTATCGATACTAGTGGGCTATGATATTATCAATGACCTTTGAATAAAGAGTCTATCTGATGTATTCTTTATTGTAAATCAAACCAGTGATAACATCGGGGATTTGAAAACATCCTCACAAAACATACACTCAATGTTTAGCATAGGTATGGTCATTGTTTTCATGTGTGCTATGTCTTCTTGTCATAAACATTAAAACATCTTGCAAGTTACAAATCAACCAATACAACAATAAAAAACAAAGAGCAAAGAAGAAAACCTTAGAGAGAAGAGAATTTACAAATGCAACTAAGAACCCTTAGAAAGAGATATCAAATTTTCAACTATCTTGAGGTTAGATTTCATACAAAAAAATTGAGGAGTATCAAGAATAGTGATCAAAGGTTCCACCATCCAACGAATCCTATCAAAACAAATACCTAGTTAAGATCTCGAGTTGTGAAATTTAGTTTCTACATCATGAAACTTGACTCATATCATTTGACACACTTTGTCATAGAAGCAAATCAAACTAAACTTCTACTTGACAAGTAGACTTGAGTATCCAAAACAAAGTATCCATATCCAACATCACTATCAATTTTGATCATTTGTGTATGACCACTCCCCACATTTTGAGAAGAAGAAGTCTTCATCAAAAGACTAAGTTGAAGAAGAGACAACCTAGTTCTAAGAAATTTATCAAGAGGAGTAAATTTCTCTATATCAACCATCAACTCTTTACGTCACATCACGCATTCTTGCATCATATGTGATTGTATACCCAAGGAAAAACCAACGAATTTGACAAAGAACCTTTGAGAAGTAGGGCTTACGTTTAAAAAGCATCATTCAACCAACGCCTTAATAGGGGAGGAAGGATTAATCCTGCCTTGTTTCTAAAGTTTTTTATCACTTAAAATGAAGCTCGACCTGAGCCACCAACACCCCCAAGAACCCAAATAGAAGAAGAAGAATTCACTTCTGTAGAGATATTAATGCCTGATGTCACTTGATCTCGGAAAAACAAAAAGAAGGAATCACAACCAGAATCAAGTATGAGTCATAAATTGTCCAATCCTTTTGATGAATATACAAATATGGGAGAAATAGAGATCACCGAAGAGCTTCTCCAAGAATGTCATGAGAATGTGGCTTTCTAAAAACTCGTAGAAAGACTTATAGAAGCGGATAAGAAAAAATATCTACTCATGCTAACTAGTAAAGGAGTAAAAATTCCTGAGGATTTTGACACAAAAAACTTAAGGAATATGGATGAGAGAATGTCATGAACAAGGGCGAGAAACTATGCTTACAATCAAGAACAACTAAGAGAAGAAGAAACACATGGTCAAGAAAACATACGCAATTGAGATCACACCCATGAAAAAGATAACACTCACGAACAAGACAATACTCACAATCGGGACAATCTTAATAAATGAGGGGAAATTCCCCATCGAAGGACAAATGCACCCCTATTTGTTCTTACACAACAACTCCAAACACTTCAAAGACAAATGCATGACATGCAACAAGGAACCATAGTACGATACTCATTAGATGAAATTTGTCCTTATCCTTTTGATAGGATATTAAACATGGTACCTTTTCCCCCAAATCCAGATATACCAAAGTATGAAAAATATGATGTTAAGAGTGATCCCCATGATCACATTCAGAAATTTTGTACTATGAGCTTGGAGTTCACTCACAATGACACATGCTTAATGAGACTATTCCCAAGAAGTTTGGGAGGGCAAACAATGGAGTGGTTGTCAAAACTCACACCTCCCGTTAGATCATTTGATGAATAAATTCATAACACAATACTCCTATAATATCCAACACACAATCACCATGCTTGATGTGTGCAATATGAAACATAAGAACAATGAAACATTCATGGTGTTTCTACAATGATGGAGGTGCATGGTCACAAGATATCCATGAGATGTGCTTGAAAAGGAAAATATGGAAACCTTCATAGACAATCTGAATAGTGAAATGAGCTATCATCTCAAACTACAATGTATACCATCTTTTGCAAAATTAATAGAGAATGGTATCCAAGTAGAGGAAGCTTCCATCAAGAAAGGAACTTTGTAGTTCTTTAAGGAAGGTGTTAGTTCATCAAACAATAACACCTTTAACAATCAAAATAATAACAACAACGCAGACAAGTCCAAATTTTGGACAAGAAACAAAAACATTGTTAATGATGGGGTAATCGATGCCAACAATATAAAGTCTAAACAACTAGTGTTGACTTTATCAAGCAACCCACCATCCAATAATGATCAAAGAAGTGATAATCAAGGCACTAACACTTATCAAAGAAATACCAACCAAGGAACTTCAACATCAAACAATAACAACAATCACCAAGGCAACCACAAAAATAAGCTAGGGAACAACACAAACCAAAAAGGTAACACTATTACTTTCCTGTATCGATGAATATACACACCATTAAGACAAACCTTGGATTCAACATTTTGAGAACTATTGGCAAATAAGATCATCACATTGCTAGCCACAAGCAACTTTGAACCGCAAGTGAAACCACCATGGTGGAATGACTCACATTATTGTGATTATCATCAAAACAAGGGGCATAGCACAAATGATTGCATGAGGTTGAAGAACATAGTTCAAGACATGATAGAAAAGGGAGACTTAACAGTTGATGGTCATAAAACCAATGGTGACCATGAAGCTTTAAAAAATTCTCTTCCCGATTGCGACAAGGGAGGAGCATCAATATCAAACAACATCAAAGGAGCTCGTATCAACCAAATATACGAAAAAACCATCAATCACATATCGACATATGACAATCAAGTGAATGTCATCAAAATCAAAGAAAAACAAGAACATGCATCAATAAATGTGACACCAAGAGCACAAAAATATGTCTTGAAGGGGAACACATTAACATCAACAACTCTCCCCAAGACTCAATATAACTTGGTTGACCAACTACAAAGAACACCCTCTCACGACATCTATACTTGAGTTGCTCAAACTTTCACCAAAACACAAGGATATCTTGGAGCAAGCTCTTGTCGAAACAACCATTCCAAATGATTTGGATATTGATCGATTCCAAGCCATGGTGGTCCATATGATGGTACCACATAACATGTCTTTTTCTGAACACGACGACGTCTCTTTGAGTCATCTACATAACACCCCACTACATATCGAGGTCTTAGTCTATAAACATCAGGTAAAAAGAGTATTAATAGATGGAGGAGTTGGTCTCAATATATGTACCCTCAAGCTTATACATGCATTGGGCTTCTCTGAGCAAGCTATTGATCCCAAAAAGAAAATCACTATCAAAGCCTATGATGATGATGAAATATCATCTGAAGGAATTGTAATACTACCCATTCAGGTAGGTCTTGTACAATGAGACACAATGTGCCAAGTATTGGACATAGACTTGACATACAATATACTATTGGGTCATCCATGGATCCATGAAATGCAAGCGGTGCGTTCCACGGACCATCAATGTCTCAAGTTCCCCTACAATGGACAAGAAATTTCAATATCTACAAATACCAACCCTTTTCAGCACTGCAATGCTATGGGGGCAGCTCAAGATAGCCTAGTTCTACACAACAAGGATGCCAAAGATTCCTCATGATCCAACCATCAAGAAGAACTCAAGTCCCTATCCATGAACTTCAAGCAAAAGATGAAAATAAAGGACCAAGGCTTGGGGGAGTACTCTTTTAAACCCTTATGTCTATCTAAGTTTCCAACTTTACCAAGGTCTTATGGACAACCTTCCACATCAAGGCAACAGGCCACACACCCCATCACAAAGATTGATAGTAAATTTATCCAAATGGGCACACTGGATGAAGAATCAAAAGATAAAGACATCCTTAGCTGGCTATACAAGGATGAGGAAGAAATCAGAGATGCTACCCTAGAAGTAGCCGTACCAACATAACAGTATGGAAATGGGTTCCGGATCATGCAAAAAATGGGATACAAAGGAAAAGCACCTATTTACAAGTGCCAAAAAGGCTTCATAGAACCCATACAACCTCGTTCATGATTTGTAAAAGACAAAATAGGATTTGGCTATGGACAACATGTTTCGCCTATGCAAAAGAAAAATCACCATCAAAAACCTCATTAGAAAGAAAAGACAAAACATAACGAAGACTCATGGAAAGAAGCACTAAACCAAGCAGCAGAAAAGACAAGGAAGGAGCAAAAGCATGAAGAAAATAAGAGACTACAAGAAGAACTCGCTATTCAAAGGGAGGAAGCTTCTTATAAGAAAGTACATCATGTACAAGATCCTAGTCAAACCAAGGTTGAGCCACCACCTAAGGAAATTGCTACTTAAAGAAAGGAAACAATATATAAACAAATTCAAAGAGTACAAGCAAGCACCAATCCCAAATCAACACAAGCTACTAAAATTTTGTCAATTATCAGTGATCTTTTCTCACCATACAACATACCTGTCAGATTCAATGAGGTAACCTGGGACAGTGATTTCGAAACCAATTCCAATGAGTATGAGTGGGATAGTTGTTATGATATTACTGAAGATATTGAGGTCGATACAATCCACACATACACACCCATTTCTCATGAGGGACAAGGCTCAAGATCTCGACCATTTGAATTTGGACCACAACATATCTATGAGGCTAGTGAGCACCAACAACGACAATACGAACAAGGCAATATCAAAGAGAATACCATCGAAGACCTAAAAAATATCATAGACCTCACTGATATCCCAAACAACTATGGCGATGTCTCCATAATGACACTCATAACAATTGATCTTAACCCGCCAAATGACTCCTTACTTCTCATATATCCTGACCTCATAGACTTGGAAGAACCCAGACACCATGATATACCAATATTCCTAAATGATGAATCAATTATCCAATACCTATGCTCAATCAACCTAGAAACATTCTCCACTAGTGAACTGCATAACGATATCTGTAATCAGGGGAGTGCAAAGTCTCTTAGTCATAAAAACGAAATAAAAAAGGGATCCAATGGTGAAAACCATTTAATGACAGTGTTAGATAGGAAAAACAAAAAAGTAAAAATAAATGACGTATCTGAAGGTGAAAACCTTTTTGAGGTACCTGAGGATGGGAGACTTGACACTCTTCCTGAACATTACCAGGAGAGGTCATCAATCTTGATTGAGCCAACTCAATCAATAAATATTGGCACTGAAGAGACAATCAAAACCATACATCTGGCAGAATCACTCACAAAAAATGAAAAACCAGATTTTGTTAAATTATTCAAGGAAAAGCAAATCAATTTTGCTTGGTCTTATGTTGACATGCTAGGAGTAGATCTGAATCTAATCATGCATCACTTGTCCATCACTCTTGGAGCTAAACCTGTCAAATAGAAATTAAGAAAGATGAATCCACATGTGGAATTATTAGTCAAAGAAGAACTGAAGAAGTTATTAGATGTCAGATTCATCTGACCTGTAGACTATGCCAAATGGATCTCAAACATTGTACCAGTTTCTAAACTGGATAAAAGCATAAGGATTTGTACAGACTTCAGAGACCTCAATAAGGCATGTCCAAAGGATGACTTTCTTTTGCCAAGCATTGACACCATGTTGATCTAATAGTAGGGCACACAATGCTATCTCCCATGGATGATTTTTTGAGCTATAACCAAATCAAGATAGCTCCAGAGGATCAACATAAAACTGCATTCATATGTCCATGGGGAACATATTGCTGGAATGCCATGGATTTTGGCTTGAAAAATGCTAGTGCAACTTATCAAAGAGCCATGACAACAATCTTCCATGACATGATGCATACTTTCATGGAGGATTATGTGGATGATTTGCTAGCTAAATCATTCACAAGAGCTGAACACCGCGACATCCAGATAAAATCCTTCAACGATTGAAGAAATTCAATGTCAGATTAAACCCTAAAAAGTGTGTCTTCAGGGTCACATCCGACAAAATTTTGGGCTACATTGTATCAAAAAAGGGAATCAAAGTGGATCCAACAAAGGTTTAGGCTATCATGGGGATGCCACCTCCTAGAAACATTAGCCAACTACGATCTCTGCAGGGTAGGCTACAATCCATCAGACGATTCATTGCTCAGTTAGCAGATAAATGTCTTCCTTTCAATCATCTGCTTCACAAAAATATACTTTTCAAATGGGAAGACAAATGTGCAGAATCATTCCACCAGCTCAAAGAATATTTGATGAATCCACCAGTTTTGGTACCACCAATAGTAGGCAAGACACTCATCCTCTATATATCGACAATAAAAGTATCATTTGGGGAACTGCTAGCACAAGAAGATCCAACAGGAAAAGAAAGGGATATTTATTACATCAGCAGGACTTTGAACAAATATGAACTCAATTATACATTCATTGAAAAGGCTTGCTTAGTAGTGGTGTTTTCTTCTCAAAAGTTTTGCCACTATATGCTAGCCCACATAATCAAACTGGTAGAAAAGATATATCCTCTCAAGTATCTACTCAGCAAGGCTGCTCTCACAGGAAGATTAGCTAAATGGGTCATGATCCTAAGTGATTTTGATATTTAGTACACAAAACGATGAGCTATCAAAGGATAGGTAATTGCAGATCAACTAGCAGAAGCACCACTACCAGACCAACACCCACTACAGGTGGAATTTCCAGATATGGATGTGCTCACTATCACACCCAAGCACTAGACCATATACTTTGATGGATCCTATACACAACATGGATCGAGTGATGACATCCTATTTGTCACTCCAGAAGGGAACACAACTCTGAGATCTTACAGACTAATGTTTCCATGCACCAACAACATTGCTAAATACAAAGCCCTGATAATAGAAATCAAAGTAGCTATAGAATGGAAAATCACATAATTAAGAGTCTATGGGGATTCTTAATTAGTTATCAATCGGATCAATAATGACTATCAGACAAAAGATGATAAGCTAATGCCTTACAAGAGAATGGTGGATGACTTCAAAAAGTACTTTGTGCACATCACCTTCGAGCATATTCCAAGATTGGAAAACAGAGTTGTTGATGCAATGGCCACTATCGCCTCGCTTCTACAAATTCCAGATAAATAGAATCGTTATGAACTCCTGGTGGAGCAATTGTTTTTCCCAGCCTATGACAATTCCACATCCCAAGTCATTTGTGCCCTTACCGGTTCTGATTCCCCTCTATACTGGAAGATATATGACTATCTCAAAAAAATACTCTCCCACCCGACCTATCTCACAACAAAAAATGAAGCTTCATTCGACAAACTGCCCAGTATACCTTAACCGTTGACACACTTTACCACTGAGGTCTAGATGGTACTCTTCTTTGATGCCTCGATCATAACAAATCTGACTCCACCTTACATGAGATTCATGAAGGTATTTGTGGTACACATTCAAGTGGTCCTACTCTCTCTAAGAAACTTCTGAGAATGGGATATTACTGGTCGATAGTGGAAAGAGAGTCCTATCAATTTGCTAGGAAATCTCCTAAATGCCAAATTCATGGTAACCTCATACATGCACCAACACATGAGATGCAACCATTCACCACATCTTGGCCTTTCTATCAATGGGGACTTTATCTAGTGGGAAAGATTCATCCTTCCTCTTCAAATGGGCATAAGTTCATTATCACCGCCACAGAGTACTTCACCAAGTGGATTGAAGCAGTCCCAATGACCACCGTGACTGGAAAGTAGATCTCATCATTCATCCTCAACTATCTCATTTGCAGATATGATATTCTTAGTTCCATCATCACAGATAATAGACATCCTTTCAAGAATCAAGATGCGTGTAGTGTCCACCCTTGATTCAACTTATTTTGACTAGAGTTGACTTTTATATTATGCTTGATAGACTTATCTAGACTATATTTTGATGATTTGGATAATGATTACTCATGTACTTCAGTGACATGATTGATGTTAGACACTATTGGACATATGCAATTTTGATTATCTATATGGATGTTGGTACTATCATGATTGATCATGTGATTTGATGAGATATGTACTCAATGGATTTTGTATGCTCACTATGTGATGGATTATTGATAGATTAGATTTATCATGGTTTTGATGATGATTATGATTACACTAACCCTACTTCATGATTACATATGATGAGATGTTTATGAGATGTGTTTGACTATTGTTTCACTATCTTCGTGATAGAGACGATTCAACATCACTCATTGCGAGCGGGATGTGTCGTCGCGATTCTCTATCACTTACTTGTTCTATATATGTATATGTATATGTTGTATTGTCATTTTGTGGTTGCAGGATTTTGCAAGTACCAGACATTGACTCCACCTGGCTTCATAGATCTGAGCGTGTCTTAGTTCCAATGGCTTATGTGGTTCGGAGATGGCATGAGTTTCCCCTCACATACTCTAGGTCTAAGTTGTTCACCGTGAGTAGTCAGCGTCTTGGCATAATTCACCATGTCAGTTAGTAGGATTGGTTCTTTGGTATTGTGAGTTTAGTTTACGCCGATTGATTCACTTGATTATGCTAGAGTAATTATGTGGCTCTTGATGTGTAGTTTTATATTTGGTAATGTTTATTTTAAAATATTTAATTTATGAGTTTTGAATATTTAATTATCTGGTATTTATATTTATTTGATAATTAACGTTTATTGATTTTATAATTATTTAATTGATAAGCCTTATTGCTGTTTAATAATTATTTAATAATTGTGATTTAATCTTTAATGGTATTTGACTATTTAATTATTTATTTGACCTTCTATGGTATGATATTTATTTGATATCTTACATTTATTTAGTTCTTTAATTTATTTTATTAACTTTTGGTTTATTTGATTTTAATCCCCATTTGGATTATTTATTTACAACTTATATTTATTTCATAAGTTTGACCTATATTCCTAAGTGGGGTGTATGAACACATTAAATTAAATAAAGAAATAAAATATTTCCCACTTAGCTAGATAAGTATATTTTATTTACTTTACCTACCCTTCACTCTCATTGGTCAAATTGAAAATGGGTGAATAAATTATATTATATGGTGGGTTGATAAAATATACTCCAAAATGGAATATTTTGATTGGCCGAGATTGAGGCTAGGGTTTTTGGATTATTGTTTCTTTTTATTTTCTTTCCCGTGAAGTTTTTTGGGTTGGTTTTTGCTCTTCTCTGAGAATTTTTCCAGCAAGCTTCTTTCTTGGCTTTGGATTTATTCTCTCTTGGTTTTGGCTGGAGCTTGGATTGGATTTGGTTTGGCTTGTGGGAGCTCTTCTTCAACTTCATTTCCATTACTTCAAGTTACAGGTTGGAGCTCTTCACTTTGTATTTTGTTTTTCAATGGCTTCTCTGTGTATGCATTGTTTCTGCATTGTTTTGGGTATTGAGTTGAAATAATATCTTATTCTATAGTTTATTATTGCTGAAAGGAAATATTTTAGGAGAAACTTTATATTATTTGGGTCTTGTATAGCTGCTGGAATATATGTTTTTGGTTTCTTATGTATGACATTTCATGGCTCTGTGAGAAATGATTATGAAGTTATTTGATGTATATCTTGGTTTATAGGCTGTTATTTTATTGTGTTTATAACCAAGTATTCCTTGTTTCTGGGCATTTCTTTTCATATGTTTTTCGAGCCTTTTTCGTTAAGTCTGTAATTTATTATTTTACCCAAAAGTTATCTGAGTTTTCCGTAAGTTTTGTGAAAAAGTGTTGTTCTGTATTGCATTTGTGCCGCTCTGTGCAGCATAAGCGCTATCTTAGGATGCATAAGCGTGAATTTGGAAACATAAGCATTGTTTCGGAATGCATATGTGCGATTCTAGAATGAAAAAGCGCTCTCCTGTGTTGCATTTGCGTTGTTCTATGTGGCATAAGCGTTGTCCTACGAGGAAAAAGCGCTAACCTGGCTGTGTTTTGTATTTTCCCAATTTTGGTCAGTTTTGAAGTATTTTCCCAAAATGATTTTTGTACCAGAGACTTTATTTGAGGTCTATTAGTATTTCCCACTTTTGATGCATTTTGATAGTTTTGAGTATATTTGTTCTTCTATGCATTGTGAGTATTTTGGACTCTCTTCCATGTGGATAGGCCATGGATGATTGAGATATTTTCTATGTTGTTTTGGACCAGCAAGTGAATAGGCCCTGCTGTGATATTATTCTTTATTTGATGGCAGCATTTGATGACTTGATATGCCTTTGTTATTGCTAGCCAAAAGGCTTATTTTGCTATATTGATGTTGTATATGTTGTTGTAGCCTTATTTATGTTGTAAGAGTATGTGTGGAAGTGGTTGGCTGCTTTGAGTATATTTTTATGTAATTATGTTGGTAGAGCCTTTTGTGATTTATTGTTGGGCCATGTTAGGAGGAGTGGGCTTCCTTGTGATGACCAGGGTCACGAGGGATAGGCTTGCGTGAGGTTCCTTGTAAGGATGCATGAAGTCTAGACCACCAGGTCACATTGGAGTTTTCCGTGATATGTAAATAAGTGATAACATAATAATTGATGGGTTGGGTAGTTAGACTAATTAATAAGATGATAAATTGATTTGTGCTTCATGACTTAGTCCTAGGGAGGATGTTTTAGGATAATCATGGGAAGGTCATAAAGATGGTAAGATAATCTCCCTTAGTCTCTCATAGGTTGAGATGGCTCCACATGTCCATCATGCCAGTGCCTTGTGTTATTATATTATTATGTTATGAGGATGGCATCTGATGACACTTCACTCCTGCATGTGTTTCCCTTTTATGATTTATGGTTATTCCTATTGGATGCACTTACGTCTTGACGAGTTTTATGCCCCTGGGAGTTCATTCTTGTTGTATGTGTGAGTCCTTTCTTAAGAGTCTTTGTGTGGTTAGTCTCCTTGGTTATAGGTGCCATCTTAGGTTTAGAGTATGTGTTGGGACCTTGTGTCATCTCCTAGCACGGGGGGGTGGTTCCTTTGGTTCCACATGGTCGGGATGTTGGTGCTTTTTAGCCATTGGGATGTTCTCTTGGATTCTTTTTGCGTGGATATGGATTCTTCTTCATGATGTACTATGGATGTACCTTGTAGCATATTTATGTAATGGATAAGATGAAATCTTTTATTAGAAAGAGCTATGCTCATGATGTATTTAATGTACTTATATTTGTAAGATGAATTGTAGTGGGAAATTGGAATTTAGAGATATTGTATTTTTACTATTGTAGAGATGTGATTTTATGAATCAAGGAAATAAAGTGGATTATAGTTGGAATAGAATGGAATTGCATTATGGATTAGTTGTATTATTTCATGAAATGTTTAGAGGCTAGTTAGAATGTTAAATAATCTCGAAGGAGGAATATTTGTAGATTAATAAGTGAATATATTAGAAGATGTTAATTGGATCTAGTAAATGGAATGCGTCATATAGATGCATTGGTAGAAAGGAAATTATGCATATCATGAGGAAAAATTAATGTTGTAGGTTGCATATCTCATGGTTAAAGAATTAGAATATGATGCATTAATGAAGGTGAAATATACCTATAGTGTGTGTAGTATGTTATGGTGGAAATGAATTAAGTAATGATGTTAAAGTACCCTAGAGAAAGATTATTGATGTTGTGTTATTTCCGCTTGCGTTAATTGATGAAATGAATAATGATGTATGTTCATATTGGTTAATTGGTCAATGAATCTAAATAGATGGAGATGTTATATGTTGCATTAGCTGTTATTAGATGTTAATTAAGAAAAAAATTATCTACATTTGTATATTATTGTTTAGTTCTTTAGGGTATTTTGGCGAGAATTACAATGTGCAAGAGCTATGTGAATGATTCAAAATCCAACATCACTTTTCCACACCATACCATCCACAAGGAAATGGCCAAGAAGAAGCATCAAACAATCCTAAAAATCCTAAAAATCCTTAAAATCCTCAAGAAAACAGTGAATGATGCTGGCAAGGATTGGCATGTATAACTCAATCCAACACTTTGGGCCTATAGAATGAGCATTCACACACCTACAAGGGCTACACCATATTCATTGGTGTATGGTTCAGAAGCAATTCTGCCTCTTGAGGTAGAAATCCCATCTCTCTGAGTATCTTTGAAGGGACTCATACCAGATGAGGAATATCGAGTGAATAGGTTGCAAGAACTAGAGCTTCTTGATGAAAAACGACAATGTACCTATGACCATCTCAAGGCATATCAACAATGAATGTGCATAAGCTATAATCACAAAGTCATCCTGAGGGCTTTCAAAATTGGTGATCTAGTCCTAAAATAAAATCCCAAAAATCAGCAAGATCAAGAAAAGAAGAGAAAATTTGAGCCCAACTGGTTGGGACCATTTGTCATCATATCAACCTATGGATCAAGAGCATATCAGTTGTCAACTTCAGAAGGGGACGTGCTTGATGAACCAACCAACAACATCCATCTGAAGAAATTCTACACTTGAGTCATCCAATGCATGGATCAAGCAAAAAAGAAAAAAAAAAGTATCAAAAAATCGTCACTAAGGTTAAAACCTGGCAAACAGGCACTTTGTGACACAAAAAAAAGAAAAAAAAAAGAAAAAAAAAATAAAAATAAAAACGAATCAAAAAGTGCAATAAAAACAAGTGGTGAAAACTTGGCAACAAGCACCACTTGTGAGAGAATGACTCCTCCATCTATCAATACTTATATCATATATTTGATTCATATGATCTAAGCTCATAGCCATCACAAAACACTTATACACGCCACGTCATCCTAGACATACTTAGCATAGTCAATCTCCCTAATAATCTAAATCATATCCTACCACGGCTTGGTGATCAGTGTAAATATCCATATCAAGTACCATCTAGAGTGGGGGCAGGTTTGTGACCTCGCTGGGGGCATTTTGCCTTGAGGGGTTTTAACATCAGACCAAACACGTAGCAAGACAACAAGGACTAGAACAACCAACAAATGACAAGAATACACGATCTATTTGCAAGATGTTTTACTTGGCAAGAATACATTTCCAATAGCATGCATGCTTACTTTTGGTTGTTAATTTTTGCTTATCATATCTCCTAAGTGACTCAAGGATGTCTTAACAACTAGAGAAGCAAGGAGGGAATGCGATGTTTTCTTTGTCTACTGTTTGGGAGTAAAGCCTTCTATTATGCAAATTTATCTTACGACATGATCATAAACATATCACTGAAGACATTTTGGATTTGTATAGGACAAATGTTAATTCTTGTCTGTTTTACGCAAGCAACACTCGAGTCATCTTGGTTCAATTATACCTCGACACTTGTGTCATCTTGTAACATCAAAATCCATGTAAGTTATACTCAGGTCGTTATGATTCAATTATACCATGATGCTTGTATCAACTTTCAACAAATCAAGGTCCGATGATGAAAAAAAAGGAAGCATAGGTACTTTGATCAACATGGATGACAACATTAAGAACGAGAACGCATATTAACGCTTTGCATTAGCTACACATCATTATCATCTGAATCTTGCATTAGCTTGCATATCATTTTAAGATCATTAATATCATAATATGTTAATAATTTCATTAGATTTCATATCATTACATTGGGTTGCATATAAATCATTAGGTGCATTCTCATAATCATATTAGGTTTGCATTATCATTATCATTTAGACCATGTTAAAATCTTGCATATAGTACAATCATTACATTAGTTAACATTATAATTGCATTTCATACATATCATTTTCAAGATACATCTTACATTATCATTACATTTCATACATCTCATTTTCAAGATACATCTCACATTATCATTACATTTCATACATCTCATTTTCAAGATACATTCGCAAATCAAAATCACATCATTATCACAATGAATCCCATGCATGAGAATCATCATATCAAGCATATGTAACATTCTAGATTGCATTATCCCCCACACACAAAAACAAAAAACATGTTAGCAACATTTGCATAAATCATAAGCATCTGCAATCATTAATCCAATCATCATCTGCATATCACCTTCCAAACATATAGCACATTACAATCATCATATAAAGAATATAAATCATCCACAACACACACATCCAATCATCTGCATCAACATCTGCAAAAATCATCTAGATCAAAAGCATATCATATAGCTCATCAAAATCAAAGTAGCTGCATCCATAACATATCATCATATATATATATATATGTGTGACCACATGCTGATCTAAAGGAAAAACAAGGATATCAGTTAGAAATATATCATCAACTATGAAGTAATCAAATGACCAAAGTCCCTGGATATATATCAATAACAAATGTCCATCATATTGCATGGCATCAGTATCAAGGCCATCAATAAATATCAATAAGATTATCAAAACATCATATGAGAACATTGCTGAGTAGCATATCAATAAGATTAAAGTACAACAAAGTATCATATCAGGAGGTCATCAAAATACAAAGATATGTGTACATCAAGGTACAAGTACGAAATCTCAGATCATGATCACGACACAGGATCAACCTAACCACCTCTAGGACTTGTTGACCGAGAGCTTGAGCTACCCGCACCTACGCTACTGCTAGGAGCTTGAGCTTGAGCATCCCTCCTAGGACCCATAACTCCCTCATTTCCCCTCTATCTTTGAGAACCCCCATATCGAGAACTAGTAGGATAGGTAGGAGCACGTCGGTCTGGTGGTACGACTTGAAATTATAGAGTCCTATAATACTTTTCCCGCCCTGTCTTCTCAATGAGACTCCAGATGGTGTCTCCTGTAACACCCTGTGTGACTACCTGTTGTAATGATCACACTATCTCCTCTGACTGGTTGCGTCGCTCTATCTTTGTGTCCCGCTCTAGCGACACTGTCACCACCTATCTCTGTAGTTGTGCAACCTGTGCCTAGGCCTATGTGAGATGACCTTGTACCCTATGTAGCAAGGACTGTAATGCTATTATCTGTGCCTGCTACTGATGAGGAGGCACTCCAATATGCACACCCTATAGCTGCAAAGGCTGCAGATCTTGCATACCAACCTATCGAGGGGAAGGAGGGGGCATATCAATCCTCCTCTGTCGGGCCAATGGCTACACATACTCATCTGACTCCTCCTTCGCTGCTACACCCACCAATCCCATCAAACCTACTCCTCCACCAATCACCTTAGACTCTGTATCCTCATCAGAAGAATCACCACTCTCCTCCTCAGGTTCGTCACTGTCTGATCCCTCCTCAGCCTCCATGACAACAACATCCTCCGCCTGCAACAATCCACCCCGCATAATGCCACCCATCCTCCATCCTCCTCCTCTACCTCTCACCACTACTCCTCTACCCCTCGCCACTCCTCCCTCATCAAATCCTCCTACCCTGCCACCACCTCCTCCCCGACCATGTCCAACCGCACCACCCACAATAATCCTACCACCTCTCCTCCCTCTACCCCTCCTCCCACCTCAACAACCTCCACCTTGATCATCAACATTGACCTCCTCCAGTGCAAGAATCGACTCTCCTGGCCTTGTCAATCGAGCGAACCTATGTGTCAAAAAGTATTGCGTATACTCCATAGTCATCCCTGTAAGGCCTTCCCCAAACCAAGCTTTGATTAACTTAGTTGACCATGTTTTCCCTATTAATAAATGCTATATAATTCAATAGAATGGGCTATGTTAGACAGATAGATTGATGAGAAAAGTAATTGAACCAAGTTATATAATTATTTCACCTTATGGTGTACATTTTGATGTGTTATGAATTTGAAATCCTAAAAGATCCACTGATTGGATAATCTTGAACTAACGTATGTCAGCTATATCTGGATTTGCAGAACTTTATTATGATGTTGGAAATATGACGCGTATCTAATAAATGAATGAAATTATGAGAATTATGATAATGGCGTATGTGGATAAATTGGGATATATGAGATATTGATTTGTTAATGCCAATTGTATGTAGAGTGTTTGATGTGTATTCTTATTCATGTGTTTAATATTTTATGAGGATATTTGGAAGTACTAATGTGTAATTGAGATGCGCAGGAAAATTATCCATGTGACCATGGAAACATTATGGAGAACCAAACCTAGACCTATGTACGTTCGTAAAACCAGGGTGTGTCTATTTGGAGAGACAACACCCCATTTGTCTAGTATTTTATTTTGTGAAAGTAAATGTGCATGTGTGTTAGATTGAATTTATTTGTTTGTGTAAATCCAACAAGAGACAAAATTTCATGTGTAATTTTGTAAAAGCATTTTTATTGTGTCACTTGACACATGTGTTGATTTATGTCTTGATTTTTGAATTGTCTCTTGGAGGGAGTTGTTTCAACCATAGCTTTTTCAAATAATTTAATGTGGTTTTATATTTTCCTTTGGTAGAAAATCTTTGGGGTGGTCAACTTAGGTTTGACCCGAAAGTTAACTTCAGATGGGTTTAAAAGGGGTTAAATGGACTCCTAGGGGTAGTTTAAAAGTGTTTCCTAAAGCCCATAAGGTATACCTAAGGGTTAGGAGTAAATTTAGGCATGTGACAACTCTCATGTGACCATTTAGACACCCTAAAAAGTGAGTTTTCTAAGTTGTGTGAAAATTGAATTTAGAAGGCATCATCTAGGTTAATTAACTTTCTATTTTGTTGAGAGATCCCTTTTGGATCTTTTTCGGACTTTTTCCTTTTTCAATTTTAGAAACCTATGAGAACTCTTACTGAGGTCTTCTTAGGAAAGAATGGGAGATTTTGCGGGTAATCACCCACTCTCCATTGTTGGAGATGATGCAATTTTGAAAAGAAAATATTTGGTGTAGGAAATTTGGCTAAGGGTAGAGAAACAAGGTTTGTGGATTTGGGCTGCTCATCCTCAACTAGACTAGCATACCTTTGGGCAGTTTGCAGGTTGGTTAATCTTCTCCCTGTGTTATTTCATGTTGCATGATTATGTTGAAAGATCGTTTGTGTGGAAAAATTTATTCTCTTGTATCTTTCTTTTGGGAAAATTATTATTCGTTTGGTATTTTCATTTCTTGTATGAAATCTGTGTTTTGGGAGTAACCAAGGCCTCCTACTCTTGGGAGAGAGGATGGTCTTGTGGGTGGTGGAAGTTTGACAGCCTTCGAGTGAGAGGCTCTCATTGTAAGAGTGTTCTCAAGGGATATTTATGTGACCCTTGCTGCATGGCATGTTTATGCATTTGGGGGTCATAAGGAGGGAAATAAGGCTTGAATGCCTTGGGGGGCATAAGGATGAGGGGCTATTAAACTTATGATATATTTTGGTTGCCATGAGGTGGCTTTGTGTTTTATCTTACTGATAGTCTCCTCAGGGTAATTGGTCCACTACCACCCTTGAAAAGATATCACATTGTGTGGTGCAATGTAGCCCTGGGATGGGAATATGTTTGTGATTGTTTTCCCCTTGTTTATTGTGTTTGCATGTGTGTAACCTGTCTAGGGCTTGGTTCTCCAAGCTTGGGGGTGGCTACTAGTTAGCCTAGGTTGGGAGGTGAGCACTCCATGGTCATAGTTTATGATTTATTTGCAGGTTCTTGAAAGACAGGAAAAATGACAAGTAGAAGTTGCAGGTTTTATATGTTTGCAGAAAAAGATTTGAAAATGGAGTATTTTATATTTTACGTTGTAGCAATGTAAAAGGGAAACTATATATTGTAAAATACTTTGAAAAGAGAATGTTTTTTTAATTTATATTTAAGTTCTCGTTTATTAGAAATGAGAGACCAGCTGGGTGTCACACCCATTTATGTTAATGGCTATATTGTATTTAAAATGTACTCTAAAGAAAGGTATTATTCTGGTTAAGGATTATTTGGTTGCAAAATAAAAAGAAATGTCTATCTTGGATTTAGTACCCTATAGTTATTGAAAATATATTAGTAGTATGCATGTTAGTTTTGAAAATGAAAGTTTAGTTTTGCATGTAATTTCCGAAAATAAAAGAATCAGATTTTTTTCCTATACATATCTCTAAGGTTAAAATAAATTAATAAAATATTTATTGCTATTAAAATTATGGAATTCTGTCATTTATATAGATGCTGTTTAATTTATTGAATTCTGTAAATTACTTAATTTCAGAAAATAAAATCTAAAGTTAAATGATCAATCTATTTTAAATAATACCTTATTATTTGAAGAAAACAAATTAAAAAAAAAATTAGTATGGACATCTCTAAGTTTTATTTCAATATTTTCTAGTCTAAAAATAGTTGCTGTATAAATTAAATTAATTTTGACATTTTACTTGTTTGCAGAAAATTAAATTCTAGATTTAAACAGTCTATCTATTTTAAAAGGAAATACATTGTAATAAATTAGATTATTATAATCATGCTGTTTTAAAAAATAAAATTTAAAAAAAATATATAATACCTGTATTATGGCATGGCAGAGTTAGTCTGGGATTTAGATGCATCTATTATATATATATATATAGACAAATACTATAGTTATTCATTTTAAAGAAAAAAAAAGATTTTGTATATGTAAAATACACATATATATATATGTGTGTGTGTGTGTGTAATATATTATAAAAGAAATATTTAAAAACAAAAAAATATATATAATAAAATGGAGATGGGAAGAAACGAGGGTTTCGGGGAGGGAAAGCCGAAGGGCTATTCACTGTGTGGACACACAGTGGCGCCCGTGGCTTCTACTGTGTGTGTGGGGCACCCGCGACTTCCACTGTGTGGACACATAGTGGACGACCCTGCGGCTGCCACTGTGTGGTCACACAGTGGACGGCCCCCGCGACTGCCACTGTGTGAACACACAGTGGGCGGCACCCGGCGCCGCTGCCACTGTGTGTTCACATAGTGGCGGCTGGGGAAACCCCGTGCCACCGCATCCACCCCTCTCTTAGTGCTCGGTCGCCACTACTCCCCCATGGAGACCTCCGCCCTACATACAACGAGATAAGTAAAACCCTAGCCTGGGTAGGACTAGGGTGGAATAAGAAAAAAAAAGATTATAAATTGTAGAGTATTTTGCAATATATATATATATAGAGCTAGTTTAAGGTTTTTCTAGGTGATTTTATAATAATATAAAGGCATATTTAGTTATATTTTATTAATATATGTTTATATATAAGAATATATATAGAGTTTATAAATATGATTGGTTAGGATAACATGTAGATTCAATATTTTATTAAGTGATTATAACTTATATATATTTTAATAAACATATGGGATTATTATAAAAAAAAATGTTTAAATTATAAATTACTTAGGAAGTTTAATCTTTTAGAAACTTAATAACAAAGTTGGGTAAGTTATTTTGGCTATGGGGAAATATTTTCTTTTAGTCCACTAAATATATGTTTTGATTAAGATTAAAATTTATAGGAAAATATTCATTATGAATTTAATTGACCCCTTTAGTCGATTTAATTTAAACACTTTTTAATTATCGAATAAAATGAATTTTAGACGTTATGAACTAAGTGCTAGGACTAATTTAATTAGTTCCTAAAATCAAATAGCGGTTATTGGAGATTAATTTTATCTATGCCAAATTAAGTGACTAAATTAATTTATTGGTTAAGATCGATAAGATAATAATTAAGTTATTTAGTAATCCGCAATTTAATTCTATTTAAGTTATTTCCGCTTAATTGAGTTAGTGGTTAGAGTTAGCTCACACATAGTTAAGACGAAACTTGCTAAGTGCATTTCATAATCACAAAATTAATAGAAGCCTCAATTAATTAAGCTATTAAGGAAGGATGTAGTAACAGGATGAAGGAAACTTGATATTTAGTAAATGATTGATATCGAACCAAATAATTTTTATTAACGTTTATTAAGTAGAAATGGATCTAATTAAGTATTAATAAGAGCAACTGTAATGAAAGGGGCTTTGAGTGAATTTATTATTACCCTTATAAAGTTTATTCATCCCGCTCGATAATAGGAGATATCATATTTAGTTATGTAAGTATTTATCATTAATTAAGATTTCGCTTGGAATAACTTGTTAAGATGTCTCAACTAATTAAGCAATGGTTGCATGTAATTTAGTGTTTTAAAAAAAAATAAAAAAATTGTTGTTTGTGTTTTCATCCAAAAGTTTGGGCATGACAATCCCTGCATCCGCTATATCCTCATACATACTCCATACACAAAAAGGAAAATAATAGAAATCAGCTTGGGCTATCACAAAATCCAATGTGGGCTCTCAATCTGTCTTCTCCTTGTGTACCCAAGCATACACAGTTATCCCCTGCGGTATCGGTTGCACGTGCCCAAACTGTCGGTAAACCCGAGGAAGGATAAATCGCTCTATCACATATGGGGTGTGATCCAAAAGGAATCTGCTCATGAATAAATGCGACACCTCAAAATCATCCTCTGACCATGGCTCACACAAATGATAAGGCCTCCACACCACTGCATCCATATCATCCAGGGCTTGCCTTCAATACTCTAACTTTCCAAGCATCATTTGGGAAGTAACCTGGTTGTACATCATCACAAAAGGTTCCCCTACTAGTCTAAACCTCGGCCCAAGTGAACGGGCCATGACTATGTGCTCCCATGCCCAAATATACAATAGAGTGCATCCGGAAGCTAGACTGTCTGCATCATCGTAAACCACCTGATGAAGCTCATGATATAAAAGGGTGAGCACAAAAATACCCCACGCATATCGTGTGCACATCTGCACCATCTGTCAAAGCACTCGAACCCATCCAACTGAGAACCCATGAGACCTCTTGTCTGGAATCAGGAAGCTGCCAATCAAACCTGCCAAAACTGAAGGGAGTGGGGCATAGTTGTCTACCACGTCCTGCCACGTCAATGAGTAACCTACAATATGGGGATTGACAAACACCTCCCGCAGAGCATCGGTCCCACCGACCTCCACATCGTACTCCACAAGCTCACCTGTAATCGAAATCCACAAAATTTGATATACGTCCTCTAGCATCACTGTGATCTTACCTGTCGGTAAATGGAAGGTGTTATGCTTGCTGTGCCATCTCTCAGCCAACGTGTTGAGTAGTGCCCTATTATTTTGATAGGGCGGCATGTGTAACAAGTGGATGAGACCGCAAGAATCTATAATTGCCAAATCATCAACACTCAATTGATCTCGCATCACAAAAGTCTTCGGGAATTTCTCCCAAAGTATGAGCACTCCTCAATGGACCTATATTAATACATGGATATCATCCTATCAGATACATCTATCATACACAATCAGACTCATATTAACAAATCAGGACCCATATCTAAATTAAGACTCATGTCAAAACCAGACCCATATCGAACAACAATCAAACTCATATTGACAAATCAAGACCCATATTCAAATCAAATTCATATCGACAAATCAAGACTCATATTGAATCGAAGCCATATCACAAACAAACTCATATCGACTTTGACCCAAATTGATCTAGACCAACAATTGAATTAACACAACAAACTCATAACAATGCACATCAATTAATGACCAAAATCAACATATTTGATTCCAAATGACACTTTGATAGAGTGAGAAACTTCATAACAATTCTAAAAATCAAAATTGCATATGTTCAAAATTTTAAAAAATCACACAAAATGCTCACTGTCTCATATGCGCCAAAACAACCATCAAATGCACAATTTCATATGCGCTATTTGATCCATCATATGCGTGACTAAAATCATCAAATGCGCTAAAATACCTGTTATATGCGCAACATTGTTTCTTATATGTGCAATACTATTTCACATATGCGCTAATCAAAACATCATATGCGTCACTAAAATAAATCAAATGCGCTACGATAATTATCAAATGCACAAATTTTTTTATTGCATGTGCTAAAAGAAAAATTATATGTGCGAAAAATAGAGGCTAAAAAAGAAAATGCCCGAAAATCCTTAACTAGGCCGAAAAATTCTAAAAATCTTGCAAAAAAACCTAAAATCTAAGCTAAAAATTTACGAGCAGGGTTAGAAAATCAAACTCACCGGTGGGCTGTACTCCGCTGGCCTCTCAAATCGACGAACTCACTTGAAACAATGACGGTGATAGGGGGTGCCATCTCCTCTCTCTCCTCCAAGCTCCAATGCTCCCAAGACAAGTGTGCAAATGAGGTAGAAATGGACCCTGGAGGCTTATATAGCCCATGCTGATGTAGGCGACTGTGATGCCTCGGTGGACATGTGGGGCATGTACGTGCTATACCCACATAGACTTCACTCCATTTTCCATATCCTTTTTAATAATTCTATCGGGTGATAAATTTTAAAAATCCAAAAAAATAATTTTTTTTAAAAATCCAAAAAAAATTTAAAACCAAAAAGATCAACATTTTTTTTTAAAATGTCATCGTACTTCATGCCATCGCCTCGAAAAGCACAATTTTTCTCAATTTATTGCCCGAGGGGGCATATCATTATCAGTCTCATATCAATACTAGTTCCATATCAACATCTCATATCAAAATCAATTTTTCATATCCAGGGAATCATATCAACAACTTTGGCAACAACATCACATCGCAAAATTTTAAATGACAAATTGATTGTTTTTCTTTGAATCAAGATGTGGTCACATGTTAACTCAAAGAGGGGCAAAATATAGACACCTAAAAGTTGCAAAACAAATTAAGTGAATTTTATACATTTAATTATCCCTATTTATTCCAGTTAATTAAATTAAGATTTAATTAATATCCCTATTCTTCTATTTAGCCTATTAATCAAATTAAAGATTTGATTAATATTTCCCTTCTTCTATCCTAGCCATTTAATTAAATTTACATTTAATTAAAATCCCCTTTCTAAGCCATTTAATTAAATTCCCCTTCTAGCCTATTAATTAAATTTACATTTAATTAAAACCACCCACTTGCAAAATTAAAAATCACATTTAAATAAATCAATATTTAATTAAATCCTACAAATGCAAGTTGCAACCATAATTAAAATAAATTTATTTTTATTTTAATTAAATTCTTTTCCCCCACCCACTTGCAAAATCCTACATCTCCCACTTGCCTCCTAAACCTCTTCTAGAGCCTTCTAGATTCTTCTAATCCTATCTTAGTTAGCCTAATCCATCTCTTAAATATTTGCACATTCCTTAAGGGAAGCCACTTCTAAAAAATAATTCAAAGTCTTTGGAATGCATTAAAGGCTTTATATCCTCAACAAGTTAACCTTTAAAGTCTTCCAAACCATTAATGGTTAACTCAACCCTTCCCACATGGTTAGAGACTTTCTCTCTAACTTAACCCTCATCTAACCCAAGGGTTTCATCAAGCACTTATGGCTTTGACCCTAGTTATCATATTAACCCTTGTACAAGAGTTTACCCCTTGGGTAAAAGCTTTATCCAATGGATAACTCTAACCTAACCTTAACGCTTACCTCCTAAGGTAACCTTCATGTCTTCTCAGGCATTTAATGCCTCTTACATCTCCTCTCATGCAACCTCTTGTTGACAATTGTCACCATTTCATTGGTGAAAATTGTAAACATGGATTGAGTAACTTTGAATCCTATCCCTTGTTGAGATTATTTAATCTCAACTCTCCATTGCCCTATTTTCCTTATAAATAGAGCTCTCATTCTTCATTTTCAATATCCAAGTCTTTGTGCATCAAACTTATAGTCTCATTTCATCAAGCATTATTAACCTTTCTTTAATAATAGTAATTAGATCATTTATTTTTACATACCATGTTATCAATATAATGTTAGCTTCATCTATATGCTAGTTTAATGTCATTTTAATACCATTTTCATGCTATTTTTAGCTTCATATCAATATCTTGCATCATATCATTATCTAGTTTCACATCTAGATCATTCACTAGGATCATAGTTGTATCCATTTTGATCTTAGAATCATCACATATCCCTCGTTCTTTTGGTTGTCATCCTATAGGTCAAGTGCTCTTCCAAGTTGAGAGCCACCTTGATTTGAAGGATCCTGGGAGATAGAGAACAATGAGACACGCTTAAGATCTTTAATTCATTTGTTGTTCTAATGATTTTGATCTCGAACATAATGTGCCATTGGTGTGTTTGTATTGTTTGCCTATCTCATGCATGTACCACAATCTGAGGTCACAATTGTAAGATTGATTTGGGTTTAAAGTTTGAAATTGCTGTTAATATTGATTCACCCCCCCTCTCAGTATTAACCGAATCCTCATAAAATTAACAATTGGTATAAGAGCTTTGGTCCTCTGTGTATAGAAAGCCTAATCACTTGAGGGAAAGATTCTGAGGAAGTCAAGATGATGAAGAAAGAGGGTCCTCAGTTCAACCAGGATAACTACAAGATCTAGAAAGACAGAATGAAGATCTACATCAAAGGTCTTGGTGCACAATATTGGAAGCAAGTTGAAACAAAATATGTTTCTCCTACTACTACTCCCTTGACACTGGATGAACTCAAAGAGCAGCAAGAGAACATGAAAGCCTTAGAAGCTATTGTTAGTACTTTATCCGATTCAAAATATATTGATCTTCAAGGATTGGAAACTACATGTGACGTTTGGGAAAAGTTAGATATAATCTATGGAGGAGATGAGAATGTACAAAGAGCCAAAGAGGAAATCTTGAGAGGAAAGTTTGATGACATGAGAATGCTTGAAGGAGAAAATATTGCACAGTATGGTCAGAGAATCAAAGAAGTTGTTGGTGGCATAAAGAGTGTTGGAGGTAAAATAAATGATGACACAATAGTAAGTAAAATGCTTAGAACTCTTCAACCTCAGTATGCTTTAAGAGTATCTGCAATCCAAGAACTTAGATCTATTTCAAAGGATAAGGTAACTATTGATTCATTGATTGGTAAAACATTTTGAGTTGAATATTTTTGACAATAGTGTGACAAAATCTACTGAATATGCCTTTAAAGCTTCTGTTACCAGTTCATTTGCTAGAAAAGGAAAAGATATATATCAAAATAATGAGTGCAGGTCAAGTCATGGAAGTAACTGGGGAAATGAAGACAATGAAGATTTGGTGATGGAACTTGAGGCACTGTTAGCAAAAATATTTCCAAGAGGCACCGATAAGTATAAAGGAAAGCTACCTTGGAAGTGTTTTTCTTGTAGCAAAATTGGTCATATTGTTGCTAATTGTCCTAATGCTGACAAGAAAAAGAAATTTAGAAAATATAAAGGAAAGGGCAAAAAGCAATGTTATGTTGCAGTAGATGAAGGTGTGACTGATGAGGAGTCTGAAGATGAAGATGACAATGAGGAAATTGTGTTTGTAGCCGTGAAGGAGGAACTAACAAATGAAAAGGCACTGGTAACTCATATGGAGAATAGTGATGAATGGATTATAGACAGTGGTTGCTCACACCACATGACCAAAGACAAAAGTATGTTCATAACCCTTGATGAATTTGATGGTGGTGTTGTTAGATTTGGAAATAACTCTCCCTGTATGGTGAAAGGTAAAGGTTCAATTTCTCTAATTGGGAAGAGTAATGCTAATGATGTGTTTTGGGTTGATGGTCTAAAGCATAATCTTTTAAGTGTTGGCCAACTCAATGATAAAGGATATTTGCTTGAGTTTAAAAGTGGAGTCTACAGAATTCTTGGAGGTAATGGTGAACTGATTGCTACCGGGAAGCAAAATAGAGGTAACTTATTCCATTTGAATAGTAATGTTAATAATTGTCTGGATGCAAGAATGGAAGACAGTTGGTTGTGGTATAAAATATGTTGTCATGTTAATTTTGATAATTTGGTTAAGGTAAGAAATTCAAGTTTTATAAGAGGATTACCCCAACTTGTTAAACCAGATAATGTGATATGCAAAGATTGTCAAATTGGCAAGATGACCTCTATTTATTTCAAGAGCAATAATTGTACTTCTGAGAATATTTTAGATTTGGTACATACTGATCTCTATGGCCCTATGAGAACAAATAGTTATTACGGTGATAGGTATTTCATGATTTTCACCGATGACTATTCTAAAATGAGGTGGGTGACATTTTTAAAGGATAAATCAAAAGCATTTAGTAAATTTAAATCATTTAAAGCTCTGGTTGAGAATGAAACTGGTAAGAAATTGAAGTGTTTAAGATCAGACTGGGGAGGAGAATTCACATCTGATGAATTTGTTAAGTATCGTGATGAACATGGTATCAAGAGACATATGTCATCTCCGAGGACACCACAACAGAATGGCATAATAGAAAGGATGAACAAAACAAGAGCTGAAGCTGCTAGAACCATGCTATTACAGGGTAATGTACCTAAAATGTTTTGGAGAGAAGTAGTTAGCATTGGTGTATACACTTTAAACCGGGTATTAGTAAAATGAGGTAACAACAAAACACCCTATGAGCTATGGTATGGAAAAACTCCTTGTGTAAGTTATTTTGAAATTTTTTGGGAGTCAATGTTTTATTAAGAAAGATAATCACATTGAGAAATTTGATGCAAAATCTAATGAGGGAATCTTTCTTGGTTACTCTATTAGAAGTAAGGCATACAAATGTTATAATAAGAAAACTAAGAAGATTATTGAAAGTGATAATGTGAAGGTAGATGATCTCTCTGGAAAGTTAGAAGGTACTAGCAGATTTGAGCTTGAAAAAGATGACGAGAAACTTGTGATTATTGAATCAGAAGCATTGAACAATGAAGAACCGGCAAAGGAGAATTATGTGCTCAATCGGTAAGTGATGATAGTGATGAAGAGAATGAAGATAAAGAAGCAGAAGATGCAGAACCGGTACCAGTATTACCTAGGTATGTCAAATTAAACCATTCACAAGAGCAGATAATTGGTGATAAGAATGCTGGTGTGCAAAGAAGGAGGAAAATCAGAGAAAACTCCTGCTTGATATCTACAATAGAGCCCAAAATAGTAAAGGAAGTACTAAAAGATGATGATTGGGATAATACAATGAATGAATAATTAGATCAAATTGAGAAGAATAGATAGTGAGGTTAGTGCATTAATGAAATATATTTATTGAGAAGAATAGATCAAAGATGATGATTTGATTCAAAATAGATATGTATGAACCGGTGACTATCTATTGTAATAATAGAAGTGCAATAAATCTCTAAGAATCCTGTACTTCATGCTAGAACCAAGAACATTGAATTGAAGCATCATTTTCTAAGGGAAAGAGTTCAAGAAAAATAGGTCAAGCTGGAATATGTGAAGAGTAAAGATCAGATAGCTGATATCTTTACTAATCCCTTACCGAAGACTGCCTTTTAGTTTCTTAGAGGTAAACTAGGGGTTAGAGCCCTACATCGGAAGAACTAGAATGATGTCCAGATGCATCAATCATGTGGATCCAATGTTTATTCTTCATTAAGGATTGATGAGATGCAAGCTACTCCGTAGGGGGAGCAACTCGGATATAAAGTCTCGATTCAATGATCTGATATAATGATTGGATATAATGTTTTGGTTTGGTTAGTAGAGATAATGATGAAAAAAGCAACAATAAAGAAGATCGGTGATGCACATACACCTTTGGAATTGCTATCAAAGGGGGAGAAGAACATGATCATATTTGGGAGAAGAACAAGATCAGATTTGAGAGAAGAAAAGGATTAGAGAAGTTGGAGAAGTATTGGTTTAGGGGGAGAAGACAAAAGGAGGAGATTGGAAAATGATATGATACTGACAACAAGTAGAAGTGATGGTGTTTCCATCAATGCCAAAGGGGGAGAATGTTGGCATGATTGGCATAACTGATGCAGATGAGGTGATGCAATTTAAGTCTAATGACTGAACCGACAAAGGATAGAAGACTATTTGTGATGAAGAGATTGCGATTTTGTGATTAGATGACTTGATTAGTTATTTGTGTTGTCATTGATGGCAATTGATTATTAATGATATTATTTGACATTTGGTTTGTCATCTAAGTGATTTAGTCTACCAGAGATAGGGTTTACCGATAATATACAAAAGACTGTGAAATAGGACTTTAACCAGTATATGACGAGAAGTTTTACTTGAAGCGGATGATTGGTGATTATTGGTTATTTGCGGTTTGGAATATAAGCTTTTATTATGGAAATGAGTATCTGACCAAAACCCCATCTTGTGATGACTATCGGAAGGCATGTTTCTAATTTCTAATGAAGTTTTGCCAGGGTTTTAGTAGGGTTTTAGAACCAGTGAAGAAATCATCAAACTGGTAATGACTTTTGGTATGGCGGTGATCGACATCAAGGTCACATGTTGATGATAACATGACACAAACTGCATGAAGTGTTTGAAAGATATTTTGGCGTGTTTGGAGAGTGAATTTCTTGGGAATGTGCAAAGTGCTTAGCAGAATGAGCTAAGGGTTTGACTTTGTACCATATCGACTTGATGTGATGACTTACGATCATTGAATGACTGATATTGATTTGTAATTGATTTTAATGATCCATATGATGATCTCTAATGAGTTGTAAAGATCCGTGATGATCTATGATGTAATTTAGGGTTTAGTGGCCGACCTAGTGGAAAGCATTATTTATGTTGGCTTAGCTGATGTTCATTGTGTCAGTGGTCTTAGAGAAGAGTGTGAAGCCATACTAGAGAAGAGTGAGATTTGCCTAAGAGATGCAAATAGTGGAGCATAACTTGATCTGATTTAGCAAGCTGAGGAGTGCAAGTAACATATCACTTTTTCACTTTTGTTTCCTAACAGTTGCAGCAGATTAAATCCCTTAACAAAGTAGGTCTTGATAGACCTTAATCTTGTAAATCCCCTAACAGGGTAGCTCTCAAAAAGAGTCATAAATTGTCTCATGAGGTTGGTCCTAATAGTTCATTAAGCTCCTAACTGGGATGCACATCCAAATTCCTTAATCGGGTGACTCCTAACATGGTCTTCTCCTAATAGGGCGTATTGTAAGCTCCTAATAGGGTGTACTTCAAAAGAGTACAAATCTTTGTGGGTACTAACTCCCACAGTGGTTTTTCGCTATTTGGGTTTCCTTGTCAAAAATATGGTGTTCATGTGTGGAATGATTTTCATGTGATGTTAGTGATTATCTTTAGTTTATTCATTATTTTTGAATACACTAATTATACCAGTTTATCAAAGATTTATTAGTGGTTACCGATACTATTTAATGATTTGGCATATGTGGTAAATGAATTTGGATTTGTTGTAAGTTTGATTTGGGTTTAAAGTTTGAAATTGCTGTTAATATTGATTCACCCCTCTCAGTATTAACTGGATCCTCATAGAATTAACAGATCCTACCAAACTGTCAAGATGTCCTATCAACAAGCCGCCTATTCAAAATATAGGGCATTTGCACAATCAAGTATTTGTTCCTAAAACAAAATGGTAGATCTATATCATCCTCTTGCTACACCTCACAATCCAAGTATGGTTGAAATATCATAATGTCAATGTTGTCTACTACCCATCACCAATACTCTACCTTCCCTAGCTATGGCTGAGAAGTGATCATAGAATATGTATGCACATATGACTGTCTATGTCCTTTAAATATGAAGTGCACTGGTCTAGTCACTGCTATATTCTCGTAGGACCACACTTGTAACAAAGTAACTCCACATCCAAGACCACATTTGTGGAGGTACATGAATTGATGCAACTCATGATATAAGTGTACAAGCACACATAGGCCCCATGTAAACTTGGTGCTCTCAGTCATCAACATATCTAAAGCCCTACCCCATCTCATATCTAACCTGTGAGTCATCTTGTCTAGACATAGGAACCTGCTAATAATCCCACCCACCACCACTGCTTGTACATCTCCACTCGTGTACATAGCCTCCTGACTCAAGTGTCCTCCCTTGATCTTCAGATCTAGATCTTCAAACACTCATTGTAGAGCATCTGTATCCCCATATCAATCATTAACAACCAACTCTCCCATGATAGGTATCCTCAATATCCTATAAACATTCTGGAGCATGACTGGCATCTCTCCAATTGAGAAATTAAAGGAGGAGGTCTCAGAGTGCCATCTCTCTGCAAGAGCAGTCAATACTCTTGTGTTCATCCAAATATCATGCATGAACATAATATGTCATTGTCCCATCATTTCTATCATTGTGTGCTCATCATGTGTTTTCTCTGGTTGTAGCCCCTGTGTCATTTGAAATTTTTCCTGTGACTCCAATGGAGCTAGATACTCCTACAATAATAGAAAACCAATTATATTAGTCGTAGTAGTACTTATGTTTTATCCTATCCTTGCCTTGCGATATTTATGTTTATCACATGACACTATTTTTATTAGCGTATATGTTTATCACAATGCACTCAATCCTAATCCTATCGTACTAGAGAACTCATCAGATTTTATCAATTTGATGACTTACCATAGAATTGCTTAGCATCTTGCATCTCACCAGGGACACCTGTTGTAGTTTATCCAATCAGTTGTAAATTTTTATCCCATTGCTATTGATTCTTACCCTAATTTTATACTATTCTCATTGGGGCACCTATCCGAGTTTATCATCTTGATAGTTTATCCAATTGATAACATATGTTTCACATAATTGTTAATTTTAGCCTATTTTGACATATACATGATAAGGAACTACCTATATGTGGCATTACTACACATGCAGTTTTATCCAACACACACACACACACTTTTGCACATATACATGATGCTGCTAGACCTATACGTGCAACATTGCAACCTATATAGAGCATTAAACCACAAACACAAAAAATCGCAACGCATACACGATTAAAATCACATAGACAGACTCCCTAGACCTATACACGTACTCGCTTCACATAGCTTATAGCCTACATTTATGCATTCAAAACCCTAAAAATCACTTCCGTGTCTATGTATGATTCTACACTCTTCCCTAATAAATGCAAATTAAATATGAAATCAACTAGCAGGTTTGGGGTACATACTAGCTAGCCTATATCTGTTGGTTACTCGAACCATCAGTCTCGATCAAAGTGGTGTAATTGGACTACCTGTTGGCATTATAACAGACAATGGGAGATTGTTGGCATTTCATTAAGGATATTGAGAAGGTTGTTGATGACTATGGATATAACTGATTAAGGATATTTTACTATCTTAATATTATTATTTTGTCATTGATGTCAAGAAATTGATTTTCTGATTCAGTATGATGTTGCCATATCTTAAGAAGTATGTTTTGAAGAGAATTAAGATGTCGGTAAAAGACACAGGAAAGAATATGATGAATAAGTTATTTAATGGGAAACTATTACCGAGTTAGACAATGATGAGATCATGATGTTTAAATTGTTTTGATATTCTACATATGTTATTTATTGCAAGGTTGATACTATACTATGTTACCGAGTAAAGAACCTAGTCGGTAAACCCTAAGGAACCTAGTCAGTAAAACCTAAGGTTATCGCTATCGGTTAATGAAGGCAGAATGTCTACCGAGTGAAGTTTAGTGTTCACCGAGTTGCAACCGAGTTATAACAGAATGCATTGAATGAATACAAGCATTATTTAATGATGGAAGCTAATGAGCTGGAGTTGATTAAATGATTGATACAATGTGTATGAAGTTTGTTAAAGATCTATGGCAATGTAAAATCGGCAGGAAGATCTACAGCTCAGATTGAACCGCAATACCTTAGCACAAGTTTCAATAAATATATGCAAGTTTCGAGGCGAGGTAAAACGTTTACAGATCGAAGGATACATTGAACCTAGTCAAGTTTGAAGATCTGATGGCTATGATTGATCATGGGAAATGTGATCAAGGAGATTAGGTGGTTAGCTATTGTTTATAAATAAGGAATTGTTGATAAACAATGTATGCGGGCAAATGTATGCACAGGGATGCTACATAGTGATTACCGAGCACAAAAGCTTGAAGAACTGTTTGAATAACAGAGTATAGAGCCCAACAGAGGACTAGATAAATCTAATGTCCAGATTGTATTGAGCAAATAAGAATCTGCTTTAGCATTTTTAGATGTGAAGTTGCAAATATATATTTTCATTACTGTTATTTTGTGAAGTAACAGAAAATCTCTTAACCGAGTGGACTTAACAGTCTTTATTTGTAAATCCTCTAGCAAGGTGACATTCTGATTGAGTGTTTGAAATCCTTTCACAAGGTCACTTCTAACAAGGTGAAGATCCTAACAGATCTGAGGGAAATCCCTTAACCGAGTCACATCTAGCAATGTGTTTGTAATCTTTAACAGGATTTGCTTTTAACCGAGCATACTCTAGAAGAGTATATTTCTTAGTGGGTCCAAAATCCCACAGTGGTTTTTCCCTATTTGGGTTTCCACGTTAAATCTGGTGTTATATGTTTTGTGATCTTATCTGTTTATAGGTCTTCATGCTTTAATGTTTTTCTGATAAGGTTACCGAGGTTGAATCTGTTGATATTATTGAAGTTTAAGTTTGTATGATTCACCCCCCCCTCTCATCTTGTTGCTGGCATCTGTACTTTACATTCAGTGTTAGAACTTATCACTACTATTGCTCCCTAATTGTTGACTGCTCTCCTAAGATCCTTGGATTCTCTTCTCTCGAATCTCCCAAATGCTATGGATGCAAATGAGGATGTTTCTCCCTGTGGCTGCTATATATAGGTTGTGGAACCCTTACTAGTTGTGCTCGCCTTCAGGTGCCTTTGCCTTGCCCATTGATCCCTTTTGAGCCCAATATTAATCCATCTGACCCTGTCATCCTATCCTTATGCCTTCTAGCTATTCATTCTTTTCGAGATATTGTCTGCAATTTAAAAAAAAAAAATTCACCCAATCTCTTAAGGGGGCATGTCGTCTTCCTTACCCAAGGCAAATGTTGTATCAGTTAATCTTATTTTATTTGAGCCGATACAATAAGCTGTGTTGTCTCAAAGAGGGGAAAAATATAAACACCTAAAATTATCCTAGCCTAATTAAATAAATATTTCTTTATTTAATTATTTTATCCTAAGCCTTCTATTAATTAAATAGATTTTTATTTATTTAATTAAGTAATTTATCCTCTTCTATCTTTTTCCTATTTAAATAAATATTTTTATTTATTTAAATTATCATTTTCTTAAATTAAATAAATATTTTACTTATTTAATTGGCTCCACTTATTCTATTACTTAAATAGATCTTTATTTAGTGTCATAAAATTGCGACCCTTGCAATTTTAACCATATTTTAGGTCCTCACCTTGGCGATGACATCTTCCTTCCTAACCGAGACCCCTTTTTTGCATTTTCATCCTTGAACTCTCCTTGTCTAGACTCTAGATCCTGTCTGGGCCCCAAAATAGGGCAGGCCAGGGGTGTGGTGCCCCTGTCCTCACCCCTTAGGGTGGCCCTAAGTTAGGTATGCCTGGTCTCCTATGCAATTTTCCTTCGAGGTTTGTAATTCCTCTTTGTCGGCCTTTGGTGGTTGAAAATTAATCCCTGAGGTATGTATAAAAGTGGATTCAATTCCCTCATTTAGGTGGATAAGAGGCATAAGGATAAGATACAGGATTTCAAGGTCATCATCAATCATTTAAGTCTTCTTCATTCATCCATTGGAGTAACATTATAACATTCATTTGTAAGAATGTGTGTGTTAGGGTTTTGTCATGTTACATGCCATTTCATAAAACATTTGTGGTTACATTCAAGAAGAAAAGCAATCATCATCAACAAGTTGTAGATCTACAAGGTTGCAAGTGTGCAACTGTAATTGCAGGTTTGGGCTTCATTTGCAGAGATGGGAGAACCCTTTTCATTTCATGGATTTTGTGGAGGACCATGTACATTCCTACCATGGTCCTGACGAATTTTCTCCAAATTTGTAGGGCAGATCCGTATCAGTCTAATTAGCCTAGATCCAAAACTACAATGTGATCCCGAACTGGTAGCTCCTCATTTCACTCATTTCCTCTCTCTTTTCCACATAGTCAACAAGTCAACTTCCTCATTTACAAAAGAGGGTAAATCACACTTCAACCCTTACAATCCATTTGGAATTCACATCCTTGTTTCCCTTGGATTTGGATCTAGTGGATTCATGCCCCTCTTTTGAATGTAAAGTTCCTCCAAGTGAAAATCATCCTAGTGGCTTCCTTTCTCTCTCCTAGGTGGGGAGTCACTAGGATCCGATTTTCCACTTTACATTTTGGTGAACCTGATGTCTTACACATTATTTATGATTTCTCATTATTAGATCTGATTAATTGCAATTTGAATTTCAAATTTTCATTTTCAAGTTTGATCTATTTGCAAATTTTACAGGTTAATTGCATAAAAACCCTAATTTTTCATTTTGAGAAAATTAAGCTTGTGAGGTGTAAAATTTTAATTGCTTGTTACGGATCTGATTTCTATTTCAAAATTGCAATTCAAATTTGTCTCTTTATTCTGAAAATTCAGTGGTTAAATCATCAAACCCTAATTTTTAAGATTCTTCTATTTTCGACCTTTGACTGTAAGTTTGACTGATATAGACATCTCCAAATCGGCTGTTTTTTTGGATTCCACATTAAAATCACAATTTCTATCATTCTTAAAAATTTTGAAAAAAGTTGGTTGGACCGTGTGTGCTCCAGCCATGGTCCTCGACTTTTTTTCCATGAAATTTTGGGAGACGGAATTGACTATATTTTTTTGTTCAAATTAAAAAAATTAGCATACTTTATCAATTTTAACACTCTCTAAGGTCAAACACAAATTCAAAATTCATCAAATTCAAATCTTAAAATTAATTTTCATAAAAAGGTCCTAATTTTAGATATGCTTTTCCAGCAAATTCAAATTTCACTTAAGAGACTTTTAAAGGCAATTAATAAATTGGATTTACTTGCTCTTTCGCATATGATTACATTTCTTTTTGCATATATTTACTACAATCATGTGTCGGATAACAATTTCTTTCATTTCCTGTTGCTTCTCTTTATTCATAGCACTTGGTCATATTGTGCTGTTAGGATTTCCAAATTATTTTCTTTTCAATTTGATCTCAAAGCTTTCATTTATCATTTATGCTGCATTATGGTGATATTGTTAACAAAATGTATTTCCTATGTTAATCATCTTAAGGCTTTTGTAGATACTAAACCTAGAGATCCCAACCTTTGTACCTCTCCTAGGGTATCTTGCGTGGATGAAATGAGATCTAATGCTTTACCCAATGATCTTTCTACAAGAGATAAAACATTGGAAAGCAATATGAACCCTTCTTCTCCTCATATATATACCCTTGAGCAAGGGGGGCAATATGAAAACATCAGCATTCTTACATCTTTAGATCCTCCTTATTCTCTTAAGACCTATCTTCAACATCAAAGTCTATGTAGGGAGGATTATGTCATGCATTTTATTCATGACCTTTCCCCTCACATAGAAATTACTAAAAATGAGCTTTTAGATGATGAAGATGTTCTTCCCCAATCTTCCAAAAAGGATAAGCTTGATAAAGGAAAAGAGATTATCATTTCACGTGATACTCATCCTTCATCTACAAATCCTTTTTTGCCTCCTTACACATCAGATTTCAAAGAAATTCATGTTTCTGTTCCTCCATCTAGTCAATTACAACATTCTTATAGTTGTAGTTTTCATATAATTACAAAACAAGGTTTTAAAGGACAAGGAATTGGGAAATTTGAGCATGGAATCCGTGTCCCTATAAACACTCCTACACAAAGTACTACAAGAGGCCTAGGAAGTGGTACCCCTATTTCTATGGATGAATTCCTTAGGCTTCAAAAATTTCAAGATTACCTTCAAAAACAACAAATCAAGAGAGCCTGCAAGAATGCTTCTTCTTCAAAGCGTCCTTTTTGTTCATTTCATCAAACCCATGACCATAATGCTGATGATTGCCCTGATTTTCAAAAATCTATTCAAGATGGCATAGATAGTGGCAAAATAAGAATTGTGGATAATGAAACTTCTTCTCCTGACAAACCCTCTCCTTCAAGGCAAGGCGATATTTACTATCCTGACAGATTAGCTGCAAGAATCTATTAGAGGTTGAAATATGACAAGAACATTTCCTTTCCTCAAAATAAAAACAAAAATCTTAAGAAAGTGAAAGGTATTGAATATTGTATTTTTCATGATTCATATTCACATTCTCTTGGAAAATGTTATGCATTTAAGAAATTTGTTCAACTACAATATGATCTTGCACACATTTGTCTTACAAAATATCTAGCTATATTTTTTAGTAAACACATCGTGCCTTAGAACTTATTTTCCCTTCATGTTTCTCTTCACCCTATGGCATAATTAGCCCATTTAACAAGAGCTCTTTGTCATTAGTGGTGGTATTTTTTTACTTTAACATACTTTGCGGCAACAACATGAAGTCCATTTTTCTTCTTCTTTCTATACATTTATCTCTATTATTTTGCATTATTCATTATTAGATCTTTTTTCTTGCATATGATTATTCTTATGTGAGCATATAATTGTTCTTTGGTTTCCCTCTTTGCTTGGAGAGGGGAATCTTTAATGAGTACTGCACTTCTTCTCTTTCCTTCATTCTCTTGGAAATATTACCTCTTCTATGGTTTCGATTATTTGCAAGTATGATATGCCCCTTAGCAGGGAATGATCTCTTGAGAAGTATGTATCCCTTCCTTGAAAGGATTTGTTCCACTAGGATGGAAATTACTTGAAACTAATCACCATCAGAAAATGTGTAATGTTTCTCCTTGTTCTCCTCACTTGGGGGGCAAGGATTTTTGCTCCTTTCCCTTTTCTTTCTTATCATTATTTCTTTTAGGGGTTGAATTTTTCATATGTAATTATCATTTCTTACAATGGTATGTTTTTATGATTAATCCCCCTTGGGGAATATATGATGCTTTTTTTCCTTTCAAAGATTACCACTTCTTAAGACATGTACTTTATATTTACTAATGTCTTTTCTCGCATGTGTTCATGTAAGTTGATTGCACATTTGCTTATGTTTAATCTCTCTCTAGTAGATTGTGTAATCTCTTCTCATTGTCCCTTAGATTGGGGGGCAATGATCCTCTCTCTCTTTCTCTAGGGATCCACTTTTCCCTATTAAGTGGATGGTGCGAGTTCTATTACTTGATGTCATTCCTTGTGTGGAATTGTTTTTGTTAACTCAAGGATTCTCTCTTATACAAGAGGTGTTAGTCCTTGACTACGACCTCTTTAACACTTGGTAATGTACATCTATGATAAATTCAACCATCCCTCTGGGGGCTAAAAGTGAGTCATCCCTCATCAAGAATCCCTTTCACCTAGAAATAGGAGGAAGGATTGCATTCTTGTTCTAGAAAATGTTATATTTGTCTAAGACAACTCCTCTTGGGGGTAGATGTCTTTTGAACAAAGATCTCTTCTCCTCCAAGGATCACCTTTACACTTACAACAAGATATCTCTTTTCAACTATCTTACCCTTGCTTGAAGAGTATTCCCTCTCTAGCTTGGATTTACGATATTGTTGCACAACGAATATCTTCTTTGTGAGGAAGGTAGGTATCCTTTTTCTAGTTTCCTTAAGATATCAACATCAACCTATGTTGACATCTTAAGGGGGGGGGGCACCCACACTGCTCCTTTGTACTATACTTCTCTCATGCATTGTACAGTGGGACATTCCTGGAACTAGAGGGAAGCCTCTTAGAGCAAGATGTTGTCACTTTTCTGGTACAGTGAGACATTCTTGGAACCAAAGGGAAGCTTCTTAGAGCAAGATGTCATAACTTTTCCCTTGTATAGTGGGTTATTCACGGAACTAGAGTACAAACTCTTAGAGTGAGATGTCTTCACTTCTTCTTTTCTTGTACAATGGGTCATTCTCAGAACTAGAGCATACACTCTTAGAGAGAGATGCTGCCACTTTTTCTTTTATGCAGGGTGATTATTCTCGGAACCAAAGCACAGACTCTTAGAGTGGGATGTCACACCTTTCTTGACACTTGTACTATACATTCTATACAAGTTGTAGCATACTCGAGCATAGACTCCTATGAGGCACTTCAAACCTCACTTGCACACATGCGCATGAGGTTGAGTGGAACTAACCATGTTCTCACTCTCTCCCTTTACATGGATCACCTAGACAAACTCTAGGGGCGAGATTTTCCATGTCCTTCTCTCCATGGATCACCTATTTTTAGGGCCGAGACGTCCATGGTTTCTTTCTTCTTCACTTTTTTTCCCATGAATCACCAAAGTGTGTATTCATGTTCTCTCTCTTCTTCCTTTCATGAACTCATAGTTTTGCTATTGATGGTTCATGGATGATGTCAACTTTTCTCTTTTATGTGATCGTTTGTGTTTATGTGATGGCATTGGTCTTTGTGTCCTGATTAGTTATTGAGACATTTGAGTATCAAGGTATCTTTGGCTAGTTGGTTTTTCGTCTTGTGTCTTGTTCTTGTCATGTGTCTTTTGTGATTTATCTTTGTTTTGTGTGTCTTGTGCCTTTTTGTTCTCTTGCGTATGTTGGCATGAGTTGAGACCCTAAGATTGGGGGCTTTTTGGTCCTCAATATTAGTGATATCTTATACCCCTTGTGGTATTGCTCCACATCCCTCATCTTCATCTTTCCTTTTCTTCTATTTTACCAACAGTATTGGTGTAGGCCATGTTGGCATTTTGCATAGAGATTGCATTAATGATATGTTGTCGTTGATGTCAATTGAACCAGTAATGGTATTCATGTTATTGCTGATATTGTTGTTTTTGATATTGGCTAGTAATCGGTAAGAAGAGATTTGTGGAAGATGTTGTAAACTGGTATGTAAAGTTTGTGAGTTGAACCGGTGTAAAGGGTTAACCTTTTTAAGAAATGTAACCGGTAAACCCTATTAGCTATTAAACCCTAACTGATCAAGTTTGTTGGTTTATTATCTGATAAGCGGTAATGAAGGAGACATGTATGATCATTGTATGAGGATAAGTTCAAATTATTTTGGCGTGTTTGTTTTTTTGTCTAGGGAAGAAACAAAGTGGATTGCATCTAATGCACAACACTTGATGAGTTACAAAGTCCGATGAAGTGGTGATCATGAAGCGGTTAGAATTTTCTTGAAGAATGTAAAGAGATTGTCATGATTTCTAATGGTCAAGATTGTTCCAACTTGTTTGTAATCTCGATGATGAGAATTAGGTTTTTTTTGTGTTACCGACCTAATTGATTTGTATTTAAGGTCGATGAAGTTGTTTGTAAAGGTTGTTGGCAAGATTGATAGAAACCTATTGAGTGTGTAGTTGCCTAACTAGTGAATGGATCTGCACTTTGAGTGAAGGCAGATTGAAGCTTAGAAGGATTTGATCAAGAAAATATAGTGCTACTCAGAAAGATCAGGAAAATCTGTTGTTTTCTAACAATTACAATAGTAGTGAAATCCCTTAACCGGGTAAGCTCTAACAAGATTGGTTACTCATTAAATCCTTTGACAAGGTGGTCCATTAGCTTGGATTCTTAAATTCTCTAGCAAGATTACTCCTAATAGGGTATTGTGCTTTACATCAAGGCATATTTGTAAATCCCTTAAGTGGATGATTCCTAACCGAAATTAGTTCTTAATAGGACATATTGTAAAGCTTTAACAGGCTTGGCTCCTAACAGGGCGAACTTCAGAAGAGTTTAGATAGCTATCCTTGTGAGTCTCATCTCACTGTGGTTTTTACCTATTTGGGTTTTCCATGTATAAACATTTGTGTCAAGTGGTGAATGCTTTTGTGGTTATGATATTATTTGTTGATTTGGTTAACTTCTGATAAGGCATGATAAGTAGAAGCATTGAAAGATGAATATGTTGAGTTATGATTAAGCATTGTTGATGTTTACAAGATTGAATTTGTTTACTGTTAAGTTGTCATAACAGTTAAACCAGTTGATGTCAAGTATTCTTATGAATATTGATCTTGACTGAGATATGTTTACTTTGTGTGACTGAGTTTGAGATTGGGAACTTTGTATCAGTTTTTCAATATACTGATTCACCCCCCCCTCTCAGTATTCTATCAGATACTTATTCTTTCATCATACCATGAGGCCATACTCCCGCTAAAGTGGGGGCTAAATGTAGTGTCATAAAATTGCAACCCCTACAATTTTAACCACATTTTAGGTCCTCACCTTGGTGATGACATCGTCCTTCCTAACCGAGACCCCTTTTCTGTATTTTCATCCTTGAACCTTCCTTGTATAGACTCTAGACCTTGTCCAGGCCCCAAAATAGGGCAGGATAAGGGTGTTATGCCCTTGTCCCTACCCCTTGGGGTGGCCCTAAGTTAGGTCTTCTCGGTCTCCTATGCATAATTTACCTTTGAGGTTTGTAATTACTCTTTGTCGGCCTTTGGTGGCTGAAAATTAATCCCCGAGGCATTTATAAAAGGGGATTCAATTCCCTCATTTAGGGGGATAAGAGGCATATGGATAAGATATGGGATTTCAAGGTCATCATCAAGCATTCAAGCATTTAAGTCTTCTTCATTCATCCATTGGAGCAACATTACAACATTCATTTGCAAGCATGTGTGTGTGTGTGTTAGGGTTTTGTCATGTTACATTCCATTTCATAGAACATTTGTGGTTACATTTAAGAAGCACAACAATCATCATCAACAAGTTGCAGATCTACAATGTTGCAAGTGTGCAACTGTAATTGCAGGTTTGGGCTTCATTTGCAAAGACAAAATAATCCTTTTCGTTTCATGGATTTTATGGAGGACCATGTACATTCCCGCCACGGTTCTGATGAATTTTCTCCAAATTTGTAGGGAAGATCTGTATCAGTCTAATTAGCTCAGATCCAAAATTACAACATGATCCCGAACTGGTAGCTCCTCATTTCACTCATTTCCTCTCTCTTTTTTGCATAGTCAATAAGTCAACTTCCTCATTTATAAAAGAGGGTAAATGGTTCTTCATTGGTGTATGGTGGATTCTCAATTGTAGAACTAGGGTTTTATGTGGATAGATCTTTATTGGTTTTATAATAGTTTCATCATTTCATTTTCACCATATACAACCCCCTTAAGATGTCAACATATTACATTGTTGATATCTTAAGGAATATAAAGAACCACATCAAGGATAAAAAACCTTCAACAACAAGGAGATGTCTTGAACAAAAATGCATTCATTCTAGAATAAGAATAAGATCCTTATAAAGATTTACAATCTTCATGTGAGAAAGAGATTTTTGTAAAAGAGATATTTGATAACAAGTGTAAAGGGATCCTTACCAAGGATACACAACTGTCAAAGGGAGAGGAAGAGATATTTTCCTAAAGATATCCACCTCCAAAAAAGAGAGGATTTTTAATGAAGATGGCATCTTTAACTAAATAAGGGGGAAGGAGGTCAAGGATACACACCTTCCCTATGGCTAGGAGAGGGGATTCTTTGCGAAGAGTTGTACATTTTCAACACTAAGGAGATATCATTTATAAAATATATATGCTTTCAAGAAAGAGGTCCTAATCAAGGATAAACATCTGCAAACAAAAAGAAAATCCTCATGAAGGACAAACAATTCTATTCAACAAAGGGAAAGATGTTCTGTGTAGTTTGAGAGCTAGGGTTTGTTCCACATGCTTGTTCTCTTGCATGGTGTTGATTTTTGATGGGATCGGTTGATTAATTAAATGACATTTGTTTAATTAATTAAGTTCCCCTTTATCTCTTTTATACTTAAGCTAACATTAGGTGCATAATAATTAATTCTTTTATTAATTATTATGTGCAAGCCTAGGGTTTTTTGACCTATTAGAGGTTGAATTCTTTCTTTTGTATGATTATTCTTTTACACATTTTTGTGAATACAGAGATCTCACATTCTTGAGCATTTTCCTGTGTTTAAGTTTTTCTCTGTTGCTTCGTTGCTTCTCCTTGTAACAGGTTTATTCAGCTTGTAGAGATCATTTGGGCTTCTGTGGTGTTGTATTTCTCAACTCTCACATGGTATCAAAGCTTCAGATTTGCAGCTACCTGTTCTTGTCTTGAGTTTTTTTTGCATTGTAAGTAGATCTGGGGTTTCAGAAGTTTTTTGTGCACCTAGGGATAGGCCTTTTTTTCTAAGCACTTTGGGCCTAAACGAACCTCACCATCGTGCTCAGAAGGCCCCAAAACCCATATGGTCATATAAAACTTGATCACTTTCGACACTTGAGCCTCTGGGGGTATTTTTTTTGTGTTCTGTACCAAGCCCTACGACTTTGGCACGTAGTTCAAGGATTTAAAAAAAAATAATCAATTTGTCCTTTTTATGGCATGTAGTCCGAAATTTTTTTTTTTTACGGAATGCATTGTATACTTGGGATCTTGCACACCTTGTGCCTTATTGTACATGCACTACTTATAGAGTGCCATGGGGGGGTTGATGCTTGCCTTTGTTTTCCATCTACCTTTCTCACGTGAGTGTTCCTTCCATGACATTCGCCTCATGATGTGTGTCAAGTGAGTATTCCTTCCACGACACTATGTACTTTCTCTGCACCTTCGATGTTCCTTGTTCTTTGTCATGCAGTTCTTGTTGTCCGTTCTTTTCAATGTACCTATCCCTCTCCCTTTTTAACATTATGGGGAGGTTTGTCCTGTTGGTTCTAATGCTTCCTTGGTTTGATTGATCAACTCTTTAGACTTTGGTGTTTCATGCCATCTGTATCTTCGAGTTCAGTTGTTTGTCTTTGTTTGCTATCTGATTCGAGTAGTGTCATTTGAGGGCACTCATATAGATTACAGTCCTCTCTACCTGGTCATGTTCTATTTTAGTGGAGGTTCTTCATATCAACAGTTACTCCTTGACAATGTTTGCAGCTATTTCATGCTTTAGTGGTGTTCTTTTATCTCTTTTTGGAGAGGAGTTTTTTCCCACTGGATTTTCTCCTTTTTTCTTCGTTTCATAGAGATTTCCTTGTATTTGGGTACTTGATCAGGCCTTGTTGCCTTGACCCATCTTTCCTTCTTTCAGTAGCTATTTTAGGTTTTAGCTTCTCCCTAAGTCTCGCTTAAGGGGGGATGTTAGAGTAATCGGGTCTTTACTTGATTAATTAAATGGCATTTGTTTAATTAATTAAGTTCCCCTTTATCTCCTTTACACTTAAGATAACATTAGGTGCATAATAATTAATGATTAATTATTTTATTAATTATTATGTGCAAGCCTAGGGTTTTCCCTTTTAGGTGTTTTTGACCTATTAGAGGTTGAATTCTTTCTTTTGTATGATTATTCTATTACACATTTTTTTGAATACAGAGCTCTCACGTTCTTGAGCATTTTCCTGTGTCTAATTTATTCTCTGTTGCTTCCTTGCTTCTCCTTGACAGGTTTATTAAGCTTGTAGAGATCATTTGGGCTCTTGTGGTGTTGTATTTCTCAACTCTCACAATTTTTAATGAAGATGACATCTTTAACTAAATAAGGGGGAAGGAGGTCAAGGATACACACCTTCCCTATGGCTAGGAGGGGATTCTTTGTGAAGAATTGTACATTTTCAACACTAAGGAGATATCATTTATGAAATATATATGCTTTCAAGAAAGAGGTCCTAATAAAGGATATACATCTGCAAAAAAGGAGAAAATCCTCATGAAGGACAAACAATTCTATTCAACAAAGGGAACGATGTTCTGCGTAGTTTGAGAGATAGGCTTTGTTTTACATGTCTGTTCTCTTGCGTGGTGTTGATTTTTGATGGGATTAGTTGGGGGGGGGGGGGGGTGGGGGGGCTAATGGATTTCCCTACCAATTGGGCCCCGTAGTCATGTGGCCCATGTGGTTTTTGATAGCTTGAGTCAAAATGTTGACACTCAGGTGCAGGATGCTCTTAGATTTGATGTACTTCTACTATCCTCCCCTCAGTATGATCTTGACTCCTTTTTTGCTAATGAGGAACCTGTAAGCTTTGTGGAAAAATTTTTAGGTGAAAAATACCCTAAAAGGTTCCTGCATGGACTAAACCTCTAGAGGCATGTAAAGTCCATGGCCAATCAGTGGAGGTTCCTGATGTATTGTTGAATGTCTCTATTGTTGAACTTAACCTTGTTGGCATGATTGTCATAACTGATGCTGATGAAGAATGATGACTGAACTGGTAAAGGACTGTTTATGATGATATTGCGATGAAGATATTGAGATTGCATGATTGGATGACTTTGATCAGTTATTTGTGTTGTCATTGATGGAAATTGATGTTTACTATGCTGTATTTTGTCATCTTAGTCTTTTTGGTCTACTAGAAAGACCTTACTGGTAAAGAAATAGGAAACTGGGAATTAGGACCTTAATTGGTAAACAAGGAAATGTTTTGATTAGATTTGGTGATTGGTGATGATTGAAGTGTTGCGGTTTGGAATGTGAGTTTTTATCATTGTAATATGTATCTAACCGGAACCACATCATGTTTTGGTTATCAGAAGTCATGTTTATGATTTCTATTGTTTTTTTGCTAGGGTTTAAGGACCGGTAATTAATTCTCTTAACTGGTAATAATTTTTGGTTTGCGGTGATCTACATCAAGTTCAAATTTGGTGATGATGTGGTTGGAACTGCGTGAAGTGTTTGGATGATGTTTTGGCATGATCAAGAGTGAATTTTTTGGGAATGTGCAAAGTGCTTAGTGGAATGAGCTAAGGGCTTGAAAGAGTATCAGATCAAGGTGCGATGATCATTCAATGACTGTAATTGATTTACAATTGATTGCAATGATCCATACGATGATCAATGATGATCTATAATGAGTTGTAAAGATCTGTGATTATCTATGTTGTAAGTCTTTGCATTTTGTAATTGACTAGGTTCTAAAGGTTATTTATGTCGATTTAGTTGATGTTTGTTGTGTCAGTGGTGTTTGAGAAGAGTTTGAAGCCGAATCAGAGTGTAGCAGATTTGGAACAAAATTGGATCTAATCAAACAAGAAGTTAAGTGCTATACCCAGATCATTCACTGTTGTTCCCTAACAGTTGCAGCAGTCAAAATCCCTTAACCGGGTAGGTCCTAATAGGCCTTACATTGTAAATTCCTTAACTGGGTAGCTCAACATCTAAGTGTTAAATCCTCTTGTGAGGTTGATCCCAATAGGTTAAAGCTCCTAATAGGGCTCATCATCTAAATCCCTTAACCAAGAGACTCCTAATAGGGTCTGCTCCTAATAGGGAATCTTTGTAAGCTCCTAACTAGGCTAGGCTCCTAATAGGGCACATTCTGAAAGAGTGCACAATTTTTGTGGGTACTATATACACCTAAAAATTGGCTATGAGCAATTAAATAAATATTTTATATTTATTTAATATTTATTTTTCTATTAAATAGTTAATTTGAAAAGATTAATTTATTTAATTCATTTCGTGTCTTTCTATTAATTAATTCATTTATCCTATTCCTCTAATTAATTAAATATCTAATATTTAATTATTCCTTTTAATCAAGTTAATTAAATATATAATATTTAGTTATCTTCTCCAAACAATTAAATATCTAATATTTAATAGTTATTCTCCTATCTTATAGTCTCAAGTATTAAATAATTTCTAAATTATTTAAATCCCTTATCCAACTCACCCTCCATCTCCACTTCATCTTGCCTTTGCCAACTCATCAAACATGTGGCTAAGGAAATTAATATTTCTTAAATATTAATTCATCATTTATCTTCAACTTCCAATCTTAATGAAAATTGTGTACGTACACATATTTCATAACCATTTCCTATATTCTCTCCAACACCCCCCTACATCTTGAGAAGGACTTGAGTCCACTTGTTCGAACATGCCTAAATTTCCTCCAACCATCCCTATATTCCCTCAGTCAGCAACCCAGTCAAGGTGAGATGAGTGACACTTGTCTTCTCCTTCCCCCTTTCTCTCAACCTTCATCTTTTCTCATAGCCATCCAAATCTGTAGATCTGATCAGGACCGTTGATCTGAGCCACATCATCTTACCCTCTCAAAGTCTATAAAACCAAGAGCTTTAGTTGAGAGGAAGTTAGTCTTCAAAAATTGAGTTATCACAATAGTTTTCAATCAATCATATGCATTCGTGAGTTTTTGAAGCAAATAGCAAATATCATTTTAGCAATATAATCATATAATATCATTTAGCATAATCATGTAGCATTTGCATATCATAGCATCAATTAACTACAAGTTATTAGTCCATTCTTCATATGCCATCTTGGAAGCCAACAATGCATTGTTTGAGAGCACACCATCTGCAACCAGGAATAGTGGAGTTAGGACACAATGAGACATAAGTCATGAAGGTAAAATAATATTTTATTTTAATATATATTTCATGTAGTTTCATTGGTGGATTTTGAATTTCCTGTATGCATTTTCCTTTGTATTTTGTGAAACTAACTTATTGCAGGTAACATTCTAAGGATGAAATTCAAGCTCACACCATTTTGGCGCCCATTGTGGGGCTGGACCTTGCATATACTTTTAAAATTTTTGAAAAAATAAAATTAACATATTTGTAATGCAGATTCACGCATATGTCAATTTTGATAGCGCTTTTGCATTGTAGGTTAGTGCTTTTACATCATAGGTTAGCACATATGTCATGGAGGTTAGCGCTTTTGTAAGAAAATTAGCGCTTTTGCACAATAGGTTAGCACATATGTCATGCAGGTTAGCGCTTTTGTCTAAAAATTAGCGCTTTTGTAATGCAGGTTAGTGCTTTTGTAATGCAGGTTAGCGCTTTTGCATCATAGGTTAGCACATTTGACAAAAAGTTTGTAACCGATTTGATATTAGGCTTGTGGAAGCCCACCTAAGGTTTTTCACTAACTTTTTACTATTTTGCAGATTTCTAACAGTTTCTTATAGGTTTGGAGAAGATAACTTAGGATTTAGTGATTTCTTTCCTAACTTTTTCAAAGTTGGTTAAAAATAACTCATATTTCCTTTTAGGTAAAAAGAACTTCATTTTCAAATTTGGTGTTCTAAAAAGTACCTCACTTGTTTTTGGGCTCTAAAATATAATCACATCTGCAAGGTAAAAATAACAACAAATCAAACATTTACTTTCTTGCAAAGTTAGGATTCACACTTCAAATTTTGGGCTCTAAAAAGAACAACAAATCTTTTATTTTCTTGCAAAGGTAAAAAACACAATCAATCTTCTATTTTGCAAGTTAAAAAGAACAATCAACTTGTCCATTTTTACAAAGCAAGTTACTTTTTGCAACAATTTTCCTTTTGTTGACCAGGATTTCCAATTCCTAGTTTAGAAAATCATTTGCTATGTGGGGCTAAAATAAATACCATGCTTGTTGGAGCAACATCTCCAAATAGGACTTAGCCAACAAATGCTTTGAAAAGGTTAAAAAGAACGCTTGTATTCCATGTCTCGAAAGTGGTAGGTATATGCTCTCTCCTTAATTGGGTGATCAAAAAGCCAAACCCACTCTTTTATGCTTTCTTTACTTTTAATCAAATCCTTTAGAGGGTCTGCCTTCCTGAGCTACCTTGAGGGGGCCAGTGAGAGGGGAACGACCTAAAGTGGAAATGGGCTAATACCGAGTCCTTCCAATCCACTATAAATAAATTGTGTTTGGGACGAAAGTCTCAAACAACATGTGCTGATAAGTTCATACCAACACTATGTTTCCCCATAAACCCTATGGAGCGTAACCTTTATAGGTTGGGAACCTTCTGTATTTACAGAGCTGAAAGTGCTGTATGTATGGCCACATGACCGAAAGCCTATATTAAAAACCACTTGTACTAGTTGCCAAAATCCTTCTAGTTGTTGGCGCAGGAGGTCGGACCTTTGAAGCAGCTCACATACATACGGTTCCTAGTATAGACATAAAGTTTGCCATGGGGAGATTTCATGGAAGCTGGTGCTTGGCTACCCTGAAGAAGTGAGTGTCGAGGGTGGAGCCAGTGGGGTCAAACATCTAAATATCTGCTTTGAATAGCGTAGCCTCGGGGAAAACCCCATGTGAGATTCAACAACTATTGTCTCAGCCTGCCATAGGGATGGTACTTGCTTGTGCATTTTGTTTATTTAAGCATTGTGTCTTCTATATTTGTAACATGTTCCAAATGGTCAAAAATTGAAAAAAATTATCATCTACAAGTGAGCAAAAATCCAACAAATTTTTTGAAAAAGTGTGATCAAAAGGGTAAAGCAAAAAAAATATTCCAACATTTGAAACATCAAATCAACATCAAAGTGTCAAAACATCAAATATCAAAATGATTCTTGAAGTAAGTTTGTCTCTAAACCATCATGAATTTTCAAACTAGCTCAAACAACTAGGTCACTAATCCAATAGGCTATACCCAAAAGGTTCTATAAACATCAACATTTTATAAGCTATCGATTCAACCATCTTAAGTGCAAAAATCAACATCTTTGTCAAGTCTCTCATCAGGATAATCAAATCCTCTATCACGAAGCTTGATCAAATCTATACTAGGTTCCTAATCTTGGATATATCTTTCCTATTTTGAACCTAGGTTATATCAAAACCAAAATTTCACTAACATTGGAATCAAACTTGTAAATTGTCAAATGCTTACATGACTTTTAAGTATCACCTTAAGAAAAGAAAACCTAGATACAAAGCTACTGAGAAAAGGATAAGATTCTTGTACATCAATCGTAAGATCTTATTGAAACATAGGACATTCCTACACTATTTTTGTCACTACTTACGTGGTTGCGGTATAGAATTTGATGGTGAAACTTTACAAAGACGTGCTTTTCAACAAAGAGATGCTTTATCACAACGAACAAACAACAATAGTAAAATCCAACAAAGCACTTTTTTTTAAGGTGGTTATCAAATTTTCAACTATCTTTAGGCAAGATTTTCATCCAACAAGATTAGGGGAGTATCAAACCAAGTGATCAAGAGTTTTTCATCCAACTATCTCAACGACAACAATACCTAGCTAGGTATTCAAGCTAGTCAAATCAAGTTTCCATATTAAGAGACTTTATCCATATCATTTGACGTACTTTGTCATAGGGGCCTATCAAAAAAACCCTCTATTCGACTTAGCGAGCTTGAGTATCCGAAATGAAGTATCTATCAAATCAACAACATCAACCTATCTAAACTGAAACTTTGATCACTCATGTAACCATCCCTTGTCGCTTGAAAAAGAAGAAGCTTATTCAAAGGAAATGAGTCCTAGCCTAAATCAAGATCAAGATATCATGGCTCTCCAATCTAATCCCATTTTTGATCAAGATCCTACCAATCAAGAATCTTATGATGATCCCCTAAAATTTTGGTATTCTATCAATGATGATCCCCTTTTATCTCAAGAGAAGAGTACCATTCAACATCTACCTCCTAAGAAAGAGCATGATATCCCTTCCATCTCCTTCACTAATCTAATTCAAAATCAAGAGAAAATCATAAACTCAAATGATCCTACTCCAAGTCAAGATCAAGATCAAGGAATCAATTCATCCTCCAAATCTATTTTAGGTCCTTTCGATCCAAATTCAATCTCTTCATCCTCCAAATCCATTTTAGGTCCTTTCATTCCAAAATCAAACTCTCCATCCTCCAAATCCATTTTAGGTCCTTTCATTCCAAATTCAAACTCTCCATCCTCCAAATTCAAACTCTCCATCCCTTCCATCCATCTTGGGTCCTTACTTCCCTCCATCCACCATTCCATCACCTCAAATGATCCATAAGAAAGATCAACAAAGACACATATCTTTGAACTTCTTTCAAACATCTATCTAAACATCTTTTCAAAACTATTCTTCCATCATTTTCTTTATCTATTTTGGGTTCTTATGTCCCAAAATTCAATTTTCCTCCATCTCTTCATCACTTGTTAAGTTGTGTACCAACACTCATCTTGAATACATTTCCATCTATCCTCGTACACATCTTCAAACATTCTATCTATTATCCAACACCTCTTTTCTATTCTTCCATCCCTTTCATTCAATCCTTTGCATAAATTCATCATCTGTGAAATAGGCATTTGTGTCATTTTGTCACATGCTTACCCATTCTTGAATCTCATGTTTAGTCCTTTTCCTAGATATTTATTCATGATACACTTCAAAATTCAAGGTTATTCCTCTTCAACATTATCTTTTGGTTTGGATACACACTCAATCCAGAAAAGAACCACTTATCAAATCTTGGTACTGACATCTTTTGATTACTACATCTCATACACTTAATCAATTGCTCTAAATCATTGTGTTCTCTTGGTCGAAGACATGGCTAGTGAAAAATCTAAAATCTTGCTTCAGCACCACTGTAATTATCAGACCCATGTAAGTTTCATTACTTACAAGCCAATGAAATCAAAATAAGAAAAAGAAAATATCAAAAGACCCAAAGCATGATCAGCAAAGGAAATATCCAGAAAAGAAAAAAAATGAAATATCAAAAGCTTGGCTATGGGGATATGCGAGTAACTCCATCGGGGCTATGGATGCCTGGCTGGCAATGGAGCAGTATTTGTGATATTACAATGATAACCTCATTGGAGCTATAAACACTTGCTGGCAGCGAGGCTCTATCTAGGATGCTTTTGAAGTCAAGGTAACTCATGTAGCTAGCCACGTTGGATTCTGAAGATTACAATGATCATATGAGCCAAAATGAACCCAATTGCACACACATGGGTAATCAAAGACTAAGTACCTTGATCCAATTTGGGATTCTTCATCCCTTTCGAGTCTACTTCCTAGTTTCTAGATATGTTTGGTTGAATTTTCCAGAGGTTCTAAGTGTGGGTTGGGTCTCTATCTTTGAAAAGTTCAGGAACACTTATTCAGGTGGTGCTAAATACTATGAAAATCTTACATATCACCTCTTTACAAATGGAGACTTCTATACTTGGGGTCAAAGTTTCATCCACTCTATTCTTCATACCACATCTCCCATTTTCCTTCCTCCAGTATCCATTACCCTATCTAAATTCATCCAGTGCTATCTATGATCTTGCTTCGTGCTAATCTATACCATATAGCCTAACTATTCATTTCTTTCATCATCTATCACTATCTATGATCTTGTTTCTCCTATTCATATCTTATCTCCATCCATATCCCCTTTTCCATCCTTGATCTTGATCAAAACTAAGGACAAAAACATGATTTTAAGAAGCATCCATCTTTCACCCATTTATCTTCAGCTCAACAATTCATCCATTCCTTGTCTTGCAAAACATTGGGGCAACCAAATACATCTTTCTTCTAAATCCAAAAAGCTCCAAAAATAAATTGAAAAATATCCAAAAAATAAAAATAAAAATAAAAAAACATCAAAAGAACAAAATTGAAAATCAAAGCACGACAACATGGACCATCCATCAAATCATATCAACAACAGGAAAACTCTACTAAGCTCTTACATCAGAAACTAAATCGGTTTCTTAGAGCTACTCTATCAATCAATTAAATCAATCAATCAAATCAAGCAATCTATCAATCAATCAAATCAAGTGATCTATCAATCAATCAAATTAATCGACCAATCAATCTATCAAATCTATCAAATCAAGCAATCTATCAATAAAGCGATCTATGAAATCAAATCAAATCTATCAATCAATCAAATCAATCGAACAATCAAAGAAATCAAATCAATCAATCAAATCAATCTATCCAACAACATCAATCAATCGATCAATCAAATCAATCAATCAAGTCCTTATTTCATTATACATGTGCATCAAACACATTAAATCTAATCATCAAAGTGATTTTTAGCTTTTGCACTTATCAAATACTGCAATCAAACTGATCACATGTCTTGTTAATCAATTCATCACTCAAAATCTATCAACATCAAACTGTCTTATATAGGGATAGGTACACTCGAAACCAGACAGATTGGTCTTACACGGGGTACTCACTCTTTGAAACCAGACATTCTTATCAATCATCGAACAAATCAAAACAATGACATAGATCAATATGGCTACTGGATTTTGTTTTGGGTAGTCTTATCTTTATCAATTGATGGCAGGACATGTTTCATCTCTCAAAAATGAGGAAAGACAAAAAAAATTAAAAACAAATAAAAAATGCAATAAATGTAGATGGTGAAAACCTGGTAAACAGGCGCTATCTAAAAAGTGAGTTCCTCCATCCATGAGATCGCTTTGTGCACCTATTCACTCCATCCTACCGCATCTATCCATTCCATCTATCTTCGCTCATCCATTCCATCTTTTGTATCCATTTCTCTGAACCATTTAGCAAGAAATATGCAGCTTACCAACAATTATCAATCTTTGACATACTTGTTGTAGTCACTGTCTTAGATTTTATCAGAATCAATCAATCTGCCTTTGTATCCCACCATGGTTTGGATCTAGATGAATTCATACATCCATAATAAATTTTTGTTTTTGTTGGGGGCAAAATCCTAATTCCTTTTGCTAAGGTGATCTTTTGAATTTTGAAAAATCCAAAAACATTTGAAAACTTTAGAAAAACCAAAAACACCTAGGATTTTGAAACAGATAACGAGCAACGAAGCAAGGAAAATCAAGACATTCCATCAATAATTGAATCATGAAACTCAGAAAAGGAAGAATCAACCAACAAGTAATAACAAGATTATCAATGATCATTCCTCAAGATGATTATATCAGTTAATGGCCATAAGAACATGAGAATGACATACAAGATTCAATGTTTATTTCTTGATTTTATTGCTAATCATGTACTCTATGCGACACAAGGATGTCCATGACTAGAGGGGCTATGATAGGGCATGATTATTTTCTTTGATTGTTGTTTGTGGTTTATCTCTTACTAAAGTATGAACTTGTCTTAGGATATGATCAGCAAAAGATCAAGGAGGACGTTCCAAGTCATGCATGAAAGGGGATAATCCTTGTTTGTTCTGCAAGCAATACTCAGGTCAAGTTGATTCATTATATCAATTTGCTTGTATTAACTTGCTATATCAAAATCCATGTAAGAAATACTCAGGTCATCTCGAATCATTATGTCAAGTTGCTTGTATTTTCTTACAACATTTTAAAGCTCAATGATGAAATCAATCACTGTTACACGATAACATATGAAGAATGGCAGTATCATTATTAGTTAGATCATTTCATTACCTCATTATTTCATCTGCATTATAAGCATATCATTTCATTAACAGATCAACGATCATAAATAAAGATTGAGTATACTTGGACAAACAAAAACAATTTGCATTTACTCATTATAGGTGCATTCATTTTTAGAATCATTTTAATCCATCCATTTATCATTTAGTTGCATATAAATCATTGCATTAGCTTGTATTCAATTAAAAGTGCATTTCATTCATCATGTAGTGTATCATCATTATTATCTGCATTTTCATTCCATTAACGATCATTTAGTTGCATCTTTGCACTTAGATTTATAAGCATAAAAATCCAAAAACATTTTCATGTAGATCATTTGTATGAACATCATCATAAGCATTAAAGCAATCATTCATTTGCATTTTCATATAGATCATTTGCATTTGCATCATTTAAAGAGAAATATTGATTTGCATCCAAGATCATTAAAATAAAAATCAAAAGCACTTATCATTGCATCATGTAGATCATTATCATTAAAGAAAGGAAAGAAAAATCATCATCATATTATTATCCATCTAAATCACTGCATCCATATAAACAGAATATAAAGCATCATCCATCCATGACTCATCTCTCTCATGATATTGTTAAACCAACATCAATCTTATATCACCCCCTCAACCGAATCACCATCAGCATATCTACTGATCTTACAACCTGATATCAACAAACTGTCACTTCTTTATCCAATCAATCTTAATCCATTCTATCAATTGTTCGCATCTGATCTATCATATCATGTCTTATACAGGATATATCTTTCTTGAAACCAGACGCTCTTGATCATCTTTGTCTTATACAGGAGGTGTCATTCCTGAACTTAGACTATATATAGATCTTATCGATCTCATCTTATCAATAGAAAACTAAACCATTGTGATCAAAGAACTCGGACTTTCATCAATCAAAGTTGCGGAATCAAATCTTTTCTAATCGGGACATCAATCTCGTAATCATCCAACCGCTTCGCAAATCAATTATCTCAATTGATCTCTCGAGGGGGCATCATCATACCGAAATCAATCAATCAAGGTCTGGGGCATCCTATCAAACCTATTTAATTAATTATTTGAAAAGATTAATTTATTTAATTCAAGGTCTGGGGCATCCTATTTAATTCATTTATTAATTTATTTGAAAAGATTAATTTATTTAATTCATTTCCTATTAAATATTAGATATTTAATTGTTTGGAGAAGATAACTAAATATTATATATTTAATTAACTTGATTAAAAGGAATAATTAAATATTAGATATTTAATTAATTAGAGGAATAGGATAAATGAATTAATTAATAGAAAGACACGAAATGAATTAAATAAATTAATCTTTTCAAATAAATTAATCTTTTCAAATTAATACTGATTCACCCTCCCTCTCAGTATTAATTGAATCCTCTAAGATTAACAATTGGTATCATAGAATTGGTCCTCTGTGTGCAGAAAGCTTAACAACTTGAGGGAAAGATCTTGAAGAAAGATAATGAAGGAGTGTCCCAATTTTACCAAGGACAACTACTGGATATGGAAAGACCAGATGAAGATATACACTAAAGGATTGGGTGCTCAGTATTGAAATCATGTTGTCAACAAGTATGTTGCTCCTACTACTAGCCCCTTGACACCGGAGGAGCTTAAAGAACAACAAGAAAACATTCAATCCTTTTAAGAAATTGTAAGTACTTTATCTAATTATGAGTATATAGATGTTCATGGGTTAGAAACTAAATTTGAGGTATGGGAGAAATTAGACTTGATTTATGGAGGAGATGAACATGTACAAAGAGAAAAAGATGAAATTTTAAGAGGCAAATTCGATGACATGAAAATGGTTGATGGTGAGAACATTGCACAATATTGTCAAAGGATTAAAGAAGTTGTAGGTGGTATTAAGAGTGTTGAAGGTAACATTGACGATGTTGCTATTGTTAGTAAGATGCTTAGAACTCTCTTACCACAATATGCTATTAGAGTTTATGCAATTCAATAACTAACATCTATTTCTAAAGATAAAGTCATTGTTGATTCTCTTATTGGAAATTTGATTGCATTTGAGTTAAAAAACTTTGATAATAGTATTTTAAAACCGTTTGAATATGATTTTAAAGCTTCTATAACCAGTACATCTATGAAGAAAGAAAATGATATTTTTCATAATCATGACAACAGATCTAGTAATGGTGGTAGCCGAGGTGATGGTGATGATGAAGATCATTTGATGGAACTTGAGGCACTATTGGCTAAAAGATTTCCTAGAGGCACCGGTAAGTACAAAGGTAAACTTCCTTTGAAGTGTTTTTCCTGCAATAAGATTGGACACATTGTTGCAAATTTTCCTATTGGTGATAAAAAGGAAAAGCTCAGGAAATTTAAAGGAAAAGGACAGAAACATTGCTATGTTGTAGTTGATGAAGGAGTAACCGATGAAAAATCAGAAGAAGATGAAAATGAAGAGATAGTGCTTGTTGCTGTGAAGGAAGATCTGACTGATGAAAAGGCATTGGTGTCTCACATGGATAGTAGTGATAAATGGATAATAGATAGTGGTTGCTCACACCACATGACCAGTGATAGAAACAAGTTCTTATCTCTTGAAGAATTTGATGGCGATGTGGTAAGGTTTGGAAATAACTCACCCTGCATGGTTAAAGGTAAAGGATCTATTTCAATAAATGGAAAAAGCAATGCCGATGATGTCTTTTGGGTTGATGGATTAAAAAATAGCCTTTTGAGTGTTGGTCAACTAAATGATAAGGATATCTTCTAGAATTTAAAAGTGGAGTGCGTAGGATTCTTGGAAGTAATGGAGAATTGATTGCTACTGGAAAGCAGACAAGAGGTAATCTTTTTCATCTGAATACTGATGTGAATAGTTGTTAGGTGGCAAAGATTTAAGATAGCTGGCTATGGCACAAGAGGTTTTGTCATGTTAATTTTGACAATCTGATAAAGGTTAGTAAATCAAGTATTGTGAGAGGTTTGCCTCGACTTGTTAAACTAGATAATGTATTATGTAAGGAATTTCAAATGGGTAAGATGACTTTTGTATCTTTTGAGAGTAAGCCTTTCTCTTCAGAAAATATTGTAGATTTGGTTCATATTGATCTTTGTGGTCCCATGAGGACTAAGAGCTATCATGGTGATAGAAATTTCATGATTTTCACTGATGATTTTTCCAAGATGATGTGGGTAACTTTTCTAAGAGAAAAGTTTAGGGCATTCAGTAAATTAATAGGATTCAAATCTTTAGTTGAGAGAGAAACCAAGAAGAATTTGAAATGTTTGAGATTTGACCGAGGAGGAGAATTTACTTCTGATAAGTTTGTGAAGTTTTGTGATGAATAGGGAATCAAGAGGGAGATGTCATCTCCTAGAACTCCACAATTGTAAGGGATAGTAGAGAGAATGGATAGAATAATTATTGAAGCTGCTAGAACCATGTTGATTCAAGGTAAAGTAGTGAAAATCTTTTGGAGAGAAGCAATTAGCACTGTTGTTTACACTTTGAACCGAGTACTTGTCAAGAGAGGTAACAACAAAACACCTTATGAATTATGGCATGGGAAGACTCCTAATGTAAGTTACTTTAAAATTTTTGGGAGTAAATGTTTCATTAAACGTGATGATTTCATTGGAAAGTTTGATGCAAAGTGTGATGAAGGTATTTTTCTTGGTTACTCTACAAAGAGTAAGGCTTTCAAATGCTATAACAAGAGAAAAAAAAGGATCATTGAGAGTGAAAATATGAATTTAGATGAACTCTTTGAGAAATATGATATGACCAGCAGATCTGAACCTGAGAAAGATGAAGAAAAACTTGTGTTTATTGAACTGGAAGTACAAAAGAATGATGAGCAGGAAAATACAAAAATAGGTGCTCAACTGGTAAATGAAGAAAGCGATCAAGAAGATGAAGAACATGAAGTAGAAGGCACAACACCAGAACCGATAATAGCAAGGTATATTAGATTAAATCATTCAAAAGAACAAATTATAGGAGATAAAAATGTTGGTGTACAAATAAGAAGGAAAATCAGAGAAAAATCCTATCCGATTTTTACTATTGAGCCTAAAATAGTAAGAGAGGCATTGAAGGATGATGATTGGATTAATGTTATGAATGAGGAATTAGATCAGATAAAGAACAACAAGACATGGAAACTTGTTCCCAGACCGAAAGACAAGAATCTGATTGACACTAGATGGGTCTTTAGAAATAAGTTGAATGAAGAAGGCAAGGTTGTGAGGAATAAAGCAAGGTTGGTATGCAAAGGCTATGCATGATAAGAAGGAGAATATTATAGAGAAACCTTTGCACTGGTGGCAAGATTGGAAGGAGTAAGAATGTTACTTTCTTATGCTGCATTTAAAGGCTTTAAGGTCTACTAGATGGATGTTAAATATGCTTTTCTTAATGGTGTCCTTGAGGAAGAAGTGTACATAGAACAACTAGATGGATTTTGTTTGTCTGAGGATAAAGATATGGTTTGCAAGTTACATATGAACTGTATGGATTGAAGTAGGCACCGAGAGCATGGTATGAAATATTGCATACATACCTCATCAAGATAGGATTCCAACGAACCAATGAGGATAATAACATATATCTTAAGACTGATGGAGACAAAATGTTGATAGTAAAAGTATTTGTGGATGATATATTTTTTGGAGGTGATGATGATTTATGTATGGCTTTTGCTGAGGAGATGAAGAAATAATTTGAGATGTCTCTTATTGGTGAGATTAAGTTTTTCATTGGTTTGCAGGTCCAACAATTGGATGGTGGAATATTTATCTGTCAGAGTAAGTATGTAAAGGAAGTGTTGAAAACATTTGGCATGGAGGATTGTAAATTGGTTGATATTCCGAAAGTGACAGGTTGTAAATTGTCTAAACAAGATGATTTACCCTCTGTTGATGAAAAAGAATAGAGGTCCATGATTGGTAAGTTGCATTATGTTGTTCACAGTAGGCCTGATATTGCACATGCTGTTGGTTTGGTTGCTAGATTTCAAGAGGATCCCAAGGAGACTCACTTGGTAGTGGTGAAAAGGATATTCAGATATATGAAAAACACAATGGATTATGGTATCCTTATAAAAATGATTTTTCTTTGGAAGTGTTTACTGATGTAGATTGGGCAGGCAACGTTGATGACCAGAAAAGCACTACTGGTGGAGCTTTTATTCTTGGAGGTAGATTGGTTGCTTCCACCTGACAAGTAAGAGGCAACCATGTGTATCACAGTAAATAACTAAAGTAGAATATGTTGCAACATCTATGAATTGTACATAGGCAATCTTGATGAGACATGTTTTAGATGGTTTTAAACTTGATATGTCTGAACCGGTAACTATTTATTATGACAATACAAGTGTAATTAATATTTCAAAAAATCATGTATTACATGCAAGAACTAAACACATAGAATTTAAATATCACTTTATAAGGGAGAGATTATAGGAAATACAAGTCTGAATGGAGTATTTGACAAACAAAGAACAACTAGCAAACAGTTTCACAAAACCATTGCTGAAGACTACCTTTGAGTACCTCAGAGGTAAATTAGGGGTCAGACCCATATACAAGAAAAACTAGGATGTAGGAGATGCATCAATCCAACATGCTTATTGAGTTATTTTCACTATGGATTGATGAAATCATGGCTACTCCATAGGGGGATCAACTTAGATGAGATTTGGAGAGATGTTGAAGACAACAACAACAAATTTGATGACCGACGATGCATATGCACCTTTGGCATTGTTGTCAAAGGGGGAGAATAAGAAATATGATTGGGGAGAAGAAATATATTAGCCTAAGGAGGAGGAGATGTGTAATAGAAAGGGGGAGAAGAAATGAAGATTTAGTTCTAGATAGAGAAGAGAAAAATAGACAGAAGAGTGAAGTGTAGCAGAGAAGTTCCAAAACTGGGCAACATGATTTTAGTTGAATATGTTGGTGTTTATTTTGGTGTTGCCATCAATGCCAAAGGGGGATAATGTTGGCATGATTGGCATAACTGATGCTGATGAAGAATGACGACTGAACCAATAAAGGACTATTTGTGATGACATTGTGATGAAGAGATTGAGATTGCATGATTGGATGACTTTGATCAGTTATTTTTGTTGTCATTGATGGCAACTGATGTTTACTATGTTGTATTTTGTCATCTTAGTATTTTTGGTCTACTAGAAAGACCTTACCGGTAAACAAATATGAAACTAGGAATTAGGACCTTAACTGGTAAACGAGGAAATGTTTTGATTAGATCTGGCAATTGGTGATGATTGAAGTGTTGCGGTTTGGAATGTGAGTTTGTATCATTGTAATATTTATCTCACTAGATTGCATCATGTTTTGGTTCTCAGAAGTCATGTTTATGATTTATGTTGTATTTTTTCTAGGGTTTAAGGACCAGTAAATTATTCTCTTAATCGATAATGATTTTTGGTTTGGTTGTGATCTACATCAAGTTCAAATGTTGGTGATAACATGGTTGGAACCGCGTGAAGTGTTTGAATGATGTTTTGGCGCGATCAAGAGTGAATTTATTGGGAATGTGCAAAGTTCTTTGCAGAATGAGGTAGGGGTTTACAAGAGTATCAGATTGAGGTGCGATGATCATTCAATGACTGTAATTGATTTGTAATTAATTTTAATGATCCATATAATAATCAATGATGATCTATAATGACTTGTAAAGATTTGTAATGATCTATCTTGCAAGTCTTAGGGTTTTGTAAGCGACTAGGTTGTAAAGGTTATTTATGTTGGTTTAGTTGATGTTTGTTGTGTTGATGGTTTTTGAGAAGAGTATGAAATTGAACCAGAGTGTGAGAGATTTCCAATAGTGTAGAAGCTTTTCCATCAACGACCTTTACCATAACGTCTTAACCCTCACTGATACATCCAACGAGCTTAACCTAATCGATGAAGTAATGCCTATTATCCATCCTGAACTCATCGAATGGAACCAACCTAATCCCCCATGTCTTGACCAATTCCAAAACGATGAGGCGATCATTGACTTTTTGGAATTGTGGGATAACATACCAAGTGGGGATCACAAAGCTGGATTTGCCATTGAACTTAATAGCACAACATACTTTGGGGCGGATGCCAAACCTTTCAGCTGCAAAAATGTAACAATAAAACATGGATCTTCTAGTGAAAACCACACTGTGGCACTGTTTGATCCCTCAAAAGTCAAAAGAAAGAGCGTATCCAAGGGTGAAAACCTCTCTGAGGTGCCTAAGGATGAAAGGTTTGACATCCTCCCTTCTAGTACACAGTAGGAACGGTCAACAATCAGTACCAAGGAAACAAAAGAATACAATGTGGGGACTCCTGAAACTCCTCACCACATACATCTGGCATCTCTTCTAACTCCAGAGGAACACCCTAAGTTTGTTGAATTCTTCTAGAAGTGCCAGATTAACTTTGCATAGTCATATGTGGACATGCCTAGGCTTGATCCTGATTTAGTCATGCATCACCTCACCGTAGCCGAAGGAGCTAAGCTTGTAAAGCAGAAACTTCACAAGATGCACCCACAAATTGCTGTACTAGTCAAAGAAGAACTTAAGAAACTCTTGGATGTTGGTTTTATTAGACCAATTGATTATGCAGATTGAATATCCAACATTGTGCCCGTCAATAAACCAAATGGAGGCATCCATATCTGTACTGACTTCAGAGATCTAAACAAGGCATGTCCTAAGGATGACTTCCCCCTACCCAACATTGACATAATAGTGGACCTAATAGTAGGACATGCCATGCTTTCACTCATGGATGGATTTTCTGAGTACAATAAGATAAAGATCGTACCAAAGGATCAACATAAGATAGACTTCACATGTCCATGGGGATTATATTGCTGGAATGTAATGCCTTTTGGTCTAAAAAATGCAGGAGTGACCTATCAAAGGGCAATGACCACCATCTTCCATGACATGATGCATACCATAATGGAAGATTATGTTGATGACCTATTGGCAAAATCACTCACCAGAGAAGGTCATCTGGACATCTTAGAGAAAATCTTTGATCGACTAGAACAATATCATGTTTGACTCAACCCAAAGAAACGTGTCTTCAGAGTGACCTCCGAGAAGCTTCTAGGATACATTGTCTCCAGCAAAGGCATTGAGGTCGACCCAACAAAGGTCAAAGCAATCATGGATATGCCACCTTCAAAGAATATCAATCAGCTAAGAACATTACAAGGGCAACTCCAGTCCATCCGAAGATTCATTGCACAACTGGCAGATAAGTGCCACCCCTTTATGCACCTATTACACAAGAACATCCGCTTTCAATGGGATGCCAGATGCCAGCAAGCATTCCAGATGATAAAAGACTATCTCATGAATACGCCTTTGCTGATCCCACCACATCCAGACAGACCCTTATTACTTTACATCTCAGTAACAAATACATCATTGGGTGTACTACTGGCACAACACAATGCAGAAGGGAAAGAATGTGCTGTTTACTACATCTCCCGCACATTGGTTGGCTATGAACTCAATTACACCCCTATTGAGCGATCTTGCCTAGAAGTAATCTTGGCAGCCACTAAACTGAGGCACTATCTGTTGACGCACAAAGTGTAGCTCATCACCAAAATTGATCCACTCAAGTACTTACTCAGCAAAGCAACATTAACAGGGCGCTTGACCAAATGGGTGATGATTCTAAGCGAATTTGACATCGAGTATGTGGACCGTAAGGCTATCAAAGGTCAAGTTATTGCAGATCAGTTGGCCGATGCACCTCTCATAGGTGATCATCCTCTCATTTCCAATTTTCCAGATGAAGAGATATTCATGATCACACCAAAACAACCATGGAAATTATATTTTGATGGTTCATATACAAGGCATGGCTCAGGGGCAGGCATTCTATTTATCACACCTCAAGGTGACAGCATCCCGAAGTCCTACAGGCTCAACATAGCTGAGTATGAGGCTTTGATCATAGGACTCAAGCTCTCCATACAATGGAAATTACAAGAACTACAAGTATATGACGACTCCCAACTGGTCATTCGACAAGCAACAGATGAATATCAGACCAAGGATGATAAACTCATGCCATACAAGAAAATGGTGGATAGTTTAAAGGCATCATTTACTACTATCACCTTTGAGAAGATCCCCAGAGATTAGAATCGAGCTGCTGATGCCATGGCTACCATTGCATCTCTCCTAGATCTTCCACAGAATTCAACACGCTATGAGTTCTTGGTAGAATAGCTTTGGATCCCCTCTTATGAGATCCCCAAATCTGAAATGATATGTCATGTTATTGGTTCTGAATCCCCATGGTATGGTGAGTTTTACACTTACCTCCATGATCACACACTTACTCCTAACCAATCGAATAATCAACGTAAAACCTTCATTCGCCAAACCACTCGATATACCATTATTGTTGAAACCCCATACCGTCACAGTCTTGATGGTACCCTCCTTCGATGTTTAGAGTAGGATGAGATAACAAAGGCCTTGGAAGAGGTACATGAAGGAATTTGTTGAACTCATGCAAGCGGTCCATCACTAGCCAAGAAACTCCTACGCACTGGATACTATTGGCCATCTATGGAAAAAGACTCCTATTACTTTGTCCGAAAATGCAAGAAGTGCCAAGTTCATGGAGACCTCATACATGCGCCAGTGCAAGAATTGCAACCAATCACAACACCATGACCCTTTTTCCAATGGGGACTTGACCTTGTGGGTAAAATTCATCCATCTTCATCCAACGGCCATAAGTTCATTATTACCACCACCGAATACTTCACAAAGTGGATCGAAGCTATTCCACTTACCTAAGTCACCGGCAAGCAGATCACCTCATTCATCCTTAATTACATCATCTGCCAGTATGGTGTACCCATGCCCATCATCATAGATAACAATCTTCCTTTCAAAAATGAGGATGTCCATGAGCTCTATGAGAAGTTTCACATCCAACACCGCTTTTCCACCCCCTATTACCCACAAGGCAATGGTCAGGCTGAAGCATCAAACAAAAACATATTGAGAATCCTCAAGAAAATAGTCAATGATGCCAGTCATGATTGGCATGTTCAATTGAATCTAGCACTATGGGCATATCACACTAGCATTTGAACCCCTACAGGCGCAACTCCTTACTCATTAGTCTATGGTACAGAAGCCATCTTACCTATTGAGGTTGAGATACCATCACTATGGGTTTCCTTGCATAATCTCATTGATGATGAAGCATACCGAGTATCACGTCTTCAGGACTTAGAGCTACTTGATGAGAAGCAACAAGGTGCGTACAATCACCTCAAGGCCTATCAGCAACGCATGAGAAGAAGCTATAATCATCAAGTTAGACCTTGTACATTTGAAGTAGGTGATCTTGTTCTCAGAGAGAATCCTCACAAGCAACCAAACCGAGAACATCAGGGAAAGTTTGAATCAAACTGGATGGGTCCATATGTTATCACTGTTGTATTTGGGTCCGGGGCATATCAGTTGGCTACTTCAGAAGGAGAACAGCAAGCAGATTCGATCAAGAACATGCATCTCAATAGGTTCTATACCTAAGTTGAACAGAGCATCAAGCTCCCATACATACCAAAAAAATACCAAAAACATTCAGAAAAATGTCCTGAAGAAAATACAAAAACATCAAACAAGTAAAGAAAATCATACATGCAAACAGTGAACAACCACTCTGGTGGCACCTTGGGTAAGTGCGATGGTGAAAACCTGGCAAACAGGGGCCACTCGTAAAAAGGTTGTGGCTCCATTATCTTTCAGACTTGTTGCGATCACATTCCATTCATCCATTCATCCATCCATCCAAAACCATGGTTGGTTATTTATCTGCAATCAAGGATAGTACTTCATGTGTCTCGCATCCCGCCTTTTCATAGATATGTTTAAACCGGGGGCAATTCCCTTAATCTAGTTGATGGAAGTAGATTCTGCATTATCTGGTGATTCATTGAGTTCTACATTCAAAACTATCTCAAAAATACCAAAAGCATTCAAAAATGTCTCACAAAATACCAAAAACATTGGAAAACTATCTCAAAAATACCAAAAACATTAAAAAATGTCTCACAAAATACAAAAAACATTGGAAAACTATCTCACCAAAATCCAAAAACAAAGACACAATGACATTTTCTTTGACAAGAAAATTCTGTTTAAGCTATCAAATACTTGGTTGATTTGTGGGTTATTATCTTTGATTCCTACAACATTGTCTGTGTATCTATTTTGCAAATTATTTCACTAAAGTATTGGGGCATGCACTAATGGTGCCTACGTGGGAAGTTCACTAAGCCACATGATCATAGGCAAAATACAATCATAGATCACTATGACTTGCTGACTTCAGCGTATACCTCGACCATATGAGCATGAACCACTACCAAGGATCCATATTCTTTATTCTTTATTCTTTACGTATATACTGTTTGTTGGTAGGTGCGAATTCTCTTTCTTTGGTTTCTCCTACCTTATCCAATTGGATAAAGGTTTTTATCTCTTATTACGGTATGAACCTGTCTCAGGATATGATCAGCCTATGATCAAGGAGGACGTTCCAAGTCATGCATGAAAGGAGATAATCCTTGTCTGATCTGCAAGCAATACTCCAGTCAACTTGATCAATTATATCAAGTTGCTTGTATTAACTTGCTATATCAAAATCCATGTAAGGAATACTCAGGTCATCTTGAATCATTATGTCAAGTTGCTTGTATTGTCTTAAAACATGTTAAAACTCAATGATGAAAATAAAACACTATGGATTGTCATTCCATCTCATCTGTATATATTGCATTCCGTTGCATTCCACCAATCCATACATTCATAATAGCTGCATATCATGCATACATAGTCATAACAATGCATACTCTATATTTCTCATCTTCTTCCATAGGACTCGGTCCTAACTCCTCCATATCTTCTATCAAACACTGAATCCCCCCCACCCTCCACATCTCAATAATCAGCATCACATAATCCCTTCATCGTTTCCCATCAACTCAATCAAGCTACGTTCATCACCATCCATTCTCTAACAGGAGGGACTCCGCTTCCCATCCTAAGTCATCCACACAATCAAGCACATTACTCTGTTTGCGCAGGTACATCAACTCAGACATACCTAGACTATCAACAAAAACTCTGATCAAGTATCTTCAGGTCTCAATAGGTAATCGATTATGGCAAACCTAGACTACATCAGACATTTATCATAATGACCTAGTCTCAACGGGGCTGCTATAATTCCCCACAACCATCCATCACACACACACACACACACACACACACTATCAATTGATCAACCAATCGAACACAATCAAAATAGACAATTACATCAATTGTCTAAGTCTCATCGAGTATTTTGCTTCATATACCTTGACTTCATCGGGTAGTTACATCAATTGTCTAAGTCACATCAGGTCACTTTGATTCACTTACTCAGACTTTATCCTATCCAAGCAAATAGCTAGCATCAACTGTCATGCTTTGACTTGCCCAAGGCAATTAAACAAATTGCACCAGATTATTCAGCCAATTTTGATCAATTATATAGCATCACTCGAAAGCACAACCACCACATTTTCACTGTATCTCCTGCATGACCTACGGGTACTCATTGGCTTGTTGTTTCTCTGTTTCACTCTGATTTCTTCTATTCTTTCATCGTTATTGCTAAAATCTTCTCTTCTATCACCCCACCAATTTTCATTCTTTTTCGAGAGATTGCCTGATTTTTCAAAATTTTCGGCCCATCTCTCGAGGGGGCATACCACCCACTTAATTAACATTTATGGGGCATACTTCTCATATATATCTTTCTTTCTTTGAAATGACGTGATAAACCGCACCGTCTCAAAGAGGGGCAAATGTAGTCACATAAATCTGTCCACTTAATTAAATGAATATTTAATATTTATTTAATTATTTAACCATCAATTAATATTTAATTAATTCATCTTAACCCTTTTCTCCTATTAATTAAATAAATTATTCAATTTATTTGATTTAATTCACTTAACCAAATCCAGACCATTAATTAAATAAATAAATCATATTTGTTTAATTAAATCTTCTCTCACATTTAAATAAATTAATATTTATTTAAATCCCCCAAAATCCCACCTCTCACATTTAAATAAATTAACATTTATTTAAATCACCTTTATCCATCACCCACTTGTATTTTCCTACAAATGCAAGTTGCACAACTATTTTAAATAAATCATTTATTTAAATCACCTTTATCCTCCACCCACTTGCATTTTCCTACAAATGCAAGTTGCACAACTATTTAAAATCCTATTTATCCTCACCCATTTCAAACCTTTAATGGTTTCCCTTAAAGTCTTCAAACTTAATGGCTTCCTTCTAGTCTTCTCAAGCCTTTAATGGTTTCCCTTAAAGTCTTCAAACTCAATGGCTTCCTTCTAGAGTCTTCTCAAAACCTTTAATGGCTTCCCTTAAAGTCTTCAAACTTAATGGCTTCCTTCTAGAGTCTTCTTAATTCTTTAATGGTTTCCCTCAAAGTCTTCAAGCATTTAATGCTTTATCTTCTTTTTCTCATGAAAATAAATTAATATTTATTTAAATATTTATACAAATGCAACTTGCACCATTTAATTAAAATAAATGATTTTATTTTAATTGAAAATACCAAAATTCCTCCCACTTGCATTTTCCTACAAAATCCACTTGCATGCCTAAACCACTTCTAGATTCTTCTAAACCCTTCCTAATTAACCTAATCCATCCCCTAACTATTGTCACATTCCTAAGCAAATTGGAGTCACTTCTCAAAGACTCCAAAGTCTTTGAAAATCAATTAATGCTTTGTGTGTTCAACAAATTAAGCTTTAAAGTCTTCCAAACCACTTATGGCTCTTACATGACCATTAATGGTTAATTCCACTTGCACCCATGGTTAAGGACTTTGAACCCTAACTTAACCCTCATGTAACCCATGTGTCTCCTCAAGCATTTACTTCTTTGACTAAGGTAGTCATTTAACCCTTGCACATTCATTTATCCCTTAGATAAAAGGAATATCCATTGACCTAACCCTAACCCAACCCCCTAGGGTAACCATCATGTCCCCTCAAGCATTTAGTGTTCCTTATCTCTCCTCTCAAGCCTCCCCATGGTGACACTTGTCAACATGGGATTGGGTTGAAAGTCTCACATGGATTGAATATCTTTCAATCCTAACCCTTGTTAAGATTGCTCAATCTTAACCCTTCATTTCCCCGTTTCTTCTATAAATAGAACCCTTCTCCTCAAGAAAAGAAGGAAGCATTAGAGTATTGTTGTTATACATGTATTAGCATTGATCTTTTTCATAGCATCACTATCTACACTTGCATAGCATTTGCTTATCATATTCAACCATCTTGAATCTCCATATGACATCCATGGCTCGTGCTAAAAGCTGAGAGCTACACTCATTTGAGACTTGGAGAGGGGAGAAACAAAGGAGAAGCATCAAAAGGCATCATGGAAGCATCTTAGGGAGGCTCTTCTCCTTTCTTTTATTTTTTTAAACTTCTTTCATGCTTTTTGAAATCTCTTTTGATATGTTTGAAATGGTTTTTAGGTCTTTGTTTTGGTTTTATGGTTGAAACTAACTTATTAACATTGAACTTTGTTGTTGCCTTGTCCCCATTTCCATGACATCATTTGGTGAACTCGACGTGAATCAAACACTTTTGTAACTTCGAGGACATTCTTTTTTAGGCTTGTGATCCCACCATGTGTATTAACTGTTTTTGAATATTTTAGTTGCAGATTTTGTAATTTTTTTTGTGCAAGTTTTGGAAGAAGTTAGTTTAAAACATTTTAAATTGATTTGGTTTAAAACTTCATCTTTCTTGTTTTTCACAAAGGGATAAAAAGAACTTCACATTTTCTATTTGGTGCAACTAAAACAAACTCAACTTTTTCATTTGGTGCATAACAAAGAACTTCATCTTTCTTGTTTTCCACAAAGGGATAAAAAGAACTTCACATTTTGTATTTGGTGCAACTAAAATAAACACAACTTTTTCATTTGGTGTATAAAAAAGAACTCCATCTTTCTTGTTTTTCACAAATGGATAAAAAGAACTTCATATTTTCTATTTGGTGCAACTAAAACAAACTCAAATTTTCATTTGGTGCATAAAAAGAACCTCACATTTACTTTTTTTGCTACAAAGGCTACACGACTTTATTTTTGTTGACCAGGTTTTGCTTTCCAAAAGTTTGTCAAGTGTCAAACATTTTGATATCTTGGTTAAAAAGAACATCATGATTGTTGGAGAAACATCTCAAAATAGTTAGATCACATTGCAATGAAAATCAGTTAAAAAGAACAAGTGTTTTTGGTGATTGACACACTTGTGCAAAGTTTGTCGAGTGGTCCTACTTCTAACACACATTGGTGGAAGAGAAAAGTGTTAGTAACACTCAAAGTTTCTATTTTTAGGAGAGGCCTGCCTAGGGATCGTCACTCTTGGGAATGACCTCGTGTGGTAAATCCTTCGAGCCGCTATAGAAATCAGGTGAGAGCGAAAGCTGTAGCATTGGGTATAGTTGTTCCTACAATGTAACTTGCCGAAAGGACAAATTTGTCCCAGCACAAGTTACAAGGCTCTTAAGTGAGTCACTGCAAAATGAATTTATGTCCAAAACCATCAAACATTACTAAACACCTTTAAGTAGTAGCCCACCCATTCTATTGATTGAAGATATTTTTGATATAATTCAGTGCAAGAGCATAGATGGTTTTGCTCCCAAGATACTCACCATACATATTTCCTTGAGTAGAAACATAGCTTTTTGAAAAGTCACTTGTGGATTGATAAAAGTGGTGACTCCCCCATCATAGGGATCATCTATTTGTTATGCTCGTGCAAGACTTAGTATATCACATCCTTACCTACCACGACAGGATTCATAAGGTATATAGTACCAAAGTCGAAGAAATATCAAGATGTGGGCTGAATTTATCGCAACTGGCCATTTGACCTTAGGGATAAAAAGTGTTTGAAGTGTTTTTGTTTTAGTCAAGACCAAGTGCAAGTTGAGCCGACTTCAGGCTTTGGAAAGAAAAACACCTAAAAAACACTTAAAAGGGTCATCAAAAGTCCAAGGATTGGGTTGATCTAGACCCATACTCATTTGTGCCTTTTGAGGTAACATTCTTGTGTTTATGTGTTTGGTTTGTTTTCTTGTCAAAGAAAAAACAAAAATCCAAAATTCAAAACAAGTATTCATCCAACCAAACATTTTCAAAACAACCAAGGAAATCAAACAACAAAAAAGCAAAGAGTATCCAAATTTATGACCATTCTTCACATCTTGAGAAAGAAGAATCTTCATCAAAACATAGACTTGAAAAGAAGGCCATTAAGCTCAAAGGCTTTAATCAAAAGACAAAAATTCTTCTATCTAAATAGACAAATCTTTGTCTCTCATAGAACCTTTCTACGTCACATGCCCCTTTATCTTCAAGGAAAATCAAATGAATTCGATCAAGAGTCATTAAACCTTAGAGCTTTTATGCAATATAGAGCTTTGAGTTATCACAAGAACAAAGGAGGCAAGATCAATCCTGATTTCTTTCCAGACATTTGCATCACATACAACATAACTCGTGCAGAACCACCAACTCCTGAGACAGAAGAGGAAAAATTTGTTCCTTTTGTAACACAAAGTTTCTATTAAAGTAAACATCCCATCCCTTTCAACAAATTCACACATCATCAGCTCCATTCCACACTCTCAAAACATTAAGAGGTTCTTGTCCAAATAGTTCTCTTTTTGATATTGCTTGAATCAAACACCAAATCACTTTTAGATTGTTTCTACATCTAGGATAAGCTCATCCTAAGAGACATATCTACGCAAGTTAAAACTAGTTTATGAGTAAATCCTCTCATTACTAGGTAGTTAAATCTGTAACACATCTCAGATTTCTCTATACCTTATCACATCAAACCTTATCAAACACAAACAAGCAATTCAAAGATGAACGTTGCTAAAATCTACCTTTAAAGTGCTAGAGATCCATATGTAAAACACCCCATCAAACGTAAATCTCCCAAGAAACAACTCATCATCATTTTCACCCAACTTCAAATGAAACTCGTAAACAAAATGGCTCATACTAGGTCTAGATCTAGACAACCCGAAATTGAAGAGGAAGAGGAGGAAAATATTAATGAATTCCAAGAAGCACTTGGAGGCAATATCAATGAGGAAAATCCAAGTACTCCTACAACTGCAGAACTAGAAAGGGCACACCACAACCCTCTCTTCAATAGACTCTTTGATGAAATACTCCAGAGCAACATTGATGTTCACTTTTTGAGACTTGCCCAAGAAGGGGCTAAACTACCCCTTGACTTTAATGTCGCACAACTAAGACAAACATCAGAATGACAAAGTCGCAATGAGGATGACAGAGGTAGAGATCACGTCCAATATAACATTCCTCAAGGTAATCCCCCACCTCCACCTCCAGTGAGATTGACATGTTACGGCAACAAGTTGAGAACCTCGCCCAAAAACTTCACAGTGGTGTGAGAACTAATCAGTTTTCACTCAATGACATTTGTCCTTATCCCTTTGATAGGAATCTTCACATGCCACTTTTTCCACGAGGGTTTGAAACACCCAAGTTTGAAAAGTACCGAGGAAAAGGAGACCCTCAGGATCATGTTCGAGAGTTCCATTCAACATGCCTCGAAGTAGCATACGAAGACACATACCTAATGCGACTTTTTCCCTAAAGTTTGGGAGGAACAACCACATCATGGTTTTCCCAGTTACCAGGTGGCATTAGAACCTTCAAGGAACTCATCCAAAAATTCCTGGCACATTACTCACATAACATTGAGCGTGATATCACAATGGCTGATCTGTGTAACACCAAACAAAAACCAGGTGAACTATTCTCAGTCTTTCTGCAACGATGGCGTCAAATGTCTAGCAGACGTTCTCTTCATTTACTTGAATGAGAACTAGTGGAAATATTTATTTCCAACCTAAACGACGAAATGAAATTTCACTTAGATGTCAAAGACACAGATTCTTTCAATGACATGATCACAAAAGGCCTAAAATGTGAGCGGGCTCTCATCAAGAAAGGACTTATCAAAATCTACAATGAGCCAAAGGATGGCCCGCGCCCAAGATTCAATAGTGACAAACCAAACTTCTGAAGCAAAAACAAGAACATCATCAACAACGGGGTTGTGGATGCAAGAACTATTAAAAGTGCACAACCTGTGGTTTGATTTGCAGGACAGAACCCCCCACCCAATAATAACACTGTTGTCCCTCTGAATCAAGGCCGCAACACATCTCAAAAAGAACCTAGACAATGTCAGCAAAATTTCAAACCCAAGCGGACATACACTCCCTTAGGGGAACCCATTGAAACAGTGTTGCAATAGTTGGTTTCCCAAAATCTGGTAACCTTACACAAACTATCAAACTATGAACCTCAAGTCAAACCTGCATGGTGGAGGGATACTGAACATTGTGATTTTCATCAAGGAAAAGGACACAAGACAAGCAATTGTCATCGATTAAAAGATCTTATTCAAGATCTTATTGATCGAGGTGAAATCGAGATCAAAGGACATGATCCCAAAACAACAAACAATGATCATTTGATGTTCAAAAATCCACTTCCATCACAAGATCAAAGGGGTCCTTCTACTTCCAAAAGAGGCACTGATACCACTGATTATACACAAGCTGCGTTTAATTACATTGTCAACCACCTATACGATGCCAGTGAACAAATTGCAACTATTACCTTCAAAAATCCCAAACCCACTTGCAATGTTGTTACACATCACGACAAGGTTACCATAAAAGTAGCTCCACAAGGCACCACCTCCATACCAAAGCAGTATAACCATGTGGAACAATTAGACAAGATGCTTGCGCTTATATCCATTTTAGAGCTATTACGCCTATCTCCATCCCATAAAACTATCTTGGATCAAGCTCTCCAAGAGGCATCAGTCCCTACCAACTTGAATACAGATTAGTTCCAAGCCATGGTTGGAAGTCTGAGGTCATCACCTTGTCTCACTTTCTCTGAAAGTGACAACACATCTTTTCAACAACCTCATAATGCCTCCCTCCACATCAAAGGGTTTATCAACCAACATAGGATCAAGCGAGTCTTGATTGGCAGTGGAGCCGGTCTAAATATCTGTACCCTACAATTGGTCATAGCATTGGGATATGAGATTGAATCAGTGGATCCTCACAAGAAAATAACAATAAAAGCTTATGATGATGCAGAGAGGTCATCCAGAGGAGCAGTGGTGCTGTCAATTCGAGTGGGCCCCATGATAAAACATATCACATGCCAAGTTCTGGACCTTCCTTTGCCATATAATCTATTGTTGGGAAGACCTTGGATACACTCCATGCAAGCCGTTCCATCCACCTATCACCAGTGTATCAAGTTCCCACATAACAGTGTCGAAGTAACAATCTTGGGTGATGCAAATCCATTTTCCTATTGCAACAATATTAGTCATCAGCCAGAAATTACTGTTCCCAACAACAAAGAAGCCATCCCATCCACATCATATGTAAGTCCCACTTCTCTCTCTAGATCAGCTACTACTATACCTAAGCAAAAGAAGCTCAAAATGAAAATCGCAGAGGAAGGTCCCGGAGAATACAATATAAGCCAACTCTTTTATGTTGGGCAAATGCCTACTTCTCCTAGGACTCATGGTAAACCTCAATGGTTGCTTCCACAACCACTGATCAAGCCAGCATGTGCTTTGACACCTTTTATCTTGGGAAAAAGTCAAGAAGAAGAAACCCGAGATGAAGACTTAGCAGAATGGATCTATAAAGATCCCATTAACACAAAAACCCCACAAGCTAAGATTCCTACAAATCAATATGGTAAAGGCCTTCTCATCATGCAAAGAATGGGTTATGATGGTCGGAGTGCTTTAGGACCTTGCAAGCAAGGAAGACATGAACCACTGTAGCTGGAATTAAATCCCAGGGATAATATAGGCTTAGGTTTTCAGAAAGAGATCTTTCCCAAGCTTAGATTCAAAGGAAAACCCAGCAAGCCAGTATATCAGCCTATTACAAAGAGATCACCTTTTATCATAAAAGCAACACCATGTACCCTAGTAGTTACCCCATCATAGTTAAAAGACCCAGTAGTAACATCCACAATACCAATCATCCCAGTAGTCAAACCAACAAATCCATTAGCAACAACAAAAGTATCAGAACCCACAGCAGTATCTATGACATCAGCAGTTCCAGCAGAAGCAGCATGGTCCACATTGCCAATGCTCCCCGCATCAGATTTCCCAATCCCATAGCTTATTCCTACAAAACCAATCATCTCAAAAGTGCACAAACTGGTAATACCTATGGTATTTAACTCCAATGATATCCCAGTATGGAATAGTAATCGGCTTCTAGACAGTGACTCAGAGACTGACTCACATGAATGGGAATTTGATTCAGTACACCTTAATACTTTAGATGAGGAAGACACATCACCACCTCCACCCCGCAAAGACATCCCTGTTTATGGAGAAGCACATATAAAGACTTCTTGGGTTCCTGAACTGGAAACATCTTCCACAGACCCTACGTCCCATCCTATGCCTAATTCTGATAGGAAGAGTACCATCAACGACCTTTACCATAACGTCTTAACCCTCACTGATACATCCAACGAGCTTAACCTAATTGATGAAGTAATGCCTATTATCCATCTTGAACTCATCGAATGGAACCAACCTAATCCCCCATGTCTTGACCAATTCCAAAACGATGAGGCGATCATTGACTTTTTGGAATTGTGGGATAACATACCAAGTGGGGATCACAAAGATGGATTTGCCATTGAACTTAATAGCACAACATACTTTGGGGTGGATGCCAAACCTTTCAGCTGCAAAAATGTAACAATAAAACATGGATCTTCCAGTGAAAACCACACTGTGGCACTGTTTGATCCCTCAAAAGTCAAAAGAAAGAGCTTATCCAAGGGTGAAAACCTCTCTGAGGTGCCTAAGGATGAAAGGTTTGACATCCTCCCTTCTAGTACACAGTAGGAACGGTCAACAATCAGTACCAAGGAAACAAAAGAATACAATGTGGGGACTCCTGAAACTCCTCACCACATACATTTGGCATATCTTCTAACTCCAGAGGAACACCCTAAGTTTGTTGAATTCTTCCAGAAGTGCCAGATTAACTTTGCATGGTCATATGCACACATGCCTTGGCTTGATCCTGATTTAGTCATGCATCACCTCACCATAGTCGAGGAGCTAAGCCTATAAAGAAGAAACTTCACAAGATGCACCCACAAATTGCTGTACTAGTCAAAGCAGAACTTAAGAAACTCCTGGATGTTGGTTTTATTAGACCAATTGATTATGCAGATTGGATATCCAACATTGTGCCTATCGGTAAACCAAATGGGGGCATTCGTATCTATACTAACTTCAGAGATCTAAACAAGGCATGTCCTAAGGATGACTTCCCCCTACCCAACATTGACATAATAGTGGACCTAATAGTAGGACATGCCATGCTTTCACTCATGGATGGATTTTCCGGGTACAATTAGATAAAGATCGCACCAGAGGATCAACATAAGATAGCCTTCACATGTCCATGGGGAACATATTGCTGAAATGTAATGCCTTTTGGTCTAAAAAATGCAGGAGTGACCTATCAAAGGGCAATGACCACTATCTTCCATGACATGATGCATACCATAATGGAAGATTATGTTGATGACTTATTGGCAAAATCACTCACCAGAGAAGGTCATCTGGACATCTTAGAGAAAATCTTTGATCGACTAGCACAATATCATGTTCGACTCAACCCAAAGAAATGTGTCTTTGGAGTGACCTCCGGGAAGCTTCTAGGATACATTGTCTCCAGCAAAAGCATTGAGGTCAACCCAACAAAGGTCAAAGCAATCATGGATATGCAGCCTCCAAAGAATATCAGTCAGCTAAGAACATTACAAGGGCAACTCCAGTCCATCTGAAGATTCATTGCACAACTGGCAGATAAGTGCCACCCCTTTACGCACCTGTTACACAAGAACATCCGCTTTCAATGGGATGCCAGATGCCAACAAGCATTCCAGATGATCAAAGAAAATCTCATGAATACGCCTTTGCTGATCCCACCACATCCAGACAGACCCTTATTACTTTACATCTCAGCAACAAATACAACATTGGGTGTACTACTGGCACAACACAATGCAAAAGGGAAAGAATGTGCTGTTTACTACATCTCCCACACATTGGTTGGCTGTGAACTCAATTACAACCCTATTGAGCGAGCTTGCCTAGAAGTAATCTTGGCAGCCACTAAACTGAGGCACTATCTGTTGACACAAAGTGCAGCTCATCGCCAAAATTGATCCACTCAAGTACTTACTCAGCAAAGTAGCATTAACAGGGCGCCTGGCCAAATGGGTGATGATTCTAAGCAAATTTGACATCGAGTATGTGGACCATAAGGCTATCAAAGGTCAAGTTATTGCAGATCAGTTGGCCGATGCACCTCTCATAGGTGATCATCCTCTCATTTCCAATTTTCCAGATGAAGAGATATTCATGATCACGCCAACACAACCATGGAAATTATATTTTGATGGTTCATATACAAGGCATGGCTTGGGGGCAGGCATTCTATTTATCACACCTCAAGGTGACAGCATCCCGAAGTCCTACAGGCTCAACATAGTTGAGTACGAGGCTTTGATCATAGGACTCAGGCTCGCCATACAATGGAAATTACAAGAACTACAAGTATATGACGACTCCCAACTGGTCATTCGACAAGCAACAAATGAATATTAGACCAAGGATGATAAACTCATGCCATACAAGCAAATGGTGGACAATTTAAAGGCATCATTTACTACTATCACATTTGAGAAGATCCCCAGAGATCAGAATCGAGCTACTGACTTCTTTTCATAGATATGTTTCAACTGGGGGCAATGCCCTTAATCTAGTTGATGGAAGTAGATTCTACATTATCTGGTGATTCATTGAGTTCTACATTCAAAACTATCTCAAAAATACCAAAAGCATTCAAAAATGTCTCACAAAATACCAAAAACATTGGAAAACTATCTCAAAAATACCAAAAACATTCAAAAATGTCTCACAAAATACCAAAAACATTGGAAAACTATCTCACCAAAATCCAAAAACAAAGACACAATGACATTTTCTTTGACAAGAAAATTCTGTTTAAGCTATCAAATACTTGGTTGATTTGTGGGTTATTATCTTTGATTCCTACAACATTGTTTGTGTATCTATTCTGCAAATTATTCCGATGACGTATTGGGGCATGTACTAATGGTGTCTACGTGGGAAGTTCACTAAGCCACATGATCATAGGCAAAATACAATCATAGATCACTACGGTTTGCTGACTTCAGCGTATACCTCGACCATATGAGTATGAACCATTACCAAGGATCCATATTCTTTACTCTTTATTCTTTGCGTATATACTGTTTGTTGGCAGGTGTGAATGCTCTTTCTTTGGTTTCTCCTACCTCATCCAATTGGATAAAGGTTTTTATCTCTTATTACGGTATGAACTTGTCTCAGGATATGATCAGCCTAAGATCAAGGAGGACGTTCCAAGTCATGCATGAAAGGAGATAATCCTTGTCTGTTCTGCAAGCAATACTCAGGTCAACTTGATCAATTATATCAAGTTGCTTGTATTAACTTGCTATATCAAAATCCATGTAAGGAATACTCAGGTCATCTTGAATCATTATTTCAAGTTGCTTGTATTGTCTTACAACATGTTAAAGCTCAATGATGAAAATAAAGCACTATGGTTCGTCATTCCATCTCATCTGTATATATTGCATTCCGTTGCATTCCACCAATCCATACATTCATAATAGCTGCATATCATGCATACATAGTCATAACAATGCATACTCTATATTTCTCATCTTCTTCCATAGGACTCGGTCCTAACTCCTCCATATCTTCTATCAAACACTGAATCCCCCCCACCCTCCACATCTCAATAATCAACATCACATAATCCCTTCATCGTTTCCCATCAACTCAATCAAGCTACGTTCATCACCATCCATTCTCTAACAGGAGGGACTGAGCTTCCCATCCTTAGTCATCCACACAATCAAGCACGTTACTCTATTTGTAGAGGTACATCGACTCACACACACCTAGACTATCAACAGATACTCTGATCAAGTATCTTCGGGTCTCAACAGGTAATCGATTATGGAAAACCTAGAATACATTTGGCATTTATCATAATGACCTAGTCTCAACGGGGCTGCTATAATTCCCCACAACCATCCATCACACACACACACACACTATCAATTGATCAACCAATCGAACACAATCAAAATAGACAATTACATCAATTGTCTAAGTCTCATCGAGTATTTTGCTTCATATACCTTGACTTCATTGGGCAATTACATCAATTGTCTAAGTCACATCAGGTCACTTTGATTCACTTACTCAGACTTTATCCTATCCAAGCAAACAACTGGCATCAACTGTCATGCTTTTACTCACCCCGGGCAATTAAACCAATTGCACCAGATTGTTCAGCCAATTTTGATCAATTATATGGCATCACTTGAATGCACAACCACCACATTTTCACTGTATCTCCTGCATGACCTATGGGTACTCATTTGCTTGTTGTTTCTCCGTTTCACTTCGATTTCTTCTATTCTTTCACCATTATTGCTAAAATCTTCTCTTCTATCACCCCGCCAATTTTCATTCTTTTTGAGAGATCGCCTGATTTTTTGAAATTTTTGGCCCATCTCTCGAGGGGGTATACCACCCACTTAATTAACATTGATGGGGCATATTTCTCATACCTATCTTTCTTTCTTTGAAACGATGCGATAAACCGCACCGTCTCAAAGAGGGGCAAATGTAGTCACATAAACCTGTCCACTTAATTAAATGAATATTTAATATTTATTTAATTATTTAACCATCAATTAATATTTAATTAATTCATCTTAACCCTCTTCTTCTATTAATTTAATAAATTATTCAATTTATTTGATTTAATTCACTTAACCAAATTCAGACCATTAATTAAATAAATAGATCATATTTGTTTATTTAAATCTTCTCTCATATTCCCTCAAAATCCCACCTCTCACATTTAAATAAATTAACATTTATTTAAATCACCTTTATCCTCCACCCACTTGTATTTTCCTACAAATGCAAGTTAAACAACTATTTTAAATAAATCATTTATTTAAATCACCTTTATCCTCCACCCACTTGCATTTTCCTACAAATGCAAGTTGCACAACTATTTTAAATAAATAAATTATTTATTTAAAATCCTATTTATCCTCACCCACTTTAAACCTTTAATGGTTTCCCTTAAAGTCTTCAAACTTAATGGCTTCCTTCTAGAGTCTTCTCAAGCCTTTAATGGTTTCCCTTAAAGTCTTCAAACTCAATGGCTTCCTTCTAGAGTCTTCTCAAAACCTTTAATGGCTTCCCTTAAAGTCTTCAAACTTAATGGCTTCCTTCTAGAGTCTTCTTAAGCCTTTAATGGTTTCCCTCAAAGTCTTCAAGCATTTAATGCTTTATCTTCTTTTTCTCATGTAAATAAATTAATATTTATTTGAATATTTATCCAAATACAACTTGCACCATTTAATTGAAATAAATGATTTTATTTTAATTGAAAATACCAAAATTCCTCCCACTTGCATTTTTCTACAAAATCCACTTGCATGCCTAAACCACTACTAGATTCTTCTAAACCCCTCCTAATTAACCTAATCCATCCCCTAAATATTGTCACATTTCTAAGCAAATTGGAGTCACTTCTCAAAGACTCCAAAGTCTTTGAAAATCAATTAATGCTTTGTGTGTTCAACAAATTAACCTCTAAAGTCTTCCAAACCACTTATGGCTCTTACATGACCATTAATGGTTAATTCCACTTGCACCCATGGTTAAGGACTTTGAACCCTAACTTAACCCTCATGTAACCCATGTGTCTCCTCAAGCATTTACTTCTTTGACTAAGGTAGTCATTTAACCCTTGCACATTCATTTATCCCTTAGATAAAAGGAATATCCATTGACCTAACCCTAACCCAACCCCCTAGGGTAACCATCATGTCCCCTCAAGCATTTAGTGTTCCTTATCTCTCCTCTCAAGCCTCCCCATGGTGACACTTGTCAACATGGGATTGGGTTGAAAGTCTCACATGGATTGAATATCTTTCAATCCTAACCCTTGTTAAGATTGCTCAATCTTAACCCTTCATTTCCCCGTTTCTTCTATAAATAGAACCCTTCTCCTCAAGAAAAGAAGGAAGCATTAGAGTATTGTTGTTATACATGTATTAGCATTGATCTTTTTCATAGCATCACTATCTACACTTGCATAGCATTTGCTTATCATATTCAACCATCTTGAATCTCCATATGACATCCATGGCTCGTGCTAAAAGCTGAGAGCTACACTCATTTGGGACTTGGAGAGGGGAGAAACAAGGGAGAAGCATCAAAAGGCATCATGGAAGCATCTTAGGGAGGCTCTTCTCCTTTCTTTTATTTTGTTAAACTTCTTTCATGCTTTTTGAAATCTCTTTTGATATGTTTGAAATGGTTTTTAGTTCTTTGTTTTGGTTTTATGGTTGAAACTAACTTATTAACTTTGAACTTTGTTGTTGCCTTGTCCCCATTTCCATAACATCATTTGGTGAACCCGACGTGAATCAAACACTTTTGTAACTTCGAGGACATTCTTTTTTAGGCTTGTGAGCGCACCATGTGTACTAACTTTTTTTGAATGTTTTAGTTGCAGATTTTCTAATTTTTTTTGTGCAGGTTTTGGAAGAAGTTAGTTTAAAACATTTTAAATTGATTTGGTTTAAAACTTCATCTTTCTTCTTTTTCACAAAGGGATAAAAAGAACTTCACATTTTCTATTTGGTGCAACTAAAACAAACTCAACTTTTTCATTTGGTGCATAACAAAGAACTTCATCTTTCTTGTTTTCCACAAAGGGATAAAAAGAACTTCACATTTTGTATTTGGTGCAACTAAAATAAACACAACTTTTTCATTTGGTGTATAAAAAAGAACTCCATCTTTCTTGTTTTTCACAAATGGATAAAAAGAACTTCATATTTTCTATTTGGTGCAACTAAAACAAACTCAAATTTTCATTTGGTGCATAAAAAGAACCTCACATTTACTTTTTTTGCTACAAAGGCTACACGACTTTATTTTTGTTGACCAGGTTTTGCTTTCCAAAAGTTTGTCAAGTGTCAAACATTTTGATTATTTATTTAAAATCCTATTTATCCTCACCCACTTGAAACCTTTAATGGTTTCCCTTAAAGTATTCAAACTTAATGGCTTCCTTCTAGAGTCTTCTCAAGCCTTTAATGGTTTCCCTTAAAGTCTTCAAACTTAATGGCTTCCTTCTAGAGTCTTCTCAAAACCTTTAATGGCTTCCCTTAAAGTCTTCAAACTTAATGGCTTCCTTCTAGAGTCTTCTTAAGCCTTTAATGGTTTCCCTCAAAGTCTTCAAGCATTTAATGCTTTATCTTCTTTTTCTCATGTAAATAAATTAATATTTATTTAAATATTTATCCAAATGCAACTTACACCATTTAATTGAAATAAATGATTTTATTTTAATTGAAAATACCAAACTTCCTCCCACTTGCATTTTCCTACAAAATCCACTTGCATGCCTAAACCACTTCTAGATTCTTCTAAACCCTTCCTAATTAACCTAATCCATCCCCTAAATATTGTCACATTCCTAAGCAAATTGGATTCATTTTTCAAAGACTCCAAAGTCTTTGAAAAGCAATTAATGCTTTGTGTGTTCAACAAATTAACCTCTAAAGTCTTCCAAACCACTTATGGCTCTTACATGACCATTAATGGTTAATTCCACTTGCACCCATGGTTAAGGACTTTGAACCCTAACTTAACCCTCATGTAACCCATGTGTCTCCTCAAGCATTTACTTCTTTGACTAAGGTAGTCATTTAACCCTTGCACATTCATTTATCCCTTAGATAAAAGGAATATCCATTGACCTAACCCTAACCCAACCCCCTAGGGTAACCATCCTGTCCCCTCAAGCATTTAATGTTCCTTATCTCTCCTCTCAAGCCTCCCCATGGTGACACTTGTCAACATGGGATTGGGTTGAAAGTCTCACATGGATTGAATATCTTTCAATCCTAACCCTTGTTAAGATTGCTCAATCTTAACCCTTAATTTCCCCGTTTCTTCTATAAATAGAACCCTTCTCCTCAAGAAAAGAAGGACGCATTAGAATATTGTTGTTATACAGGTATTAGCATTGATCTTTTTCATAGCATCACTATCTACACTTTCATAGCATTTGCTTATCATATTCAGCCATCTTGAATCTCCATATGACATCCATGGCTAGTGCTAAAAGTTGAGAGCTACACTCATTTGGGACTTGGAGAGGGGAGAAATAAGGGAGAAGCATCAAAAGGCATCATGGAAGAATCTTAGGGAGGCTCTTCTCCTTTCTTTTATTTTGTTAAACTTCTTTCATGCTTTTTGAAATCTCTTTTGATATGTTTGAAATGGTTTTTAGTTCTTTGTTTTGGTTTTATGGTTGAAACTAACTTATTAACATTGAACTTTGTTGTTGCCTTGTCCCCATTTCCATGACATCAGTTATTAATACTTACTCATCCCCCTCTTAGTATTAATCGGATCCTCTAAGATTAACAAGCCTCTCTTTGGTTGGTAAGTTCTTATCCTTTTAACCTTACATCGACCAGGTTGGAAAATGTGTTGATTCTCATTGGAAGCTAAAAGGAAGTGTATCCACAAGTATTATGGCCAATGAGTTGTTCCTTTTTATCTTTGTTAATTAGGAAGATTTGATTAAGGTTCTTACAGAAGGTCCCTCGATCTTTGGTAGCAACTTTCAAAACTTTATTTCTTTGTGTAAATGGAAACCAAGGTTGGATTCTAGGAATGATATTGGGGTAGTGGATCCTACTTGGATTCACCTCCCAAGGGTTCCTTTGGAATACTAGACCTTTGTAGTTTTCAAGGGCATTGCTAAATAGTTTGACAAGTTTTTGGTGGTTGACAAAGTAACCCAAACCAATTCTAGGCTTCTCTTTGCTAAAATTTGTGTTAATGTGTCTATCAATACTGTTCTTCCCACCCATGTCACCCTTCACTCTCAATTTGGTTTGTGGGTTCAACCCATTAATTATGAGAATGAAAGGGATTTTTGTAAAGCTTGTAAAAAATATGGGCATTTCATTAATGAATGTAAGAAACAACCAGTGTTGATACCTTCTATGGACAACATGAAAGGCCATGATGTTCCTTCGACAAAGGAAGTTAAAAAAAGCCACAAAAGGGATAAAATAAATTAAGTGGATGATATGACAATGTCTTCATCTAGGTTTCACCTCCAAGCTTGTGTGTACCTGGTGACTCAACTATGCATTGGGGTGACCAGATAATAATTTCTTCTTGGGCACCATGAGGAGTATCCTAAAGAAAGCCCTAATAATATGACTGATAAAGTTGTGGTGGATTTGGTTCCCTATAATTGGAGGTCTCTCCAATTGGTCAAACTCATTTGGAATCTGGTAGTTTTCCTTAGGCCAATAACACTAAGGCAAACAATGGGATTGTCCTCAACTCTATAAATGATACTATCTATCAGGAGGTATTTTCAAGCCCATATAATAAAGAGAATATTAGTCTAGATACATTTTTAAGTGTAGAGAATGTAAGGTTGAGATGGGTTTATGAACCTAAAAGATAACTTGCACCTTTTAGGGTTCTCTTTGACCCCTCCTCCAAGTAAATCTAGAAAATTTATGGAGGAAGAAGACTCAAAAATGGAATGGACACAAGTTGGAGCAAAAAATAAGAAGAAAAATAAGGTAGATGTGGGAGGGGAAGCCAAGCCTAGAAGACCTTCTTAGAGGGATACAAGAAGTAGGGATGCAACTAGAGATGTGGCTAGTGGAAAGTAGAGGACCATTGATGGTCTCTCAAAATAGAAAAAGAAGAAGAAGTGATTGGTATAACTCCTCTAGTGAGGAGAACCTTTAGATTGCTCAAGGTTGAGTCTTTGCTATTTTAGATGAATATTTGTCATGAAATATGAGAGGCTTAAATAGCCATGTTAAACAACATATGCTTAAATTCTTGCTGATGGAGAAAAGGGTTGATATCCTTTTGTTACAAGAAACCAAAATGAAAAAATATGCTTTCTAGAATATTGTTAAACATTTTGGCCTTTGGCTGATTTTTTTGTTAGCGATGCTAAAGGAGCCTCGGGTGATCTTGTTACTTTGTGGAACTTGATTTCATTCTTGGGTACCCTATATCACAGTTCTAAAAGTAGCCTAATACTTAAGATGAAAAATTTGAAGATGAGTCAAAGGTGGAATCTTATTAACATTTATGCCCCTGATGTTAGATCTCCTAGAGCTACTCTATGAAACTCCTCAGATTCCCTAATTTTGAATGGTTTGGCTGATCTGTGGATGTATAGTGGTGGCTTCAATTCTCCCATGTACAATTTAGAGAAACTAGAGGGCTCTGATGACTTATTTGAAATTATGAGTGACTTGACTGACTTTATCTTGGTTTCCTGCCTCATGGATATTAGCTTACAAGGGTCCTAGTTCACATGATCTAATAGGAGGTAAGGTAATAATTTAATCCAAGTCAAATTAGATAGGTTTATGGTTTCTTGCAATTGGATCAATGTGGATGCTCTTTTTTTCAATGCACTGCCCAAAACAAGGTCAGACCATAAAGCTATGATTCTCTCTTGAGAAAGGCCCCTATCCTTTCAAGTACGAGTTTAAGCAGAATTAACACCCAAATTTTAGAGACTTGGTAGGGAAATGGTGGAATACTCAAGTCGATGGGACTCCTATGTTTCGCGTGGTGCATAAGTTAAATATTATTTAAGATAAGGTAAAAGGATGGAACAAATGTTCCTTTAGTAATATCTTAATCACAAGAATTAGTAAACTCTTAAAAATTAGTAAACTCCTCAAATAGGTTAACTCAGCTTTTATTTTCTTGATCCCTAAGTGTGAGAATGTTGTTTCCTTGAAATGTTTTAGGCCTATTAGCCTTTGTAATACCCTCTATAAGATCATATCAAAGATCATGGTTAATATGCTTAAAATGGTTTTGGGTAAGATGGTTTCAAAAAATCAAAAAGATTTTGTTAAAAGTAGACATATCTTGAATATTGTGATTACTACCCATGAATTGGCTCACTTCATGGAATACAACAAGAAGGCTAGTATGGATCATACATTTGATATTTCCAAAGCTTATGATAGAGTCTCTTGGAACTTTCTCTTTGAAGACTTAAAAAAGCTTGGGTTTAAAGGCAAATTTCTAAGGATATTATTGAATGTGTTACCTCTCCTATGGGACCAGTTCTTGTTAATGGCTCTCCAAAAGGCTATTTATCTTGTGATAGAGGGCTTTGTCAAGGTGACCCTCTTTCACCTTATTTGTTTATCATTATTGTTGAATTATTAGGAAGAAATATTTAGAGATATATAGATCAAAATTGGCTCAAGGGTATAAAATTTGCTTCTCATTTGACTCTAATTACCCATCAATAGTTTGTGGATGACACTATGATTTTCAGAGAGGCTTGTGTCTCCAAAGCTAAAGGATGGAGGGAGATCTTGGATAATTATGCTTTGCTATCTGGTTAGCATATTAACTATAACAAAGAAAAATATACTTCTTCAATGTTCTCCTTTCCCTACAAGCCAAAATAACTATGATTCTTGGATGTAACATTGCTTCCTTCCTAGATTCTTAGTTGGGTCTACCCCTAATCTCGAAAAGTCCTCCTAACAACTTCTGTAATAGCTTAATTGAGACATTTCAAAAAAATCTTATAGGGTGGAAAGGAAAATTATTAATTCTTGTTGGTAAAGTGAAACTTCTTAAATCATGCCTGTAGAATATCCTAGTTTATTATCTCTCTTTGTTCAAAATGCTTGGTGTTATTGCAGATAAAATTAAAAAAATTCAGAGAAGGTTTCTTTGGACTGGAACTAAAGAAAAGGATCACATAGTTGTGGTGGCTTGGGATAGAGTTTGTAAGCCTAAAATGTTTGGTGGGATTAGAATAAGGAAAATCAGACCTTTTAACAGGGCTCTTCTATCCTTAATTGGATGCCAAATTATTAAAGGAGATAAAGATTGGGTCAAAATCATTCAAGCCAAATATCTTAATAATTCCCCTTGTGATAATATATTATATGAGATCAACTTTCCCTCAGGCTCTTGTATCTAGAATAATATCTTGAAAATTAGGAACGTCTTGAAAAGAGGGGGTAAGAAGATTGTTGGTGATGGGAGTAGTACTAGATTCTGGGATGACTTGTATTTCAAGGATATGACCCTGCCTGCTACTAATTGTTTCAATTTGATTAAAGATTTCCTTATCCAAAAAAAAATGAATTATGCTTCGGGGTTATCTTCATTGGCATGGCGGTCATGGGAGATGGAAGAATTTTAGGAATCAGCTAGGAGATACAAATGGTATTTTGGATTCTCATTTTAAAAATATGGAAGATGAGGCTACTATGTTGCAATCTTATCTTGGGACTAGCTCCTTTCTTCTAATAGGAAGGACATTTGGATTTTGAGATACTAGTATTTTGGGGTATTCTTAGTCAAGAATTCAAAAGGGAGAATTTTTACTAGAATGATATTTGGGTGACTAGCCTTATTCCTGAAATTAATTTCTTTTGTTGGGTAATTTATCACAACAATATTTTAACCTATATAATCTAAATAAAAGGGGATTTTCTTTTGTTAATAGATTCTCCCTCTACTATAAGGATTCAAAAAACATTGACCATATTTTCTTGTACTGTTAATTTGCTATAGACATGTGGTCTAAAGTATTTATTGCTCTAATGATCTCTTGGCCCTTTCCTAAACATATGGGAAGTTTGATGGAGCAATGGTGTCAATGCTCTTTTAATCATCCTATTATTCATAATCTCTGGTCCCAAATTCCTCCCTTTGTGGTTAGGAACATATCAAAGGAGCATAACAACAGAATATTTAGGGAGGTGGTAAGAAACAACTATACATTATTCCAAACTATCAAACAACAAATTAAGGAAAATGTGAATGTTGTGTCTTGTGGGCTATCAAAGTCCATGCCAAGTTTTCATGACCTCAAAGTTAAATAGATTTGGGGAATCAAACACAACCTAATAAAGATTAACTGGAATACGTTGATCCTAAGAAAATAATACAAATGGTCTCCACTGGAGGATGGATGGGTAAAATGCAATTTTGATGGATTTTACAAAGGAAATCTAGGGATCTTTAGTGTTGGAGGTGTCCTTAAAGATAGTAGGGGAACTCTTATTAAAGGATACAATGTGAAATTGGGTAGGAATTCAAATAACAAGGCAAAAGATTTTACTGCTTGGCAAGGTCTTGACAGACTTAAACAAATGAATTATCATAATATCATCCTCAAAGGGGATTCCAAATTGATAGTGGATTGCTTAAATGTTAATGTTGGTGTGATATTTTGCCAAGATCTAGAGGCAATGGAAAGCACAAATAAGACATAAAAAAATAGATGATACAAATAAACTGTATTCTATCAAGATGAAAATACTGATCAACTGGATCATCAATCATTTTTCAATAGTTGTTTTATACAATGTAGATGAGCCTGCTTATATAGGCAAGGCTATATAGATATGTGAGCACACAAAAATGACATGTGGCTCAATAAGAAATAAGGGTAGGTAGGAAATAGGTGTGGTAGGTATGAGAAACAATAAAATATTCCACATGACATGGATCACCCACCAAAGGCGGAATTATCACTCCACAATAAGTGGATATGATAAAGTAGTAACAAGATCAATACCATAAAAGGTAGAAATTCTCCTACACACACTATCCCAATGTGGCACAAACACCCAAGTGTCTCATACCCAAACTACTACGATATGCATTTCCTAAGTAAACTTAAGTATAGTGTAATAATATCCATGATGAATAATTATTTACATCAATAGTTGGCTATCCTTGGGAAATTAAGAGTGTTATGGAAGAAAGTAAATATTTGATTAGGATCTTTCCTAATTCTAAAGTTTAGCATGTCTTTCGAGAATATAATAGGGAGACCGATGATTTGGCCAATTATGGCTTTAGTTTTGTGGATTGGATCTTCCTTAATTTCTCTCAATGTCCAACTAGCCTTAGAGAAATGATTTCTCTATAAAGGAGTCAATATTATATAAGAGATCCCATCTCCTTTGTTGATAGTTATCACAATGAGCTTTAAAATAAATTTAAATCAAAGGAGGCATAAAAGGTCCATAAATTTTTTAAATTCACATTTTGTTGTTGAGTTCGATGTTGATATGGTTTCTTGGATGTAGGCTTGGTTGGCAGATCTATGAGTGACTCCCCTTGGCATGAGAGAATTTAATGATAATAAAGAGTTGTATGTTATGAACAATTGTTGTTATTATTTTGCTATCATTGCCTTGTATGATGATATAATTACTAGGAATGGAGGTGCTTCATATTTACTTCCCCGTAAAAAAGGTCTTTTAGGGAAATGTCACTTTACATGTGCAAGCTTGATAAATTTTCTAGATACTCCTAACCTTAATTATCATCGTTATTTATCTTGTGGTGTCTGTAACAAGCTTTATGGGCCTAATTTTTTCTGTGCTTGTTTGTCTTCTTTGATGATTGCAAAGTTGAACCATGCAATGAGGGGTGCTTTGAAATGGTCAAAACCTAAAGATTTCAAGGAGCTACAGAAGAATGATGATGTGTGGGATCTTTTCAACAAGGCAAAAATATCCCCATACTTTTTTGCCATGAAAGGTTACAACAAGGCTTTGTCGATGAAATTTTGTAATTCTTGGTAAAATAGGGTGGTATTTATTGGTACCATTATCTTTAGTATCACTCCAGAGCTAATAATGAAGGTTACTAGTCTAAAAAATGAAGGAAAGAAAGTGGAGAAGAAGAGTTTAGGAGACTATAATGGTTACCTCAAAAAAAAATTGAGAAAGGAGAAAGGCCAAAGTTCTACAAAATGGCTATGACTATTATATCCTGCCTGGACTATATGCTATGGTAAGTTTCTATGTGATACAATATTTCACTTTACAAGGTTGTTATCCCATTGTTCATGGGTACCATTTCTTGATTTTAAGGCATGGGGAAAAAATTGATTTGCCTTTTTATCTTTTTACCTCATTGTTTGTTAGTATCTCAAAAGGGGCATCTCTTCCACTTCACCAAGGGCTAATTAATGTCTTATATCAGTTTATTTTTAACCATTGACCTCATCGTAGCCATCTATTAACCCTTTTTGGAAACCCATGTGTCCTTGAAGAAGCTCACTATAGCACGCTTCATATCAAACTGATAGAGTAAAATCCATTGCCTTTTGAGAAGACCAAATCTACATAAGGCAAAAAGGTGAAAAATGAATCGGTTACAAAAGCCCCAGAGATAGCTCTTTTGAAAAATACTTCAGACCAAAGAAAAACCGCTACCCCCAAGAATAGCCCTTTAAAATCTAGTAAAATCAGAAAAGAAACATAGAGAAAACAAATTACAATTGGTTTGGACGAGTAGGGGTTTAGAGAGGAGGATGAAGTGAAGAAGGATTATGACAAATAGGAAGGCATATCGAGAGAGAGACCCTCTGCTCACCTCATTGCAAAAGATAAAAAAGGAAAAAACAGAAGTCAAGGAGGCCACCCTTGAGCCAGTTGAAGTTTTTGCACCCAAGCATTATGTGGAATCCTCTACAGATGACTTAAAGGATGAGGAATTTCGTGATATTGAAGAGGAATGAGAGGTAGATAGTGAAAATAACTCAGAGGATACCAATGAGCCTAAGGAGGAAAGTGAAAAGTTTGATCAAAGGTCCCCATCCCCTATATATTATGAAGATGATGATGTGGAGCCCTTTTCACAAGAGTCTCCTGTGGAGAAGAAAGATGACAAGACATCCAAATTAAGGAGGCAAATTATTGACCTTCAGGTTAGGGTTATGAACCTTGTAACCAAAGTGAATGAATGTAGAAAAATTAAAAGAAAGATAAGGGAGGCTTTGAATACTATCTAGTTATTAATGATGGCATAATGTACAAGGCAATAATGGGGTTTGTCTCTGGTCTAAGAAAACTTAGGATAAAGGCCAATAAATAGTAGGAGAAAGGTAATTCAGAAGAGATGAAGTAGAATTAAGAAGAGTCAAATTAGGAGGCTTAACAAGAACAAATGAGGAGACTTGCTAGGAATTGGGACATCCTCAACAACAAATAAGGTTGTTGTTTGTGATGTTGTGCTAGTTTCCATGCCTTTTTTATTCTCTTTTAATGATTATGGTTATTAATAGTTTTAATAGTGCTAGGAGCTTGTTAGAGGCAAGGTTAGATAGTTATAATATCTCTTTGCTTATTTCCTTGAACAAAATGGTTAATGAGGTCTGCATGCCCCCTCAAACTAATCTTAATTTTGATATGGTGATTGATGATAGTGCTTATAATTAATTTTATTAGTATGGTTGTATGTTTAGCTATGTTATTATTAAGTTTACCTGGTCAGATAGCCTTGGGGGTTATTGGAAACAATGCAGAAAATTGAGAGGGGGGGGAGGTGAATCAGTTTGCAAAAAACCTTTCTGCAACTTAAACCACAAATCAAATCTGATAATTAACCATCAAAGGATGAAACAACACCACATCAAAAACACACATAACACCAATATTTTTGATGTAGAAAACCCGGTTAAGGGAAAAACCATGGTGGGAACCTACACACAATGAGATAATACCCTGTTAGGAGTAAGTGAAACATTACAGTGGGGAATGCACATGCATTCAGGAACACTTCCTAGAGCTCACTGCTCAAAATACAAAACCCAGAAAGGTTACAACCTTTAGGGAAGGCTCACTGTCTTACAAGAAGTCTCACTAACTTACAAAAACATTCAAATTACATCTAGAGAATCATGAATTGATGAAATAGCATCTTACAATGTCCGAGTATAGTTCCGATTAAGCTTACTATCAAATTTGCTTTGCAACACTTCTCACGAATTCGTACAACCTTGCATAATATCTTTGCTACTTGTAATGGTGGAAAAATGACAAATGATAGATCAATAAGGAAACTACCCTTTCCCTCAAAGAGAGATGAGAGTTTCTCTATTTATTACCCTTAAAACACTTTTCACCATGTGTTAGCACCCCCACAATTTTCCATTTAAAATGTCCAAGCTTGCACGTTGCCATTTGGTGTCTCTATTTCTTTCGGGTCTTTTGTACCTCTTCATTTTGAACCTAAACCATTAAACTTTAAAAATAATTCAATAGGTTCAAGGTTCAAGGCGCGTTTAAGGTAAATGTCTTTAGCGACCTTTATCTCCACCAAAGCAAGCACGTTATTGTTATGCATTCTGAACTTTGAACCCGTGAACCTTTTTGGTTCAAGGTTCAAAACGTCTTTTTATGAGTCACGACTATGTAATGTTATTTAACGAGAAGGTGTGAATGTGTTTTAAGTTGGTTTTGAACTTGAACCTTGAACCAATTGTCTTTTCGGTTCATCGGTTCAAGGTTCAAAGTTCTCACTTGTTAGTCATGGTTATTGTTCATTTCCATTTTGTTTTGAGCTGCTAGTTCACCGTTGTTCTTCCCAGATGAACTTGAACCATTGAACTCTTTGTGAGATGGTTCAAGGTTCAAAAGGTTCACTTCAAGCTGATTCTAAAGACTTTGTTAACACTGGAGGCAGCGCGACAAGAAGGAATATTCTCGGCATCTAACAGTTTAAAATTCTAAATTTGAAAAGTAATCATGAGAACATTAACTACTTGTGCGAAGGTGATGGGAAATTAAGAAAGTGTTAGGTTTTCGGTCATTTCCCAGTTACTTCACACGTTTAAATGAATCATTATGAAGCGTGTGTAGTTTTCTTGGTTTTTACCCGTCTGTTTAAAAAGGATATATAAATTCATCTTCATAATTTGTAAGGGTTGCAACTACTATAATTGAGTGAATTGGAGATGCCAAAGGTAAATTCAGCTCTACTTTCCTGAGAAGGTTTCCAGATTCATGGTGGTAACGGGTAAGTTTAGATGATTCCCCTATGCTGTATTTCTTTAGTTCTGTGGATTTATCAGTGTAGGAAGGAAATATTTAGCTTGTTGGAGTAGAATTCTACCCTATTTTAGAATTGCTTGATTAAAAATATAGATAGGCAGTATGAGGCCTGTATTGCTGAAGCTTGGCCAGACTTCATGTTTAGTGAGCATATTACTAGAACTAGATGATACTTCCTTGGCTCATGCCAATCTATGGGATTTCTTAGAAAGAACCAAGAACCCTTAAGCTGGTTCAATAATGGAGAAAATAGTGAGAAGTGGTCTCATTGAAGCTGCTGCATTTCCACTTTCTATACCATGTCCAGATTTGGTGGTAGCTTGTATGAATAGGTATGATGCCAAGAACAGATGCATAAGAACTAGTAATGGCGAGCTGCTAGTTGGTATCAACAAGGAAACAGTAATGGCAGCGATGGGAATCCCATACAAGGAATCATATGAGGATTGGTCTATTGGGACCTCATACGTCTTCTTCTTAGAGAAAAAGAGTGTGTATAGAAGTGTAATTGCAAGAAACTAGATCCTTAGAGTTCAAAAAGGAGGGTCACGACTGCCAAAGCCCCTAACTAGAGAGAACTTCATCACAGAAGTGCTAGACATTGTTATACTGCTGAATAGGTTAAAAGGGAATTCACACTCCTTTTACTAGGAAGATTGGATGTATTTTTACATTCAAGTGCTATTATCCAGTGACAAATATCTTGATTGGGCCCAAGTAATTGCAGAGAGACTCCATGAAGGTTTGAGTAACTTTGTGGGTATGTCTAGTTTTTAATGTCCTCTTATCTTTTCTACATACTAGCTTGTACCAGAGATTGGCCTGGTTTTCTCAATAAACCATGGGTGGATGGAATGAAGGTTTATGATTACTACCCTTTGTTACAGTAGCAGAAAAATGTAGAACATATTGCCAGATGGAATGGTGTCTTCGCAGGGAGACCAAGCTTTTGAACTATAGGGTGATGTGAACAAGAGAATGTCAGTTGAAGCAATGGAGTTAATAATTATATATGACAACTTCTTCATTCAATTTCCTAGGTTCACCTACCTTCAGGTAAGTGGTTTCGAAGGTGAACCATTCAAGCTACCTAGGTATGCCTTCGATAGCTATGTAATCATAGAGGTGAGTAGGCAACTAGCTCATATTGATAAAAGGTTGGGGGCAAAAGGCGAATCTGGAGTTGCCTTTCCTATTGAACTTGGATACTATAGATGTAAGTCTGTATCTGATGCTTTAAATTTGGAATTGGAATTTAAGAGGATGCACCTGCAGCCCTATATTGCCAGACGCAAGTTTGATAGCAGAGGTTATGCCATGGAAAACCTAAATGTGGACAACCACTTCTGTCATGAACCCCAGTTGGAAGATTACTAGGAGAATTGTAGTGATGAATATGAGGTAAGGAGGAGATTGTGGTCAAGATTTACTCTGCAGCAGATAATCACCATGAAGCTTCCTATCAATGTATCTGGAGTACAGGAGGAAATAGGGAAGATGTTCCGAATCCTAAATTCAACAAGGAGGTTCAAGGAAAGCCAATCCCTGAGATTGATTGGAATAAAAAGGAAGATGATAATATCCAAGCTAAAAAATTTAATGTTGTAAGGAGAACTGAGAAGTGGTTGAGAGACCAAAAATTTAAGAAAGGACGCTCATATCCTCCCATGAACTAAGAGTTGATTCACATGTTGTGACTCAACTTCCTATTTCTTCCACGAATGAAATTGTTGACATTGTAGGTGGTTCAAAGTCAATTGTTGAAAAAATCCAACCTAGGAGATCATAACAGTCACCTTTAGGTTCTACAATAGCCTGAGTAACTCGGTCAAGGAGCAAGAAAAAGAGCAAAAAGCCAACATTGAGCCAGATTGTTGTGGACCTGCATCCAAGTGAAGAGGTTGAAGTAATAATGGATCAACATGATTTGGGTGAGGCTGCGGTACAAGAAATGGACATAGGTAATGAAACAGAGAGTGAATTGAATCCCATGAACACTTTGGTTATTGTCAATTCACCAGATACTCAGACAACCCCTCCATCCAAAGAACCTGCAAACACTTAGCGATGGTTAGAAGCTGCTATTGGGAAGAAGCGTAGTGTGGTTCCAATTACAATCCCCATAGAGGATATGGTCAGCAAGTGTCTTGGAAAGGTATCCAAGCCGAAAAGACTGAAAACGCAGACAATGCTTGAGGTAGATGAAGCAACAGGTCATTGGACAACCGAGATAGCCAAGCCTATTCTAGATAGAGATGCAAACAAAGCTACCAAGGATGACTTCACAGTAGAAAAGATTGATCTGGGGGTTGCTTCGCGAGTCGTTGATGTTAAACATTTGGAGTCTTCCATGAAGAGAATGATTTCTAGATCATGGAAGGACGAGAAGGATAAAAGGGTGTTGAAGTAAATCATCACTCAAATGGCTGAGTACATCAATGCCATTCACCATCCAAATCCTCAACCCTTGTCACAGGTGGCAATATCATTTGATCCCAAATCTCCAACAAATCAAAAGATGTTGGATCAAGTTCAAAGAAATAGAATGGTCGCAGAGATGTTCAATAAATGGCTGGATCTTATAATACAACAAGGTTCAGAATATATTGTCAGTCTGGTGAAAGTATATGAGGATGTTGTGAATGTGAGCAAGGAATTGGAATTAGAGGCTGTTGCCTGGGAGAAAGAATGGACCAAATGGGTGGTAGTTCTTGCACAGATGAATGATATACAAAACTTTGGTGTGATGAAGTTCCTGGCTGAAAAACCTATGGAAAGCTTGGATGACAATGTATTATATGTATCAAGGAAAAATGTGGAGTGGCGTAATTCAATTATCAAACAGGGCCATGAAGAATCCACTAAAATGCTAAAAGGATTGACAGATTTAATTGATACAATGCAAAAGGATCTTAAATGCATTGACATACAACTTATGAAAGATGATGCCCAGACAATCGAAGCTACCACAAATATGACAAAAATCTTCCAAGAAAGGATACAGTTCATTCGGAAGACAAAATCCTTGACTATGAATGATTTCTCAAAAGTAGCCAGGATTAGGTCAATGCTCACGGTTTGTTCCGATCATCTGGAAGCGCACAAGGCAAGGGTGACACAAGTAAATATGGACAAGGAGGTTTGGAAGCAATGAATCCAGCATATGGGAATCCCCTACTTTCAAGTCATTCTGAACTTCTCAGCAGCACATTAAGAGTGGTGTGGTGTGCGCAGTTCTGCGGCAAAGCAGGATAAACCAGTGGCTTCCTTTGCCATGGTGGAGTCATGATCAATTTGGGAATGAGCTGTCAGCCTTACTGTGGCTGTTATTTTAGTTTCTCTTGTTTTTAGCAAATGGTTTCTTTAACCTCTGGTTAAAGTGAATTTTTAATGATTATGCAACAAACTATGAGCCTAGAGGCTATTTTAGCTAGGAAGTAAGTTTGTGTTAGGGTCCGAAAAACTACGATTTTCAAGGAACAAACAATATCTGTTTTCTATGAATTTCTTAAAACTGGAATGACTGGTTTAGCAATGAAATGTCATGGTGTGTAGTCTTTGAATCTGTGTGTTTGAGGATTGGCAATCTTTCTTGAGAAATCAGCTAATGTGCATGATATCATTTTGTTATCAGTTATTCGTATGTTTTTTGGGTTCATTGTTACCATTATTTGCAATTAAATTCATTTTTGGATTGAGTTGTGCTGATCCCCCTTGTCCTGTGAGACATGAGAGAGAATTGATCAGAGTTCATACTGCTATGCATTTGCTTTTGCTCCAAATTTATGAAATGAACATGTGTGAAAATCCGAGTCTGTGAGCTCTTATTTGAAATTGATCTTCAGAATATTCTTTCTATTTTATTTCAAAAGCATTCCTTTATGTTGATAGATGAATGCTAAAGCCTTTCCACGCTTTCTGCTTAAAAGTGTATTCATTTCAAGGTTTTCTGCATAAAATTCATTGCAAATCATATGAGGATCTTCCCTCTAATGCAAAGGATGGATTTTTAATTGGTCCATCCAACTGTTGGTTTATTTGTTTCCTTTCATAAAGGGGTGTACAAGAGTCATATTATTATTCAAAGAAAGCAAACATTATAATTTGAAGAAAGGGACAAATCTGTTAACCAACACCATGTTACATTAGGAAGATGAGAGTATAATTCACTAGATTCCATCTATCTACATGAAGATGGTAGATTGAATTATGAATGAATTGGGAATGTTAGGTTGATCCCCTCTTCCTTATTTGAAATGGAAAGGAAATTGATTGAATTATGTAGTGCAAAAGTGACAAAGAATTGATTATAACTTGAGATCGGAATATGGGATGAAGCTGTGCACCTGGATCTAGTAGTAAAATATCAAGACAAAGTTGCCTTGTGAATTTGAGGAAAATTTGCCTAGATCATGGTGGGAATGTACACGGTCCTCTGAAAAATATGCGAAACAAAAAGGGTCTTTCCGCCTCTACAAATGAAGCCCAAATTTGAAAGTACAACTACGCACCTACAACCTACACACAAAAAAGAGAGGAAAATGGGTTGGGATTGGGGGTTTGCCTTTAGGTCAAACCCCAGTTTTGGAATTAACCAAGTAATGAAAGAAAGTACTTGCAAGTATATGTAAATGAAAGACTGAATTGTAAATCACCTCAAGGGAGGTTGTAGTATAAATGTTGATAGAAATGCTTGCATGGAATTAAATGTTAGAATCAATCTCCTCTTCAATTATTGAATCCTTGACTTGAATGCAACACCTATCTTTGAAGGGAGACTTGAGAATTCTCAATGTTGGAAAAGAATGCTTGAATACTTGAATGCTCTTGAATGCTTGATCGCTTGTGAATTTCCCACTCATCCAACTTATTGAACTTATGAAAATGAGATGATGAATGCCCCTTAAGTACATGTTAGTGGATTTGATTTTCATCACAAGCTGATATCGGGGGAGTTTCCCGCCTAATGCACAAACAACAATGCAACCCTAGAAAGGGTCCTGCCCCAAAATAGGGTAGGGATAGGGGCATCGTGCCCCTATCCAAGGGGGGACAGTGGTGCCACGCCCCTATCCTACCGCTTTCCCCAGGAAAAAATGCAGACGGGGCAATGCAAAGGCCAAGGAAGAAGCTGTTTATGCAGGTTGAGTGATCTCTGGTCTTCAATCAGGCTAGAGGATTTGAATTTGCATGTGTGAGGACCCTATTGCAGTAAAAAATTGCTAGGGTCACAATTTTTTGACACTACATTTAGCCCCCACTTTAGCGGGAGTATAAGCGTATGCCAATACTGTCGGTAAAGTTCAAGGAAATAAGATTGAAAGAATTTTACCACATCAAGGAGGAAAGATGCACCAAGCCCCCAGTGGCCTTAGGATCTTACAACTTCGATTGAAAAAGTAGAAGGGAAGATCGAGAAGGGGAGAACCATGACTACAAGTAGAAAAGTTCCGTTCACTATGAGTCATGGAAGCAAGGATACCAAAGATTACAAAGCAAAACAATGTTCACTAAGTAATTCTAAGTATCACAAGAAGGAAAGTATGAGCAGAGTGTATGCCCTCATGTTAAAGCGATCGCATGCACCTTTTCGGAAGAGATTTCTTTAAGGTAGGATACACCCAAGAGAGAGAAGGAAGGGAGAACATTATGACAAGGATTTAGCCCCCAGTTGAGGTATAAACCCAAGGATAATGAACAAATAACATGAGGTAGTATCACTTTACTCGCAGTCAATATGCTATATGATAAATCATGTATATTATGTATGTATATGTGCATATAATAATCTTCATTCCCCAAAGAAGGACACTACCTTATAAAAAAGGGAAGATAGGATGTCTTTTGAGTCAACATGAAAGAGACCAAGAAAAGATTTCAATGCTTTGCATCATCCCCAAGTAGACATTAAGGGAACAATAGAAGAATAAGGATACATATAGAATAATGGCCAAACAAGAAAAAGAAAGGAGAGAGAGAAAGATATGCAGTGCTAATATTGCTAATCTAGCATGACTTCTGCCTCCCGATCTTGCTGATGACTATTCAAGGAAGGCGAGAAACATGCTCAAGGAGCGACATCAAGCACAATGGATCGAGCTATCACAAGATCCAAACAAGGACTATGCTCATGTTTTAAGTCACTTTGTTTGATTCTAGGAGCTAGGATTAGGGTTTGCGAAAACTCGTCCGATAAATGCTTGTCCACATCAAAATACTCATACTCACTATTAGAAGCTGTAGTCACATAAATCTGTCCACTTAATTAAATGAATACTTGGTATTTATTTGATTATTTAACCATCAATTAATAATTAATTAAATTAATATTTAATTAATTCATCTTAACCCTCTTCTCCTATTAATTAAATAAATTATTCAATTTATTTGATTTAATTCACTTAACCAAATTCATACCATTAATTAAATAAATAAATCATATTTGTTTAATTAAATCTTCTCTCACATTTAAATAAATTAATATTTATTTAAATCCCCCAAAATCCCACCTCTCACATTTAAATAAATTAATATTTATTTAAATCCCCCAAAATCCCACCTCTCACATTTAAATAAATAAATCATTTATTTAAATCACCTTTATCCTCCACCCACTTGTATTTTCCTACAAAAGCAAGTTGCACAACTATTTTAAATAAATTATTTATTTAAAATCCTATTTATCCTCACCCACTTGAAGCCTTTAATGGTTTCCCTTAAAGTATTCAAACTTGATGGCTTTAAAGTCTTCAAACTTGATGGCTTCCTTCTATAGTCTTCTTAAGACTTTAATGGTTTTCCTTAAAGTCTTCAAGCCTTTAATGGTTCCCCTCAAAGTCTTCAAGCATTTTAATGCTTTATCTTCCTTTTTCTCATTTAAATAAATTAATATATATTTGAATATTTATCCAAATACAACTTGCACACATTTATTGAAATAAATGAATTTTTATTTTAATAAAATCCTATTTTCCCTCACCCACCAAATCCACTTGCAAAATCTAATCCCCTTCTAGATTCTTCTAACCCCTTCCTAATTAACTTAATCCATCCCCTAATTATTGTCACATTCCTAAGCAAAATGGAGTCACTTCTCAAAGCCTAAAAGTCTTTGATAACCATTAAAGGCTTTCAACCTTCAACCACTAAATGTCTCAAAGTCTTGAATAACCTTTGAAAGCTTCCAACCTTCAACCACTAAATGGCTCAAAGTCTTTGATAACCATTGAAGGCTTTCAACCTTCAACCACTTAATCCCCAAAGTCTCCAATAACCATTAATGGTTACCTCAAACCCTCCCACATGGTTAAAACATTTCTTTTGACTCAACCTCTACCCAACCCAAGGGTCTCATCAAGCCTTTAATGCTTTGACCATGATTATCTCTTAATCATTTGCACAAAGGTTTATCCTTGCATTAACTCCTAATCCAGTGGGTAATCCTAATTTAGGCTTGACCCTTACCTTCTAGATAACCATGAGGTCTCCTCAGGCATTTAATGCCTCCAACCTCTTCTCTCAACCCAATCTTATGTTGACACTTGTCACCATTTCATTGGTGCAAATTGTGCACATGGATCCCCAACTTTCAAGCTTGACCCTTGATTAAACCTTTCAATCCTGGCCATCCATTGCTCCATTTTTCCTATAAATAGAGCCCATTCCTTCATAATCCAGATCCTGAAAACTTGTATGCATTTAGGCTATAGACATTTTTAGAGAGCATTTAGCATAGCATAACTAAAATCTTGTCTTTTTGGTAAAATCAATCATTTTAGCATCAATAGAATAGTATTTAGCTTTTCATTTCATATTTGAAGCTTAATATTAAATCTCAATCCTCCATAAGCATCCATAGTGCAAAAAGCTGCTGAGAGCTACACTATTTTGGAACTTGGAGAGGAGAGGAACAAGGGAGAAGGAACTAAGAGTATGTTAGGAGGTATTTGGAGATGCCTCATCATGTTTGCTTTGATAGTTAAATATGCTTGCATGCTTGTAGTCTCTCTTTTGGTATGCCTTTTTAGATTAGTTTTCGATTGACTAACACTAATGTTTTGTGTGTTTTTGTGTTATTTTATCATAGACTAATCTTGTGCCATTTAGGAGGGCATCATTTGGTGAACCCGACGTGAATCCAACACGAAAAAGATCAACTTTTTTTTTTTTTAACCAATAACATGTTTGAATGTTGAAAATGTCACACAGGTTGCGCTTTTGACACTGTTTTGGTGCGTTTGACATTATTTTGGCGCTATTCACCCTGTTTCAGTGCTTTTCCCTTCTTTGTCTTTCCCTTTCTTTTAGTGCGTTTGTGTTAAATAGTGCCTCTGCTCAAATGCAGACTAGCGCTATTGTAACAAAACGTTGTACAAATCACCTTGTAACCAAAAAATAAAATAAAATTAGGCTTGTAGAAGCCCACCAAATAAGCGGATTTTACTAATTTTTTTCTCTTTTGTGTAGATTTAAATTAGATTAAAAAGTAGATTTATATTTTTTTACTAACTTGTTTTTTTGAAGTTGGTTTTAAAAATGAATTCACTTTTTATTTTGGTTTAAAATTAACTTCACATTCAAACTTTGGGCTTTTAAAAAAAGAATCACATATTTGTTTGGGGCTCTTAAAAAGAATTTCATTGTTCCAAGGTAAAAAGAACCACAAACTTATACAAAAACAACTTTATTTTTTTTGCAAGTTAGGAAACAAACTTTGTTTTGGTGCTTAAAATAAACAAGGCAAAATTTATTTCTTGCATCAAGATAAAACTCACAATCCACACTTCTATTTTTGGTGCACATAAAATTCACAATCAACTTGTCTCATTTTTAAAGCAATTTTACTTCATGCAAACGTGTTTTTCTTTAAGTTGACCAGGATTTCCGAATTCTAGGTTACAAAACACATTGCCTTTGAAGTTAAAAAGAACACCATGATTGTTGGAGCAACATCTCCAAATAGTTAGATCACATTGCAATGATAGATTAAAAAGAACAAGTGTTTTTTGTGCTTGGCACACTTCTGCAAAGAGTTGGTCGAGTGGTCCTACTTCTAACACACACTATCCTCTCCCTTGGCTTTCGTGGTCCTAGGTGCAAGAGAAAAGTGTTAGTAACACTCAAAATTTTATCTTTTTAAGAGAGGCCTGCCAAGAGACACATCACTCTTGGGAACGACCTTGAGCGGTAAATCCTTCGAGCCGCTATAGAAATCAGGTGTGAGCGAAAGCTGTAGCCTTGGGTATAGCTGTTCCTACAGTGTAACTGGCCGAAAGGACAAATGGGCCCCACCACCAGTTACAAGGCTCTTAAGTGAGTCACTGCAGAATGAACTTATGTCCAAAAACATTGAACATGACTAAACACCTTTAAGTAGTAGCCCACCCGTTCTATTGATTGAGGATATTTGCGATATAATTTAGTGCAAGAGCATAGATGGTTTTGCTCCCAAGATACTCACCATACATATTTCCTTGAGTAGAAACATAGCTTTTTGAAAAGTCACTTGTGGCTTGATAAAAGTGGTGACTCCCCCATCATAGGGATCATCTATTTGTTATGCTCGTGCAAGACTTAGTATATCACATCCTTACCTGCCACGGCGGGATTCATAAGGTATGTAGTACCAAAGTCGAAGAAATATCAAGATGTGGGCTAAATTTATCACAACTGGCCATTTGACCTTAGGGATAAAAAGTGTTTGAAGTGTGTTCGTTTTATAGACCTAGTGCAAATCGAGCCGACTTCAGGCTTTGGAACTACACCTTAAAATAAATCTAAAGGAAGGGTCAAAAACAAGTCCAAGAATTGGGTTGATCTAGACCCATACTCATTTGTGCCTTTGAGGCAACATTCTTGTGTTTGTGTGCTTGCTTTGTTTTCTTGTCAAGGAAAAATCAAAAAAATCAATCCCAAAAACAAAGTATTCATCCAACATTTCTCAAAAACAAACAAAAATACCAAAAACAAAGTACAAACAACAAAGAGACAAAATTTATGACCATTCTTCACATCTTGTGAAAGAAGAAGTGTCATCAGAATATTACCTTGAAAAGAAGACCATTAAGCTCAAAGGCTTTGATCAAAAGGAGGAAATTCTTCTATCTCAATAGACAAATCTTTGTCTCACATAGAGTCTTTCTACATCGCATGCGTCTCTATCTTCAAGGTAAAACAAACGAGTTTGATTCCGAATCATTGAACCGCAGAGCTTTTATGCAATATAGAGCTCTGAGTTATCACAAAAATCAAGGAGGAAAGATTAATCCCAACTTCTTCCCAAACATCTGTATCACCTACAACACAGCTCGAGAAGTGCCACCAATGCCTGAAAGGGAAGAAGTAGAGTTTGTCCCATTTATAAACCAAAGTTTTTATTGAAGTTGAAAAACAAAAACATCCATCATCTCACTCATACATCATCACTTCATCATCAATCCATCCCAACTCTCAAAACATTAAGAGGTTCTTGTCCCAAGTTCTCTTTTAGATATTGCTTGAAATCAAACACATCACATCACTTTTTAGATTGTTTCTACATCTAGGATAAGCTCATCCTAAGAGACACATCTACGCAGGTTAAAACTAGTTCATGAGTGAATCCTCTCATTACTAGGTAGTTAAATCTGTAACACATCTCAGATTTCTCTACACCTTATCACATCAAAACTTATCAAACAAACAAGCAATTCAAAGAAGGAATTTCGGTTACATCCACCTTAAAGGTGTTAGAGATCCACGTGCAACACAATTCACCAACCATCAATCTCTCATTTCAACAAAAACTCATCATCATTTTCACACAACTTCAAACACAAACTTGCAAACAAAAATGGCTCAAACCCAATCACAGTCGAGACAACGAGAAATAGAAAGAGAAGAAGAAGAAGAGGAAAATCTCAATGAATTTCAAGAAGCACTTGGAGGAAATGCAGATGACGAAAACCCAAGTACTCCCACTCCTACAACAATAGAAAGGGCTCAGCATAACCCTCTCTTTAACAAACTTTTTGATGAAATAATCAGGAGCAATGCGGATGCTCACTTCTTAAGACTTGCTCAAGAAGGAGCCAAACTCCCCTCAGACTTTGATCTTGCCCAATTAAGACAAGCATCAAAAAGACAAAGTCGCCATGAGGAGGAAGGGCGTAGAGATCCCATCAGATATAACATCCCTCGAGGTAACCCACCACCTCCTCCTCCAAATGAAATGGAGATGTTGCGGCAACAAGTCAAGAATCTCGCCCAACAACTTCATAATGGTGTCAAGATTAACCAATTCTCACTCAATGACATCTGTCCCTATCCTTTTGATAGGAATCTTTACATGCCACCATTTCCACGAGGATTCGAAACACCCAAATTTGAAAAATATAGAGGAAAGGGGGATCCCCGTGATCATGTCCGAGAATTTCATTCTGCTTGTCTCGAAGTAGCATATGAAGACACATACCTAATGCGCCTTTTTCCCCAAAGCTTGGGAGGAACAACCACATCATGGTTTTCCCGACTACCGGGTGGCATTAGAACATTTGAGGAACTCATCCAGAAGTTCCTATCTCATTACTCTCATAACATTGAACGCGACATCACCATGGCTGATCTGTGCAACACCAAACAAAAACTAGGTGAACTATTCTCAGTATTCCTGCAACGATGGCGCCAAATGTCTAGCAGACGTTCTCTTCAGTTACCTGAACGAGAACTAGTGGAAATTTTCATTTCCAACTTAAATGAAGAAATGGAATTTCACCTGGATGTCAAAGACACAGACTCTTTTAACGATATGATCACCAAGGGTTTAAAATGTGAAAGGGCACTCATCAAGAAAGGACTCATCAAAATCTTTAATGAACCAAAAGATGGTCCTCGCCCGCGCTTCAATAGCGATAAACCGAACTTCTGGAACAAGAACAAAAATATCGTCAACGATGGAGTTGTGGATGCTCGGACTATCCAAAATGCACAACCTGTGGTTCGATTTGCAGGACAAAATCCTCCACCTCAGAATAACACAAATGTTCCTTCCAATCAAGGTCGCATCATGTCTCATGATGAACCTAGACCTCGTCAGCAAAAACAAAAACGCACATACACTCCCTTAGGGGAACCCATTGAAACAGTGTTGCGACAACTCATTTCTCAAAATTTGATCACTCTACCTAAGCTATCAAACTATGAGCCTCAGGTCAAACCGGCATGGTGGAGAGATACTGAACACTGTGAGTTCCATCAAGGAAGAGGACACAAAACAAGTAATTGTCACCGATTGAAAGATCTCATTCAGGATCTTATTGATCGAGGAGAAATTGAAGTTGAAGGACATGACCCAAAAACAACCAATAATGATCATCAGATGTTCAAGAATCCACTTCCATCACAAGATCAAAGGGGTCCTTCCACTTCTAGGCGAGGCACTGATACCACTGATTATACGCAGGCTGCGTATAATTATACTGTAAATCACCTGTATGATGCCAGTGAACAAATTGCAACCATAACCTTCAAAAATCCCACCTCAAATTGCAATGTTGTTACACGTCGTGGCAAGGTCACCATCAAGGCAGCTCCACAAGGCACCACCTCCATCCCAAAGCAGTACAATCTTGTGGAACAATTAGACAAAACGCCTGCGCTTATATCCATTTTAGAACTATTGCGCCTATCGCCATCTCATAAAACAATCTTGGATCAAGCACTCCAAGAGGCGTCAGTCCCTACAAACCTGAATACAGACCAATTTCGAGCCATGGTTGGAAATCTAAAGTCATCACCTTCTCTCACTTTTTCTGAAAGTGACAACTCTTCTTTCCAACAACCTCATAATGCTTCGCTACACATTGAAGGCTTTATCAACCAACACAGGATCAAGCGAGTCTTGATCGATAATGGAGCAGGCCTAAACATTTGCACACTACAGTTGGTCACAGCATTGGGATATGCAATAGAATCAGTGGATCCTCGCAAGAAGATCACCATTAAGGCCTATGATGATGCAGAGCGTTCATCCAAAGGAGCTGTGGTACTACCAATCCGAGTGGGCCCTGTGGTAAAGCACATCATCTGTCAGGTTCTGGACCTTCCTCTGCCATATAATCTATTATTAGGGAGACCTTGGATACATGCCATGCAAGCTGTTCCATCTACCTACCATCAATGTATCAAGTTCCCACATAACGGTACAGAGATCACAATCCTGGGCGATGCAAATCCCTTTGCATTTTGCCATAATATCAGCCATCAACCAGAAATTACTGTTCCTAATAATAGGGAAGCCATTTCCTCCACATCATATGTAAGTCCCGCCTCTCTTGCCAGTTCGAACACCCCTATACCCAAGCAAGAAAAGCTTAAGATGAAAGTAGCAGAGGAAGGTCCTGGGGAATACAACTTGAGTCAACTCTTTTGTGTGGGACAAATGCCCATTTCTCCTAGAACTCATGGTAAACCACAGCAGTTACTCCAGCAACCACTAAACATACCAGCATGTGCTTTGACACCTTTCATTCTTGGAAAGAGTCAAGAGGAAGAAACACAAGATGAGGACCTGGCGGACTGGATCTATAAAGATCCCATCACCACTGATAAACCGCGAGTTACACTTCCTACAGAACAGTATGGCAAAGGCCTCCTCATTATGCAAAGAATGGGATATGATGGTCAGAGTACTTTGGGATATTGCAAACAAGGACGACATGAACCTCTGCTGCCAGAATTCAAGCCCAAAGGTAATACAGGCCTTGGCTTTGAAAAAGAGATCCTTCCTAAACTCAGATTCAAAGGAAAACCCAACAAACCATTTTGCCCACCTACTGCAAAGAGGACACCTTTCATAATCAAAGCACCATCAAGCACTATCCCCACTGCCCCATCGAGGCTCACAACTCCACCATCTACAATACCAATCATCCCACCAATCAAACCAGTAATCCCATTCGCAACAGCCATTACATCCATAGTACCATTAGCAGCAGCAACTGTATCAGAATCTGCAACAGTATCTATGGTATCAGCAGTTCCTGCAGAAGCCACTGAGTCAACACTGCCGATACTTCCTGTGCCAGATTCTTTTATCCCCATCAAACTTCCTATAGCACCGATCACTACAAAGGTACATCAACCAATCACACCTGCCGTGTTTAATTCTAAAGACATCCCAGTATGGTATAGTAATCGGATGTTGGAAAGTGATTCAGAGACCGACTCACATGAGTGGGAATTTGATTCTATACAACTTAACACTTCAGATGAGGAAGACACATCACCACCTCCGCCACGCAAAGACATTCCTGTTTACGGAGAAGCACAGATAAAGACCACTTGGGTACCTGAGCTGGAAACATCTTCCACAGACCCTATGTCTCATCCTATGCCTGATTCTGACAAGGAGAGTACCATTAACGACCTTCACCATAACGTCTTAACCCTCATTGATACATCTCCTGCACTTAACCTAATCGATGAAGTAATGCCCATTATCCACCCTGAATTCATCGAATGGAACCAATCAAATCCTCCATGTCTTGACCTCTTCCAAAACGATGAGGCTATCATTGACTTTTTGGAATTACGGGATAATCTACCAAGCGGGGATCACAAAGCTGGATTCGCCATTGAACTTAATAGCGCAACATACTTCGGGGCAGATGCCAAACCTTTCAGCTGCAAAAATATAACAATGAAACATGGATCTTTCAGTGAAAACCACACTGTGGCACTGTTTGATCCGACAAAAGTAAAAAGAAAGAGCGTATCCAACAGTGAAAACCTCTCTGAGGCGCCTGAGGATGAAGGGTTTGACATTCTCCCTGTTAGTACACAACAGGAACGATCCACGATTCTTATCGAGGAAACCAATGAATACAATGTGGGGACTCTTGAAAATCCTCATATCATACATCTGGCATCTCTTCTCACTCTAGAGGAACAGCCTAAATTTATAGAGTTCTTCCAAAAGCGTCAGATCAACTTCGCATGGTCATATGCAGACATGCCTGGGCTTGATCCTGATTTAGTCATGCATCACCTCACCGTAGCAGAAGGAGCCAAACCTGTCAAGCAGAAGCTTCGTAAGATGCATCCCCAGATTGCAGTGCTAGTCAAAACAGAACTCAAGAAACTCCTAGATGTTGGTTTCATTAGACCAATTGATTATGCAGAATGGATCTCCAATATTGTGCCTGTCGGCAAACCAAAAGGGGGCATCCGCATTTGTACTGACTTCAGAGATCTAAATAAGGCCTGTCCTAAGGATGATTTCCCCCTACCAAATATTGACATCATAGTGGATCTAACAGCAGGACATGCCATGCTTTCACTCATGGATGGCTTTTCAGGATACAATCAAATAAAGATCGCACCAGAGGACCAACATAAGACAGCCTTCACATGTCCATGGGGCACATACTGCTGGAATGTAATGCCTTTTGGTCTAAAGAATGCAGGAGCGACCTATCAAAGAGCAATGACCACCATCTTCCATGACATGATGCATACTATGATGGAAGATTATGTGGATGACTTACTAGCAAAATCACTCACTAGAGAAGGGCATCTCCACATCTTAGATAAAATCTTTGATAGACTGGAACAATACCATGTTCGACTCAACCCAAAGAAATGTGTCTTTGGAGTGACCTCCGGGAAGCTTCTAGGATACATTGTCTCAAGCAAAGGCATTGAGGTCGATCCAGCAAAGGTTAAGGCAATAATGGACATGCCACCTCCAAAGAATATCAGTCAGCTAAGGACATTACAAGGGCGGCTTCAATCCATCCGAAGATTCATTGCACAATTGGGTGATAAGTGTCACCCATTCACACACTTGCTACACAAGAACATCCGCTTTCAGTGGGATGCCAGATGCCAACAAGCATTTCAGACGCTTAAAGACTATCTCATGAATCCACCATTGTTGATGCCACCAGATCCAAGTAGACCGTTGTTACTTTATATCTCAGCGACAAGTACAGCATTGGGTGTACTACTGGCACAACATAATGCAGAAGGCAAAGAGTGTGCTGTTTACTACATCTCTCGCACACTGGTTGGCTATGAACTCAATTACACACCTATTGAGCGAGCTTGCCTAGCAGTAATCTTAGCAGCCACTAAATTGCAACACTATCTGTTGACACACAAGGTAAAACTCATCGCAAAGATTGATCCACTCAAGTATTTACTCAGCAAAGCAGCATTGACAGGTCGCTTGGCCAAATGGGTAATGATTCTAAGTGAATTTGACATCGAGTATGTGGACCGTAAAGCTATCAAAGGGCAAGTCATTGCAGATTAGTTGGCCGATGCACCACTCATAGGCGATCATCCTCTCATTTCCAATTTTCCAGATGAAGAGATATTCATGATCACAGAAGCACAGCCATGGAAACTATATTTTGATGGTTCATACACTAGGCACGGCTCAGGGGCAGGCATTCTGTTTATCACACCCCAAGGTGATAGCATCCCGAAGTCTTACAGGCTCACATTTCCATGCACAAACAACATAGCAGAATATGAGGCCTTGATCACAGGACTCAGGTTAGCCGTACAATGGAACTTACAAGAACTACAAGTATATGGTGACTCACAACTGGTCATTCGACAAGCAACAGATGAATATCAGACCAAGGATGATAAACTCATGCCATATAAGCAAATGGTGGACACTCTAAAGACATCATTTACTACTATCACTTCTGAGCAGATACCAAGAGATCAGAATCGAGCTGCTGATGCTATGGCTACCATCGCATCTCTCCTAGATCTTCCACAGAATTCAACACGCTACGAGTTCTTGGTCGAACAACTTTGGATCCCCGCTTATGATATCCCTGAATCCGAGATGATATGTCGCCTTGTCAGTTCTGAATCCCCATGGTATGGTGAGTTCTACACCTATCTCCGCGATCACACCCTTCCTCCCAACCAATCAAATAACCAACATAAAACCTTCATTCGCCAAACTGCTCGATATACCATTATTGCTGAAACCCTATACCGACGCGGTCTTGATGGTACTCTCCTTTGATGTTTGGAACAAGATGAGATAACAAAGGCTTTGGAAGAAGTCCATGAAGGCATTTGTGGGACTCATTCAAGTGGTCCATCACTCGCCAAGAAGATCATGCGAGCTGGATACTATTGGCCATCTATGGAAAAAGACTCCTACTACTTCGTCAGGAAGTGCAAGAAATGTCAAGTTCATGGTGACTTGATACATGCACCAGCCCAGGAACTACAACCTATCACAACACCATGGCCTTTTTGTCAATGGGGTCTTGACCTTGTGGGTAAGATTCATCCATCTTCATCTAACGGCCATAAATTTATTATTACCGCTACCGAATACTTCACAAAGTGGATCGAAGCTATTCCACTTACCCAAGTCACTGGCAAGCAGATCGCCTCATTCATCCTCAACTACATCATCTGCCGGTATGGTGTACCCATGTCCATCATCACAGATAACGGTCTTCCTTTCAAAAATCAGGATGTCCGTGAGCTTTGTGAGAAATTTCATATCCAACACCGCTTTTCCACTCCCTATTACCCACAAGGCAATGGTCAGGCTGAAGCATCCAATAAAACCATATTGAGAATCCTAAAGAAGACAGTCAATGATGCCGGTTGTGATTGGCATGTTCAATTGAATCCAGCATTATGGGCATATCGAACTAGCATTCGAACCCCTACAGGTGCAACTCCTTATTCATTGGTCTATGGTGCAGAAGCTATCTTACCTATTGAGGTTGAGATACCATCATTACGAGTTTCCTTGCATAATCTCATCGATGATGAAGCATACAGAGTCTCACATCTTCAGGACTTAGAGTTACTTGATGAGAAGCGACAAGCTGCATACAATCACCTCAAAGCCTATCAGCAGCGCATGAGTAGAAGCTACAATCACCGAGTTAGATCTTGTACATTTGAGGTAGGTGATCTTGTTCTTTGAGAGAATCCTCGCAACCAACCAAACAGAGAACATCAAGGCAAGTTTGAATCAAATTGGCTCGGCCCATATGTTGTCACTGCTGTATTCGGGTCCGGGGCATATCAGTTGGCTACATCAGACGGAGAACCGCTCGCAGATCCAATCAATAGCATGCACCTCAAACGGTTTTATACCTAAGGTGTACAAGGCATCAGGCTCCCCTGCATACTAGAAAATATCAAAAACATTCAGAAAAATGTCCTAAAGAAAATACAAAAAAGTAAAGAAAAATCATGCATCCAAACGGTGAACAACCACTCCAGTGGCACCTTGGGTAAGTACGATGGTGAAAACCTGGCAAACAGGCGCCACTCGTAAAGGCAATGGCTCCAGTATCTTTCAGGCTCGTTGCGATCACATTCATACATACACACATCCATCCATCTAACCATAGCTTGTTATAAATCTACAAATCCAAGAAAGTACTACATGCATCCTGTATCCCGCTTTTTCATAAATCATGTCCAACTTGGGGGCAATGCCCTTACAATCTAGATGATGGAAGTGGATTCTACATTACTGGTGATTCATTGGCAAAAACATTCAAAAATGTCTCGCAAAATCCAAAAACATTCAAAAATGACTCACAAAATCCAAAAACATTCAAAAACTATTACACAAAATCCAAAAACATCGAAAAACCCATCGAAAATCACACAAAAACATGGCAACACCTTGTACATATTCATTCGAGCAGATGCAAAACCAACATTAACACAGTACTCACACAATGACCATTTACCAATCAACCACACAATCCACATCAACAATTCAAAACTGTCTTTAAAACAAGGATGCATCCTTCCTTACCAAAACAAAGACAAAAGTGACGTTTTCTTTGACAAGAAAATTATGTTAAGCTATCAAATGCTTGGTTGATTCGTGAGTAATTCATTTGTTTATCTGTATCAGGATCTTTCAGCATTGTTTTGTATCGTTTGTGCATTATTTTCGATGAAGTTCTGGGGCAAGTACTAATGGTGTCTACGTGGGAAGTTCACTAAGCTACGTAATCTTATGCCAAATACAGTCATAGATCATTACGGCTTGCTGACTACAGCGTATACCTCGACCATATGAGCATGAACCATTACCAAGGATTCATATTCTTTATTCTTTATGTATATACTGTTTGTTTTTAGGTACAATGCTCATTCTTTGGTTCCTCCTCATCCAATTTGGATAAAGGTTTTTATTTCTTAGTACGGTATGCACTTGTCTCAGGATATGATCAGCCTAAGATCAAGGAGGACGATCCAAGTCATGCATGAAAGGAGATAATCCTTGTCTGTTCCGCAAGCAATACTCTGGTCAACTTGATCCATTATATCAAGTTGCTTGTATTAACTTGCTATATCAAAATCCATGTAAGAAATACTCTGGTCATCTTGAATCTTTATGTTAAGTTGCTTGTATTTTCTTACAACATTTTAAAGCTCAATGATGAAAAATAAAGCACTATGGATCGTCATCTCATCTCATCTGTATATATTGCATTTCGTTGCATTCCATCCATCCATACATTCATAATAGCTGCATATCATGCATACATAGTCATAATAATGCATACTCTATTTTCCTCTTCTTCCATAGGAATGAGTCATAGGTCCTCCATTTCTTCTAACATCAAACCCCCCCAACCCTCCCCATCTCGATAATCAACATCACATATCCTTCATCGTTTCCCATCAACCCAATCAAGCCACGTTCATCACCATCCATCTCTAAATAGGAGGGATTGTGTTTCCTATCCTCACTCATCCACAAAATTAAGCCAGTTACTCTGTCTACACAGATACATCGACTCCCACACACCTAGACTATCAACAGATACTCTGATCAAGTATCTTCGGGTCTCAACAGGTAATCGATTATGGTAATCCTAAACTACATCCGGCATTTATCATAATGGCCTAGTCTCAACGGGGCTGCCATGATTCCCCACAACCATCCATCACACGCACATACTATCAATTGATCAACCAATCAAACACAATCCAACGGACAATTACATCAATTGTCTACGTCTCAACGAGTATTTTGCTTCATATACCTTGACTTCATCGGGCAATTACATCAATTGTCTAAGTCACCTCAGGTCACTTTGATTCACTTACTCAGACTTTATCATGTCCAAGTGACCAACTGACATCAACTGTCACGCTTTGACTTGACCGGGGCAATTAAATCGATTGCACCAGATTGTCCAAACAATTTTGATCAATTGTATAGCATCAATCCAAACCCCACACTACATCTGCTATGTATCTCTTGCATGACCTCAGGGTACTCGCTGGCTTGTTGTTTCTTCATATTCACTCCATTTTCTCCCATTCTTTCATCATTAGTTCTAATTTCTTCTATTCTACCTCCCCTCCGCTTTTCATTCTTTTTGGAGAGATCGCCCGATTTTTCAAAAAAAATTCGGCCCATCCCTCGAGGGGGCATACCACCCATTAAATTTACATTTTATGGGGCATTTCTTCACACCAGTTTTTCTTTCTTTGAAACGATGCGATAAACTGCACCATCTCAAAGAGGGGCAAATGTAGTCACATAAATCTGTCCACTTAATTAAATGAATACTTAGTATTTATTTGATTATTTAACCATCAATTAATAATTAATTAAATTAATATTTAATTAATTCATCTTAACCCTCTTCTCCTATTAATTAAATAAATTATTCAATTTATTTGATTTAATTCACTTAACCAAATTCATACCATTAATTAAATAAATAAATCATATTTGTTTAATTAAATCTTCTCTCACATTTAAATAAATTAATATTTATTTAAATCCCCCAAAATCCCACCTCTCACATTTAAATAAATTAATATTATTTTAAATCCCCCAAAATCCCACCTCTCACATTTAAATAAATAAATCATTTATTTAAATCACCTTTATCCTCCACCCACTTGTATTTTCCTACAAAAGCAAGTTGCACAACTATTTTAAATAAATTATTTATTTAAAATCCTATTTATCCTCACCCACTTGAAGCCTTTAATGGTTTCCCTTAAAGTATTCAAACTTGATGGCTTTAAAGTCTTCAAACTTGATGGCTTCCTTCTATAGTCTTCTTAAGACTTTAATGGTTTTCCTTAAAGTCTTCAAGCCTTTAATGGTTCCCCTCAAAGTCTTCAAGCATTTTAATGCTTTATCTTCCTTTTTCTCATTTAAATAAATTAATATATATTTGAATATTTATCCAAATACAACTTGCACACATTTATTGAAATAAATGAATTTTTATTTTAATAAAATCCTATTTTCCCTCACCCACCAAATCCACTTGCAAAATCTAATCCCCTTCTAGATTCTTCTAACCCCTTCCTAATTAATTTAATCCATCCCCTAATTATTGTCACATTCCTAAGCAAAATGGAGTCACTTCTCAAAGCCTAAAAGTCTTTGATAACCATTAAAGGCTTTCAACCTTCAACCACTAAATGTCTCAAAGTCTTGGATAACCTTTGAAAGCTTCCAACCTTCAACCACTAAATGGCTCAAAGTCTTTGATAACCATTGAAGGCTTTCAACCTTCAACCACTTAATCCCCAAAGTCTCCAATAACCATTAATGGTTACCTCAAACCCTCCCACATGGTTAAAACATTTCTTTTGACTCAACCTCTACCCAACCCAAGGGTCTCATCAAGCCTTTAATGCTTTGACCATGATTATCTCTTAATCATTTGCACAAAGGTTTATCCTTGCATTAACTCCTAATCCAGTGGGTAATCCTAATTTAGGCTTGACCCTTACCTTCTAGATAACCATGAGGTCTCCTCAGGCATTTAATGCCTCCAACCTCTTCTCTCAACCCAATCTTATGTTGACACTTGTCACCATTTCATTGGTGCAAATTGTGCACATGGATCCCCAACTTTCAAGCTTGACCCTTGTTAAACCTTTCAATCCTGGCCATCCATTGCTCCATTTTTCCTATAAATAGAGCCCATTCCTTCATAATCCAGATCCTGAAAACTTGTATGCATTTAGGCTATAGACATTTTTAGAGAGCATTTAGCATAGCATAACTAAAATCTTGTCTTTTTGGTAAAATCAATCATTTTAGCATCAATAGAATAGTATTTAGCTTTTCATTTCATATTTGAAGCTTAATATTAAATCTCAATCCTCCATAAGCATCCATAGTGCAAAAAGCTGCTGAGAGCTACACTATTTTGGAACTTGGAGAGGAGAGGAACAAGGGAGAAGGAACTAAGAGTATGTTAGGAGGTATTTGGAGATGCCTCATCATGTTTGCTTTGATAGTTAAATATGCTTGCATGCTTGTAGTCTCTCTTTTGGTATGCCTTTTTAGATTAGTTTTCGATTGACTAACACTAATGTTTTGTGTGTTTTTGTGTTATTTTATCATAGACTAATCTTGTGCCATTTAGGAGGGCATCAGAAGCATTAGGAGTTGTATTACCATTATGAATAACATTTTCACCCATTTATTCATCAAAGTTTAGAGAAAGAGGAGCAAGAACCAGAATAGGAGTAATACCATCACATGTTTTATGCAACTTATGATATGGAGATGTAGGTTGAACATCTTTCTTAGGAGAAAAGGGAATCATGTCAACTCTTGGAGTCTGAGGAGATTGAATATTTTGAGGGATAGCTTCACGAGCTCGAACATGACATCTTCATTAGCGTTCTCTCACACAACAATTTCGTCGAGTCTTAGTGGAAGGCTGAGGAGAAGGAGGTATATTTGAACAAGTAGGAATGTTTCGCTCCTTGATAGTTGAAGGTTTAGGTTGATGTCTTTTTGGTTGAACAAGAGGAGAAGCATGCCTCTTCTCTTGATAAGAGGAAGGAGGTGGAACTACGCCATAGAAAAGAGGAATATTAGGTGTAGGAAAGAGACCAGGTCCATCATGAGGAGGAGGTATAGGTCTAACCTTAGGAGGAATATTGTTGTTCTCCTTAAGAGAAGGTAAAGTCACATCCATAGGTATAGGTTGACGATCTTCCTTAGGAGGGAGATTAGTTCTACCCATGAGGGGAAGAACCTCATCTTGAAGAATAATAGGAATGTCAAGTGTCAGAGATCTAGATTGACTTAAGGATAATATCATATCATTCTTCCATTTTTGATAAGACTGGAAAAGAGCATCGCTCTGTGATGGAAGAGATTGAAGTTGTTTAGGCTAAAACAGATCAATAGGAACACCGGGGCTTCTTTCGGATGGATGAAATAAGCTATGGTTCATAGTTATGATTTATCCATTGTTAGGAAATTTAAGACACTTGTGGATTAGAGAAGAAATAGCCTTCATGGAAGATAGCCAAGGATAGCCCAAATTCACACATAATTTCTCAGAAGAAGGTATGATAACAAAGTCAACATCCATGGATTTAGCATAAACTTCAACAAGAAGGGTGATAGAACCAATGGTAGGACAAGAGAAGCCATCAAATAACTTCACAAACACATTAGAAATATCATATATTGGTCTATGCAATTGTAAAGTGAAAAGATGCTCTTTAGTTATGATATTAACCATGCAAGAGGGATCAATCAGGGCACCATGACAAGGGATATCCTTAACCTTCGCCACTATGTATAAAGGGCCATTAGGTGCTCTAATGGTATCACTAGGGTCAAATGTAATACAAGGATCTGTAGGCATATCCCATGTTTCTACCATATTAACCAAGTTTTGAGCCATAGAGGTGAATTCTTTAGAAGAGAGATAATTAGGCACAATCTCAATAACGTTAGAGGTATGATATGGCAAGGGATCAGTGAAAATCCTAATATTTTGATAAGGAGGAGCTACTAATTTATTCCCTTTATCATTCACACCTACCACATATATAGTATTATTATCAATCAAGCCTCGAACCTTATTTTTCAATGCAAAACATTTCTCAGTATCATGAGTAGGTTGACGATGAAATTGACAAAAGGAATTGTTATCAAAATAAGGAGATGTAAGTTTGGAAGGATAAATTTGTTTTATTGGAGGAAGTTTGATAACATTTCTGTGCAACAACTGAGACATAATACTATGTAAATATTCATTCAAAGGAGTAAACTATCTTTCTCTTTGGAAGAATTTTGAAATAGAAGGCACACCTGTTGTAGCATTCACATGGTTGTTGTTGATTGGATCATTGAACTTGATGAAGCTTTTTGTTAGTATTAACTTCACAAACGGTTGTTGAACACTCTCCCCCTTATCACTAGGAGTCATAGGAGTGGATTGCTGTTGGGAAAAATGGTGTCTCAACCTTGCATTTATGCGAGGTTACTATTTATAGAAAGTTTTCATTTGAGCACAAAATGGTACGAAACTCTCCCTAAAGCTTCTGGTTGGTTAGATAAGCATTCCGGTAAAGTTGCGTCGCAAGGTCACAGCTAGTTTTGAAGATATTAATGTTTTTGTCTTGGAGGGGTGCAATAAAATATTTAAACTTAATTTTGGGGACTTTAGAGGCTCCGAAATGCCCTGAAAAGTGGTCGTAACTGGCGAAGCGGGTTACGAGGTGATAGAGCACTTCGCGAGCTTTCCGGCGCTTCAAACGGTTCGTCAATCGGACACCCGGTTCTCAAGTTATGGCCTCGGGAAGTTTGTACTCCTGAAATAGGAAAAATAATTTGTATCGGATACATAAATGAGCTGTAAAAGGGAGCGACACGTGTTGATGTGTGCTTTAACATGTCATAGGGCATCTAGAAGGGAGATAAGGTCGGCTACACCTTATTGGGTGGTTTTAGCCCATGGTTTTGTAATACTGTTTGACGGTTTCTTGTATTGTATCTCCTATTTATGAGGTGTGTGAGATAGAGGTTGTGTGTAAGAGTCTAATGGCTATTGAGTTGCCTCTGAATCTCTGATTAGTGATACTCCTGCGAAGAGCTTGCTCTGCGAATATGTTGTAATCTGTTTTTGATTGCTGAATAAAATATTGAGCTGCTTTTGGAGGGTGGGGTTTTTCTCCCGAAAGGGTTTTCCCCACGTAAATCATTGTGTTGTGGTATGAATGCTATTATATCTATTTCTATTTTCTGTAACTGTTGTAATGATCTGAAATTTTTTTGCATTACCCTCCTCTCAAGGTTAGTGTAGGAAGTTGTTTCCGCTACTTAACTTCCTTACAAGTGGTATCAGAGCCTGATCACCTTTGGTTTCAATTGTGGGCAGTTGGGTTTTTTGAACTAATCCAGATTTGAGTGGGAGCTTGTGCAGAAGACACTTTTGATCTTGTTGCAGGAATATTCAGATGGCGAGTTCGTCAGGGAGAATAGAGGTGGAGAAATTTAATGGAAGTAATTTTGAGATGTGGAAGCTGAAGATGGAAGATCTGCTAATAGATCGAGATCTTTGGGATGCTGTTGATGCGAATGTCCAAAGGCCCTCAGATCCTACTGCGACAGCTCAGTATGATGTTATGGACCGAAAAGCCAAGGGTCTAATCAGACTGTGCCTGGCAGACTCTGTTCTAATCAATGTCCATGAAGAGAACTCTGCAAAGAAGCTATGGACTAAGCTTGGTGAGATGTATCAAGTGAAATCTTTATTAAATCAAATTTTCTTAAGAAAGAAATTGTATTCCTTGAAGATGGAAGAGGGTGGACAAATTGCAGACCACCTGGAAGCATTCAATATGTTGGTGGCTCAATTAGTATCTGTCGGTGTTAAGATGGACGAGGAGGAGAAATGTCAGATCTTGCTTTGCTCTTTGCCTGATTCGTGGGATTCTCTTGTTATGGCTATCGGTAGTACTTCTGTTGTCTTGAAATCTGAAGATGTGGTGGGTGCCCTACTTGGTGAAGAGATGCGAAGGAAGGTATCCATCAGTTCAAAGGAAGCCCTAACCGTTCGTGGAAGACCTAAGGAGAAAGGCAAGAAGAATGAGAAGCACGGCAAGTCCAAATCCAAAGGGAGATCGAAATCTCCTGGAAAGTCCAAAGTCATTTGCTGGAATTGCGGTAAACCGGGTCACATCCGTAAGGACTGCAAAGAAGAAAAGAAGAAGAAAAAGAAAAAGTTTGATTCTGATTCTAAGTCCGACAAGGAAGATGGCGATGCATTTATTGCGGCTTTGGCGACTCATGCAGGTAATGATGCTTGGCTAATTGACTCAGGTGCATCTTTTCATATGACTTCCAATAGAAATTGGTTTTCTGAATATGAAGGATTTAATGGAGGTAAGGTGTACTTGGGTGATGATTCACCTCTAGAAATTGTTGGTCGAGGTAAAGTTAGACTCAGGTTTTCTGATGGTAGAATAAAAAGGATTAATGGTGTGCTGCATATCCCTGGATTAAAACGAAACTTTTTATCTGTGAGCAAACTAATAGATGCAGGTGTGCAGGTAGTCTTTTCTGAAACAGGATGTAAGATGATTAAGGGTGCTATGGTAGTTGCTAGAGGTGTCAGGTTTGGCACTTTGTATAAGCTTGAAGCATACACTGTTGAGTGTAATAGCACTTCTGTAAAAAGTAAATCTGTGGATACTTCACTGGAAGATTTGAAGGTTTCACCTTCAGCAGATGGAAATGGTTTTTGGGTACCTAAGGGTGCTCTTTCGTCTGAAGCAAAGTTACCTGCAGAGAAGACTATGTTATGGCACCAGAGACTTGGCCACATTGGAGAAAAGGGTCTAAGGACCTTGAAAAATAAAAACCTTGTTGAAGGTTTGAATGATTGTAATCTTGACTTTGATTTCTGTGAGCAATGCATTTATGGAAAACAAAACCGCGTTCAGTTTTACTTGAGTTCTCATAAAACTTGTGGTGTTTTGGATCTTATCCATTCTGATGTGTTTGGTCCAGTAGATGTCTCTTCGATTGGAAAATCCACATATTATGTTTCATTTATTGATGATTTTAGTAGAAGGACATGGGTATATTTTCTAAAGAGTAAATCTGAAGTTTTTAGTCATTTTAAAGAATTTAAAGCAATGGTTGAGTTGCAGACTGGAAAGAAAATAAAATGTTTGAGAACTGATAATGGCGGTGAGTTTTGCTCTAATGATTTTGATAGATTCTGTAAAGACTGTGGAATTAACAGGCAGAAGACAACTCTGTATTCTCCACAGCAAAATGGAGTTGCAGAAAGAATGAACAGGACATTGATGGAGAAGGCTAGGAGTATGTTGAGTGGTGCTGGTCTCGAACAAAAGTTTTGGGCTGAAGCTGTTGCCACTGCTTGCTACCTGATTAACAGGTCTCCTACATCAGCTCTTGTTGATAAAACGCCTATGGAAGCATGGTCAGGTCACAAGCCTTCATTGAGACATCTTAGAGTTTTTGGTTGCGAGGCATATGCACATGTGCCAAAGGAGAAGCGAACAAAGTTGGAGAACAAGGCTGTGAAATGTATCTTCATCGGGTATAGTTATGGTGTGAAAGGATACAAGCTTTGGGACCCTGTTGCACAAAAGGTAATTCACAGTAGAAGTGTTATTTTTAGAGAAATTAAGTCTCCTTCTGTTACATTGCAGCCAGAACAGACTAAAAAAGAAGATGTGATTCAACTTCCTTCTACACCTGAAAGAGTTGAATCGAGACCCCTAGATAGGCAAGAATTTGAGGAGAGCTCGTCTAGCTCTGAATCTTCAGAAGAGGAGGAAGAACCTCCAACTCAACTTGTTCGAAGGTCTACAAGACATAGACAACCACCTAAAAGGTATTCACCTGATGATTGGAGATGTATTTTTGCTCTGAATACTAGTGTGGATGAACCGAAATCTGTAGAAGAGGCATTAGGTATGAATGATGCAGAATCCTGGAAGATTGCTATGGAGGAAGAAATGGCAGCTTTGAAAAAGAATGATACATGGGATCTTGTACCATTGCCTGAAGGATGAAAACCTGTTGGTTGTAAATGGGTGTTCAAGAAAAAGATTGGTTCAGATGGAAGCATTGAGAAATATAAAGCAAGGTTGGTTGCAAAAGGCTACTCTCAGGTTGAGGGTGTTGATTACGGTGAGATATTTTCTCCTGTTGCAAAAATGACGTCCATTAGATTTTTGCTTTCTATTGCTACTGCTTATGATTTAGAGGTTGAGCAAATGGATGTGAAAACTGCTTTCCTTCATGGTGATTTGGAGGAAGATATTTATATGACACAACCAGAGCACTATGTGGTGAAAGGCAAAAGTAATTTGGTCTGTAAATTGAAGAAATCTTTGTATGGTCTCAAACAAAGTCCTAGGATGTGGTACCAGAAATTTGATACATATGTGTTGAGTTTGGGATTTGAACGTTCTAAATCAGATCACTGTGTTTATTATAAATCTTATGGTGATCATTTCTTATTCATTGCATTGTATGTTGATGATATGTTATTCATTGGTAAAGGGAAAGGTATGATTTCAGAACTGAAGTCTCAGCTGGCTGCTAAATTTGAAATGAAAGATCTTGGTGCAGCAAAGCACATTCTTGGGATGGAAATTAGAAGAGATAGGGTGAACAGAAAGATATGGCTAGGCCAGAGTAAGTATGTGAATTCAGTGTTACAGAGGTTCAACATGCAGAATTGTAGACCATTGAGTGTTCCTTTTACAGTTGGAACGAAACTATCTATTTCAGATTGTCCTACATCCCCATTGGAGATGGAAGACATGAGCAGAGTGCCTTACCAGAGTGCGGTTGGAAGCTTGATGTATGCTATGGTCTGTACTAGACCAGACATTGCCCAAGCAGTGGGAGTACTTTCTAGATATATGTCTAATCCTGGTAGAGTTCATTGGGATGCAGTCAAAAGAGTCTTCATATATTTGAAGGGTACTTCAGAGTATTCTTTGTGTTATCATGGTAATTCAGTTGGAGACATGACTTCTCTTGATATCCATGGTTATGTGGATTCAGATTGGGTAGGTGATATTGATAGCAGCAGATCCACCAGTGCTTATGTGTTTACTTTGTTTGGTGGTGCAATTAGTTGGATGAGTAAGCGACAGGCTGTGGTTGCTTTATCCACTACTGAAGCAGAGTATATGGCAGCTACTCATGCTTGTAAAGAGGCCATTTGGCTTAAGAGACTGTGTTCAGATATTGGAATAAAACAAGGTACAGTGACAGTTTACTGTGACAGTCAGAGTGCAATTAGCCTAGCTAAGAACCCGACATTTCATGCCCGGACCAAACATATTGATGTTCAGTATCATTTTGTTAGAGATATGGTCGAAGATGGTAGGGTGAAGCTAGTTAAGGTGGAAACTTTGATGAATGTTGCAGATGCTTTAACTAAGGCTGTGAGCACAGAGAAGTTCAGATGGTGTTTAGAGTCTATGGGCCTTATGGCCCCTAGCAATTGATTCATTGTGTTGACATTCCCTTTCGCTCTTGCAAGGTGTTCGACAAGTGGGAGATTTGTTGGGAAAAATGGTGTCTCAACCTTGCATTTATGCGAGGTTACTATTTATAGTAAGTTTTCATTTGAGCACGAAATGGTACGAAACTCTCCCTAAATCTTCTGGTTGGTTAGATAAGCATTCCGGTAAAGTTGCGTCGCAAGGTCACAGCTAGTTTTGAAGATATTAATGTTTTTGTCTTGGAGGGGTGCAATAAAATATTTAAACTTAATTTTGGGGACTTTAGAGGCTCCGAAATGCCCTGAAAAGTGGCCGTAACTGGTGAAGTGGGTTACGAGGTGATAGAGCACTTCGCGAGCTTTCCGGTGCTTCAAACGGTTCGTCAATCGGACACCCGGTTCTCAAGTTATGGCCTCCGGAAGTTTGTACTCCTGAAATAGGAAAAGTAATTTGTATCGGATACATAAATGAGCTGTAAAAGGGAGCGACACGTGTTGATGTGTGCTTTAACATGTCATAGGGCGTCTAGAAGGGAGATAAGGTCGGCTACACCTTATTGGGTGGTTTTAGCCCATGGTTTTGTAATACCGTTTGACGGTTTCTTGTATTGTATCTCCTATTTATGAGGTGTGTGAGATAGAGGTTGTGTGTAAGAGTCTAATGGCTATTGAGTTGCCTCTGAATCTCTGATTAGTGATACTCCTTCGAAGAGCTTGCTCTGCGAATATGTTGTAATCTGTTTTTGATTGCTGAATAAAATATTGAGCTGCTTTTGGAGGGTGGGGTTTTTCTCCCGAAAGGGTTTTCCCCACGTAAATCATTGTGTTGTGGTATGAATGCTATTATATCTATTTCTATTTTCTGTAACTGTTGTAATGATCTGAAATTTTTTTGCATTACCCTCCTCTCAAGGTTAGTGTAGGAAGTTGTTTCCGCTACTTAACTTCCTTACAATTGCTCCATCTGACTCACATCCAGTTGATAATTATGGAGTGTCACGCACAACACGCACAACTGCAGAAAGGAAGTAAACTCAAACAAAAGAAGCTTTTCCCTGATATCTTTTTGCAAATTAGAAATGAAAATTCGTTGAATATCATTATCAAGTGCATGAAAAGATATTTGAGCACACAAATGCTTATGTCTACCAATGAAATCAGTCAATTTTTCTTTAACACCTTTTTAACAATGCATTAAATCAGTCAAAGTGATTTTAGGACCAACGTTGTTTTGAAATTGTTGGATGAAAGCATTTGCCAATTGTTGAAAGGAAGTGATAGAATAAGAAGGCAAAGAGCAATATCATTGTAAATCCTTATCTCTTACTGTTCTTGTAAACAATTTTGCAAGTAATAGTTGATCATAAGCAAAATTAGTACACAAGGTTTGAAATGTTTTGACATGCGTAAGAGGATCAAATTTTCCATTATAGAGTTCCAATTGAGGGATCTTGACATGTTTAGGTGGCACAAATTTAACAATAGAAAGAAAAAGTGGGCTCACAACATCAAAGGTGGGCACACTAAACTTGGATTGACTCATAGAAGCAATTTGTTGTTGTAAGGAAGACATGGTTTGAGCAAGATTGTTAATTGTCATCTTAGTAGAAGAATTGATGTTAGACATAGGTGATTGAGAAGGTGGTGTGATGTTATTGAAAGAAGGCATGGACTGAGAATAAGGTAGTGGGATAATATGATAGGTAGACATTGGTGATGATTGGATAGGAAAAGGGACACTTAAAGGAGGAATAAAGTTGTTGAAGGAATTGCCCCCTTGTGTCACACTGATTGGTTGAGGAATAATAGGAGCACTCATGGAAGACATAGGTAAAGATGGAGGATTAAATGAAGAAGAGGGATTTCCCCAATGACCAATGGTTTTAGGGATGACATATGTGAAAGTAGGAATACTAGTCATAGGAATAGTCAAAGGAATAGAAGAATTGACTTGTGTTGAAGGTTGTGAATAACCTAAGGTTTCAGCACAACTCTTGATAGACATGACATTATAATCAACAATATGTGCAATGCCACATAATATATCAATTCCATTCTTATCGCTTTGAAGCATGCACTTAAGAACTTTATTTAACGGAAGAGCTTCACTATTAGGGTATTCTTGGGACATCCATTGTTGGAGGCTATCAAATTGATTGTCCAATGTAGAAAGTTGATCTAAAGAAACCCTCGTTAAATATTCTTCTTCATCATGGGATCCATCAATGGGGTGAATAGGCACATGATTAGGATAGTAAGAATTGGCATGATCCTTATTAAAGAAGTCACCCAAACTAGGCCCATCTCCTCGGTAATTAAACCTTGGGAAGCCTTAATTATAATGCTTCGTCTAACAGGGATAGGATAGGTAGGACTAATAGTGGTAAAAATCATGCACTAGAGGGAAAATTTGAATTTTGAATTGTGGAACAAAGCTTACAAAATTGATTAATGCAAAATTTAAGAAAATAATGATTACACAATTTGAACTTTGTTGGGGGAAGAAAATGACACAATTTCCAAAAATGAAAGGAAATTGGAATTTTAAAATTAGGGCCAAGGGAATACCACTTAATTTTAAAATCAAAATTTTTAAAATCAAGGTAGACTATAATCAACCTTTTAATTTAAAATTTTTTCTTGAAATTTGAAATGTTGAATTTTGGAGGTATTTTCGATTCTAGAAGGATCAAAAATCGATATCAGCCAATCTTTTGGATTTAGGCTAGTAAATATAGTCATAATAGTCTCCCAAAATTTCAGGAAAAAGTCGAGGACCGTGGTGAGAACGCACATGGTCCGACCAACTTTTTTTTAAAATTTCAAGGATGGATATTACGATGATTTTAAAGCTAACCCCCCCCAAAATGGCGAATTTTATGATATCTAGATGGGTGAAATGAAGACACAAATGTGAAAATAGGACCCTATTAGGGTTTTGAAGAAAAGAGGAATTGAATTACAATTTTGAAAAGGGTCAAACCTAATGGATAGGGACACCTTGGAAAATGTTTAGAAATCTGAATGTAAATGAAATTGACTTGAAATTCACACAAATCCAATTAATTTTGAAAATTAGGGTTTTATGACCTAACCACTTAATTTTAAATTTTGAATTTTGGAAAAAAGGGGGGAAATTGAATTGTAGGATTGAAGGCAAGTTTGAAAATTAAATGGAAATCCAATTTTTGCACAAGTTCAATATGATTTTTGAAAATTAGGGTTTTAACAAGTAACCTCTTAATTTTGTAAATTTTAAATTGAACAAGACAATGAGGAAATTGAATTTGACAATAAAAACAAATATAAGATCTAAGATAACCACAAGCTATTTTTACAAATCACAAGCTCAATTTTAATTTAAAACTAGGGTTTTTAATGATTTAACCACTAAGTTTCCAAAAAATTGAAACTTGTAAATGAAAAATATACAATTTTGTTTCAAGGAAAGCATGCAAGATGTCGGGTTCACCAAAATGTAATGATGGAAAAATGGCGAATGATAGATCAAGAAGGAAACTACCCTTTCCCTCAAAGAGAGATAAGAGTTTCGCTATTGATTACCCTTCAAACACTTTTCACCATGTTAAATTAGGAAGAGGAGAGGATAATTTGCTAGATTCAATCTCTCCACATGAAGATGGTATATTGAATTTTGAATGAATTGGGAATGTTAAGTTGATCCCCTCTTCCTTGTTTGAAATGGAAAGGAAATTGATTGAATTATGTAGTGCAAAAGTGACAAAGAATTGATTATAACTTGAGATCAAAATATGGAATGAAGCTGTGCACCTAGATCTGGTAGTAAAATGTCAAGATGAAGTCACCCTACAAATTTGTGGAAAAATTGCCCAAACCGTGGCGGGAATGTACACGGTCCTCCGAAAAATCCGTGAAATGAAAAGGGTTTATCCACCTCTACAAATGAAGCCCAAATCCGAAAGCACAGCTGTGCACCTGCAACCTACACACATAAAAAAGAGGAAAATGGGTTGGGATTGGGAGTTTGCCTTTAGATCAAATCCCAGTTTTGGAATTAACCAAGTAATGAAAGAAAGTACTTGCAAGTAGATGTAAATGAAAGACTGAATTGTAAATCACCTCAAGAGAGGTTGCAGTAGCAATGTTGATAGAAATACTTGCATGGAATTGAATGTTGGAATCGATCTCCTCTTCAATGGTTGAATCTTTGACTTGAATGCAACACCTAGCCTTGAAGGGAGACTTGAGAATGCTCAATGCTGGAAAATAATGCTTGAATACTTGAATGCTCTTGAATGCTTGATCGCTTGTGAATTTATCACTCATCCAACTTATTGAACTTATGCAAATGAGTGGAAAAATTCCCCTTAAATATATGTTAGTGGATCTTATTTTCGTCACAGGCCGACATCAGGGGAGTTTCCCGCCTGATGCACAACCAACAATGTAACCCTAGGAAGGGTCCTGCCCCAAAATAGGGTAGGGATGGGGGCGCCATGCCCCTATCCTAGGAGGAAAAGGGTGCCACACTCCTATCTAAGGGGGGACAGTGGCTCCACTCCTCCATCCTACCCCTTTCTCTAGGGCAGAGTGCGGACGGGGTGATGCAAAGGCCAAAAAAGAAGTTGTTTCTGGAGGCTGAGCAATCTCCAGTCTCCGATCAGGCTAGAGGATTCGAATTTGCATGCATGAGGACCCTAATGTAGTTGAAAATTTATAGGGTCGCAATTTTATGACACTACACTACTGAATGATTATTATAATTTTTGCGCATAGCATCATCTTTCTCAATTATTTTCACACACATTTATACAAGTCATCAACCTATATTTCAAGGTCAGCTCACCACACGCTACATATTACAAATATATAATCACATACACTATAATAATGCATGTAGACCAAAAAAATGTTGGCTAAGACATTCTGGACCCAAACAAGCACCACAAATATGAAACACCTCCAAGAATTATGCCTTGATCATCCGCAACACACTACATCACTATGAATGTCACATGACACGAGGAACAACACGAGACAAGGAAAATATTCAATAATATACACAATAATTGAGGACCACGAATACGCAGAGCACATAATCTAAGAACATTCATATGCAAATTGAATTGCACCGCAACAATTGCAACAACTCGCATTACTATAATCATCATCATCTTTCTTTCGGAGCTCAAGAACACCAACACAATTGACTGTCAACCAAAGATATTTTCTTATGGATTTCCAAATCATGAACCACTCTTATTGAGGACACACATCGTCCACAACACATCCCACACATACACAACTAAAGATATTGCAATTCCGGAGCACTATATACGGATTTACCAAACTCTACCAATATTGAACACCTGAATAACCAACCTTAATACCAGACCTTATAACTTGATCAAATAATTATGCAGACCTCTGAAACTTCTACTGAATCAACTAGAGATAGTAATCATAAAACCCATTAAACCACATCAACTCATCTGCGATACACAGGCTAAGCCAACACATTTAATCTAACTGCAACACTGAAATACACATAAAACATATTCAACAATCTCCACATATGTTGACATCAATGACAAAATATCAAGAAATATCCAATAGGGGCATGGTAGTGGTTAGGGACTTTGTTTTTGGCTACTTACTAATGAGTTAGCTTCATGAATTTTGTTTTGGCTCTTGGCTATGTGATGTGAGTAGCTATTCTATTCCTGCTCAATTTTCCTGTTAGGTGTTTGTTTTTGTGAGGGTTTAGGGTCCTTTCCCTACTTAAGTAATAAAAAACAAAGGGAAAGATGGAACCTTATGGAGGAATAATTGAAAACTATTATTTCCCCCAATGTAGAGACAAGATAAATTAATCTATTATGTTGCTATCCAAGTAATATTTCACATGAAATTACACCACTACGAATGAAAATGAGCCCCCCAAAAGGTAAGCTACCAATGTTTCATGGTGAGGAGCAAAATAATAGGCCGAAGGAGTGTTAAGGTACTACATGATCAGTATAATTTTTTTGCCTATCTTCTATTGTAAGAATTGAAGCATCAAGTGTTATGACACGTCTCTTAAATGCTTTGCAATCAACAATAATGTGGCCATATATATGATGAAAAAGATAATATTTTCTGAAATTGCATGGTTGAGGCATATTCCTATTTTTTATGGGAGGAAAGGTGATTTGACCATTTGCTACATCCCAATTTCTACTTAGTATTCAATACCAATTTTGAATAGTAATTGTTTATGATAAAAATGGAAACAACAACATTGAAAGACTAAATTCAACCACAAAACCCTAGCCTAACAACAACAAAGATCCACCATAACATATAAAGATTACCTAAGACAATGCAAATCAAATAAAATTACAAAGATTATACCATCACATTTCCAATAGGGTTTGGATCTCCATTGATCTTGCTTGATATATTTGCTCTCAGATTTTATGTGTGTACAAGAGCTCAACAAAGAACAAAAATATGGTTGCAAGTAGGCTTGATCTCATATGAAAGTTCAAAAGCATAGTTGGGAGTGCTAGTAGTTGAATTGAATAGTTGAAGGTTGCTAATGAAGGAAGTATCTCCTTATATAGAAGACACTATAGGAAATGGAGGGATAAGATTGAGAGGTGTAAAAGATAAGTGGTTGGCTAAGATTAAAGGGTAGGTAAAAGAAATAAGAAAATAATAAGAGGGTAGGTAGTGTGGGAATTAAGATATGAATAACATGTGGCATATGTAGAAAAGGGTAATGAAATAATTAAATAAATAAATATTTATTAATTAATAGAAGAAATGGGAACAATTAAATAAATAAGTATTTATTTAATTTTAGGAAAAGGATAATTTAAATAAATAAAAGTATTGATTTAAATGAGAAATAAGGCTAGAAGAGGGTAAATGAATTAATTAAATAAATAATTTTTTTTTTAATTAATAGAAGAATTAGGCTTAAATAATTAAATAAATAAAAATATTTATTTAATTAGATAGGACAATTTTAGGTGTCTATAGTAATTACTTTTAACTTGAGAGAACTATTATAAAATTGGATGAATCATCATTTATGATGTATCATGATGTTAGTATATTATGAAATGTGAATTAGATGCTTGCATGAAAATATATGAATTATGAAGTTCATTATGTGATTAATTTGAATTGCAAACATTATTATTTATTATTGTAACAAGAAAATTACACAAAACCATGCAAAATCAAGCACATTCACAACAAGGTCATCAAATGAAATAAAATAAATTAGAGAAAATCAAACCAATTTTACTCCATTCAATGAAGGCCTCGTTGCTCCTTCTTTCTTCTCTAATCAAATGGTATGTGGCTCTCAAATTCCAAATTGCAAATGTGTTGAAAGCAAGGGCGAGAAGATTCGAAGATCTGAAGTTAATTTAACAACATATAGTTATTCAAAATGTCGATATGATTATGGAAAATATAAATAACTTTATAGAAGATTGAAGATAAGATTGGAGAATCAAGATGGATTCAAAAATATGGCATAAAGTATCTTTTGACTAGGCATATCTCCTTTTTTGAATTTTAAATTGAGATTAAAGAGATATTTTCCAAGAAGATAAAACAAGAAAATCAGAAGTTGACTAGTTACTTCCATTTTCAATTTTTAGGAAGATATGATAATGATTTTTGAAAATCATATAAATAAGATGACAACATACTTTTCATTTTTGAAAATTGGGAGAATATGAGAAAACAATTTATTTAAATTGGATAATAATTTATTTTAATTTTTAAATCATTTTCTCGATTTATTGCCATTTTTGAATTTGGATGAGGATAATTAGAAATTAAATTAATTAAATAAAAAAAATAAAGATTTGTTTCCATTCTTGATTTTTGGAAGAAGATAATTAAGATTTTATTAAATAAATAGAATTTTTTTTTAATAATGATGAAACAATTAGCTAATTAAATAATTTAGAGAAATTATTCAATTATGAGAAAAATGAAATTGAATTTAATTAAATAATAAATATTATCTAATTAAACTCAGGAAATGAATTAGTAATGATGAAATGATTTAAATGATTAGGAAAATAGAAAATTTAAATTAGAAGAATGACATAATGTCAACATATTATGAAAATCAAATACGACATGGAAGACATGTTAGAAATTAGGTTAGCCACGCAAGAGTGATGACTAATTTTGAGTGTCTACATCTTGCCCCTCTTTGAGGCAATGTGATTATGAGCACTGTTTCAAAGAATAATTAAAAAGGTCATGCCCCAATAGATCGAGGGACAGAGGTAGGATGCCCCCTCGAGAGATTGTTTATGTATGAAATAAATGAATGATCTCTTGAAAGAAGAGAAGAATGTTAGTTAGAAGTGAAGAATGTTAATTGATTGTAGAAAATGGGTGATTAATATCAAATGAAGAAATTCACAATTGATCAAAGAGAATAGATAGCAAGATAATGATTGACGAGATAGAAGAAATGAGTGAGAAGTGAAGAATGATTAGTGTGATAGAATCTTGCTTTCGCAAATGCAAAGTGTAGGTGAGAACCTTTATTTGATATGGAAAAATGGATGCGGTGCACCATGGCACTGAAAGCCAGGCCGATAATGCAGTCCCTTTTGCATAAAACAGACATGTTGTAGACAAGGAATGTTCCAAGCATCCTAAGACATATTTGCCCCAAAATATTATGAAACACCCCACAAACAAAAAGACAAAAACAAAAATGTCCATGAGCCATCCCAGCTACTCTAAATCACTTAGTGACATCATCGAGCAACATAAGAACATGATCAAAGATAAATTAATGAAAAATAAGATTCACAAATCAAAACAAGTCAAGCACCATTTTGATCTTGTTGTCAAATGTGATAATGTTAATTTGATGATAGGAAAATCATGCTATCTCATTTCAGGGAATGCAGTACCCCATCTAAGATAGGACACAGTCTGGTTTTGAGTATACCGCACCCTATATAAGACCCATGATAATATTGACAGACAAATAATATTGATGTTGATTGATTGATAAGACAAGTTGACCAGTTTGAATGCTTGGTTGATGGAAAAGTTCATTTGTTAATGCGTGATTTGTTAAGCACAATGTTTATAACATTTTATTTGTATGTTGTCTGCTCAAATGTTTGTCTATGTACAAAAGAGCCAATTTATTGACAAAACGAAAATGATTGTTTTTGGATTTTGAAGTTTTCCAATTTTTAGGATTTTTGAATGTTTTATTTTTTTGTGTGCTTTTTTAAGGACATTTTACAATGTTTTTGGATTATTTCAAGACGTTTTTATGAATGTTTTTGTATTATTTTAGGACGTTTTTCAATTTTTTTGTAATTATTCTAGGACGATTTTTTAATGTATTTGGATTATTTCAAGACATTTTTTCGATGGTTTTGGATTATTTCGAGGTATTTTTTTGATGTTTTTGAATGTTTTTATGATTTTACCCCCACTGTCTAGCAAGGCAAGGAATATGACAAATGGATAAACAAGCTTGCTGAAATGTTGGTGGATAGATGGAAGACGAAGGCCATTTATTATGGAAACAAAACATATTCAATGTCCAAGGGCTATCACATTATGGGATAAGGAACTGGATATGACAATGTAAGGCAATGGCATGGCATGAGGGACATGTCAAGAGGTTTTTGAAACCATGTTTAAATTTTGTGTCCTTATGTTAGATTAAGATCAAGGGATGAGTGTATGGATAATGATAGGATATGGATATGACAAGAAAGATAAAAAATGGATAAGGGGTATGAATTAAAGGTTGTGATAGGCTAAGGGATAGTGGCAGAAAGTTGCAATAAGCTAGGGAATATGGATGAAAGGTTGTAATAAGCAAATGGATAAAGACCAAAAGCTACAATAGAATGAAAGATATGAAAAAGATGCATGATGCTCATGAAGATCCTTAGCCTTATCAAGATCAAAGTTGGAAAAGGGGATATGAACATGAGGGTATGATAGGGGTCCGATAGGACATGAAGGGTCTGACAGGGGTGTGATAGGATAATGAAGGGAAATAGGATATGATGGAGGAAACTTGCCCCCAAGTGTAGTGTGAAAGAAGTTCATAAATTATGCATGACACCTTTTTGCTAGGTTTTCATCATGGTACTTTCCTAGGGCGCTTGTTTGCCAAGTTTTCACCAGAGGACGAAATGATTTTTTTTTTCATTTTTTCTTTTTTTTTTTCATTTTTTTAATTTTTTATTTTAAAATTTTAAGAGAAAATGGACACATGATAGGGGATGGAGAGAAGGAATCAAGCATCTTGTTGTTTGGATAGTAGCCTTGAAAAAATGGACCATGACCTTTAAAAGTATTCTCAAAGACGTTGGTAGGATAAGGACATGGAAAATGAGATGAAACTAAGGCAAGGATTTATGCAAAGGATTGGACTAGAGGGATAGCATGATGGAAAATATGCATTGGATAATAGATAGGGTATTGGAAGAATTGTAATTGAGCAGATGGAAATGAAGGCAAGATCAACATTGGCACACACCTTGAGGGGTGATGGACTGATGGAGGAAAAGTAGATTTTGGATATGGAGATTTTGATGAAGGAATAGCTAGGGATTTTGGGATATAAGGACCCAAAATGGATGAAGGAGGTTATGAAGGAATATATTTGAAAGGTTTGGATGGATGAATAGCAATTTTGGATGCCAAGTTGGATTTTTATTTCTATGCTTCAAGAAGCCGCTTAGGAACCCACATTGTTTTGGATTTTTCATGCTTTTGTTGTTCTTTAGAACACATAGCTTGCACAAGGGATTTGGGAACCCATATATATTTTGAATTTTCTTTATTTTTCTCAGTGGGCCTTTGTGGCCTTTTGGAAATTTCATTTTCTTTTTAAATCATATTTTTCTTTGTTTTGACATGTCGATTAGACTAGACACATTGATCCTTGAATACATGTGGACTGTTGGACTTATGACTTTTATGATTGGAATCCAAATTTATTGGAGGGGGAAAGGAATGTATGGATAGATAGGAATGAGATAGAAGTATTTTTTATGGATGGAAGGTGCTCAAAGATGTGTGCCTGTGCTGACCTTGACTAGGGGACAAAAGAATATAAGGACCTAAGATGGATGGAAGGGATAAAAGGGATAACGTATATTTGGATTTAGGGGGAGGGATACCAATGTCTTGAGGAATATAATTGAGACCATGACTATTAATATTTTATTTAAAATGGAAGGATTCTTGCTTGTGGAGGTCTACCCCTTTTCCTTTATGAATATCTTAACTTGTAGGATACACTTTGCTTTGGGAAGAAGACACGAGTCCATTATGAGGTGGAAATGACATGAGAGCAATAATGAGATCATGAAGTGGATTGAACTGGACCAAAGTGGATGATTCATGAAAATATTGCTCCAAAATGTTAGCTTCATGAGGGGGATCAGGATCAATGATGAACTCTTCATGAGATAGAATGTGGGAATAATGAGATCATCAAAAGAAATGAGATCTTGGAGTGGATATGTAGGATTAAGACATGGAGAGTGAGGGACAAGAGAATATTGTGGAGGATATGAATCTGAAAGGATACTTTGATCTTGACAAGGAGGAAGATCATTGGATTCCTCTTTAAAGGTGCTTTGCTCTTGACTTTCAATGGGATCATTAGGAATGATGGAAGGGATATTTTGATCTTTCTCAAGGAGTGGAATGCCAATAGGACTTGAAAAGGCGTTGGGCTCTTGGATAGGAATAAGAGAATCATCATGAGTGTGTAGGTAGATGGGATCCTGGTCAACAATAAGATGGGATAATAAGGTTTCACGATCTTGATATTGACATGATTTAGGACTCATTTGTTCATGCTCTAAATCATCCTCTTGACATAGGGTTGGAATTTGGACATGCGTGGGGGATTTTGGCAAGGAATAAATGCTTTGACATGAGAGGGATGGACTTTGTATGGGACTCTCTAAAAGTGAAGCATCTAGAGGCATTAAATCTTGCATTTCCAAATAGTACAAGGGATTTTTATAAAGACATTGATTATCATGTATTTCTTTTGCAGGCAACCCTTGGGAGGATGCATTATTTGATGTATCATTTGGAGGCAATGGTGGAAATTTCTATCGTGAAGCTTTAGGAGATGGTATGGGAGGTTCTTGCGAAGCTTCAAAAGGTGTAGGAATAGATGCCACTAGAGAATCAATTTGTTTATAAAAGAGTGAGCCATTGCTAGACATAAGTGCATGATTATTATCTTTCTCAGAAAAATCACTTAGGACTCTCTTTAAGAGCTTTGTAATAGAGCTACATGTCTTTGGAGAAGCATTTGAAGCCTTGTGAGGTTTTGACATGGTTAGGTTTGGATTTTGGACTTGTTTGAAAGTGACTTGGTTTTGGTTGGTGTGATGTTTTGATTTTTAATTGGGTTTAATTGGTGTGTCGTGTTTCAAATTTATCTTGGTTTATGTTGCAACTTTTGTTTTTGAATTGCTGGTTGTAAGTGTTGATATTGATTTGTTGACTGAACCATTTGTTGACATTGTGTGTTTGGTTGAGCATATTGTTTAAATTGAACCATTGGTTGTGTTGATTGAATATGTTAGACCATTGGTTGTGTATGTTGGATGATTGGTTGTGTCAATTGAAAATGTTGGATATGTTGAACTATTGGTTGTGCTGGTTGAAAATGTTGGATATGTTGTGTTGGTTGGATCATTGGTTATTGTTGGATGATTGGTTGTTGATCCAAAGTTTGATTGAAATGAGTTTGATCAAATGAGGTTTGACTTGGGATTTGGTTGAATGAAACTTGATTTGGAACATGGTTAAAATTTGTGCTCTTTGCTTAAAATTATTTCATCGTTTCTATTTGTGTGAGGAGAGCTAGTATATCTGACCCTTTGATGAGAGATTTTACGTCAATGGGCTCAATATTTGGATTTGGACCTTGAAATTTTTGAAATTTTTTGGATGTTTGGGACCTAATATTTTCATGGTTTTTCACTTTTTGTTCCAAGATCTCTTTTTCTCGAGCTAGTTTTTCCTCTAGTTGTCATATTTGGACACTTTTTTCATCATAAAAAGTTTGATCAACATTGCTTTGTTGTTGGGTTGGATATAATTGTGATTGCCTTGGATTAAAATTGGATTGCATTGTGTTATTCATTGGATCAATCATCGGTTGATATGTTAAATTTTGTTGCATCATTAGAGCTTGGAACCTTGTTTCAATAGACATGTCACTATGCAATGTTTTTGGGATTTTTTTTTTTTTTTTGCATTTAAGAATGACGTATGCAACTAATGCAACCTAGATGATTGAAAATGCAACTAAATATTTTTGGTCTTTTTGAAGATTTTTGGAGTGATGATGGTATGCAACTAAATGTAGTCTTAGGGAATGATCATGCAATCTAGGACAATAATGCAATATATATATAATGTTGTTTTTGAGGTTTGGACAAATTCTCAGAATGTAAACATAAAGATGTGACCCTTAGGAAATTGAAATGAAGTCAAGACCTTAAGAGGACAAAGAACAAAATGACAATAGGACAAACTGACAATGTCTCACCTATACACTTGGATACTAAGCTAGGTTTAAAAAAATGATAATGACAAAAGGACAAATGTTGGACAAGGTCAAGACTATGTAACAACAACTTAGGGTTTAATCTAAAGTTTTGAATTTTAAAGTTTGGCAAAACCAAAATTTGAGACTAAATGCAAGAAGGCTATGATTATGATATTGATTCAAGATATGATATGGATATGATATGACAAAATCAAGCCAAGAAAATACTAGAGTTTATGTCAATGCAATGATAATGCCAATGTGATATGGATATGTGAGGACCAATGACTTTGGAAATACAAAGTGCAACCTAAGCCAAGACCTAATTTTGGGATGATGATAATGCAATTAAGACTTAGAAAAATAATTTTAAACCTAAGTGTAAAATGAGAACACTACAAATGAAATGGATTAAAATGAAGATTAATGATTATGTCCTAAGACCTAAGTTTGGACTATGCAAAGCCTAGCCTTCTGTGACATGAATATTGAAACTAGGCTGTCCAATGTTTTTAAAAGCCATATTTATATAATCTTTGCAAATTGTTGGATGAATACTTGGACAAAAATTGGTTTGAACTTTTTTTGGACAATTTAAACTTGTTTTTGACTCGTTGAATGTTGTTTGAACTTTGAAAACAAGGTTGTTTAGGACCATTTGTGACAATTATTTTTAATTCAACCTTTTACAAGCATAGAAGACAAGATGTTTGTTTGACTTTGACCTAAGATAATCATTCCCCTTCAACAACAAATCCTATGGCTGGAAAGGACAATAGTCATTGGATCTCACTTGGTTTCCTAGCTATGCCTGTTAGGCCCAATATAGAAAGCTAATATACTGAGAGGGGAGGGGTGAATCAGTACTCAAAAACTTTTCTTCAATAGCAACCTTACTGTTAAGTATAAACAAAATATTGCTAAAACATAAAATAAAACACATACATGATTCACTCCATAACTCAATATATTTGGTTACGCAGAAAATCCTCGTTAGAGAGAAAAACTACGGTGGGGATGACACCCACAACTTCACTACTGCAATAATAAAGGTTGCTCGGTTAGAGCTACATGTTTAGCTATTTATGATAGCTTACCTTGTTAGGAGTATTAAGATCTTTAGATCTACCTTGCTAAAGGATTTTACAACACTTATACTAACTGTTGCAACTGGTTAAAGGCTTTACAATTTATAGACCTTGTTAGAGTCTTTTACCCTATTAAAGATTTCTCTTACTACAAGATAATACAGTTAAATCTTTACAAAATATCTACAACTTTACATCTGAAATGTTATAGCAGATTCTATGTGCTCAATATGAAATTACCTTGCTCATAGCATACCTTGGTAACTCATAAATCAACTCGGTAAACCCTTCTGTTTACTCTGTTCCTTGACTGTTCTCTAAAATCCTTCTTCGATGACCTTTGAACAACTCTTTCAATTGTAACAGTCATATCACTCTGTGCTTTCACATGATTTTTGCTTTTCGACTTTTCTAACACATAAATCTTGCTTCATGCATTTGATCCCCAATTCATGTTGTATAAATAGATCTCTTATGACGATGATCTGATCTTGCTTCGATCTTACAAACATGATTCATTAATAAATGAATAACCATACAAATTATTTGATTGGATAGATAACCTCAAAATCATACAAAATCTTAAGGTACAATTTCCAATGTAATAATGATTCCCTGTTCCTCGATATTTGTAACATGTTTCACATATATGTCTAGGTTCAATGAATCTGGTAACACGTTTCACTCGGTTCATACAAAATCGGTATACCATATTTGTTGCTCGGTAGACATAGAACTTTACTCAGTAGATAGCTCAGTGTATACTGAACCCTGTGATTTCTTCCTTCTGTTACCGACTTGTTTTAGTGCTTACCGACTGAGTATTTTGGTAGTACTAACCGACTAGAGTATATAGAATGACTTTGGACATAAAACTAATGACAACTAGTAAATAGTAACAATCTCCCCTTTTGACATTAGTTTTGTATGTTTGACAAAACTCTTTTCAAGGTCATAAACCAAAAATCTATATACCTACAAAACTTTGATGAAACTGACAATATATACAATTGTCAATAAATAGTATACTCAGATATACTCCCCTTATCAATATACTATACATAACTCAAATTTTGCATGCTCGGTGTTCATTGATCCTTGTTCACTGCTTGTTGTACACTGTTCTTCTCCCACTACTCTACTCCCCCTGTCAGATTCACCTGTATATTCTGATACTCTGATATACACTATACTCCCCCTTTTTGACAAACAACAAAACTAGTTACCATTCGGTGGGGGCAACTGGTCAAAAATAGATTTATACTTGGCTCTTACATCAGTGAAGGTAGTAGAGAGTGCAGTCTTGACACTGTCCATTAAAGAATTCTGAGTTGTAATGTAAGCTAGTAATGAAATCAAACCATATAAAGTGCTTCCCTCTTGTTGAGTTGATAAGGAGGTAGCTCAGTTGATCTGTTCTTGAACAGAGGACAAGTGTGGAATGAATAAAGTTTGAAGAGTCATGACATCCATTCTTATTTTGTGCTCTTCATTTCTTAATTCCAACTATTGAGCCATGAGGGATTGTAACTTTGGATAAAATTTTTGAATAGAATTTGGCTTGGTAGTCAGTTTATTTGAGAGATCGGTGATCTCTTTTTCAATAGCATTGGTTTTATTCTTGACATCTTTAATGAATAAAGAGAATGTGAAAAGCTTTTGAAATAAATAAAGAATATGTTTGAGTTGAGGGGTCAACTCAACAATAAGTCCTACTAGCTTAACTTTACCTAGAGCAATGGCTTTTTGTACCTCTTCAATCATTTTTGCTGTGATCTCTTTGTCCTTCAATTTGCTCAGGGACTCAGATGCGTCTGCTCTAGATGCTTCTAATTTTGTAAGGAGTTCATCTAGTTGTACATGGATGGCTGCATCTTTTGTTACAGTAGCTCCAGGTAGAATTTCTATTAATAGTGCTTTTACCTTCTGAAGTACTTTGTCCTTCTTTTGTATAGCTATTTGCTTCTCTTGCTTTGCTTTGGCTTTGCATAGTTCACCAAATTCAATGAGTGCTTGCCCTTTTAGTTTAGAGATGTCTACATTTGGCAACACAATTGGTTTGGACAAATCTACCTTGAAACTATGCTTCCTCATTTTCTTCTCTTTAGAGGATGAGGCTTTCACCAGTTGGACTAATACAATGGCTTGGGAGGCTTGTTCACCCTCGGTAGGTTGCTCGGTAGAGACAACACTTTTGTCTGATTCCTTAGCCTCTGTTGTACTTTGCGGTGTTACCTTGCTCGGGGTCTCGGTGCTAGTTGGTGCTTGAGAAGTCTATTCCCCAATGGCCTAAGAAGTAGCTTCTCCTTTGGTAGACTGTTGATCATTTGTACCTTGTTCAGTGTCCTGAGGTGTCTCGGTTGAAACATGTGGGGTCACCGGAGGATAGGCCTTGACTTTCTCCAAAATTGATTCACTGGATACCAGTTTGGCATAGACATTGCCTTCTATCATTTTTGTTTCTTGTGCCTCGGTGTCCATGACATTCTCATCAAGTTGTATAGTTGATATAGGATCTTTCTCGGTGATATCAACTATTTCAACTTCACTTTGTGTTCCTTCATGCCAAATTTTGAAAATGTTTTCCCATTTTTCCATAGTTTCCTTCTCCATTTCAATATACAAGCCATTCATTAATTTCAATGCTCTTTGCTTGACCAAAAATTTTGCTTGGTGGGTTTTCAGATGTTTCTTTATTTCATCTACTGACATGTCGGGAAAGAGATGTACCAGACATGTTTCTCTCATCTGAATTTCCGATTCCAGAGCATATTTCCACCCGTTGTCAATGTGTAAATACAATTCTTTTGGAAGAGAATTGGTTACTTCCAATGGTACTAATCAAAATTTAAGAAGAGTGTGAATTATTGCTTCTTCAATTTGTCTCTTTTCTGCATTAGACCTAGAGTCATATTTTACATACCCGAATGCTCCAAATCCACCATATTGTTTCAAGTTTGTGCAAAAATTTTCAACACTATGTACATTTTCTTTCTTACTCTTGACAATCTGAAATTTACTTACATCTTCTAATTCGGTGTCACTGGACTCTTTACTCAAAATGAGTCTCCGAGTTGACTTCTTATAAGTTTTTGTTACCTTAGGCTTGGCAACATTTTTCTCTTTCTTACTCGGTGACACTGCAGAAGATCTTGTGTTTGGTCTTTTCATGGGTGGAGTTGGTGATACCTGTGATGCATCCTGTTTCTTCCTTTTCAAAATTTTCCCTTTAGGCAATTCGGTACTCAATGTAATTGCTGCTTCATGGGCTTCAGATTCCTCCACGGTGATAAGTTGATCGGTCTTGACAGGTGTAGAGGATGAACCTTCTCCAAATTTCTCTGTTAAGACTTTTACCATCTTTGTTGCTTTCCTTGTAGCCTTAGATACTACAATTCTCATCTTAACTTTTTCTTTTACTTCTTAATAAGTACCATATCGGATCTCAGTAGCATGCCTTGGAAGTGCAAGAAAGGAATCTATCTGTTGTTGAGTTAAGTCAAAATTAATTTCATAACCCATTAGTGGCAATGATTGAATTCTTGGTTCTACTGCATTGACATAGCAGTAGTTGGTGTCTAATTCAAAACATATTTCATTCTTGTATTTTTCCACTAACTGGGATGGAATCCTATGCCTGTTATGCATTTTCTCCTGAAACTTGCTAAAATAGTCATCCATGATTTCATTAAAGTTATCACCTAGCTTCTTTATGAAGCCATTTATCTGGTGAGTGATTGGTCGGTGTAGCTCCCAAACTACATTACCGACTGATGGAAAGAATTTCTCAAAGTAGAAAAACATGCATACCAGAAGTGATCCAAACTTTCGTGTATTTGCCGAGTTGTTCTTCTTCGTCTTCCTGATGGTATTGAGATTTTCAAACAAGTTTTTCAACAATACTTCACATAGATCAATTTTCATTCCCTTCTTCACAATTTTATAAGCCATATCAACAACAACACACAGTACACTGTTTTCCCTTGTCGATTGAAAGAAATAATAACCTATGACTCTAATTGCACACTTTAACTCAGCATCTGTAACATTGTTTAGTTTTAGACCTCTGCAATCAGATTAAACTCCGGTTAAAGTAATTAGTTCTTTCTATGATATCATCTTCTGGGCTCGGGCATGATCAAATATGGGATATCCGGTGATCAAGTGGATGATTTCCTTGGTGATTTTAAATGGTTGCTCCTCTAACCACATGAAGTCATCATGAACTCTGCTTAAAACAAACTTAACCCATTGGGGTTTGAAGACTCGTGGGTAGGTTAGGGCTTCGGTTAATCCTTTGATCTTGATATGTTCAAACTAGCTATCCAGCTTCCCATCGGTACATAATTCATCATATGTGTCTTTTATCTTTGTATGACCTAATTCTTCAACTCGACACTTAGTGAAGAATCTAACATCCTTAACTAGTAAAACCCTATCCGAAATGAGTGAAAACGCAGTTTTTTCATCCGGTTCAGAGGCAACTTTGGGAGTTAGAGAATATTTCAGTGAGGGCTTCTCAATGCTCTCAACAACAATAGGGTTCTGAATTTTAGGGGCCATTTGGTTTGAAAAAAAAATTAGGGTTTGACAACTTAAAACGCTTTCAATTTGATAAACAAAACAGATTTTCACAGCTATATAACTGGTTAACTGGTTCTAAGAAATGTGTTAAGATTGATCTAGATACCTTGAAATTTTGCTTCGGAAGAGTTTGATTGCCTTTGAATCACTTTCTCTGCGTCTTGAAAACTTGGTAAGTGTAAAATGACCACGCAAAAGTCATTAAGTACACATTTTCCTCCTTTGGCTCCGTGCAGGTAGGTTAAAACATTAACTGCACTCGATTGTGTTTAAACTGATTACCTTCCCTTTTACTGACCAGACAAACTTCTTGTGTTTACCGACTTGACAGGCTTCTTGTATTTACCGACTGGTCTAGCATTCTAAGAATTAGATAAAATTTCAAAACATGTTATTACATCTTAGCTATGCAGATTTTGGAATTAAGTACATGACAAGATAGGAACTATTAAGATATGATCTTGAAAGAATGTAGTCCCTTCATACCTTTACCGATTAATTTGGAACAAATGCACCTAACTCGGTAGGTAAGGTGCTTTCTTCATTTGTTGTTACATTTTCATTCTTTTTCCAAATCATCAGTAATTTCCCTTTTATTTCATCGGTATCTTCTCTGGGTTGATCTCTGCAATCTTTAGTCAAGTGTCCAACTTTGTGACAATGAAAACATGCCATACCAGGATTTCTCAAAGATCTTCATTTGTTCATTCCAAACCTTATAAAGCAGTTGGCACTTATATGTCCATATCTTCCACAACATTCACACCATATCCTTGTATTGTAATCCCATGGTATTGCAGTATACTATTGGTTAAGATCTGTGTGAGTTCGATAGACTCTAGTGTTTGCTCGGTGTGCATACCACATATAGTTTTTCTTTTTAAACCAACACTTCTCGGTACTGTGTCCATATCTATTGTAGCTTTTACAAAATCCTTTGAATTTTGCCTTCTGATAATTGCTAACAGTCTTTGTCCTGCATTGATTGGATGTGTGACCATACTTATTGTAGTTGTAACAATAACCATCAAACCTAGTGACATTCAGTTGCTTACCTTTTTTGATTTGGCACATGTTGGCAGTGTGTCCTTGTTTTCCATAGTAGTTGCACATAGGCTTCTTTCCTTTGATGTTCTTCTTATTTCCACCTTGCTTTGATGATTCTCCTCTCTCAGTAGTGTGGATTCCTTTCTCGATAAAGTCTTTTCGTTTGTAACCGAGTCTTGCAACTTTGTTGGGTCATTTTGTATTCATTTGCTCATCCAACATCTTTGATGCTTCATAGCTTTTCTTTAGTGTTTCTTTGGATTTATTGTTCTCAAATGATGTCTCAATTTGTTCCACTAGCTCCTGTGAGTCCTGCAAATCATCAGATAACCTTCTTCTAACTTTCAACGATCTTTGCATTTGTTTCTGCATGTCTGCAATCACCTGATTAACATAATCCAATTCATTTTTAAGATTCAAAATTCTCTGAGATTATTTGTAGCCTTCCATTGATAAGATCTTTCTCTTTAGGCAGTTAAACCCTTATCCAAGATTAGTGCTCTGATACCAATTTTTAGGCCCAATATGGAAAGCTAATGTACTAAGAGGGGAGGGGTGAATCAGTACTCCAAAACTTTTCTTGAATAATAACCTTACTATTAAGCATAAACAGAATATTGTTGAAACATAACATAAAACACATACATAACATTCATACACGATTCACTCCATAACTCAATATATTTGGTTATGCAGAAACTCCTTGTTAGAGAGAAAAACTGCGGTGGGGATGACACCCACAACTTCACTACTGCAATAATAAAGGTTGCTCGGTTAGAGCTGCATGTTTAGCTATTTCTGATAGCTTACTCTGTTAGGAGTATCAAGATCTTTAGATCTACCTTGCTAAAGGATTTTACAACACTTATACTAACTGCTGCACTTGGTTAAAGGCTTTACAATTTATAGACCTTGTTAGAGTCTCTTACCATGTTAAATATTTCTCTTGCTACAAGATAATACAATTAAATCTTTACAAAATATCTGCAACTTTGCATCTGAAATGTTATAGCAGATTCTATGTGCTCAATATGAAATTACCTTGCTCATAGCATACCTCGGTAACTCATAAATCAACTCGGTAAACCCTTTTGTTTACTCTGTTCCTTGACTATTCTCTAAAATCCTTCTTCAGTGACCTCTGAACAACTTTGTCAATCGTAACAGTCATATCACTCTGTGCTCTCACATGATGTTTGATTTTCAACTTTTCTAACACATAAGTCTTGCTTCATGCATTTGATCCTCAATTCATGTTGTATAAATAGATCTCTTATGACGATGATCTGATCTTGCTTCAATCTTACAAACATGATTCATTAAATGAATAACCATACAAATTATTTGACTGGATAGATAACCTCAAAATCATACAAAATCTTAAGGTGCAATTTCCAATGTAATAATGATTCCCTGTTCCTCGATCTTTGTAACACGCTTCACATATATGTTTAGGTTCAATGCATCTGGTAACACGTTTCACTCGGTTCATATAAACTCGATATACCATCTTTGCTGCTCGATAGACAACTCAGTGTATACTGAACCCTGTGATTTCTTCCTTTTGTTACTGACTTGTTTTAGTGCTTACCGACTAAGTATTTCGGTAGTACTAACCGACTAGAGTATATAGAATGACTTTGGATATAAAACTAATGACAACTAGTAAATGGTAACAATGCCTACTTAAAGTGGATACTTAGATGCTTGACCCCACTGGCTCCACTCCACGACACTCACTTCTGCAAGGCAACCAAGCATCAGTTCCCATGAAATCTCCCCATGGCAAAATTTGTATCTCTACTAAGAGCCGTAAAAGTATGAGACGACATCAGAGGTCCGACCTCTTGTACCAATGACTAGAAGGTTTTTGGTCTCTAAGAACAAAGGTTTTTTTTAGTCAAGGCATCTATTCGGGTGGACATAGATCTGATGAATTTAATCATCGCTACACCACTCTAGCACCCATTGTCTACAACTTTCAATGCACCCATAGTTATTTAGAGTGGTTTGGAAGAGGTTCGTCTTCAATCCCATCACCAATGCATGTCGAGGTACCAGGAAAATCGGGAGGCAAGCCCACTATCTAAAGGTTAAAACACACAAGCAAATATAAAAAAAACATGGCATACATGGTGTTCATTTATCCCTTAGAAAACTAAGTGTGCAACTAAGCTTTAAATTACAAACACATGGTTTCGAATATATGTCTTTGGCCGCATCCTACAACAAATATGTCAGTAGTTTCAATGTTTGTCTTCTCCCAACGAATGCCAAGGTGCTGCACAAAATGATTAGTAACACATAAAACCTCTAAGTTGATTAGAAAAAAGCAATATGCAAAAAAAGCAACATGCAAGCAAAAAGAAAAATAGAAACATGCAAACTAAAAAAAGCAACAGGCAAAAAAGCAACAAGAAAAAAATAACATGCAAGCAAAGAAAAATAATATGCAAATAAAAAAAAAAGAAACATGCAAGCAAAGAAAAGCGACATGCAATGAAAAAAGGGACATGCAAATTAAAAAAAAACAACATACAATCAATAAAAGGAAACATGCAATGAAAAAAAAGCTACATGCAAATCAAAAAAGCAACATGCAATCAAGAAAAAGTGACATGCAATGAAAAAACTACATGCAAATAAAAAAAAGCAACATGCAATAAAAAACTACATGAAAAAAAAAAAAAAGCAACATGCAAACAAAAAGATCCTTTATGAATTAATCACCTAATTAGACTATGTGTAATTTGTCGACTAAAATGAAAATTAACAGCCTAATTAGATTTATGTGCAATTTGTAGGAGAAATTGAAGATTAATCCAATATTAATAAGATTCTAAGTGAAATTTGTTGCATGAAATTGGAGATTAATCCAATCCTAATTAGATTCTAGGTGCAAGTTGTTGCTAAAATTGAAAGTTAATCTAGGCCTAATTAAGAACTAAATGAAATTTGCTTATTTAAGTCTTTGATCAATTAAGCCCTGCAATAGGCACATTATCTCTTCCAAAACCTGCACAAAAATAGTGACGAGAATGGAAACCAAGAAATTTGGTCTTTTGGAACATGTATCTGATAAAAAATATCACAAAAAATATTAAATTAGATGCGTTTCATGTCAAGTTCACCAAAAAATGTAACAAGAAAATTACACAAACCATGCAAAATCAAGCACATTCACAACAAGGTCATCAAATGAAATAAAATAAATTAGAGAAAATCAAACCAATTTTACTCTATTCAATGAAGGCCTCG